>NW_020229314.1:0-1299268 GCF_003227725.1 Camponotus floridanus | reverse complement strand
AGAAGCAACAACACGCATGCCATAGACAACTTGCCACTTGTAGCAATTGACCACGCAAGTATTTACCGTCCCCTTCGGGCTACGTGACGCTATGCAATGTGATTTCGCCTTACTTTGAACATGTTACGTTTGTTCATTTATTCTTTTATTTCCAATTGTAACCACTTGCAATTTGACTCTCAACATGCAACTATTCATCCCATCATGCTTCGCGCTATAAACCAAATAATACAAATTATTTTGCAATGATTCAGGAATCAGATTTTCATCGACGATTTGATAAGAATTGTAAAAACATATAAAAATCATACAAGTACTTGTTACATAGTTTCACGATCATATGTGAAAATAATTTGATGCAAATATTCAACGGACAATTCTGTATTAATCTATGCTACTTTTATTAAGAGACGATTGTATTATTTGTATAAACTGCACTCTTTGATAAAATAGTCATTTAAATTTATCAATCTAAATTTGTCAGAGATAATGTTTATTTGATCGGAAAAATATAGATTGAGAGAGTTAAGGAGATTCGCGTACGAGACAGAGCCGCCGTGTTAGGCACTCAAAGATACCTATAAAGATGCCGAGCACGTCTGGCGATGGGCAGGCCGCGCGGGTCACAATCTCATCTGCCGATCCTAACCGGTCTCTTTTCCCTCTCTCATTCTTCTCGGCCCTTCGGACGTCTAAACTCCCGCTGGACAAGCGCGCGCCATTATCTTATTTACGCCTCATTGTCTCAATGTATCATACTAATATCGCGCCTGCCTCGTACCGACCGACAACACGCTCCTGAATCGTGTGCACGTGAATGCGCCGCACATTGCGAGGAATGTTTACAAAAACTTTGTCCCTTTCGCAATTTTAATAAAACTTGCTGAGCTCAGAAAGCGAACTAGGGTGTAATTTCGATATGTTCTCTTATTTTTGCCGACAATAAAAATTCCAAGATCGAAATCATCTTTCAAAGCTGTGACAAATCCTTTTTTTTCTTAATTTCTAAATTTTTTCCTCTCTTGTCATGCATATGTGTATATTTAAAACTATAAAATATAATTTTCAATGAAAGGTATATATGTTTATATTGCTTACAATTAATTGCGAGTTAGAAATCTCTTTGTATAAAATCTGAAAAACGCGGTCTTTTGTTTCCTTCCTTCTTTATTATCATCTTCAAAAAATATTTTAGAGATGTGGAATTTACGTTTGAGGATTCTGTCCCTTCATCCTTTGCTAAGAACATAAAATAGTGGCAAAGTCAGAAGCCAAGAAGTATACCGCAAGGGAACCTGAAATATGGTTAATAGTTGTATTATATTGCCGTACTAAACAATTTTATGCAGCGGCAATCTCGTTTAATTTATAATTCTAAACGTTGCGCTATTGTTCCTTCATCTTCAGCCGGACCTTTTTGTATATTCTGTTTTGACAGTCGGCGGGTTCTGCCTATTAATTTTATGAGAGATTTTAACACTTAAGGTCTCTCCTTAATTTCAAAGGGAGAAATCTCTTTTATTTAATCTGATCTTATTTGATGTTCCTTTACGAAAAAGATATCGGGCATTAATATCGGATAGAGATGCAGTAAATATTAAAAAGAAACGGTCAATATAGAAATTGTTATACGAAATATTTATAGGAAATATTAATGAATATCGGTATGATATATATTTAAATAGGTTCAATCTCAAAATACAATGAAAATAATAAAAATCATGTGTATAATAATTACTAGAATATACATACACGTATATCGTACAATATATTGATACATTTACTCGATAAAAGTTTTTTTTAAAAACAGATACTTTAAAAAATTTTATAAATTATAATATATATTAACAATATTTTTTTCTTCATTGAGATATTGAGGTAGATATTAAGTGCGACATAAAATTTTTAAAAAAGTCTTCGACATTTATTTTGATGGTATCATACATAATATCTCTCGCACGCATTTATTTTTACCGCCGGCCAGTTCTCTATATACATATATAATATTCATAATATCTTTAGCAACAATTTTCTATCTATGTACATATACACCTTGTAATAAGAAGCCACGAATGACTATCTATAAATTTGACTATATACAATTATCGATTAATCGCGCGTTACTGTACATAGATACAGTCCGTCAATGAGAGATCATAAGTTAAAATTCTATCTACGTAACTATTTACAGCATTTTTTCTTTATACTATTGTCCTATATGAAAGCGATCACTGTAAGATTTATAATGAGACAAAAAAATGTCAGGTATTTTGATAAAATTTCGCCATCAATATCGTTTGTAAATGAACGTTGTGTGATGCGTGTAGATATTTAACGATATATTTACAAGAAAAGTGAGTGCAGTGCATAGAATATAAGAGATATACAAATATAGGAACGAGTAAAGTACAAATTGACCGTAATTAATTATATATGTATATTGAATATACAGATTATTAATTATATTCTTATCAGAATTATTGGAATCGTCAATAAAGATTTGATCTTATTGCGTCTCCTTAGCTACCTAATATCGGTCAATTTCTCTCGATAAGTGGCATGCTCCATCTCAGCTGCTAAAATCGCATTGTCAATAATATAAAAATAAATTAAAGAAATCTCGAAAAGATAAATTTAGTCCAGCTAAATTTTTAGGAAGTTTTTCTTTGGCTATACATAGAATATTATGGAAATTTGACTCGATGAACGTAATTTTACATGCAAAGCGAAACCGTGCTGCACTTTTGAGGGCATTGGTCGTTTCTAAAGAAATCTTGAATTGCGATTCAGCTTTGTCGGCCTGTGAGGACCGTGATGGGCTTTAGAAGAAGCTGCGGCGGATTGTGAGGAAGCGGTCTCGGCGGCTGGACAGAGTTACAGATGGTAACCGGTGGCGAATGCGGATCCATCGGCTCCGGACTACTTCCGGGCGAAGCCGTGCTAGAGGCAGGCTGACTTAAAACTGGCGCTTGACTGAGATGATACCTAGGTTGTTGATTGAACACCGCTGCCTGATGTTGCTGATGCGCCGCGATAGACCTTAAAGTGGTATAAAAGTCCTGATAAGGATGCCCTGGTGGCGGGATTCCGGACGTCGCGATACCGGGAGGATAATTAGTAGGTGCCTGCAGTAGCCTTTCCACAGAGAACGCTCCGTGAGCCGCCGGAGGTGCCGCCGTCGCTGGAAGAGGCTGCGGCTTACAAGGCAAGCCTGTAGCCGATGTGGTTGCCGCTCCAGGCAACAGACTGGCCGGATATCCGGCCGGAGTTGTATAAGAAGTGGTCACGGGATATGAAACGGCGCGATGGAGACACGGTAAGGTGTAGAGCGATGCTGGCCAGCCTGGTGGCGGATAATGTGGGTAAAGTCCGCCGAGCACTACGCTCCTCTTGAAGGCTGCTAGCCGAGACCTGGAGGCTGCCGTAGTCCTGCGTCGAAGTTTTCCTGTGGTACCCCCGATAAACACATCCTCGGAACTCGGATCCAGCATCCAATAGTTACCCTTGCCCGGATCGTCGTAATGACGAGGCACTTTGACGAAACATTTGTTGAGCGACAAATTATGTCGAATGGAATTCTGCCAGCCCTGCTTGTTATTCTCGTAATAGGGAAAGTGACGCATTATGTATTCGTAGATGCCGTTCAAGGTAAGCCGTTTATCGGGGCTTTGCCGAATGGCCATCATGATTAACGCGTTATAACTGTACGGTGGTTTCTCCGCCTTCTTCTTGTCCTCCGGCTGCTCCTTGGAGTCTTTTTGGCTCGTCGGACTGACGGACGTTGCATTCGTGGAGCAATCCAAAGGCGGCGTTTCCATGCCATTACCGGTGACATCGAGATCGCTGTCGCTGTCGTCAACGTGACCGGCATCGGAAGAATCCGAATGGCTGACCGACGGCGCGGGTGTCCCGCCGCAAGCTTCAGGTAAGATGCTGCGGATACTGAAGTTGCTCTTCAGGGCAGCCCGTGGCGGCGGCGAAGCTGTCACGGTGTGCTGCTCGCCTGAACTCTCCATATTCACCATACTTCGAATTCGACTTTCACAGGCAATTACACGACATACGTCGTATCCCGCGCGCACTTCCAGCCTCGTTGCTGGGTATCGCGAATGTCCGAGCCTTGCATAGGATCACCGTGCCTTTACGTACACGAATGACTTAAACGTTCACTCATGTTCTATATCCCATAATGTTACGAACATTTCGTCACCTCGTTCAATTGCACAGCACACTCTACGTATTTGACGCAAGGTCCGTTCGTTTCGCGCTCCTCCACGTTTTCTACCGTTGTAACAATGTAAACTGAAACATGCACTCTCAGCAGCGCGTCCGTCTCCTATCTGGCCGTCTCCCCGCCACGCGTACTATTTATACCCGGCGTTCGGATACGCCTACCAGCAACGACATCACATGCCTCGAGGGGTTCGCTGACCAATCGTGGTGGTAGCGCACCAGCAACGAACGCACCGTGTCCCTCGACCCCACCACGGTGTTTGCGTCCAATGTTTGACAGCAAACAATGCAAGCGGTGCGGAGCCACGACGAAGGCAGGGATTTCGAAGGTGGCAGCAAGGCGCAAGCGACCGCGCAACGTGTAGTGGGGAGCGCAGCCGCAACTAAACGTGTATCCCTGCGTGTGCAAACAATATCAACGCGCTACATTCAAGTCTTTACGCCCTCCTACGGGATTGGCACGTTCTTGCACGTCGAGTATGTCGCACCACGACAGGATCGGCACGGGAGGAGAAATGAATACGGCGCGAAAGTGTGTGCGCGTGCGCGCGAGCACGCATGTGTGTGTGTGTGTGTGTGTATGTGTTTTTATCTTTCTTTACGGCGGGCGAAACGTTCAATTTTCATAGCGCGGCCGAATATGGGGATCTACTTGTTGTAGAACGTCGTTCGCACACCTGGTGCATCGACTCGATGCACATTTGTCGACTGAGACGCGATAAAAAATAAAACTTACACAAATCAACATTATTCTCACGAATTTGCAAAATCTGTAAGTTATTAAATGGTTATTATGAGTATTTTATTTTGTACTCTGTATTTTCTAGCTCTGTCTTTGTTAATTGTTATCTTATAAATGTGTATAATCATCGCAAAAGGAATGAGATCAAATGAAATCGCATTGCAAATATATCATATTATCAGAATAACTGTGCGCGATATCTACAGCGCAAATATAATAAATATGAATATAAAATAATTATTAATAGGCATCATCTAAAATTTTATGATTCAAACAAAGTTATACAATTTCTTGTAAAAAGATTTATTAAAGGCAAACAATAACGAATTATGAATTGCTTTTACAAAAATGAAAACAGAAATTCTCAAGATGACAGTTTACGAATGAAAGTTAGATAAGTCGCCCGCAAAATATTATTTTACGCTTATTATATTTTAATATATCTTGTTAATTTGAAAATAAGCAGAAAAGATGTGTGATTTCTTGGTTTCTTTGTGTCCATTTGTAAATATAGTTATAGGATTTGATTAAATATGGCAACTGTTCGAAAAAGAAACTGTTTTCAATGTTGTTTCCATTATTGCCACAATTTTGTCAGCAATTTTTTAACGCAATCGGTTTTACAAACAAAAAATATACTTTTTCTATCTACCTCTCTGATTTTTTCGATACATAAAATTGTTTGTTATTTAATCTTTTAAAAGCTATTCATAAAATGTTTTCTCTCTCTTTCTCTCTTTAGTTTGTACCTTTTATTAAAGGATAGTAATTCTCTCCTCTGCAAATATTTCTGGTACATAAAACATTATTTTTTATTAAATACAATGAATAATAGTATAAAAAATAATTTTATTGAAAAATGTATATACTAATCGTTTACTGACGTTATATAACATATCTAAGAAATGTGTGTGTGTGTGTGTGTGTGTGTGTGTGTGTGTGTGTGTGAGAGATATGCATGTCTGATTTAGAGCTGATTTAGAGATATAAATGCATACATTTTGAGCAATTTATAAGTCTCGAGGAATATTCCTCTCTAATATATCTATTGATATATATTGACAATAAAATTCAATCTTTGTATGATCTTCTAGATTAGTGTCAAATTGGAGTAATGCAACGATGAATTTTTTTAAATACCACGAAATGTCACAAATTTCATATAAAAGAGAAAAGAAAATTTACATATTAAAAATAATATTGTGCAAAATAATAAAAAAAATAATATGTGAGTATAGTTATTTATATAAATATTCATCATAAATATCCCACACATTTAAATCTCGAGCAACAATCTAAGTCTGTTGTTTTACGAGATACTGCTCTTTTATAAACACAAAATTACATGAAAGAACTGTCCTTAATTAACATAAAATGGCAAAAAATACTTATATTTGTGAAATATTATAATAATAAATGATATATGATGAAAGGTTTTTTCGTCTAATCACTTTTACATGTATGAGGTTGATGTAGTCTATGAATTTAAAATTATACTAATCGATATGGTCTCAGCGCGAATGATGCGAAATGGACAGAGGCGCATACGAATGAATAGGGTAAAAAGAGCACGTGAAACATGAAAAAAAGAAAACCGAAAAGAAGACTGCCGTAGATTTGCCGAGAGTGGATATCGGCAAAAAGCAAAAGATATTCTTTGAACCGCGCATGACATCTTTATACGCGTTATTCGGCCTCCCATCGTGAAAATGTCATCACCCCCTGGTGACGCGCAGATTTAGGTGTATCCCCTTGTGTGCCCTTCTTCGTGGTATTTTCACACTGTTGATTGTGATTTAGCAAGAGTTACGAATATCTCACGAATTTGAGTTAATTTAAATAACTAAAGTTATATGCGAATCATTTCAAAAAGACGTTATTATTAAGATTTTATGCTAAAGATGTAATGATAAGACACATTCTAATAATTATAACAGTTATTAAAATATAATACAACTAAAAATACAGAACATTTAATTTACATTTTGAACAAATTAAAATAATACTTGCTTTAGTGACCAATTTGAAGGTATAATGTATTTTTCAATACAAAATATCTAATAAATGAAGAAAGATTCTGCAATTTATGCAGATATATTCAATTATAGAGTATCTAAATTTTGATTGCTCTATTATTATATAAACATATGGGATTTAAAACAATAACATAAAGCATGATTTGTTATCGATTTACATTTATTCTTCTTGCACATTTCAATTTTTCTAGTACTTGTTCTTCAATTCCTTTAGTAATCTGATTAGTGATCTGCACTGAAATTTACATCATTAATATTTTTATTATTTCTTTCTTTTATCTGTGCAATTGTTTTTTATAAAAAAATAATTCTTCGTATCAATAATTGTCAGTTTTACTTATTACTAATATATGTATTATAAGAGACATGAAATTATGAATAAAATCTATTTTGAACTCTATCGTGAATTAATCCCATCTGAAATAGATTTTAGAGTTAAAATTAAAATAATCTTTCAAGAACATTTTTAAATTTAAATTATTTATTATAATATCTGTATCTAGTATGCTTACCCTTAACGCGACCACCAATGAAGCTGAGATAGCTGGCGTAGACGTAACAAATTACAAAAATTACAAAAATTTAAGGCACTTATTACGTCATGATCGTGATATTCGACACACTTCTTTTGAAACTGCAGGAGATCGGGCCATCTATCATTCTATTTGTCTCCCATTTCGCATAGAAAAATCGCTTTTCCACTATGATGCGACATAGCAGCCTATCTATTATTTTGTTCCCTTGTCACATTTTTTTACGAAAGGAAATTGTAAAAGTGACTCGCAGGTATTAAACATGAACCAATAAATAAACCTATTTGTTCAACAATAATCGCAGATATCGTGGCAAACGTCCTCGGCCATAGATTCTTTTGTGCGGCAGTCCACTCTATAGACAATCTTGTTTCATCCATACTATTGACAATCTTATTTAAGCAAAGACGTTCGCGTAAAATGAGTTGCTGTTGCTGCAAATAAAAAACTCTATAGAGTAGATCTTTAACTGATAAGTCGATGAGAAAATGATATACATTGATTTTTTGATCCTATTCTCTGATTCTAATCTTTATCATTTTTTGTATCTGTTGATTGAACATTTGAAAATAAAAAAGAGTTAACAAAATATTTAGTTTTTTATCAACATTTTTTTTGAAATTTATAAATATTATGACAGTTAAAAATATGTTTTTATTTTTAGAGCGATATAGATCATGTTAATACGATCTCTTAAAAATATTCAAGAGATAGTTATTTTTTCCAATATAATTTGTATAATAATAAAATGCAAGCTTTGAATCTTTATTATTCTTGTATATTATAATTTATTTTATTGCATTGTTATGAAGAATTCATATATATATTTTACATTTTATATTGACATTACATTAACATTAAATATAATAATTTAGAGTAATTTTCTAATAATTATTTAAACTAATCATTATTTTAAAATTATTAAAAATAAAAAGCATTTATTACAAATATATTGCAAATCTTATTAATAATTTTTTTGCAATTTTGCATTTGTTAAAAATGATCGAAAAATGTTTCCAGCTTAATTTACAACATTGATTGTAATAGACATTTTATTTATTTATATTTGAAATATTTACTATAAAAATGCTGATAATCCTTTCATTTACATCAAATTCAATTTCATCAAAATTAATCTATGAATCATCAAATTTCCAATTTCATGATTTAATTATATCTCGCAAAATATTCTCACAGTTTCCGCAGTTAAACAGATTTGCTGAAAAAATTTTTGAAGTGTCGAAACGAACTGTCACAATTCAACTGAGTTCTGTACATGTTTTCGAATATTTCTTAACCCTTCTGACCTTTTTTTCTTTCCGTCAATGGAAGCACCCATTCTCTGAGATCCACATCAAATAACTAATCTTCCGACTAAGGAAATTGCCAACGGAGATGATCTTCATGGTGGTCGCATTAAACTCTCAGTAAGGAAAATAGGAGAGAAAGTTTTCCTATACCGACGGAAAAGTCAAAACGGTCGACTCAAAACTTTGAACCCTCAAACCAAGAGCTATCGGGATTTATCGCGCGAGAATCCTTAATACGATTTGCCAAATCTAGGAAGGTTCAACTGGACCGACATGTCAATCTACATAGGATCTACCCAAATTTCAATATTTGTACAGTCTTAGATGTGCAATGTAATATAGTTTCGAGAAATGCTTTTTTATAAACCTAAATTATATAATGTAATATAGTTTCGAGAAATGCTTTTTTATAAACTTAAATTATATCTGAAAAATAAAACTTAATTCTTGCAACTAAATATTTATTTATCACCATTATATTATAATTCCTGGTGTATTGAATAATATATTTTTAAAAACTTTCTAGATTACATATTTCCTGTGTTTTGCATGTGTCATACATGGAATCAAAGAAAGAGAAAGAGAAGGCAAAAAAGAAGAAGGAAAATTGTCTTTTTACATTATAATTTACTTATATTTGTCTTTTGCTTAAAGCAAGATTAAAAAGATTGCAAATTTTAATATCAAAGAATTTATTTAAATAGATTTAATATTAATAATAAATCTTTTCTGAAGTAATACATAAATATAATATTAATTTTTTTACTAGATACATATATGGATTTATTTTTGATACATTTCTTTTATATTTATAATTTTATTTTTTGTTTTTTTTTATTATTTTTAAAAAATTTTTATTATAATTCTTATGTAAACTTTTTAAATAAACTTCTTTTTGCAAACTGAGTCTAAATCTGGAATTCTCTCTAAATCATAGAAAATAAAATTCATAGGGCAGAATAAACTGGAATTATATAGAAAAGAAAGATTTACTTTCTTTTTTTAACTTGAACCTGTGAATCTATTCAGATTAAAAGAGTATCACCATATTACTAGTGAATTCGGTCTGTGGGCCACACTAGACTTAGCCTTGATAAAGATGATTAACAGACAAAGCACTCAAAACGAGATTCGTTAAAGTTATGAAACGATTGGTATTAATATCTTGATGAAAGGAAGGTAATATTTGCACGCACAAAAGATGTATCATAGAATGTCATCAGACTAACTGATTCAATTCATTCAACATCCGGCAACTTCTGCGTATTCGATCGTGATGTCATTCCCATGAAACTCTTCACAGTTATCCAAATATTTAAGATAGGAAATTAAACATGAAAATTATTTTCTATAAAATATAAATAAGATTTATAATTTCATGCAAAGCAAATTAATTTATTTCCTGATAGATTAATCTCTCTCTTTCTCTTTTTTCTTTTTAAAAAGTGTTTAATATTAATTAAAATATTAATATAAATAATTAATTTTAATTTTTATATCGTCCCTGTCAAATAGAAAATATTGTTTCATGATCTCTTTAAAATATAATTATATATATATGTATAAAACTATTGTTATGTAAAATTTATTACAAATAAAATGAAAATTTGAAAGAATAAATATTATTTATTTCTATCTATGTAGACACATAAAAGAGAATATAAATAAATTATAATATTTGTGTTATTATATGATCATGTAATTCTTGACACTCCCCGAATCAACAACTGCATTGTCGATACGCAGGAGAGCGTATATGGCGCAGGTGTTGATATTTTAACGAGTCTTGTTAACCATGCCCTGTTAATTTTTAACAAGATACTTATCATCGTCAGGTAACGTGATCCAACGAAATGCATTGTGAAAAGATTCGTATAGCTTTACTTTTTATTAATTCGAATCTATGACGAGAAAGAGTATCGTACAACCCGCATATAATGAAAATATTGAAATCAAGAAGCTTACAGATGCGTGGGGGTGATATAAAAATGTTGCCGCATCGGTTCACCCCTGCTTATATACGCGCAATATAAATCCTATAGTAGCTATAGAAAACTCGCTATAAGGTTTCGCCTTTCGCTGCTTGGAGACATCGATAATTGGCATTCGGTTACATCGATAAAAGGATAGTGTGACACAAAATTTTTTTTGCGTGCTTTATACCCATGTACATCGTCATACTCGCGGTTGGTGTCAATATTTATAGCGCATCATTAATTCCAGGATGGATCAACTTTATTCCTTGATATTGGAGATTTTCTTCAGATTAATACGCGCTTGATAAAACGCAAAAATATTAAATTAAATAAATAAAAATTAATAATTTATTGAGATTGGTAAAAATTTAGGTTTTTAATGTTTTGTATTTTAATGTAAAGTTTATTTGTTGCTCGCATACTACAGAAATATCTTAGAATATTATGCTGTGAACTTTTATATAAAATTACAAAAACAATTTCCGATTGTTTTTACCGTAAGATCGCATCAAACATGAAATCTTTTTAGAATATTCTATAAGAAAAATCACATATACAAATTCAAAATTTTTTTACATAAAAATACACATCACTAATATTAGTATCTTATTTTATTATTATAAATTTATACCAACTTCGTTACATTTTGGAAGATGGCGAATGACTTGAAAGTAAAATTGCGATAAGCTATCAAGATAGTGTGTTTTTGTAACGAACATGAGGTTCACTAGATGGTCTCGTAATCTGATACATGTACACACAGTAGATGATATTTCACAAGAGATCTGCTTTCCTTCATATGCTTCAACATAACGAAGCACTGTCTTCGATGCCTATACATCATGTATAAGTAACGAAGCAAACCATATATAGACATTACTTTATAGCTAAATTTTATATACAAATATCACAAAAAATCAATATCTGATAACATAAATCACGAGTATCATAGTAAGAAGACTATTCCATCTAATTAATATTAAGCCTTTGATACTCAATCGCAATTTTTAAAAGCATATCTAACGTATAACAACTAAAAAAATTTCAGATTTTTAATCGACACTTTTTCTTATTTACAGGAGTAAATTAATTTTGCTTAGAAATACCTGCTAATTAGAAATAAAATTATGTATTTTGCTTAAATGGTGGATGAAAGATTTTTCAACACCTTCATGATTGGTTCAATGCTTCCTTGTTGGACGTTTCCGCAAACTGTTAGCCTCAAGCTTTGAAAAAGCACAATTCGCACCTGCCGTTTCGTTCAATCGGTGAACAGCTGGAAATTAGAACATCGGTAAAATTCATTCCAAGATATTTCATATGCTCGTCGAGCTCCACATGCGGCATCCATTACATGACCCTAGGAGGAGTATGGAATGATGGATTCGTCCGGAATAGCCGGTGGAGAAGGTGCAAAAGCACAACTTCTGGGGCGTGAATACGCGGATAATTGGATAAAGAAGAAGCCACCGATGAGTTGGTTTTGTATGATTTTTACCTTCTATGAAGTCAGCCGACACAATGACCGCCGTGCGAATATATACACTATATATGTCGCCTGCCGACCCTCCAAAAAGGAGCCTTTCAGGAGCATAACTGGCCTCTGCTTCAATGGCGAACGAATGACATCGAGAAGAAACTGGGGGGGAATAAAGTCGTCAGAACTACGAAAAGAGGATAGTGATGGACCAAACAGGAAATCATTTGCTGTACACATTGTATAGTGTAGGCGTGATGCTTTTCTTATTAGATTGAAGACTCTTGACTTGAGCTACGGAGAAATAAAAGTCTTAACAGAGTCAGAATTAAATAAGTTAAAGAGATAAGAGAAGAAGCAGATTTTATGTCATTTTATAATTTCTTTATTATGGCCGATTACGATATTATTATATTCGGCCCTTTATTAAAGAGATAATTATTTGGTAAAAATGATAATAGATTAATATATCAAGCATTTCTAATTTAAATACAAGTAAATTCTTATTTAATTCTTATAGTAATTATTTAAAATAAAATAAAAACTATTTATACATCAACATTTTTTAATAAATGAAAATGTAAAGAGAGAGAAAGAGAGAGAATGTGTGCGTGTATTTATATACAATTTTTTTTCCTTCTAATAATTTTTATTTACATTGATATGTAATATATACACACATACACACAAATAGTAATATATTAGATACTAAAATAAAAAAATAAGAAATATTTGTGTGTATATTTTTTGATAAGAAATTTATTTTCTTTAGTATACATATGTATACAATATAAAATATTTTCGTATCTTATAGAGCAAACTTTGTGATATCTTTATTTGTTAACATCTCATTATAAGAATATCGTAATAAGGAACTAATCATAATCAGATAATGTGCTACTGTTTTCTCCTCCATGACATGCTAATCCTATTTAAATAGAGTTACGTTCGTTGAGTCTATGCTACGGTGAAACTTCTTGAGTCAAGTAGCGATCGGCGACGAGTGTTTTACCGACCATAAGTTGAAAGAACGACACATAAATAAACCGAAACACCCGTTTACACGAACATGTTAACGGAATTTGCGTGCGCTCGCGCAATACTGAGAATTCTATGTAAATCTTAATAAGATGCATCGATGTTTATTAAATATCCGTGTCACGATAATGTAAAATTATAATTTATAATTTATAAATTATTATTATGTTTGGCAGGATATATTTTCATCTTGTAAAAATTCTTTTTACTTTTTTTATTTCTTATTTAAATTTCTTTTTTTAATGTTTTCTTGATGTTGTAGATGAAAAATTTTAATATTTACAAGTATGTATACTATTATAATACAAAAGCATGATAATTATAATAAATTATATTATAAAATCATATTATAATATGAAAGAATTTTTAGAAATATTTTAGAGAATTATAGATAATTATATATATATTTTAGAATTATATAAGATAATGTACAACTCCTAAAAGAAGACAAATTAATCGCACGAGACAAGACGTGCATCTGCATACATAAAATCAACAATCTCTAAAATTCATAACATAGCATTCATTATACTAAGCACATATATGTGTGTGTGTGTGTTTGCCTTTTCCGTATCTAATAATAAGACAAATTATATTCTTGTTGATAAAGTATCGAAAACTGAGGCATACATTTGCATCGATTCTCAGTTCTTCATATTCTCGAGAAGGCCTCTTTGAAACATCATCTTACGCACGTTCGCGTTTGCTACCGTTTTGTATGTCCAGCGTATACGAGAGCCCGAAAAATATTCCCGGCTGCGATGTAGGTTTACATTCGTAAGCCGCGGCTGGTGGCGGCGACGATTCAAAGCGAGAAGCGCGTGTTTGGCTAACATCTCTAAAACAAAGTATAAACTAACTAGACGTCCATTCGTTGTTTACACAACGCCGAGGAGCCGGGGTGTCGAGAAAGCTACCGCGAGAAAAGTGAGACTCTCTCTCGGTACAATAACATTCGCTTGCACTTTTTTATCATTCGCTCTTTACGCATAATGTTTTTACGCAAGATATTTCCAGGGAGAGAATATTCGATCCAAATAAGAATATAAAGAGCTCAGAGCACAAAAAGAGCGAGCCAAGTTTAAAATTTATAAGGGCCTATTTATACAAAAAACAAACTTTTTGTATCTCTGTAAATTTAAATTTCTCTTTTTAGTTGCAAACCTTTTACATGCGATGCTAGTGATCAAAATCATTTGCTCATATTATTTTTATTATTTTTATTATTTGAATTAAAGTTGCTTTCTGCGAAGCACACAAAATTAAAAGGATCCAGTCTTATTTTGACATGTATATATTTTAAAATATATTTCCACTGTAACAAGGTTTTTTTCAAGAATCAAGTGCTTGGAATAAAGCGTGTACGCCTACACATACATACATATATAATTTAATATCCTTAATATCATTTGCGTGAAATATAACCAAGATAGTGTCGCAAAGCGATCTTTACAAATTGATCGCGATCAGTTATGGGAAAAAAGAAATCGAGGTAAGGACCGATTTTTCTCGTAAAAGGAAAGCTGGTGCGTGTCAGTTAGTGGATTAGAAACGTCAGAGATTCGTGGAAACTATCGGTATTCAAAACGTATGATCTCTGAAGGAGAAAGAGCGAATGATCAGACCGATCGACTTGCCGTCAGGCCGACGATAAACAAACTGCTTGCAAGGGTGGCTAGTTTATCACTCTTTGATGCTCCGTCGTTGATTAATTCCAGGCGAGGTGATCCACGGTCACTGATCACTTCGCGGCACGATTAGAACGCAAATTTAAGAGCGCAAAATGTACACACACTATAAACCACTTTAGAATATAGACGTTTTGTAGCTATTTAAGAGTTAATAGCGTGGAATTAGCAAATATCTAGAATTTTTAAACAATTTTATATTATATTATTCTTATATAAATGTTTAACGTGAAAACGATATCACGCATGTGATTGTTTTGCTATGTATTATAGTAATTACTCTTTGCTACATATTATAATAACTACTCATCTTTTTTGTGAAAACCATTATTCCATCAAAAAGAAATAAGATATATTTGCATTTAATTAACGAAGGTTAACTTTTTTGCCTTGACAATTTATTTTCTTAACTACTCGCGGAAAAACTCTTGCTGAGAAAAGGTTCTTAGACTATTGTATTTTGAACGTAGTTCTTAGACTATTGTATTTTGAGCGTATCTTTTACGTGAATGTTCTGGATATTTTACTGACGACTTCGGTCAGAAAAGTCCTTTTCTTACTCGTCATTATGTTGGTGCAAGACATTTTGGCTCGTTTAGTTTGAAGACTGAATGCGGAAAGCCTTCGTTTTTCTTGTGTTTGGCACAATAGGAAATATGTTTTGTATATTTCTTCGATAGTTTTCCGCTTCAGCTAACTATATTTGACGTATTGCATAAGTTGTTTTCTCCATCGAATTCCTTTTCTTTAATCACCCGTTGACAGTTTAAATAATGATCTTACGAATAAGATGTTTAAGAAATAGCTCATTGTCAGATATATATCTTTAAAAAGAAAAATACTCTCAGGTTCAGGTAATATAAATTCTGAGAAACTGATAATAAATATTTTTTATTGCGTATCTTCATTCTCAATAATTATCATGAAAATTAATTTTACACAAATTATTGTTAATTATGTTCTCCTTTGCTCATGTGCAAAAATGATAAAATATAACAATGATTACATTTAAGTTATATGCGCCATTATAATGATTTTTAATTATTTTTAAATGATGCTGTATTATTATACTAGTAGTTTGCCTTTCATATCATGAGAAGAATATTTGCAGACCGTTGCTTCCTGACTTTCTTTTTTTCATCGCAGCAGGATGCAAAGAGGTAGTAGTCCCAGTCCTACCTAGTCTTAGATTAGTAAGGAACGAAGATGTTCTTTCCCCATTATTTTGTGTCCTATTAAAAAACATTTATGTATTTCACAATTGCGTATTAATATATTGAGCAGGCATGACCACTGCTTGTTTGCCTTAGGAGTTCTGGTTATGGACTTCTTGATTTAAACACAGTAGGACTAGGAATACAACTGTAAAGGAAAAAAAATGACGCTTCTTTTTGACATTTTGACCATTTAATCTTTTTGTGACAGAAAATGTGTGTATCTTAAAAAGAAGTTGGATGACATTATTCTAATTCAATGCTATTTATTATTATTCGTTATATACCTATATAAATTGAATTTTTTAATAAAATTTTAAAATGATATAGAAAATTAAATTAATCTTTCGAGAAATAAATTTTCACATCTTTGAAATTTGTTTCATTATTTATCGTTTGTTATATGTTTAATAAATATTCACTAATTATTCTATCATTTCGTAAATCTATTATTATTCTATCTATTATTTATTCGAAGAAAATATATTGAAAATCTGAATTTTATAAGAAACATAATGATCGTGCGTATCAAAAATCAAATACGTATAAAAAGCATATGTGAGCATTCGTGGGAGATTTTTTCCTAGTCAAGGGATATTCGTCGATTCAATGGCAATCAAAAGGTATTCAAAGTAAGCTGCGTATGTAAATCGTGGTTACAATGTATTTTTCTACGCTTCTCGCGCGATCCCTCTCGTACGTCAAGCGATGATGTATCATATCTAGAAGAAACGTTTTTGGAGATTTGCCTGCTTGAGATTCAACTTGTTTTTCATCTCGAGAAATTAGACCAATATCTGTTATATCTGTATAAATTATAATGAAGCAACAAGTTATAATAATACAATTAATTATAATGATACAAGTATCATAAAAGAAAGTACGAAGTACATAAATATTAGATGCAATTAACGAAAATTCAGTTTATAACCGTGAACAAAATTGATAGTAAATTGACTTAATAAACATAGTATAAAAATTCTTTTCAAGTTGCAATTTTGAAATTTTACTCGATATACATATATATTTTCATGATATATTTTAAATGCTTTAAATAAAAGTATAACTCACTTCCGCACACGATTATACATAAAACTCAATATCTTTTTTATGTACTCTCGTATAATTTTTAAATGCGGATCAAAGTAAATCACTAGAATGGATTTTTTGTGACTGTGTTTTTTTATGATTAATATTAATTATGACAGATTCAATAACTTTCATATCATTCTTAATGTCTTTTAAATGTTATTATCTTTCACACAACCTACCCCTCTTAATAGATTCTCTCTTTGTCTTTCTCTCTCTCTCTCTCTCAAATGTTTTATTCTTCAAATCTTTTATTTAAAGTACTCTTTTATAAATATTGTTTTATTTTCTAAACAAAAACCTGAATACAGTAAATTTTATTAATTTTATAGTTAATAATATAGAAGATTTCTCTGTGTGGCTCCTATTCGTCACACATTTCTCAGCCTCTAAATTATAATCTCAGAGAATCGCATTCCATATTGCTTTATTACTAGCCTTGATACTTACGAACCTAAAAATGTTATTACAATCCAATGCTACTATAACAAAACTATAAAAACACCCTAGATTATACTCTAAAGATAATAATTATAGTTTATTTTATTCTCTGTAACCTGGAATATTTTTTACAAAATATATTATATGTAAATATTTTTTAATAATAGATATATTTAATTGATATGAAAATAAAATATATAATTATCGAAAACAAAGTGCATAACCAAAATTACCAAGGAGAATGACTCTCGCTCTCCGACAATTACCTCTTAACTTTTAAACCTGTTCGCATAAGATGAAACTCCCTTGTTAGTAGACCGGAACCAATATATAACACGCGTGTTTCGAATGCGTTTTACATTTCGTCGCCGGGACAAATCCTTCAGATCTACGACCGTGTCGTCATGACGAAGACGACATGGCCCACCTTGCGTAGAAAATGAGAAGTCTGTTTCAGGAATAGCATTTGTAAAAGACGTACTGCATTAGATTTTTCGGGCTCAACATACATCGGGAAAAGGAGAGGGAAGAAGATTGTTCTTATAAAAATAAAATCTTCTTATATAGATAAAACCTTCAGTTTTTCTTCGACTCTTATTAATAATTTTTTTGAATATATAATTTATACAAGTAGGGCTATTTTTACCCATTAAATAAAATAAACAAAATATCTGAAATTAACAAACTTTCCAAGAATAAAAAAATGTTTAAAAATTTATCATGATTTAAAATATGATAAAAATTAATTTTGATTAACAATTAATAGATAGATAGCTTTGGTAAGCAGCACAAGAGTCATTTGTTTATAATTTTGTAAAATTAATCTTAACTTTTTTTCATTGACATAATTATTTTTTTATAATTTGCTTTTTTTTATAATATTCATGTGTTAAATATTTCACATTTAAATCGAAATATTAGTTGTACGACTATGAATATTTAGTTGTATGATAAAATTTATAATATAACTCTTCTTTGATTTTATTATAAATTATGTTTATTAATTACATGCATTTTGTGGGCAAAAATTGGCTGATTTTATATGTTATCCTTGGTGTTTCTTGAAACGTTTGAAAGAAAAATAGCAGATAAAAAGATTAAAAAGGTATGGTTGGCTTTTAGAGCAAACATGTTACGATATAAATATACGAAACGATAGCTAATTAGTTTATACAAGTCAATTTTAACATCTGGAATTTAAAGCGACTTAGTATCTTTTTATTTCACCAGACGTACATTTTTCCCGACTAATTGCCATATGAATTCAATCTAATCTGATTTTAAGCCAACGGAAATGTATATATTATAGTATTTATAAGTATGATATTTTTTTGTAAACAGTTTGCATATTAATTATATTCTACGATTCTATTTCTTATAACTTTATAACAAAAATATTCCAAACTATAAAAATATACTTGTGTTATGTAATTCTATAGATAAAAAAATTTTTTTTCGTAAAATAATAGCAATATATATTTGCAAAATATATATGATACTTCCATTATCGATAAAACTTTAAATTGTTATATATTGCATCCTGATAAATCCATCTATAATAAAACAAATAATAGATTAGTCAATTTAAGGCGTATAAATTATATCTTATGTGTTGTAAAATGTATTAGATTGATATAAATTTGTAAAGTGTAATAAAATGTATTTGACACAAATTTGTATCAATAAATGAGAAATATATACGTACACGTGCACGCACATACATACACATATATAAATGCACGCGAAAATAGATTATCGAGATGAAGGTGAAGAGCTTTCAGGTGAAAGGCGATCGCATTTACTCTCTTACCTGAATTTATTTGCAGTTTTATTACGAACATATAATGGGTTAACGGTCCACTCGTTTGTCCACGTCTCCATCGCATGCTTATGCTGCGCACAGGCCACGCGCGGAGCTTTACACCCTCGCACAATGCGAGCCTCGGCCTCGTTAAGGGGATCAGCTGCGTGGCATTGTCGCCGCTAACAAGCGCTAAATAGAGCACCGAATGAAATCGTGTGGACGTACGGTGTGTCCACACAGAGACAGTCCGTTGCATCGTTCGCACAAATAATACATCGGATGCACACTTGCATGCGAGAGCGTGTGCGCGCGAGCGCACGCGCAAGGTGCCGCTTATTATAAAATCTATATGGAATTTATCATGCATTTTTACGAACGGTTGCAAATTTTTGCAACTGGCGCGATTAAATGAGAAAATATATCGCGAAATTGGAAATGATTCGTTGGTTAATCGTGCGAGAAAAATGTGATAATCGCTCTACTTAACAATTACACCCGATGAATATGACAATTCTTGGCGCACGTGACCGGCCTCGCAGCCCTTGCATTGTGTTGTCTGTTTGTCAAACGAGGGAAAAAAAGAGGCGAGAAGGAAAGAGAGAGAAAGAGAGGCATGTAAGTGCGAAAAGAAACGGCGGGGCGTCTCAGGGATGTATCGCTCTCTGCAGTGTTACAATATACATATATAGAAAGGATAGAGGGTTGGGGTGAGAGAGGTGGACGGTTGTTAAGTTGTCCGACAGATGTCTCACCACGTGAATCCATCGTTCGTCTCCCCCTCGGATAACCAGGTCCCCCCCGCGGACTCGTATTTTCGCATCTCAAAATCCAATTCCGCGCTTGCACGGGGTTGCATTGGTGGCACGGTGGTGGCGCACGCGATACGCACAATTTCGCGATAATGATCCCCGAGACGGGAGGTCTGTCTCGCGCCGTAATTGACCCGAAGAGGGGTGACGCGTCCAACTTTTACGTTTCCCACCCCACAGCTTTTGTCGGCACGGGATGTCCGCATTTTTTATCGTTTCCTAATGAGATACTCCAAATGTTATCGGCGAGCATCGTTTCTACCTTTCTACCATGTCTTTCTACGGATTGTGAGCACAAAGAAGAATAAAAATTGATAAGAAAGTAACTTTCAAAATGAGTTTCATCCATACATATTTTTTAGTGTTTTTCTATATGTGTTTACCAGTATGCGTTACATTTAACACGTATAGGAGAATTTATTCCAAATCAATCTTTCAATATTAAAATAATATTATTTGTCTAAAAACTACTTTTACTGACATCAATTATTTTGTATAATTATTTATTTCTATCTCGAATTTATGTCTGCCTGTTTACTATAAATATGTTTAGCATGTGTAAGTAAAGAAGAAAAATTTAATTAATTTTATAAGTGCATTTTCAAGAATTATTGAATATAATAGCATGAACAAGATGTACAAAATAATTTATGCTTTTCACAAAAGATTCAACTAACAATTCCTTAGTTTTGTAATATTGTATTAAAAATTGAAAAATTTGTAGTTTTTTAGGAATAACTTGTAAATTTAGCAAAATGATATCCGACTTTTCAACCATATCGATTAAAATTGCAACCGATCCTAAAATACACGAGAGAACAATAGCGACTTATATACCTGCATCCTACAACGTATGTTTCTTGGAGCGCGTCCAAGCACAAAACCAAGGAGAAGAGAGAGAAAGCACAAAACCAAGAAGAAGAGAGAGAAATACACCCACAGGGAGAAAGAATGGCGACGTGCGCGCGCGCACGCTCCACCATGGGACGCAAAACTGGCCGCCTTTCGAGTGATTTTTAACAAACGCGTTTTTCGCACCTGTCCACCCTCTGTCTCCCCGCATGACAATCTAGTCGACATAGAAGGAGAGAGAAAGAGATCCGGAGGCTTAACGAGTTCTTGATGCACGACCGTTTTTCCAGAGCCGAATATCGTTTTCGAGCTATGACCGGGCGTGACTGCGAATGAATCCGAGTCTGTCGTGATATGAGAAAGCATATGGAAATTCTTTAAGCGATATATACAGAATATCGATTCTAAAAACATTTAATAATTGAATTCACATTTAAAACGATATATTAAGCTTCTTTCATATTATATCAAATTATTGTCATCATATTTTCATGCTCATATATGTATATAAAATATAAATTTGTTTTCTGATTTTTTGTTTTAATCCCCAATGAATAATAATTAATTTTTATACAATATAATATATAAATAATGTTAATAGAATTTTTCACGTTCTTGATTCTAGCATAAGATCATAGTTTATTATTGCACAAATAAATATTAAAGCAGTATAAAGCAATCAAATTTTTTAACAAGAGATTTGCAGATTATATTATACGCTGAGATTATTTATTTAAGGCTACTTGAACACATGTGTGATTCGTTCGATATAATGAGGAGTACTGATGTAATATTTTTTGCAGTTACGTTGCTACTTATGAATCGCGTATCAATAAATTTGCATTGAGTATTATCATATTATGCACTGTTTTATGCAGTCGAGCATTAGTCGAGTTTCACTAAAATAGGCCACCTAGCGCATGGGTTTACTTTATGGACTATAAATTTTAAAATCGGTTAATCGAATTTTAAAAGCTGTTTCTGGTTATATTCGTGATTTAAAGGATGTGTGAAATGAGTTTTTTATGGAATGTAACGATTACTTTCTGTAAGCATGATTTATAAGATATTTTTAACCATCTTGT
Organism: Camponotus floridanus; assembly: GCF_003227725.1. Taxonomy (NCBI): domain Eukaryota; kingdom Metazoa; phylum Arthropoda; class Insecta; order Hymenoptera; family Formicidae; genus Camponotus; species Camponotus floridanus. The sequence goes on along the minus strand of NW_020229314.1, from coordinate 1,276,941 downwards.
TCTTTCTGCATGACAACTTTATTTTATTATAATATTTATTATATCCTTAGCAATAATTATAATTTTATGATTTGTTGACATTGTATGTGTGAATCATTTTATTATGTTAAGCGAAAATTTAAAATCCGGCGATTGCAACGATACATATCGCTAAATGTCTGATGAAAATGTGGGTTGTATATTTTGCTTCAATTCAATTCGGAGCACTAATCTTTGTGCCTCAGAAGACGACTAGGAGATGATTCTTTTGAATGCAAGATTACAGGTGCGCAATCACACCGGTTTCGTGACGATTCGGTTCTCTACTTTCCATCTTTCCAGCAGGTTTGTGCTTATATGACTGACGGATCAAATTTTACGATCGATTTCCTGTCGTGCAAGAAATAACGAGAGCACCGCGATCGGTTATATCGATGATTTATTGGAATTAGAGGAGTGTCCAAAGCCTGGCTCGTAAACGAATCGAGATTTTGTGAAAAATAAGTCGTAAATGTCCAGAGATTAACACATTGTGGCACTTGGGCCACTGATCGTTAAACTTAATACCTATCCGTCTCGTGATCCCAAGAATTAAAAAATGAACGCTATTCTCAAGATTTGGCAAACTAGAAACGCCTGCACGCATCTACAATAGATATATATTTATCAGAGATTTATTTATTCTTATATATTATACTTTTATGATACATTATAAAAGAATTATCTATTATCTTTAACTATAAGCTTTCAATTAATATTATAATAAAATAAAATTGTCACGCAGGAAAAATAAGATGGATAAAAATATTATATAGATTAAGCTTACAGCGAGTAATCGTTATATTCCTCATAAAAAACTCATTTCACGCGTCCTTTAAACTACAAATGTAACTGGAAACAGCTTTTAAAACTCCATTAATCGATCTTAAAATTTAGAGCTCATAAAGTAAACCCACGCATTACTATTTTAGTGGAACACAATTAATACTCGTAGTTTTCAGGAAGCTATAAAAAACACAAAGTATAACGCGTAAAAAACGTTACATACAAATGAAGAAATGAAAATTACATATATTTTGCAATATTCGAAACAAGGATATATTTCTATTGTTTCCCGAGATACGCAATCTCTCCATCTAACTTGACCCGCTTTACCAGGACAATTAACATGATTATGTCTCGCTCGTCCGAGCGTGGAAAAAGGAAGGTACGTCCGAGGGGTTCCGCGGGGGCGATTTTAATGCAAAAATAACAGGGTCCTCGTGGACGGTAACAATTCGAAGGAGCACGCATCATTGGCTCGCATCCTCCCTGCTCCATACGCGTATTTGCAACTGTAGTGAAAGCCGCGTGGCCCTTCGTCCATCTCTTTACTGTTTTAGCCGCGGGATACCGGTCTGCCACGTGCCACCGATCTCGGCATAGTTTGCACGTGTAATCGGAACTTGTCCTCCGTGTCTACTCTGCGTCATCGTGCGAGCAATCTACAGCTTCGAGAAAGATTTTAACTAAAAAAAATTAAAAAATAAAAAATAAATAAATATGTAAATATATAAAATCTTATTATAATTTTTTTAAGTAGCATCGTGTTTTACTTTAATGCATACATTTTTTATATTATTCAGATTTTTAATGCATAGATTTTTTATATTCAGATTTTTTTATATTATTTTATATTATTCATTTTTCATATCATGCATAGTTTTTTTATATTATTTATTTTTGTAGCGAGTAAAAAAGATATCTATAATGATGTATTTATTTCTTAATTTGTATTGTGCGCTGCTCTATATTTAAAATTATATAATTATTAATAATTTAAAAATATTTAGAGCTATGCAATTGTTTTCGCATTTTCCTTTATTTAAGTCTTTCGCGAACTTTGCTCCTAAATATGAATTGCTCCTAAATAAGAATTTTCACGCTTAAAAAACAATATACATATAATTATAGAATCTATTTATTCGTAAGTTATATATTTGCAAAAAATTCTATATATTTTATTTCACATCACTATTTTCCCTCGACAAACTCGACGAGAGGACGAGTCAGTTTCTCGACAATGAAGACGCGTGTCCAAAGGAGAATCTCGCGAGCCAGAGACACATCAAAATAAAAGTGAGACGGCGATCCCCTCGGTGCGTCCACGTGTCTGACGTGGACGTCGACGATGTCATTAAACTCCTCGTTACGCGCGGACCCGAGTCCAAACTAACTCCGACCGTTCGGGATAACTCTCTCGTGCAGACCGTAGCCAGACCTACCAGCCAACAGCAACTAGACCTTCTGAACGAACGGAGCTGCGTCTCATGATTGGTTACATTACCGATACGCGCGTCTCGCGTCACGGCAATGCTGTTACAGCAGTAGCGGTGAAAGCTTCTCGCATCCCCAAGGGAACTACCTTCTGCATCTACACATTCTTTCGTCGAGGAAAACAATACCGTTGGAAATCGTCCGCAAGAACGACGGGATTTTGCGAAACTTTGAAATTCACAAATCGATTACATTTATATCATCAAAAAGATTTCCAGAACATATATATTATATATATGCATATGAGATATATTAAATACCATTATTTATCAAGATTATTATCCTAACAAGATGTAAATATAAATTAACTAAAGAAAAATGTATACATTTGTCGTAATATAATTTTAGAAAACGAATCAAATGTATTAATCTCTAATGGTAATAATGATAGATGAATGATGATTCAATGGGAATAAATATGAAATCCATAGAGATTGCTAAATATTTCTTTTGACTAAATTTATAAGAGTATAATAAAAATAATACAATTATATAAAAACATTAAAACATCTTAAAAAAATTTCTAACACTTTAGAAAACATTTTTATTTGTACATATTTGGTTTTATCGCAAGCAATATCATTAATTTTATAGAATAAAATTTTTGTCATTGATATTGAAATATTCATTTTCATGTATATCATTAATATTCACTCACTTCTTAACATTTCAAATACTATTATTAGTCGATTGAGAGATTTCATTCATTCTTTTATTTTTGTATCTTAAAATATTGAATTATTATCGCGTTTATTTTTATCATTTTGAGAAATACGCGCGATAGCTCATCAATAAAAAATAAAATAACGGAAAAAATAACAAAGTTAAATGATAATCATAAGGAAAAGTTTTATATACGCGAGCCAAAAAAGTAACCAAAAGCATATACAAAAATGCTTGTTCAAACATTATAATAAATTGCATTAATATAAATTAAGATGACAAATTTTATATATGTTTTTATATAATTGTATTATTGCGATTAATTATGAATCACAAGTAATGTAAAAGATTTTCACTCCAACAAGATGTACATTTTTTGTATTATTTCAAATTGCGAACACGATTCGCAAATCTTGAATATGCGCATAGTTTGGCGCCAGCTTTAAAACAAACGAGTGGTACACACGCACTACGGGGGGCGAGTGGGTTACGTGTCGATTATGGTGGAGCTTGGGAATTGACCGGTCCGGATGTCGCATTTTGTACACGCGGCGTGTTCTCGCCCTTGTTGTTGGGGGGCTGCGTATCCCGATTGCATTCGATACATGCGTAACATGACGCACGTGCTTTGCCACCCCTGTCCTGTGTCCCATTCCCTTTCGGTTCCGATCTTTCTTCTACTGCAGTAAATGATTTGTCTCTTTGCGGCTTCCGAAACAGTTACGACTTCATGCCCGATATCGTCTTTTATTGTATTTGTATAGTTCTCTTTTATTGTATACATCGTTTCTTGAAACCGATCGCCGATGGGCGCAGTTTTCATCTAATTAGATAATTTTCAACATACTCTTTCCGTTTCGAAATAATAATAATTGTAGTAACAAGATTTAGATTCCTTCTTATGTTGCAAATGCAAAAAAGAATATAGAAAATTGATTTTTTATTTTACAAAATAATATAATAATAATATTTGTATTATATAATATACAATTACAAAATAAAAAATGTATATAAAAAAATGAAAAGAGAAAATATATAATTAGCTCGTACTGTTAATACTCTTCAATAATATGTACCTTTAAGAGTATGCACTTCTCTCTCTCTCTCTCTCTCTCTCTCTCTCTCTCTCTCTCTCTCTCGCAGAGTTACATTTTTAAATTATGCGTTTGAATTGATAGCAAACTGATTATTTTCACGATGAAATTTAAAGATATAAAAGAGATTGGCATACGTTAATTTGATAAAAATAATGTTTTACCAACTATATATATTTGCCATTAATTTCTCACATTTCTCTCGCGAGGTTGTAGCCGGATTCTAAAACAAATTCAGGCGCTTATTTTCGCAGCGAGGCGCAAAAGCCGCGCACTGCGGGGCTGCCTTGTTTTCTCGGCTTTGTAAACCGGCTGTTTCGCTAGCCGGTTGCTTCACCTCGTTACTGTCCTTTTTTCCCATTGCTGAAACAAGAAGCTGGCATCAGGAGGTCGTTATAACGCGAGGCGCGTCCACTTTTCCGCTTCCCCTGGCCGCCGCGTCGGCCCCTCGACGGCCCACGGCCGTCGGACGTGGTTCTTGCGTGCTGCAAATAAAGCTCTCCTGGAAACAAACAGGGTCGAGTTGGACTCGGTCGAACAAATTGACACCCCCACGGTGCACGTACAGCGCGCGGACCACGGTGTCCTGTTTCCCAACTCGAGGATGTTGATTCACTTTAGTTTACTAGTTTGTTGACTTCGTGTTACTCGTAACCATTTTTATTTCAAGAACCTTGTTTAAAAAGAATTTCTGTCGCGGGATGTGTATCTGAAGCATTTCTCTCGCGTGATGTATGATAAATAAAATGTTCCGAAAAAAATCTAAATTATACGTATAAAATATGAAAGTATTAAAATTTTATGTAAAGTAAACAATTACAATTTAGTAAAATGCGAAATCAAAAATTAAAATCAAATAAAAATCTTTTTGAATCATAGTAGAACTTTCTTTCGATTTTCAATGTTATTATATATATAACAAGATATTAATTAAAATAAACATATACACATTGCATATATGATAAACGCAATATTTCGATTTATTATGTTTTTAATGTTGGTATAAAATTATTTGAAATTAATTTTTTATTTATCAAAAATAATCTTAGAATTGTAAAAGTTTCCTTAATATATTATTAATAATTAATTCAATCATTAATAATAATATATTATTATTGTTTACTCATATGTTTTTTCCCAATAGTTTATATTCTCAATTTTTCCTTGCAATATTAACAAATTAATAAATTTATTTTGTATTTTAAGTCCTATCCTGTAATACATTTAATATAAATTATTAATAAATTTATTTAATGTTGTACAATATATGAGGACTCGATTTAATTGTATATTCGTTAACTTTCGTTCTTCCGATTTTTATTCAGAATCACTGATTTCATTACAAGGAGCAACCAATGATCCGATGGCTTCCCTTCGGGAAAGCATTTCTAGATATCGATCGAAAATTTCGGGACAAGGACCGTTGCATCGACTGACAGAGATATAATGTACATTTATTAAGTGGCAGTCACGTGGCATGTAGTAATACAATGATATCAGTTTGTACCCGAGCACGATTCGCCACGTGTCACTCGACATGAATCCAGCGCTTTCGCTTTATTACGCGACAACGGTATTCACACCCCTGGTATCACTAGTCGATCGTAATCACGTTTGGCGTCTCTCATTCACACAGAATCATAATCGCGAACGTAAATCTGATAATAAGTGCGATGCGTTTCCAAAAGGGTCAAGTACTACGCGAATTCTTTCAAAAAATGTAGAATAAAAATGCATCACAAGCATAAAAATTATATAATCTTTCGAATTATTTTGTATTTATTAAACTTATATATTTATATAATTATTTCTATTTTTATATTTTTATTAACTTATTTATATAATTATTTCTTTTTTTCATATATTTATTTATTTATTTATTTATATAATTATTTCTTTTTTTATATTTTTATTAATTTATTTATATAATTATTTTTTTTATATATTTATTAACTTATTTATTTATATAATTATTTCTTTTTTTCAAAATTGTGATATTTTATTTAATGTGTACCTAATGTAATAAAAAGTTCATAATTCGCAATTATTTATATACAAATAATATCTATTCGTTTCTGTATTTAAAACTAAATAGCTGTCGACGAAAAATGTTGCAAAAACTTTAACATATTTTATTAAATTAAATAAAATGCAATTTTATTTATTTCTATTTATTTATTTCTAAGTTTATAAAAGATATGATGTATTTAAATTTATATATTTGCTTTTGATGAATATGATGAGTGATATACTTTGTTTTTCGTGAAAATTTGTTTTGTACAAAAAACTGTTTGAGCGATTCAAAACTGTGTACTGTGTAACTGTAATTAATTAATAATACACATTGATTATTTTATTTTAATTTAATTTAATTTAGTTTTAATTATTTTGATTAAACTTTATTTAGAAAAATTTTCTATGTTTATTAATTAAAATCTTGACGATTTGTAATGATCTTTCCAAGTATGTTTTTCTCTTTCGATTTTCTATTTTAATGAAGCGATTTGGTTACTTTTTAATGCGATAATAATTGAAAGAATCCAAAACATCAACTTCAACATCATCATTATTATATTATCTGTATTTTTGGTTCATCGATTCTTTAATGGCAATGGTCTTAATTTAAACAAAATATTATTATATATACAATATTAAATAGATAAAAATAGAATTTCTCTTACTTATTATTAGTGTGCAAATAACAAGAACACGCGATTTTATATATACGAGATAAAGAAAAGTTTCGCACAAATATTACATTTTATATTAATATTACATAATATTGCATATTATTTTACATAATATTACATATTATTTTAATATTAAAAAAATATTATAAATAAATAAAAATATTACATATTATTTTAATATTACATAATATTACATTTTCCTTTCGATTTAATTACATTTTATATCTAATACGAATTCTTGAAGGATTCTCATCTCTTAAAAAATGTTTGGATATTGATATCTTTTAGGAAAAATATGTATATTTGCTATTCGTATTATAAATCATATGTTTCTGCGTTGGTGTGATATACAAATTATTATAAGTGTTATATAATTATTTTGGACTCTCTCTCTCTCTCTCTCTCTCTCTCTCTCTCTCTCTCTCTCTTTCTCTGTTTCCACGTAAAATAATGTTACATTTTTATTCCGTATTTAATTTTTGTGAACAGATCCCACGACCACCCGAATTGAGCCCGCATCTTGACATCCGCCGGTCTACCATTTAGCAATAATTTACTCGTCGCACGGCCATGGAATAGCGTCGAAAAAGGCCTCGCGGAGTGAACGGTGTGGTCGTTGATACCGCAATGATGATCCGAGTCCCACGGGTATATTGTTGTCCAATGACATGTCCGTATTTACACATCGCACGTCGAAATTGCGCGCCGACGGCGTAAATGCACCCGTATGGGACCCAGAACTGGCGTGAATAATACCGATAAGTATGTTCCTTCGCTTCTACAGAACCTACCAACTATCCTCGAAATGAAAGTGTTTTGATTCAATATCAAATAGCTAATCTCATTTGGGATGATGAGATTAATTCTGTATTTGAGATATTATAAGAAGAGGGAAAATCTGTGTTGTCCATCGTTTAATCGTTTCCCATTTTTATACTTGAAAAATATATTGACATGTTATTTTCTTCATATGTTTATAAATATATATTTATTTTTAAAAAGAAAGAATAAATATATATTTATTTATTTTAAAAAAGAAAGAATAAAATAACATAGTTTTTTAACTTGAGAGATTACGCTATCGCACTATGCATGTATGTGTATGTTACATTCGTACTACATGCATACACATTTAATTTATCTATTTTGCTATATTTATAGATAAATTTTCTCTATAAATATATAGATAATAATTTTTATTCTCGCACAAAAGCGTTTATAATTTTGTAAAAATAAAAAATTAGTTCTTGTAAAAATATTATAAAAATGTTTGATATTTTGATAATAAAATTTTTAATTTAGTATATCACAAATATTACAATTTAATTTTGTAACTTTATATATTACGTGGAAATTTCTTTAAATTACAAAATTACAATTTTTCTTTTATTTTTAATTTCAATTTTCAAACTAACATATTTGATATTTTAAACAATCAAATTACTCTCTTTTGAAACTATTTTATCTATAGTTTGTTGAAAACCTCTTTCTTAACTCCTCTCTTTCTAAGTGGAAAGTTGTTCCTTTACTGTCTATTTAAAATACAAAGTATAGAAGAGAAAAAGAGAGAAAGAGAGAGAGAGCTCATCATTTTTATATAAATCAAATCTACCTCAAAATTCTTTAGAATCTATAATTGTGAAAAAAGTTGAAGATAAGAGTAAAGAGTTTTGATTCTTTACGTTTCTTTAGAAAACTCAGAAAGAGTATAATCAAAAAAAAAAAACTTGAAAAATTATAAATGTATACACGTACAAGAAATATATTTCGTCGCACAAGACAAATTGCGAAGCTTTCAAATCTCTTTCTCCTTTAATATCCTTCTCTTCTTAAAATATTTTTTATATTATTCCGAAAAATCTTTTGTCACTTCAACAGTACCATTTTTTACTACTAAAGAGCATTCACCCCTTCGCGTCGATCAAAAAACTGCATTTATCTTCTCGCATAATCCTATCTTTTCGTGAAAAAAATTCCAAAGTTTGAAATTTATCAATTGCTTCTTATAAGCCACGGAAGCCGCCACTAATCTTGTCGTTATTTCTTCCAGGACATCACGAGAAAAGGCATTATTCAGGATGGTAGACATTGACGGATTCGTCGGGCGAGTAGTATTAATGTATAGGACCTGAAAAATCGACGGATTAGTTGGTAAACCCTTGTGAATTTGACGCGACTTCGTCCGTTTTTTCGAATCGATCACGATATCATCCCACACTTGTTTAGATTTCATATACACATATATATTGTATATAATATGTAAATATATTTATATCGATATCTTCTCTTTCTTTTTCTAAGATTATTATACATCACAATAATTATCAATAATAACTAATTATCAATAATAACTCAGATTAGAGTTATATTTTAACGCACAAGTGACTCAATAATCGCTTTGCACCATACTTTTAAAATTAAAAAAATTTTTTTAAATCTTTACGACAGGAATGTAATTTTTATTCTAAAATTAAAATTTCTATACAAATATATTTATAGAAAAGAAAAAGATTCTAAACACATCTTTACATTTTACGCTTATAAATTTATAGAATTGTTATTTATACAAATAACTATTTTTAGTTGAATGTAATGTTTGAGAAACAAGGAAATTTGCAAAACAAGTAAATACATTTATACAAGAAATTTTAATGAACAAACATGTCAAAAAATGAATAAACTTGAATTAAAAACCATTTAAAATTTATTGTTTAATTTATAACCAGAAAATTTCCAAATTTTTATCTATTAGCTGCCATTCTTTTCATTTATCTATGAACAGCATTTAAGCGTGCTGCGAAGAGGGCTCGGCTATCTCTTTAACCGAGCTAGCTAACCGAGATGAGACTTTTTTAACTTTGCTACTGAAACCAGTTGATCCGAATAACCCGGATACTTTATGAGTATACCTAACGTTACTATTATTCTCTTCCTCTTCGCGTCCTTAGCTCCTTTCTCTCCTTCTTTTGATCTCGTGCGGAGAACCAAAGATCAGCTACTGAATTGTTCGATTTTGCCCTTTTCAACGGTGATTTACGGAATGTTTAAGTTTGTTAACGAGAACGAATAAATTTCTTATTCTTAAATAGGAACGCGCTTGGACAAAATAGAAGAAAAAAAAACAGAAAAAGAGATGGATCGATTTTCTCATCTCGAATGCAAGAAAGATCAAAGATTTTTTTTGTGTGAAAAAAAACAAAAGCACATCCAAATAGTTATGTCCAACCAGGTCACTTTCCAACCTGCCACAACAATATTTCTTCATAATGAAGGAAGGTTCCTAAAGACATTTTTACGGAATTTTTCGAACAAATGTTTTACTGCCTTACAATAAATCAATTACTATTGAAATGTTACGAATGCTATTCTACTCTTTGTTAACTTTGACGAAAGTCTTTTGAAACATTATCCTTGCTTGTCGTATTTACGTAACATCTTGACTTTTCGCTGTACAATCGTTGCACATAAAATATAATTTATATATTTTTTATTCAATTTTTAAAATATTATGCAAATCACAGTTTAAAATAATACACAAATTAATTAGTATTTAGACAACAGACGGAATAAATATATTGCCGGAATATCTTTTAATAAAATTATTAGAAAGGAATATATATAATATATGATTAATTTATATAATATGTATATAATTTAAATTTTTCTTACTATATGCGTGCTATATTTAGTCTTTGTTTAATGCAGATAAAAACTATGCGTATTAATAATAATATAAAATTACATTAACAATTACTAAATGTGTTATTTTTAATCAAAATAGCCTCTTTGATCCATAATAGGAATCATTTTTTGAACTAACATCACAGTGTCTGCATTCTTAAATACGTCCATTTTTGTTTCTCCCTGCAGCTTCTCCAACACGTCCGCGAAATCTTCTGTTTCTTTTGAATCGGCCATCATTCTCAAGCCAAGTATAATACCTGCAAACACAGCGTATATTCGTTTTTCATGTAGGGCTGTTTTTAATTTTTCCATTGTAAGTGCTTTCGTAGCATAGTCTAACGAAATCATTGTATCCGTCAAGGTTTTCAAATATGAAAACAGTAAAAAATCATCACTCTCGAATTTTATTTGCGGGCAAATGTTCAAAAAATAGTGTAAATCAATAGCTGGAGATGAATAAACAGACATTTGATAGTCCACCTGCAAATATTTGTTCAGAAAATTGATTCCCATCTAAATATTCCATGTAAATTAAAAACTTGATAAATTATAATAAAAAGCGAAATTTATTCTGCTTATATATGAATGATTATTTAATTTTGAATATACTTTCAACGAAATAATTAAAACTTATTTTTGATGAGGAACATTACCATTAGAATATCGTTGAGTTTTCCATTATCACTTTCTTTGAACATTATATTGTTAATCCAACAATCACCATGATTTAAAACACAGAATTCGTTAGGTTCGTATTCGTAAATATCGGCACATCTAATTCTAAACGTCTTTGCCAGTTTATCTAATTTAGTCGCGATGTGTGCGTACTTTTGATCGGTCCAATCTCGAATTGCTTTACTCACATTCAACAGAGACACTTCCGACATTCGCATAAAACTCGCTGGACAATTCACAGACAGAATCCCGCCGCTTTTAAATGACTCGATCAACTTGGGTTCCTTTAAAGTACATTGTTTAAGGTTAAACTTCGATTATAAATACTTATAATATTGATTTTTTCATTTTGATTTACTTATATGTTAAATAAAACAAATTACAATTATTTATTTAATAATTTCACTCTCATAAAATTGTTAATAGACTTTATAGAATAAATTTTCAATACAAACTGACATACAAAATGATATATAAAATAATTTATTAAAAATATATGCATTATTTTTTATGTTTTTATATCTCTATGTTTTTTAAATTTTGTTATTATATAAATAACAGAGTAAAATTTTTTATCAATGAGACTAGACTCAAAGATTAGAAGCCTTGGTGTGTAAATAATTTAATTCGGTAAATATTTTATGTTTTTCAAGTCTTAAGATTAAATTATTCCATAATTAGATGCAGTAGTTTAGTTTGCATTTACCTTTTCGTGTAAGGCTACAGAGCCTGCGTGTAGTTTGGCTAATTGCTCGATCACGAGAAGACACTGTTCCATCGATAATCCTTTTTGTCGATCTTTCATAACGAATCCTCTTTCTGACAAGTTCTCCATAACAAGAATTCTGAATTCTGAAGATCCGTACCACAATTTTGGTCCTAATTGCTTGTGCACAAGCTTCTCGATCTTTGGTAAAACTTCTTTCAGCATTTTTAATTCGCGTATAAACATGCCCTGTTCGTGAACCATTGTCAATTGTATGCCGTCTATAGGCTCCGATTTCACGACGATATCAGCGATTTGTATCGCAATTTTCTTGTCAATTTTGGATAGAATAGTATACGTAATTCGCACTTTGAAAAAATCACTAAGAAAGTTGATTCCCTTTTCAAAGTTGGAAGTCTTTACATGAAGCACGTTAATCGTTTCATCACAAAGTTCTTTCCGAAGTACCATTTTAAAAAACTGTTTCATGATCATTTCATTCATTTTTTGTGATACATTCATTTTAATTCTTAAATATATTAGTTCTGCGAAATAACACAAATTATAAAATATTATATCTTTAATGAAACATTTATTATTGAAAAGAATGTCAACATAAAATTGTTATTTATAACTAACATAATTTTTGTGATTTAATTATTTTAAAAGCAATATTCTTTTGTTTTGAATTCTAAAATTATCTCCAAAATTATTTCTAAAATATTAAAAAAATTACATATATTTATGTACAGTATTTTGATAATTATTGAATAATTTTTTTTAATGTTAAAAAATTGAAAAGAATTACATATTTCTATCATATATTGATCATTTATAAATTATATTAATCATTTATAAATTATATTGATTATTGAATTACATATTGATCATTTATAAATTATTTTAAATATAGCTATTTTCGTCAATGTTGTCTCAAATTATAATTATTTCAAAAGCAAGACAATTAGGAAAATACAAAATTTACTCAGTTTTGTTAATTACATTAAAAAAGCCATTATTTATGTTTTGATAAAGTTAAAAGTAATTTTTATTAATTTTTTTGAAAATACATACTTACTGAATTTTAGATTATTCTTATTTCACTGATATTTAATAACTAATTCTACCTTTCACATATTAAATATGCTGAGGAACCTACTTTACGTTAAACAAACGAACATAAAATCGTCCATTTAAAATAGAAGATATGACATCTTATGCGTTGCATGCGTAGTTATGAACTGAAACTTTATTCTTGTCGACAGTTACCTTGAACTAGTATTTTATAAGTTATTAAGGATTGCGTCATAGTCTTGAATAGTGCCAACCATAGAGCCGTACTATTCACTGTGCACAAATACTTACATCTCGCATCTTGAGTTTAATTTCACAGATATTAAGTCCAATGATTGATTAATAAGTCCTTTTGATTGATAATGCAACAATAAAATAGAATTTTAAATCGAATAAACCAAAGAAAAAAATGCTGTTTTCTCGAAGGAGAAATTATGATCAGGTTTGACTAGGAATGATCGTGCTTCATATTGTAAATCATAATTATTCGTACAATATGTTTCTTTGAAAGCCTTAAAGTCGCAACTCGGCCACGATGGGCTGCCGTATAACTTTTATAGAAGGCAAAAAATGGCTACTGTGTTGCTTGGGTCGAGTCTCCTCATTGTACTTATGGCGATGCGCTTGTCTAGTTTTTCGAAAACGTAAACACTTTTACAGCCGTCGCGTGTGCGGTAAGCTAAGTAATAGTTTCAGGTGCTACCACAACTTTATGAATGAAAATGAAAATATTTTACCGCTAGTTTTAAAAATTTGACGAACATACAGCAAAATAGCTAATAATAAATCATTCATCTTCGATTTTTTTCTTCGTTTTACGAGAGGTATTTTCTATTTTAGCGTTTCTGCTGGGTTTTATGCTATCACCCTTCGAGATTTTCAATAGAGTGCAAACGGGATTTCCATTTTTTGTTAGTGTCGATTTTTATGAGATAGAAAATTTTGAAAAGTTTGTAAATTGACCTATTGATTGTCGAATTCTTTTGATTACAGTTTTATAGTTTTGTCCAAGAATAGAATTTATATTAGAAATTGGACTTACATTTCTAATAGTGACAATTAAAAATATATATAAAATATCAAATTTGTATAATTAATGAGTTATTAAATTATATTGTTATATCATGATTCTATTGTACGAATCTTAATAATTACACAGTTTTACAATACAATTTAATACTGCGCATAAATGTTACACGCAATTGGATTCATATATAAATATATGAATTATACATTAAGATTTTCATTGAAGTTTTATTTTATGATATCATCATCACAATAAATATTATTTAACATGTGTGGTAATAGGATGATTCATAAAATACTTTATTAATTTTAGAAGAATTATTATATTGTACAAATCGAATGTCAAATAAATTTTATTTACATTTTTTCTACAAAAAATAAACTTTGAAAAAATTACTTATCGAGCATTTTTTATTTTTTATATTTACAGATCTTCATATATGAGAGAAATCTTCAATTACTCTTAAAAGTTATATCTGTCCGATCTGTTTGCATAATGGCATTTTTTCCAATGTGATTTACATAAATCAAGAGATATAGATATCTGATATTTTATCTCTACAAACGATCAGAAAAAAATAGAGACTTTTGGAGTTCAGACGTAAAGCACGTGGCTGTCGTCAAATTTGACATCAAAATGAATCTGAACGTTCACATCAATTCTAAGAAGAAACTAAAATTTTAAAGACTCAGCAGGATCATAAAAACGAATTGGGTATAACAAAAGTTGTCTAGTAAATAAAGGTCTAACACAGAAGGAGCACGACGGTTGTCGCACGACACAGTATGACACAAAGTCGGTGTCGTGCGTACATCCCCTTCTTGAGAGAATTCTGAAAATGGAATATGAAATCGAGAAATGTTGGAGAAAGTTTCAATAATATACATTTCGCTGATTAGCTTTTGCGGACCACCCAGTTTTCATATAAATAGAGAGAGAGAGAGAGAGAGAGAGAGAGAGAGAGAGAGAGAGAGAGAGAGAGAGAGAAGTATTAAAAAATTTTATTTTTACTCCAGCAAAAATATTTTTGATATATATTCTTAAATTACAAATATAAGATCTATAATTTAGCATATATTTTTAAAATTTTCTTTTAACATACGTGGGAGCTAATGTATGTTGCAAAAAAGGAATTAAATATGTGTATATATACATAAAATTTCGTGATTGTTTTGTACACAAGCTACAAAAGAATCGCTTATTTTTATTTTATTATTTTGGTTTACTTTTCAGCATATATTATTAACGTAATTGTTTGAGAAACCAAGAGATAATCGTGTACTGTATGTTGTCGCATTATTTTACCCCCTTCACGTAAATAGCACGATTAATTGAATAACCAATATTTTCATTCAATTATTACACCAATATTTTCATATATCGTGCAAAGGTGTGACAATTATTAATTAATGCGATTATTATTAACCATTTTTTGATATTAAGCTTCGCGAGAGACCTCGCAGATGCTCGATTGGCTTGTGTGTGTTAATCAAGTTAAGAATTTATATAAAACATTCAATGTGTATATGTATATGTCACACGCAAAACGGATGATCGGCAAAGGGCGGATGTGACATAAAACGGTTATATAAAACAGATGTTAGGAACGAAGGAAGCCCCTTGGCACCCCTAGCCCGAGCTCTCGCGAGCACAGCGAAGCCTCTGCGAGAAATCTTTACATATGCATGGACCACTAGCGATACCGTATAAAATCGACGAGTTAGGCAATAACATGAGTGTGAGGGGATGAGAGAGGGAAGGAGGAAGGTTTCTTTTCTTCAGCCACGTCACAACATGAGTATCGATATTATCACAACTACAATTTATATGATTATAACCAGGAATTATGCATATTATTACATTATATAATTTTATTTAAAAAAATATATAAATATTTATTATTAATTTAAATTATATGTGCGTGTGTGTGTGTGTGTGTGTGTGTGTGTGTGTGTGTGTGTGTGTGTGTGTGTGTGTGTGTGTGTGTGTGTGTGTGTGTGTGTGTGTGTGTGTGTGTGTGTGTGTGTGTGTGCGAATTATATACATGTATATATTTATGTGTTTTTTGTATTAGGAAACTGCCCCTTTTATCTCTCTTTTATTAATTTTTATATTAAAGAAAAAAAAAAATAAAAAACGTACTCTTTCGAAATAAATAATGTTTTTCTTTTACACCATGAAATTTTAGCTTTAATGAGATCAGCTACTAAAATATGTGTACAAAGAATTAAGATAATCCTTCTTTCCGTGAAATTTAATCATCATCTTCCATAATTAATAAACTCTAAATCAAACATTTTTTATTTTTCTAATTTTATTTCTCTATTTTTTTATTAACTCTAAATCAAACATTTTTTATTTAAAGTTCATTAGTTATGAATAGTGAAATATAACACGCGATAATAAATTGGAATGTCAAAGAGAACTTTCACCCCGAGACCGTTGATTTCTTAGTTCCGGAAACGAGCTCGATTTAGGTAAGATTCTAATAAGTATTCGTTAGAAAGAAATGTGTTCACAGCGGGATAACAGGACAACAAGATTTGTTCGACAAATAACTTAGCTAGAGTTATTATACGGTTAAATTAAAATACTGTAAACATACAATACAATTGCATTTTTTCCTTTATTGAAGCTGCATTTTTTCCTTTATTGAAGCTTTAGTGTAGCTAATTTTGTTTGCTAACAAATAACTATTATTTTTAATAGTAACCTTATATTTATGTAATAGCGACCTTCGCCGAAACTTTTACTGCTTTCTGTTAGAAAGTGTTTTTCAAGTGTTTATATAGGAGATTGCAATACAAGCAATAAAAGCTATTTAATAAATTCTAATTATTTGATTTTGTGTTTAGTATTAGAAGACCCTTTAAGATTTAATAATTACTATGATGGCCATATTTCAAAAAGACATTGCAATCGTAAGACTTTGCATAATAAATTTCTAATAATTTTGATCTCGATTTTGTTGAATGATTTAAATTTACAATATTGCAAAAATTGAAATTATAAAGTTACCATTTTATCATTAAAAGATAAGTAAAAAAAACCTTTTAATCATTCTTTCTGAAAGTTTGTCTATTGTGTCACGAAACAGCAAGAATATAGGGAACAGTAGAGAAATAGTAGAATTAATGCTCTTTCATTTAATAAAATTTTATAAAGTATTTATATACATGACAATCATCATATCTTTTACTGATCTGGCTCGAATTGAAATAAAATTTTATTATCAAATGAAACGTTAATATAATATCTTTAAAGATATTTAAGAATTGTGTAAAATATACATTAATTATATTTGCAATAATATTTTATTTTTATTTTCCTTAAATAATGTTTAAAAAAAGTCTGTCTATCATATTAAGTTTGATTAAAATTTAGAAAAATAATAATATAAATTGTTATTTTTACTCTTTTTAAACTGAAATATTTTGATTTCCTTAGAACATATAAGGGCAACATATATACATATATATCAAATAATAAATGTAAGAGATTTGATAACAATTCGCGAATGAATTTGAATGGCTCATCAAACACGCGTTCGCTTTTCAATGAGACACTCCATTTTGCGCTTGTCGTG
Organism: Camponotus floridanus; assembly: GCF_003227725.1. Taxonomy (NCBI): domain Eukaryota; kingdom Metazoa; phylum Arthropoda; class Insecta; order Hymenoptera; family Formicidae; genus Camponotus; species Camponotus floridanus. The sequence continues at coordinate 1,259,447 of NW_020229314.1, read as the reverse complement.
ATATTGTCTCAAATAAATGCGATATTTAAATCTGTATCGGGAGATTATTTATTGATGAAAAAATTATATATTTGCGCATGTGGCAAACTTTGCGTTACTTTATATGTATGTATAAATAGGAATCTATTAATATTAACAAACATCCCAATATTCATTAGCTGTAAATTAGATAAAAAATTAATCCTTAGTTTAATTTCTCTGTGCAGATGTTAAATTTTTATCTTTTTAAAACTATTAATTTTAAGCGCTTTTATATCTCTTTTTGGAAAAATATTCATATAAATAAAAAAGTACATGAAAAAATGAAAATTGCCGAATACCCTGCATCGCTCCTTCGATAAATTTTGCCGCACTTCCGCTTGTCCTATTTTATTTTGCGCTTACGATTGCAGATCAACTGACGTGTCGGCGAATCGTGGCTCCACACTGCGAGACTGTCAATTAGGAATCCGTCGGACGTTCTCGATATCTGCTGAATCGTCATTTCTCTCTGCGGCTGTTTGCAAAACGTCAAAGCTGATAGTTGCGCGCAATCTCGAAATCCGTGATACTTATATGTTTCCTTGTACAAGCACTTAACAAATACAAATAAAAAAATATAGATGCAAATAAATATCTTTATTCAATTTTTTTAAAGAGAAATTAGATAAAAATAATATAAAGTTTAAAAAAATGTTCCCAATTCATAGTTTTCTTTATTATTTGTTATTATTTATAATTTACATAATCTCGCATCGATTTTTGATCGCGAGTCGACTGAAAGCGCAGATTGAATAAAATGATATTACGCAAATCTATTTTGTCACGGAGGTAGCGATGATATTATTTAACAAACAAGCCGGATGGTGGACTTACGAGAGTACTATTACCGGTAATCCCCGCATCGTCTTTAGCACGGCCGCACGCGGTGCAAGCCTATTCACTGGTAATTAAGAGATTAGAGTCTGTTGCCTGACACTCTGCCTCTGTGTGTTTCTCGCTTCTCTTCTCCCATTTCTTAGTCCTTACGACGACTACATATGCGCGCTTCTTATCCCGATCGCCTTACAAAGCGAACACGAAACACCTTGCGCAAACAAATTTTTTGTGTACTTCTTACAAATTCCTCTTGTTGCTCATAAAAATACTTTGTTTTGTACAAAGAGTACATTTCGTTGACAGGAAATAATATGATAAGCGATATTCAATTATTTGACATCTATTGATAAATAGTCAAATTTAGCTTTAGCACGAATATTTTTTTACCGGTGCTATAATTATATTTTAAAATTAAATATTTTACGTTTAGAAATAAATTGTGATATTTCAAATTTTAAAGCAAAACTTGCGTTTTATTTTACTACTTTTTATATAGGTAAAAAATTGTTTATGAGAAAATTAATACACGTTAATCTATTTACACACTGTTTTACATATTTAGTTCATCAATAACATATAAGTTATTATAAGCGTATAAATCGCTATTTATACATATAATCAGTAGCGCATTAAATTCTGTAATAAATAAATATCACAGCAATGGAGACTGTAATATTTATTTTGGAAAAAACAAAAATATTTCAAATAAAATATAAAATGAGTAGATAATAAAAATAAAATTTGATTTGTGCACCTTGTATATAATATATGTAAAACATATATATATAATTAAAAAATATATATACTTAATCAATATTTATAACTTTCGGAAAATGCCTCGTTGTTAAAAAATTGCACGCATCAGCGCGTGCTTTCTACATCAAGATCTTAGCTCGCACAACTCGATTCCTCGATACCTGACAATCCAAAAGGTAGTGCCGTCGATCTCTCGATCGGTAGAAACGAACGAGCACGCATGTATATGCGAGCGTGCACGACGGTCAGGACACGTCTCGAATATTTTACCCCGGGAGTTTTTCCTCTTTAATTGATTCAATCGGCGAAAAACACGGCGAGACCGGCTTCAACCCCCTCGGGGGTTTGCACCCTCGTCCCCGCCGCATCATCCGCGCTTCCGACAGCCAACCGCTGTAACGAGACGCCAGAACCAACCCCCTTCCGAATAGAAACGCCAACCCCTCTTCGCGGTTAGTCTCTCGCCTGTTCCTTTTCCTCACTTACCCCTCATCGCGGTTATCCCACCCCGCGTTTCGACCCCTTTGTTCTTTCTGCTTATCGTCTCCTTTTCCTTCGATGTTTTCCTTCGCGCGCGAGCCTTTCTGTCTGTTCTTTCGTTGCGCAATTAAACGTTTATTACGGGTTTCCGATTCTGTATATTCCCGTTTCTTTTCTATTTTTTATTTTCAGTACAATTATATATCTACCTCTTTTTATCGCTTTTCTGTTTCCAGTTATTTTATCTTCCGTGCAGTATATACGCTGCTTCGTATAATTTTTTCTTTAACTTTTCATGTATGAAAAATTAGCTAATGAATTAAAATTATCACCCAAAGTATATTAATTTATCTAAACACACGCATAAACGTGATATTATTAGCTTATTTTATAATTCTTTTGCCGCCATTTCTTTTATATTTAGCGTTATTTTAATTCAATTAATTATTTTTTTATCTTAACTTATTATTTTTTTCACTTTTCTTTGTACTCGTATTAATTAATTCAAAAAAAGGATCCATTTCATTATTTTTGTAATTATACTTCTATTTTTATTGTATATATATAAAATTATAATTTAATATTTAAATTTTCTTCGCACACTTATTTTTTATTTTATTTTTTTATAATTTTAATTTTTTATACTTCATAATACACCTTGGTTTAATCCCTATCGGCGAAGTAACACTTTCGACTGTGTAACGTGATATAATACGGAAACATTTATACACAGTCGTCGAGAGAGCTGAATATATAGTTATCGTTTAACAGGTCCTCCTCGCGAAGGGTGCGGGACGCGTGTCGGGAAATGGAAATGGTGGTTGTATTACGAGACGAGCGGGGGAAGTTTCTGCAAGTGCGGCGGAAACTCTCGCGGATTTTCCGTTTGTTATTTTAATTAGAGCCTTCGGGGCCCGCTCGTAACGAGTGCTTGGCTCTCGTCCGCGTTTATTGTATCCTTCTGAAACGCGACGGTTGTGTCGTATCGTCAGACTGGTACTGGTGGATCACGAAAATACATACGCCAGCCTTCGTTTATTTATACCTTCCGCGAAATAATTTTGCAACACCTTATTACAATATTTTAATAAGGCGTCGTAGTTGTACCAAATTGTATACTTGTAATCATAATTATAATTGTATAATAATAATTAATTGAATCGAATTAATTCTATGATGAATTTTAACCTAACGAAAAAGTATCGACAAAGCAATTTATTTAATAAATTGCTTTCTTGAAAAATATATATCTGCTATATATGTTATGTCTGTAAGTTGCAAAAATAAAATTTTTGCAAGATAGAAAAATGAATATATTTTGCTCAATGTGCTTTTTTATATAAATCATTTTTCGGGTAAAAATAAAGATATCTAGGAACAAAGTAACGGGAGGAAGTATTTTATTAGATTTTTCGTAGCGTTTCCAAATAACTATCGATGTTTTTCCGAATGAAAACTTTACGCTTGTCCCTCATGTTGTCTTTTAAATATCGTTAAAAAGAGTTTCAGCATCGTAAAAGTATTCATTAGTGTCGGTTTTTTACTTGGTCAGTCGAGGAAAAGGAAGAGAACCGTATTACTCTCTTTGTCAAGAATTTTTTCCCGTTGTAAAAAATTGTAACGATGAACGGCGCGTCGAGCACAATATTTTTCCGAATTCGGATGGATACGTTGTAAATCTGTAAAAATCCGTTACTTAAAAACTTGACTTCCAATTTTTTGTGCATTGATCCTGTTGATTTCGGTACTTCCTTATACCGTTTTTTGGAAGCCTCTTAAGAGACAAGTTTTTTACATCGCATTTGCCTCGTGTGACTTGCGAGAAAAAATGGAGTATTTTATTTCGAAGCTTTTGCATTTTTCCCTCAACGTATATTACTTTACATTCATATTTTTTATTATAAAAAATATAAATATATATGAAAGATATAGCTGTACAATTCTTTTATTGCTGGTATAAAGACTGGATCGGAGCTAATATTGATAAAATAGCGTGCGGAATATTTTGAAATTTAATATTTTAATTTGTAAATAGAGCATATTATTCTCATTATTGTATTGTCGTTACACTAAAGGGCTTTCAGCCGCTTTTAATAACCCGGATATGGATGCCTCCACCTAGCAGTGTCGTATTCGGATCTAAGGTTCAGGCCGACATAATCCGCGAGATAATTCCACTCCAGGTTCTCTAACCCCATCGTTGCGTATCCTGTTACCTATCCTTTTTGCGCCGTTTTCTTTCAACAGAAAAGCGAATAAGAGAAAGTGGAAAGCATTTGATGCAGACATGTTAAAAGTAGCCGCCGATTTTCGAAAAAAAGCTTTCCTTGAAATTTGATTTTTTACCAAGATAATATTTAGTTTTATTTATTATATGAATAAACATAAAAATGGGAGACATATTATACGTTAATGCAGAATTTTATCTTTGTAGAGATCTATAATGTTTTTAAAATTAAAATTAATTTTTTTATTTCTCAAAAATTTTAATTTAATTTAAAATTATAAATTAAAATTATAAATTAAAATTTTTCAGAAATAAAAAAATCTCGTCGGTGCATATAATATACACAGAAAAATTGTTATGATTTAATGTCTTCTATAATATGAATTAATGTTTAATAGTTAAATTTTAATAAAAATGAATGTTTTTAAAAGTAGTTGTGAATGTATGTTGTACAATCACAAATAACTTTTTATGAAAATATCTCTGACACGATCTCTACTTTATCTATTTTATCGACATGTTTAAAACGATTTGGCTATGTGATTTTAAGTAATCTCCAAAATGGATGCAGATGCCAGTATTGAACAAGACTGCTACCAGAAAGAAGATTACTTATACAAATTACACAGAATATTAAAACATAAAAATATTTTAGATTACATAGATTAATTATATTACATATATTAATCATATGATTATTTATTAAAAAATTAATGTATATGATACGGAGTTTTTCATTATATTAATTATTTAGATTTACAATTCGACTGTTTATTACACGTTTTCACAAGCCGAATTATATTTAAATGATCGAAAAAAATTAATTAATCATATTACTATAAATAATTTTAGTTAGTAATTAAGTAAATAATTTTCCGATATCGATCGCGATCGCATCTCTATTAGAAAAAGAATTTAACGAAACATCTCGCACCACCAGTTTATTCTTTGAATGTAATATTAATGTCAAAATTACTGAAGATGGATTAAAAGACGATCCGAAACGTTCGTGTTTAGTGCATGTATTGTGACGAATACTTTAAAATATACTAATAGAAAGAAAGAGAGGAAGATGTTTTTTTTCTTGTGCTCCAATTATCACGCCTCACAATTTTTTAATTACTTTTTAATTACTATTATTTGAGCCAATTTTTTATTTTAATTTTAATATTTATAGTATTTAATATTTATAAATAAATTAGAATATTTTTTGTGTTATACATTATTTTCAGTTATGTTATACATTATATTTTCAGTTATGTTATACATTATTTTCAGATGAATCGTTACCATAAAAACTATCACGCAGTGATGATGATGATGAATGATGACGCGATGATGGTGGATGATGTGTGATTAATATATTATTTAAATAGTATATTAATAACTAATTATATTATTAAGAGAGAGAGAGAGACTACACAAAACATATCTATATTAGAAATTTATTTAATATTACTGACTTTTCTTGTACGTAGCACAGAACACAACTCGACATTGTGTCTATTCTGTGTTATCCATTGAAAACATTTATGGATATTGGCTTCGTAGTTCATGTCCAAGTTTTTATGTTTACAGAGGACATATCACTCTTAGGTGATTCCTGAAATACCCTCTATGGACATTAAAAATGTGGACGTGAACCACGAAGTCAGTGTCCATGAATGTTTTCAGAGGGTAACATATAATGTGTACAATTTCTGGTTTTGTTCCGTGCTATGTGCACGAAATGCTGATAGCATCAGTGCTGTATAGCAAGACGCTTATGTATATGAATATGTATATAAATAAATTTTTAATTTTAATTTTTTAAATAAGTTTTGTGGTCCTCTCTCTCTCTCTCTCTCTCTCTTTCTCTACACACACACACACACACACACACACACAGTGTGAGGCTACAACTTTGTTGAAATATTTGCGTTATTTTTATATATATATGCTGATCGAAAAAGCGAGCCGGAATGCAATCGTTCGATTAATTATATATACATGTACGGAAAATGGCGAGCCAAATGCAATTGTTCGATTAATTAACTGAATATTTATATATGCCGAACGAAAAAGTGATTCGGAATGTAATCGATTAATTAATTAATATTTTATTCTCATAAAAATAATAACTATTCAATTTAAAATATTACATGAAATGTAATGTACGCTGGAATTATATACATATTCTATGTATATATAGAGATACCATCTCTTTTCGAAAGATATTATTAGAACATTGAAAAGTTTAAATATAATATATATTTAATTCATTGATATAAATATCACTGTTTTTTCGTTCTTACTGTGCATTTTTATTCAAAGCATCCTCTTTTTTTAATCTTTTGATTGTTATGGGTTGCTGCATTCCCAAGACCGTAGGCACTTGTCGCGTTTCTTTCTTCTTATGATGTTTATCGTGTTGATTACCTTCTAGCCATTTATAATCAGGAATTTTTAAAAAGTGTTCAAATCATTTTTAAAAATAAATTCAATTTAGTTTTTTTTAAAAATTTTAATTTATCCCAAGGATTATTGGAATATTAAAAGAATTGAAAGAAATAATGATCTTAACAACCCTATGAGTCCTAACAATCCTATGAGCCTTAACAAGCCTACTTCCTAATTAACTAAAATTATTTGAGATTTGGGAAGCCTATCTTTGATCATATATATTTCAATCAATGTCCTAATTACATTCCCGTATCCTAACCGCGTGCAAGTTTTTCTTCAGGCCAGTTGACCCTACTTTTCGTTGATAGCTCATTTGATCTCTAATCAGAGATCGAAAAAGGAGATAAAAACTCCTTTTTTTGCCGGTTAATTATGGGCAAATGAGCGTAAATTTCACATTTATCGTAACAATCATTCGATTTTACGATCGTTCGTTAAATATTTGAATATAACTTTATTTTAACTAAAATAAAACCAAACTAGAAATTTTTATATATCATATTAAATTGCTAAAACGGCCATATGGTAAGTCATTTATTATCATGTTATAAGTTATTTGATGAATTAATCATTTGGCTTTATATTAAGTTAAAGTAAAGTTTAAAACTAATATCTACAAACAAATTCTACGATGGATGAGCTAAGCAATTAGAAAAAGTTAAGTGCGCGTTATAAAAATAAAGTAGCATCAGAAATTGATAAAATTGATAAAATTATTAATACGTGTTCTTTATTTAATAAAATAGACAAAATCTTTACAAAAAAATCTTTTCTTGATCTTTTTTTTTTAATTAATACTTCAATATATTTTCGCAATAGATGCAAAGTATCTTGAGAGAACTTATTAAAAGTTATTTAATTTAATCTATCCTAGCTCATTCATTTTAAGGTAACGGATTTACCTACAACCTACAATCTACAATCTGTATCTACATCTACATTTATAATTTCTACGAATCCGTTATCTTAAAATTAAATAAAAGTTTTTCTCACTCACCGGCACTGATGCGCAACAGCGGAGTTATCGAAGCTACGTTGTCTGTAACAAATATAAAATTCATTTATAATAATGCTCAAAATACAATATTTCAAAACATTTTTATCATGAGGAATTATATATCTGATGTGTAAAATAATAAGCAGATAAACACGTTTGGAAAAATTTTATAAATTTTGGAAATTGTATTTTAAATAGAAAGTTTTGTATGATTTTTATAAAAATCTTTCTCTCTAATTTTCTCTTTAATTCATTTAAATAATAAAATTGAATTATTGCTCGTTAACGATTTATAACAATTGATAAACAAATTATAGATATTCACCATCAGATTGCTCCGCCGATGCAAGATGCCTCTCTCAGACCTCCTCCTCCTCTCATATTGTTGACGCGCGATAGTTTTAACGACACTCCCGCACTCGCGAGCGATATTTTTATATCGCTATTTTCGTTATTTTACGCGCGATACTGAACGGCACTCCCGCACTATTTCGATGCGATTAAAAATTTTATATTTGATCGCGCGATGTATATACTTAATATGTATATACTTTTAACGGCACTCCCGAGTTCTAACTAATTCGGGCCGAATTACTTGATGAAGCACGAAGCAAGAGTGTACGTTGCAGAGCAACGTGTGCAAATTCGAACATCCCAGTTAATTGGCATCGGAAATAGAGACTCGTGACTATAAATGAAATTGGGATTTTATGAAAAAGTCCAAAAGTTCCGCGAAAACGCGACGCGAGAATATTACAACGCGAAAACGCGATGCGTTGACGAAGCGCTTGCCGTCCGCGACACGTTGACGGCACCGACGATGCGAAAGGGTACTTAGCTTCCCATTCAGGTACCTTAAGATTTATCATAAATTGAAAAATTTAAGGTAAATCTCAAGGCACCATCCAAGTACTAAGCCCTCCCACCACGACAAGGTGTACCCTATGGGAGGGTTATATTATATATAATTTTATATATAATTATATTATATATAATTATATAATATGTAGTTATATTATATATAATTTTATATATAATATAATATATAATTTAAAATTTATTTTGTAATATAGTACATAAGACGCACGTGCGCACAACTTGACAGGCTCTCTGACAGTCGTTTAACAATCTTGACAACGCGCGCGGAAATAATCTTCTTCCGCCGACAGACTTCCCGCCGAAAGAATTCAATAGGCGAATACATCCAGAGGGATGAGACGCGGGAACGTAACAATATAATAAATAATGAATGTGATAAATAATTAAAATATTAATGACTTACATCATATCTTATTGATCCATCCATCCATTTCCAAGACCTTCTTTTTTTCTTTTGTTTCACTTTTTCCTCGTGGCACTTCAATCCTCGTTGCATTCATTTGAATTCCTCGTTGCACTTACACTTACTCACGAAAAGTTCCTCGTCGCACTTGCAATTGTAGTTAGAGAAAGAATTTGATGATATATGGAACATCTCACATCACTATCTCACTGCTCGAGAGCCACTGACCGAATGATCGTAAGTCAGAAACATTGCCGCGGTACTGTTTACATCGCCAAAGTTGACTATGTAGAGAGAGAATTTAATAATATATGAAACGTCATTACTTTAGTGCTCGAGGTTACTGTGCGAATGATCGTAAACATTACCGCGATACTGTTTATATCGCCAAGGCCGACTTATACTATGTTATTGTTATAATTCGTCGTTGAAATATTCTATGAGTGATTACCGATTAAGAAAATTTAAAGCATTGGTCGAAATTTATTTAATTTTAATAAGTATCGTTAGAGAAATTATTATAATAAGCATCAATAATCGAAAGATCATAATAAAATTAATTTCTTTATCCTTTGTGGATGTTTCAATTTTTATTCGCAGTAATTAATGATTGCGATTCGATAAAGATTTATCGTTGCGATACATTTTCATGATCTTTACCATAAGTTAATTTATTTTTAATATGTTCGCGTCATCGAAATATTTTACGTACTTTAACATATATATACATGGAATATAATATATTAAAGTATATACAAGTATTTTAAATTATATAGGTTTTTTAATTATATGATTATATATTTATTAAAGATTGATGTATTATGGAGTCTTTCATTATGTTAATTAGATCTACTCAATTGTTTTACTGCGCGTTCTCATAATCCGAATTATATTTAAATATTTATAAATATTAAAGAAATAATTTCTGTGCTCGTAAAATTCGATGGTCTCTGTGCGAATGATAATAAAGTCGTGTAACATATTAACAATAGTGCGATACTGTTTATCAAGGTGGAACACGGTATTATTGATAATTCTCTCGTTGCCGAAATAATTTCTGTAATATAAAATATTCGTGCGTGGAATATTAAATTATAGAATTATTTTAATTTATTGATTAAGATTAACTGATTATTTATTAAACTATTCATCATGAAGTCTTTCGTTATGCTAATTATTTGCATCTATAATTCGATTGTTTTATTTTGTGTTCTCTCAATTCAAATTATATTTAAATTGTCATGAAGAACGATAAAATAACGCGGATGAAATATATTTTACATTAAGATAATATTTATTGTCCGTAAAGATCGTAACGATCGGAGTGATTATTTAATATTTTGGATATAATTTAATCATATCATATAATTTAATCGATTCTCGATTAAGTTGTGTGTTTAATTAACAATGATTGAGAAAATTTAAAACATTGGCCGAAATATATTTATTTCTAATATTCTATCAATGATCGAAAGGTCATAACATAATTAATTCTCTTATCCTCTTTTATATATCCTCTGTTTCAATTTTTAATCGCGGTAATGAATGATTACGATTCGATAAAGATTTATTGTTGCGATACAGTTTCATGTCATTAATTAATTTTGAATTAATTAATTTTTGTTAATATTTATAGCAAATTATATTTCGATACAAATCGTAATCGTGTTTAATAAAATAATTACCATATACGAAGCGTTTCTCATTACTACTTTATTACTCGAGAGTCCGTAAGATCACCGTGCGAATGATAACAAAGCTATAGCGCGCTACTGTTTATATGATACATTACCAAAGTTGAACATCGTGTTATCAATAATTCGTTGCCGAAATATTTTATATATTATAAAATATTAACGTGAAATATAAAATTATAGAAGTATATTAATTTATTGATTAAAATTGATTATTTATTAATTGATTATTTATTAAACAATTTATCACGAAGCCTTTCATTATGCTAATTATTTGCAGCTATAATTCGATTGTTTTACTTCGTGTTACTTCGTTTTACTCCTTACGTTACATATCTGATGCTTTCTCAGACTTCCTTTTCCTCTCTTACCTATTTTTCGTTGTTTTCTCTTGTGGCATTCATTCACGAAAACACGATTTAATTATACATGTGCTGTGTTTGTGACAGCGAAAGAAAATCAAATCTGCAAGAGAGTTTAATTTCAAACCATGAATAATAATCTTGCAATATAATAAAATTTTAACAGTTGTACAATTTGCGCGGTAGTTTTTTGTGAATATTATACATTTGTGCGTAAAATGCATTCATAAATTTCCACGCGAATCGTTATTATCGACGGTATTGAAAAATCATTCATACATTCATTCATTTATGAATGTATCATTCATACTTTCATTCATATGAGTGAAGCCGTAATGAATGAATTCTGATGTTATCGACTAAACATTAGTAGACATTGGCTTCGTAGTTCATGTTTTTACAGAGTGCGCATCGCTTTCAGTGATCATCTAACCTAAAAGCAGGTTATGAATCTCATTCTTCTCTCTGGTTTGGACACTTTTAATATTGTGCGAAAAAGTTTCCGCATATATTTTAAATTATCAGTAAATGCGCGAGTATCGCAAAAAGAGAAGTCTACAATGTACAATAAATACCACAAATCGATAATGCATATGTTTAATTTAATATTTTATTGAACTTGTTGAACTATTTGTTGCTGCTGATACAAGCATTTACCATGCACGCGACAAAATTGCAAAACGTATTTTTGGGACATTTTAAGCGAGTCAACATTAATGACACTTATTTTAATGTATTATCAAATACATTCTCTCATACTACGTATAATAATTACAGTACGTCTTTTCGTACAAACATTACTCAAGACTTAACTTTTCTCAATCAACGATTGGTGTCATTAAATAATGCCAAAGTTAGGCAATATAGTTCAAGACTACAAAATAATTTTTATTACGCTTCTCATCCTCAAATTATTTCTCCTGTAATTTCGCATAGTGACAGGAGAAAAAAGCGTATAGGATGTAAAACTTATAGTAGTCAATATTATAATGGTATTAGATGTTTTTCAAGTGCTAGCGTTGATCCTATCGCTGAAAATCAAGTTCTGATGCAATTCAGTGGTATCTTCAAAATGTTATCGGAGAGTACGCATGTTAAAATTGCACAAGATTCTTTATTGTGGATGCATGATTATACTGGTTTGCCATGGTGGTCAGTTATTGTACTTACCACTATTATGATGAGGACAGCGATAACATTACCGCTGTCTTTATATCAGGTATATTTGTAATATCCATTATTTTATATCTATGACTATTACATCTATTATTATATTTACTATTGTATTTATATTATTATTATTATATTTGAATTATTATCTTTATATATCTATTTTTTATTATCTGAATATGCCATAATATAAGTAGAAGGTATGATGAGAATAAGTTCAAGATTTTGGTTGTATAATTAACAAGTATTTTTTTTATTATTTTCTATCTTGTACAAATTTATTTTGAAAGTTGATTAGTGTTTTATTTTTTTATTAAATTATTTATTTTTTTATTAAAAACTATCTTAAAATACAAACTTTTATATTATTCTTGTGATATTCATAATAATAATATTTTCAGCAACGTATATTTGCAAAATTGGAAAACCTTAAATATGAAATGGATGAAATAATTAAAGAAATGAAAAAGGAGACAAGTTATGGGATATATAAGTATAAGTGGCCCAAGGATTATGCTAGGCGTTTATACAATCATTCTGTAGATAATATTTAGTCTCCAATTTAGTTCAAGTTTGCAAATTAACAATAGCGATAAAACTTGTTTACTATATTTGAAAGATCTGATATAATAAATATTTACCATTTTTCTATTATAGGTAAAGAAACAATGGAATAATTTGGTTATTCGAGAAAATTGTCATCCAGTTAAAGCTAGCATATTGATATTAGTGCAAATACCTTTATGGATATCACTATCAATGTCTATTAGAAATTTGTGTTATATGTTACCTAAACAGGATGCTAGTATGTATGTTAATACTTAAGTGAAACACAAGAGAATTATTATTAAGAGAATTATTTCTAATATATTTTTTTTCCACTTAGATGCTTATACCATTTATCAGGAATTTATAACTGATGGATTTCTTTGGGTTACAAACTTAACTGTAGCAGATCCTTTTGTACTTCCCATTGCAATGGGATTATTCAATTTAGCTATTATAGAGGTAAGTTTCTCTAATAATTGATTGAAATCTCATAAGAGAAATTTTAAAAAATTAATACTCTAAGAGATTATTCATATATTTTTAATTGTATATGATTTTGCAGATAAATTATATGAGTAGGATAAAAGAGCTAACAAAATGGAAGCAATATTTGACCTATTTCTTCAGAATTTTTACGATTGGTATGATTCCCATTGCTATGTATGTACCATCGGTAAGTTGTGAAAAAATTTTTTACAAGAATAGTTTAATTATAGTGTGTTTGTGTATATATATATATATATTTATATCTAAAAATTTTTTTTCAGTGCGTGAGTTTGTACTGGACAACTAGCAGTGCATTTGGTCTTTTACAAAATTTAATCTTATTATCTCCGAAATTACGTCGCTTCGCAGGAGTGCCGATAACTTCTTCCGAATCACCTCATCCGTATCGGTTATTGAAAGAAAGGATAATATCTAGATGTTGTTTTGAAAGAAAAGTAAAAATTTCGCTGAAGACATAAATATGTTTTCGTATTTTTCATGTCAATCACTTGCACAAATAAATTATATATATATATATATATATATATATATATATATATATATTTTATAATAGAAGTTTTCTTTTATAAATATGTCTATAATTATTTCTCTTTCCTTTTCTCTTTTCCTCTTTCTTTTTTCCTCTCTCTCTCTCTCTCTCTCTTTCTCTCTCTATAATATTTAAACATTTTATGATTTTTTTTTATTAATTTGTTAAGATAATATGTAAAAGGATGAATTTTAAATGTTAAAATCATTTAAATGTTAAAATCATTTAAATGTTAAAATCAAATGTCAATCTAATTACGACAGTCAAATGTATTAAATATGAAAACAATTGAGTTGTATTAATAATTTTATAAAGTAGAAGAGCAAAGAATATTGTCCATAAAGATTTAAGACAATATATTAATTCATACAATTTTTATCTAATTACATTTATTATATATTATTGTATACTATAATTTTGTGATATTTTAAAAGTCAAGTTTTAAATAAATAAATACAAATAATTCACAAAATATCCTTGTACAAAACGGAAACATTTATAGATATGAAACGTTGCATTTGTACCTATTCAATATGTACGTTTTTTTTAGAAAAATTTGTATTTTTATTATTTTTTATATTTGTATCTCCGCTCATTATTTTTGCGTTATATCTTTATGTATTATTAGTTATTTCCAAAAAGATAGCGTTTCTACTAATTAATGCGTAATAACAAAATATGATTTAGTCTCTTACTAATTTTCTGTGTATTGATTACATATCTTAAATTTTTGTTAACATATAGTTCATTTGATAAGTATTTTTCTTTTTCGTATTACATATATGTGTCGAACAATGTGACACTGTGTCACATTGAAATAATTATAGTACTTCAGCACTTATAATACTGTGTTGGACACTGTATCATCTGTGTAACTTGCTGTCATCAAATCATTTAATATCATATTATGGCTAAAGAAATATAAGTGTCAAAATTTATGCCTATTAAAAATATTGTAACAATTATTTAGTTTAGAGAAATTTTTATTTATTAACAACAATTTTATGTATCAGCGCATTATTTTTATGCTTATCTTCATTTACATATTTGATAAGTTTATGCCTAGGCCTATTTAATAAGCTTATTAATAGGCATAATTAATAGGCTTATTAGTCGACTTAAGAGTCACGTATTCTAAAAATTATTGGAGTTCACTTTCTTGACGTAAATCTATGTAAATAGATATAATGAATTAAAAGAAGTATGCAACTTTTAACTTTTGATATTTCATGCAATTCTCTATGGATATTCATGCATTTTAATGACGTAATGCAATGACGTAACGAATATCACCTTTAGCCTTTTGCATGAACTGAAGATAACGAAAATATAAGCAAAGAAGCGTAATAGGAAAATCGTAATTTGTGGTAGTAATAAAGCATTTCCTGGACTATCGAAGATTATATATATAAGATCGATTTCTTGGCAACGGAATGCAATTGAATTGAGTTAAACGACGATCAACACGATTAAAGAACGATGTTCAAAATGAGATTTTGTGCAGTTTTATTATTTCTAATACTGTGCACAACGTCGCTTGTAATGACACAAATACTAGTAAGTACTTTGTAAATAATATAGTTAAATAGAAAGAAAAGATTAATGTCAATGTATGAGAGTTAATTAATCATACAAAATAAAGTGAATGCGCTTAATAAAAGTAAAAATATTTCTTCATATTTTCAAGTATTATATTCGTAAATATTTCCCAGAAATCATAGAGAGTTTAAAAAGAATTTATTTTTATGTCAATATATTATGTAAATAAAAGTATTAGTCCACATACCAATATTTTTATTGACATAATATATTATTATCTTATTTTCAGATTCAAAAAGAATTCTTTTACGTAAAATAAACTCAGAATTTGTGACATAAAAATGAATTCTTTTTAAATAAACTCTCTGTTCTATCTAGGTTCTCTTTTGTCATCATTATCGAATGATGATTAATATAAATAATCGACAAATATATAATACAAATATACAATTATGCGTAAAATTGTCACGTGCGATTTATAATGAATTTTGTACTTTATATACTTATTACAAAATAAATGTTTAAAGTAGATAATTTTTGAATTATGACTATGCTCTTATCAAAGGGTCTTTCACAGATAATAAAAATATTTCTCTATATCCACTTATTTTTAGCTTTTATCACAGTTATCTTATAGGAGAAAATTCTTGCTTTATTCATATGGTCTATTTTCTCCTTTTTACCGTTGCTGGGAGTTAATCGTGATTTATTCACTTAGGCACATGTATTGCCCTATCCGGGCGACTGCAGCAAATATCAACAATGCGATGCAAGTGGTTGCTTTGTCATGAGCTGCGGTAGAGGAACAGAATTTAATCCGGCTATAAATACTTGTGATTATCCTCTGAGAGACCGAACAGGATGTAGTAATCGTGGATGAAAATTTTGATCTACAACTTCACCAGAAGCTACTGTAAGACGCAGAATTATTTTGCAGTACTTGATTCTATTTGAATGTATGGACATTACTATATTGTGCAAATAAAGTTATGGTATTAGTTTAAATTATGTCACATTGACCATTAAATTATTCATACATCACTGCCTTTGACAATCAATAACTTCTCTGCCGCTAATTTAAAATAGAAAACTAAATTATGTACAAGTAAAAAAAAAACAAAATTGTTGCAAATTATTTTTGTATATAGACTATAATATCGCGAGCATCGAAAGTGATTGCGATAGTATCGTTGCTCATAACGCTTATGTACGATGTAATAACGAGGAGCAATAGGCGACGATTAAACGATGTCCGGCGAGTGGATGCGAAAATAGTATCATGACAGTACGGACGCGACCTTCGTTTACGCATTGAGCAGATAAGAGATTTTTCTCAGCTTCAGATAAACTCATCCTGCAAACCGTGCTAGAAACAACGTAGTTTCCGCGGTGACGATCAGCTTCAATAAAATTCCCATCAGATTGCACAACGTGATCTGCAATAAATACCACAATTCTCCGACTACGACGTGTAATTGTAGCTGAACAGGATCCCAGGATTGTATACGATGATGTCGTTCCGATTGTTAACTCTATTGCTTCTGGTGTACTGTTGTCACCTTATTTCTGCTACCAAGAGGATAAGAGTAGTAAGTGTGAAATTAATTAAAATGATTTTCTCTAAAGTGTCACGAGTTAAAAATGACATATGTTTTAAATATTAAAAGAAGATTTAAATATTTATAAAATATTTATATATTTAAAATAAAATATATATTTTTTTAAAACACATTATTTCTATCTTGATTATTTTATTATCGATTATCTTGATTATTATTGACTATCTTGATTATCTTGATTGTTTTGTCGTTTGTCGTTTAACTTCTCGTCTTAATACTCCACCAATATTTATTTCTACCAAGTGCATAGAAAAAGATATATTACAGTGCAATGTGATGCTTTA
Source organism: Camponotus floridanus (assembly GCF_003227725.1). NCBI lineage: Eukaryota > Metazoa > Arthropoda > Insecta > Hymenoptera > Formicidae > Camponotus > Camponotus floridanus. The sequence continues at coordinate 1,242,152 of NW_020229314.1, read as the reverse complement.
ACGGATGTCATTAGGTTTATTATAATTATATCAAAAATTGTCAAATTAATATGAAATAAAATTAATATAAAAAAATTTAATATAAACTTGAAATAAGAAGCAATCGAATAAAATAATAAAGAATGTCAGAAAGTAAGAATAATATATTTGTATAAAAAATATAAGTACATTTAATCTTCTTCAAATTTAATACAATTGCTTATATATCATACCGTTTTTCGAATTCTTACGTATTAATATCTGATTTGGTAGGATGGCAAATCTTACACAGTGTCGGCGTACCCAGAGGACTGCAGCAAATACGTGATGTGCAGTAATGGCAAATGCAAGCTGGAGACATGCGCGCCCACCTACGTTTTCGATCCGGTCACCTCTACCTGCAGCCATCGACGCAGATCCGCCAACTGCGACTTCAGCCTCCCGCGGAAATTATAAATAGCGACATAAAAGCATCCCTCGTATAATAATATTTTCCAAAAAGGGTTAATAAAAAAAATGCCGCATATAAATAGCATATTTCATTCATTTATATCGTTCGTGCCGGTTCCTTTGTAAAGCCAGCTTGTAGTAATCAACGAGAGCCAGAAGTTTGTTCGCGCACCGTCGATTGGCAAATAGCTCTGTTTACAGTCGCTGGTTTATTGCGTCGATTCACATACACATGTCGGCATTCTTTTTATTTTACGCGCACACACACATGAAAAATATTATAAATTCCGAGTAGTCTTTCTTTTCCTTACTATTCTTAATTATCTATAACTTCTCCATTCTGTTTTCCTTTTTCTTCGTTGTACGCCGAACTGAAATGAACCTCGACCTTTTCAACTGATAACCCTCCAGTTTCCATGACTCAGACTATTTGTTTTCAGAGGCTATCTGCTTCTGAGTAAAACGGCGTCGATCGGTAATCTAATTGAGAGTTTACAAGGAGTCGAGAATCAGTGTAGTACAATGCTTGGTGTATTGTGAAAGCATCGAAGATGATGTGTTTAAAGCATTTCCTCGTCGTGATCGGTCTCGTTTATTTAGCCGTTTTTTCTTCCGCGGTATGTGATAGAATTGTTGTGGCTCTTAGTGATACATACAATCGCTTTAATTTCCGTTATTTTACTCAAAACTGTTTAAAGTTGTAATCCGAATGTGAATTAAACTGACTAAAATTAGGTTATAAGAGAAAAGCAAATATTTGATATTTCCAAAAATATTATAACGAAATAATACAAGTGCAGCGTAAAAATTTGTGCTAATCTTAATTATTCCTTCGAGATAAATAGATTTTTGATAGAATTGATATTTTTCTAAAAATTGGAGCATACACAAACTTAATTTTTCATCGAGACAATAATACTCATATAATATAATATTAATGAATGGAGTTTGAAAACGTTTTATTTGCATTGATTGATAGCGTGTTAAAGACATATGTTGGAAACGTAATATAAATTGGCAATTAAGTCAGAGACATTTTATTTATTTAAGTGAGATGGAACATGTATCATGAATGTATTTTTTCTGAATTTGTACTTATTATATGTCATAATTTTGTGATGCAAATGCTGTAGAAAAATATCAACATTTAATATGTTTTTATATTCACCTAAATTATGCACAAATTTTTTATAATATAATGCCTTTTTGATTCATCCCTTAATGCTTTTTTCTAACACATGCACAATGTACAATGATTTCAGTTTAATTATATTTTCAAAAGATATTGATTTAAATATATAATACCATATTAATATTATTTACACTTTAAAATCTTTAAAATATAATATGCTCATATATTTACTGATACAATGTGCTCATACATTTATTGATAACAGTTAAAGGAAACGTAGAGTATACATAATTTATTTATATATTGTATGTAATTGATTGTACCAAGTGTATGATTTCATTTATCTTCGAATAAACTTATATATAATATATATAAATAATATACAGGGTCTACCAAAAGTGTGGAAACCCCTAAATATCTCGGAAAATATACGTTTTACAGAAAAGTGTTTCCAACAAAAGTTGTAGGGTTTAAGAAGATCTATATACTGATTCTATCAGTTTGACCTTGGATGGCGTCGTCAAGGTCAGGTCAAGGTCACATTGACTTTTTTAAATGACACCCCCTACATTTGATTGCATATTCTTATAGCTTAATTCAAGAGCTTTCCAAAACACTATAATAATGTTCATTTTTATTAAGTACTTTGCGAGTTATGAGGGTTGAAATAATTTCTTACTTTTACATAAACCATAAAATATCTAGTAAACCATTCATTTTTCGATTATCTTACCTTCATACTTTTATGTACAAAATAATGAAAGGAATCAATTGGTGTAAAGAAAACATACAGTTGTTTTTAAGAAAAAATATGGAATTGTTAATTGCAAATTACATATTTTTTCTTAGAAACAACTATGTGTTTTCTTTACACCAATTGATTCCTCTCATTAATTTGTACATAAAAGTATGAAGGTAAGATAATCGAAAAATGAATGGTTTACTAGATATTTTATGGTTTATGTAAAATTAAGAAATTATTTCAACCCTCATAACTCGCAAAGTACTTAATAAAAATGAACATTATTATAGTGTTTTGGAAAGCTCTTGAATTAAGCTATAAGAATATGCAATCAAATGTAGGGGGTGTCATTTAAAAAAGTCAATGTGACCTTGACCTGACCTTGACGACGCCATCCAAGGTCAAACTGATAGAATCAGTATATAGATCTTCTTAAACCCTACAACTTTTGTTGGAAACACTTTTCTGTAAAACGTATATTTTCCGAGATATTTAGGGGTTTCCACACTTTTGGTAGACCCTGTATATAAATAATATATATAATATATATAATAATATATATAAATAAAATAAACATGTACAATCATACTAAACTTTATATATCTCTTTAAATTTTCCTTCATTATAAATTTAATAATAAAAATTAGGACTGTGATTAATTTACTTAGATTGATTTCTACTATCGTAGATCTATGATCCAAGCGCGACAACTACAAAACCACCAGAACGTCGTGAATCGATACTTCCTTGGAATGTGATTCAGAATAAATCGCGCATTCAAATAGAATCTCCTTCTTCGAAATGGCAACAACAATCACGTGGCAACATCCCACCTAAATCTGACACGAAAAATTGGAGTCCTTGGCGAAAACCTTCGGGTAGCGAAATCGAACAACGAACGCAGCTTGAAAATTATGGTCCTGTGCAAGTTCCCGAACAAATTTCTGAAAACATTCCTGAGCAACAACATAACTTGAAATTTGATAAATTGGACCAACAAAATCTGAAACCTATTGAATACAGAGATTTTACAAATAATTTTGAGAATGAATCAAAGTATGGATATCGCAATCGGCCTCAAAACGAGATTGATTTTGATCATAAACATCCGCAGAGAAATGACAATAACAAAGAATTAAATGTGGGACTTCAGAATGAGGATTTGTACGAGGGCGTAGCTATTGATAGCACGGTAACTTTTAAAATCTTTAAGCAGATCTGTTTTTACATTAAAACATTTACATTAGTATATTTCCTATATCTGTATATTTAATAAATTTAAATTTATAGTTTTGTTTACATACATCTCTTCATCTGAATATGATAAATCTTGATAATATTTTTGTTATTGATTATGATTTTATATTCTTAAATAATAAGAGCTAAAGAGGCATACGATTAGCTTTTTTAGACATACAATATCCCAAACAATAAGGTTAAAAAACTAAATTTTAAAATATGCATAAAAAGTACGTTTAAGAGTGAAAGAAGGAGAGAAACTTTAAATTTATTTTAATTCTTATTTTGTTTTTTCAAATAGAAACCAAGAAAAGAAAATATAGTTCTGTCACATAATCCACGTCACAAAGTGGCTAAGTATGATTCTCGGTTGGGCGTTCAGTGTCCTGATCACAATTCCACAGGACAATTTGTTTATCCACCAGATTGCAAGTTTTTCGTCAATTGCTGGCAGGGTCGTGCATTTGTCCAACCGTGTGCTCCAAATACTCATTTCAATCCGGATACCTTGGAGTGTGACTTTCCACATAAAGTGAAATGTTACGAGAATGAGTTTGCTGATTTCAGACAATCATTAGACTCTGAATCCCAGATTAATCGAAAGTCGCAAAAATTGACAGTAGGTTTATATTATAATATATTTCTTTTTTGTTATCATGCACACTATATAAATTAAAACATTTTAAATTTATTATGCAATTATTTGATGTACTAGGAACCAAAATGTCCACCGTATTTGATTGGTTTATTACCACATTATGGAGACTGCACAAAATTTATACAATGTGCAAACGGTGTTACTTATATAATGGATTGTGGTCCTGGAACAGTATTCAATCCTACTATTGGTGTATGTGATTGGCCGAGGAATGTAAAGGGTTGCGAAGGTAATAAATAATTATTTTTTCGAAGAAATAATTCGATGGCGTATAATATTGATGATATATAATATAATTATCATTATTTAAATCTAATATAATTTTCATTACTTAATGTTGCGTTACACAGATATTTTTAAATCTTACGAAGATGACAAAATGCCATTTACACCTATAAATCCGAATTTTGGACGTGATAAGTCACCATATATCGAAGTAAAAAAAATTACGTGTCCTGCGGATTTTACTGGATTATTAGCTCATCCAGAGACATGCAAAAAGTTTCTTCAATGTGCAAACGGTATTACTTATATAATGGACTGTGGTCCTGGAACAGTATTCAACCCTACTCTTAGTGTGTGTGATTGGCCGCGGAATGTAAAGGGTTGCGAAGGTAATAAATAATTATTTTTTCTAAGAAATGATTCGATGGCGTATAATATAATTATCATTATTTAAATCTAATATAATTTGCATTACTTAATGTTGCGTTATACAGATAATTTTAAATCTGACGAAGATGACAAAATGCCATTTGCACCTATAAATCCGAATTTTGGACGTGATAAGTCATCATATACCGAAGTAAAAAAAATTACGTGTCCTGCGGATTTTACTGGATTATTAGCTCATCCAGAGACATGCAAAAAGTTTCTTCAATGTGCAAACGGTGTTACTTATATAATGGACTGTGGTCCTGGAACAGCCTTCAATCCTATTACGACAGTTTGTGATTGGCCATACAATGTGCCCAGTTGTAAAACAGGTGGTTATATATATTAATAATATTTATAATTAAATAATATATTTATATAATTAATATTATTAAATAAATAATATTAATTAATATATTTTTCTATTACTTTGACAATCAATATTAAATAAAATTATACAATGAATTATAATTTATTTTAGCAAGATTTGTTTTTTGATTGATATCTTCTATATTATATTTCTATTTTAAAAATAATTATTACATAATAATATAAGATTTCTGAATTACAGATAAATCTGATGGAGTTTACAAGACAGGAGCTAGTACTTGGTCGCCATCTGCTGAAGCTAGAGGTACCATGTCATGGTCGAATTCAGGCCACTATAATCGTACAACTAACACTCGTGGTCATATTTCTCAATCGAAGTATCGATATAGCACAACAATGAATCCAACATTTAGACCAACATGGAGACCATTTACGACCACAACTCCACGTATACGATGGATACCAACATGGACAACCGCGAGACCATTTTATAATCATTCTAAGCATATTCCTGATTACCATGATCGTTACGATAACGTGCATGAAGAAAAGCAGTACAAAGGTCATGGATCCCATCATTTAGAATGGAAACCAAGCGAAAATTTAGGACGTCCTTCCGGTAGTAATTATGGATCTCAACATCATCCAGATTGGCAACAAGTGGGAAATGATCAAGAACCACAAGGAACTTATCATACCGATCGCCCAGAAGAATCATCGGTACATGCATATAAAAATCCAGATTATCATTACAGTCATTATCCTTCAGGTGTCCACCACCACCATCATCATCATCATCATTATCATAATTACGGACCTACATCGAATCCTTCGGAAGATACAAATTGGGCTAATCCTGCTGTTACTAATGATCAAAAATATAATCAAGGATATTACACTCCAAATACTGACAGTAACTGGCGTCCCAGTTACAATTATGATCATAATTCTCGTCATTATGATCATCGCCATTTTGAACATACTGCACTAAATAAAACAGATCAGAGGCAATTTCAACTTCCTGAAAGGAACGACGAAGATAACATTCAGTTCCATCATAGATATAATGAAACAAAGTTTGACTCCGATGGAATGTCAACAAATCAAAAAACCGATCATGATTTTTCCTTGAATAGACAAAATTATGGTAGGACAATCCCCGGGCTTTATCATCCTAATTTTAATCGAACTTCTTCATCCGTTGGAAATATTTTTCCAAATAGTAATAATAAATCAACTGAGAATTGGGATCAAATCCAGGATGGACTGCGACAAGATAAACAATCTTCTGCTTGGATAGGGCAAGAAAATATTGGATCTGCTTGGAATCAGCCAAGTAGATCTAACTTCAAACCAAGTACGTGGCATAGTCAAGAAAATCCAGGAAATGTGCAAACGGAAAACCAGACACATCCGTGGGATCAAGGTAAATAAAAATTAATATTATAATTTATTATTTTAATAAATTATTGATACAACATACTTTTATATTTAAATACCTAATCTTTATATATAATCTTTATATCTTTATATATAAAAGATTACTATTTATTAAAATAAAATATTTTATAGCTGCAGAACTTTATTTTATAAAAATATTTTTTACTTATTATTACTCATTATTAATATTTTTAAAAAAAATTAAGAAATAAATTATAATCAATATATAATAAAATAATAATGTAATTAGTAATTAAAAAATGTGTCATTGTGCAAAATTTATTGGTAAATATTTGCACGTTGCATGAATTAACTTTATAAATAATTGTATAAAGCTTGTGATATTATAATATATAATTAATATATTATAATATGATATCAATTTAATAAACAATGCAAATATATATATATATATATATATATATATATATATATATTATAATGGTATTATTTAATGGTTATAATGCATGAAATGTAATCGCTAATGCATGAAAGTTATGTCGCATGTTGATGTATATTTTATGAATTAATGATGAAAAATTGCAAATGTACACAATTAAATATAGCGAATATAAATTTTTTTAATCTAATAAAGTATTAATAAATATATTAAGAATCAACACGTTAGATAATTAAATGTAGTGGTAAATGCAAAATTTTTCGTGTATCTATTTGTGCTAAAAAAGTAGCATTTTAAAAATAAAATTTATCATATTACTAAATATGATAAATGTGAGTGAAAGCTTAATCTTTCGTAGGCACAATTAGTCAGACTGATAAATCGTTCTCTCAAAGTACAATTGATAAAGAGGCAGATACAAAAATGACACAATGGGCAACAAGGACAAATGTTTTTTTAAATTCTAAGAGCCAAGTAAATTTAGGTTTGTAAATAGATGGTATAATTTTTAATTATTCTTTTAATTATTTGACAATAAATATTAAATACGAAATTATACATACAGTGATTATTTATAATAAGATACAAATTATTATTTAAATAATTAATATATTTTTCTCAAAACATTTTAGAAGAGTTATATTCATGATACGTTTTATAATTTGTAGCAGAATCTAAAAGTACAACTCAATATCCAAGAACAAACCTTTATCCAAATGGCATATATGTCAATGCAGGTGGCATAAAAGGTCATTATATCACGAAAGATATTGAAAATAATGAAGGAGGTCTGAGAATTCATGAGCCGTATAATGTTCACAAACCTATCAGCTGGAATAATACTTTCAATAGTATGCCTTAATTATTATACTATCAATCCTATTTGATATGCCCTTTCAAACTGTGATTATCTTTATTATTTTGACGAGAATTAATTTGCATTTGTGTCAACTTTCTGCTTAATCTAACAATTAAGCATACATTTTTATTTTACTATTAATTATATTATTAATTATATTATTTTATTATTTTATTATTATTTATTTTAAATAATATTAATAGTTAAGTTTTAAAATATCCTGTGCAAATTGTATCGTTTAGCAACTAAACTTTGATTATCTCCTGACAGAAATTATTATTATTCAAAACGATTAGCACTGATGGTCAAATATTATTTATATATTGTTGTTTATTTTTTGTCGATTATTCAAGTTTTGGTAAATTGGCCAGTAGTAATAATAATCGTATATTTGCAATTGATAATTTAGAAATTGTTTGCCCGGACAAAATATTTCTCTTTTAATAGGCACTGATAGTAATTATGCATCGTTCACAACTGAAACGCCAATGACAACGACGCCGCAGAATATTTCAAATAAACAATCTGAACTATCAAGGAGAGGAAGAGATTTTGTAAATATTACGACTGAAAGCGAATTGCATAATTTCGATCACACAAACGAGGACAATTTACCTGATGTTTCAATTGAACGAGATGATTATTGGGGCGCTAGCGACACAAAAATAAGTAATGTAGATTCTGCTACCCCGAATGTTATCGAACCTGAGATAAATGATTACGACGTGGATGTGTTAGACGACAAAAATGTCTGGAAACCTAGATTGGTCTTCGAAAATAAAACCAAGACCACGACGGCTTCATCAGTCATTATGAAAATTGGCCCGAAGAATACCGATGTCGAACTTTTTAATATCGAAGCTGCACCGTTTCAGGAAGGTAAGTTAAAGATTTAATTTGACGTAGATCCATGTATCTTTTATCTATGCAGTAAGTGCTCGTGAAAAATCAATTTGGTAAGTTATTTTTCGATCGTTTCTTTGAATGGCTTTCTTATAATTATTTTATGTGTACTCTCGTGCTATAAAATATCGTATAATATCAAAATTAATTCTTTGCTATATAAAAGTCTTTCCAATAAATAATATTTTATTGCAATAATTTTATTGTTTATTAAAAGAATAAATATTTAGACGCAATAATCCAGAATCTAAAAATAAAATAAAATATTCCCAATTGTTATTAACTGTTGTGAGATTATTTTCCTTGTCCGCTGAATGTTTCAAATATTTATATATTTAATGTGTGTATTGAGTATATTTTTCATCTTACTTTATATAATAATTATTTATTATGGAATACTAACAAAGAATTGTAGCACTGCAACTATTTTAACCAGTGGATTATTTATCCATACAATACGATGTTTAGTTAACCTGGTTCTGTTTCTCTTTTGCATGTGTTTTTACTCTTTTGCATGATTTTAATTAATTAATTAATTTTATGGAAGTATTAACATATCAAAACATACACTTTTACAATATGCAAATTGTTACACGAGCTTTGTTTAAACAAGTAATAATGGTTAAACGAAAGTAAATAAAAATTTTGTTTTATTCTCTTTTATAGAAGAATCTCCATTCCCAGTTTATTATGTACAATCAGTGCAACCATTGACTCATTCGAAAAAATCTGTTCGACTAACACCCATCTCTGGCCAGGTAAAAATATTTATCTGGTATAAAAGCGAATTGCAAAATTTAATTTTAAAATCATAATGAAATAACATATATTTACATTTATAGGTAATTCGCTTGAGGGGTGGCCCAGGACCTAATGAAGGCTATGTTGAAGTACAAGGTATACTACCTGGTTGGGGCATTGTATGCGATTCCAGAAATAGTTGGACATTGAAAGAAGCTAATATTTTGTGCAGACAACTTGGCTATATCAGGTAAAATGAAAATTTATATTATCAGGTAAAATGAAAATTTATATTATATCTTAAAAATAATGTTCGATATGAGTTTCTTTTTTGTAATCTGTATTTAGAGTTTTATGCAATCATATATACACAATGTACATGTATTTACAATGAAATTAAATGGTTATATATCCTTGTATAGAGATTTCTGAAGTCAATATTTGATTTTCAACTTGAGCAGTTTGTTTCCATTTCCGTGATAATTTAAACTTAATTATTAAACGAATAAAAATAATTATTTTTTTGTTATCTTCTTATTTGATATAAAAAATTTGTTTTATTTCTAAATTTGTCTAGTATAAATTTTCTACAATAAATTTTGAACATTTTTTACTTTTTTCGCAATATAATAAACAGTAAGAAGCGTGACATGATAAATTTCTTATTTATTAAAGAGGCGCTGAAATGGCTTGGCAAGGAAGAAACAATCGCAATGGAATGCCAAATTGGGTCGCTGCAAATACTGTAACATGTTTCGGCAATGAGACCAGATTTCAATCGTGCAAGTAAGATTCGCGTTATCAGAGAATTTACAATATTCGATAGAAATGGTCAAATAATAATTTAAATTCTTCACGATTGTAATAAAATATTTATGATTCGTATTTCTCACTTTTCTCGTTTCTTAAATCTCTATTATTAAGTCATCTTTTATTTGCAATCTTAATCGTAAAAAACAGATTGTAATAAAAATCTTTACGTTAAAACGTAACATGATAATTATAACCATATGTAGGTTCACACACAATCAAGAGTGCCAAGTGGCTAGAGATGCGATTGGTGTGCGATGCGCTCCTAATCGTATAGCGCATTGTCGCAAGGACGAGATACCGCATAATGGAAACTGTTATCACTTGGCTCATCCTGATAGCGGACTGAATCATGCCGAAGCATTGGAGCACTGTACACGGAGGAATGCACGACTCATCGATATCGCTAGCCAGGCAGAAAACAACTTTGTGTCCGAATTGCTGTTGCAATCGTATCCGGAAGTTGATTCAATCATGACTTCCGGCTTCGGTTTCACTACAATGAATCGAACCTTATGGCTCTGGGCGGATTCCGCGCATGCTAAATTCAAGTATTACTTCTGACAATATAAAAGCATCAATTTCATTTAATTTTAATTTATTAAATCGATCTTTTTAATCTCAAATTATTGCTTTTGCAAGTATAAAATTATGAATTTAATTGAGTTATTCCTTTTTCTCACTTAAATTTATTCTTAAATTTTTTGTAAAATGTTTTGTTAGATTTACAAAGTGGTGGCCTGGATGGATGAACGATACGAAACAATCACCGTGGGTAGGCTATCGTCCTCGTTGTATCGTGATGAAACGAAAATTTCCGTGTTATGAGCGACCAGAGTCGACATGTGATATAGATTATTTCTTCTGGGACACTGAAGATTGCGCAGCTAATTCAAAAGAGCATTTCTTTATTTGCAAGAGACCTTATGACGATATTGGTATACATATACACATACAAAATAAATCACACGAAAAATTGCATAATATTTTATATCTAATAACATATATCTCATCTTTTTATATTAATCAAGAATGTTATATATTTGTATAGTATCAGCCAAAAATATATAATTTCTGTTTTTTGAGGATAGCTTAATTCAAAGTACATATATTTCTATCTAGTCACATATGTTTTAATAGTAGATATATAAATTATTGAACAATAAACTTTTCATTCAATAATGAAAACAGCAACTTAAGAAAAATTAATTAAACATGTATACTTTGAATTAAGTTATCTTCAAAAAATATAAAGGTATATATTTTTGGCTGACACTGTATATATATATATATATATATATATATATATATATATATATAATATTTTTGATTAATATAAAAAGATGGAATATATGTTATTAGATATAAAATATTATATGATATAAAATATATATAAGTTATATAATTAGATATAAAATAAATATAAGAAATAATTTCTATATTATTAAATTTTATTACACACATAAACATATTATTAAATTATTTTATTGAATTTGATTTGAAGTGTATCAGTTTTTGATATAAAATGATACAAGCTTTCATAAAATATATTGAGATAAATACTTGGATGATGAAACACTATTCTTATTCTTTCGCTTCTTTTTAGGTTGCACATACGGAAAAGGAAATCAATACACTGGTAAAGCCAATGTAACAGTATCAGGAAATAAATGTCTTTCATGGGCCGATGAAAGAATTGCACATCAATTACATGTGAATGTAAGTTTGCTATTGTACGCGTTAAAAATGTGCTTATTTTAAGTGAAAAATTTGTTGAATTTATGTAAATGCTATTCTAATTTTTATTATCGTAGGTTGTTAATAAAGAAGTTCGAGATAAACTGAAAATGCATAACTACTGCAGAAATCCTAATCCGGGAAAAGAATCGAGACCATGGTGTTTTACAGGCCCTGGAAAGTATGAATATTGCGATATTCCTGCCTGTGGAAATATTGGTATATTTTTGAAATTTATTAATCGAATTTTTCCCTCATCAAGGAAACATTGATGAAATAAATGTTATAATAAAGAGAGATATATAAAATACTTTTTTTTAGATCCAAAACGGTCAATGCTGTCTGGTCAATGTAAACCTAAACATTTCGAATGTATGGCAGGAGAATGTATTCCCTCCCCATGGGTTTGCGATGGAGAAGAGGTAAGATGTAGGCAATTTTATGCGCATACAGTTATTTAATAAATTGTACGTGGCATGAAATAACATTGTTTATAGTAAAAATGTTTTTTCTAATTTATTAAAAATATGAACAGAGCAGAATAATAGCTAGCAAACGTATCGTTTAAATTAAAACTATTCTGTTACTAAAATTATAGAAGGATTTGCTAATTAAACTTCTTTAAGCAATCTTTGTAAAAGTAATAAAAAATGTTTACTTTGTAAGGATATATTAAGTTAGCTAAGATACTTGTAATAAATTTACTTTTAATGTTTATATTCTTTCTCAATTATATTATATTCACTTTTCTACTTTGAAACATATGTTTATATTTGAAAAGAAAATATATACGTGTACGTTAAAATTATAATTAATATAAAGTTTTCAATATAACACAATTTAGGATTGTACAAATGGGGCTGACGAAAGAAATTGCATGTTGGATCTCAATCTCTTTAAAAAATCTACAAAACATAAGCTTGAGGGCTATGATGTAGAAAAATGGTTAAACACACCATTGAAGACCTGTGCTTTAAGATGCAAGGAAGCTGATTTCACTTGTCGCTCGTTTAATCATAAGTTTGTATAAGAATTATTATTATCTACTAATTCACGAATACAGACATATTGAAGTTTTACTGCTTATTAAAAATTGATTTTAACACACACACACACACACACACATACATATATGTGTGCATATATAATTAATATTTCTAGCTTCACTAATTTATGCATTCTAATAATATGATGATAAATAAAATATATGAACAAGATAGTTTTTGTAATAACATAATTTGTTTTAATATAAATATTACACGAGAGAGTAAAATAGATTTTTACTTGAGCTAGAATCATATATATTGTAATCACTCTTACCTGGATCGATTAGTCCTTTATACAGTATACAGTTGCGTGTTCACGTATATTTAAATATTCTGTTTTAGATCGAATGGTAATGTGTGTTTATTGAGTAACAGTAACATTGGTTTGACTGGTGCACTTAAGCCTGACAAGCAATTCGATTATTATGAAATGAGAGAGAGGAGTTTGGATTGCAACGACATGTACATCTGCAATAATAACAAATGCATAAATCAAACACAAGTCTGCGACGGCAAGAATGATTGCAATGATCGCAGTGATGAGGATATTTGTACTGCTGAAAATCTTGATTACAGTATTCGTTTGGCTGGTGCAGATAACAGTTATGAAGGTCGAATAGAAGTAAAAAGTAAGTACAATGTCGCAAAAATATAATTAAATAAATAAAATATCTAAAAAAATATTTATCGTGTTAATGTAAAAGTGCAAATATCATAGTACAAATCGTAATACAATAAATTATTATTCTTATGACATTTTATTATTGTCACTTTTTCTGATATTTATTTCATTTCTTATTGCATATATCACATGCTTTAAGTCAAGTTTCTTAAAATTTGTTTAATATTTTGTCTGTGACTAATTATATCCTAAAATCCTTTATCTTTATAAAAAAGATTGCAAGATAAAAATATAATTAAATATTTCAAAGGCAAATATATTTTCTCTATATTTTCTTATCTTGTACATTTACTCAATATCTCTCCATAGTTTTAGGAGTTTGGGGACAGGTGTGTGACGATGGCTTTGGAATGATCAATGCTGACGTCATCTGTAAAGAGCTCGGTTTCGAGCTCGGAGCTTTGGAAGTAAGATCGAGTGGATTTTATGGAAATCTCGATCCACCTACAAGATTTATGGTGGATCAATTGAAGTGTCGTGGAAACGAGACTACACTAAGAGAATGCGATTTTAACGGGTACGTAGAAAAATTCTTTCTATTTTCTATTCTCTATTTTATTAATCACGCTTTTTCTACCACTAAAATTAATTGCTAAATTGTTCTTGTTTTTAGATGGGGAATTCATAATTGTCAACCGGAAGAAGCTGTTGGCGTCGTTTGTAAGACCGCGGTCAATACCTGTCAGGAAGGTCAATGGAAATGCGATAATAGTCCAACTTGCATACCGACCCCGTTTATTTGCGACGAGGTGGTCGATTGCCCAGATCGCTCCGATGAGAGTCCGCAACATTGCGATGTAAGTTAGATGAATGGTTAAAATAGATTTGTAGATTTTGACGCAACGAAGATTTCAGGCACCGTTCGAATTGCGCTTGGCGAATGGCAGCAGTCCTTTGCAAGGAAGGGTAGAAGTGCGTCATCACGGTGTATGGGGTACTGTGTGCGATGATGATTTTACAAATGCCACGGCAGCTGTTATCTGTAGATCATTGGGATATGGTGGTATCGCAATCGCCAAGAAGGATGGCTTTTTTGGGCCAGGCCAAGGACTTATATGGCTCGATGAGGTATCACATCTATAATTTACAGCTGTTATATATTTAACAGCTTTTTAACAAACATATATTATTGATAATAGTTAATTTGATGAGAAGTAATGATTCGTATTAAATATCTATAGCAATATATGACACTATTATATTATTAATGTTATTGTATTAATAATTTGAAGCTACTTTCGCTTTCGTAAAATAGGTTTTCTGTCATGGAAACGAATCGCAATTATATCGATGCGAGCATAATCACTGGGGCCAACATAATTGTGATCATAATGAGGATGCAGGTGTAATTTGTTCACCTGGAAATGTTAATAATGCCGAGGTAATTCGAAACAAATCTTTATTCACTGTAACATAATTGTTAATTGTTTAATGTTCACTGAACGAATAAAAATCAATTTTTCTCTATTATATTATTTTGAATACAAATAATAAATATAGTAATAAATATTAGAATATTTTATAAAAAATGTATAAAGAGAAGAGAGGAAGAGAGAGAGAGAGAGAGAGAGAGAGGGAGAGAGAGAGAGAGAGAGAAGAATAAAATATATAATTTGTATAAGAGCAAATAATAATTGCAATCTTTGCAACAATTTAAACAATAATTTATATGAAATAAACAATATTTTATACATTTATATAAATCGTTTGTTTATTTCTCGATCCTGATTTATTGAGCAGTCATACTGGATAAACAACCCAGAACTTCCAGAACGAAATATTGACGAGCTGCTTCCATCAAATTGTGGTCAGCGCGCTAAAGATTTTAATAATGATGACGACTTGATCTTTCAAAAAGTAGTGCATGGTTCTATCGCTCCAAAAGGCACTTATCCCTGGCAGGTAAATCACTTCAACGAAATAAATTTCCCATTTTACGGTACTAATAATAAATTGTTATCTAGTTATATATCTTATATTAAAATGAATACTGCGTGAAATAGAAATTTATCTTAAGATTCTTAGGTATAATTTTATCTTAAGGCTTTTAAGTCCCAAAATCTTCTATTGTATTGCATAATTTTAAGGTATAATTTTATCTTAAGGTTTTTAAGTCCCGAAGTCTTCTATTAAGGACCAAGATAAAATTTTGATATTGACAGCATAAAAGAATGTGTAAAATAAAATTTAAGACACTATACGAGTTCGAGGGCACAGTCGATCGATATAATTTTATTTTAAGGTTTTTAGGTTCCAAATTTTTTTATTGTCCAAAATTTTTTATTGTCTTGTATAATCTTAAATATAATTTTATTTTAAGATTTTTAAATCCCGAAGTCTTGTATTGATTTTGAGGACCAAGATAAAATTTTGATGTTGACAATATAAAAGAATGTAAAATAAAATTTAGGCCAGTATACGAGTTCGAGGGCACAGTCGATCGAGTCATTGGTGTGGTGCAGTCATGATATCTCCTATATATCTCTTAACAGCAGCACATTGTCTGGAAGGCTATAACAAAGGCACTTACTTTGTTCGTGCGGGAGATTATAACACAGATGTGAGTAAAATTACGCGTGACTTTAAAGAGATTGTATTTATAAAATGTATATATTTGTGAAAAATGTATTTTATATGGTGGTCGATATCATCAGATAGACGAGGGAACGGAAGCGGAGGCCAACATCGAGGATTACTACGTGCACGAGGAATTCCGCAAGGGTCACAGAATGAACAATGATATCGCCCTGATCCTGCTTAAAGGTCACGGTATCCCGCTTGGCAAGGATATCATGCCAATTTGCTTGCCGTCCGAGAACACCGACTATTCACCCGGACTCAATTGCACGATCAGCGGATTCGGAAGCATCGAGACGGGAAAGACGAGTAAGCGGGAGGACAGCAGAGAGAATTATTTTAAGCTGAATCTCGTGGGATAAATCAAACTGTCGTTGTTTTGTCTTGCAGCGCAATCAAAGAATTTACGATATGGCTGGGTGCCCTTGTTGGATCAATCAGTTTGTCGGGCTAGTTATGTTTACGGCGAAGGTGCCATAAGCGAGGGAATGATGTGTGCCGGATACCTTGATGAGGGTATCGATACATGCGATGGCGATTCCGGAGGTCCTCTAGCGTGCTATCATAATGGTAATGTTGAAATAATTTATAGATCACAATAAAAAAAATATATAACATGCATGAATATTTTTTTAGCAATATAGATATGATTATAAAAATATATTGATGTAATAATAAAAAGAGAAAACGCAAAAGGAAAATTTTCATATTTTTTAAAAATAAAAAAATAAAGTATTTTTTTATTTTTTTAATTTTATTTTAAAATTAAAGTACTTTAAAATATATAAATACAATATATTCTCTCTCAATTATATATTTTAGATTAAATTAATACTTTTAGTGATAATAATACTAAATTTTATATATTAGGAGCTTTTACTTTATATGGAATAACCAGTTGGGGTCAACATTGCGGCAAGGCAAATAAACCTGGAGTTTATGTTCGCGTTGCGCATTATCGTCGATGGATCGATCAAAAAATTAAAGAATCATTAGCGGGTAGATAGAAAATATTATATATAGATTACAAAATATTTTCCAACATCTGTGTGTGTATCTGTATATCTGTGTGTGCTGTTTAATAATTTGCTTATAAGAAAAGTTGTCTAAAATAAATAAATCCCAAGCCAATGTACATACAATAATTAACAGCAATTTCGAATTATAATTCTGCCATTATTTGTGTAAATATATTATAATAAAATATTTACTTTGTCGATATATATATATATTTTATAGCAAAATAAAAATAAAACGATTTATTTTTAATGTGATTTAAAGAGTTTTAAAGCAAGAATAAACAAAAACAAGAAAAGAAAAAACGAAGAAAATATTTCTATATTTTTTTAATCTATTAAGAAAATTGTTTCCATCGCTGCGTGAAAGAATTATTTCCTTTATCCCACGTGCATAGTATATATGTATAAATGCGTGTGTGTATGTTCTACGTTACATCAATTTGATAAATTAGATAAATAATAGAATAAAATCAACATTTCAAATCAACTCTTTCCGATTTATTCCTGATGCAGCGGGAAATAATTAAGAATAAAAATTCAAATACAAGATATCCGTATGATAATAAATTCTGGTTAAATTTTTTCAAAAATGATATGTAAAATAATGCGCGCAAGGTATTCCAATTTTTAACTCATACTACTCTGAAAAATATGTATGGATTTATACATATTAATAATAAAAAGCTACAAAACTCAACAGGAAATACTAAAGATACACACGACAGTATTCTGAGCGAAAAGTGTAATTACAGAAATTGTTAAACATTATACGGTTGGAATATTTCTGCTTTAAATCTATAATATCTCTTTCATGTTTTTTATTAAAAAGATTTGTAATTTATTGACGTATATGTATGTTTATTCACTAATTGCTGTGTTGATATTTAAAAATTCTACCATGTATGTTTTATTTTTTATTAATATAATGCATTTTACTTTTTGTAAATACGAAAACAAGGAAAATGTTAGATAAATGTCAAGTTAAATTTTCTCTTCTTTTGCTAAAAAATTGTGCTGTATTTCGAGAATAAAATATGAGCAAAACATTTCGGTTGTTTCCCTCGAAAATAAAAATAAAAGAAGATTATTTATACAGTTATTTTTACAGTTTATGTTGTTTCTATTTTTTTTACAAATTTATACATACATATGTATATATATATATATAGTTATTTATGCGCGAATTTAAATATAAATAAAATTATAATAAAAACAGCAATATCAATAAAAAATGCGAATATAAATATGGTCGGTAGTAATTTTGTCAGTTTGCAATTTATTTCATAAGACATCGTCGTTTCTACAATAATATTGTAATTGCTGCATTTCTGTCGCTGTTACATAATTGAGCCTATTTTATGTACAATAGTCCCAACATATATCTCTGACCCGATTCAATTTAAAGTAACAACTCAACGGATGGCGTTTATACAAGTTAAATGGAAATATTGCTAAAAAAACGATTTGCTTGCAGTATAACTTACATATCTGAGTTATATTATTACGCTGTTGTAATTTAGGCTGATCAGACAAAAGCTAAAACGAGTTTGCTATTGTTCGCTTATTAAATTACCTCTCCCACTATTTGCTCTCTTAAAAGACAAATATATAAAAACGACGAGAACATTAATCAATATATAAAATAGCATAATTTTAAAACATTGATTCACAATATAAAGTTCGAAAGGATCCTTTTATATGAAGATTGTACCAAAGTCACAACTGTTAATCGTTGGAAAAATTTAAGGATTTGCGCAGAGAAAAAGCACATACTATATCAAACAATTTTATAAATATTTCTTTATTTTTCTGCGAAATTTCCAGCTCGATTAATACGCTTCTATCAACATTTTAGCAAGTTAAAAATATTTTTGCGATCAAATTCTGCCAGACAATATGACTTTTTGTTTTAAAATATGGCATCTGTTTTTGCCGATACAATACTCATGCTGAAAGATTCATGTGTCCATTGCATTTATCATTTATAGCAATCGCACCAACATCACAATTATTTCTTTCGGTACAATCTTCGTCAAACTGAAAGTCAAACTTTCATCCTTTCGAGTACATGTTATAGCGATTTTTGCTTACAAACACTTGCAAACACAAAGAAACTCACAAATCACATGGGATACATGATCGTTGAAGTATTTTATTGGCAAGATTTTAATAATCTCGAATAAAATCTTGTAAATAAGATTTTGATGTATCATTTTTTCATGTACGAGAAAAACTTTAGATTAAGAAATATTAAACACATCAGTTATAGATATTTGCTTTAAGATGACAAATAAAGAATGAGCTCGCAGAATTCTATAAAAGAGATATCCTATCTATGTCGTATAGTGCAATTATGATTTTACTTAGGGGAATGTTGAATACGCTTAAAGCTGCAATTAATATATTAAATACTTAACTCGAATACACTTACAAATTTAGGCATAAAATGATCCGAATTTGTGTCACCGAGAAATATATCATAATAAAAATATCAAAAATATATAATAGTAGTAAAATATTAATATTAAAATATATAAAGATGTGTATTCTAAAATATCTTAATAATAATTTCTTTGATAAAATTAAATAAATCTCGATAGAGAAGAAGAGAAGTTTAATAGTTTGAAGGAAAATAAACAGTTCCGTGTTTAATGGCACAAATTCGGATCAAACTAACAATCTAATGACTAGATATGAAGCAAGAATTACCTTCGTCTTCTAATCAATCGCACGTTCGAAGACACATACATACATAAACGTATGAACATACTTTAAAGTTGCATTAGGCAATCTTGGATTGACCGATCCGCGATTACAGTCGCTGATACTAGGTCGTAGATTCTGCCACGAAACGGATTTATTTCCGTTGATTCTTAAATTCGATCGTGGCCTATGTTTTTAGATCTAAATAACGTACAGATACGTATATAATTATATATACACACACGATTTTCTTCTTATGTACAGAATTGTTAACTATAGAACGTGTCGCTAGTGTCGTCGAATGCGAGGAGAAAGATAGTGATAGATAATTGTTGACGGTCGAAATATTATGTTAATAAGTGGAGAATCAATATTCGAAAAATGTTTTGTTCTATTATGAAAAGTGATCATCATGAAAGATGCATCGATGTTGTACATCCACAACGATATTTTTGCTTAGCAAAATTATTGCGTTGTGTTTGTTAGAAAAATTATACAAAACAGCATGATAGAAAATCCGTCAATGATATAATACTATCTGTGGAGCGAAACAAATAAATGGGTAATGATTTCGAGTGGATTAACGGATATCGAGCAGAAAAGGTCAAAGCAATAATGAACACGGAATGATCGATACGCGATCACGATATAATTATTAACATGATTATTGACAAATACGCGCGTCGCTTAAGAAACAAGATGATGATATAATTTGTTTTACTGTTGATTTACGGTAACGTGCATGTGTCGGTTTTGTTATTACTTATGGAAAATTGCCACGAGCTCGCGGCATAACCAGATCTCGTTCGAATATCCGCGAATCGAATTGATAATGGATAATTTTAATCGAGTTAATAATATTGGACGAAGATAATTATCAGATACTTATAACATGTCAATAGTGAGTAAAAATTGACGGATTATATATTGGGCACTTGTAAATTTGTAAAAGTGTTAAAAAGAATGTTGTTTATAACAACAAGTTTCGGCGCATACTCACATGTGTTTTTTTTTTTTTCATTTTTTTATAACTACACACATATATTTTACTATATTAGTATATTTTACTTACAAAATTTTAAAAAACATTTTATAAAGAAAAACACATTCACCGATGACTGAATGAGTCTTTAATAATAAATGCATATACGTAATGATGAAGACACTGTTTGGCGAAAATTATAAAGAAAAAGTGAATAATTCGTATGACTTGTGAATTAACAATTATCTTAATAATAGATATTTCGAGATGAGTATTCTTTACGATGACCTGATTCGCGCAGAGCTCGCGTAATTTGTCGTTTCGATCGATAAATTATACTTTCTTTGTTACACGATCTTTCTGTACACTTGGTGTACTAAGTGCATTTCATATCTCTTGTTATCTTTTACTTTATGTGCCGAGAGAAAAACGCGATTAAAATACACAAGTCTCATAAAAATATACATTACTTATGGAAATATATAAAAAGGAAGAAAAATCGAGATTGTCTCCGGTTTCTCGACAACATATGAAAAATGCAAAGGGAAGTTTTCTCATCGATGAAAAGAGACCATGACCGACTATTTCTGACAATCGGTATTGATCCTTTTGTTGACTGCAAAAAGAAATTAGAACAGATATGAAATTTTTATTAAGGACCAAATGGGAATGAACAGAATGAGAAGAGGAACCGAAAGAGTTGGAAAAGATTTTTATATTTCGTAACGCGCAATATCGTTTCGAAGAATCGTGAAATGTTATTACATAACATCGTTATTTCTTCAATTTATGTGTATACATCCATTTCAGATAAACAAGATCGCGATTTGGAACGCGTTTCGATTTGCATGCAATTTTTCTCACAGACCACAAAGTCGTGACCTAGTGAGCGAAATTCGAAACAGTTCGTTTTATTTCTCTCCTTCGATCGTGCCATCGCAATTTCCCGGTACTTTGTCATGCCATAGGCAAACTTTACGTACCCAGGAGAAACGAACTCTTGGTCCCTATAACTGCTCGGAAACACATATGTCTTCTTCTCTTCAAATTTATCTAGGCAAGTATTTGCTTAAATATAAAAAGAGAAGTAGATATTTTCTCTCTCTTTCTATCTCACGTATTTTATGGCAGATTTGTATTTTCACTTGCTATGAAGACATTGATTTTACGGGGAAAATATATATAATTTCGCGAAGAGAACAGTGACGCACGCTAACGTTAAGAATACGTTTTCATTTTCTTATAATATAATTCACAATTTTCCGTTTAATTTTTCCTAAAATTCATTAAAAGCACGGTATACTACATTTATGTATTTAATGATCACATTAATTGATACCTAATTCATTTCGGAAAAAACCGATTTGTCAATTTTTTTAAGATAATTTAATTTTGTTGGCACTTTAATGTACTCATTTATGAATATATTTCACTGTTGAATTGTTTATGATAATTAATCATTTGTTGATTAAATTGATTAATTAAATAATAAATGTTGACAAATTGTGAAATTTATGTAAATTTACACATGTCACGATATAATTTGCGAGAATAATTTATAATTACAATAATCTAAAATGTCTTTTTAGATTATTTCTCTTCCATTTTATTCAAATTTTACAAAAAAAAAATCACACGAGATTATTATTACAGTTGTATTTATTTCATAATCATGTAAATTTGACGAATCATACTTGCGTGCGTCACAGGAGAAACGGAAACGGCGACTATTATTTACCGAATCAATCAATCTGACAAACGCATAAAAAACACGAGCCATGTCGATTCGCCGATATTTTCGATTTCTCCATCTTCCTCGTCTCGATTGATCGTTTTCGCGATTGGTTGCTCATCCTTTTAAGTACGTGCATGCCGATATTTCCTTATGATCTATAATCCCAAGTTTATCGCGCGGGTTTACTCTACAGGAACGACCCTACTTCTCACACCTAAATGTCTGTTAGCGTATATCAAAAGGACTATGTACAAAAGATCGAGTACGCCGATCGCGTCTTTCTCGAGCGAGTCCGAAATCTTTGCATCGTATCCGAAAATTGTCCGGAAGTATAAAGAGAATCGCGCAATTCGATTCTCACGCTCGAGAGAAAAGCTGCCAACGGGTCGAGGGCTTAGGAACTATACTTACGTCTACGCGACATTGTCGAACGAATTTCATAATCATCTTCGAGACGTGTATAACTCAATATTCACGCCACGATGACCATCGAAGCTTTTGCCTATTGAAATGGTCGAAACTTCGGTTCCCACAAATATTATCGAAATCGATCGATCTGTACAATCGATGACCTAATTCATTGACGATTCGCATTTTAATATTGATTATCATTTAAATGAGTGATAACTGTTTATCCCATATTGCTAAATTTTGAAAACTTTAAAAACGCAAATTTTGAATAAAATTCACAACTATTGCACAACTGTAAAAATTATATTTTTTTACGATAATTCGACAAATGACCAATAATCAACGAAAGCTTATTCAATTAAAGCTTATTCCAATTAAAACCGAGAGAATTTAATATATATCAAATGATATGTAGTTAAAATAAATAAATATAATAGAATAAATAAATTTCAGCGAGAAATAAAAAAATGTAACAGAAAGGTAAGCGATGATTGTACAAATCGCGATTACGTTTTCGATGATGTCAAGTCGTCATTGGGAATTTTTGATCGTATATAAAATTCGCAAGACAGAAATACCTAATTTCACGTAGGTCGCCCCAGTAATACTTTAGTCTGCTGTCGATCCTCCATCTCCTCTTCGTTTTATCTCTCTCGTTTTCTTCACGGATAAAATAACTACGATTATGAATATATTAATATTTATAAATGTATCTCCACATGTATATCTATATCAATACCGTTCCCATTCGGCATATTTCGGCATAGCTCGCTTTCACTGGGCATTCATCTCAGATCTGTTAACATATAATTGCAATAAAATCCTCACTTTTTGCTTTGTGCATTGTGATCAAAGCAAATAATAATTTTGCAAAACTATTTTATTAATATTGATAAAATCATTTAGAGATCCAATCAAACTTTATTACATTACGCACAATGAAAATTCTATTGGTATTGAATATAACAAAATTTTACTGCCCTAAAATCTCCATCGTTTGTTTACTTTAAATATTTTGAAAAAAAATATAATAAAATAATATGTATTTCGAAAAAGAGGCATCGCGTCTCTATCCATCTAATTCATGTTGAGATACTCACTTTAAAGCTTTATAACGTTCCTTTTCCGGATTGTTGTCGGGCGGCTCGCATTCGAAAGACGCTAGCGCAAGTGCTGTAACAAAACAGGACAGAAATTTGACGAATTCGATCATTTTAATGCATTTTCGCAGCGGAATAAAATAAATATTACTTACTGTTTTCCGTTAACACGGGACTCGCCTGAAGAAAGGCAATGACGCGCGGATTCTTTTCGAATGGACAGGCAACTTGCTTCCACGCGATGAATTCAGTCACCTGTTTTGCCAGCTGCCAGAATTTCTCAAAATTGATATGGCCGTTTGGCAGTCTGAAATGCATAATTGAACTTGAGCAGTGGGGATTAATTAGCTATGGGAAAGCTCGTTTAGGCATGCTTGTGTTTGACACATTGTGGATCGATAATTTCGATCTCTATAATAACGTCAAAGTTGCATTGACATCTGCTCATGAGACATGTAACCATTCAGATATATGTCAGACATATCTGATTAATTGCCTATTTGATCAAAAAATTATTACACTCAATATTAGTAACAATATTACCTTCTGTAATAAATTAAAGGTAAACTAGAATGTCTCTTGCAATAAATTCTCTCTCATATAATTTAAGATTTTTATCATAAAACTATATGAAGAGATAAACGGAAAAAATATTACTCACTTGTTGCTGCAACCTTCGTTAAGGAAATAAAGATCCTTAACGAGAAGGCTGAAGAAGGGCACTACGATCCGTTGACGTTCGTCGGTAGCGCCAGCGCTACGCCACATTGCGGCTTTCAATGTGCTGCGATAGCTGCTAAAGTTGCTGCTGGGATCCATTTGATGCTCCAAAATTGAGAACTTGGCAGATTGTACTTTCGACCACTGAAAATCATAAAAATGTGTCCTATCTATATCGCAGGGCAAGGGATAATGTAATTATAAATTTAAAATTATATAAAATTATTTATTAAAATGGTATAACGATGTAATAGATATGAAAGTCAAAAAAAGATAGTTTTGTGTAAAATAAAAAAGAACCCCATATAAAAAAACATATATTGCGATTATAATCATAAATTTAAAATTATTTACTAAAATGATATGAAAGTTGAAAAAAGATAGTGTTCTGTGTAAAATAAAAAAGAACCCTACAAAACAACGTGTTACGATTATAATTATAAAAAGAGAATTATTAGTATTCTAATTATTAGTATTCTTAAAATCAACAGAACATTATACTATTATTTAGATATTTACAGCATGATAAAATCTAAGCTGATATCTCAGGATTCAACTCCATTTGCAGTTTTCTTCGATTCAATCCTTTTTTCCCTTTAGTCTAATCTGATGCGAAAAGCGTGTTTCGTTCGTTAAGAAGAAATCTGCCATTCGATATTATTTGCATTTGGTTCAAGTCTCAGAATTAAGATACGGCGAAATGCTTTTATCTTCTAATCTCAATCTCTATTTACTATAACAAACTCTTTAGTATTGATAGTTGTTTAGCCTTCTTAAATCTTTTTGCTTTATCTTATTTTTCTCCTTTTTTTGTTTTCAAAAATATAAAAATAAATTCTCTCTCTTTCCCTCTCTCTCTCTCTCTCTCTCTCTCTATATATATATATATATATATATATATATATATATATATAAGGATTTTAAGGTCTTTAAATTTTAAAAATGCGTGAATCTCTCTTTTACATCTCTTCTATATCTGTTAAATATATATTTAAATATATATTTAAATATTAATTTATCTTTTAAATATATATTTAACAATAAGATTATAGGGTCATCTCAATAAATCGGATTTAAATTTTATAAATAATTCTCTATTTCGTAAAATCTTGTTTTGTTCGTCGCGACTTTGCCTCTTGATCCTGTCTTGCTGATCTCCAGAGAATACTTCTTGCCTATCATGGGAGCCATTTTTCTTGGTCCGAGTCGATTCGACTCCACCGAAAAGGCTCGTCTAGAGCAAAAACAGAAGCAATCGGAGACTCTTGCCAGATCTGGTAAATTGAAACTGGCTGCGACAGAAAAGATGCCGAAATATCGCGTACGGAAGAAACGAAATCTACTTTCTAGAAAAAGATCATCGAAAAAATAGAAATGAAACGCAAGGGATGATAGGTAATCAAGAATCTCCTTCGAAGAAAATTTTTTCAAGAGATCTTTATTAAGAAAGTCTAAACCTTTCAAAATTTGATTGGTAAATTCCTACGAAAATAGAACAAAATTGTGCTAATAGACATAATTTTGCACGAAAGAAGAATTACTAAATAAAACATATCAAATCGATATATAACAAAAGATCTCAAATATTAAAATTAGTATTTATTAGTAATTTATTTTTGTAAAATTATACCTATGATTTGAAATTCACGCACGTGCGTAGATTCATACATACTTTATACAGTGTGCCATATTTTATGTACGCAAACAATTTATATTTCAATTATAATACAGCATATATAAATAATGTTGAATAATGTAATTATTTGCAAAAAAAATATATATTTTAATTTATATTTTAATTTATATATATATTTATAAATATATATTTTAATTTATATATGTTTTTTGTAAAGATAAATTCTGATATTAAAATTAATGAGTTCTATTATACTTTTACTTATTTTTCTAGCAATACTTCTTTCTGCTTTATCTCTTATTTCTGTATATTTATCTCTCCAACTGTTATTTGAAGATTTGCAACTTAAGAAAACTCCATTTCGAGCTATCTTTTCCACACCTGCTTTACTAAGTAAAAGAATCTCATCATCGGGCAGGCGCACGCGAGCAGGATTACGAACGTAAATTATCCTTCGGTATAAAATGAAATGACGATACGAATACGCGGAATGAAAGCGGAATAGTCGTGAACAAACATAATTAGCTTTTTGAAAAGCGGAAAACCTTTTTCACAAGCAAAGATGTCTTTTGCAGATTATTTACCCAGTAAATTAATTCCTACTGCTATAATATTGTATCTTGCACTGATGTTATATTTTTGGCGTTCCACGCTATATTCTAAAGCTGAAAGATAAGTCATGAACCGTTGACTGTTGATTTCTGATAAAACAAATTAAATTTAAAAGTTGTTGATTATGTATTATAAATAAAAAAATAAATATAAGAAAAGTATTAAACTTTGTGTGATACATAAATAGTACATGTAAAGAAAAGCAAGTTCAATGCTACTTATATTTTCCTGTTCAAAGCTACTTGTATTTATCGAGCTAAACATAACTGAATATAATTCTCGAAAAATATGGAACCATCAAAAACTATTGATCACTGATATGTTTATTGATAATTCTAATGATTGTATCGCATGTTTTCTATGTAAATTAACTGATTAAATAAATTTCATTCGACGCAAAGCATTCTATATCG
This sequence comes from Camponotus floridanus, assembly GCF_003227725.1. Taxonomy (NCBI): domain Eukaryota; kingdom Metazoa; phylum Arthropoda; class Insecta; order Hymenoptera; family Formicidae; genus Camponotus; species Camponotus floridanus. The sequence goes on along the minus strand of NW_020229314.1, from coordinate 1,214,442 downwards.
AATATTGAGAGAGAGAGAAAGAGATATGTTCAAACAATTGATCAAATTTATAATTGAAAATAAGAGAGGAAAAATTTTTATAGAGTCTAATATTTCTTATAATCGATTCTCAATATTGTATTATAAAAGGAGGTTAAGCATATTTTCGTTATTTTCATATAAAATATACAACATTTTATAAAGTTTAAAAATAAAAAGAATTGTAGGAAGAATCACCACAAAAATAAACATGTAAATTTGTATTGAAATATAAATATGATTATATAAAAGATATAAATATATATGGTATGTAATATGACATATATAACATTCGACTCATAAAGAAACATACCATGCATTTTTAGAACTATTCTAAAATTATATTTATTATAAATTACAGATAATTTGATAAAGTATTGTCTATTAAATTAATTAAGATATATTATTCCACATTGAGTAATTTCAGTTTTTAATTAAATTAAAATTTGTTAATTCAAAATTTAGTATAAGTTTCAAATTCCTATATAATATGTTGTTACTATATTTATGCTTTGCAATTTATATTTAATATATTTATATAAATTTATAAATTATCTTTAATTTTGTTCATGTGTCATGAGTCAACAACATATCTAACTTTTTATTTATTATACAAGGAATGTAAACTTCATGTCATTTTTTCGCGCATGACAAATACGTTTGTTCTTTTCCCTTACTTCGTTTTACAACGAATCATATTGCTTCTCTTTTAAGGTGACTAATGCTCTTTGTTGATGTGAGTTATACAATTGCGAGCTGTGGCAAATAAATTCAAATTTGATGATAAGATCGATAGTTCAATAAGAAACGTGCGCGCGCTGCAAAATTGCCAGAAATGGTACGACTAGTAGTGCAAATGCAAAAGATAACATTTGCTACTGTTTCCTTTGAAATTTCCTTTGATCTGTTAATATGAGATCTGAAATTAATCATCAAGTATTTTAAGCGGAATGATTGACTTTAGGTCTCTCGTATTAACAGATCAAGGGAAGATATATAAAGCTAATGAGCTTCATAAGCTCCTCATTAACAAAGCGGGAGTAGTGGACTATGATAATCACACTTAATTGATTCATATCATAGCAGATTATGCATTATTCTCGCGTATATTAGAATATACCAGAATATACCGGAAGAATTTTGATATTTATTTATTTTTCATTATTATTATAAGTCGCTTTTAATCATGATTGATTACTTTCTTTAACACATTACAAATATTTCATAAAGAATAGTATAAATATATTATTATTAACATTAGTATTTAATATTATTGGATTATTTTCTCTTCATGATATTCAATTTGTCATATTGATTATTATTTAAACTCTATAGTACTTGTTCTTCTGGTCTATGGGATTCGTCTTTTAGATATAAATTGAAAAAATTTAAATTTGTAACTACTTACAATTAAGTCCATAATTACAAATTTGATATATATTTAATAACAGCACACAATAATATAACGACAAATATATTTCATTTATAATGTATCAAAATGTTAATATTTTAGAAAGATAGAGTTTTCAAATGATTAAAAATCAAATTTTTTCTCGTCGAATTTTGTTTCATTATTTCGAGATAAATATTTAATATATGTGAAAGCTCTTTCGGAAGCGCTGTTCGAGAGAACATTCCGTCGGGAGTGCGACGACTGGATTAAAGGAATTCCTGGACGTAGTGCATTCGCGTGGAAATCGAGAATACGTAATGGCACGAGTCCTCCCTTGGGCGTAGAAAGCTGCTAGGGCAATTAGCTAATTCCCAACGAGACGAAAGGAACGGCAATGACGCGAGGACAACGTTGCCGGGCAACGTCGTTTGACTTGAAACTTTTTAATTAACCCATTTCGCAGGAGCCACATTTCGGGTCTTTCCTGCGGCGTCAACCGCGATAGGAAAAATTCAATCGAGTCAATTTGACCGCTCTGGTTTTGCTTTCTTTCCGTCAATAGCGACCGTTTGCAACGTTTCCTTTCGCGTTCGAGAGCCGAGAGGAAAATATCGTGTACTCTTATTAACTTTAATACGCGCAATAATAGATTGTACGAGAATTAAGTAAATTTATCGTTCGACTAAAAATGAGAAAGAAATTTATTTAACGGGCTGTCTTTCTCGAACTAAGCCAGATTATATGTGGAAAAGTGCGACCAAAATTGCTCTCGCTGACTCTTTTTCTCTGTAGAGAAACGACGCGGAAATTTGGCTCTCGGCGTTTTGTCACGCTCAATGTTGAGCGTCACCACGCTCGATTTACGAGGATTACAGAGCGCTTATTGCTCCGGCGTGCAATCCCACGAAGGGGTGTAAACGAACATGGGGATGGCAGTCGTGTCGCTGCGCCATTATCTCCCCGACGCTGCACTCTAGCGCAAAAAATACGTCGGCGCTAACAGTCCCGCGGATATTCGCACTTTCTAGATACGCTCTCTCGCACGATTGCAAAATTGGGAGATATATGTATGTATGTATGCATGCATGCATTGTTCCGGCTACCTCCGCGCGAGTAAAACGTATCGATGGTTTCAATTTGCCGGACGCAATTTTCGCGAAACTTGTTACTGCAAAATTGTAATAAAATTTACTTGCAAACAATTGCGTCGATTCAATTTATATTCATCGCAAAAAATACGTACATTACACACACACACACACATATGTATATTATTTAATATACTGTACATTATCATATCACACTGTTTGTTAAAGTTCTCTCTTTTTTTCCCAATTATTATATTTTTATTCTAATATATATTCAAAGCAAACATTAATATGTATTAATATCAAGTTGAGAAAAATTTCAATTAAACTTTCTTCACACTTACCGTCTTCTTCAAGCGAGATATAGGGGACATGTTAAGGCCAGCGATGATCGCCATCAGGGAATTGAAATTGCCAATGTTAAAGCATTCTCGGGCAGTCTCGATCCAATATTCGACGACACGAACGCGTTGCTTCTTCTTCGCATGCTAAAAGAATAAAATTAAATGGTTATAAAATATTTGGCGCATATGCCAACGCGTACGTATACACGACAAATTTTTTAACAATTTTGAAAAATATTTATTTACTTTAAGATTTGATTTCTTTATTGAAAGATTTTATTTCAACATTATTCAAGACAAAAAGAAAATTCATGTATCAAAACTTATAAAGAACTTGTAAATATTGGAAAAATATTGGTATTTCTTAAAGTAATAAATTATAATATTTACCTTGCAAACTTCCGTCGCTACAAAATAGCTCAATCTGTTAAACCATTGAACGTACGATTCGAGATTTCGGGTTTTCTTCATATCTTTGAAAGACGTTTCTAAATGCGGCGATTCCTGATGGAATAATTAAAATAATAGTGTTTAATGATCTGATATAATAATATTGTTAAGTTTGTTATAAAAACATTTAGGAAGTTCTGACTGGCACAAGATAATTGTTGGAAATAAACTTATTTTGGAAAAAGCCATTGTTGGAAATAAACTCACTTTGGCAAAAGCCTGCACAAATTCTTCGGGTCCGATGTAAGAGAGTCTCTCGAGTTCCACATGGGTCAATTGTTGTGCCAGCACAGTGGCTGATGGACAGAGTTCTGTAATATCCACCTGAAAGACAAAATAATATACTTGTGTATTAAAGTGGTTTGAAGCTCTTGTATTTAAGAAAAGAGAAAAAGTTCCTCGCGATTAAGACGAAGAAAATGAAAATTGTAATTTAAAAACAATACGAGCTCATGGAAACATATCGAGATAATAATAAAAAAAAACGCTAATTTAAAAATATAAATGTTATTTTCCAACAAAATAACTTCTAGGTAGATATTATACTGATGCTGTTTACATAAGTTTTACTACAGATTTAATCTTTTTTAATTTTCTTAGCTATTTCGATTTTAAAAAATTAATTATTGCTCTTTTAAAATAATTGATATAATTCATCCAAAATGATGTATAAAAATAAAGATAAAATAATAAAAATAATAAAGATAATAAAGATAAGGTAAATATACAAGTACAAAGAATCATAGTTAGTTTCTAGAATCATAGTACTAATACAAAACTCAAGGGATCCATTATTTTGAAATCTTACTTTTATCAAAGTCAAACGTAGTGCGCAAGAAACATGATAGAATAAAGTATCACGAGAAAGGAAAATTTGTCGCGCAATAGTGCTGTAACAAATAGACATTTACATTTGTCGCCTTTGACTTTTATACTTTTTCACCTCTTTTCGAAAGACTTCGGCTTTTCAGAACTTCTTTACTAGTCCCTGTTCGCTTTATTCCATTTGATTTGTCGACGATATTCCTTTCAATGTAACATTTTAAAGGCTGATGTGTGAGAGAGAAAGAGAAAGAGAGAGAGAGAGAGAGACAAAGAGAAAAACAGAGAGAGAGAGGGAGAGAGAGAGAGAGAGACTGAGCTTGCATAGACTTTCTAGGCTGTATTCTCTATCGTCTTATAACTGTGTGAACGTTGTATACGTGGATACGCACGCTTTGACAGCTTTTGAATGTTACAAGAAGTGGTAGAGGACGAGGGATTGGTAAATATATATATTTCTCGACTGCGGCGGAAAAGGAAAGATGTCGTCGAAAGGCGACGAATAAAATCAGTGGGCCGCGTGATCCGTTTAGGAGGAAATGGCACTCCGAGACGGACTTCCTCTCCCATTGAATTATATCGTCGATAGTATTATCGGAGTGCCCGGCACAGAAGTGGACGGAGTTTAACTAGGAGAAGAAGAAATTGCTTTGACGAAAATGCTGGTAAAAGAGCAAATTCAAGGGTTCCCGCGTGGTAAGTTCCGATTTCGACTGTAAAAAGTATAAGGCAGCTTGAGATGGTATTTCGAAATATAAAAATTTTTTTATGAATCAAGAACACTCGTAAGAACAAAATTATTTTATGCGATAAAGACAAAATTTTATCGTCGCTAAGTAACATTTTCTTTTCAATAATAGCGTAAAGCCGTAGAAATTCTCTATAAACCGTCATTAATAAAACAAACTACTACAAGTATAAGAAATAAATGAGTATAGCTATGATAAAAACTGAATTTTATTGCTGTCTTAGTGGAAAAAACATGGAAGAGTTTACGTCACAAAAGAGATAGTCGAAACTTTTATCTTAAATTTTAATTTAAATTTTAGATTTAAATTTTATTATCTTGCTTTCCTAATCGTGGAAACAAGAAAATAATTTTAGTTAATATTAATGTTAAATTCTCTGATTGTAAATTAGCTCATCATTACTTATGGAAACGATCGATGTGCCATTATTTGGAATCGCGATTTACTGTTCTATTATTTAAAATTGCAGACGAGTTTTTTATTAGTTCGAGCAATTCTTTTATTATCGAGAAATACTTTGTCTTGCTTCGTGGCCAATTACGATAATGAAATCAGTGCAGGACTACAGAGTTAGTTTGTAATGGTTTACTAGGGCAAGTCGTTGAAAAGACCTAATCGGTTGGTGACAGTCTCTCGGATCGAGACAAAGTTGTGAGTTGCTTGGAAATTTGCCGGGAGCGATAATATCCGGCGCAGTGCCCAAAGAAACATTGCTGCGAGATATTAGGCAAGTGTAGTTTCACTTTGATGCACGTAAGATCACATTGCGAGATTCGCGAGAGATTTCTTGCATCGAAGTGGCAAGTTTCTTCCACTGTTGTTTCATGACGTGATGAAATTATTATATTTTAGTAGAAATAAGAAAATTGCATTATACTCGAAATAAGTAGTTGAAACGGAAAATGATCTCGATTTTCTCGCATTTTAAATGAAATTTTTCTAGAAAGCTTTCAAGAATATTTTTGCGAATAATAACATTGCTTGTCATTAACGTTTGTGATTAGCTATGAGATATACATACAAATGTTTCTGTTTCTAATTAAATTCACCTGCAAAATGCTAATCTGATGTAATAGAAATTACATAATTCGAATGTATGAAATTTTCCTTTGCTGTATCTAATGAGGTCTTACGCTCGACGTATTTAACTTGGCTAATGACTTTTGCACATTTAGTTTAATTGACTTAAATGATAATTGCTTTAACAACTTTCTGATATAGAAACACATATAATTATGATGTCAAATCTATTCTGCAGCAAAGAAGAAAAAAATATAAAATATATAATTACAAAATTACAAAATTATATGTTTCTCTCGAATGTTAAATCTATTTGAAAAACATGTTTTGCAAAATTAATTTCGAGATGATATAAACTGGTTGCTCGTAATAAAAAATGCATATACGCTATCTTCTCATAAAGTTTAAGGAGAGAAACTCGTCCGAATCGACGAATAAAACAAATTAAAAGTTGAAACGAAATTTCTAACGAAGAAAAGAGTACGCGCGATCACGAGGTTTGTTTCTGTCAGCTCTCGATATAGAATATAGATACTTAGAAGTTATCAGTTGGTAGAAAGAAAACAAATATCGAAAACTCATTATTGGTCTCGTAAGTTTTCTCTCGTCTTCGATAAAAAAAAATAATCTTTCCCTGAAAAAAGATGCGACACGAACCGAACGCTTGAAAGTACGGCCAACTAATAATTCAACTTTTTGCGTTTAGAATTATTTTTATCGTTGTAATCAACGAATAAAAAAATATAATTGTAGTCTGAAATATATGAGAATACGCACGCGCAAAAACACATTTCGTTTTTCTGGTATTTTTTAATTAAAGAGCAATGTATGCATGTCACTTTATTATTAAACAATGAAAAATATTGCTTCATGCCATAATTTATGGCATGAATAAAAATTCTTGGGAAATACATGCAAGAGATGTGGCTCGAACTTTCCAAAAAAAAAAATATTGCTGCAGAAAAATATGAGAGTAAGGAAAATGAGAGAGGAAAAGAAATATAGTATTACGATCGAATTATTGATCTCGAGAGTTATATCTCGTTTCTCTACGTAAAATTACGTAAAGTTGCTACCGTCGTGGTACAGAACGAGTTGAAAAAGCGAAGAGAACTTGCGGTTTAATAAGCCGGAGCTTTGCAAGAGTTCGCTGCTCCTCTCGTTTCTTCTCCTCAATTCTTATTTCTGTTTCTTTTTGCCTTTTAGAGCTCTCGTGTCTCTCCTTTTCAAGCTATCTTGTCTTGGAGCCGGAACAAGTAATCTCCGCGTAAACTGCATGTCACATATGTTAAAGAAACTATTGAAACGATTGCAATCATCTCCGTGATTTTTCATCATATATATTTTTCTTTGACAATAAATACATTTTAACAAAATAAAAGAAAAAATAAAATTAAGTATTAAAAAGAATCAAATTAAATTCATAAAACATTTTAATGAACTTAGCAGATAATAAAATCGCAAAGATTAGAATAAATTGTTATCGTACATATTTATTGATTTTTTTTCATATAAATTGATGTGTACACAAGTATATATTAGAGAAAGAGTTTATGAGCAAATTGCGATTTCATATCCGATATATTGCGAAATTGCCTTATTTTCTTGTAGAAATTTTGCGACATTTACTACACAGTTGGCAAATAACTGTGGTTGCTTTAATATTCTTTGGAACAAACTCGCCAGAAATTCTATCTCACGAGTTTAATGGAAATTTTCGTTTTACACGAATACCTAATTTTATTCTAGCACGTAAGTAATAGTTATTTCGTATTCATGGCAGAATTATTGTGTACGTAAGTTCAGCATAGACTCGTTTAACCCATCACTTATATTGTGTTACATTAGTATCTTAAAAGTTATTTAGAATACAATTTAAAATAATTTTTAGACGAAAACTTCAAATTATTTATTATTAACAAAATAATGCATAGCAATAGTCGAATTTTGGAGAAAATAAATTTGAAAATAAAATATTGCAAATGAAAAATTTTTAGAGAATATTTTTTCTTTTCTAGAATATCTTTACAATCATTTTTAAATAAAAAATATATAAAAATATTGTATAATTTATTCTATAAAAGTGACTCTCACAAAATTATGTAAATTCTTGCGATAAAATTTTATCTAGGGAAAAAATAAAAATTTGCTTAATGAAAACACAACGACGTATATTTTGTGTGAGTCGAAAGATTAATGTTTAAGCTTTGAAGATAGACACATCGAATAGTACGGTTGTTATAATTTATACTTTATTACAATCTCACAGAAATTCCGATCTTAAACATGGTCGGAGAAGTGCTCCCCACTTCTTCGGCATTGAAAAGAGAAAGAAACTCATCTTACATCTTTTGTCTTTCTTCTCGTATGCTTAACGCTTATACAATGGATGCTCGGTCTATACTTAACTATATGTCAATGGTCGTCATTCTTCGAGTATTTACACGAAATGACTCGCGTAATATTCAGAGGGACACGCAGCTCGACAATTTCGCACTGATTAACCGCACACGACACGGTCGGGCATATTTAACTAACTAATGCAACTGCAAATTACCTATTAACGGACGTTACAAGCAGCGGCAGATAGGTGTGCGATAATGAAATTAACGGAATGGTTAACGTCTCCCAGCATGGAAACTGCAACTAATCCAGTTATAGACTAACTGCGCAAAGTGCACGCGTACGCGTACGTAAATGTCCAAGTTTGTGCGTTTCGAGCGGTGTGTGTGTGTGTGTGTGTGTGTGTGTGTGTGTGTGTGTGTGTTTGTCTGTATAGTATGTATGATACACGAACATGAAGAACGGGCCCGTTCGCGGAGCGTAACGGGCGCGTTACAGTAACCATGTGTGAAATGGTCGGGAAGTGAGAGAGAACGTATAAGAGGCGGGGTGTTACCCCCGTAGGGAGAATATTATCGCTTCATTATGTTGAAAGTCCTCGAAGGGTCGATGCGATTACGGTAGACCGAGTAATCGTGCTTTGCAACAGAGCGAACCGGATTACGTGAGTATAAATCCATATTGAAATTGCGGAACAAAGCGCTATCCGGATCAATGAGCAATCGACCAAAAACATCGATACTTTTTCCCTTATTAATTTATGATATTAAAGTGAGATTATAAAGTCTGATGATGCAAAGTACATAGGTAATTTTACTCTCAACCTTTTTCTGGACATGGATATAATCAAATTTTAAATAATTAATTTGCATTGCCCTTTTGCACAATTATATTATATATACATTGTAAAATGTTAACAAATTTTAACTTGTACAACAGATACACCAAAATTATTTACATTTTATACGAATGAAAGATGTCATTTTAACAAGGATATTATGTGAATTATCATCGTTAATATCAGATGTGATTCATGGTATCCATATGAATTTCTGCTTACAAAGGTTTTTTTAAATTAATTTCTCTGCGAAAGAAATGAGAGCTGCTAAACTAATGTTATAATCAAGTTGCATTTTTATTATTCATATAGACTTTGCTGTTTTTCCTATGTATTTTTCTCTTTTTGCATTTTTACCAAGCATCAATATGTGCGAATTTTAACGTTAGAAATATCTATACTTTTTCCCTCATTAATTTATAATATTAAAGTGAGATTATAAAATCTGATAATGCAAAGTACATAGGTAATTTTACTCTCAACCTTTTTCTGGACATGGATATAATCAAATTTTAAATAATAAATTTGCATTGTCCTTTTGCACAATTATATTATATATACATTGTGAAATGTTAACAAATTTTAACTTGTACAACAGATACACCAAAATTATTTACATTTTATACGAATGAAAGATGTCATTTTAACAAGGATATTATGTAAATTATCATCGTTAATATCAGATGTGATTCATGGTATCCATATGAATTTCTGCTTACAAAGGTTTTTTTTAAATTAATTTCTCTGCGAAGAAATGAGAGCTGCTAAACTAATGTTATAATCAAGTTGCATTTTTATTATTCATATAGACTTTGCTGTTTTTCCTATGTATTTTTCCCTTTTTGCATTTTTACCAAGCATCAATATGTGCGAATTTTAACGTTAGAAATATCTATACTTTTTCCCTCACTAATTTATAATATTAAAGTGAGATTATAAAGTCTGATGATGCAAAGTACATAGGTAATTTTACTCTCAACCTTTTTCTGGACATGGATATAATCAAATTTTAAATAATTAATTTGCATTGCCCTTTTGCACAATTATATTATATATACATTGTAAAATGTTAACAAATTTTAACTTGTACAACAGATACACCAAAATTATTTACATTTTATACGAATGAAAGATGTCATTTTAACAAGGATATTATGTGAATTATCATCGTTAATATCAGATGTGATTCATGGTATCCATATGAATTTCTGCTTACAAAGGTTTTTTTAAATTAATTTCTCTGCGAAAGAAATGAGAGCTGCTAAACTAATGTTATAATCAAGTTGCATTTTTATTATTCATATAGACTTTGCTGTTTTTCCTATGTATTTTTCTCTTTTTGCATTTTTACCAAGCATCAATATGTGCGAATTTTAACGTTAGAAATATCTATACTTTTTCCCTCATTAATTTATAATATTAAAGTGAGATTATAAAATCTGATAATGCAAAGTACATAGGTAATTTTACTCTCAACCTTTTTCTGGACATGGATATAATCAAATTTTAAATAATAAATTTGCATTGTCCTTTTGCACAATTATATTATATATACATTGTGAAATGTTAACAAATTTTAACTTGTACAACAGATACACCAAAATTATTTACATTTTATACGAATGAAAGATGTCATTTTAACAAGGATATTATGTAAATTATCATCGTTAATATCAGATGTGATTCATGGTATCCATATGAATTTCTGCTTACAAAGGTTTTTTTTAAATTAATTTCTCTGCGAAGAAATGAGAGCTGCTAAACTAATGTTATAATCAAGTTGCATTTTTATTATTCATATAGACTTTGCTGTTTTTCCTATGTATTTTTCCCTTTTTGCATTTTTACCAAGCATCAATATGTGCGAATTTTAACGTTAGAAATATCTATACTTTTTCCCTCACTAATTTATAATATTAAAGTGAGATTATAAAGTCTGATGATGCAAAGTACATGGGTAATTTTATTCTCAACCTTTTTCTGGATATGAATATAATCAAATTTTAAATAATTAATAAATTTGCATTGTCCTTTTGCACAATTATATTACATGTATATTGTGATATGTCAACAAATTTTAACTTGTAAAACAGATGATACATACATAAAATTTATTTACAATTCACAGGAGTAAAAGATGTCATTTTAACAAGGACATTATGTAAATTATCATCGTTAATATCAGATGTAATTCATGTGATCCACGTGAATCTACTTACAAAGGTATTTTAAATTAATTTCTCTGCGGAAAAAACGAAAACTGCTAAACTAATGTTATAATCAAATTGGATTTTTATTATTCAGATAGACTTTGCTGTTTTCTTTGCATTTTTCTCTTTTTTTCATTTTTACCAAGCATCAACATGTGCGAATTTTTGACGTTAGAAACATCAGCGCTATTTGTAGTTCGGAAAACGCTAAAGCGACTAACCGAGCCAAAAGCGGGACAGCGAGATGCAAACTGACGGCCGCAAATGGGCGCTTGTACTGAAACTCACAAACCTGTGTAAGCTGCTCCGTCGCTGCCTCAGTCGCTAGTCTGGCAAGGCCCTCCTCGTACCTTTCCAAGGCCGTCAGTCGTAGCAGTAAGTTTTGCAGCAATGCCGAAACTTCCTGCCTGGCCGCGGCGTCGACCGCAGCGACTTTCTGCGTGATGGATCTGACGTGACCCATCACCCTCTCGTCTCGGAAGTCGTAGGGGAATGTTTCCGTCCATTCCGCCAGCAGTTGCACCAGTCGCGGCACGAAGCGATGCAGTCGTTCCTGGAATACATATGAAATACTTGATCGTTTTTCAATGACAAAGACAAATTTTTGCTCCGAAAGACAAAAATTTAACAGAATGACTGGATGGAAACGAATTCTCTTTCACTTTACAACTGTATTGTTATTCAAAGTTATATAGGTTAAAAACCGAATAAGTTAAATTAAATGAATGTTCTTGGATCGATATTTTGCGATATGAATAAAGAATAGAGTGACTTTCAAATAAGTTTTGAAATTCTTATCGCACTGACTCATAAAAGCAGAAGAAAATAATATAAAAAATTTATATATATATATTACATAAAATCCATATCTTAATATCCGCAAAAATATGATAAGAAAGAACAATGAAATAGAAAAGGAGAAAAAAAGGGAGAGAAATTTTAATGATAAATGATTCCTCGCAAAGTTAAAGGGACTGATTTGTTTCGCTCAGGTGTAAGATACTAGGTAGATAGAGATGAAAAAGAGGGCAAAGAAAGTTTTTGCACTCTTTATATTTCGCGATAGGTGAAGGAGCGAAATAATAAGAGGGCAGGAGCAGACAAGAATGCATGACCCCGTGATGAAACGATAATACACGCGGCCTTCGTGGATGCTCCATGGTGTCGGCAAAGGATTTCGTGTCGGTTCGTAAATCGAAAGTATATCCTACGATGCACTCACCTTTCCACCCTCTCCATTCAGATTCTGCTGATGCTCGCAGAGAGCGCAAACTTCGCCCAAAAGCTCGTGAGGCTTGATGAAGAGCCTGGCGCTCAGCAAAAAGGCGAAGAGATACGCCCGATCGGGATAATATTCCTCCGTAGGTACCATATGCTGTACCAACGCCTCGAGTGAGCCTGAGACGAGGTTGCCGTCTCGGTACACCAAAGCCTGAAACAGTATACGGGTTGGCTAAAGTAACGCGATGCTGCCAACTCAACATACTATCCTGTGGATCCGTGTATGATTTAATAAAACGCTTAATATACGAGATAAAATTCCATAAATTGTGAGTTGAAATTTATCTTGGGTGTATTGAATTCTTTGTGATTAAATTTTCTATCTATCAATATTAAAATTTTATTTCTTCCATAAGAATGCAATATTGAAAATATATTTTTAGAAAATTATAACTTTGATCGTAATAATTTTTATATTCCTAATATTTATAAAATTTAAAAATTTTTTTATGCGTAATTTGCATTTCTTATTCATTCTTTCTTATTCAATCTTTGTTGCTGCTTTATAGGATTTATACGACGAGAAAAATGATTAATTACTATTACGCGCCCTAGTCAGTAGAACACGATGAATGCATAGTATTTTGCACGAAACTTGTGACGTTAATTGCACAAATGCACTTTATTATATTACGATAGGAAATAAGATTACGTGAAAATCACAAAGTATAATTCGCTCGAAATTCACACGCAAGTCGCATACATTTATTGATAACAAGTTATTTTACGATGATTCTTTTTTTTATAGATTTCGCGATAGATTTCGATTGATTAAATCATATAGAATAGCATTTTAATTAATCACTGACATATTAATGCCGAATATTTGTGATTATTATAAATATATTGTAAGCAAATCTAATTTTAGGAGAAAACTGGATGGAATTGCGATCAAAAATTATCAAGATAGAAAATTTTACTGATAAATAAACATTGACAAAATAATAATAATCTTTTTGTCTGTGCGTCGATCCTTTTCCCTTTTTCCATTTCTTTCATTATAATGGAATGTCATCCCATTATATCGTATTGACTGTCGAACAATGTAAATAAGATGTGTCACTATTTCTTTTATTAACAAGAACATTATTTCTTCCTAGAATACGCAAGTCGAGTTAAAGTGGCGAATTAGAACACAATAATTGTGGAAATTCATTGATTGCGCTGATGATAATTATAACAATCTTAAGAAATAATCGCGTTTAATATATTTTAATATTTTGCGATGGTATATTTTGAGAAATAATATGACACACACTATTATACATAATACTTCTCATTGTTTCATTGATAATTCGATAATTGTAATAATTGTAATAATCATAAGAAATAATGTTAAACACCTTTTAATATTTTGTGATCGTATTTTAAGAGATGATACGCGCGACACACGCAATACTTCCTTCTCTTTCGAGTTTCATCGTGAGACTGACAACAAGGACACCGCATGTAAACAATAGTGTTATACATTCCAAAAATCATACTTTTTGTAATCGTATTACTCAAAGTACGACTTTTGGTATGTCTAACACTGTTGTTTACATGCGGTGTCCTTGTTGTCAGTCTCACGATGAAACTCGAAAGAGAAGGAAGTATTGCGTGTGTCGCGCGTATCATCTCTTAAAATACGATCACAAAATATTAAAAGGTGTTTAACATTATTTCTTATGATTATTACAATTATTACAATTATCGATTACGATTATATGATTATTACGATTATCAATCCGCGTAATTAATTAATTTTCGCGCGGTTGTGGAAAAATATCAGGATCATATAAAGTGCTACGTTATTACCTTGTATTAATTAGTGCGTGCGGGATCATAATTAACGATGTTTTAATGATTGAATGTCGTGTGAATAGTGCCATGAAGAAAAGAACAAATAAGAGAAGAGGAGATCTATGACGAAGCATTTAGTGAAACAACTGCAGAAGGTAAGCAATTTATAATTTATATAATTTATTTGTTATTTTTGTGGAATTATTTATCCGTTTATCTTTGAGATTTTCATCATATATATAATATAATGCATATGTAAAAAATAAATTATACACATATAATTTTCATAAAATCATAAAATGTGTGTATAATATGTATATAAATTTTTATATATTTTATATAATACTTTTATATGCGCGTACTAAAGTTATTCGTTAATTATATTGTTAATTATATCAAGTGAATAAATTGTACTGACTATGCTAATATAATTTACTCACTTGATGCTTGCATAAGTGCGTATCATAAAACCAAGAATGCTAAATTAAAAAAACTTTTCAAGAGAATTTTTCCGTACACCCGTGTAACGTCTCTGGTATGTCGGACTTTCACGAGTTGATACGTGCGCGGAATGTAGAATTTGCCTGGTAGATACCGCCGAACGGTTCCGCGGAACGCGCTTTTGAGTTAGCCCGTTTCAAAGTTGGCGAATGCTAAATCTGCGCGTCGCCAAAGTCGCGCTCATAGTCGAGATAACAAGCTGTCGGGGATTCAAATTGGATCCCAACTTAAACTTATCACGTCTTAATGCGGCATTGACAAGGTAATATTTCCGTCACGAACGACCGTCGAGTTCTTGTCGTATTATCTCGATAAATGGCAATATATGGCACTCCGAAAGCGCGAATCTATTTGCATTTCGCATACGCGAATAATTAAAGGTATACTTAATATTCTATCGCTTATACATTTGTCTGTAATCAGGTAATTATGAATCAGGAAACGAGATTAACATTAGATTTACAAGACCAAATTCACAATTATTATTCACAATTATTATATTTGTTAATAAAATTATATATTCAATCTTTTAAATTACAGCAAAATTATGAAAATCATTACTATTATTTCCTAACAATTTTTGCTGGCTTTTATTAATGAAATGATACGATTTGAATATATATTCAATATTAAATCTAGTGTTAACAAAATATTTTATATAATTTTAGTTTGAAAATTAAAGGGTTAATAAATATAATAATAATTAAAAGATTGAATATATAATTTTATTAACAAATATAATAATTAATTATTACAAGAAAAGATAAACCGATCCTCCCTTATATTTCTAAATGTTTTGCAATCACACGAAATTATTTTCACTACACTAGTCTCGCATGCTTTAAAAGCTTTCGGATAACTGATAAACTCGTATGATCCGTACAGGATTCAAATAGCTTAAACTTAACTTTCGGTAATACAACATCGACGAGATAACATTTTCGGCTCAACTCGCGAGTAGCGTGAAAACTTTCTATCCCAATAGCTGGTTGGGTTGTACAAGTTAATGTGAAAGTGTGAAAACCTAGCCATGCTACGCTATCCTAAATTCCTCTCTAAAGCTCTTCATCTGATAAAAGGTAATTTTATTGTCTCAATAATGCATTTGTTTCCGTAACCTGCTAGAGCTTCTTTGCTAAAGAATTAAACATATAGGTAGTCAGGGCAATCTCTTCCCAAAAAAAGCTCTTGTAGCTTATCTCGAGAGCTTTTCAAAATACTATAATAAAATATTTTTTTATCGAGTACTTTTCGAGTTAGAAAACACGTAATTGTTTAAAAAAAAAAAACACGTATTTGTTTAAAAAAAATGTAATTGTTAATTGCAAATTACATATTTTTTCTTAGAAACAATTATGTGTTTTCATTATACCAATTGATTCCTCTCATTATTTTCTACAGAAAAGTATTAAGGTAAGGTAATCTAAAAATGAATATTTTATTAGATATTTTATGATTTATGTAAAATTAAGAAAATATTTCAAGCTTCATAATTCGAAAAGTACTCGATGAAAAAATACTTTATTATAGTGTTTCGAAAAACTCTCGAGCTACAAGAACTACAAGAGCTTTTTTTGGAAGAGATTGCCTTGACACCTTGTGGATGGAAAGCAAATTTATGTCAATTTTCTCTTTTAAATATTTCAGAAATTTTTACATTTCTCTATTTCCTTTAACAAATATTTAACACGAAATTTTTAAATTAGATTTAGGCACATTTTTAAACCCTTTCGGAACTAGTTTTTACATGAAGATAATAATACAGTAACGCATTTACGTTTATCAACTTTCGTGAGTGACAGTTTCTGCAAGACGTGTGAATATTACTTTAAATTCTTGTCCATAATCATTTTCTAATAAATGTCACTGACGTAACTTTAGAACTACGCGGTATTTTATGATGGTGGATGAATATTGTTCAACTAGGACTTTACGTGGCTTTGAGAAGTTTTAGGTTCAATTAGTTTATTGAAACGGAGGGCGCGGAAGGTCGTAACGGTACGGTACTATTACGAAGTTTCCACGGATCGTAAAGCGTCTCCATGCCACCTATTTCCCGTTAACTGCGAGTAACAAAGTGAATACCCTAGTGTTGTTTCCGGTTTCTCTTTTTCGTGTTCAATTTGGATTACATCTGTTGTTAGAGAAGAATTAAATCATGCCACTTGAAAGAAACTTCAATCAAGTGACAAAAAGCCTTTATTTTTTCACTCCTAAATCTAATCTTATACAGCTCGCAATTAATGATTCCAAATTATATGAAATCCGTAATCATACCTGTTCAGTTATTCCTTATTTTACTCGTTTTACTTTCATTCTTTTAATGAACGTACGTATTTCTATTTATGTTAAAAAATATTTATATGTTCTGCTAGTTTTAAAATACGTAATAAGTATTTCCTTTGTATTTTCGATTTTCTTCATAAAGTATATCTAGAAAATGATTAATCTTTGACGATAAAGAAAATTCCGGCGAATCTTTTGCTAATAAAATATGCATTGTATAAGATGACGCGCAATTAGATAGCAATTTATTAGAGAACCACGAACGAAAGGGATTTTCCTTGAAGAAAACCGGACAAGATAAAAAGTTAGGTAGGGCGCTTTTCTCTTAAAAAAGCTGCTGTCGTAAAGACTAATCGTAAGGCTAATGAAAAAATGAGAAGATCCAAAAAAGATGGGATAAAGTTTCTTTTGGGTTAATAGCAAGTTTAACCCGCTTTTTTTATTAAAAAAAAAGAAAAAAAAGGAAAAATAGTTTTCTCTTTCTTAAGACCACATGGGACAGAAATGCAAAAATCTAACAAAAGTGCGGAAACATTCTGCACACAAGATTAATCAGGCGAGAAGACGAAAAAAAACGCTATATCCCGAGAGGCTTCTTTGTGCTTTAAATAAAGCTTTTAACATCTGCAATATAACTCCACTTGCTTTACACGGCTTATTAAAACGCACAAAATGTGGCACTTGCTGGAGAAAGCGATGTGAAGATACGTGGAAGTAAAAATAAATAATAAAATCTCATAAATGGAAATTATAATAAAATCTCATAAATGCAAATTAAACATACAAAGATTGAATTAATTTATATTATAGAATTAATTTATAGGATACTTTTATAAAATTAATTTATATTAAATTTTAATTCTGAATGTTACAGCGGATTGTGCTTTTTACAAAAATAGATAAAATAAAATTTTATAGTTAAAACAGATAAAAGTACTTAATCTAATTTTCTTTCTTAAACTTTCATATATGTAACAGATAGACAATATCACGATTAAAATGAAAGAGATATTGCTAATTGACTTTACAAAACTTTACTATCATTGCTTAAGTGGTTCAAAGCGCATTTAAGTAGTTCACTTTAGTAATTGCGATGTAGATTTATTTGCAGAAAAAAACTTTAAAATTGATCTTCTAACTGATAAAAAAGAAAATGAAAATAAAAATGTAGCATTTATTCATAAAATATCGAATAATAATTTGATAATATTTAAAAAATCGAATTATTATTAATTTTGTCGAAAATCGATTCTTGTTTCTTAAAAAGATGTTATATTTAAAAAATATCGGTGGAAAAATTTGTACAAACGTTGACGTTAACGCATTCGATTAAATAAAAGAGATATAAGTTCTTGACTTTTTTGAAGTATCAAAGTGATAATGCAACGAGAAAGTATGAGATTCAAACAAAGATGAGAGAGTTTGGTTTATTTCCTTGATTTATGATTCGAGCTGTTATGTGCGATACAGACATTGTTTTCCCTTATATTGAGATAATGTAACATACTTCATATCCAAGATCTGGATTGCCTAGGATTATACGAGAGCTTACGAGGCTCTCTCTCCCGTATTTAGCATAGTATTACACATATATTGCTAAAATGTTATCTCTTGAATGCATGTAAGATGTAAACTGTCTTACGGAATAATCGAATAATTTCAAGAATACAAAATGTGGTGATAATTCCATCGATCAAAAAAAGAGATCCCTAAGAAAGGAAGCATGAATCTAGTGTTGAAAAATTTACATTTTATTAAAAGTAATTTTTTAGTATAATAATCAATTTTTATTCCCAAGTATAAAATAATGTTTTACGCTATCAAACTTTACGAACTTCCGTAAGAATATGTGATACGAGGCAATTTTAAGTCAAACAATATTTGTTGCACGCATTTATATAATATTATATAATATTAAAATATAATAATAAAATTAAAATATAATATTAAAATTAAAATATATAATGTCAATGTGCGCTAATATAAATATATTATACAATATAATATATTTATATTAGCGCACATTGACATTATATATTTTAATTCTTTTCTTTTTTTAAAGATATTCCGCTCTTCACATTTATTCCTACTTTAATTAGAAACATGCGGTCCTTTTCATATGCTTCCAATATGCTTGTCCATTTTATCAAACTATCGTTGTTATGCATGTAATTCTCATTTAAAAAGTTTAATAAAACGAATTCGCGGTCACTTATGAATGCGAGTATGAAACGATTCACCAACATTTTTCGTGATATAAGCGAAGAAAAATGTGTAATGCTGGGCAGATAGGAAATAACAGAGGTGGAGGAGGAAAGAGTTTGTGAATTCAAAGCCCCTGTGCTGCCGAGTGCTTCTTTGTTAATACCATGCATCAGGCCTTTCTTTCTTTTTTCTACCCTTTTCATCCTGCCACATTCTCTTTTCTTCTTTCGATAAACGCGTTTCTACCCGCTTCTACTTCTTCGCATCGGCTGACTATGGTTTTTACGTATCCGGCTTAATAAAACGTTCGGCGCCTCTTCCACCATTACGGAGAACATTTATTTATATGTAACTGCTTTCTTTACTGTGTTTTTGTAATTTGACAATGTAAGAATACTGCTTTTTTCCTTAATTCATTTTATACATAAAAAAATTGGAAAAAAAAGGAAAATTAGAAAATAAAAAAATATGTTTTCTCTTGTATATAATGAAAATTGATTGATCAGTATGCTATATATAATTATTTTTTGTAATATTACAATATTGTTACAATATTGTTCCGAGAGTTACTGAAAGAGAGGAAAATATGAGAAAGTTATATTCGAAAAGAAATTTAATTCTACGTTATTTGTTTAAACCTTAAAATTATTCAATTATTCTGCGCGTACTCTCTTCTTTCTGCTAAGTACGTTTCTTAAAATATAAGTAAATGTCAATTAAATTGCAGAAATCTGACAGTGAATTAAAAAATATTTTGACACAAGCAGCATATATATAAGAAGTATTCCTTCCCATAACTCGGTTCCTTTATTACGCGACATTAACGCTCGTCGCAGATGGCCAGGAAGAAATTAAAGAAATTTGCATAATCACGAAACTGTATTGTTACTCGCAACTTTGGTCAGACATTTTGCTAATCTACCGTTTAATTAAGCAAATACGCGAGTACAGATGTACTGTATGCATTTTTCTAATATTTCTTG
The DNA here is from genome assembly GCF_003227725.1 of Camponotus floridanus. NCBI lineage: Eukaryota > Metazoa > Arthropoda > Insecta > Hymenoptera > Formicidae > Camponotus > Camponotus floridanus. The sequence goes on along the minus strand of NW_020229314.1, from coordinate 1,194,129 downwards.
TTACTTCTCTTGAGTAAATATGTAATAAGTAACGATAATCTTTCTCTTCTTGCTTTTTATCTTTGTTTCGAGTGTAAGAATTAGAAAAAAAAATCATGAGAAATAAAGGAAATAAAACGTATGCGTGACTTGGAAAAAAGAGTAACATTGGATGTTCATGAATAATTATGCAGCTTAGAGAAAGCTTTGTGTTCGCTTTTGTGAAAAATTTCGAGATTAGTGTAACTTGAATAAGACAAGCGTAATAAATTGACAGAATAATGGCAATGAAATTGACTTTTTTGCCACAGAAAATTGCTACAAGACACGCAAGATAGACCCTTGCATTCTCGATTTGTCTGTGTCGCTCCTAAATCACTCACTCAAGTCGATTATAGAAAAGAGTAAAAAAGTTTTCGATTTATAGAAGACAACTAATCTTAGAAATATTAACTTTTTTAGAAATTATCAAACAGAATATTTGTCATATTACAAAATAATAGATATTTTAAACAATTCTCTTTCATCTTTTCTTCTTCTTCTTTTCATTCTTCTCTTACAATTTAGATTTCATTATTCAAATTCAAAATGATTACAACTTTGTAATAAATGTGTTATTTGGTTTTATATCCTGACTCAATTAATTATTGTAACATATTTAACATATTCTGAACGAATGATATGAAAGCAATCGAAAGTTGAGAAATTAATTATGAAATAAATTAGGATATTTTGTAGAAAAGAAAAAAATAGCTAACGCGATAATCTTTATTAAAACAAAACAAAATATATTACTCTACTTCCAAATGTTTAACTTTATATTCATCTTTTATGCTGATTACTCATACGATGCAAAAATAATTTAAGATATAAGCAATTTTTTCGAGTAATAAAAGTACAAATTGAAAATACTTTCAATTCAAAATATAAAGGGCAAACGCGAACAATACATATATTGCTATCTCTGCATTGTAATATGCATATACATCACGCTTGTTTTTGAAATATAGCACAAAGAAGAATGTATTGCGATTTCTAGAAACTATGTCCCATTACATATTGACACGAGAGAATATGCGAGATATAAATATTTCTGATCCTACCATGTTTCCAATTTTACTTCTGTCATATAAGCGATGCAGAGATGAATACGCAAATACGTAAGAATGGTCAAGAGAGGTTAGAAGGCTTCAATATATCGAAACGGAAAACGGGACAACGAGTTGTAGTAAGCACAATAAAACGTTTCCCAACTTCATCTGGGCTGTCGTACTACCGAAACTCGCGTCCCACCGCTTTTCGATTATAAACTGCTAGACGAGCGCGGCAAACGACGTAAGCATCGTCGATTTTGCTGGCGCATGTAAATCGATAGACACCGAAAAAATTGCAAAAAATTCGGCCGAGATGGAAAAGAGGAAGAGCACGGAGAGAATGGGGACAGCGATGAAAAAATTGTTAACGCCTATCGTAGAGCCGACATTTCGAACGAACGAACAATCACGGTGGGCGTGAGCTTTTCCGGAAGCTCGATTAAAAGTACCCATAAAGCCAGATGAATAATATCGATCACTAGCAATCCAATTGGATTCCGCAAAGATAGTTTCGTTACTTATACGTATATTCGAAATTTCTTTTATTAACAGCGTGTTCAAAGAAATATATAATATCCTTTCTCTGAAATGCTTCCGCTCTCTTTAATCGAAAGGCACGTATAATTTTACATGTAGGAACACAATTAATAAATGTCTTAAAAAATTAAACGTTATGAGGAAAAAATTATTGAAAGATCAGCGATATTTTAATATAAAGATTTTAGATTAGATATTATCAATTTAATATACGTATAGCTATATTTATTTATAATTTGCAAATTGTATATATAATTTTTTTTAATATTTTATTTCATGTAAAATATTAAAATAGATATGAAAAAAATCAGAGAGATGTTATTTTGACAAAAAGGGGAGCAGTGATAATATGATAATGTGTATTAGTAAAGTTCAATATAATATACAATATAATATCATCAAAATCGCAGGACTTGGGAATGACCAGTCGCTTCCATCTCTATTCACATTCCTTTTGTTCATATATAGATTCCATTCTTTGCCACTCGTTCCTCCGCTCTTTGGAAGTTGGCGAAGCGGGTGGAGGGACGCAGATAACGGTTTTAATTCCGTGCGAATAGATCGACGTGCGAAAAAACGGGAGAATCGTTGGAGAGGCGGATTGATGCCGGGAACAATGGAGATGCCGGTTAACTTCGGAAGTAATCGCTTAATTCCTGAATTCCAGCTAGCTTCTATCGGCTGGTTAGATCCCGTATTGCGTGCTTTCCGAGGATCTTGCTGCTTCCCTTCTTTTTTCCTTTTTAATTTATGTTATTATGCGCAGACGTCAACATTTTTTAATTCTTTCACGCATGCCGAATATCCTTTTCCTTTTTCGACGATTTTCATGTACAATTATTTATTGTAATTTTGTCAATACGATGATATATAATTTATATATTCATCGTTCCAAAATTCCAAATTATTCGACGTAGAAAAACCACCTTGCAAATCTAGTTGCAAATGTAGTTGCATAAGCTATCGAAAGCCACGTGAATTTTAAAAAAATTCAAGATGGCAAGTTCGATATAGCGGATATAAAACAAAAAAACGTGGAAATAAATGGAGAAATGGCGTCAGTATTTTTTTTCTTTCATAAAGTTGTTTCTGCAAATACATATTTTATCTTTCTTTTTCGTTAAATATTTTATATTATAAATATATAAATTTGTGCTTGATATAAATATTTTTCTTTCATTTTTTACTTTTATTTTATACTTTTATATCCGTCATTTTGAGTTTCTAAAATTTGACAATAGATTTTTAATCAAGGCTCCAACACCCTTGAAAATCAATTTTACGATGCATTTTAATGGCATCGTTTTTTATTTTATTTTCACATTTTTATTTGTTTTATATTTGCTACATTGAACCCACCCTTAAATTTTTATGGCTTTTGATAGTTTATGCGTGCATCTATATTTGAGTAAGATGATTTTTTTATTTCGATACAATTTTGGAAACGCTGGGTAAAGTTCGCTTGACAAAGAATGCTCTATATATATAAATTTAAATATAAGTTTTATTAGAATTTGTACGCACTCTAATTTCGAAAATTCAGTATTTATAATTTTGAAAACAAAATACATGTAGTGAGTTGCATTCTGAATGAAATTTCGAATGTGGACCTCTTGTGAATAACTTAGAGGTCGAGAGTAATCACAGTGATTTCCCATGACATGCCAGCGCGAGACTTTTTTTTCCTCTCTTTTTTACTTTCACCCTACTAGTCCCGTGGTACGTCGCAATGAAAGGGTCCGCTCGAACCGAAGTAGAATGAAGTAAACAATAGCATCCGGTGCAACGAATAGCCGCTTTGCCGGTCGGTTCTTTTGCCATATAAAACTTTCGTCGCGGTAGCGCACTTGCGAGAAACTTTTGCAAAAGCGTTGAAATTATCGACAAAGAAAGACAATGATTTGTTCTACTTCCACTTCGTCATCGGACGATGTAGTTTTACCGAAACTCATTAACCGCAAAAAGAAGTATCCAAATTAAATCAAGTTTTAAAAATACCATTATAAAGAATACCATTGTAACATTTCACTGCACACTTGATATCACAAAAGAAAAGTTTAAATAATCATGGGATCGGTTGTTATGCAAAGAATTCTAGATATGATTTATAAAATAAGCATACCATAATATGTATTAATATTTATTAAAAGTATACACACATACACACTGCTATTTTAATTTCCGATAATAAACCCGAAAATGTGTCGCATATAATTACATTTAATTTCTTTAAAAAGTTAAAAATAAAGAGAGAGAGAAGATTGTCCAAAATATACCAATTGCGAATTATTTGTGTACTTACGAGCTCTGTATCTATGCCAGCACCATCCCGGATGTTTTCATGATCGGCACCAGCACCATTGACCATCCCAGCACCTGAACCGGTACTCGCGCTTGCTTTTCCACCAGCACCACCGGCTGGTGTTTGCGGTAAACTCTGAAAAATATTTAGAAGAAACATATTTATTTAGCGAATATAATTACATGTTTCTAATAAAATAAACTACTGTTCACGTAAGATAAAAATAACGTCTTGCGATATCATTCGCTTTTGTCTCGCTACATCATATACTTGAAAATAATTCTATTTTGCAATGAACCATCTATCGAATTTACATTGCCGTTGGGAGTTCGATAACGCGACGTTGCTCGATTTGTTTCCCGTGGAAATCCGCGCTGAAATCTCTCGCCTCAATTTCGCCCCAACGATATCGTTCCTTTTATTCGCAACGTCTTGAAGCTTCCTTCGAACTCTTCCTTGGCGACGTTCTATAGCGAGCAAAAGTAGGATTCGCCACGAGCGCTAGCTTTTACGAGGGGGATTAGGCGATGTAAAGGATGGTCGTAAAGGGAAATTTCGAACGTATTTGCCCCGATCGTCCTGTATGGCTGGAGCGAGAAAAATAGCCATCGAGACAAAGCAATTTGTATGCACTCGGGAAATGTGCGACGCGCGACAACATTATGTACTACCGACTTTATCCCATTCTGCATTAATGGAACGGGTATCTCGTCGACGAGGACTTAACGAAAGGATTACGATGCGGTCTTTAAATCAGTTTTACTAACGTGATAGAACTCTTCGAGTTCCCGACATCAGGATTGATCGCCTGCCATCCATGTTCTGGATAAGGGTGAAACATCGCAGAAAATTTTCACGTACAACAGCTAGTTGACGAGCGTTCTCAATGACAGGTGGTAATTTTTGAATTATAATCTACCTAGACACACGCCTCTCGTGAAATGTGCGATATTATTTCCTGAGTAAGATTGATTCAACTCTTTTTTTTTTAACCACGCCTATCCATCAGGAAATTTGCTGATGCGCGTTAAGATGATGCTTTCCTATTTCACATTTCAAACAGATATCGATAAAAAGATATCAATCTTTATACTGACAATTTATAATGCATCATTTTTATCATATCTTATCGTAGAACTCTAACCAGTAAATGCACTTTTACTTAATCTTATAATCATTTTTAATGCAATTACTTGTTCGATATATTTCATTATATTGCATCAAAGAAGTATATATAAAACAATATTTTTTAATAAAATTTCTTTTTTCTTAAAGATTTGTTTATAAAAAAATACTTTTTAAATAATATTGTCATTATATTAACGTGATTAAAGTATGATTAAAACATTAAAGTATGATTTGACTAAAATTTAATCAGAAACTTTATTTTAGAATTTAATTGTAATATATTTATGTAATATATTTATAATATGATGACACGAACAATTAGAAATTTTTTAATTTCCTAATTTTCGTACAAAATATTATTTACAAATGTGTTACTTAATTAAATAAATTAAAAGCTACAAAAAAATTAGACCAATAAGAGTCAAAGCGTACTACGCAAATTCGTAAAGTCAATATATTAATTATGATATGTATGCGTAATAATTATGTTACAATAAATAATAAACTAAATTCTCTAAAGAATGTTTCATCATTATTTAAAATTTTACTTCATCACATATATAATATAACGATGAAAAATCGCGTCACAGATATTGCGCTTTAACTTTCATTAGCTGATTCTTTTATCCTTTTTACATCATAAAGTTATTATTCTTCTTTTTCTAAAAATAGTAAACGCACATTTTTTTCAATAGATAATATATGTCTAAATATAAGCAATATTAATTACGTTTTATAATCTAAATTTGAAACGTTGAAAAGTTAAAAAGTTGAAGTATTTGAAAAAAGCAAAAGTCTATCCTTTATGGAAGAAAGATTTGCATTAAAAATGCTTTTAAAATCGAACTGGCTGATCCATAAAGCATTGTTACATGATACTCTCCTTTAATGTGTATGTAGTAAGCGCTTTGTACGCCAAAGTGGCAAGTGAGATCGCAGGATAAGCGAATAAACAGGGAATAAGGACATTCTTCGTCAGACGAGCTCTGAAGAGGAAAGATCCGAGTTAAGATTAACTATTGCCTCCGTCTTTCGACTCTATCATTTCCCGTCAGTATCGTCGTGTTTCGTGTATTGGTAATAGTGCAAAGTGCTCTTCTCGAAGTAATAGCAGCCCGAAGACGACCCTTTAAGCGACGTTCAGCACTTTACGACCGCTCTTTATAAGGACACCTTACTCTATGAAGCGCGCACATGCCAACGTTTCTCATCTTTCTCAACACTTTCGAAACGATTTACTTTCGCGTGACTTCAGGAAAAATAGCCGAAGTGTGTGCGAGGAAATTTTTCTAAAAGGCAATTGCTGCAATAGTGTTTTTGTTTTCATAATCGATAAAAGGATGATTAAAAAAAAAAGTAATTTCCTGATCGATTTTGCAGTTAGGACGTATAGAACGTATAGAACGCTCTCATTAAATTCTATCTAATAAATTTCTGTCAATTATATTTTAACAAAATATTTACAGATACGTGTTATAATTGATCAATAAAAATCAATTTCGCGATATATGTATGCATAGATATATATAAAATGTTATTATGTAATTCTTTATTATCTTATTCGAGTTTTTTTCAGACTCTTTTAAATTAAATTATCATTTCAATTAATATTTATAATCATTATAATTATTATTTTTTATTTTTACAATTGGTATATAGTAGAATAATGATTAAAAAAATTATTTTCAAAGAATAACAGACTGCTGATTAAAATTGTACAATATCTAGTAATGACTAATAATTATTATATTATTTTAAATAAGTTTAAATAAGTTTCCGTAATGTTCAAAAGGATTAGAAGAAATGGTTTTAATTTTAGATATTAGAGAAATCGCTTTAAAAAATAAAAATAAAAAAAATCGTACGTATTACTGATTATTAATGTATTAAAATAGTTTTAGGCATTATTATGTAGATATGTGTAACGTAGTGCCGCTATTCAAGTAGTGCCCTGTAATGTTCATTAATGCTCAAGTAATGCCTACTAATGCTCACCCTCTTCAAGTAATGCCCACTAAAACCAAAGCTATGCTCTTCAAGTAATGCCTTCAGTCTATGTGCCACAATGTCCTGACGGTTAATTTCCCTTTTTTAATTGATCTGGCAAATTCAAGGTGCAGACATTCTGGTTAATTTCAACAATAAATTTTCAATTTTCAATTATACGATGTTGTAAATGACGCTGTTGAATTAAATTGCTTCGTGATGATTCATATCACAAATTACAACAATATCCGCCTCGATATTATAACAAATTTCCGTTCATTAAATTCATATTTTCTCATTTTTTCATTTTTTTTGTTCTTAACACGTGATACACAATTTTAAATTTTCTACAATTTCCGGATAGGTGAGATGAACTTCATAACGAATCTAGCTTCTATGCGACATCTTATATCAGCCTGAACTATCTTGCTCGTACCGGCTTTATCGATGAGCAGAGAACGGAAGAAAAAAGGATAGCGTTTCGCAGTCACCGGTGCGCCTGAGGATTCTTCTATAATAAAACTGAATTTTCTCCCAAAGACCGTAAAGTGCATCATAAAAGAGCAACTAACGTGGTTCCAAGAGTTCGTGCGCAGTTGCAGGTGCAAAGAAAACGTTTGCAAAATAGAACGTAGCAGTAGAATAGAAGATAGCCAAAAAATTTTAATACCCAGAGGAAACCTATTGAATAATCATTAAATTTCACATTTAATGATAATAAAAAAATAATAAAAAATAGACAAAGCCATAAAAGCCATAATACATTTTGCTCTATATTGTTAATGTTGTGATTCATAATTCATAGCAATAAAAAATAATAAAAAAAAACGGGAAAATACTTTATCATTATATGTAATAGTTTAAAAATAGAATTATTTTATTCTCTTTCGGCTATATTTCTGCCATTGTTTCCCGCCCAATGTAAAAAAGAATTTAATATAATTCATTTAAAACTCCAAATATATTTTTCATTCGGATATAAATATACAATCGGTCTACGCGATTATATTGATAAAAGATTTATTAAATTACATATTTTTTGTATATATCTTTTTCAAGAATTTATATATAAATCCCTGCAATTAAACTTATTTAAATCTAAATAACTTTGAAGAGTTAATGATATTTTATCATATTTAATCAAAATAGAAGAATGTTAAAGTAATCAGCTCGACATATTTAGGCTCAGCTATGCATTATTTAAATTATCATTAATTATCTTTGTATTCTTATAAATGAGATTTGTAATTGATGATAAATTTTGAATCAATATTTTTCTAAGAAAAAAATTATTTATAATTAATTACTTTACAAAAAATCTATTGCTAGAAAGTATCTTTTTAATATATTTTATATATATAATATATATAATAAAAAAATATTTTTTGACACAATTATAATATACAGTTTTGCATAAATATCACAATTTAATTCGCTATTATTCAAAGATAATTATTTCGATAAGTTCGCTCTATTAATTTGCAAATACTTATTAATCTTGCTATTGATGTCTGATTATTCGTTGACTTAAACTACTGTATATGAGTATGTTCTGAAAGATAACTCGGAATACATTTTAAAATATTTATTTATATATCATACTGTGATCCCAAAATGACAATAATGCGGCGCAATATCACAGATGAACATGTATATGATATGGTATAGCATATATACAATTTGTTATTTCCCAAAATGATGCAGGCAAACAAAGCTTAGCAGTAAGTTATGGAAATGAAGCAAGCATTGTTTTTCGTGGCATCAAGATTAAAGATTGTTAAAATTGCAACGAAAATAAAGTAAACTTGAATGTACAAACCGTTTCGTTGAAAAAACTCTGAAAACTGAAAATATTGCGCATTTTAAATCTTTTCATTGGAGTAAAGCAAGACAGTTTTCGTCATATATTTTTTAAGAATATGCGCAAAAGCTTTTGCAGTGAGATGACATGCACATGTGGAAATGCTTAATTTATCGTACATCATAAATCTTGATTTTATTGTTTTAGAGGGTTCAATATTCAGTATGAACGAAAAAGTGACGCAAGTGCCGTAAATCTCGTTTACACCATGAGTTGTGCACAAGAGGCGCATCACATTTTATTTCGAGCGCTCAGTTTTATTTTGATCAGAAGAGTTTCACTGTGCAACGAGTCAAATTTAGAGAGTGAAAGAGAATTGTATAAAAATCGACTTTATTGCTTATTATTGATTATTTAATATACTAAAATGTTGAAACTAAAAAAATAATATTTTGTAAAGATTCATTCTCGTAACTAGTTCAAAAGGCTCATGAAAAGTAAAGAAGTATAAGTGCGCGCGTGAGCACCGAGGGCATCGACAAAGGGCGTGAAGGTGCTAGCTACAATAAAGGCGGGTAAAATGTGAGAGAGTATGGGAGGTGCTGAGAGAAAGGGCGATATTACAGAGTCGGAATGCTTAGCTGATATTACTCGAGAAACTCAGGAATTTCTCTATTATTTAAGGCAGCCTAATACATGTTCCGACAAAAGATAAAATATTTTGCCTATGATGTAAAATAGTCGAATAAATATACGATGAAACTAGTAATAAAATAGAGAAATCGGTAAAAGAAGAAAAAAATAATTATATTTCGTTTTAATTTGAAAGGATTAATTAATTAAAAAGAATTTATTGACTTGATATCAATATTTGAAATATGTGCGCCGAAACAAAGAGAGAAACTATTAATATATTTTCTTTTCAAAATAAATAATTTAAGCATTCACAATTCTTATTCTATATATATATATATATATATATATATATATATATATATGTGTGTGTGTGTGTGTGTGTGTGTGTGTGTGTAGAATATGTATTTTTATTGTTAAAATCAATTCAATTCTGGTGTTTTCATATTGAAGCATTTATATTTATATTATCTATAAATCATGTGTATAATAATAAAATGATTGAATAATAAATAAAAATAATTTAATAAAATAGTATATGTATAATGTATAATATATAATGTCTAAATTACATATCTAACAATAATATAAACACTATATATATAATATAAATATTATATTTATAATATAAATAATACATTTGTTTCAGGTAATATAAACTATATTTATAATATCAATAACATATTTGTTTTGGATAATTGTTATAAAACTAATTTGTATCGTTATATATGCAATTATACACATACATATTTGATCTTTTAATATCATACACAAGCAAATCGAAGATCATATTAATTTATAGTTTCTAATCAGAAATTTGAAAATTTATAGTTTTCTATCAGAAATTTACAGTTTAATAAAAGTTTTAAAATATCGATCACTATTTGTCTATATTTAGAGTAAAAAGCTAATGAAAATTTTTAGTGCAGTTTTACAAATTTTTCTTGTAACCCTTTATTTATATTATTCAATAATAAACGAATTAATTATGCACGTGCTTAGATTAATAAAATCATTTTTCTCAAAATATTATTATTGTGTTCAATTTTAAAAAATTTATCTCTCGATCTAAATTCGAAATAGTTAGTATAGAGCCTTATCTTTTAAAATAACAAAAATAATGATGTATTTGCATCTTTTATTATTAAAAATAATGATCATCTATATAACTTACATCATATCTGTATCGTGTTGTCGAAAACTTGGAGATAAGGAATATAATAAGGAACTCTCTCTTTGTTACGTAATCTCAATTCAAAAACAGTAATGAAACTGCACAATAGAGAGAATGTAAATCTCATAATGCATGCATATATTAAATCCAAATTGATTGACAGAAAGATACGCACATGAATGTGATTCAAAATCCAAATTTTTAATATAATTTAAAGTTTATTATATTTTTATAGCGTTACGAATACACATAATATAGTTTTTATTCGAAATAGAACCTGTGAGAAAGAAAAGCTGCTGATTCTAGATTCTTGGGATTGTTGATATTGTCTATTGTAGGACATCAGGGCGAAATCATTTTTATCGCAGTAACAAGAAAGTGTAGGTGAGGAAAACCTTTCAGATAAAAAGATCCCCCGACAAAGTGAAAAGCAGGACAAGAACCGGCGAATAGGAGGATTAAGCGGCCATGCGTATAAGACATTTTCGTCCCCGAGTACTCGTGAGAGCACGATCCGGAAGCTTTCGGAACGACTATAACGATTTTCACAGTAAACATTTGCCCATAGCTTACGCTTGCTCTTGTGGCTCAAGTTAAATTGCCTTCAAAATTGCATCTCCGCGGGCGACGTGCTGCAAGAGAACTCGAGCGAAGAGTACCGCCGTGGATCACTCGCATAAATTTTGACCATAAGCTCTGGCCGAATTCGGTAGTCGCACGTGTAATTAAACGGTAATGATGATATAAGCAATGTTTCGACAAATTCTACATCGAATCGCAAAGGTAAATGATTTTTTATGGAATAGTTTTCTTTTAGGAAAAGTATCGTAAACTGCCAAACAAACCATCTTCAGCTCTTTTCCAATACAAATTAAAAACACACTCGCCCTTTTTCCCTTTCCCTTTGTAATAACGAAAAAAAATTTAATAAACGCATCATTATTTTTCATAAAGTTTATTTAAAAATAATAAACGTAGAGATGATATAATTTTTGAGGTACGATATTGTTTATGTATAAACTTAAAAAAAATACAGAACTTACATTTCGGAGTGAAAAGATATAAAAAATATCTAGTATCAGTGCAATACGCTTCTTCTTGCGCTACGTCGTTGCCAAAAGTGTAATCATTTATTCATCGTCGCGGTGGTGCGAGTAACATGGCGTGCTCCATTTGCGGTGGCAGGGTTGGAATTCCAGCCAACATATATCTTTTTTCGAGTAGCATGTGTACCTATGTGAGTATTATAGTTTACCGATAAAACGGAAATCTATGCCAAAATTATCCGAGGAATTGAGCAATTTCAAAAATGATGCATTTGTTGTGTATGATTACATTCATTCTTGCAATAGAATGCTTTTTGAAGATATTTTTCACCCGGGAATTAAGAGTAATATAATTTCGATAATTTTCGAAAATACGGGGATAGGAAAATTACAGGAGTTTATGTTCGAAATCTGGATTCATTGAAATTACTGGGTATTTTTAGAGGGATTTCATATTAAAAATTGATCAAATTAAGACATTGAAAACTTTTCTTGTAATCATCCTCTCTCTCTTTCGATGATAATTCCTAATGCTCGCAATCATCTACTTCGTCGACGACTAATGTTCATAAAGGAGGCAGTAAATTTGACGCATGCTATTCACCGCGGATTAAGCGCAACCAATGTGTGCATCGACAGAATGCAGTGATGCGTAAATCGCGAATGTAGGACGGACACGTGTGGGAGAAAGAGAGAGAGAGAGACAGGCCGAGCATAATGGCTTTCCAATGTACTGTGCGACTAGGGAGCGAAACATTGGCGTGAAATATTTATTGCTAAGCAGTCGAGATAATGCACGCGCAAGCTGGAATTTACTTGATTTGCAACCGGTGAGAAAGGCGTTGCCAGGCCTTTGCTCTCAGGATCGTTTTACGTTAATCCTTTCCACGGCATGAGTATCATATTCTCATTTCCTGTAAATATATATATATGTATATATATATATTTTTTCGTATATCATACATCGTTATTTAATTGATTTTTTTGTTTACAATAATTCTTTTCATTAAAACTTAATAATTTAATTCGCTCTGCGCGCATTACAAATCTACATACATCAAGTTTATACATTTTAGTATAATAAAATGCATGATATATTAAAGTTGAAAACTATTTCTCTCTCAGTTAGCCTATGTGGAATTATACTATGTAGAATAACTTTTCATAAAATTACTGAGTATCTAGGGGAAAGGAATTACTCTATGCTTCTTTTTTTCTGTCTTCCATCATTGCGGCCTGGTAGAATAGGATTCACGTAGTTACCACTGCATTCACATTTGTTTTGTCTGAAGTTTCTACTATCTCGGTTCGGTAGTAACATTTAGGTGTCCGCTGGTATTTATTACCTTGCATCTTCCCCCATTTTGCTATTCTTAACTTTCGAAGGAAAGACGGTGCGCATTAATCTGCTTAACGTTTGTGATACAAGAGATTCGTACTTCTTTTTTAGTTTTACAAGCTAAATTTAAGATCTCCCGACTTGAGAAATAGACCGACAACGTCGAGTGTGTATTATGCAAACTGTTCCATAAGTCATCTTATTCCGTAGCGACAAGTTTGTCACTTTTCGTATAAATCAAAAGAATGTCTTCCTTATAAAAGTTACGAAGCATCATTTACTCTCTCTTCACCATAATCGTATCCATTACGCGCTGATTTCATTTTTCTACTTGTTTTACTTGTTTTACACAATATTACGTTATTTCATAACGATTTTTGATTAATAAAGAAATAAACAACGTAATACAAATGTAAAAGAGGTATCTGATGTTTTTAAATTGTTGTATAAATATGTATTTATATATGCTACTTACGAATAATATATTTCTTATAATTATTTATTATATAATTACATCTCTTTTACGCAGATATGTATACTTCTATTCTATATACGAGTATAAGAGGTATATACGAATAAGAGAGATATTCGCTGTTGCAATTTATTCGAACGTTCTTCTTTAATTCAATGAATATTCATAGCGAGAGATGGATATATGTCCATTTATTTATGCCCATCTTCATCTTTTTAAATTTATTTCTTAACGTAATTTTAATATTTGGCGTTACACAAAAAATAGTCAATAAAAACTAATTATTAAAATAAACAAGCTTTAAATTTTCGATTTTCATTCTTTTATTACTGAATAAAAAAAATATACTCGAAATAAATTTCGAAAAGCTCTTCTAAGCTAACATATATAAAAATGAATAATAAAATTTATAATATCTTAAATCAGATAATAATTCTATCACAATCCATTTTTGTTAATATTTTAGTTACAAATTATCTATGCACTTCACAATCTCGTTAATGTTATAAATAGATAAATACAACTAAAGTAAAATTTTTAGCATTTATAATTAAAAAGTAAATTGCAAAAACAAAGAGAGCGTGAGAGAAAAGAGAGATGATATACATATTTTGATATACATTAGAAAATTTGATTTTTTTTGAAGTTTCTTTAATACGCATTATATTTTCTAAAATAAGAATATAAAACAGACATTTTTTTGTAGAATTTTTTTTTAACAAAAGACATTATTATCCTCAATCTTTAAAAGATATTTCATAAGATGTAAATTGAAAAGTGGTAGTTTTTATAAATAATAAATTAAAAAGAAAACATTTTACTGTTCTGAAATAATTTAATATGCGAAAGAGATTCTTTTGAAGCTCATATATCTCTAGAAACGCCAAGAATTCGCTCATTATGATCTTTGTAATTACGAGATGGCATGCACTCCATTATATATGTATAGAATTAATTTCATCTTAAGTCTTATATCTCTATTTCATCAAAATGTGTCTTGCTGGATTTAATTTCCAAAAGCAGACATTCCACTTAATGAAATTAATTTACCTATCCTGAATCGTGAAAAAAGGAAATTAAAGTTTATATGACAAATTAAAAGTCTCGCCGAAATGCATATTATTTAATGGATATAAATATTATATAATTAATGGATCTTGTATAATGAATTTATATGTGTATAAGCGTACATGTAATTGATCGCATTACTGAAATTCCGCAGCTTGTTTTCCAGAGATCATGAAATTTTACATTACAAACATTCTCTCTCGTAGCGATGGCAGTTTGAAAAACAGACAATTACGGTAAAACTGTCGAGTCACGGTGTGAGAAGAATTTCACGAAAGTAAGAACGACGACGGGAATAAGAATAAGAAACGGCAACGCCCCTTAAGTGAGCACGATGGAGCAACCTCAGTGGTATATTATTCCAACGGACACGTGAAATGAAAAATGAATCCTTATAAAGGCGGGTCTTGAGAGGAGATGGAGCCGGAAAGCTTCACATCGTGTTACCGAAGACGAGAAAGTCGGCTGTTGAGCCCGAGTCGGGTGCGACCAAGTACAACGGCAGCTGCCATCCGTTTCATTAATAATTACAGCTTGTGTACCCGCGAAAATTACTCCCTTTATCCATCCTCGACGAGTACCTGCTCTTGCGCGCTCCGCCAACTCCTCTCTGTTTTCTTCCTCGATTCATCTTTCCTCCATCCTTCGCCGTGCGCTCGTTGCCAAGTATTTCGTCTTCATTCGGTATTGTGCGTTTGCGGAATTTTACGGATGCTTCATGCACTACTGCGTGCCGCGAAATAATAATTTGTAATAATACATGCGGTGCTGAAAGTGTCCCGCAAACAGAATTAAGGTCTGCTCCACTTATATTGTCGGTGACTTTAATGAGAATATTAATAGAAATAAAAGTATCGTATAAAAAAGATTGTATTACAAATATATTGAGATAAAAACAGGAGTTGAGTTTTATATTTTCGAGTTATAAGAGGAATAATAAATCACACATAATTAAATAAGATATAAAATAAAATGAAATTAATTAATTTAAATAAAATATTAAATAAAATATAAAAATAAAATTAAATAGAATATAATATAAAAATCATAGCATAAAGTATCTTGAATAAATATTTATAAGTATGTTATTAAAACATTTATAGAATAGTATTATATAATATTTTACATCATTTTTTCTCAAAGTTGCTTTTAATGAGAAATTTGGAAACATATTACATATATAACCGTGTTAATAGATCTCATACACGTTTTATTACATTAAAAATTCAAGACAGAGGAGAGAGAGAGAGAATGAAAAGAGATTGAAAAAGAGAGATATATATGCACGTATAGAGAAACAGAGAGAGAGGTGTCTTGTCGTTTGCTCGGCGGAGACGGATACGAAACTGCTCCAGTCGAGTAATATCCGTCTGGAGAAAGACATCATCGTTATACCGTAAACCGCGATATGCGAATTCGCGCAGCAGCAGGTGCGAATTAAGGAGCTAAAATTCAAAGCGACGCTCCTGAATTAGATGCGAGGATTTTTCGTCGCTCAGCTTTAATTAATTTATTCAGCACCGCCTTCATCTAAATATCTATTTCTAGTCCTTGATTTTATGAAACATTTCACAAATTTAAAAAAACATGAAAAGTTACGACATGTATATACATATATATAATAATTTAATAAAATTATTGATTTAATAAAACAATCGATAAAAGTTTAATAAAATGAAATAATTGGTAAAATTAAAAAATTATAAAATTGAAAAGTTATATACATGGAATAATTATTTGTGTTGAAAAGTTACTTTTGCCTGATGCATCAAAGAACGCCGGGATATAGCTACTTTGTGGAGAGACTTATGATTCTTATATAAATGAGTTCTTGGATTTATCGGCTTTAGCGTATATAGATATCGAGAAATACATATACGCTTCCATCGAGATATATTTATATATCGAGATATATTTATATATCGAGGTATATTTATATACGTACGTATATACACGTTCCGCTATAGTGAAAAGGTCGCCGAGTCGCGACCTAAAAATGACCCTTGCTATCTTAATGGGTTTACAAAGCGTTAAAAGCTCTTCGCTTCTGCGCACGTACCTTTCCTTCCTTTCACGGACTGGCGCAGCGAACGATTTCCGGTGGATCGCGTATTCGTCGCGTTACAGAAATCAATCGGAAACGTCAAGACGTTAATTCGATTCCGTGGGTTTACGGCGCGGCCAGTCAGGATCGAACGGGAGAAGCTGTCATTTCCTCTCCTTCACCATCCGTTATTGATAAAAAATAAAATCGTCATCAAGTCGAGACTATATCTACTCAGATTGCTAATACTCTGCGACCTGAATCCTGTTTAAAGCTTCTTTTGAAAGATGTAGAATTAATGTAGTTTCGAAAAGTAAAAAAAATAGGAAATAAATGTTTCTTGTAAAATTATAAAATTGTAAAATATTTTTCTGTACAATATATTTCAGACGTGTATTTATAATACATGTAATTAAACTTATAAAATTAATATAATGTCAAAAATCCAATGTGCATTATATTTTGCACATAAATTATGAAATTAAATAGAAACAATCAAAGGCAATGAGAGAGCCAATAAACGCGTTTATTAAATAAACGGTTTAAGAATAAATCATATACATCGTGTTTCTTTATTTGTTATTACATAATACGTGCGCATAAAAACCTGCGCTGGCTCTCATTGCCTTTGATTGTTTCTATTTAATTTAAATTTTTAGAGCCATTTTTATTATTATTTTTATTAAACTATAAAAATAATTTATTTATCTCTGATCGCTTGTAACACATAAGATTATAAATGTTAGTTTTAGTCACGAATTTTGACATGTGGCAAAATTTTTTAGAATCAATGAATTCTCAATCTCATATACATGTATAATTGTATAATTTGCTACGCGCAAAAAAAATGTACCTACAAAATTACACTAAATATGTATACTCATATTTATTATAAAATGATAAAAATGATAAAAAGACTCGGTATATTCCACGTGATTGGATCTTTCAAATTTCACGTTTCATTTCGAGATTACAGGATGGAAAAGAAGGAAATGGAGAAGGCCGCTTGAATAGCGAGATTTAAATTGCGGACTGGCAATACGTCTTCGGAAGCAAGCGGATTTAAACGTTGCATCCTGCTATTGTCCATTATTTCCGCTGCTATATTCGTTAATATTTCATCGAAAATATTGATGTAATAAATTGAAGTGCACGATAAAATCCACACGAGCGATTATTCCTAACAATTATCTCTTCATCATTATTACATTTTGCAACACTGATCTACATCATTGATTTATTTTTTTCTTCAAAATTCAAATCATAATTTTCATATAATGTTTTAGTTACGATTGGTAATGGAATATCCTCATTATTTTACTACATTTCCTTAATTAAGTAAATATTTCTGACACAAAAAAAATTATTTTCGAGAGTTATACGAGAATATTTATTTATCTCTTTGAATATATAATTCACAAAACTACTAAATAACTATTATATGTAGTAAAAATGTCCAGTTGATTATGAGCATTGCTTCATTATCATTTGTTTTTTTTAAAGAGAATATAAAGTCATGTGTTAACAATATTCCAGCAAATTTCGAGATCGAGTGACGAGGAGCGAGTAGTCGCGACAGGCATTGTCCGAAAATTATCGTCAGCGTAAACATAACCATAAACACATTCGGACACATTGTCCACTACGAGGGTGGCGTCGTGCCAGCCGGGAAAGTTTCGTCGCCACAATTGTGTAGGGGCGCCGAAACTAGGCGAAGAGAAACGAAATGGGTGCGGATGCGGAAAACTTGTCCGGACGCACACAAACAAATTACATACGGTTTTCGCCAGCGGTACGAATCCTGTTCCGTAAGCCAAGCAACTATAGGAAAAGGAGCAACGAGAGGATTTTTGTTTGACATTCAATTTTTGCGAATGATCAGTTTGAAGTTCGTGATAGATTGCAATAGTTATGAGCTACGAGCTAACTCGCATATATTTCTCTCGCTGTCGCTAGAAATTTCATATCTATTCGACATGCGTTCCAATTTAAGAATTCAAGAATGCATTTGTCGTTTCGTTAATTTTTAATAATTGAATTTTAAAAATAAGTTCTCGATTATATTTTAAGAAAATTTTAAATTTAACGAAATGATACTTTTAAGGACATTTTTTTGTCCTAAATCTACAGATCATCTTTAGACACACATTAATAAGAGAAATTAATGACACATGAAAATATGTACACATAAGTGAGCTCAGTTTAATATTTAAAATTAATATTACTTAGGTAGCAGGGATTTCTATCAAAGCAAGGAACGCTCAGTGCGCCAGTTTAAAGGAAGTGCAATTTTCTTGATACTCAGTGAAGATTTGCATATCGTGACCAGGGTGCACTTCCCTTTTATAAGCTTCTTAAATTGGCGCCAGTGATGGCACCGAGATGGAAGTTGCTGCGAATGAACAAAGACAGTCGCGGGTGGTTTTGGTCGGATGAATGTTCAAGAGGTCGAAGTTCATTTCGCAACTAAGCCGTCGGGTAGTCTCACTGACATGACGGCTCAGCCAAAATGGCAAATTTGAGAGAGATAAATGAAGCGAGAGAGAAAGAGAGGCATGCAAGAAAAAAAGGAGAGAAAAAGAGAGAGACGAAAATGATAAAAAAATTTAATAAATGCATATCATATAAATGAGTAAGATGATGATAAAAAATATAATTAGACTTTCAGAGAAATATAATTTTTACCTGGAGAAATTACACATGATGTAAACATCAGATAAATTAAGACTTTACATAGACAGTGCGTTTAATGTAATGTCACGTGGTGTTTCTAAAAATACTGAAATATTACCGGAGAAGGTCGCTTCTCAGAATAAAATAACGCTTTCGATATATAATATCACATAAGAAGTAAAAGTAGGCAAAATTCATAATTCATGAGGTCTACTCTGCATACTCTGCAATTTCATACTGAAACTAAACTTTATTAAATTGGCTCATTTCGGTGTTTGAAATTACTCTCATAAAAGAGCATGCACTTCTAAGAATCTCTTAGTCCACTTACGAATTTTCATAAATATTCACTTTGTATGTTTATTTATTTTCTAAATATTTCCTCTCTGTAAACACACTTTTAAATAATGTCATAAAAATTCCTCAATCTCGTTTCGAACGATTACTTCGGCAGAAATTAATTTAATCCATTAAATCAGAGTCTTGGGTTATACGAACATTGAGTTACACTCGCGAACACATTTTTGTCAATGCATCTCAGGTAAAATCGTGTGAATCATGACGGGAGGTACAGGTGAGATGAGTAACCAAGTGTGCTCAGCGACTGATAAATTCAGACTCGATGACGAACGTACAATCATGCACGTACGGATATTTCGCCGATGAGGGTAAGCTGAATTGCGCGTACATGCGTGTGTATCTTGCACGTCGAACGTGTGGTGCACACCCAATTGATTCGCATCGTGACTATCAAGTGTGCGCTGCACGTTCGTCACCTGTGTACGCATGGTCGGTTCTATTCACGAGGGCATGCGAGTGTGCATTTTAGCGCGAATGTTTTGAAGAAACAGATTGTCATGTTTGCAGGAGAGAGCGTGCGGTGCAACGCGAGTAAATGGGGCAAGCTGGGAAAAGACGGTCTCTCAGCCGAGACGGAGGATGTGGCAAATCGTTACAGAATGGATCATAAATATCGTGGAATGGCATTACATACGCGATGGCCTTTGTTGGATGGGCTTGCTCTAGATGTCCCGCATCCTTCCCGGTGTACGAAGGGAACCGTGAGCAGCTGGTGCAACCAGTCGCTACGATGTTACTGTTAATGGGATATCTCGTCAAGTCGACTATTCCAAACCAATCAAACATCATATCCTTAGGCTTTAATATTAAAGAGCATATTGTGCCTATGATACATTCTCAAAAATAGCCTGATCAAACTTTATCGAGTGATTAATTTTTTTTCGTGTAATAGAATGGTTGAAGTCAACTGAAAAATTTAATAACTCTAATCAATACTTTTATATAAGTATTTTTAATCAATTTCACATAATGGTCAAATACTATGGACATCATTAAAATTTTAACGTGAGATAATATCAATGTACAATTCGTGAAAAGGTAAACTTTTATTAAATATAATAGTATAAATTTGTATTTTTAAAAATACAAATATATATTTTATATTTTTATACTATTATATTGAATAACAATGCATGATATATTTTTATAAATTTTTCAGTAATATTCTTGAATCTAATAACTTGAAATAAAATGATGGAAAGTAATAATTTATCAAAGTATATAACCGAGAGACTCAATTGTGTCGGTAGATCCTGAGACCTTTTCAGCAAATGGTCCAAGTAATAGATGAAGCGCAACATCTGCGCGATGTACCGAATATTGTCTCCAAGAATCGGTATCTGGGCCAAGGACGGCCTATTACACTCGACATAGTTGCATACCACGCGCGCAAGGTGCAATTAATGGTGCAATTTAGCCGGGGTCGAGAAGCATCCTCGTACTTCACCGGAGGAATACAACCGACGCCGAAGAGAAAGGGAGATATGAGCTGGTCGGAGGATAAGGAGTAAGAAAGACCGATCCTAGCGAGCTGATTTAGAGAAACAAGGCAAGAGAAGAATTTAGGAGAGCATAATTTCGCCAGGATACAAATAAAACTGACATTATGTAAGCTTGCCGTAGTTCGGGAACGATGCCTCTTTCGGGAACGTACACAATTCTTCCATATTTTTTGTTTGCTTCTTGCAAGAAGTGCTCATCGTTTATTAATTGAATTTTTACAAAAATCGAGATTTCGCGAGAAATAATCACGACTATTATATATCCATAATTTTAATCGAATATTATTTTCTTATTATTTTATTCTAAATTTTTTCTAATATTCTCAAGGTATTATATTTTTGATATATTATTTTTAATTTTTCTAAAATTAAATGCAGATCATATTTGCAGGATTTTGCATATGTTTTAAGGATGATTTTCTTGTAAAATCTCGTACAATAAATATGAAAAAATGCAATAATCTTGAAACGATCGCTGATAACAAGATGATGATTTCGAGTCTAATCGAGGCTTTGTGGGAAACACGGGTTCGAAATAAACGAATTAAGTTTTGTGTGTACGGCAACGTTTGCACAAGAAGAGTATGAGTTTGGTTACTAGCCGCCACCGACAACCTTTCGTTGCTCCTGAACGATTCCGGCGTATTCTCGACAGGGTGCTAGCTTTCTACATTATTCAACGGCGTCCTTAACCACTGGCTGAAATTTTGTCGGTGGCATCAGGTGCCGATGAAACTTTCCGCGTGGTACTCGTGGTAAGCACTGAAAGCAGTTGCCAACATTCCGCTAACCCCAACTTTTCTCGCGGTCCTCTTTTGATATTTCTCTAAAAGTAGCTATTCCAGCCAGACAAATCCATTTATATTCTGTTTAGCACGAAATAGAATTCTTGATCATCCTTGGGATTAAACTAGGATATTGGAAAATGTTTGAAAATGCGTAAAGAAATATCTACAGAGCCATAGAAATATGATATACACGTGTAAGATCGGGCAAATACACGCTTGAGAATAACGTTGCCGATGAAATCATTCATCCTTCAGTAAGCATGACTCTTTATATTGGCAACGTTAAAAACTTGGAGCCTGTCATAGTCGAGTGTACTCAAGAAGTTTCTGTCTTTTTCTCCAGAAATTGTGTAGCTAGCCTCGTAGGTTGTACTTGGAGTGCCTGCCAACACTTTCGAATGGAGAATGCGTCTCGTGGATTATATCCTCAGCGAGTCGCGCGTGCTCGAGTACGCGCTGTTCCTTCTCGCTCCGTGTCTCGCAATCTCCTTGTAATTGGAACCTCTCGCATCGTCTCACCACTCTGTGATTTCCTTGTTGATTGAAACGATGTCGTGTACATGCATTGTTTGAAATTCAAAAGAAGCTAAATTGATTTTCATGTTAAAATTATAGATGCATTATCTAAAAAGCATCGCAATCATTCGCGATCGAAAATCTTAATGTTATATTATCAATAGCAAACTTCATCAAATTCAGGTTTATACGTAAAGTGCAAAAATGCCAATGCGTTTTGTAAATTAATTAAGCAAATAACAGGTATGTTTAGTTAGTAAAGTTTATTTTTATATCTTGATTATAATATCGATATATGTTTATTTTTTTAAACAGCTTAAATATTTTGCGACTATAATTTTGCACGATATATTAATTAATTTTTTAAATTTCCGACTGTTTTTTTTCAGTATTTATATTAATGTCTTTTTTTATTTTACACAATTGAATCGCACGGGTTGTAAATAATTTTATCTTGTAATTTTAAAGGATACTCGAAAGTTCTGCTATTGAATAAAGAGTCCGCGTTGAATTAGTTTCACGTTACTTTTGTTCCAGAGTTAAAATTATAGATTACTAGAGAACGGGACAGAGTTTCGAATACACTCAAAAATGCTGCATTGTTTGCTGCACAGAAAATTTTCCATGTAACGGCAATGCAATATTTCGTATTGACTTTTATAATGGTAAAATAATAAGAGAAATTTCAGTGAATTTTTGGTGAAAATTCAACATTTTTATATTTCACATATTGCATATTATTTCATGACATATTCGTTATTTCAAACAATATATAATACGAATAAAATAATGGCCAATTTATTAAATTCTTTAACATATATTTATAGATATATTTTATTATTGCAATAATATCACATGCATTGTAAAGAAAAATGACAGTACGTTTTTCAAATAAAATTACATTGAAAATTATTGAAACTTGCTAAATAAAATTTCGAAAAATCACCTTCACGAATGTAATAAATGATTGCGTTACAAGAGGAAAAATGTAGATCGCTATTGAAATGACAGTGAACTCGCTAGGATTTGTAGGAAATAGAGGCACGTGCCACATCAAAATTGTGACAGCGAGCATCGTTTGTCTCCTTGAGGTACGATTTAGATACGAAGCCTCAAGATGTGTGTAAAAGTTCTCTTTGAAAAGACAAATGAATTCGTGTAATAGAATAGAAAATCAGAAAATACGACAGATTTATCGGATCTGCTAAAACTCTTCCGCTGATTTATTATAATTTCATAATGATTGTGCTGCCGCAAAATAAATTGTTAATAATTTCATACGTCGTTCGCTGACAGAAATTGTCCAAGTTGTTCGAAACTTTGAATATTCACGGCCAGAAATTACAGTTGACCGAGACATACTCAAAAATTGATATGTTGACTTACTGCTCTCCGTCGTGCAGCTAAATCTTTGACAGCAATGGCTTAATGCAAATTTCACGGGACGACTAGTGTCATAAAAGCCGCGGTTTAGATATCAATTTATCATCGCTTTCTGCTCGGTAATATCGCATTATTTCCTACCCTTTCTGGTCCTCGCGGCCGGCAACAATGGCGATGGGCAATCAATAGCACTCACAATCCGCCTCTCTCTTTCGCGCACCTCCCTCTGTACTCCCTCAACCCTACCGCATCGTTCAACCCGGAGGGAACTTTTGGTCATTTTTCATTCTCGTGTCCTATCGACGGCCCGACATTACAGTATGAAGACTGACGTATACGCCATCGATGTGCGAGCTGTGCACGCATTACCGCTTCCATTCTTCGTATTAACCCGGGAAAATGCAGGGGTATAGAGGTGACACATAGCGAGTGAAAACACAGCGAGATAGATAGGTGCGAACTAACTTTGCATGGAAATATATTCAAACAAGTGTACAAGTATTTAATTTTTCAATCTTTTATGTAAGTCGGGTTTATTCGAATATGAAAGATTTCAAGATATACTGACTATGAATTTCTACTGTAAACAATAATTTATAAGATATGATAATTTAAGCCAAGCTCATGTTTCATAAATTATAAAACCCACATGTGGTAATGCATAAATACTGGGTAAAGGTAAAGAGAAAATTCGAAATATCGCAGTGAATCCGGGGATAATTTATGCAATAAAGAGCAAAGGGAAGGAGACAACATACAAGCCATAGCTGTTAGTTCGTAACCTGGTCACGACACGAGCGGATTGCGGCATAGGGTAGTTTCCGGAGGCCGGAGTAACCCAGAGACTATCAGGAGGGACTACATTATGCATCTAAAAGTGGCTTGCTACACCCAGCTGCGATTGGACTCCTAATGTGATCCGTGCATAGGGAAGGCACGCTTCTTCGTGGAATATTCAATGTTTGATATAATACAGAAAAGTGCCTGTAAAGTTATTTTTTGAAATTTTCATGCAATTGATACAAAAATAAATTCTTTCAAAAGATCCTTGTGGAAATTTTTTATAGGATTTTTTATCAATATAGAAACGTAGAACTTAGAAATTTTAGATGTACGAGATGCATGTGAAAATTAATTATTATTTATTGATTAAATTTTTGTGTAAAAATTAATTATTATTAATTAATTAAATTCGATTATAATACTCTCCTAATTTCAATGTGTACAATGTATGCATTTTAAAATTTATTCATTAAAATTGATAATGTTGAATTTTAAATTTACAATCGCTAGGTCGCACTTTCGTATTTGAGTTGCGATCCTGTCGATCAACGGGAAAGTTAAAGGGTATGAAGTTTCTCGGCAAGTTTACTGGTGTCAGTCGTGTAGAAGAGGAAGAAAGAGAGACCAGCCGGTCTGTCGAGAGGACAGAAGGGTGAGGATCGCACAGGTGGAGATCCTCTCTGCGCACTCGTACGTAATTATTCGAGAGCGTGTACAGGAAATCGTCATGGTACTGTCGACAGAACGTGTCGACGTTACTACTCGACAGACTCAACCCCGAAGTCCTGTGATTTGATTCGAGTCAGCTGCTCAAATCGCTTCCAACGTATTCACCATACGATGTACAGGAATCTGTCGAAGTATCAGTCATGACTTTGCAACTCCTAAGGTTGGTCGATCTTTACCTCTCGTAACCTTCCATCATCTACATATTAAACTTGAGATTTACTATGTACGTGTATATAATATCACACCTCAGTACTTTATCGTTAAATCGCTATTTTAATTATTTCAAATCTATTGATGTATATGCATAAGTTAATTTATCTTTGTGTACAGCTATATATACAGGGTCTACCAAAAGTGTGGAAACCCCTAAATATCTCGGAAAATATACGTTTTACAGAAAAGTGTTTCCAACAAAAGTTGTAGGGTTTAAGAAGATCTATATACTGATTCTATCAGTTTGACCTTGGATGGCGTCGTCAAGGTCAGGTCAAGGTCACATTGACTTTTTTAAATGACACCCCCTACATTTGATTGCATATTCTTATAGCTTAATTCAAGAGCTTTCCAAAACACTATAATAATGTTCATTTTTATTAAGTACTTTGCGAGTTATGAGGGTTGAAATAATTTCTTAATTTTACATAAACCATAAAATATCTAGTAAACCATTCATTTTTCGATTATCTTACCTTCATACTTTTATGTACAAAATAATGAAAGGAATCAATTGGTGTAAAGAAAACATACAGTTGTTTTTAAGAAAAAATATGGAATTGTTAATTGCAAATTACATATTTTTTCTTAGAAACAACTATGTGTTTTCTTTACACCAATTGATTCCTCTCATTAATTTGTACATAAAAGTATGAAGGTAAGATAATCGAAAAATGAATGGTTTACTAGATATTTTATGGTTTATGTAAAATTAAGAAATTATTTCAACCCTCATAACTCGCAAAGTACTTAATAAAAATGAACATTATTATAGTGTTTTGGAAAGCTCTTGAATTAAGCTATAAGAATATGCAATCAAATGTAGGGGGTGTCATTTAAAAAAGTCAATGTGACCTTGACCTGACCTTGACGACGCCATCCAAGGTCAAACTGATAGAATCAGTATATAGATCTTCTTAAACCCTACAACTTTTGTTGGAAACACTTTTCTGTAAAACGTATATTTTCCGAGATATTTAGGGGTTTCCACACTTTTGGTAGACCCTGTATGTGTGATATATGTATACCATAAATATTTAAATAATAAAATTATTTTCTTTCACATATGAACATATATGTACATATGCAGTATGAATTTCTTGTAAAAAATATGCAGTATGAATTTCTTGTAAAAAATACAATTATATAGCATAACGAAGTAGCAATTTATAAAATAATTTTAACAAAAATAAATTGTTGAACATTATTGATTAATATATATAAAAATTAATGTTTTAAACAATTATAAATTAAAACAAAATTAAAAAATGTAGGATTTGGAATATATAATATATATCTAATCATAAAATCGAAAATATAATTTTTGGAATGATGGCACGATTGCGAATAAAATAAAATTATAAAAAGTTTATAAAATTATAAACAAATAAATAATAATTTTAAAATAAAATTACAAAATTATGATTTATTTGTTTATAGTTTAAAACAATGAGCTCGTTCATATAATGGCATAATAAAAATTAACCTGGATATGCTAATGATTTATTTATATAGTTCGATACTTTTTACCTGTAATCTATTTCGTTAGCTAACCGATAGTTATTCTTATACTTTTTACGCGTATTTTATTTTTATGATTACAATAATAATGTCGCAGCTGCGTCTCGCTATTACACCGAAAAAATTGCCGCGAAAATTATTCCAAATGCACAAATAACGGCGTATTGGATAACAATTTGTATTATATTCATATTAGCCAATATTGGGAGTGATTAATTATATAAGACAACATATCGTATAATAATATCGAAGTATCAATTTACTTATTCATAGCTTAATTGAATAATAAAGCCAGCTTACTTATTTGTGTAGCGGAAACAAAACATATTTATAATGTGCATTTAATAAATGTTCATAGATTGATATAAAGACAAAAATTAAAAAGAAATTTTTCTTCGAAAATAATAGCATTTACTGGCGTGCGCACGCAAACATAAAATATATATACGTATATATATTCGTAATTATAATAGATGTGAGAATAGTACATATGAAATTTATATTTCTCTCTAATAGAGATTATGGGAATATAATCAGTCGATTGCCCCGAGCAAAAGCGATTTGCATCGATTTGGTTGCAATCTCATTGACGGTCAGTGTAGTCGTTACATCCATTGGAGGAATTGAATTAATTGATGCCCGACGGCACTTTGCTCTGACTTAAAGGGTCATGACGTCACACGCAGAAAATTCTTGTCATTATGTTGATTTCTCGGGCCATTGCAAATTTAAACGATCGATTAATTTGCATTTACTAAAAAAAGGATAATGCTATTATAGCTATGTTTTCAAAAATATTGTAAAACGTATAAAGAAAATAACATATTATGCAAAAAGACGCGATGTCTTTAGATTATAAATTATATTAAATTTTGAATTGCGCCACGCACGTCCTATGTATATGGAACGACGATGTTTCTGCTCATTAATTTTGCTCATGAGTAATTAAAATATATATGAGCACGGCGCAATTAATATCGTTTCAGCTTATACATTTTTATCGCATGGAATATAACAGAATATGCGATGATGCGCCGTCGCATACAGAATTCATTGAATCCAGAAGTCGTGAGTTTAAATTTTAATCGGGCTTTCCTAATTTATTTATGCGAGTACCATGGCAACCACATTTCAAATTATGTGTGAATTCTCGCTGTTCATATTTCAACTTATGTAAAGTAATTTGAAGATTGTCATGTTTCTATAAATAGCAAACGCAATTAGGTGCGAAATTAAACAAACCTCTCGAATTATCTCTTTTGACGGAACGGGTGTTCATTATAACAAGAGGAATAGATAAAAAGTTTGACATGGAATCATTGTGTCAGAGTAGCTTACTATAAAAGCGCACGTAGAAGAATGAAAAGAGTACAAAATAATATATGGATATATGACTAGTGGATACAGTGGACAGCGAAGCAGGAAAAGTGACTGAAAGCTTTCTACATACTCTCCAAATCTCTTTCGTCAAGAAACTTTTTTTTTCAAAAAAAGAGCTGTAGGCAGCACGAGTTTTGTTTGAGATAAAATTTGAGAGATAGGAAAGAGACTGCTACTATATATCAAAGTTACATTAATCCCGAAATATTAGATCATAGCAATTTAATAATTAACAATAATATATAATTTTATCATTGGAATAATTTTCTTAAAAACACATACAAGAAATACATAATTGTAAGCTATATGAAATACATAATTGTAAGCTATCATAATATTTAAATAATATTTAAGTTTTTTAATTTATTAATTTAATAATATTTAATTTAATTCAATAATTTAATAATATTAATTAAATTAAATTTTAATATTATTTAATTTTAATATTAATTAAATTAAATTTGTTAATTTAATAAAAATAAAAATTTTTAATTTAAATAATATTTAAATTTAATCTTTAAATAATTGTAAGCTATATCATAATATATATTTCTTATATTGCTATGGATATACTTCCCTCTTGTATAATAATATCAATTTGATGAAGCTTTGTGACGCAATACACGTAACCAGTCCTTTTAGCAGATATTGCACCCTTTAGGTTACAGTTTTAGCAGGCTATATATTCTCTCATCGTTATAGATGCTCTCGCACACAAGTACGCATAGCTTGGGTCGGTAGAATTTGATTTATTCATGCCTTTAGTACTCTCGCGAACATACATCTGTACGCTAAAGGGATTGCAGTTAAGATTTGCAGGGTACATTGGAGCACAATGACTGTTTAATCTTAAGTTTTGTACAGAAGCGCTGCGAAATCACCATTTGACTTTTAATCTAACGATACTTGCAAAAGGTTACTTGCTTCAAAACTTTATAATTACGACGTGTCCGCATTTACAATAGCATAACGAGATATGCTTCCTAGTTTATTAATGCGCTTATTAATTTATCATTCTCTCAGAATTATTTCTCAAAGTATTATTACAGATTAAAGAGTATTTATACTCTTTCATCCCTGACATTTCTCATCTATTCCACGGTAAAATTGGTAATCTTCTTAATAATATTTCTCAGTACACTTATACATAATGCTAATGAATACGACAATAAATATAATATAATGACGTGTAATTTCTGTTGGAATAAATCTTCTTCCTTAGCGTTTAATGCGCATTCTCAAAATTCAACGAGTTAAATCGATGCACAGAATGGGCATTTCCTTCTAGCAACTCTGTTATGTCGCCGCTTAACTGAACGTTCTTGGCTAATTCAATTAGAGTTGGTATTAGGCGATGCCGCTCAGAGGGATGATACAAGAATTAGGCATCCTGATAGAGCAGCAGATTATATTAAGGAGAAGCACTAAGTTACTCGACATTTCCTTAAGCCATTCATGACAGTGCAGCTGCTTGGTCTGCTGCTGAACGTAATACGATAAAAGAGACTTTAGCGCACTCACAAGCGCAAAATATATCGTCTAATTGAAAAGTATACTGTTCGTTATAGCCACACAATTTTGCCCCTTCATTTTTTCCCACAATTTCTCCAAAAATGTTTAAAATATAAAAATTCTTTTATAATCTTAATAAAACATTTTTTATCACATTCCTTTGATGATTATTTCAATTTTGTAGGATTTTAGCGTATAATTGATATTTCCGATTGTTTCATACAGAAATAAAAATTTCTTTTGCTAATTTAATTTTTGTTTAAAGAACGAGTCTCGAAATTGTATTATTTTGCATTATTTTTATTTTCAATTTCATACGTAAAAGCTTATATTCTCTCTAAGAATAGTCTTGCGCAGGATCATCCGCCTTGCAAATAATACCCCGCAAAGCCTGCACGAAAGGCGAGGATGGATACTTCCTGCAAGTCGTTGGCAAAGCGCTCAAAAGTCCCCGATCTCCGTATGCGAGGAGTAGAATCAAAGCCGACACAATAAAAAAAAAA
This sequence comes from Camponotus floridanus, assembly GCF_003227725.1. Lineage (NCBI taxonomy): Eukaryota > Metazoa > Arthropoda > Insecta > Hymenoptera > Formicidae > Camponotus > Camponotus floridanus. The sequence goes on along the minus strand of NW_020229314.1, from coordinate 1,163,663 downwards.
AAAAAAAGAAAAATCAAAGCCGACGAGGCAGCGGGGCAGGAAAGGGGTCAAGGACTCTTTTGCCGCTTTGACGTCGAACGAGCGTCTGGCATATCCCGATCCGATGTGCGCTACTACGTTCTTCCGGTATTTCGCGAAAACACCACAACGAGCGAAACTCCTGAAATATTCACGATGAGAAAAAGACGCCTCTAAAGTCGCAAGCTTCGTATGATTCTAGCTTCTCGCGATTTTCCATCTCTTCTATGCTTGGGAAATGAAAAGATTTATTCGGCGATGACCTCGGTATCTTGTATGGTTGGCAAAACAAAAATATCCCCTGACAATAAGTCAGATTTCTTCGTCTAAATGTTTTCTAATTGGCACATCGTTTGATAATGTAACTTGTAAGGGCAAAAAGTACAAAGTCTCATCTGATAATTAATAAATTGTGTCAGGTTGAAATAGAAACATTGCGTTTAAGGAAGAAGTCCGAGAGAAGTAATTCGTAATCAGCGATGAAAGTGTTCGCTTAATGATTTAATCAATTTGCAAATTTTGCCTCACTCTGCGAAAATGGCATAATCCCTTGGTGGAGAGTTACGAGCATACTTCTCTTGAAGTGTGTCGGGAAAATTTATGAATTCTTGGGCGCAGTCTCGTTCTGCTGGCGCAACGATTCGTCGCAGCCCCTGCTACCCTCTTGTATTCCTCTTAATGTTATTGAGGAAACGATCTACGGTAAATTCCACGAGAGCACGTCGCGGGCAAAACGGTTCGTCGCGAAATAAAAAGCACGTGCCTCGACTCGCTTTACCGCCATATCTATAATTCTATCGGCTACGTTTTTTTCATACATACAAAGATCATAGTTCATTATGGTACCCGCTGTAAAATGCTTTCCGTCTTATTAAATTAGTTAAAACAGTTAAATCTTAAATTGGTTAAATTGATTATCGTGGTAAATTTAATAATTTAAATGAATTTCTTTGTATAAGAAATTATGTATGAAATTAACATGGCACAGAAAATGTCTAATAATTATAAATAAATATAATTGTTAGTATAAATAAATATAAATAAGTATAATTGTTTCAGTTGCACGAGATCGACTGACAGCGATTTATTTTACAAAAAAAATACGCGTAATACTATGCGGGTTTGCGTCGTCTTGTTGGTTGTCGTTCTAATTTCATTCTCTTTTCTCTGGCGAGGTGACAAAGGGATCCAAGTCGTCTTACGTCGTATCTCCAATTTTCCGTCTGAACATTCACGCGTTGTATCCAGTAGCGCAGGCAAACAGTTAAGCAAACGCCGAGACAACTTGTCCAGTTAAGGCAAGCAGTTCGTTACAGACGTTTTAAGGATATTACGGTAAATGGCGCTTTTGTGCGTCTTCGCATTTACACACTTCATTTTCGTGTATGTGCTATATATATGAAAAGGAATGTATTGTGAATTTCGCACTAATGAGATTAATAAATGTAAAAAAGTAAAAGTAAATATGTAAAAATGTAAAAGTTAGGTAAGTAGTGATTATGAGAAATGCATGTAAAAAGAAGTAACATCTAAAAAAATATAGCGTGGTATATAAAATAGAATTTCTACTTGAAAACTGGAAAACAATGCACGAGATTCCGAGAAAGCTCGTGGCGAAGCTTAAACTCACGATCCAATCGAATCAAATTGCGGTGTTAATTATCTTTCCACTTCAACCATCTCGATTATTCCATCGAGTTATTTCCGATAGCATTTCGACTATTGAAGAGATTTGTCTATATTCTGAGATTTTGTCTTATTAAAGTTAGCATCGAGCAAATTTTAGAGAAAACGTACTTGTATATTGTTTGTTTATATAACAAACTATATACTTTCGTAATATATGATATAATTTATATGTAAAATGTAATTATAAACCCTATAAAATTTTATATAATTTTAGAATTATAAAATAATTGTATATATAAACAAAATAAATTAATTACTATAATTTTAAGATTATGTTTAATTGATAGGATTTATTGAATTTAATAAGCTATAAGTACTTTAAAATATGAAAATTAAATTAATTATAAAACATTTATAATAATTATAATTTATAACAAAATGAATAAATTTTTATATTATTAGGTATAAATATTTATTTAAAAAATTAATATTTGTTTCTTACATGCATATATGTAAATGTATGTATAATTTTCATATTTGATGAGTCTATGGCGAACTTTATGATAAGTTATGACCTATTCAATGTGCACATGTATGATGTTATGCCCTATTATAATATGTTTAAGAATATTGTGCAAATTAATTAATGTGGCGTGCAATTGTATTTATTATAAATATTAATCATGCAAAATTTACATTGATGTCAGGATTTGTTCAGAAAGAATTTGTACAAAAATCTGTTGTAAAGAAACACAACAGATTTGAAAGTGATTAGAAAGGTGTGTCACTGAGGTGAAGATAAAAATAATGATGAGAACGAGATGATAGGAGCAATGCCAATGAAAACTATAACCGCAATGGCAACGAGATGAATCGGACTTGTTTTTGTGCCACCCTTCGCGCCAGCTTTATTTCCTGGACGTTTCCTTCTGTCGTCCAGTCACGTTTCCCGGAAACACTTGTCTCGACAAAACGCACAACCGTGACGGTGGCATGACGAGGTGAACCCGGCAACGTATAACGAGATCGATCCTGCCCCACCCATGTCCCATACAGTCGGGAAATAAAGGAATTTCTGGACAAAACACGAGGAGCGCAAGATCTTTGAAATAAGAAATGTGAAATGGCAGTGGTCGTTCCGATCCACGTAACCAATATAAACGATTGTGCGAGTTGATTTTCTGGAAAAATATATTTTTTCTTATATCCACGTGATACGTTATGCACGTTTACAATTTTAATTTTATAGAAAATTATTTAAATTTGCAGGTAAGCGTATGTAAGAATAAATATTATGCTTTACTACCTACGTCTGATTTATAACATAAAGATTAATAATCTCTTGTCACTCACTCTACAATTGCGATGCGTCATCTTCAGAATTAATCGAGATGTAAAACTTACCTGAAACACACAGAAAAGCAATTGATTATTTTAGAGAAAGCAATATTAAAGTAGTTATTTTAAAGAAAACTTTTATAAGTTATTTTTTTAAAATATTATGATTAAATATTATGATTAAATATTATGAAAATATTATGATTAAACATATTATAATTATATAATTCAATTATATATTATAATTATATAATTATATGTATAGAGTTTTTTTTATTAAAATAATTATTAAAATCAATCTTCATTTTCGTAAAATAAATATTGCGCAAGATATGAATATTTTGCCTCTTTAACCATTTATAATTTGTTATTTTTTATTATATAATGACTTATAAATACTTATTGTATATACATATATCATAAATCCATCGATTGTTTGCATTCTTTATCTTCTATCATATTCTAAAGTAAAATTAAATTGTTTTATTCTCTGTGAAGAGAGCAAAAAGTAAAGGAGTCTTTATCTCGCGCATCCTTGGAAGATAAAATGCAGTCGAGGAAAGTTTTTTGGTCCCAAGTTTTGTCATAAATCTTATTGTAAGTGTGTATGTAACATGTTTTCAAAAGTTAGAATTTAAGCCGGTTTAAGGATAAAAGTAAGAAGAAAGACGCAAAAAGTAATAATGCCAGCTTTTTATGAACGGAAGTAGCTCTGTTGGGCAATATCGATAATTTATATTATATTATAATGGACATGTATACAATGGAGCTCTAGTATATTAACTAGTTGTGATGATAATATTTCTGTATCAAGCAATGTTGTCAGTATCCGGAAATCCCGATCAATTTATAGATGTAGCATTGCAATGCATCACTATGAATAACAATATAAACAATATAAACAATATATCGGCTAGACTATTCTCTCTATTGTCGAGACAAGAGAATTGGCAGTTAATTGTGAAGCGATAATATTAATTGCGAAAATGATAATGAATATAATGTAAAGCTGTCTCAAGCATGATGATGTTAATTAAGATAAATATGATTTATATAAAAATATAATATATTATACGTCACGGGTGTATCGAATAAAAAAAAATAACATATGTTATGAAAGAAAGAAGAGAGACATTATAATTGAATAATTAACAAACGCAATTTGTTATTTATTATATTACATTTATTTTTTCTCATTGCGTAAATTGTAGCAGAAATTTACCAAAGATATCAGATAAATTCGTTAAAATGGGTTCTGTCGCAGAATACATCCTCGTAATTAATCTATCCAACTTGCGTATCCAACGTGAATTTCTTGCGGCACAAATAACGCGGTTGAATCCTGCGTTTCTTCTCTCTAAAGCGCGACTTATATTTTATATACATAAAAATATAATATATTATATATTTATATATTTAATATATTTAACAAAAATATATTTGATATGATATTTAATATGATAATATTTATATATTTAATATAAATATTATCATATAAATATATTAAATAATTTAAAAACATAAAAATATATTATATATTCATATTTAATATATTACATATATTATATATTTTACGAAATATTAATATTTATATGAAAAGAATTTAAAAAATATATCTGCTGCCTTTATATCGTTAAGCAGCATTTCCGTACGCGTTACGTCATATAAAAATTTCGATTTCATCAGATTCAAAAATGTCGGACTGCGGAAAGCATAACAAAAAGGCACGTTGAAAACGTGATACTCGCAGAACGACGCTTTATGGATCGTTCCTCATGGGCAAGCGATGTTTAAAGATCAAGGAAACGGTCCCGCTGGGAACCGATGCTCGCCGCTCGATCGAGCGCGAATAACGAATGAATATCTAACGACGTTTTACGATCCAATATGTTCCCGTGATAAAATGTGATATATACGACGTCCGTGCGTGCGTGCATCAAGCATTGCTCGCTTTGCTCACATATTGTCTCGATATCTTTTAATTGTATCACTGGAAACGATGAAAACGAAATTGTGAGGCAACGAATACATTTTCTCACCGGAGATGATCAAGTTGCCTTAAAATTTCGTCAATTTAACATTTTGTTTTCTAAAAAAAATATGACTATGTTTCTAGAAAAAAAGAGGAAGAAATTTAATTTAATTCTTTATAAACTATTACGCAATTCGTTTCTTCCAGCGACCAAACAATTCATATATTACAGTAATAAAAATTGTGAGGCAACGAATACATTTTCTCACCGGAGATGATCAAGTTGCTTTAAAATTTCGTCAATTTAACATTTTGTTTTCTAAAAAAATATGACTATGTTTCTAGAAAAAAAGAGGAAGAAATTTAATTTAATTCTTTAAAAAAAAAAAAAAAAAAAAAAAAAAAAAAAAAAAAAAAAAAAAAAAAAAAAAAAAAAAAAAAAAAGAAAAATTTAATTTAATTCTTTATAAACTATTACGCAATTCGTTTCTTCCAGCGACCAAACAATTCATATATTACAGTAATAAAAATTGTGAGGCAACGAATACATTTTCTCACCGGAGATGATCAAGTTGCTTTAAAATTTCGTCAATTTAACATTTTGTTTTCTAAAAAAATATGACTATGTTTCTAGAAAAAAAGAGGAAGAAATTTAATTTAATTCTTTATAAACTATTACGCAATTCGTTTCTTCCAGCGACCAAACAATTCATATATTACAGTAATAAAAATTGTGAGGCAACGAATACATTTTCTCACCGGAGATGATCAAGTTGCTTTAAAATTTCGTCAATTTAACATTTTGTTTTCTAAAAAAATATGACTATGTTTCTAGAAAAAAAGAGGAAGAAATTTAATTTAATTCTTTATAAACTATTACGCAATTCGTTTCTTCCAGCGACCAAACAATTCATATATTACAGTAATAAAAATTGTGAGGCAACGAATACATTTTCTCACCGGAGATGATCAAGTTGCTTTAAAATTTCGTCAATTTAACATTTTGTTTTCTAAAAAAATATGACTATGTTTCTAGAAAAAAAGAGGAAGAAATTTAATTTAATTCTTTATAAACTATTACGCAATTCGTTTCTTCCAGCGACCAAACAATTCATATATTACAGTAATAAAAATTGTGAGGCAACGAATACATTTTCTCACCGGAGATGATCAAGTTGCTTTAAAATTTCGTCAATTTAACATTTTGTTTTCTAAAAAAATATGACTATGTTTCTAGAAAAAAGAGGAAGAAATTTAATTTAATTCTTTATAAACTATTACGCAATTCGTTTCTTCCAGCGACCAAACAATTCATATATTACAGTAATAAAAATTGTGAGGCAACGAATACATTTTCTCACCGGAGATGATCAAGTTGCTTTAAAATTTCGTCAATTTAACATTTTGTTTTCTAAAAAAATATGACTATGTTTCTAGAAAAAAAGAGGAAGAAATTTAATTTAATTCTTTATAAACTATTACGCAATTCGTTTCTTCCAGCGACCAAACAATTCATATATTACAGTAATAAAAATTGTGAGGCAACGAATACATTTTCTCACCGGAGATGATCAAGTTGCTTTAAAATTTCGTCAATTTAACATTTTGTTTTCTAAAAAAATATGACTATGTTTCTAGAAAAAAAGAGGAAGAAATTTAATTTAATTCTTTATAAACTATTACGCAATTCGTTTCTTCCAGCGACCAAACAATTCCATATATTACAGTAATAAAAATTTGATGGAGAAAATAACTGCGCGCCCTTATTCATCGTTTGCGTTTAATTCTCTCAAACTTACCGTAAACGGCATAGGTGCGCGTTTACCTGGAGCGTTATTACGATGCATAATAAATCCCCTCCTCCAGTCCTGCCTCGTAAAATTGACGATAAAGGGCGCGTAGCTAGTCGACGATGCGAGCTCTTTATCCTTCGTCTTTTTCGGACAAACAGCGATATTAAATGTTAAGGGTCAATCATTCTCTCCGCTACCGAGCTGACCAAACCGGAGATTTACACGCGTGCGTTATGTGTTTTTGTGGCAAAATATCGTATACCGTATGGCGGTCACGTTGAAATTGCTTTGTGATTCATGAACCGCCTCTTGATTCATGAACTAGTCTCCTAAAAGTCACCTCAATGGCTATCAAAGCGAAATAGATTTCTCTAGGAACGTGCGAGGCCCTTATCCGTCGTTGATAGCGCATTTCCGATACATCGTCACGACAAAATAATCGTTGACTGACCTAAAACTATAAAAAACGTTGCCATCACAATTTACGAACGTTAAGCGAACGTACGACATTAAAGCGCCATACTTCGTTTATTATGCCGTAAAAAGGGTATAATAAATTTTTATCTGTTGTTTTTTTATCACATATAAGAGGCCACGTGTTTGTGTATTTACGATAACACATGCATAGCGAAAAACATGGACGGGTTTATCGAAGGTTGCTTATTAATTCAGTCGAGTATTTGCTTTTCATTAGGAAGTTATCGACCGTTCTTGCATCGTCGCTACAACATCGTCATTAATAGACGTCAAGAGCATTATTAATAGTTCTCGCGCGTCCGTTATAAGTGAAATTAAAAATGCCATAAATCGAAAGGATACCTGTTTACGTATCACGAGTATATCGGAGTATCGAAAGCTCCGAATATAATTAGAAGCGGTGATATTCATCCCTCTTCATGTTCGTCCGCTCGTTATGCATACCGACGCCATTAATCCTCTTCCGATCGTAAAATTGAAACGCGCGTGTTCCTGCGCAATGTCGAAAACCTTTATTACTTACTAAATTGCGATTATTATCAGATTCCGGGTGGACTTTGAAATTTATCGAGCATGTGTCGCGTGTCCCAGTCGCTTTTACGATGAAATTTCGTTCTCCAATTGGACAACAGCGACGAAAAAGCGCTTCGAGTAGAAAAAAGAGAGTTCGTACGAAGTGTCGAGGAAAGACATCGATAGACACAAGAATCGAAGTTCTCTCGAAAGCACGTACAATGTTCTCCCATTGAACGGATCGTAAAGCGACTGACAACTCGTTTATCCAAGTAGTTTGTGAAAACGTGCACAATTAATGTTTACTTTGTTGCTGCAGATATGCATCCAGCGACTCGATAAGAGCAGTTGAAAGTTTTTTAGTATAATAAATAACATAAATGGCGATATAATTACGCCATCTTGTTCAGCGAATATTGATGAACAAGAAATAGCGCTCCGTTGACTAAATTTAAGACTCAGATTATGTTCTCCATTCCTCAAGAATATGTCCTTACACACTCAAATATTCAATTTCCGAAGAACTTGTAATATCTTGAATTAATCAGTTTTCAAATTTTAATAAAACATGATCAAACTTAGAAATTTACATATTGTTTAAACTCCTAAGATGATTAAAGCTGCTAAATAATGAACTTTGCAATTTATGCTCCTTTATATTCTTGAACATTTATGAGCACGAAATTTAAATAAGATCCATCGACAATGTTGGTTTTAAATTTTGATGAAAAAAAATTTGCACGCAATGCTGTAATAAAATATTATTCAACAAATATCTCCGTCTCAATGCAATGTTATTGTTTATACAAATTTCGAGCATATTACTGGTTTCCAATATTTTTGATATATATTTCTTTCGCATTTCGTTGAACAATTTTTGACAAGATTTTTTTATGATAAAAATTACTTTATACAAAAAACAGTTATATTAAAAAACCCCAACGTTGCGGATTTCGCGACGTAAAATTAATGATCGGCGAAAATATGGAAGTGCTGTTACATCGTGAATCGTGAAGTCGGGTAAAACGCATGAAAAGATCGGAAAAATCGCCAGTAGGGATGCAAAATCAGAGGATAACGGTTCTATTTCCAATTCCAATCCCGTGTGACAGGGAAACAAAACTTTCCTAATTTCAATTAGCAAATACTCCGCAAATAGTTGCCGCTGTTTATCGAAACATGTCGAGTCCGTTGCATATCGATAGGTTTTTGTGTAAAATAAATTAAAAAGGTAGAAAAAGATGATGGGAATTAATATAAGATAATATTTTTGGGCCGAAAACTATTTGTATCGTATTTGGATAATAATAATCGTTATATTTCACGCGCTGTTTCCCTTTATTCGATAAACGAAATAAATGCAAAGAGAATCCCCCGATAATCTGCGATGGAGGAAGCGGTGCGTTTAATAATTTTTCGTATGCGCGTATTTAACTGGGCCATTTATTAGGTACGGCTGAATTTAATCTGGCACCCTCTCACCGAAAGAGCCGGACCTCTTCGTTGGAGGATTCCGCCACTGATATAATAAATGTCTGCGGTATAACGCACGCATTGTTGCGATAACGCGCGTGATCGGAAGTGGAAGCACGTTCCAGCATATTCGCAGGCAGTGCGCCGATAATAATACTTCTTTGCGACGAGTTCCGCCGGCAAAGGAGGAAATGGAGGGGTAGCAACCCCGGAGGAAAAGTTTCTCCATAAATCTGCGATTCTAAGGCCATTGTCCGTTCAGGGCCGTGCACATCGTCTGCTTCTGGACACCCGGTATCGCGGAACAGCCTTTATGTCCGATGAAATATATCATGCCGAAAAGATAACCGGCAAAGAGCAATCCGTCGAAGTTTCTGAAATTCGTTTCCTTACAAAGCAATTGTTTTTTTCCCCACACGCAGCATATTTGTTCACAAGATTGCCGGATCCAAAATATTTTCCTTCCAAAATTTCCAGCTCGATAAATTTTCGGTCAAAATAATAGCTGAAGGAGAATGTAAATACTAGAGGATGTTTTTCGTTCGGAAAATTTTCGTGAAATTTGTTTTTTTCAATATATTGCACGCTTTCACATTTTTTATAAAGAGTTAAAATTCCTTAGGAAGGAAGAAAGTTGCATTAAATTTTTACAAAAACATACATATATTATATAGTAATAGAAACACTGCAATTTCCAGTTATTTCAAATATAATGTATATGGATTTTATTATAAAATATTTATATAAAGTAAGATATTATACACATATATACAAAAGTTATAAATAAAAATACGATTTTACAAAATAAGTAATTTTTGTTTCAAATATTGTAAACAAGTAGGATACTTTCTACAACATATTTGGGAAAATTTTCATGAAGCGGTTTAGAAAGTTTATCTTCAGGCATCTGACAACACACCGTAACTCCGGTCTCCGTGAAAGACAGATGTTGCGGTGGGTAAGAGAAATTTGTGCATTGCTCGTGAAACAGACGTTTTTCCGACGAATTTATGCTTTCGTAACACAAAAACATTTTACGCTTATCGCGTTAACTCATTGTAGTCGTATTGGATTTTGTTATTCATGCGTAGACATTTTTATAATATTTTTTTGCATATCACATTTGTGACTTTAAATTATTCCAAGAAATTTTTATTTTACAATTATATTATATAATTATATTTCCTAAACATTATACACAGTCATTTTTAGTACAAATAATAATCATTAGATGATCAAATAATCATCGTTAATTGCGTCAACAAATATTTGTAAGATATTTAATTAAAATTGTAAAAGATACAAGAAATATGTGGAATATCGAGTATAAATGCTATAATAAAGAATTAAAAGCTGCAATATCGAGTTAATATGCGAAATATCGATTCATTTTCTTCTTTTGTAAGAGATAAAAGCTATTCGGCCGCAGCCACATCTCGTGGTTAGTAAAATCGTTGAACGCAAAGTCTTTTTAAAAGAGATTTTATTTCGTTCATTGATGTGAATGCGATTGACAGAAATGCGGGGTATAGCAAGGCATGGAAAAGGTTCCACTTTATATCTGGTTCACCTGTATTCGCTCTATGCAGCAATAAAACAAAAGCGGTGCTTATCGTTGGCGATTCATGTAGGAAATCTGGCGTATGAAACTTGTGAACAGCGCGATCACCCGGCCATATCGCGAAGAAGTCGATAGCTGCGTTATTAAAATATACCGTATTCGGCAAGTGGTCGATAAAATATTCCCATCCGATATAAATATGATAGCTTTTAACTTTCGACCGCGTATTCCTGATCATATCTCGAAAATTGTCAGACGCACTTTAAAAATTTCATTTAAGATAAAACGCAAAAAATGCTCCACTCATTGTTCAGACATAATGAGCTTATCACTAAGTGTTATCGAAACGGGAGTCGATAAGTGAAGGTACACACTCAACCGCATAGAACACTGAATACGGTTTTACATTTAAAAAATTACAAAATCAATAATTTTTAAAAAAGAGAAGTTGTAAAATTTATGCATAAGTAAATATATTTTATGTGGATTTAAGTAAATGTGTGAGATGTATTACACCGCGTTTTATTTTATATTCTTTATTTTTGTACAAATCAAACTAAAATATATTTTCGAATAAATTTTCCATTATTATTACATTTTAGTTTAGTTTAAATTGTTTGTGTTATCAATATTATTTTTTATCAATAATAATCTATCAAACGCAAAATTTTTTTTTCGGGCAAAACTGTAAAATCGATGCATTCAAAGGTTTATGATATTTACAACTATCAGTGCTGCTAGACTTATTACATGACGTAATACATGAATTAAGCCGATTCGTCTCGCAGTCTCCCGTTATGTACATATCAGATCCTTAATTAAAGGGTGCTTTAACGATCAAACTTTCACGTTTTATTACGCCACCGATAGTTGATGAAAGCTTTATTAATCTAATAAATATTCTGATATTATATTTTCGTTAAATTTCTGACGTCTGTTAAATTAAAGAAATAAATTTACTTCACTCGGAAAGTCAAATGAAGCAGATTTGCACAGTAAATTCAATAGAGATTAACGGCTTTTAATCTGTGCGCTGAATTAAAGAGAAACGATAATTTCTCAGGTATGGCAATAAATTTTATTGAAGTATCGCGCGTTTCAAATTATTCTTTATTAAATTTTCGTGTAAACGATTCTGATAAAACGTTTTTATGGGAAATGTGCGTAAACAGAAATGCGCGAAATGTTTCGACGTGACGTGATGTTACGTTATCGTAGACGCCATATAGAGTTCGAAGAAGCAAATCGCTTCCACTTCCACTGCAAGCATTACTGTGTAAATCCTTCCTTTATTGTGACAGACTCGACGGCGCGCATGATTCTGTATGCAATGCATTTCTGATAGTCTGCAAGTTTGAATTACGACGATAGGGGGGCAGGATCAAGACCATTGAGATCGGATTCGCGATGCCCAACATAACTAACCGTTCCTGCACATCCCTCGATCATACAATATATCTCATTTCCTATCGATCTATCTTCTATCATCTCGTACTCTCTTCCTACAATATCCAACTTCCTACAATATTTTTTTTATTGAAACACGCATCATGTTTGCATTATTCTTCTGATGCTTTCATCTGCGATTCGTATTTGCGCTAAATCGCTCATTATGATAGTGATATAACACATTGTTACAAATTTCTGTTATTTCAGAATAAAATCCGGAATTGTTTATAGATCCGGAAATACTTTATAATTATTCTGGATATTTATAGAAAAATATTTTAGGTATTCTTATAAAATATTTAATATTTAATATTTAATATTAAAAAGTCGAAATTCTAATGAAATATATGTGATTAGTGGGATATTTGCTTGAATATTTTACATCTAAAGATATAAAAGTTTTTGTAGATAATATTTTTCTCTGAATATCTATTGTATGATACTACTGCGATTTTCATGAAAATAATAAATGCAAAAGGAGAAAACTATAAAATAAAATTTTTTGTTCGAGATATATTTTAATATATTTTAATATATTTTTAATATATTTTAATATATTTTAAAATAAAATTTCATATATTTTAAAAGTTAAAATAATAGCAAAAGTTGAAACGATAGCTTCAGTCTGACGGTATTTAATCCTTGAAGCAAAATTCCTTTATTAAAGTTACGGGAATTGCGATGTCTCGTGCGACTAATGTCATTCATCCAGAGTTCCTTACATGAACGCGGTTTTGGGCGCCTTTGTCGTGAACAGTAAATACGCCGTGTGCGGCTGCTTGAAAACTATAACCGAGTTAAAGGAAACTCCTTAACTAAATTCCACGTTAAATACCGACTTTCGCCTTAACCCTCGCGCGCGCGCGCGCGCGCGACCACGATGTCCCTAATTGAATTAAAATTTCCGCGGAAGTCCGACGCGGCTATAATGCCGCAATGGAGTTTATCGCTCGAACATGGCGTCGACGTTCGCCATCTGCCGTTGGAAATCTTTTGACAGCCATTTAGTATACTTCGTAAATTCGGCTTTCGTTTTTTGGAATTTTATTAGACAATGCGACGTTCAATTTCGATAAAAAAGAATTATGCGAAGCACATGAATTATTGGAAAATCCGCATCATTTATTCAGTGTGGATATTGCTGCTAGATACTGCAGGATAAATTAAAGTTTCTTTGTAAATATGATGGTGATGCGATGCATGATCGATATGAGTTTATTTGAAAAATTTGCTCCAACATACCGAGACTTTATACTCTTTATTCTAAGCTGTAACGAATGAGATTCTTCTGCTCGCGACGTAAGTTTATCCTGATAGATACTTTGTTGAAGAAGGGTGAGATTTCTCGAGCATGAAGGGATGGAACAGAAGGGGAAAAATGGTGAAATAGAGATCAGATCTACGCGAAAGGAATCAATGACCGATGCAGGTCACGTAAGGAACTATAGGATTTAGTCGATGACGCTGTAGGTTTCGTGGACGATAAAGTTATCCTTTCAGGATAATGGGGTCATCTTTAGGACCTTGGCTGTAAGTAGAGAAGGTTCGTTCGGGCAATTTCAATCGCTGTGAGTGCAATGGATTTCATTCTGTTGCGGTCCGCATTATGGATTAAGATGAAACAAACGAACGAGTCGATACCTTTCTAGTTTTGATGAGGCATTGAGAAAAAGTAAATAGAAAAGATGCGATAGCTACAGAGGATTATAGTATACGAGAAGAATTATTAATGAACAGGAATGTATATCGAGATGGCCGCTGCACACTTATTAGATTGAGAGGTATATCGTCTATCTCCCTTGCGATAGTTATCGTCTTTGAGAGAAGTTTCTTTGCTGGCGCAGATATTGTCCAGTAAGTCCACAAAACAATCAATATTTATTCGAATCAGATTTATATAACACAGAAGCCAGCGCTTTTCAAACAGATATGACTCATTTGTTTGCTTTATTTTTGCCTGATGATAAATAAATATGATGAAGATACGAGATATATGCTTATACACAGAAAATATATTCATAATGTTTATATAGTAGATGAAAGCATAACTTTATGCTCTCTTATTTTAAAACAGAATTAACGTACTTTGTTTACATTTCTCTTTTTCTTTTAATCATAATATAGTACTATTTTTTTAAGAAAAAAAATGCAAATGTTATAAGGTAAAAATTCAATGCCTTGTTCGAGTATAAAAGTGAACCCTATAATTTCAAATAAAACTCAGTGTCGATATCTGACGTACATTCGATGATCGGACAATCTATTCGTGGATTAATCTTAAATCAAATCTGTTCGTGGATTAATCTCAAATTTCTTTTCACATTTATCTTTTCTATTATTGGTTTTTATTTTAATTGTACGTATCTGCTATTAATCAATATCTCTATTATTTCTCTTTAATAAATTATCGCGCTTAATATCATTTATATAAATTATATTTGTATTATGAATATAATATTTTATATTGTATTTCTTTTTATATATTTTTTCCCAATTTTTTCAACTATTTTAATCAAATATCTGATTCCAATTATTCTTATGTTAGTGGAATAGTTATTTAATGATATAAAAATAGTAAATACATGATAAATTGAATAAAAAATATCAAGTCCTAGTTGATATGGAACAAGATGATGTAGACATTTTATTTAATAGCAGCCATTATATTTTCCATGATAAATTGCCAATATCGAAAATTACTTTAATGTCCCGCGAGAGTTTTATTCCGCGACAAACATTGATTTATTTTTCAAGAGCAATGAAAAGCAATTTCAATGCAATTTTATTGCTCGTAACATATTTGAAAAAACGAAAACTTCTTTTCTCGCAATCTTTGTCACTCGCTTCAGATTCCATCGTTCGCCAGAATTTCGAGACATTCGCAAATTATTTTTGCGATCGACTGCGATTAATTTTGATTACAGGAGATAAAACATCAACCAAAGTAAATGGAAGACGAGAAGAGAGTGAAATCCGGAAAACGCGACTGCCACGAAGGAAAACAATTAATTTTACTTTTCGTATTGGTAAACCTTTCAGGCGATACAAAGCACGGATGGTAGCTCCAGACGAGAGAGAAACGGCAGTGAGCCAACGAGTGAAAGAAAGTGAAGGAAAGTGTAAAATGTTGGAGAGGGTAAGGCAAAGGTTGAAAAAGCGACGGCGGTAAGAGAAGACAAATTTTATTACCGCATTTGTAAGCAGAGCGTATCGCGCTTGCGAATTTGCCCAATAACACGAACGATTTGTTTCTCGATGCCAAGAGTAGCGACCAAGGAGCGGAATCGGAGTGCAGCGCTGAGAAATAGAACGCATATCGATCAAGAGAAATGAGCCTCTTTAGAAGAACAGAACACGATGTTAACTTGTACGTACATATGTACGAATGATTAATCGTGTCGCGCGCTGTTGCAATTTATATGCATCAAACGGAATTTATATCAAACAGATCTATATGTTGGTGGAATACCCTCAATCAAACACGTTTACATATTTAATCTTTCATTATCCGTACATTTATATGTCTGTACATGTGCTTAAAGATGATATTATATGTCATATTATGCAATATATTCAATTTATGTGTGTTATATGTGCAGTATAAATATTGAAATTTTAATGAGAAATATTTTATATCAAATTTTTTAAAAAATTACATTTAAATAAATTTTCCCATAAAATATTTTAACGTAAATTGTTACAATTAATATACTGGTTTATATAGAAAATTATTAGTTATCGATAAAATACATATCGAAAAACCATCGACTAATACATTTACAAAAATGTAACCAGAAATTAATTCGTTTTTTTTTCGTCAATTTAATAGGATATATTTATGGTTTCTTTAATCTTTGTCTATGACAAAGCATTTCTGCATGTTTGTTTCATTTCTTATTTGTCGTGTATAATATCAAAGGTAGAATATAAATTTGTACGTTAATATCATATATCAATTATATTTGTAAATGAATATTTTATATTGTATTTCTTTTTACATGTTTTTCCCAATTTTTCAATTATTTTAATCTCTCAAACATTTGATTCTAATTATTCCTAGTGGAATAATCATTTAATGATATTGTTATTTAATGATGTTTGCGGACGTTTGACGCATGCAAATGTACTCGTGCATTTTTCTAGATACGTGACACCTCTTATTATATTTCCACGAATAACGACAATGTACGTTACACGTAAATTTTAAATAAAGTTTCACCCGATTTCTCATATGACTCGTTGAATAAATTCCCGTTGTACAATATGACGCAACATCGGAGCCCTTTTAGAGGACTCGATGCGTCCTCTCAAGCATCACAATTTTCAACGATCGTCGAGAATATCAGGAATCATCCGGTCTTGATATAGGGCGATCCGTAAAAGTTTCATGCGCCATTGGACGAGAGCGTAGCGCGGCGAAAAGCGATGGCGCGTATTTGTTCCTCGAGACAGCGTAGCAAGAGAGGTGAATTATTTGGCTGAGGCTGAAGATCGTAGGTTAGGGTCATGGATAGGATTTTCTCTATCTTTCCTTACATTGTCCCCGTACGTCCGGAAACGTGAGATGCACCTGCGATGCAATCGCATTAGGTGTATCCTTCCGCTGAATGGCGCGATTCCCTGCAGCCTGCCTGGCAGCTTTTCCCAGGTGCCTATCCCGCGCACGTGCCGATTTCAAGAGATGCGACAAGAAGCTTCTATTTTCACCACAGATCACGCCGCAACCCGGTGAGATTTCGCCGAGAAACGATGGAATAAAACGAGACTGCGCCACAGCCATGACAATACAATATACTTCGATCGTAAAGCGCACAATGAGACGGCTGATTGGCTACTCGAACGGAAATACGCGCTTGGAGAAACATCGCCGGGAAAATGATAAGACTGTACCGGGCGTGTAATGCTGCGGTGGGTGTCGAAAAGATTTGTACCGGGAGATATTGTTATCGCGACGTTACAAATGACGACCGCCATGATGCCGGGAAAAAAAAAAGAGAAAGAAGCTCGTTTCCACTTTAAAGTATACGGCAGACTTTTTCTCCCCCTACTTCCTGGACATTTGAATTGCATTCTTGCTTATTGCATTTTAATAAATTTGCTCGTTAGTCGCTTGTCTCGCGTGAGTCCCTATCATTTTTCTCTCCCTTTCCCGATCCGCATTAAAACATTCAGACAGAAATCGCACGTATTACATCTTTTATTCAATTTATATACGTTTGCGTAGAATTGATGTGCGAACGCAAATGTTTGCTAAAAAGATATTATTGAAAGATTTAATTAACTCACAAATTACTTCCTTAATTCGTGTAACATGAACAAACGATAAAAGGAATAATTAATGCAGTACATCTTATCAATATACCATAAAAATCGTAGTGGCTCGATAAGAACAGTTCCATTGGACAATTGTGAACAATTTATACTTCTTGATGTGCAATTACAAGTGAAAGCACAAAGAACTTGGAATAGAAAGAATTCGTTCCGGAACTTCTTCGTTTCGATCCCTTTTCGAGAATGCTTTCCTCGTTACGTGCGAAAGGCACCTCTCGAAAGGATAAGAGACTCAGTGTCGTCAGCATTTTCAGACACTCAAGCTCTGTTACTCGAATAAGGTTTTTTCCCTGTATCCCTCTATTTTTATCCGGCTCCCACATCCGTATCACTCTATCGCGATCAGCCACCCTATCCCTTTGTGATCACGTGAGAAGGCAAACAATTCATTCCATTGCAATCAACAATTGCGCTTTCTCTGTAAAAGTGATACGCCTCTAACGACATATCGATAAAAGAAAGTTTATTAAATTTTATTTCGATTTTACGGATATTAATTTCCAATCAGAATTTCACTGATTAATTATCTTAAGGTTTCATTACATAAGGAAAAATAGCACTTTGAGAAAGAAATTATAAGGTACTATCAATCGACGTTATCATAACAGTGAGATAATTGCCATTTATTAGTTTCTTCAATGATTGAAAAGTTGCAATAATCGTAAGATATTTTCAAATGATTTTTTCTCTAAAAAAAAAAATAAAAAATAAAATAAATCGAAAATGTATTAAAAGAAATGCTCTACTTTAGACTAAAATAAATGGAATAGATATGTAAATATGACATATAGAATAACCGAGAAACACAGTATTGATCAGTGACTGAAAGAAAGTTTTAAATTGATCTTTTTCAATCGATTATGAAATTGCTTTATCTCAAATCAAGATATCCCGGTATCTTTCGTCGATCTACTTAAAACTTTGTGGCAAATGAAGGTTTCTGCAGAAACTGCAATTCTCCTCGCTTTCCCGTTAAACGCGCTTCCATCCAAAGTCAGTTTAAATAATTTAACGTTCATTCTCTTCGAATGAAGTTCGATCTGGCTGCGAGCTTTAAAGCTCTTTAACGCTACGAAGTTCCATTCCACGCGTATTCATCACCGTTGAAAGTCGACGGGTCGTTTTAGCCCGAAAGTCCGATCGTTTCTTTAATGCACTTTATTTGGCTTAAGAAACAGGATAAAATCTTCCTCGTCATTCATCTGTCACGCGGACGTTACATTAAAGTCGTTATAAGTAATTCGAGTTTTCCTCACGCGTAATAAAATTGAACCGCGCGCATCCGGCAACTGCGAAACTCTTTGTGACTTAATTAAAGTTCCACCAAGCGCACGATCGCTTCGCTGTGTAAGGTTTATAATGAGTCCTCGTCGTTGCTTTCATTATTTCGTTCGACGACGGACCTTTGTGAGCGAAATAAAGCTCAATCTATCTTCCATTTTCCGACGCGTTCCATCACGCTCGCGTTTCACGGAACGTCGAAACGTTAAAGGTTCTTCCCGTGACACTAGTTGAAAGAAGAATTTAATGGGCTGCGAGCTTTTCATTAGATCGTATCGCGAGAAAACACGGAGGTGTTTTAACGACGAGAAAGCTTGGCACATAATACGTTGAGATATATTTCGATGTCTGACTGTCCCTCGACTTTCCCTCGAGGCTTCCGAAGGAACGTACCAACAGGGAGACTGGCACACGCATATCAACGTGTCTCGATGTAATTACACGGCGCCTGCCGCATATTTTCCGCGTTGCGAAACAAGTATGAAAAAAGGAATGACATCGTGCTTATCGCGTCCGAACATATGCAATCTGCGATCCTCGTTCGCGATAATGCAAAACAGCGGGACATTACCTCTTACGACGTGTCTCGGCTGAAACACAGCGGTCGCTATGCAAATCGCGCGATTCTCGCTTCGTACAGCGAGGGAGGAATTTTTCGTGACATTATCATAATACAATTTTTTTTCCTAACAAAACTTCATACGCGTATGCGCGTGCTGTGAAACAAGAAGACATTATTTTCGTCGTTCCTCCTCGCGAACGGCCCATACAATTTGCCATCGCGAATATGAAGGGATGCATCGGGAAATCTTATGAATTACAAATTCACTTAACGGCATAATTCCCATTCCTTTCTTCGGTAAAATTGCGTCGCCCGTGCTCGTAAACACAGTGACATCGGGCTCGTATATTATCCGCCGCCCTTTCAACTAATCCCCGACCCTGCTGGGGGTGTTGCCGGCGTACACGGGAACCGTGCCATTTGTTCGTGCATTTTTCGTTCCCTCTCGGCGCGCCTGGATCGGGATGTTAAGCGCGATCGAGGGTCGTAAAAATCTCACGAAAGCGTTACGCGGAAAACTTGCAGCTACATCTGGAAAGTTATCGTCAAAGTTTGTCTAGGAACTTTTTTCCGTAAATGCCTCGTTTGTGTGAACAAGACAACAACTTTCGAATGCAATCCTCGAATGCAAGACAAATTTCATCTATCTTGATATTTTAAAAACAAATCAGTTTTTTAATTTTTTTTGAAATATCGACGCTTAAAATTAATTAATTGAGTATTTATTTTTAGAAATAATTTTACTCTTTTGCATTTTAATGTCTCTCTCAGGAATCTTTCTGTTCGATAGCATAATAGAAAAATAAATTTGGACAAGAATTACAATCAGGATTCATCCTTCTACTTATACGTACTTTAGAATAGATTTGCAATTAGATTTTCCAATATTGCATTGTAAATAATTATTCGAAATCCTTTCAAGTAAGTATAGAAATGCAAAAATGAAAGATTAAATATATTGTTTTGTGTGATATTAGATATGTATTTAATATTTATTATTTAATATTTATTTAATACTAAATATTAAATATTATTTAATATTTATTATTTAATATTTATTATATCATTAAAAAAATTCACTTTTCAAAAATAATTCTTCAGATAATAATCAATACATATCGTTCAAATTAAAGTTTTACTTATAATGCAACATAAAAACATGTTTGTTTCTATTTATTTTCTTTACGTAAAAAAAAAAATAAAAATCGCGAAAGACCGCACTTGAAACGCGCGGATCAATTTCACAAGAAGGAGCACAACAATATCGAAACTCATCTAATATCAAGAGTTTTCCCGGGCGCAATAAATCTATCCTCCCTCGCCTTTCCCATTTCCTTCGTTCTAACACATAAACAAGCCATTTATTCGTTCCTTGGTTGCACTGCGCTACAGCCTCCACAAAACAAGGACGTTAAATGATCTCGAATCGTAAAACTCCTCGATTCTTCTTCGGCCAACTTTGTGTGACTTCACTGTCGCGTTTTTTTCATTGGAAAGAGTTTTATATGAGCAGATGCAAAGTGAATCAAATGTAAAGCATTAAGTTTATACTATTTCGTATAAAAAAATATTTGATAATTTTGCACATTATAATATTGACAATGCGTCTTTATTGTTAATAGT
The DNA here is from genome assembly GCF_003227725.1 of Camponotus floridanus. Taxonomy (NCBI): domain Eukaryota; kingdom Metazoa; phylum Arthropoda; class Insecta; order Hymenoptera; family Formicidae; genus Camponotus; species Camponotus floridanus. The sequence goes on along the minus strand of NW_020229314.1, from coordinate 1,142,643 downwards.
CTCATTTGAATTATGTATAATTTTACATAATTCAAATGAGACTATTAATAATAGGGACACGTTGTCAATATCATAATATGCAAAATTACCAAATATTTTGTACAAATTTAATGCATATTTTGCATTTACATTAAATTATGCATATATTTTTGCATATAAAAATATTTATATGAAGATGCAAATCTAAATGAAACTAATTTAAATATACTGTATTGCTTTGTTTTATTGGAGCACTTTAAAACGAAATCGTGCGATTCTCCATTTTATCTGAGAGTTACATGTCAACATTAAACATGTTGAGATAGATTGCGCTTAAATTCATCGCAGACTGGCATCCTAAGGGAATTCTTTCTACTGCCGTTTGCAGAGTTGTACAAGTGATACAGTTAATTCAAAATGACATTAACTTTGAATTCGCATGATTAAATAATCTACTTACATAGATGCTCGTTTTCAAAGATGCGCAATTTTTATCATATAAAGAATTTCTTTTGTAATTTACAATAATCATTTGCATTCTAAATGTTCTTAATTATAACAGAATTTAAAAAAGATTTTCAAATAATTTAGATTTTTACGAAATTATTAGATAAAGTTATTTCTTCTCGAGAGATGTTTTCTCAATTTTTAAAGACTCTGCCTCTGTCGATCTGTTGATTTACATATATCATCTCAATTAGATTTGCATTTATTAGTATTTATCTTCAGATATTATATATTACTGATTCTTCTTTGCTTATGAATCATCCATTCTACAATTATTTTTTTACTTTATTCATTCTCGATAATAAAACATTAAACAGGAAAAGAATTGTTTACAATTGTATCTTTATAATAATGGTTTAATGGTTTTTCACGATATTGCAAAAAGAAATCAATATCTCTTAAGTGGGTTCAATTTATTTAAAATAAGATCATAGATAATTATATGAAATTGCTTGATTTATTTTTGCAAATTTTTTGTTGAGCTTAAATTAGTGTAAGAAGATGTAACGTAGCTCTTAATAAAAAAAATGTGTACCATAAGGCCGGATGGAGAGCAAACGGACCAATGAGTGGAAGTTAAAAGCAGCAGCGGTAAAGCGATAGTTTAATGGGCGAAATATCGCGTACACGAGAGACACGAGGATTAATTTAGAATGTAAATTACCGTCAACATGAGACCGTCGCGAAAAGAACCTTTCTTGTTCGCGCATTATATTTTCCTCATGTTCATCTCTTATGCGGCCATACATTTCAGCTACCTTCTACATTCGCAAGATAGAAAAATCTGCAACGATACGAAATGCACTTTTCAAGCGGAACGAACCTCTTTACGCAATTTATTTTTCAGACATAACGCTAATAACGTCATCCAATAGTAATAAGAAGCGAGGTCAAAGAAGAGCGCGTAAATTATTTTATATTTAGACGAGAGATTAAATGTTTCTCTTTAGAGAGTAGCGAGTATCTAAGCGCTAGTTGACCCAATTTTTTCTTTATATTATATTTTCTTTATATTATTTCTTTATATTATCACGTTTAATATGATGAAAATATTTAAAATATCAACTATCTAAATACTTATAATATACATAAATCAGAAAAGTAGTACGTACATTAAATGCTTCATAAAACCAATATCTTAAAAAATTTTAAAGCAAATAACAAAAATATTATACGAGTAAGGCAACGTGATTTTCTGAAAAAAAAAGAGAAAGAATCTTAAACATATATTTGTATAGACATATAAAACATTTTTGACGTTAAAATTATCTCTATTTATATCACAAGTTGAAATTTATATTTTTATCTTAAAGTTAAGATTTATTTTTTAAAGTCTTTAAATAAATGTATGAATATTGGATTATTTAAACATATTCTTTAAATTATAAAATGGTGACAAGTTTATTTTTTGCTATTAATGTTAAACATTATTAGCTAAATATGCGCATAAATAAATTCCTAAATTACACATATACACATGTTTGATCAAGTATCAATAATTTCCCTTCCTTCGTGATTGCCTACGAAAGATTTCTTCCGTTATGCTGACAGTTATGCGATGGTTTGTATCAAGAAGATTCAACCCGAGAGAAAGAAAAGCAAAAGAGAGAAAGAGAAAGAGAAAGAGAGAAAGCCGAGCATAGGGGGATTGAAAACTCAACAAATTTTCAATAAAGTAAAATAATATTTTCTTTGAAATTGCGTGACTAGGGAGGAGAAAGGCGGTTCTTCCTGGACGGCAGTTTTTTTTCTTCACGATATCCTGAAAACGAGGGAATATGATATTAATCACAGTTCACTGGCTCGAACATCTGAAATGCCTGCGACGAGAAATACCGAGCCAATCGGGTTGAAAGCATCCCCATTGGACAAGACGAGAAGGGTTCCCACTGGTCCTCGTCGTCCAACGATACCTCTACGCTAAAGTGGATATTATACGCGCATTTGTATAGGATAATTGTACACGTGATTCGAGCAATGCACATGATATCCGGATATGTTGCATCTGCATATGAATAATTTTACGAGGGATAATGCCCGTAATCAAATCATCATCAAATTAAGATTTACATTGATCGATAAAAATAAGCTTATAAAATTGGGAACACAACGAATTGTTTTTTATATGTTATATGTTATATATGATTTTATATGTTTTTGTTATTTTAATTTTGCACAGAATGGATTTGTTTTACATATTTGAAGAATCGATGCATAGGGAAAAGTTCAACTGGAAAAGTTTTGAAGCAGTAGTAAAACATCATGTCGAGTAACAATAAAGTAAAAAGCGTAATTTTAAAATATAATGCCATATATGACCAAGCGTGTTTAATCAAAAAGTAAAAATACCCCAAAGCATGGCATCAAAAAATACATTTAGAAAATAGAAATGTTTTAAAATGTTATTGGACATGCACTTGACAAGGAAGAGAGTGTTTTCATTGCGAGCAAGTTTATTATTACAAATGCAAACAAAAGATTTTTATCGATATATGTATTTTTCAAAAAAAAATTTTATTTTAAACAAAGTCGTATTTGACTTAATAAACAACGTTTGTGTAACGTTAATATGTACTAATTGTCTGCAAATAATCAAAACATGAAAATGTGAACGGGAACGAGATACATAATTATTGAAATGATATGTAAAATTATTCGTGAAAATGATGGAAAATAATGATTTACAAAAATTACATACGCAATAAACAAAATCAAAATGCGCGAAAATATGTATAATGAAGAGGAAAGGTAATTATCTTCATGAATGCACGAATATTTTTCGCGAAATAAAAGTCGTGTAAAATTGTGGCATTGGTTACATATGAATAAATATGTGCGGCAAACAAATCAAAATGCTTGGACGATGTAATGAGGCTAATGATCCTTGCCAAGCTCATTGAATGTGGAAAAAGGTGAGGGTTATTCAGGAAGATCCCTAAAAGTACAGATAATAAATTGGTCTGTTTGGGGTGATTCCCTCGTTTGCGGCATCGCATGTATCTCGTGGAAAGGAGACGAGGCGAGACCGACCGCATATTTCAACTTGTTCCCTGGTTGTGTTATGACAGTCTGAGTAATGGCTAGAAGAGTACGACGCGGCCACACCTCGGGCTCCTCTAGCGATAATAAAGCCCGGCGTTCCCGGGGCAATAAAGATCCGCTATGCAAATTCGCTCGCATATTTTTCTATAATGGTATATCGCGCCTGCCGCCTGTTACACGCCAGGCGCACTCCTGAGGGACTCGATGAATTAATCTCTCGGGAATGGACGCTTAGAGTGCACGATGAGGGTGCTACGATGAGTCAAAATCGTCTGTGTTCGCGAGGTTTCCTTCGCGAGAAACACCTAAATACATTCGACGGGATATGTCACATCGACATGTCAGTGTGATAACATTTCATCACGTTTCTTCATCTTGCGATAAAGTAATCTTCAGATGATTGAAGAACCGTTTAATTGAATTTCAATCGAGATCTTCTTCAAGCGAGATATTCTTGCGACAAGCAATACATATTTATAGCAAGACTCGCAATTACGTGACAGACTTCCGGTATATTATTGTGCAGCTGGATACATTTGTGCAATAAACCGTCGCGTATAAAGTGTTGAATAGTGCTTGTTAGCGTTCTCGTAATCTTATGCGAGTAGAATCAGAAATATAAACCAGCCAAGAAAGTCATCTTTCTTCTTGCAATTTTCTTTCCGCTTTATCAGATAATTATTTATAGGTATCTGTTTCTATTTATTTATTTATGTTTCGTATTTATGACGTTACATTTAATAATCTATGATATTAAATAATTATCTTAAATATATATTCAATAATTTATGATATTAAATAATTATCTTAAATATATATTTAATAATCTACGATATTAAATAATTAAATGTATGATATTAAATAATTCGATATAACTTTGAGGTGTTCCAAGTTAATGAGAAATTAATAAATAATATTTAATTATTAATCTCCAAATATAGAGATGTAGTAATTATCAAATTATATATACTTTACAATCGCGTAAACATAGGATGCGAGATATGTTTGACGATCGATAATCTCGTATCTGGAAATGATAAATGGCTTGTTTGAGACTATATGTAGAATGCGCGGAACTATATACCACCATGATATACGCGTTACGAGTAGAATATAGTCTGTTCAATTTAATGTTTGAATGTTGCGCTTCACGAAACGTCTTATTAATCGTTAACACGGCGACACGACCAACCACTCCGCTTAGAACCATCCAAACACGAAGAGCTTTCACGAGCGAGGTTGAGTGTCGGAAGTGCCCCATTTTACGCGGAATAGCCATTCGCAAGTTCAGACTAGGAAGGGATGTAATTTATCATGCAATGACTAGCCCGTCGTTTCTGTCTTCATCACTCGCCGATCACAAAATAATTCCAAAATCGATGAACGACATTACATTGTAAAAATAAAATTTTAAATGGAAAATGATCGGACGATGTTTACAATTTTTTACTCTAATTTGATGTTTAAAAAAGAATTTATATTTAATTCCCGCGTTGACATTTTTGTAGAAAATTAAAATGTTGAAAATGCTCGGTAAAAAATATTAATTGTAATACGACGTAATTATAAAATCAAACAGTCATCTGCGTTGAACACGAGTGGAAAACCGATACGAAGGAAAAACAAATACGTGATAATTAATAATAATCGGGCGTAGCGATAAAAGAAATACATTTAACGAGTGCTCGTTATCTGCGTGAAACGTAACGTCTGCACGGAATCGTAAAGTTGAATATGCGAATGCCACCAAGTCCCTTGCCACTGCAATTTATCAGACAGTTTGACGTGTCTATTAACTTCTCTCCTACCCCGGTAGACCTTAATTTCCGATAGCAGCGCACGGCCTTTTCCTGACATCCACCCAATTCAGCGATAGCCTCTCCTCGCTTTTTCACCCCTCAGTAAGTAACGTCGGCAGCCCTTCCGCTGCCATGAGAAATTCTCCTGCCTTTTTAATAACCACTTTTCTCATCATTCTGTTGTGCAAACAAACACCATGGCGACGCCCGCAGAGATTTGCCCCTCATTATCGCCTTGAAAATCGCTGCTTTCTTGCCTTAAAATATCTTTCCTTTGTCAAATAGGAGGCTCGCGTTATTAAAAAAAAAAAATTCAGTACCAAACTTAAACATGGTCGCAATAAAATGTCATAATAAAATGTCTAAATCTAAATAGATTATGTAGCGTTATAATATGTAATTAATGATATAATGAAATCATTTTGCCATGTGTTATATTATTCATGTTACATTATTATGTAAATATAAAAATCAATATTATAGATATATTTTGATAATCAATATTTCATACAATTATTAATTAGAACACAATTAACAATATGCATATTATGTCATTAAAATCTATTGTTATGCTCGCATTATAATATGATATATAATTTTAATGTTACTTCATTAAATATCTTGTTTTTGTAACAAATGTAAAAATTGCTTCTACACAATTGCTATCGCGTATTATATCGATTGCGTAAATATTATTAATTGTGTAAATATTATTCACATTGTATTGTCTGACAAAACGTTTTACGATTTCTTTCAGGAATTTTTGATAAATGCACGAAGAAAGGAGTAAGACTTAAAAACTCTTCCAAAGTCTTTTACAGTAAATTCTATGAATGCAACAGTAAGTTTGAATAGTATTCGAAGCGCAAATGTATTCAAATCATTCGCCGCTTTTTTTTCTTTTATGTCGCATTTCCAATCTCGAAATAACATTATGGATCGCCTGCTCACGTCATCCGTTTCTTATTCGCGGCCGGAATACTATATTGAATCGAGATTCAGGAGTCGACGCCTCCCTACGCGTAGAAAGCATTCATCTGACGCGTTTATCGATCGACCTTTTTCTCTCAAGAATTCATTGCTGTATGTTTGTATAGCTAAAATAAACTCCGTAGTTACAGGACTGATGATAGTAAAAGACGTTTGATGTGCCTTCTCATTTGTGCATCGTGAAATTCGATTATCGTCAAATTAAATCACTACAAAGTTTCTCACTATCGACTAAATTCAATTATTAATTAGAACAGGAAATTGAATTATCAATTATAGCATGGAAAGTCTCTTGAAATTTATTGTTTTAATTTAATTATTTCTAAAAAATTTTAAATACGCTTTTGTATTATCAACGAGATCACGCTTGAGTTATCTCGTCGTTGACATTCAAAGCTTGACGCAATTCTTTCAACTGACAAAGAGGAAAAAAATTGGCCAAGTCATTCGATTTAATGAAAACTCCTGTCAGACACTAATGGTGGTTGTTGAACGTGTTTAAAAAAGTACCTTTTGGATACAACACTTGTACTAAATATATAAATTTAAAAAATTGTTTTAAAATGATAAAATTAGAGGAAAATTTAAAAATATGCCATCTATTCTTATTTATTTTATTAAAAAAATATGGCACTTATCGTCATATCTGGCTGGAAAACCGATCGATCATAGCGGCCCTAGTCTCATACTGACTCGAAATAGCTTTGTGTATATGTATATTGACATTTTGACGAGGGTATAACGGGCTAGAAAAAAGCTCTTATAAAAATGACAATTCGTGTACTCCTCGGAAAAGCATAACTCTATGTGACTGTTGAGTTGCATACCATTATAATAATGAATTTGAATGGCTTATAATATTTATATATGTATAACACATGTAGACACAATAGATTATGTGCATTGTATATTCAAAGCGTCTCACGGGAATAATAATAAAGGCCGTTGTTGTTTGACCGGCAGGTTGTCCTTGTTCTACGAAACAAAAGTTCTGCAAGTAATTGCGGTAAATTAATGAAATTGAGTATAAACTTCAGGATGTGCACCGGACAGTTTGCATTTCATTATCCTGGTCGGCTTTTCAATGGGCGCCGCGACCTCGAGTAAAATAAAATTCATCAGATTTTGGAAGTTATATTTTCAGTCTCGAGATGGGTTTTGTGTGCAGGCACTCGTGCACCTGCGTTTTTATTGTGTATACGCGGCGATGCTTTCGAATAACAAATATTTACGATGCGTTTCATAAAATCGACTGGCTGTATAGTCAGTGACGAGATCGACTATTCTCAGTTTTAGCAACGCGACTGTAACAGATTCTTTTTTTGTTACGATTTTGAACCCAATGATGAACCGACTTTTTTTTATTATTATTTATTTTACTTTGTTTTTTTTCTTTCCTTCGTAAAAAACGCGCATGTGTAAAATATAAATTGCAAAATTCAGCGTTGTAAGATAAAAGCTCCCACGATTCACCGTATACATTGATTCACAACCATTGCACCGATTCACATTTCAGGTATATTTCTTTACAAACGGGATAAAATCAATAATTTATATATTGCGAATTCAGTAAATTAATAAAAATTAATAAATTAATAAAACATAAGCAGGTAATTTCGATTTTGCGCGGAGAAAATCAAATATCGATTATAACAAAACAATGTAATTAAATACTATACATTTAATGCTATAATATTATACATTGCGAATTGATTTTTTTCAGATTTGTAAAAAATAAAAAACTTATAATAGAGAAACATGTCACCAACATGTCACCAACATTTCACCAATTAATTAAATAAATTTTAGTAAACTGTAATTTTATGTATAAACTAGTAAAATGTAAAATATAAGAGAATTATCATGGTTGTAAGAATTGTTCTAAATCATGCGAATTGAAAAAATATTGTGTCGATTATATATTTAATCGATTTTTTTATTCTTGTATTTTGTTTTTCCACGACACGAGTAAAAATTGCAGAATTGCGAATCAAGATATCGAGATGAATTTATACGATGTAACAATAAAAGAGATAATTTCGATGGAAAAAGCATTCTTCTTCAGTTTGCACCAACGACATCGATGTTTGAAATTGAACGCCGACGCTAGATTAAAAATCCTGTTGACGTCGCAGCGTCGTTTTTCACAGCAGTACGACGTCGATAAAACGAAGGGGAAAGAGTTGGCCCTTGGGAAGGATGAAACAGATTTTTCTCGATCGATTTTCTATTTAAGAAAAAGATGACACCAAGAATAAATCAATGATTGATTAACGAGATAATTGCAGGATGAATAGGCAGATATTAAAATGAAGACGACGAAAGTGATAGTTGTTAAACTAATATATATATCTAATAATAGAAATCTTTAAAAGAAGGACTCGTTATATAAATAAAACTTCAATTCTTTTGTAAAAAAATATAAATAAAAATTGAAATATTGTAAAAAGAAGTATTGAAGACAGAGAAGAGAGAGAGAGACAGTATCGTGAGTTTTTCCCCTCTTTTTTAATACAAAAAATGTTTCCTACACTTGTCTAAATCTCATATCATCTATAGTGCACATTTATATAAATGCGAGTAGACAGTTCAGTATTGATTTTATAGTACTTTCAGTTTAGCTGACTTTATATATAGTCTCGCTAAGAGATAATTACTAAGTGTGTAAAGAGGGATGGTGAAATTATTCATTGGATGCGAGAGGAATTGAAAGTTTTCAGAGAGTTCCCTAATTTTCCGAACACTTCAAGACGTGGTGGTACATCACCGTTATCGCGGTAATATCAAATCCTTAATTAGTTGGTATTGTTTAACCCCAGTTAAAGAGAAAGCGGAATGAAAAGATGACGACTGCAGGGAAAATTATCTGTCGTCTCAGCAATTTGTTCTATGCAAATATCTTCCTACCATTTTTATAAATATCGATTATAAGTATTTGCTGTTTCGTGGCGACAATTGTTTAGTGCCATCAATTATTTTTCATTAATAATGCTTGTGCCAATAATTTTTGTCGCCAAATCAAGTGTTTTTGTGTCAATCGAAAACACTCTACTTTTCCAATGAATCTTTTTCATTCAGATATTCATTAAATTTTGAATTTTGAATCTTATAAATTGCACAACAGCAGTTTATGTAAGCTCGAATAAAATTTGACGAGAGGAACTTGGGCAAAGCTTTATTGAATTGGTAGATTTTGAAAGTTCTTGACACCACCAAAGAAGTTCATATCGCGAAGAGAAGCCATGAAAATTGTCGTTTAAGAACCCGTTGGAATGAAATCCGACAGGCGACATGGACGAGGCGATCCGACACCAATGGCGTCAGAATCGACATATAACGGGATCCAGCTTTGTGCCACTTCACCGGTAGGATACTTTGAGAGATAATGGCGAAACTTTGCACGCGACCAAGTCTCGTAAGCCGAAGCTGCTCGCTGCATCGCCATCGTAACGTACGTTCGTTGTCGCGTCGGTTGTCCCGTTCTCGGTTGTCGCATTCTCGCGCCAATATATGAGGCGCCATCGAGACCAGGGTTTGATACTGTTAACTAAGTTGCACTCGACTTGATTATAATGACTTGTCTTCAAAGCGAGCTACCCGAGGCCCGTCGTATCTGCGGGCGTGCGATATGCTCTCAAAGGAGCTCTCCTTTACCACAGTCGCCATCAACGTCGTTCGCGCCTCTACACAATTATTGGCTATCTGCACGTTAACACACATACCATCCGCAATCGAGACAACAAAATCTTTTGCCATATATATTTATTCATTTATTGTAAAATGTTAGTTTTCTCAAGCGCATTCCAAATCTCTCACGATGGATCAGTACAGTCAAATATAATGCATAAAGTATATTACATTAAGTATTTTTCGTAAAAAGTATCATGTTTATTTTACATTATCAAAAAAATCATATTAAGAGTGTAAAACAATATTAAAACATTCGTTTCATTTATTTACATTTGCAATAATTTGTCTTATTAGATTTATATTTGAATTTACAATTCTTTGAAAAATGTAATAATTATACATTTTTCGAAAAAAGGTTTATCAGTTGTGTAATCTATGTATTTCTTTTTTTTATTTTTACGTGTAAGTTATAATTGCATTTTCCACTCTTTAGATACTGCTTTAAATGTATTTTTTGTATTGTATTCTGTTGTCATAGACTTCTCAATGGAAAATAAATATATTTCTATTTTTTTGTTTTTTTTTTTTTCGTTTTATGTTCTTTCTCTTTACAAAAGGCTTTTCATATTTTCTGAAAACGGAATACGTGCATCCCTATCTAGAGAGAGAAACTACATACATGTATTTAATTTAGTCATATATTCTGATGTAAAAATATATAATGAACGAATGTGTGCCTGTCAGCCGCTTGCAACATATCCTTTTTTATTCACGGCAGGAATAGAAATTTCCATTTTCACTCGAAAGCTTGAAGAACGACATTACTAAAGTAGAAAAATACAAATCGCATGTGAGAATTATGTTTACACACGCAACACCAAGTAAAAAAGTAAAAAACAATAGACAATTACAAATTGAAGATACAAGAATAGAAATAGACTAGCATGACATTTAAAACTTGAAATTATTTAATAAAACGCGGCACATCTTTAAAATATATTATCAATACGCAATAATTGCATTGATATAAATAAAAAAGACAATTTTTCCTTAACGATAATTTGACGACTAATTAAGGAATTTTTAATTAAATTTTTAATTAAATTTTTAATTAAGGAAATTTTTAATTTATATATATTAACACATAATTCATTAGATTTTTTTAATACATAATCAGAGAGAAAAAGTTATTAAACTTTTCCAATTTCAAATAAGTTTTATTTTAATAGAAATTCAATTTTAATGTTTACGTTTGTCATAATATTTGATGTTAACGATAAATTAATAATATAAATCTTTATTCGATTGAGAATTAAGACAAAATCAATGATAGAATCATTCTAAAAGTTATTATTAACAATTGTTGCCGCAATTCCAAGGAGCCGTTTTGTTTTGTAGCATCAAGATTTACTTCGTTAACAGACCGGCCGTAATTACTATGCTACTTTTTGTGTCATATGCGGTGCTTCGCTTGAAATTCACTTTGTTTCTGGCAGCAACAGAAACAAAGTTTCTTTAGAAACACGAACCAATTATGCTTCGTCGATGCTTTTTCGCGTGCAAAGTTTATGAGCATGCCCTTTTGCACTATTCGAATGCCATAAACTTTTGTATGATTATTCAAATTTTCACTGGATATCGGCCGTTTGTATAGATCTCGGGAAGGTTTGCAAGCTGAGCCTCGAACAGTTTTCGCAAGCATGGTATGGAAGGAAAATTTCGCCAACAACGTCGTCGTCGATCTCAAACTTTTCCTAGCGGCCGACGACGGTAAGAAACGTCGGGACGATTTATCGGTGAGCTTTAGAACTCGTTATTATCCTCTTACTACTTCGATTCCACTCTGTTATCGGCGTAACTGCAACATCCCAGTAACGATAACAAGGAAGACGAACGCGCTACGTTTCTGATATCTCATTAATCGTCATTTTTCTCTTCTTTTTCAACATGTTCGACATATTTTTTTCAAACAGTCATCGAATGTTGCTTACCGTTAGGTTGCTATCGATCAATATAATATGCAATATCATTGCTATTTCTAAAGCTTTTTATTAACCATTACGTATCATTAATCGCATTTTTTTTAAAGCAACGCCGAATAAAGTAAAAATATATAAGCTTCTATTTTACATAATCATAGATATTCCTTGTACGTCAATTACAAACAAAATTAAATATCTACTTAAAATATAATATTGTAATAAAATCGTACTTTTCGATAATATTAATTTCTGATATTAATTAGCATTAATAATTTCTGATGTTAATTATGATAAATTATGTATAATTTATTTAGTAAACAATAACATTATGCAACTTTAATTATGAGAACAAAAACAAAAACAGTAATAATAATAATAATAATAATAATAATAATAATAATAATAATAATAATAATCTATTTTATAAATTGACGATATAAAATTTTGCATTATAAGCAAAATTTTACTAATTATACCTTGAAATTATGATAGATGTATACCTAAAGATTAATATCCGCATGAGAGCAGCGCAATCAATAATTAGTGCCTAAATACGTTATTTTAACAGCTGGGTACGATAATTACCCCTTACATAAATCGAGCGGAACGGCCGTTTATTCTCGCTATTTTTAATCGAACTTAATGAATTTAGATCTTCCGACGTAGGATTGATGCACCCGTGCTATATTCATCGACACACTTTGTGGCTAAATCCAGACGAGTAATTAACGAGCGGGCAATTAACTTCGCCGATGTTTCGATCGACCTGGGACCGCCGACATATCATACATACGTTTGTGCTCGCTTCACGCGCGTCTCACACGCGTGAACGCACGCGGGTCGCACAATAAATTGAAGCAACTTTCACCAAAGTAACGTTATCTCACCGAGTAACTTTGAACTTTATATGGGCAATATGGTAATTTGCATTTAAACAAGTTTTTCTTATACCTTCCGTGCAACTTTTCTAGAAATTAACTATTGCTGCATTGTTTGATTAAAGTTTGTAAAGTTTAATTAGCTTTTTCCCGATTATTTTATATAAAAAATGTTACGCGAAATATTTTCAAGCGTCAAGAATACATGTAAATAAATTGAAAATATTCTCCTTCGGCTAACTTTCAGAAACGTTATTATATATAATAAAATTTTAATTCAAAGTATAATCGCTAATACACTTTGAGGGTAAAGTTATACGCGATGAATAAGCGAGCAATGTGTTTCGCTAAAAAGAAATTAGTGCATGCAGCAAGGGAAGTTGCGGGTGGTGGATCTAGTACATATCCGTTGAACGTTCGGAGGAACTAGCGACGAGAAACGTGATTTCTCACGATCTGTGTCCATTGTGTTCGGGATGCCATTGTGAGAGCTTCCAGCTTGTATGAATCTATCTTCCCAGTGCTTTTGCCGCATAGTATACATGCGCACCGCGCAAGGGATGTTTTTGATTCGACGCTACTGAAGAAATCCTGGTTCCCGAGGAAAGAAATGACAAAATTGCACCCCTGTGGTATTTCAATACACGACTCGCGGATTCCTGCTGTTATGGCTCCCGAATAGCGAATTAATCCGTAATTAAAATTAAATCAAAATTGGCATAAGATCAATTTCAAATCTAAACGCTACATAAACAACGAACGTTTCGGATCGTCTTTGATCCTTCTTAAGCGCGATTAATAAAATAATGCTCTTGCGCCAATTTTAATTTAATTTTTGTCTATTTATTCGAGCCAAATTCCTTATCATTAATTTTAATCCACAATCGCTTTGCGCGATGCAATTCCTTTAGAGTCAATTTCGAATGATGATAAATTCGCGGAAACACAAGATGAAAAATCAGTCCTATATCATTGGAATACTTGTCGTTTTCTCTTACATTGAAAATTCCGAAACATCCAATAAATATACAGACTGTAGAGAGCGTGTAGTGCAATCGTGTATGAATACACAACTTCGCTTACGTACGTACAGAAAGGAAATTTCTTTAGCGAGGAAACGAAAGAGAAAAAAAGTAGAAAAGACTCGACAAGAAAAGGAAACAGAGGTATAGCGGCAGCCGCTAGGGACCGGATATCCCGTCGACCGACCTGTCTGTCTCGGCTTAAAACTTTTATACCCTCGGTGCGCACACTTGTGCAGTTTCTAACATACTTGAGCTGCTTTGGCGAGTACTCCGCGCGAGCGTAATGTTTCGGTAGCGAAAAGATCCATGACGTTGACGTTTCGCGATGTGTCGACGAAATGCGATATCTCGTGTCTAAAACGTTGAGCCGCGTTGTATGAAAACGTTAGTTTTCACGCTAGATATAATATTAAAATTGCGGTAAAATTAACAAGTAATATATGTAACGTCTATGATTCTTTCCAAGAAGAATTCGTGTAAAAATATGTCAAGTTAATAGTTAATACTTAGAAATTATTACAACTGTTATAATTTTTCGTATCTTATTAAATTAATAAGATAATGTCACATATATGTATTTTTAATATAATATATTTTTTGTTTTTCACATTTTATGCATAAATGTGTATTTTTTTTAAATTTTATATTCCTTTAACAAACAATTGATGATGATATCAGTGAACCAATATCCCTAAATAAAAAATAAAAAACTAAAAAATAGAAAACTTTTTATTGCATGCATTATTTGCGCACTTCATATGTATTTGTACACAGATTTTTGTATTTTTACTTGACGGATATAAAATGGCGTATTTCGATTTGACTAAACCGATATATTTGTTAGACATATTGTTTCAGTGATATATTTTCAACACCGCGGCTACGCATATTCGCTTGACCACTAATAGCTACAATTTTCCGATGCGACACATTGCGAGAAACATGCGTTACGTTTTATTCTGTGCACTTTCAGTTGACACTTTTCTCGCTAGCAATAATGAAACTCACCAGCGAAATTTCGAGAGACAAAAAAATCACGAGCGCATGATGTAAGCTGCAAGTAAATTAATCGTGTTGCGATATTATGTGGTCTTGTTTGGAATATTTTTCTAAAAGCTTTCTCCACTTTCGTAAAAACTTTTTACTTTTTTTCATCATGCGCGTATTGGATATATTGCTCTTTATAGATATTAAAATTGTACAAAATCGATGTCGCATCGTTGTCTTATCTTTGTTATAAAAATTAACAGCAATTTGTTTACTCGTATTTTTAGCACAAAAATGTCTAAAATATCTTTATTTTAGAAGAATTGAAAAGAACGTTTAATTTATATAATTATAATGAAATGTTTTGCATTTATAATTTAGTGTCCGTACAAAATTGACTCATCTGTTTAAGTAAGGTACAATTTTTGCGGGATAATTCAACCTTAATGTATAATATTTTTGTGAGAAATTTTACTGTGCATATGAAACTGCGACAATGCGGACAATTGAGCACAAATGTTACTCATGTGAAATATGTACAACAAAATTGCGAATGTTTTTCTGAATCCATTTCATAAAATCCAAGACATTCAGCAGGTCGTTTTTCAATGAATTGAGAAAAATAGAAAAACAGATAAAATTTCTGTTCGCGAAATTTCCCCGTTTCTTTGAAAGATATAGATCGTGGCCTTTGATCTACGTTTGAATCGTGAATAAAGTCCGTCCTATCCTCGTACAAAAGCGAGAAAGTCCTATGCTTGCAGAAATCTCCTCTTTGGATCGTCTATCAAATTCGACTGCTTGAATGAATTATTTTTCGCGAACATGCGCGAAAATTACGACAATGATGTAAAGAATGCTAGAATTGGATCTGTAATTAAATAATAATAAGAATTTTTTCAAAGCATCGTCGGGCAAAAAGATTTATATATTCTGTGATATACAAAATAATTTTTGCCGTTTCATTCCTAACTTAATAATTTTCTATTATCTTTCTAGTTGTTTGCACGTCATCCAACCCCAAGATGAGGGAGCGAACGCGAAGGGTCGTGGAAATTAAAATTAAATTAGCGGAAGCTGTCGTCTTAGGAGGGCGCGATTCAAATTAATTACCTCGTCGCACTAATCGCATTCCTTCAAAAAAAGCATCCCTCGGCCATGGAAGGCATAAAACTTTTTCGTCGATCTTGCGAGAACCTTGAAAAAAAAGATCACGTCGGTACTTCATTAAAAACTTAAGGGGTTATGCCTAGTCATAAAAATAAATATAAAAGATTTTTATATTTTTACATTTCCTTGAAGTATATTGAATATAAATATTTCCTAAAAGTTTCAAATTAATCGTATGCAAATTGACGGAGTTATAAGTGTTTCATGAAGCGAAAGAATGTATAACTTCGTAAACACGACTATAAAGCTTCAGCTCTGTTGTTTCGAGGGCTAAGCCAATATATGAAGATTTAAATAAACTAAAATTATATGGGCTCGAAATAGATAATTTTATGTAAATTAAAAAAATCTGCATTTTATTTAAAAGTAAACTTGACATAAATTTTGAAAGCGTTTTTCTCGAAATCACTCTTTCAAAGTCGGTGAGCAAGATATTTCGAAAAAGCGTTACATCGATTTGCTTGAAATTTTACAGACTTCTTCTACATATAAAAATCTAATAAATGAACGAAGGATTTTGTTTTTTAATAAATACTTTTTTTTACTTAATAAAAAATGAGCAATTTTTAAGTCGGAAAAGAATATTTTAGTGTCAAATTGCTGCTATTTTATCCCAAAATAATTTTTCGATTAATCCTTCGTTCATCTACTAGACAATTTCATACATTAACTACAGTTTATCGAATTTTTAATATCAGATAAATTAGCTTCGAATAGCACTGCTCAGCGCAGCGCTTTTTAAAAAGCAATATCCGAAAGAATAATTATAACTTTTACATTTTTTAATATTTTATTTTAAAAAATATATCATAACATCCTTAATATTTATACTTTTGAATAAAAATTTATTTGTAAAAAAACAATTATTACACTTTTAAAAAAAAATTTCCAAACGTTATACTTTTTTCGATCTGCTGACTAGGCAAACCTTTAAAAATAATAAAGATCGGCGGAATTGTATAGTGTTTGACACGGTAGCAAGATTGCTGTAATTTATTATAAGAACTGTTACATTTCACCTAACGATTCTTGCGTTATATTCGTGTGTGAGCAAAAGCGATAATAACGGAACGCCTGTTGACGTACAATGTGTCAAATGCTGTTTAATTAAAAGTTTTGTCGCGACACATCAAGCGGATAGTATTCCGAATATCGCAGGGTATACGGTCGATTCACTTTGATGTGCGATAATGTAGGGAAATGTAGAGTGATGCGCCCAGCAGATGTTATTACGCACGTCAGGTCAAAGGATCGATATCGTTTATCTGCTAATTACAGACGTTTGACGCTGCCATTCAGTGTTTAATATCTGTATTGTCCTGCGAAGCGCGATTTATATTTTGCGCGCAGTATAAACTTGCCTCTCTCAATTCTCATTCAAATTTATATCGCAAATGATAAACGACATATCTCTAAACGCAATATTATATTTATCACAATAATTTATGTATTAATGAGATATCGATAGTGGTATAAATATGTCAAATTTCGCGTTGAATAATATTGCGTGAATGGAACATTTATACCCTTTGATTTTATACCGTTATTTATATACACACGCCAATTCAGTGGCCATATATTTGATTTCAAAGATCAATTCTTATTAAAAATTATAGAGTTTAAAATCATATAATTATACGTGATAATGACGGAGAACATGTACGCTCGCACAAAAGTCTGCGCAATCTGCCATTCCGTATAAATGTCGCGATAATGAATATTATAATATAAATTTCACTCGAAGGGGAGATAAAATGGTGCGTTCTATTTCACGCTCATGAGTTTAGCACCAAGAAATATTAATGCTTAAGCTCTTCTCGTTCAGCAGGGATAAACTCGAGATCTAATAGGATCTCTATTTTGGCTCTCTACGAGACATCTTGCCGGCTTTTGGATCTGCGATCGCTGACCTCGCCCGAGAGATTAATTTCCACGAGCATCTGTGTTATTTCCATGGAGGATTCCGGGTCGAGTTTATCAGAGTCCGTGACGCGGTGTAGATTAACTCTACGTAGCCGCGATCGATCTTCAGATTCGATCTAGTGGCCTCTCTAACTACGTTACCGCAAATGCAACTCGCTTCTCTCCCCTTATCTGGTGTTTTAATACAAAAGCATCCCCGTCCCGTGTCTCGAACGCTTGCGACCATCATTTTGCGCGAGGCACCCGCGAACTGTGCGTTTGCCGTTAATCAAATTCGAAGATACACGTAAGCGAAATTACGAGGAAACTTTTCGATGGGCATGCACGAAACTCTACGCAAATTCGATCAGACTCGACAATCGAGCCGAATTTGTGGAGTGCTCTAACCGACCTAGAAACGAAAGTTTGCCGATTAGAAATGCATTCTAGAGTCGAAACCAATATCGAGGTAATGGGTCGATAATAGTCAGAATTGATATTCCAATTGCGCGAGATTTGCGGTTAATTCTGTTGTATTTTGTGAATATTATGGAAACAAAATACACTCGCCATCCTCCGTCAGATTATTTGGAATCATTAGTGAGCGTGGATTAAATCGAAAATTTTGTTAACGAGAGCGAACTGAATCGCCTTCCGGTATATCTCGTTAAATTTTCTCACACGAATTCATAAAGAAGCCGTGCTTCTGCAAATTAATTATAAATAGAGGATAATTGAATATTTCATACGCCGCCTACATAAATGTCTCATTCAGTTCAGACAGTATTAGCAATGCGAATTAATTAGAAATGATACTATTGCAGAATGAAATAATTATTCGACAGTGATGCGTCAGCTTTAAACCGCTTCGTATTTAAAAGTTTCAGCAACATTAAAATTCCGTACAAACTATCCCTAAACTTTCAAAACTTCTGTGAAATGCTAAACAGACACTTCTTTTGAATAGATATTTATAAATTAATATCGAGATATCAATAATATCAAGATCAAGAAAAAAAAAGTGAAATATTTATAAAATTTCTTCAGGAAATACCTGGATACACAGAAAAAAATAAGTGTCAAATCAAAACTTATATACTTAAAATAACGCGTTCATTGATTCGTATATATGCAACAATTTATAATCTTCTTAGAAGAATTTAATAATTTTAAATTTCAACAATTTTATAGTCTTATTTTAATATTGTAATTGTCACCTCAAGAATATATAATTATTTAATTCTACTTTAAGAAAATTATAATCTTTGATTTAAAAATATTACTTTCTATCTAACATTGTTTCTTTCCTATTCAAGAATATTAAATCTCAAATAAGAATAGGAATCATAAGAATACATTTTTCCTGATTGAACTATATAAAATGGCTTCGTTCAAGTACGCAATTATTCAATTGCTTATATTTTTCTTTAATTAACGCAATATAATCTCATTTCAAGACTTCCATGTTAAAACTAAATATATGTTCAAATCAAGAAAAAGGACATTAAGTCCTTTCTTCCGCGTACTTTTCGATTAATAATCTCACATATGAATACGTCCAATCTGCTTTGAAATCTTTTTACAATAAATTATACAATCTCATCTTATAAAATATACAGAAGATTTCTAATTATCCTCACATACCTTGTGCTTAGTTCTGTGTCGATGATAGTGATTAGGCCGGGGATGTTCGATGACGACGTGCTCGGTGATAGTGGGACCGAGGGTAGGGGTGTAGACGCGCGGGGCGCGCGATGGATGATGGTGTCGCGCCGGCTGGACCGGTTGCGGGGTAGTCGTCCTTCTCGGCGAGGAGCGCTGCTCCTTTTGGGCCTCGTGGCATCGACAGACCCCGCCGCCATCGCCGCTACTATTGCCACCCCCGCCGCCATCACCTCCACCCCCGATGAAGCCGCCGCCGCTTAAAGCCGCCGCAGTCAGCTTGCTGGCGTAGTAGTACATCGCGCACATTTATCCGGCGAGAGCTTAACACCACGACCCGATCGCCACCTCACTGCTGTCATCACTGACGTTAGCAATGACGATCGATGGTGCGTTTGGCGCCAATAGCTACTCGCGAAGGTCCGTCGAGTTACAAGAAGGCGGAATCTATGTCGATCGGCGAGCTCGATGTCATTGGTGTTTCCCTGACGTTTTTTCCGATATCAACTTTGGCGGCGCAATTCTCTTGTCATCAATGGTCTTATCGTTCAACCACATTGAAACTCGGCGCGACGCATTAAATAAAGTCCTCCGAGCGTGGACGGTATCGTTGATTGGTAACGATGAAATACTTGGAAATCTTGGTGCCTTGCAATTTTCTTAATCAAACCATTCGAATTCTTCGTACTTTGCCTTATGCTTGCACACACGTACGCACAATATGCTGTTCTTGAGAACCGATGATTATGGATGGGTATCTCAACGGTGTGACTTCACAATTAATATGTGTAGCAGGGCGTAACACAGTTCTAATACTTTAATAATGTATGATATATAATATGTAGAATGTGAGTATATGAATGAAATATCATTGATAATTTTCACTTAAATGTTTGAATTACACGAGATGTTAAAAGGCACAATTGGCATAATTATTTTAATATAATATTCAATTTAATATTTAATATTTTAAATTTTCTCTTTTTCCCCTCTGTGTTTCAAATTGCTGACAATCAAACTGTAAAAATGTAGAGATATTTAATATTTTTAATTTCGAATCTACATTTATCATAAAGATTGATTCTAAATCATACTTATATGCAAATACACGTAAGTTAAATATTATGATATTTAAATAAGATAATTTTCGTTGCTCGACAGAATGTAATTTGTTAGAATAATTATATAATTATATATATAAAATTAATTAATTTTATAATTATATATATATAATTATATATAATCAATTATCATACTAGATTATTACAAATTATTTGAAAAATAATATAAAATATTAATTATTTATTGAAAATAATATTTGTAATATTTGTTAATTTTTTATTATTTTTATCATGTTTAAGATTTATAGAAAATTTTATTTAATATTATATATATCTTTGAGTATAATATAAATACACAAAAGATCTGCAACATGTTTTAATACCAGATTTGAATATTATTTTTCTTTTTACATTTTGACTTGCGGAAGACAACATACCTGATAATCATACAAGTTACAAATAAACGAACGAAAGCGATTATAATTCGGATGGTGTAGTCTCAGTAGAACATTAAATATTCTTTATGACACATAGCTTCTAGAAGTTTGGAAGAACTTTAAATAAGAAAATCCCGTTGGGGATATAGACAAAGAAAAGTTCGATGGAGTGTCTAAGGAAGTGTGATATAATTCTAGATATAAGAAAAAAGAGAAATGGCGTTTCTCTTTTATTTTTCACGTTTTACAACACGGGACAGGTCCGCCCGTTTGTTGAGAGCGCGTCTTCCGTTTCAATCTTTCGTTCGCGTCCAATGATACGATCGCGCAGAGATGACGGCGTTCGTTTCTCGTTCAGGAAATTCGCGTCCAACGGCATCCAAAGAGTGACAATATAAGAGAGTGACGCAATGGAGTGTCGAGGCTTTCGGCCGATACCAGTGAGAGGAAAAGGGTTGTTTATGACGCGCGTCCATGTCCAGACGTGTCATCCGTGTGCCCGTGCATGCAGGACCGCACGAGGGGGTGTGCCCGAAACACAGCTTCGTCTAGTGCTAAAACCCTCGTAAATCTTCCCTTTTATGAAAGTCGAACGAATTGCAGGAGCAAGCGCACGAAGCGACGAGCATTAAAACGTCGCTGGAAATTCGTCCGCCTGCTTTTGCACATGCACACGTGTTGTACACGCCGTACGTGTGTACGTAATTCGCACACACGTGCCGGACGCGGAAAGCTCGGCAAAAAACTGTAGCTGGCTAGACGCGTTATTGAAAATCGCGCGGCAAGAATTCGCCGCGACAATGAGCGTCGAAATCGCCTGAGCGCACCGCGGCCGGTATTATGAAAAAAGGGTAGATGAAAAACACGTGAAAAGGAGAGATTCGCCGGCGGAAGATCATGCTCGGGGAGTTTTCCAGAGAAATATATACGCCGTGCTCTTTCATGCGACGCTAACTTATTACTTTACGACAGGAATGAAGTCATTTATACATATTAGCTTAACAATAATGTGTCGCGCAAGTTAATATTATATCCATACAAAGTCATAAAAGGTAATTTTATTAATGATAGTAGACACACACCAAGATATTTTGCCGATAAACTGCTAATATATTGGGTTTAATTCCGCATTATTGACAATTAATTACATAATATCATTTGCATTAGAAATTTTAGTGAGGTAATTTTGGGATACAAAGAGAGAGAGAGAGAGAGAGAGAGAGAGAGAGAGAGAGAGAGAAAGAGAGAGAGAGAGAGGCGGGGGGTTGTTGAGAGGATTCTAGGGTTAGCCAGCTCTCTCAGAGCAGATTCGAGGGTTCATCGAGTTATCGAGAGAATTACTATTAATTAACGTTGAATTAGCATGCCTGCGGGCGTTGAGCCTCGTGTAACTCGCATGAGTAACCAATTTCTGTAATTCTGTGACATATATATTCAAAAAATGTAAAATGTTGAATCTCTCGCGATTAAGGCCAGGTCAATTAAGCGTGAAAATAACTCATGTAGAAAGCTATCGGCAATAGCTCATTACCAGGCGCGTTATTCTCCCTCGCTAATCGAACGCGTCATATTTTTAATTCTAAAAATTATATATCAGTCATTTTGATATTATTGATGTTTCTATTACTTATCGACTTGTGTAAATAAATAGAATCAATAAGAGAAAAATTTTAAATTTATTTTTAATTTTATTTAAATTTTATTGTTAATTTAATTTTTAATCTTTTAAAAATTTTAACTTTTATTTGTTTAAAATTTATTTTCAACTTTCGTTGTACACGCTCATTTTTTACAGATGTCGAAAAGTAGAAATTTTTATAGATTTTTAAAATAAATTTTTTAAACACTTTGAGGCAAGTAAAATTACGACGAGACATTTTGATCATTTATACATAATTAAGATAAATTAGGGGAAAATTCCTAACTTAGGGTTAATTATATTATAACCGCCGTATATGAAAAAAAATCAATTAGCATAGTACAAAACTGTACATCACGCACGTATATTTCCCCTGACGCTGAAAGTAATAATTACCGGATCGATACTAGTAACAATACCGCATTAACCATATTACAAATTCACGCAATGCGCGAGTACGTGAATTATGTCGACGTGCAAGCGGATAAATGTCAAAACAAGCTGAAATGCCGGCGTCATCCCGGAGGCCTTCCGGTATCGTTTCGTATTCGCTTGTGTCGTGTTAACCGGAGAAGGAGGACAAACGCAGATGCGTTTCCGCCTCTCGCCGGTGCCGATTAATGATCGATTAATTAATCGAAGTGGTTGCGCGGTAATAATTATCAATTCGTCCCGCGATGCGTATCTCATTATTTGGCCGCGCTTCGGCTGTTTAGTCGAAACTAGAAGTGGTCGTCAATGCGTACGCGCGTTCGATTTTACTAATTAGTGCAACACGTTGAAACATATCCTGCCTATCCGGTAACGAATTCGCTATTCACGTACTTAGAGGGAGAGGAGGAGGGGAGGGGGATACGAGAAAGGGTGAAACAGATCCGAGCACAAGCGGATTTATGTGAGGGCGTGCATACATCCAGAAATTCGACTGCGGACACGAAGCGCGAACAACGGTGCAGCCGCCATTTCCACGCACGTTTCATACATGCGACGATACTTGTTATCGCTCTCGGTCCTTTAATAAGCCGATGTTACGCACGGTATAACTTTTATTTGTTTTACCGCGGATTAATGTTATATTTCGGAAAGCGACTAAATGGCACGCGGTCTGAATAATTTATAACGATGCCGCAGCGCGGCATACTCGCTCATAAATGACACTCTTTCACAAATGGCATGCATATGCGCTGTATGCGTATTATTGTAATGGTGTTTTCAGTTGTCGGATTGTGTCAACGAGAGAAAAATTAAAATTTTCAACTTTATGACATATACGCAGAATTAATGGCATTACCTTCGTATGAGTATTAGATTTAAAAACTTCTAAATCGTTTAAACAAAAGAGGGAAATTGCTTGTTATCGATATTAAAACGGTTGTATTCGCAAAAAATGTCTCATTCTTAGAAATAATATAAATATCTAAACAAATACATAACAACATATGACAGGAAGAAGGAAGCGATAAAAGTTCTTCGTTTAGCTTTTTTAATAAAATTTATAAAATTTTTAAATGCAATTAAAGCGTATTTAATATTTTAAAATGTTTTTTTTTAATATTTCAAATATCTTACATTTTACACATTTAACATTTCTCAATATATTTTTATAAATTTATATTTTGTGAAAATGTTTAAATGTATATCAACACTAGAGAAAGTACAGTTCAGCAAAAAAATATATAATTATATTTTAAATAAAAAACAATTTAAATTCTCTTTTTCTCTCTCTTTTTTTACATTTTCCTCAAAATAATTCTTCTAATTCTGGTTTTACGAGCTCAGCTTGAGCTTGATTAAAGTATATTTAATTATCACGGAATTAGTGTACCATTATCGTACACGTAAACGCTCATCTACGTATATATATATACGTATATTGTGTACACTTATGACATTATCACACAGTAGACTTGCTGTTCTGATTGCAAAGTAAATTACTTTTTGATTGACAATGTTCTACCATGAATTCGGCAAATGGTATTCAGTTTTCGGATATTGCGTCATAACCATTCTGTCGATATCAATAATAGATACGTTGACAAACTATTAAATTTAATTGAATTAAATTCGCGATTGCAAATTTTAAAATCAACAGTTAAATAGTTGCATTTTAAATAGCATTTTATAAATTTCTATACATTTTATATAAACAATTTCTTTATAAAATAAAATATGAAGAATCATTTCGATATATCCTTTTGCGCAAACGTTATTTAAAATTTTATATTTCGTTCAAAAAGTGATAATTAATTAGCGAATAATAATTACACAGTGATTACCCGATATAATTTATTATAAGTAAGGAGAAAAAAGTCTCCTCCTTCCTTTCAAACACAATTACAGTTTTTTTATATAATACTGCCTGCTGGCAAATACACACCCGACAAATTTTGCAATCCTTTGCATTATCAAGTAAAACAGAGTCGATTTCGTATTCCAAAGCTTTATCCATTCGCACCTAATTATTTCCGCACGAACACCTACGAATTGTTTGCCGAACGTGATGTAAATTAGAAGAATGTGCTGCGCCAATGAACTCAGCGGGCAAGAAAATTCCATAAATGAGAGAGAAATTCTTTTGTGGACGAAAAATTCGTTCTTACGAATGATGAAGCTTGCGCGGCGATGGGAATGAGATATAGCAGGACGCGAGCGAAAATTTTTTGCTACAAGGACTTTTTACTATAAGGAAACTTTATCACTTCATCGCAGTCAAAATAAATTGCACCAAAAAATTCAGTGTTTGTAAAATCGAGTGGAAAACAGATTAAATTTTTGCGAACAAATATTTGGATCTATATGTGATTTGAGAAAATACAATTCTATTATATATATTAAACATGAAAAAAACCCTTTTTTTCTGTTTTACAGACATTATACTTTTTTGATGTATGTACAAGTTATTAAAAGTTATTAAAAGAGTCAAATTTTTTTACTTTTATCATTTGATAATTGTTTATAATTATCAGCAAATTGTGAATAAGATTGTAAATCTCTCTCTCTCTCTCGTTGTGTAATTTATCCTGTTGCAATTTTACGTTACAATTACATAATTTTATAACAAATTATTTCGATTAATAAAACAGAATAGAGATCACTTCGCAATGATTATCCACAATGGTGCAAGATATATTAAAGAGGAATCTTGGATGAGCCGAAAGGATAATACCGGAGAAACCTGCGGCTCGTGCCTGATAAAGGAAAGGGCGTCGAGAATAAACACGAAGAGGTTGTCTCAGTCAATATTGAAGTTTCGTGTCCTGTTCGCAGCTCGGCCGCTTCCATCCCGGATTCTTCCGAAGAATCGCTTCTAATATTACTGTCCTTCTGAATCTTGTCGCGAATAGTTAGTGAAATTATCGATTCTACAGATTTTGCTAATTCAATGAACTTGTTGTGCTTATAAAGAATGAGAAGAAAACTGAATTTAAAATTAGTATTATTACATTGCTTGATCTTGTTAAAAAAGGGAGAGAGAAAGAGAGAAAGAAAGAAACAAAAAGAGAAAATTTTGTTTTCTATCATTTCAAGAAAACATTTGTAAATTTTTAATTATATTCTAATTATTACATACTCTTAAAAATATTTAATTATGTATATAATATTTATAGTTTGTGTAATATTAATTTTTAATCAATGATTTGCTGTTAGCATTGTTTCTCGTACAAACTGTTCTCGTATAAACTAGTAAAGAAGAAACTGCCATTATGTATCTGTAAATGCTTCTCCTTTTTCTCTAATTGTAAACCTAGTGAGCAAAACAACTCAGTAAAAAAACAAAGTATCGACCTCCTCAAAACACTGTACTCTGTGTTAAGTGTAGTTTCAACTCTCCACCATTTAATCTTTACGAGATTTTTACAATCGTAAAAGCATTTGTTGCAAGAATATTTCTCCTTCTTGCAAACATCTTCAACACACTTTTAGTCCTTTTACTCTCATAAACTGTGACACCAGAAATATTAACACATGGTTCTTTTATAAATTTTATGTATCATGTTAACATTTATTATAGGTACACGAATATTATAGAGGACTTTTCTATTTCTCTGTTGCCATATCTTATTTTTATGTAAGTGTAATATACATTTAAAATTATTTTATCTATTTTCAAGCAAATAAAACGCATTTTCCATGCGCAAAAAATAAGCACAGCAATACAAAGATATAATAATTATTATACAAAAAAGTATTAAACTGTATAAATATAAATAATGACAGAAAATTGGATTGCAATTAGAATGCATATCTTTCAGTTGTAGTATGGCTTTGTTCATACAATATATTATACCAAGTTTTAAATGACTTATATGTTAAATAAAATACACATAAACACATACTATTTATTTACAATTTTGAGATATTGCAAAAATATCGCTTGTATTAATTTTTTTCTGTTACAATCTCGCATGCTTTTAATGACTATGTAATAAAAAAAAACGAGAAATCTACCAACAGTCGCGTTCTCTCGTTCGTCCATTAATCCCTTTCCAGGAGCGTATCACGTGCCGGAAATGCAATCATGTGAGGGATTCTCGTCGAATGGGACATTAAAATCATATTCATCTAATGGGGACGCGATGTTTCACACGAATGAAAGAAGTACAAATCGATGTGATGCTTTCAAGAGATATAGATCCATTTATTTGACCCTTTGTTATGATTCAACGAATATTTTATTAGATATTAGCAATTCTATTCGTTTTATGAACGTTTTTTTTTTCCTTTATCTCAATCACATTTGCACAATTAATATAATACCTGTTATTATAGTATAAGAGCTTGATTTTATATTCAAAAATATGATCATCGTAGATTGAGGGCAAATATTTTCGCAGTAAATCTTTGTCGAGGAAACATATCAAAGTTTTCGATGCTATAGATTGCAGCAAGTCGGCTGCATAAACTTTAACCGCTTCGCACATCTGAATCTTGCGAGCGAAGGTCAAGTGTCAGACATAGTTGTATCTACTATTTAGAAGGGTCAAAGTTCGCTTCGAGTAGTTTCACCGACGAATGTACGGATGTACGGACTGTTCTAATCTTGAGAGGGAATCTCCTCGCCAATAATCTCGGGAATTTCGCGAATTCTCATTTAGCCCAATTTCATGTTTTCTGACTGTAAAACTTTGTCGGATTAATCCAGAATCTTGTTGGGGCCGTCTTAAGTAATGTGTATCGGCTTTCGCAAATGTGCACGTTGCGCGAATAACGGATTTACGACCTGGGAAAAAGGTAATTGAGTCGCAATGAAAAATCTATTTACCTTGTGTCAGCCGAATAGCGCATTCGCACTGGCTGGCGCAGTTTTCGATATGCCGGATTTGCTGAGAGAGATTTCGCCTGCCTTGTTTACGAGCCGACATTTCGCGAGAACGTTAAAGTTTTTCTTCGCATTAAATTATACGGAGGCCGCGTGGCGGATCGATAAGAAGGTAAATTGGTCCACGTAAAAATGCATTTCAATTTTCTTTCGAATAATTGCAATGTCGTGAAATCATAACGCGACAGACGAAACGGGATCTTAAATTTATTATTACAATACCTTTCTCTCTCTCCTTTTTTCTTTCTTCGTTTTTTGATAATATTATAGATTAATTAATGTGGGTTTTTTTTTTAATTAAAACGTCCTTTAGACGCTCATTATTATTGCTTAGACAAATATTGTTTATCGTTAAAATTGATCATAGATGGGCGTAAATTTCGTGAAATATGGACGAGATATCGCGTAACCAATACCTGAATAATAAATTACTGAATGCGTAATGTGATCTCTCGAGGCGCGAATTAATGCGCCCATCAAGAAGTAGAATGCAGTTCGTTTTAGAAAAGTCGACGCTGCCGATAATATCGGGCAAAGAGCAAATCGATATTCCTGTTGGAATACTGACGGCTGGGATATTTGAGCATCGAAAAGCATCCTTAGAATAGAGATGCAGCGACGCAGTTAGCGGAGCGATTAAACGGAATTTTGGAACGCGACGACCAGCAGCCAGAGTCACCCTCCTGTAGCTTCCCTCTGTCTCTTTCCTCTCAACAGCCGCGTTCGTGCATATGGCGTCTAGTCGTCTACTGAATACGCTTTCGTCCTTCGTCGGCATTCCGGAAATCTCAACAGGATACATCAACATGAACGAGAAAGATGCATAAAATTTATATTAAGTATATGCTATGCGTAAGTTATCGTTGCACAAACATTATAAATACCAAAATAATTTGTAAAAATTACTAGTCATATTCAATATAGAAGTTTTAAATATTAAGAGAAAATTCTAAATTCTTAAGTATCTGGATAATAAGTATAAAATAAAATAAAATATAACAATAAAAAATAATAAAATATAATAAAAATAATAAGAAATAAAATATAATAAAATGTTATTTACAAAAAAAGTCTTATTCTGAAAAAAATCGTTATTTTTCTTTTCTTCAAGGATAACGAAAAATGATATATTTTACATACAAAATTATAATATATTAATTACAACAGTATAATTGTGATGCACGTAACATTTAAATATTATATTATGTAAGCTGTCGCTATTCATAAATAATGAGTACATGAATAATGTGACTCGTTCGCGTAATTTATTCGACCGAAAGGTATGCGTATAACGATCCACTTCTTTACCGCTGCTTAATTTATAGGATTTCAATCAAGACTGGTTGTAATTTAATAAACGTTTTGCTAGTGAAATTAGTCGTTCGCTTGATAATGAACGGTAAAAATTTATGCAACTGATAATTTTTTCAATTGTGAATCATTGCATAATCTTTGAGCTTTCGGGTCGTCAAAAACTGTAAATATATGCGTGTGCATACGCTTTTCCGAAAGAGGGAACAAAGTGAAGAATTCCAGATCTAGGTAGATATAATTCTGCAGGTTGGGCTGACATAACTAACATAGCTCCCGATGGCTGTACGTAACGTGACTATGGACGCTTTGCGCTTGGGAAAGCCATTAGCGTCCAAAGCAGCCCACGAACCGCATTCTCTACTGCCTTTCGTCCTCCTTGAGCTTGTCTCCTTCTATCTCTACCTCAACAGCAATGCCGACCAGCATCTTTGCATAACGAATACCGATGGTGCTCTTTCGTTCTATCTACATCTTAAAATGATAGTCAAATACCTGAGATATTTTCCATTTCTCTTGTAAAATCGAGAACCTAAAATTGTAATCCATCTTTAAGCGACGTAGAAAAAAGATTAGATTTTCTGATCGAATTAATTATATCGTTTAATTGGATTTTCTCTTTTGTATCTATGAAATGAA
Source organism: Camponotus floridanus (assembly GCF_003227725.1). NCBI lineage: Eukaryota > Metazoa > Arthropoda > Insecta > Hymenoptera > Formicidae > Camponotus > Camponotus floridanus. Next base: position 1,112,683 of record NW_020229314.1, on the reverse strand, counting down.
AAAGAATGAATATGCAAATGAAAAAGAAACACATAAAAGACATATTGCCGGTCGCTCGATTCTTTTACGCAAGTTATTATTCAGAGAAAGATAGTATCTACTTGTAAAGAAATTCCCTTTTCCATAATATCTAGAGATAGAAAGCACGAATTGAATAAGCTTGCCATTAGCCTATTCTATTTGAGTCAAATTCAATTTCCACGATATCACGTATCGGCATCGATTGTTAAGTGCTACGCCATTAATTTGAAGTTCAGTGCGCGCTAACGCAACGACCTTATCAGCTTATCTAGGAATTAAATCGATCCTAACTTTGCAGTTGCCGAAGATATGACGGCTGCAATATCGACGCCGCGAGCGGAAAGATTACAATTTCCAACACGGAGTTTCGAAAGGAAGGAAACACGATGATGCTGGCTGGTTTCAGTTTGGTCTGTCTGTTCGCCCGCTTCCGGGTAGGAAGTAGTGCACGGGTTACAGAGGTCGAAACGCTACTTCCACCCACCTCCCAATAGACGTCATTGCCCGCTCGGCATATTGTTGTCCGGACAACCCTCCTCTGTCCGCATCCCTTGCATTTTGCAACGTTCGCACATTCGCAGCACTTCTCTGCGATATTTTATTTTGTTTATATTCCGCCGATAGAAACATCGCAGACTTTATGGGATTTATTTGAGAAATTTCCCGACAGTTATTCGAAATGGAAAAATTATTAAAGGATGATGATGAAATTGATTCGTTGTCGTTGGATGATCGTGTATTGCAGCCGTTGCAATTCGCTTGAAGCAGCAGTAGTTGAAGTTACGTCAGCAACTGCTCAACTGGTCAACGTTTCCTCAGCATGCCTGGATTTGCCGAGTGCCTGCCGCGACTCAATTAAATTGATTCCCTAGTTTATTTAGTTGCGAGACGGAAATGCATCGATAACTGATGTTTCTATGCGAATCGATGTGTGTGCGTGGTTTAGATCAGCGAGTTTGTTGAAATTTCAGAATTGGATATCACGTTGGCGAGTAAAGACCAATTTCATTATCATGTTATAGTTGAACGGCCACTTGCTAACACTAGAGGTTGTTATACTTTTATACTTTTAGTTAATTAAAAATCTGCTAGTAAAATGATAGAATCGCGATGAGTGCAAATTTTTCAATATAAACAAATTGTTTTTTGTGATAATAAAAATATGGCAATTGAAAAAGTAAATTACATATTTTTCATCCATCGAAAATTAGAATCATGAGATTATTTTAATTCTGTTGATTGATTTTGAGATTTTTATTTAAAAAAATATATCCCCCTTCCTTCCCTGAATGTAAACATATCGCACGATATTCAATATAACAATTATACCGGAAATTATATAAATTGAAAAAGTGGAAATAATCGAAGCAAAGAAATACATCGGCTAGCTATTGAAATACAATAATAAAAAGATATTTCTTCCGCAGTTATATACATCGACAAATTAAATTGTCGATTTATAATATCCTCAAAATTACAAATTTTCTACCACACTAATGCATGCTACATTAAAAAGCGGACTTTTAAATTTCGACGCATTTTCACATAAAACGGTGAAATGCCATTGTTTGACTTTACGTCGAATGACAGGAGACAGGAAACATTGTGTGTGTATATATATATATATGCATAAGTATAATTCTGCAGTTTCGAACAGTCTTCGATTCTACGTTTCCACAAACTGCATCGAAACGACTGAAACGTCAAGATATTTCGTCCGCGTAACATTCAGTCTGAAAGCTAACAATAAGAGATCCCGAGAGCGCGTATTTCTCTCCGGAGAGAAATACGCGAGATTCCACGTTCAATTGACGAGAGGTACTTTCGCTTTTTTTGGACACGTGACATTTTCTTGGCGCGCCAACGAACGTGTTCGGTGAAGTAATAAATAATGCAAAATCGAGATTAATATCGCATCGCGCATGGCAAAGTTTAGACAAACTATCGCGCAGTCAGGAACACCCGCAACGTCGACAGATGGCGACGAGCTGTGCGCCTATGTCGTTTCCCTTCCTAATGTATTCAGTCCTTTGGCCTGTTGGACCGCATGTTGTTATAAAACACGGGGGCGACGGCTGCGTTTATCGTGAATTTTACTTACGGGCCCGTCAAGTTTTCCACCCTTGGCTGTCGCAATTCTTTTTGTACCACGCGTGCGAGCAACAACTGCGTCAAAACTATTTGAGTTTACTTATGCAGAACACACATGCGGGATACATATGACTCCAATAGATTCACGTGATTTACTTTTCAATATCAAGATTAAGAATATTAACAATGTTATTTTAATACATATTGTTAGCTATAAAATTAATGTAAAATATTAAAAAGTTTCTGCCCCATTAAGATAATTTGCAAGATTTAATTTCTCATTTAATTTCGTATAGGTTTGCGAGCAATCAACGATGTAGATTAAAGTAAAATGGTACTTCGAAGAGATCGTGTGAAATTGTTCGAGTAATTTTATATTTTTATATTATTTTGCGAAAACCCATCGATGTTCTTTCAATTTGAAAAATTCGCAGGAAACCTTTGATAGCGCGGAAGAAATCGAACTGGGAATAGAGCTAACCGTAGAATTTTCTTCACTGTGCCAGCGTATTATGTTTTCGAGTTTCAGCATTAAACTTCAAAGACTTCTTGCCTAGTTTTCAGCCAAAGTTGGCGCGATATCGCTTCTTGCCTCTGGGGAAAATAAATTTTCAGACGTTCGCTGAATCGACGTTGAAATTCCGTCGCGGGAAAAATGCGTATCCTCGACGGATCGTATACCGATATACGCGTTAACCATAATTGTAGCCTATATACGACAGCGCGGTGAACATTTTTTTAGAGTTTTTTAGAGTTTTCGAGAGTAGTCAATATTTTTCGAATGAAAATAGCGTTGGCTAGTTTAACGGCGCCTGAATAATCGATTATTGTCCTCGTCAAAAATTTATTATCACCTTTATATTTGTTCGCGCTTTGTATCGAAATAATCGAACACGTTAAAACTGATATAATTTCGGGCGATATATATATAGCTATATAAAACGATACCGCGATGAATACTCCGACATTGCGATCAATGTCCGCTTTTTATCCGGGAGACTTTACACAGTCGTGTGTATTTTTCCATCGTCGTAAATTATTGAATTCGGTTTGTGTGCAATGCAATTCACGAGACGTGGAATTTGCCAGAAATACAACAATAAAACGATTCACATTACGTATGCTATGCTATAATCTTGCAATCGAAAAATTATATTTTGTCATGTATGTAATTTCATGCTATACGTGCCATTCAAAAATGTATTATGTGTATTTGAATCCATATTTCATATCATCGTTGATTGTCAAAATTGCTGTATCGCTCGAATTTTACACAAATGTTTACTCGGGATTAATTCACTCTTTCCAACAAAAATCTGTAGATATTACAATAATACATAAACTACCATTTTCCGCAATCAGTGAAATTACATTACAACAATATCGTTGAAAATTATAAAGTCGTTATCCGATCAAATGACGTACTTTTGTTTTCAATATGTAAACAATTTAATATCGCATGAAAATTCATTTTCAAATTTTATTTTAATTTAGAAAAATGCATCGACAACACTTTATAACAGTGATGATACCTTCAACTTTCATGAACCGTGCTTTATTTTCCACCGGTAAGAAGATGTGACACAAGACTTCTTCTTCTACGAGCAAACTTGTTGCTTATGTGTCGTTCGACTTCCGGAGAGTCTGGAGCTGTTCCAAAGTAGACAGTTGGCCGTACGTGCGTATGTTAAGGAAGTTACTTGCAAGTGGCTACCTTATATCAGAAGTTTAACCAAAATCTTAAAGATGAATCCACGCGTGTCAATATTATAAATATATGAGATCAATATCAAGATAAAGATGTAAACAATTGGCATATTGCGTTTAGTAAAATTACCAAACGTCCAACATTTTCAACTATAAAATTATTATGGCGGAAAGATTTTATCGATTAACTATATACAGTAAAACAGATTATTATCCGATGCTATTAATTCAACGCGTGGGGACGCAATTTCCTATATTTATATTTTATCAGCCCTGTCATTAGTTCCTGGATGTATTATTATTTGTATTTGTAAATATGGCTTAAATTATCTGTAAAATATTAGTTTATAATTATGATATATTGATTATAAAATATGCTTTATCTCTTCAACATATTTATTGTAATTGATAAATTTTGATTCTCTTTTTCTTCCTTCGCCTCTCTCTTCCTCTCTTCTTTTCCCGACACGTTGAGACTATATAATTTATTAGGATTAAAATTATTTATAAATTATAATACTCTTTAGGAAATTGTTTAGCGATAAACATTGGTTTTGTCGCAAAAATTACGTCATTTAGCAAACAATTAAATTTTTCGAATTGGATCGGACAATACAATTTCTGCAGAATCGTAACAATTATGCAATCCCTTCCAATCCCCATAAGTCTCGATAATACCTGCGCGAGTGTAAAAGCTCTACCTGTTCAGTTTTGAATATCCGCGCAGCTTCTAAAATGATAACGTACGCGCTATTATACGCATATATATGTACGTAAATGCAGTTCGTATTTATCGATATATAGCGAGAGTACCTAGGAATCGCATACATCAATGTAATGCCGTTATATAATTCGCTTCGATCTACCATTTCAATATTTGATTTAACTGATTACACAGGCTGTTTGGGAAGATTGGAAATTTATAGCTGCTCGGGTAGAATGCGATGTATCATTCCATGTGATTGCCGTTTCTTTTATAACAATTACGAGAAAATAACACACCCAATGTATTATTCTCCATTAATTCTGGTTTCTTTTATAGTAACTGCGAGAGAATAATATATCCTTGTATAAACATAAAATAACAATTTCAATCTTGATTTTACCACTCATATTTTTATTCGTAAATTAAAACGGACGTAATATAAACATGATACATTTAATGGAATATATTTCAAAATTTTTATAATGATCGTTCCAATCCATTTCGTACCTTCTGCGCGACGTAGAATGTGGCATTTCATTTTATTCCATTACACGGATGCTACGAAATTATTCTGTTGTAGGAAATATTCAAATTTCAGTGGCAATGGAAAATTTCGTATTACATTACGGTAAATTATTACGAACAAGCGGAATTAAGATTCACCGACACGTACAATTCATTCCCATGATGTTATTTCGGGCGAGCAGATTCAGTTCAAGGAATTTATATAGTTGTATAGAAATTGCGCCAGAGTTGCAGAGTCATCTCGTTTTACAAAACCCACGTGATAAATTCACAATTATTTCGAAAGATCGTTAAGATGTATCGGTCGATTCTACGGTAATTCTGCTGAATGAGCCGTTGCCAGAGGCACGGTGAGACTAGCAAGGTGTGTGTCACCCTTGTAGGCTACGCTTTGCGGCTTTCGCTATCAAAGCCTTTTCCTTACGTGGCGTGCACTATCACCGTGCAGCCTCGTTTGCAGTGGTTTGATGGTCGCGTCGCCGTACCGGAGGCTCTTTAAGGCCCCGTGAAGCTTATCTGTCGCGTCTTGAAATTACTCACGACTCGCAAGAACAGAGAGACTCCGCCGAAATAATTATCTGCCTTAACTATGTTTTCGCGAGATGAGATTTTGAAGATGCACCCTCGGAAACGAGCAGCGCGCGTCTTTGTACTTTGAGAACACGCTCCCCTTCTCGGCATTATATAACCGAATTATTTAGAAAAAGAAAAGGGCTGCGCCTCGCGGCGCGATTGTCTGCCTTGAGGATTTATGAGGATTATGTCTAGTCATGAAAGTAAAAAAAATTTTATGTTTTTACATTTTCTTGAAGTACATTGAAAATATTGAAGATACTTCCTAAAAGTTTCAAATTAAACGGATGCACATTGACGGAATTAAGTGTATATTTCATGAAGCGCTAAAATATATAACTTCTTTTATACACGACTATGAAGCTTCAGCTCTGATGTTTTGAGGGCTATCAAGCCAATATATAAAGATTTAAATAAACTAAAATTATATGGAATACTCGGAATACTTGATTCTGTGAAAATTAAAAAATCTACATTTTATTTAAAAGTAAACTTGACACAAATCTCGAATGCGTTTTTCTCGAAATCACTTTTTCAAAGTCGGTGAGCAAGATATTTCGAAAATCCTTACACCGATTTGCTTGAAATTTTACAGGCTTCTTCTACATATAAAAACCTATTAGATGAACGAAGGATTTTGTTCTTTAATGAATACTTTTTTTACTTAATAAAAAATGAGCAATTTTAAATCGAAAAAGAATATCTTAGTGTCAAATGGCTGCCATTTTGTCTCAAAACAATTTTTCGATTAATCCTTCCTTCATTTACTAGAAAATTTCATATATTAACTACAGTTTATCGAATTTTTGATATCAAATGAATCAGCTTCGAATAGCACTGCTCACGCTTTTTAAAAACAATATAAAGAATAACTAAAAAATAATATCTTTAATATTTTATTTTAAAAAAATATAATAACATCCTTAATACTTGCACTTTTGAATAAAAAATTATTATACTTTTCAAAAAAATTCCTAAACATATTTTTCTCGGTCTGCTGACTAGGCATAACCCCTTAATGGATACTTGAAAATGCGAGCGATGAAGAATTGGTGTCCATCGAAAAACGGCAGAAAGCTATATTATGTAAAAAAACAATCGCACATTTCCTTTTTTTCCTTCTCTACATTTGCAACGGTAATTACGCACTGACCGTAAACGACTCGCGCGAAGAAAAGCAACGGCGCTAACGGCTCCTTTGTAACGCACACGTGCGTTTACGGTGTTGTTCACGAGAACGACCTTTAATAAAAAGATTAATATCGCGGAATAAGAGTAAAACGCGCTGTCCGTGGTGTGATAAAGTGCCGCGGCTAAACGGGAAAATAGCGAAAACCGAGGCGAGGCAAGCTTTATCGAATCATGCCGCGCGTGTTTGCGCGCCCGTAGATAGAGCGACCGCATTATTTGTACCTTATCGTACGCATTACCCGCCCACGCATCGCAAATGCATCGTGCAAGATTGTAAAAGTTCCAGCGCGGGTAGATCGCGAGGAGCAGGTGCAGGAGCACCCGGCTGCGGAGCAGCACCTTTAATTAAAGTCGCTGAAGCTGCACCTTTACGATCGATTCGTGTCGTAAATGTTATAGGCGTGCGGTGTACGCCTCCCCATTTTTACGTTCGCCGCACCTCGCACCCTTCGCGCTTTTCCTCCTAAGTCACTACCCGATTAAAGTTCCCTGACAATGAGGGTAGTAATTACTACGATAACGATCCCGCGTGCATTTTTCGAACATAAACTTTCGTGTTACGCACGTTATTATCGCGATGATGATACTTTAAAGATCCTACTTCCCGCGATAAAAATGATTCTCCTCGTGGCACGAAATAGTGTCAACGATTAGTAATGCGTAACGTTAATCATATATTAAACAATGTAATGTATAATATATAATCAAATTCAAATGATACAAAAATCATAATTGTTAAAGCTTCAGTTTAAAGATGTTAATATCTGAGATCTGTCTTTCAATCAAAAGAAAAGTCCTTTTAATTAAAAAGAATTGTCAAGTATTAGAAAATAGCAGTTTTAAAATAGTGATTTTTGCACAACTAACACACACACATACACACATACACACATACATACATATATATAATTTTTTTGCGAAAAGGCAAATTTTCGCTATGGAATCAAATTTCATTGTAGCAATAACAGATACAACTATCATCATGTATATCCTCTAGAGCATTTTTATCAAATATTAATTATTGCTTTTTTTTCTCACATCGTTTTAGCATGGGGCGTATCGCATCGGGAAGTGCTAAATGGAAACAAACTGGCTGAGGCAGTAAATAACGCTGTCGATAACGGGTGCTCGATAATACGTGGTTGCGAACGAAACGTTTTACTTCCGGGGAGATTAAATGAGAGTAAAATATGATAACGCCCTGCGTATTCCGTCGATTCAGACGGAAAAATTTTTTAGCATAACGTGAATTACAGGGACGAAAAATGAGGAACGGAAAATTTTTAAAATTTCTAAAATTTTTAACATGTTTTACAAATAAATGGCGTTCGCGAAAATTAAAAATGTCAAAGTCAGACATGACACTATCACATACAGAATATCGAACTATAAATTCTAATTGTTGATGCTGTATCGATATATAGAAAATAATTGATGGTTCCTGTTATGCAGCTTGACCTAGTTTTAACTAAAACAATGTAGCTTAAATTGAAGCTCCGTTATGTATTATTTTAGTATATAAATTCAGTATGTATTGTTTGATCTATGATTCCATTTACTCATGTATATTTAAACGAAGCTTCGGACAGAATCTAGAATATAATATATATATATATATATATATATATATATATATATATATATATAAAGAAACGATATATACATACTTTGTTGAGTCAATATACTTGAGAAAAGAATTACAGTTTATTATCTTGTTCTTCTTTCTCATTCTCTCTCTCTCTCTCTCTCTCTCTCTCTCTCTCTCTCTCTCTCTCTCTCTCTCTCTCTCTCTTTCTTGTAGCATTTATTATGAAAGATGAGATAGACACTTTATTCTTTTTATTTCTTACGCGAAAAATAAATTTGCATAATTATGTTGCTTACAGATACTTGTTAAAATATACACTTATAAATTCTATTTGTTAAAATATTTAATAAATTATATTTCTATGTAAATTAAAAAACTTATAAACTGACATTCAATTATAAAATAATATTCAATTATAAATTTGTAAAGCAATACAAAGTTGTTCAAGCTGATGTTCTATTTCATAAAATTGATTTTCAGCCCTTTAAATGAGGAAATTCTGTAGATAATATTAATGCCACGCACAGTTCTCAGATAAAATATAGAAATGTTGTTAAGCATTGAGAGACCTGTAAAGTTGCCAGTGCAAATCTATTTCCTTCGTTGAGTTTCGAGGTCGAGATACCTTAGCAAGTAGGAGTCTCCTAGGATTTGTCAGGGCAGGGGTCACATCTAGGGTTGCCAGGTGGGTTACATCGTAGATACAAGCTGCACGTTAATGCTAATTTATTCAGAGCACCGAGCTTTTCGATCCGCAGGCGAACGTTAAACGAACTCGTAAAATCGGCTTGCCTTTATGTACGTTATAGCACGCGTTACGACTGACGCACATATCGAATCTCCCTCGGTTTCGAGTCGGGGCATGCAAATTTCCGACGACACCCTTCACGTGTCGACCCCCCGTAAGTCAAAAACAAATCGTTATGCGATGTGGCAGTCTCGTCGACACCCTCGCGCGGTAAACCGCGCTTCACCAAGTGGATCTCTCTTCTGCTCTCTCGTTTCGCGAGAATATGATTTTCATTTTGAGAGATTTATTTTCACGCCTGCCGTGCGATTTCGACAGGATGGAGCGAAAATGATTCTATTTTCATTCTTAGGGGTGCCTGAAATTCTCGATTCAATATTTAAATCTCTCTTTCTCTTTTTCTTTTCATCAATTTGGAGAAAGTTATTTCTCTCTTTTATCCTTAAAATTGCACTTTTTCTGCTATTTTGAATAAAATTTTATTCTACATTTTTGCATAAAATGTAAAATATGTGAGCAAAATAAATTTAAAATAACCAAAATTCAATTCGCATATTGGGGGAAAAAATTTTTTTTTAACGAATAAATGAATATCTAAATCGAGTAAGGTATTAAGCTAAATTACTCCACTCTTACTTCTTGCATTCACAATGGAGAAAATGCAATCAAGGTAGAGAAAACTTAGCAAGTTCTTTTAATTCTTCAATTCTTAATCTTCTTTTTAATTCGAGTGTCAAATTAAAGATTTGCAGAAATTGCACGACGACGCTTTCCCACAACAATACGAAACTTTGCGTGCAATTAAAGCCTTGTTTGAATGCTATCGACCGAAGCACATTGCTCGTCTTCGTAGGCCAATCGATATTCGTTAAAGCCGACAATCGGAATCATCAACAGCCGCCATCGCAGCGGTATCGTGTTAAAATACAATCTTTGTTAAGAAGAGAGTTGTATAACAAAGGGACACACGAGGTTCGAACGAAGATTGACGTCGAAAGAACGGGAAGATAAGAACGAGAGAGAAATAAATAAGAACCGGGACAAGTGGAGTAGCTTGTCGTTCGAGCTACATGCTGTTTCCTGAGACAACGAGGCGGAAGGATAGTCACGGGAGTGCGAACCGATGAAGTTGAAGCGACGATGATGATACCGACAGGAAAAGAGAGAGAAAGGGAGGAAGGGAGCGAGAAAGAGATAAAGAGAGAGCTTCGAGAGGGGAGTTTGTTCTTCAACGGGTGCCGGCTGCATTTCAAACAGGACTAACTCCTTGCCCCTCGAGGTCCCTTGCTAAAGTATTAAGTCGACGGCAAGTCTTGCCATCGCGACTTTTCTTGGCCTCTCTTCTCCCGCGTTCTCCATCGTTCTTCGTGTTCTTATTTTTTTTTCACGTCTTGTACGTGTAAGAAAATAAGTTCGACTTCCCTTTCCAACAGCATCGATGCTATTGACAATCATATATCTAATAATTCTCGAAGATCCCCGTCAGAAAGCGAATGGCCAAACCAATAAAGCTTCGATGAATCGCAAAAAGCGAGAAGGCACCGTTCCCGTTCGTCGAAAATGAAGAAAAGCGTAGCGCAATAATGGCAAGGCACCGTATAACTAAATCGATAACTAATATGATTTTTATCGTACATCGTGTGTTGATACGAAAGTTCAAAAAGATAATGGCTGCAGAGAGCGGTCTCAAGATGAAACTGCAATTAAAACGAATGACTCCGGTTTATCAAAGTATTACATTCATGTTTCGCAATCCATCAATTAAATCTTCGTTTTTCTTGATTTAACTTTGTGTTTTGAGGCAAAAATATACACATTGTTTCTTCTAATTATCAAGAAAGTCGTGGAAAGTTGATTAAAAAAATTGCACAAATGATGCTTGAATATAATTTTTAGCGGAAATATAAATATTAAATACAAGCTGAAGTACAAGTGTGTAAATAGAATAAATTGACTTGCGATTCGTTTTTGTAAGTGCAACTTTAAATACATATCATTACGTATAAGAGTTGAGTATAGAAGCGAACATAACATAGAATATATCAAAAGTTATACACTTGCTGCAAGTTGCAAATTTATTATAATAACCAGTACTTTGGCACTTTCTTAGCTGAAATTTAATTGATAATTGATAATAAAATTTTAAGTAAAATTTTCTCAATATTAAATATATAATCAATTTCAATAAAAGATCAGATTAAATTAAAATTGGAAATAGTTAAAAAACAATAAATTATTAAAAGTTATTTTATGCTTAACTAATCAGCTGAAAATTATTTTATTTCAAAGTTTTTTTAATTAAATGTAACTGAATAATCAGATTTCAAATAATATTTTTACGAAGAGAAAACCAATTCATACATATGTTACAATTATTCATTAAAAATATCTACGTATTAATTAAATGAAAAATGTATGATCACTACAATTTTAAATAACATTCAATTTTCATTGTGCGAATAATAATATCTGTACTTCTTTTATGTAATTAAATCGCATTTATTTCTTCCCTCATAATTTTATATTTCATCCATATTACCTTTGTTATTTACCTGTTTTTATGTTTAATACGTATTGTAATTACCAAGTAATAAATGCATCAAACGCTATTGTGTTCAAATAATTTAACTTAATTCGATAAAGTGCGTTGGAAAGTAGCGATAGTACTATGTCGTTATACGACAATGAGTTTGTATGGAATGTTTCACAATAACATACAGTGCAATGTTAAAATCTTTATAAAATTCGTCAACATTTTGTTTCAATTTCGTTCGTCTTTGTCATAGAACGCGTACAAGATATAGCGTATGATGAAGTAAATTCGCTGAATTTGCAAAATTATGTCTAATCAGCGAAGTAATCGCGCCAAAGGAAACGCGGAAATAGTAATTTTAGTCAACATTGTATTCGAGAAATTTTGTTACGTCGAAAATGAATTTATCCTTCATTCCGACGTGATATTTAAGATTATACGCGCAGATTATTTTATGTACTTGCATTGCGCAAAATTCATATCGCTCACAAATCCCTTTTACATTTCGTTGAAACATAAACACGACGGCAATATTATTTCCGCCATTTAATCGCATTAGTATACTTTTAACGCGTCACGTTTGAAAATTAAATTTCACCGATGTCGTAATTAATTGAATCACGGGCTGAGGATAGGGACTAACTTTCACTGAAAAATCACTCTATTTTTCTTATTTACGAATCCCTTCGTTTTTCCTTCTCATTTCTCTCTGTACCTATACCTCGCATTCTCATTCTTTCCGATAGTAATCGAGCGGAATGGCATCCAAAGGGAAAAATAGATAACTCCGCTGAACACTTTTTAATATGCGTCACAATTTCCCCGGAACTTCCTTGCAAGAAAGATCACTCTCGCATATTCTTGACGTTGCGCGCGAGGGGAGAAATGTCACAAAACTATGATATCCGCGAAAGATTGTCCGGCGATCGAGAAACGAGGATAAAATTCCGACGACGCCGAGGCACCGAGCGGATTCGCACAATCGCGGGGGTGCGATCGCGACGAGGGAGATGCACAGGTTTTCCCGCCAGTGCGCGCGAAGACCGCGACCATTTCCGGTTTTCTTCGGAGAGAAGCGAGACGGGACTGAGTGTCTCGCGGCCACCCCGTTCGAGGGGTTGCCACCCGGCAATGGGGCTGTGGCCCATCGCGCCTGCGTTACGCTCCTGCGCGCGTATAACCACTCCTTGTCTCTCTTTCTCCCCCGCCGTGGCTGGGGCTGTTTCCTCCTTGTCCGATGGCCCGCATTTTTTCATCGCTGTTCGCATAGCGAGCCGAGTTCCTCGACATTCCGAAGCGCGTGGCTTACCCTAAGTAGCCCCCATTAAGAGATTGCAAATCGTGGATAATTAACAACTATTGGCAAGATTGCGCCGTATTAAATGTTGACCTATTGATTTTTCAGTGATTTTAAGGAGAGGGGAGAATCTAGCTCATTGAGATCACAACAAAAGAAGACATGCAGATTTCGAAGTGGAATAATCTTGGAGTGTCAAAAGGACTCGAGAAATCGCGAACAATTGAAAATGCGTTATAAAGATGCGGACTATTAAATATATGTACATGAAAAAAAATTAATCAAATATCGTTTGACATTGGATTAATATTCGTTGTGCTCCGTCTTGCATTCCTGTTTTCTCGTACAGGTTCATAGCCACGCAACGTACATTCTCAGCAGCGAGTTAGTATAGTTAGTTGACCTATACGGTGCAGCGGATCTGTCACGAGAGAGCGATTAACATAACAAACGCATAATAATAGTCCGTTGCCTACATACCTCTCTCTCTCTCTCTCTATCCATTCTGTTACTCCCTGCTTCAAATCGCTCGACTTGTAATAGACGCGCGTACGCATTGAGACACTGCGAACATTGCCTTTGTTTGCCCTCCATTTCCTTCTGCATTGTTCGAATCTTCACAAATTATTGAAACGGTAATTTGTCTCGCACCCAAGTTTTTGATACTCGCATTACAACGATCAAAATAATTAATTAGTAATGAATAATCACGCGATTGAAGAAATAAAGCATGATATGAAGTAAGAAAAAATGAAGGAAAGAGAAAAGGAATAGACTGTAAGATACAAAGAAAAAAATACAAAATTTTTGTAATATGCAATTAATTGACATAATCATATTTTGATATATCATATTGCATAACAGGTAATTGTTAGTTTTCATCTATGGTCGATAAAGTGTGTCAACAGTAAACGCGTAGCAAGTTAATATTGAACCAAACTCAAAGCAAATTTAATTCCATACATGATCAGAGCCGTAAATACAAAATATATTGAAATTTGATAACATGTATAATATCAAATATTATCGAGTTTGTATTAAAAGAAAATTGTTTGTCGAAATGCATTAGTATATTAGTAATATTGTTGAATATACTTACACAAATGTACATTATTTGATTACGTTAATTCACCCGGCGATGTCAATCGGGCTTAGTTCCTGGATGGTTCCTGGATGGAAAGCGACGCTGCGGCGACAAAAATTCGCGAAGGGGTTGTATAGGGGAAAATTGCGTGCGGAGATCCGCTCTTACGTTGTGGAAAATTGCGATAAAGCTACGTGAACCGAGGATGAACATTTTGCCTCACCGATACCGGTGATTCGTCGACGCTCGTTGGCGAGACCCGGATAATTGGCCGGTGATCCGAGGTCGCGATATCCGCGGTTATTAACCCCGAGCTAATGCGATTTTGTAACCATGCGAGGGAACCAATCATATGACGCCCGTTCCCTTGACATGCCTTGTCAGAAAGCTATAATCAAGTTCATAATCAACGCGAGAAAAAATGCACATGTCAAAGAAAATCGATCGAATAATTACACCATCGCATCTACTTATATAATTATATACATTGTTTTTTTATATTTATTTTGACGAGATTTACGATGAAACATGTGGAAAATGTTTATATGTAACGTAAAGTTATCTCTCACATTTTAGATTTCTTTCATTTGTACGATATGAACGTTGCATATCCACAAAGCAAGGCACGTTTCAAGAGAAATTATTCCAAGGGCATGAATTAATATATTCAGAGAACAGAATTAATTATTATTAACTCGTAGGAAAAAAACTGATTATTTTTGAGAAAAAATTAATTATGTAACTTTTGTGCTTAGTTTTTTAATAAATTTTTAATAAATAAAACTTGATTAAAATTTACTCATTATTAAATAAAATTATAAATTATTATCGAGTCGATCACATGTAAAACCATTTTGTTTTTTTTTCTTTTTTTAATATAAAATAAAATTTTTAATATAAAATTGTATAAACATTTTCTCGTGTATGCATAAATACATATAATGTGATAAAGAATAATTATTACCGTAATCATTGCCTACTTAAACCGCAGTTATTGCTAATGTCTCCTGAAAAGTGGCAAAATTAAGGGTAGTAAAAGCAATGCACCAGACTCGCCGATTTGAGGAGACGGAGATTCTAATGTTTCTACCACACGAGGGACCAATGTAACCAATTCTCCGCGACTCGTGTCGACGAATGGTGGCGCGACCAAAATTTGACTGCAAAAGCGAACGGGCTAAGCTAATGTGGTTGCTCGAAATTGCTCAACTACAGTTATTTAACTGGCGATGTCGACATTGCCCGTTGCAATGAATTAGAAGTTGCACCGCGAATTCCAATGGGTGTGCCTGCGTGCATATATTGTTATGTATTACGCTTTCCGTTCACGGCGCGTTTATTTCTTTACGCAAAGTTGACGATAAAATGGCGAAATAAAATTGTAAAATAATTTTGAACCATTATTAATAGTCATGCGTTCATAATTTACTACTTTTGATGTATCTTCAAATAAGCAGAATAATCATATTTTTGTTTTAATTTTTAATTATTTGAGCTAAAATTTAATATTAAATTTAAACAATAAATTTTTATAGCTTTATTTATCGATATTTTTTCCAAATTATATGAAAAGAATAGAAAAAAATAACAAAATTAATGTAAAGTATCTTAATAGTATAAAGTATAAATGCATTTCACGAAAAGTATCTTGCCTCAGTTTATTGTGAAATAAAACGTGCAATTCTAAAATCAGATAGAAGTGCATCGGTACCAAATGCATGAAATTCATTTGATATATAGCTCGCAAAATGTCTAAGAAAATAACCTTATTGACAAGTAGAAAATTTATAACTTTTATTTATCATTCACTTCTTAAAAGAGAATTTCTTCTCGAGGATCTCTCGTCCAATTTTTATTCATTGCACTCTAATTATTTAGCAATATTCATACATAAGTACTAATAACCACAAGTACTATGTTGAAAGACTTTAAATATTTTATAAAAAGGTCTTGAGTATCTTGAAGTCGTGTAAAAGGCCTTTGTAAACGTCTCTCTTCGTATTTTAAGTCCTCACTCTTTAGAAATCGAGCGTTGAATTCTCACTTACAAGTTGTATCGCAACAGAAAATTCGACTGCAATAAATTGTACAATAAGTATTTTACAAATAAGAGGATTGCGGTATCATATTATAATCTCATGTCACGTTGCACACGTTAACTGCCGATGAAGCAATTGAGCAAATTTAATTAACGTGCTGAGATTTATGCATGATAATTAACATAAAGCAATATGTATAATGTACCTCGAAAAACGTTCGATAATGAAACAAATATGAAAAACGATAATGCATTCAGTGTATTAAATCAATTTAATAATTATTCGATTATAATAATAACAGTTAATATAAAGAAAAGAAAAATATAAAGATTAATTCGCGCGCGCGAGAAAGAGGAAAAAGTTATTTTCAGGCAAGTTAAAAGAAAAATTTTTTGACATATGAATAAAACTTATATAATCACGTACATTCTGGTGAAAAAAGTTCTTTGCTTTCTTACAAATTTCCTTGTTTGTGATACAATCTCGACTTTTCCATTTTCACATTGGAACATTTATGCTCTGTTGCTAAACTTTGCTGAGGGAAAAATATGCGGCAATTTCCTCTGTTTAGATTTAATTTTCAGTTTAAATATGAGCGAAAAAATTTTGGCTTTAAATCTACATTGTACTAAAATGAAGTTAAGACGTAATGATGCATATTGTAACGATGTGTTATAATGTTTCTTAAAAAATCTTCTTTAATTTATACTATATATTTTATATATATGATTTTTAATAGATCGATATAACGAAGTATCATCAAATGTTCAATATGTGTGTGTCATGTGTTTATATTCCTTAAAATATAATATAAATTATATAAATATTATATAAATATTATGTAAATTATATAATATAAATTATAAAACATGGAGTTTGGGAAAATTTCATTTAAAATTTATCAATAGTTTCAAATTTTATAATTAAAATATATATTTGTGAGTGTGTGTATATGTATGTGTATGTGTAACTCTCTGCAATATTTAGAATGGATGAATTTTTCCATCGCAATCGAAAAAAAATATAAATGCGTAAAAATTATTATATAAATCAATATTTTATAAATGTTTTCTAAAATAATTTTGATAAAGTTGATGGAACGGATAAATGAGGAAGACAATATCGGCGACTCTCGTTGCCGTTCTTGATCTATACCTTGTGAGGCGATAACGTACAAGGACATAAAACCTTTAACGACACGAAATGATAAAGTATAAACCTAGGAAACGTCGACGCTCAAAATAGCAAACTATAATTAACTTAACTGCAATCTTTTTTCAGATTTTAAACTTTTTCCATTTGAAATATGTCATGTGTGATAGCAAATGTGAAAACACAATCACCTGCAATGTAATTGAAGATTTTATTTTATTTTAGTTGCTATATGTAATATTTATATATCGATTCATATTTTCGGGCTGACATTGTTTGATGGAAAAGTTAATTTTACTATTTCTAAATTTTCTTAAGTATATAAAACATACAGGAAATAAACAACTTTCCACAAAATTAATTTTTATCATTTTACCCGATGCTGAAGAAATCTACAATTTGACTGAAAAAAATCTATAATTGTTCTATTCGTGCGAGATATATTCATACAATCTTCGTCAAGTGCTTAATTTGAAGAATAATCTCATATCTCGAGAACAAGCTTTTCCATTCTGTTATCTAAATTTCTGAGATGAATATTATTAAAAGAAGAATATTAAGATAATAATGGGATAGAAATTCCTCAGGGTAACAATTCTCCAGGATAACAATCAGTTATGAAAATAAAAATAAATATAATCTTTCAATCTCGAGTATCCTCAGTAAAAACAATCTAGTCGCGAGAGGCATCAGCTAGCGACGTGAAAGCAGAAATCCTTTAACCCCGAAGGAACGCCATTCCCTGTGGGACAGTTTGTCAACGTATGATGAGACAATCTTCGAGCAACATATGCGCTACTCAGCCTTTGATCTGTCATAGCTATACTCGGAGATATCATAAGGGTTTCGCCGCGGACACGCTAGTAGAATGAAAAATATGTCGGCCGCAATTTGCGTGCAATTTAATGCGCGTATGCGGTCTAATTGTGCGGCAAACGCAACGTACGTTAAAAAGATAACGCGAAAATTGATGTATTTTTCTCTTCACATCCGTGACGTACAGATCAATTAAGCAAATCTGAAAATGATGTATCGAGGGAGAGGTTGAGAAATGAAAATTGTGTGAATAAAAATTATTTTATGCACCATTAGACACGCAACGTGAAAGAATTCTAATCTGTAAAATATATCGGTGACCTCAGTAATCGAAATGATAATTTAAGTTTGTGGAATAACGAGATAAATAAGTATCAAAAATACAATTTGCTAGAGTAATTCCTTCAGTTCCTGCAGTGAAATCACGTTTAGACTGAATAAATATTTCGTATTATGGATATTGTGTTACCAATATACTTTTTTATCTCTTGCTTCGTTAAGAGTACACATAATATATAATTGAAATATCCACAAAAATTCTATCTCTTTTTTTCTTTAATCACATCATCAACATATCGTAGTTTGGTTGTCAGATTGAGTAGTCTTCTAATAAGAAGGATTTTTCTGCAAACAGCATAAATAATATTTTGCTTTTATATTTGAAGAGCGACATTTCTTTCGCGCGTTCAAATTTACGATACTCATCTCTCGATCGAGAAACATCAATGACCCACACATCTCGATTCGTTTTCGTTTCATAAATCCGTAGATTTGTTCCACGAAGGACGTTGGTGCCATAGGTATATATTATCACTGCACACAGGTACGGCACGCGGTGCGTCTATAGGATAGTAGATAAATTATGAGTCCCATAGCGAACCGTAGATCCCATGGACGCAGACGTACTGCGATCATTATCTATGAATTTATGGCAGCAGTCACCGCGAAGCCACCCAGCATTTTCGGAGAATGATGTGTTAAAAGAACTGGTACATGACATTCATGAGATCTATCTCACTTTTGTGGTAGCTGTAGAACAGCCATTGATGAGAACAGATTTCCAAGACAACGTTGTTTTAATTTCCTTAATTTCTTCCGTTTGATTATATATTATTTTTTTTCCCCTTAAAATTTTTTTTTCACTGATATATATCATGTTTTTTATTATAATTAATTAATATTAATTAGTAAATTATTTTGTATTTTTTATGTACAGCATAAAAATTTTATATAGTTTATAAATTAATTATTAATTTTCTTTTACAAGTAAGTTGTTGTGTATTTGATTTTATAATCTATATATTTTGGATCTATTATAGAGAAGTTGATTGAACATCTGCCTTTAATGATTCAAAGAACTATTTTTTTACAAAATACAGAATCCGTATTAGTTATTGTAAGAATAATATTGTAATGAACTGAAAAATCTTGATAAGGGCCAAAAATTTCATGTTACAAAATATATACCATTTTACTTAATGAATATTATATGAAATTTTATTTTGTTTTTTAAAATAAAGCACACATACATCGATTACTTTTTAAATAACAAAATGAGTGAAATTTTGTCCGCATTTTCTCAAATATAATATAATAATATTTAATTCTAATAAAAATATTTAATTATTATAAAATTAGTAGTCTAGCCATGCGTTGACCAGTAAAAAATTCTTTTTCTTTTTGTTATAATTTTGTATTAAATCTTAATATATACCAGAAATGAAAGGTCACGGAAGTAAAGGTCGGAAATGTACGGAGAGTTAGCCAGGAGAATAAGAAAGCAAACATTTGGTTCGCGACAAGAATTCACAATGGCATTCGTTGCTTTCACGGTCGCAACGTTACGTTGCATTGCATATTGTAATCCGAAGCAAAACTATGCTCGTTCTCTAGAGCTAAAGCATATCAGATGTATGTATGATTCGGTACAATCAGAAATTTCGCATTGTACATATTTTCAACGTCGAAATATTATATCTTTGCTGAAACCTTTTGATGGAAGCGTAAAGTTATGTTATTTACATAACGAAAGAAATTCAGCTTAGATATGCATCAAGTTTGGATAAAAATGAATCATGAAATGCAGTACTTTTAGACTTGTATATATAATTTTATATATGCATATAAATTGTTTGTTAAAGCTAAAAAATATTCTTTTCTGAAAAAGATAAATATAACAACATACATATTTTTAACTTGATTCGCTTTCTCAAAAGCAAATATTTTATGGAAAGAACTAACATTTCTATCGATGACACACACAATTCTTTATATTTATTTATTTATATTATTCTTTTTTCTCTCTTTTTTAATAGCATTGTAAATTTATTTATAAATGACATAAATATATTAAATCCCGAAATTTTAAATTATATTTTAAATGTATTTATGTTACAGACATAGATTTTGGAATCTACATTTAATGTCAAATTCGCTCATCACATTTAACCTTATGAATGAATCCATTTTCCACCAACGAGATGCTCATCGACCTCATTAAATAATTTATGCTGTGCTTAATTGCGCAATTTATTTGACCAGGCATAACAGTTATATGTGTACGTGTGTGACATGGCTTATCCCATATATAATTTATTTAACAAAGTATCAGTTTACACATTCATATAATTAAGCAATAAAATTTGCACGCATTTGTCACTATATTCTCTCATTCGTAACATTTAAAAATAATAAAAATATTAGCAGAGAAATTTTTATCTTTGGCTGTTATTGATTTCTGACAAATAATGCGAATTTTAATATTTTACATGAAAATCTTTGATCACTCCTTTTTTTGACAGAATTCGATTGTATGTTGAAGATAGATGTGTGGAAAAAATGTTGAGAGTGAACATGGCAGACAGAATTTCTCTATTCTCATTACAATTCCTAGTTTGTCTAGTATTTAATAGTATAAATTTAGAGTTTTTATTGGAATTCAATAAAACTTTGCTCCTTTCCGTTTCGTACACAAATTGGATTTCTGAATCCAATCCCGATTACGATAATCAAAAGACAATATTTACGATACATTGTGCAAAATAAAATATCATGGAAAATGTTTACATATTAAAATTTTAATATTAATAACTTAATTTAACAGAAAGAAAGAGAGAAGAAAACTTGAGGTAAATTTTTAATAGATTAAAAAAAATAAATAATTGCGTAGAAGAAATCAAATAAAGTGAAAAAAGAATACAATGAAATAAATTGCAAAATTATACAAGTCCAAATATAATTTAAAATAATTGAAATAATAATGTAAAACAGTTTAAATAATAATTAATTTTGCGATTGATTGGTATACATTTGCATATAATTTACAGTTATAAATTACACTATTAACATTTATTAGTCATATAAAGTCGCGAATCTCATCAAATCTAGGATAAAAAAAGGATAAGAGAGTAAATTGCAAATTGTTAAAATTAATTGATATCAATTAACGAAGTATAGTACCTTTTCGTTCTATTCTTATCAAGCAAATTTACGAGAATTGGAACATTGAAGCAATTAAGGGAAGAAGAAAGATCGAAATCGAAAATCACCGAGCCAAAGGGGGAACAATGTTGAGAAGAGTGAAAATTGCACGTAGCTGGGAAGTCTTCGCTCGAGGGCGAAAAGGTGGCGCGATTGGTTCAACGACCCGCACATCCGTCGCTTTCGAACTTGGTCCACCATTAAATATGGCAACGGACGGTCCGGACGACTAATGTGATTGCTGGCAGACTGTTACCGGATGTTAAAAGCATCGTGTCGTAAACTCTACTCTCCGCTCGTGAAGAAGAGAAAGAGACAGAGTCGTGTAATCGAGCATGACTGGTTGCTTGGTTACCGTACTTCCTTCATCATGTAACCGCAAATTTGTACGAAATAAATATCGAATAGAACGAAGAATATTCAATGTATATAAATATACTTTCTTCATCGTATAACTGCAAATTTGTTCAGAATAAATATCGAATGAAGAATATTCAGTGTAAATGTATACTTTTGCATCCTTGGAAAATGAGCTGTATCAGAAATTTTTCATCGCGTTCATGCAAGTCTAAATGCCCTAGAGAGGTAAAAAGTAGTTTGGATCGTACTAAACTTTTAAACTATACATTAAGGTACACTGAATTAGTTTCTATTATGCCAATTAATTCCATATAATAATAATTTCAAATAATATTTGCTTTAATATTTTTAGACTTAATTTCATTATAAATACCTGAGACATAAGTATCTCTACGAATTAAACTTCGCCAATATAAATAAGGAAAAGTATATATTTTTTTAAAATTTAATTTTAACTGTTTTTTCTTTATTATAATATAAGGTTAATGTATAGTTTTATTACTTATATATTCAATGTTGAAGATTTATAATCTAATTGAACCTAAAACTTCTATTTAAAAAAATATTAAAATATGATATAAAATTTGCAAAAGCACTTTTTTCAATTTTTCTTACAAATAATTGTAATCATGAAATCGAATCATAGTATCAAAATATAATGAAAAGAGTGAAATCTAATTATTATATAGTTCCTTATTGAAAATATATAAATCTAGGATTAAGAGTTGATATTGAAATATTTGTGCATAAAGCAAAATAGACAACATTGATTTATTTGTGACGAAATCGAAATATAATAAGGTGAACAATCTCCCACACAATGTATTATCTCTTCAATGGAAACTACGCTCGATGGATATTAACCGAAGGTTCTGTATCGCAGGTTGTTTCGGAATTTCGGAAGGTTTGCTCGAATCAACTATCGCTCTTTGAACGTGTAATTTGTGGTTGAGTCCTGGTTGGATACACGCCGCGGAATTTCCAAAGCGAATTCTCATACAGCTTCAAGAAACCATAGTATAATTGATTCAAGGGAGCTGTCTGCAGTCAGAATAAGTTCTTACTGGCCCAGTCTTGGCCGTGTCTTGAAAATATCTCAAAATTACAAGACAATAGACTAAGAAATTATGTAAATTTTTCTATAAACTTTCAATGGAAGCTTGATATTTTCTATCGTTTCCAATCGTTTATCGACAATACACATTTAACGACAATAATTGCGCTACAAATTCACTTCCGAGATCAAGTCTCCGGTGTATCCGGATGTTTCCTCCCGATGCCGATGGGTAACTTATAGAAGCGCGAGTTAATTCGATTACCGCAGCACAGCCGTCGAAGGAAACTCTGTCGATCGATCTTTGTTTCGCCTAGAGAATTCTTCCAGAGGGGGGTCTTCGACATTGACATCGTGTCTCGTCGGTCGTAAATTTATACCGAACCTTTGCGTAATTAAAGAGACATGAAATAATGGACAGATGAACTGATGTTGAAAATTACTCGCTGAAAAATTGATAACAATAATCACAGTCTTATCCATCAAAAATACATTTTTGCGATCGCGTATAAACTATCGATATATCCGATAACGATACTGTAGATATAGCAAAACTTTGAGAGTAACTGTCCTTTCAAAACATCAACATTAATATATCGAAAATTGATACGATGGAAGATACATATGCTACTGGACATGTTGCAGGATACGCGATCCTGATTGATACTGTTAGAGATTATTTTCACCACGATCCAAGTCATGAAAATAAAATCCTCGGGGAGGTTCATACGATCGTAATATCGCTTTATGCTTGATATTGTCATTATCCGAAGCCGCGGCTGTCTTAAAGAAAGCCGTTCTAAAATAGCGGCCCTTAGTTGAACAACTTCTGGAGCGCGCGTGCCGAAGACGAAGATCGTAAAAGACTTTTACGTACCTCTCGAAACGATGGGGCGTAATCTGCGACGGGTTTTCCCGTGGCTCTGATTTATATTATGCTGAAAAACTATCGCGATGCTCGCGATTGTACGCATCGAGAGAATACGAGAGACATTTTACAATACACGCGCATTTTTCATTGTGAATTAGACCCTTGTCTCGTACTCTTCAAATCACGATTTCGTAAGGATAAGAATTATAAATCTCACAACGCATTTTCGTTGTATTGTATACATTTTATTATGAATATAAAAATTGCAGAACGAACTGTTTCTCTCGACGAGCAAAGCCGGCAAATAATCATCTATTCAAATCGTCAGTTGTAACAGGATGGTCCAGAAAATATTTTACACACTATTTCTCGCGCGAGAAACTAACGAAACATTAATTATTCGAATTATGACGTAAATGATTAAATGACGACGTTCTATGATGGCAAAGTTAATTTCGCGAAATGGTAAATGATTTATATTCAAACTCTATTGAAAGTTTAAATCTGCTGTAATTAAATATAATTGTATAAGAGGATAAATGCGTTCTGTCTTAAATGACGGGATAGCAAATCTGGTGTAGGACTGCAAGCGAGCTAGCCGACCTTTGTTTCATGCCGCTAATGATTTCGCCCATTAGGTAACGTTACTTAGCGAAACGGCGCGCAATCGAGCTTAATTAATTGCATTTGCCGCCTTCGATTATCCTGGTTGTGTGCAACGCTATTCCTCATGTCACTCCAATGTCGATAGTTGAGAATATTGAGGAATCGTTAAAAATTGTTCGCGGAAAGTAGTTGCGCAATAATCGACCAAGAGAAAGTTTATTAAAATTTCTACAAAGATATTTAAAAAATTACAAGGTTTTTTTTCAATTCAATATCAAATTGTGTCAAAATTCAACGCGACGAAATGTTATCCGCGATTTGTGTTGTTGGGATTGTTCCGATAAAATGTCGACAGACGTTTTAAAGAAGGCAACAGGCGACAGGCTTTAATTGCCTGCAAGTTCTTTCGTCTATAATAGACGAAATAGCCCGAGCGTTTGAAATTGATCCTACCAGTTTAGCACGATCGATTCTAGTCGGAAAAGTCGGAAGTTCGAGTAGGATCGTTAAATCCCCAACCTTATCGACGACTTAACCGCCCTCGAAGAGATAGTGGCCATTCACTGGGCCAAATTAACTCTTCGCGCAGACTGTTTCGATGGCGCGATGGCGGTAGACGGCGGCAAAGGAAGCCCTCATTCGGGGTGACATTTTCCATTAAACTTTGCCGCGTTCGTCACCTCGTCATCGTAACTTTTATCCGACTCTGCCGGTTCATTTTAATCTTTTATATCGATCGCGTGTTTGATAAGAATCATGGAAGCTTGCGAAACTGCACCCGAAACCACTCCCGTACGAAGAAAACGCTTTTATTTTATATTGAGAATTGTTGAGAATATGAATTATGCATGGCAAACGATAAGAATTTAATGGGGAAGATTACATTATTCATCGTTGCGATGCGCAAAGTTCATGATTCGTTTTATTACAGTGCATACGGAGATCACCAAATACGATGAAATCAATTTTAAACGATAATTCACTCAAAATCAAATTGAGCATTACTTTATTAAATTATAGAAAAGGTTAAAAATGCTTTCAAACGAGTTATCTAGTTATCGGAAACGAACTAAGATTCGCTCGATTGCAATCCTCGTAGAAAGAATTCATTCCAGCAAATAAGTATTATCATTAGGCCAAATCGTTTGTATGCAAAGAGGATAGAAACATAAAAATGATGTAATTAATCGCGAATCTTGGAAATGCTCAGAAACGTTGGCAACAAGCCAACGATTTGAGAAAATCGTCTTATACCCTGTCTACTGTCACAAAGAGATAAGCCGGCGAAAAAATATGAAGCTATATAAAACGCGGGATTTTCTTACTATTTAGAATTACAATAACAATACTCAAGATAAGTGAAAAATAACATAAAAATATATGAAGCGGTTCGGATAAAATTTGAAGGAGCGGTGCAGATGAAATCAGGGATTGGATATGACAGGACAGCATGCGTAAGCCCTTTGACAAAGGGACGCGAAAATCACCTTACTGTCTTTGTGCGACAAGGGATGGTAAGAGGCGGGAGGAGGAAGAATGGAACAACGTAGGATCGTTAACGTTGAGGTAGGACAGGTCTGCGTTTTCCCTGGCCACGTCCTTCAGTCTTCATCCTCTGCTTTGTCCTTCTTCCCAGTTCTACGAAATCCTACGAGAGAGAATGCTAGGATCCAGAAGCCGGAGGGAAGATAGAGGAAGACCAACAAGAACAGACCCGTGATTTAGAGCACGACTGCACTGCGCATCTTACGAGAAGAGAACGGCACATGGGAGGTCGAGGAAAGAGGGGGGGGGAGAGAGGAGAGAGAACCCACGAAAGAAAGGGAGAGATGGATGAATGCCGGGGACTACGCGAGGGAAGGATGAAAAAGGAGAAATATCAGGAAGAACCGCGTTGCGTTTTCTTTTCAGATAAGGGGGGGGGGACCCGTAAGAAAAAAGGAAGAGACGAGCCAATTGAAAAGAAAGAAGATCATTGTGAAGGGAAGAACGTGCATTGAGAAAAAATAAAAAAAGAATGAGTGTGCGAAGTTCTGTCCTTTCATAGGAAAGTGTGACATTAAAGTCTCCATACAAGATACTCCCTTTTTCTTAGGACAGCGAGGAGAAGCATTAGGAAGACAGGGAAAGACAAACTCTGTGAGCGTAAGAGCATACTGCACTTTTGTGCCATCTGTATTTCTGTTGCTTTTTCCTTGTCTAGGTAAAAAAAATCACGGTGTTCACAGCCTTCTAAGACTCACAATAGAAAGAGACGAGAAAATTGTTGATTATTTTAAACAAGGAAAATATCGGATATGCAATTAGAATTTTTTTATTAAAGCTTTTAATAAAAGTCTAACTTAAACGGCCACATTTTCCACCTAAAATTTTTAACATTAAATAGTAATTTTAAATAGTAATTTTAAACAACTGAGGGAAAAAATGCAATAAATTTTCAAATAGCTTTCAAGGGAAACCTTATTCGACGATCCTTCTTAAGTTGCTATTAAAATTTTGATGAAAATTCGACACTCGGGCTTGCAAATTTCGTGATAAAATTTTGTTGGCTTTTCTACTTTAAGTAAAATGGTTTTATCAAATATATATAAGTTTCAGTATATATTTTTATATTAATCTATAAATTCCCAAAGATTTCCAAAAGAATATAATCCTTGAGTTTATTGCGGATTTTATATTCGCTGCACATTTTGCTGCAGCTTATTCACTAGATATAGCAAACAAAAAAAAAATTGTCAGAGATTACATTTGGTTATTCTTTTCGTCGATGTTCAACCAGGAAATCGGATACAGAGTGTCGGCTTAAAATCTGTGTCGGTGGTTAAAAGACTCCAATTACTACTAGCCGGAATCCTGAACTGTGGAAAGGACGAGCGAGGGAGTTTGACTAAACTATTCGCTTTCGTAACTGCTAAATTACTGAATTTTACGTCTTTCACGTGGCATATTTCGAGCCACTCTTTTTGCTTCGTTCGCCCCTTTGTTCCAGCGCTCCTTTTATTCTCTTTTGTCGATTTTAAATTTTACTGTTTTGATAGATCCGTGACGTGAAGTCTTCGTAAAAAATACGAAGGGGCGGATCCGTCCTTCATATTTCTTTATTCCCAGAAATCAAATTATTATTGAATTATGATACGCATAATGCATCTCTAGACTTCTCTCAGGAGCGATATGGCAAAAACATCGCGTCTTATATGTCACGTACGGAATTTATAATATTCAACTTTAAGGTACGTGTGTTGTGTATGTACATATATAAATATGTATGACGTATATGTAAGTTAGACATAGCACGCGTAAATATCTCGGGGTAATGCGAGATATATACTCGCGTAAATTTAAGCGCGCGATATTTCGGAAACACAGCCAGCAGAGCAGAAACGTAATTCCGAGAGTGCAAATGTAGGCCGTATGCGATATATCTGCGTCAGGTAGACCAATGTCCTGCTCCACCCATCATGAATCAACCGCTGTATTGCGGCTACTTTGAATTGTCCCAGCGTCGCGATACGTCCGATTACGGATCTTGCTATCGATTTTTACTCAATTCCCCTACGTTGCCCAACAAGAATGATGTCGACGCGCTCAATGGCTATATAAATTTTTGTAGATGCCTCTCTCGCATGATATTCTCCACGAAATCCATCGGAAATTTTAATCGTTATTCCAACTACGCGAATTTTATCCCTCGAAAAAGGAAGGAAAAATGCCGTTTTTGTAAAGTTTTTAATTAAAGTCCGATTGTCATTCACATGAGCCGCGAGCCAGTTTTCCCCGAGCAAGGTCGCAATTACGTCGCATCGCAAAGTACCGGATATTGCTCGCGTCGGTCCGTCGAGAAGACCCTTCGTTTTTTCGCGAGCGCGAGCTTTTTGCAAGACGGACTTATGGTCGAGTCCTGTCACGTACGATGAGTTTATTTAGCTGTATGAAAGAAACACCGCGAGATGCGAGGGAACGCGAAAATACTCTCCCGACTATACTTGACGCTTCGCTCCCCGAAGCTTATTGCATTGACCGAGAACTGGCCTGCGCGAAACAATTAAAGGGTACGGGATATCGCCCGGGATACAATCTCATCGAGGAGTTGGCTCCGAGTCCTCGACGTTTCCGTCGATTAATCAAAGAATTGACGAACAAAGGCGAAATTGCCGATGGGCCCCCAGAGTTTCCAATCAAACGGAATCGATGGCGCGGGATCAAGAAGGCTGCCTTGGCTGGCTTGTCACGTTCGCGCCATTGAGATTTATTAGCACCGACAAACGTGACGGACCATCGACGATAATAGCTCATTATAATGGAATTAACGGGATTCGAGGTACTTAAGCTCATCAATTTCGACTGTTTTATTTATCTAGCGAATGCACGTTTCAAAATGATAAGAATAAATATATCCCGACGGATGAGAGACACCAGACCGACTCAAGTTGCGGGAAAAACATAATTGTATCGTTGGAACAGCGAGAATCGAAGAAAGTCAAGATTAACAACTTGGAATAAGACATTGCTAATCTTCTTTTTACGTCCGTCCGTCTCGAGCCTGACGCTCATCGATCTTTCGCGCCGGCCGCATTTCTATCGGTTCAATCCTGTTCGCTCGCCACGAAAAACTTTGCCGGGCTTAAAGGGAAAAAGAAACGGACGACGCGAGACGACGGGATGGCCGGAGAGAGGAACCAACCGACGGTGAGCCAACCCCGGCAAAAAGAGACGACACGGAAAATTTCGGTGGTAACCAGCAGGAAGGATGGCGCGCGGGGATCGCTGGTGGGAAATGTAGAAAAGTGGAACGCCTCACGTCGACGAGAGCGCGGTTCCAGGGTGTACGCCAGCCAGAAATATACTATCGACCAGGCGCGCGGATACGCGAGTTTGTGCGCGTGATACGCCGCCAAGTAACGCGCGTGCACGCACGCACACGGACGGATGGGGCCGCGAAACTTTCACAATTTTGACCGCGATCGATAAGGCTCGCCTTGATATATTATTCACGACACGGGGAGAGAGAGAGAGAGAGAGAGAAAGAGTTCGGGAACACGAGGGTCCTCCTCGTCGCGACGCGTCCCGTTGATACCTCTCCCCTCTGCTTTGCACTTCTCAGGAATTCAATTCCATCCGTTATGTACCGACGACATGATCGCCTCGGCGTGGCATATATATATGTGTATATCTGTATATATATACAGGTCGAACGAAAGACTGATCGATGGAAAGTTCCGAGATGCGAGAAGCGGGAACTCGAGAGAATTTCGGGTGTCGCAATTTAAGTTACGTCTCGACAGGAACGTAGGGTGAAAAATCCGACGCGGTTCTAGCCACGATCGATCGTCTCGAGCGCCTCGTCCGAAGAAAATGTCCCGTTTTGCGATGCAAGTTGTATATATATATATATATATATATATATATATATATATATATATAGAAAGAGAAAGAGAGAGAGAGAGAGACATTTTGAATTTTAAATTGTCTTCCCTGGATCGTGAACTGATCCGCGAAAGGGGAATGAAATCGGCGACCGGGCGCGGAGGCAGTTTCATAATCATTTTATAGACCTTTTAATATTAAAAGTGGCTTTAACTTATATTGCTACCGAGGCCATTTAACTGTGGCTCAAGTTGCGACAAATTTCGAAGTCTATCTACGTTGCAGGACGTTACGTAAAGTTTCTCGAATAATTATATAGTCAAAAAATTCCGCCGCAACTTTCCAAGGATTTTTTTCGAAGCACCTTTCCCCCCGTCGACTCCAATTTTTATACGCTTTTATACGATTATATTTTTATAAGAATCATATTAAAGTGGAATTGTCGGAAGTTACGTTTACATCGCTTGTACGAGAACTTGTATCGGAGCATGATGAGGTGTCTTTAATGGATGCCACCATGAGTTTCGCGCTACAAATCGATCAGAATAATTCCAATCGACGCCTCGCAGTTAGCGAATTGCACAAGCAGGGCACGGGATGATTCATGACGGGTAATTTCACAGTCACGTAGCGGTCGCGGCGTCACGGAACATCGTAATTCAAAATTATAAGCGAACAGATCGCCCGAATCTAGGACGAGTTCGGGATAGATTAGATCGACCGAAAGCAGATCACGTGGGGGATAGTCTCTAGAGACAGTCTTCGCGACCTAGCCACGTTTAATCACTCAAGTTTCCTAATTAGTAGCGCCCTTGAGTATATGGTGCCTCTGCATGCCATTCACTTTGCATCGAGATGTTTGGAAAACCACGTCGCAATTTACGATAGCGAAAATTTCCGACAAAGTTAGTATATCTTTTCAAGATATTAATTTATGAGAAATAAGAAATTATCGTTTATATCGGGCTAACGCGAGCTATACTATATTAACCCTTAAGATATTAATAATATTTTATCGTTTATCGTTAATCAATGACAGAAGATCCATTTCGCAAAATGTAGCGAAATCCAATAATCGAATAAATCCAGTATCTCCAACAACTGTGTCATTTTTTAGTAAAATAATGCAGAAGGTAAAATGACAAATTATTAATAGCAAAAATGAGAACATTATTACACACCAAATATTGGCAACGACCTAATTTTTAATTTTGAAAAATAGTTGTTAAGTAATAATTAATTTTTAAACTTTATTTTTAAAAAACTGATTTTCTAGTCATTAATACCAATTTATTTTTCGAAAAATTTATTTAAAATTCTTACCATAAACGATGTTGCAAGCTAAAATTCTACATAAACTCAAAACGTATAAAAGTTTTTTGTAATATTACATACATACGCAAGAATATTCAACGATATGTATGCAAAGAAATAATATTTCATTCAAGCTAGTTGTAACAGATGTTGAAATTCCTGTAGAAAATCTGTCGAGTGAAACAATATTGCGCAACAATCGAATGAGATCAACTCGTTATACGGTGCGGTTCAATTAGCGAAACAATTACAGTAGTTTATTCGTTATATCATGCTTGTACCGAGATGGAAATTGCGTCGCTTTTTTTTTTATGCAGTTTCATTTTTTCTCAATCAACTCGATTGTTCAATCGCCCGTATCTATCCTGCATTGATCATGTATTTACATATGCAAATCCTTCGCGCAAACCCCGTCGTTCAAATATCGTCGAAACACCGCGAAAAATAGCGCGCGTCTCGCACACAGGCAAATGAAAATATCGTTTACATTGCTGAAGAGCCAGCAGCGACGCCAGTTCTTGGCGGAAACGATGCCGCGTGAGACAGAAGCGAGCTCGCTATCGACCCGTACAATGCAATTAGCAAAGTGCCAGGAACATTACTCATTACATATTGTCGACGTCGCCGACATTCGTCCAACGAATATGCGCGACTAATGATTGAAAGTCTGACGGGATTTCGTCCGGAATAGTTGTCGTCGTCCAAGTACCTCGTTAGCGTAAACGCTAGCGATAAAATATGAGACTCATGTCGGCAATAAGGAGCTTAACTACATTTCCGTCTGCTAATTATATATGGGCCTTCATTAATTTCCATATTTATACGAATATAATACTGCCGTATTTTTGAAAATTAATTCCATTAATTCTTTTCAATTTATTCCAAATTTTTCTTTATATCGGTATAAAACACACACGTAGAGTGCACATATGTGCGCGTCATGTACAGTGAAATGTTTAGTATTTAACGTATTCGGTGAGCTCTTCGCAGTAACTACTGGATTTCGAGAAAGCGGAAGCAACCCGGTAAGAAGAATCGCTCGAACATCCAGTGCGGTGGTAATGGATACAGTAGGGATAATCCTATAAGGACTGACCAACCTCGTGAGAGTTTCACGAGCTCTCTGCGCACCTAGAGTATAAATAAGTTCGATAAAGCAAAATACTACTAGCTTTTGAATACAAAATATTGAGTCCTTTCTAGCGAAAGGATTATAATTTTAGAATAATTAATACAATTTTTAATAATGCGTAATAAATAATATAATACGTTAAATGCTTCCACTTATTTTCATACTGTTCCAAATTTTCTCACATGTTTCTCTAACATGTTTGCCAGAAGATTCAATGTTCACCTTGTATAAATTTATTATTTGTTTGTTAATAATTTAAAATATTCAAAGAAATATTTTTCTCTCCTTCTTTAAAATTTAAAAATTGTAATAAATTACGGTATTTTCTCTTTTACTCTATGTTACTTAATAATGTTCTCACTGTATATCGAGATATCAAAGAGAAACTCGGATCCTAACAATGTTAACTATAAATAATGAAACTTTGTTACGTTATTAGAAGAGGTTGCAAGCAATAATAAATAAACTAAAACAAAGAAATGAAGAAAAATATGAGAAATGTTAGACGCGATAAAATCCGCGGATAATTGACGGAAAAGCGCGCTCGGAAGTTTATCACTGCTTTGTACAATCACAAGCAAAGCTTGAAAATCCCATACATCTTGTCGTTGTCGTACTAAAGTTATCGAAGCTTCTCCGTTGTTATCTCGATAATTTTCCATATTAGAAGAATTTTTCCTGTCTTTGCCGAGGTTAACATGTACGTTTGAGAAAACTCGTGCTTCTTACAAACCTAAAATTGCCAACATATAAGGAAACAAAATAACAATAATAATAATATATGCATATGTGTGTATTTACAAGTCAAGAAAAATCCAACTGCTATTATAAAAAAAAGCGAAATATAAGGAAGAAAGAAGAGATAACAAAGTTGAGCGATTATCGGCAATTCAAAGTTTCGACAAGTTGTTTTATCAGCAGGAAGAAAATACACCTCTTTTCGCCAGGATTTTCGAATTTCCGCGGATACAAAAGTTGTTGCAAATCTTGGGTCGTAAGAAAAGACCGAACAGGAGACCGAGAGGAAAGATTGCAGAGGCTAAAAAAAAAAGGTAATAAGGGGATAAGGACATAAGAAGAGACGGACAGAAGGGTTAGACCGAGAAAGAGACTAGGTAGGACCCGCGAGCAGTCGGTGAAAGAACTTGTTCGGAAGTTTATCATTACTTTGTACCCGTACATCGGGAAACTCCGTATTACCGCAACAGCTCGCATCTGATACCCACCGGCTAATATCATTTTAAAACCAAAGTTTCGTGCAAACTTTTGTTTATTATTTTCCTGCAGCATGCCATGCCGGCTAGCCGCGGGGCGGCGACGAGAACGAGAGGTTACTCTTCCAATCGAACTTCCTTTATCCAACGTCGCCTTAGGCGAATTATTTCCTTGTCCCCTCTTCTCCTTCGAACAGTATCGAGAGTAGTTAAATAGAAGTCGGGGAAGAAATAGAATGTTCTTTTTCCTCGCAATACAATATCACTTTATTAGCCGGATATTTTTTTCGTCGGGGATAAAAAGTGCAATTGGATTGGAAGTAATTGCATACTCCTAATCCCGATGTAGTCGAAGTAAATGGTATTCATTTGCACAAATGGACTGCACTTGTGCTTCGGAAATACCCGTGAACAATAACTTGAGTTATACTATCTGATCATTTCCATTCGAGAGAGAGAGAGAGAGAGAGAGAGAGAGAGAGAGAGAGAGAGAGAGAGAGAGAGAGAGAGAGAGAGTCACACGCAAATTTACTTGGCAAATAAAAACTAGCGGGGCAAATATTTCAAATAAAATGCTATTCCGTTTTTCTACATGTAACAGCGAAATGGAATAACGTCGCGGATATGATAAATTAACGAAGGTTAAAGCGTACTCATGGAGCGAAAGCTGGCACAAACTCCACCGCAAAGTATTCCTCAAAGTTGTATTTATCGGTGAATAGATTAAGATTATGCTCGTGGGTGTAATGGAAGGTCGACGGTTTCAGACTGCACTCAGTCCCACGAGATGAATGAGGCGGATAGATAAGTCGAGAGAAATCCAGAGAGAGAGGTTACTCTAGGTAAGATAAAGGGCCGAAGGGATGGGCCGCCAGTGTTCTGCATGATCGCTTCATTAACCTGTATTGTCGTGTACTTATACTGCTTAAGATTACATGTTTCTTATCGTATAGGTGGACAAATACGATAATTGTCGTATCAAAGAAAAAAAAAACAAATCATAAATTGTACAAATATTTTAATTCCTTAGGATATTATAATAAGACTTTAAGTGACAAATATTGCTATTGTTAAAAGATGCTATCTCTCTTAGTTTCAATTATCAAATAGTTATTTTATTTTCGATTTAAACGATCTTATAAGCATGACGCAGAAGTACATTTGCAATGTAACCAAATAAAGCAATCGTAATATTGTATCGATATTAATATTAATACACTGCATAAACCAGCTCTACTTTATCTTTATTTTACCTGCAATAAAACTTTATATTTACCTTGTATGAAATTGATGATAATATCCGTGTTTACTTTCAAAACCGTTTGATAAATATTCTCTTTATTCACTCTTATTCGTCTAGTAATAATACATGTATCTTGACACAATTTATTCATCACGTGTTTTATTTGATATTTATTCAAAGTTCTCTATTTTATCATGTAGACTTAATTATATATCGATCGTTGCAACTAATTTTGCTCTTCGGTATTAAAGAAAAATGATTGTTTTAATTTTAACCGATTTTGATGTACGAGATGCGCGGGATTCTCTTTCATAGCATGTGTTGTGCACGAACTCCATATTATCAGTATCCATCCACTTTGAGAAGTATAATCCGGAGAGGCTTGTTGCGTCCCTCGGGACGCAATGGACCGGGCGGTAAAAAGCGGAGAAGTGGAAGAGAAGGAAGAAAAACGGAGAGAACCCAAGAGCCGCGTGAAATGAGAAGGGGAGAAGGATAGACAACGAGGGGGTGGATTTCTATCGGCTGCACGGTACGTCACGGCCAAACGAGCTCGCCGTACACCGGATGATCGGTTCATTTCCGATCGTTGCCCACAATCAACAATACACCCCTGAACATTCTAGATTCCAGATCTGTCGGCATGGTCAGCTCCGTTTATCTATCTGTACACAGAGGGGCGCGCGTCCTCGTGAGCGTATGCACACGCACACACATACGTGTGAGAATGAAGGTGCATTGCAGCGGAGAATCTGACTTCGCTTCGCTGCAATGAAGCTTGTTATCTGTTGTACTGGCACGGCTGATGTACCATTTATTGACCGTGGAGCAACAACACTATTCGAACTATTCGGCTGACTAATGCACTCCAATCAGCGGTTAGTCGAAAAGAAGGATCAAACAGCAAGATGTTGGGCGATGCGCGCAATCACCTTGATACAAAAATAATTTGGCAGTGTGAAATTACGAAG
Organism: Camponotus floridanus; assembly: GCF_003227725.1. Classification (NCBI taxonomy): domain Eukaryota; kingdom Metazoa; phylum Arthropoda; class Insecta; order Hymenoptera; family Formicidae; genus Camponotus; species Camponotus floridanus. The sequence continues at coordinate 1,077,003 of NW_020229314.1, read as the reverse complement.
AAAGCAGAGATCAATTTTTAATAAACAAACTGAAGTTTGTAGAAAGATTTTTCCAAAAGCAAAGAAAATAATATATTTGTACGGATATTAAAAATTTATTACAATATTTATGCATGTAAGAGTTAAAAGTTCCTCATTAAACAGTATCCATATAAAAAATGTTAATTAAAAATGATGTATTTTAATGGTTATTTCTTTATTAATTTTTTCATGAAAAATTTATCCTATGTTGGATATTGACCTACATCTGAATCCTAATTTTCGATATAATTATACTTTATTAATTATAATCTACTGTAATGCTTGTCTACTAAAAATCTATATTATTATTTAACAGATTATTCCGCTTAAAGCAATATTAGAAATTTCCTTTTTCTTACTTTATTTTTTAACGTTTCTCTTATATTTTTTTATATTAATAAGATTATACATCGCAAAAAAGTAATATAAATTTTTAATTATTGCTATAAAAATTATACTTATTAATATTGAAACAAAGTATAATTATTAATACATGAGAGAGTTTATCGAAATCGCGTATCTCGTTACATTTATACCGAGAGTTTACTGGCAGAGCCAGTTTAAATGAATTTCGTTCGATCTATCTATATATCAGTAGTACGATAACCGTTATCGATATTACGTCAAAACGATCGACCGAGAGAGTTAAAAATGTAACGTATCCGCTTAATAGCACTTGACAGATTATAGGAGCACTTGCCGCTTTTTCGGAGATGACTTTAACGGAATAACTGAAACATCTGACTCATCTTGTTAAACCGGGAAAGTTCATTGATGTCAATCAAGCTTTTGAAAGACAACAACAGGTTACGAACTCAATTTTTGTATTAACGATTTTCTTGTAATTTAATAGAATTAAACAGACTTAATAATTATAAAAAATAATGGCTGGAAGATTTGCATAAAAAATGTACGTTCAGAAGATATTGAAGCGATTCAATAATCGGAGTAACAAGGTATCTAATAAAAATCTAGTTCATTTGCATACAATTATTCATTTCTATTTATAATTATTTCAACAAGAATATTCAAAAATCAAAAATAATTTGAATTAAAATACTGTACTTTGAGGTCTCGTACTTTCATTGTGTGGCGTGGCACGTATAAATATTTTAACGTCTATTGTCTGGTACCTTGTTAACCAACCGTGGAATCTCCTGGTCTGGAAATAAAAAACTCAACGGCTTTTGAAAAAGTAATTTCACGAGGACAATAATTTTTCGACATACGAAAAAAAGACTCGTGCGCACAAAAAGAAACGCGTCATATCGTTTTCAACGGACATGTCGTACGGATATTTGTGGATCTAATAAATCACATTTACGTCAATCTTCATTCAATAGCGATCTATATATTAATTAATTATAAATGCCGCAGTTGATCATAATTCTATTTAAAAGTACGGCAGCTTTTAATATATATTTTATTTTTAACAATACCAATAAATAGACTAATGAAATTATATATCATTTCATTATCATTGTTATTTACGCCATCATTAAATCAATACAAAGTATATAAAAATAAAGAAACGTATTTTTCATTTAATCGAGATGCCTTTAAATAAAGTCGAAAGAAAAATTGAGATTAAAACATTAATTATGAATATGACAATATATATCTGAGAAATTTTATAAAATTGGTTCCAATAAGCCCCATAGAGTTTTCTTAAAAAGTTTCACCCGCCGTGTTGCAAGTTTCTTTCAAGCATGAAAGTCAGCGTGAAATTTTTCAGAAGCCCGACGTATAAAGCGGAAGAAACAAAAGCAGAACGAACTGTTAAGCCGCGAGGCGATGGGGCGGTAGGGGGGAGGATTTGAAGATGAATGGAGAACGCGCGGGAGGGTGCAAGGAAAAAAGAAAAACTCTATCAAGAAGGACCTCCCCCCCCTCCCCCTCTTTCGTTCGCGGCGTCGTCTCGGTCGGCCGACGCTAGGAATAGTCGCAGGAGGGAAGAGGAGGAGGAAGAAGAGAAATGGGAGAAGCCGGTGTAAGAATGGTAGGGTAATTTTTAGTGTTCAAAGGATTATGGGCGAGTTATACCGTAGGCTCAAAGAACCGCTCGCGATAATCGATGACATAATTTTCCGATTACGTCGGGTTTTTTCATCCTCCGTAACTTTTTCGAATCATGAAACATTTCCCGACACTTTTAGCATTTTTTCCACGATCGAACAAATAAATGTCAATTCGCAGGAGAAACTTGAAATACAAACGTATCAAACGCACGTCCCGAATGTCGAATTTAAAGCGATCGCTGTTAATCCAATTTTGCATATATATAAAATTCGAGTCAATGGAAATGTTTTGGATATTTTATTATTATTATTGTATTTAATATTTATATTTAAAAAATTGTGTCGATATTTAAGTAAGCGTAGCTGTCACGTAACATTTTACAAATATACTACGCTTGAATAATGACAATAATGGAAACATTAGAGAACAAGCGTTTGACAATTCTGTAGCATTGCTACTATTAAATTTCAAAGCGCAGAACCGGCGAACCTTGGAGAAAGTGGGGGAGAGGTCGTTTCAAAATATAATATTAAATACAGCTATAGTATGCGTAGAATACTGTCGGAAGACACATTCGGCACATATATTTCCGCTTTGCAGAATACATAAACTGAGCTCTTTTCTCTCTGCCCCCGCATTCATTCCGCGTTTCCCCTGTCATACTTAGCGCTTGAAAAGCGCAAACCTCATATCGTACGTCGGCAAATATTCATAAGTTAAATATCGCCTCTCCGTGGGAGGTAAGGATTCGTGATATAACATCGGCACGGTATTACTTTCAACGCGGAAAATTCCGCGCATACGAATCCGCGCTATTTCGCGTGCGTGAATACGTCGGCTGCTTCATCGTTTCATCTAAGATGGCTTAGACGAAACAACTTCGCCGTTTTATCCACGTCGTCTCGGCGCCTGGCGGATGTCAAGCCGTCTTCTCGGGCTGAGTGTGAAACACGCTACGAAATGACGTTATTACGGGCGAGATTCCAAGATGATAAAAAACACGGGAAAAGCGAACAGAAAATGTGGACGAGACGTGAAGATTTAACCCCGTAAGATGAAAATCACTTGAACGATTAAATTCTCAAAAGTTCAAGTCATGTTTATATCTATGATATATATTCTATATTAAATTTTAATTAAAGAAATTTTGTAATATTTAAATATTAAAATAAAATTTCTAATCATATTCTTATAAATACAATTTTAATAATTTTTGTGCATTAAAATATAAACATTTTCCTCATTCGTATATAAAGTGGGATCTATATTTAATCTCTATATATTTCTCTTTTTACAATTTAAAATTTTAGTTTAATTCACTTTAAATTTTCAATTTAAAATTTATATTATAAATAACTCTTTAAAAAATTCATTCAAGTAATTAATCATTATTAAAACGTTTTTTTATATTTAATATTTAATAAAAGGTAATTGAAAAGTAACTAATAAAGCGCATAGAGAAATAGAATGTTTTTTTTTAGATTTGATTAAACACAAATAAAAACATGTACAAAATAAAATTTAATTAAACAAAGAAATAAACACATAAAAATTAAATAAATTTCAATTTTTAAAACTCATAAAAAATATCAGATACATAGCAATTTTCTCAGCAAAAATAATATATAAAACGAGATGAATTAAAGTATATAAATATATTCTAGTTGATTGTTTCTAAATTAATTTAATTAATTGAATAACATTAATTTAACAATTTTCATGTTGCTGATTAATCGTATTTTAATTTTTTAACATTTTTAGAATGATGCGAAAACCATCATGTTTATTTGGGACACACGAATAAAAATTTAAAAATAAAATAGTCGAAATTTCTCTCTAACTTCTGAAAATTGCGAGATATCGGTGGAAGAGAAATGAGTTGATCCGTCATCACGGATGGTAATGAAACTTCCATGAACTAGTGACAAAATGGACAAAGTTACTTGCACTTTCGAGATGAGATTGTTGTCCCTCGAGATCGAATGGAACATTTGAAATTCCTGTAGGGTCATCTATATATCATCTATATATGTCCGAAACTTTGTATTCATCTTTTTTATTTACTCTACAGACTTTTACGTTTTAAAATAATCCAAACTATTTTTTCGTATACATCTGATTATCTAATTACTAAATAAAATTTACCCTTGTGTTAGTGTAAATGTAAAAAATACAAGATCAAAATTTATGTAATTAAAAAATCTTGAATAATTTTGAGAGCAAAAACAACGTAAACATCAATTAATTATTATATGATATTATATTAATTTGCGTAAAATAAATTTTATTTATTACAATAATTAATATAACTATTATAAACGATTATCGTGCAATTTTCATCTCGTGATCCATTTTTTATTCTTTTTATTTTCAGAATATAATTAAGTTTTGCAATAATTAAGATCACATTTAATATCTAGCAAATAATACAATATTTATCAAAAACAAATGTACTGATAAAACTTAACTGGGTTGGATCTAATACCGTAATACTATGTACTCCGAAATATTCATCGCACATTGCAACGAACAATGCAAAACTTAAAGAAACAGCGGGAGAACAAAAGTTGTTCCATAGGATAGGATCATCTGGGATAGGATTATTTCTGGAGTTCAATGTGGACTTCCAAAAGTGCAATCGACATGAAGCAATCCTGTGTCTAGATTCACCATTATGTTCAATGTTCACAAAAATTGGACGAAAAACTGTATATATCTTTTTTCGGAAAGATCCATTATTTGTAACATGCAAATCACAATTATTTCTTTATATATTTATGTCAATATTTAGTATTAGATAAAAATTATCTTAAAAATTGCATGTATATTTATTATATTATACAAAAATATTGTTAAAATTATTCTATATTAAAATTAGCATAAAATATATTTGTATTTTATTCACCGCTGATTATTATCATTTTCAATACCTTATCTCGTATTCTGGACATTATTATTATTGGCATAATAAATCGAAATTTTCAAAGAATTCTGCAAATTCTACTTGTTTGAAAGCTTTATGTTTAATTGAATAGAATCGGAATAAGATTCGCATTGATTGCACATGAATTATCTTTCAAGAAAACATTGAAAGGAGAATATTTTATTATCGTAAAATAAAGTATATGTTCTCTGATTATTATATTACACATAAGATTGTTTCTCGCATTATTTTTCATATATTTTTCGCAATATTTTCGTACATGTTATATTTATATCTAATATTTTTTCCAAATTTATTCAAACTTCAACAAAGTTTAATAATTATTAAACAGACAATCTGATGATAAAGCACAAGGCAAGGATAGAGAAAATACGATAAAGAAAATAATCCGGGAGAGAATGAGCGCAAAATTCCAGCAGTACTGCAAACTTTTGACAAAACTTGAGTCGATTATTTTAATGCATGAAGAGATAACGGTACATTCTTGGGAAGAGTTTAAGGAGTCAGAAGATAAACAAGTGCGACAACCGAGGGTACCGCCAGAAACTCTCGTCTCTGTTTATGATTCTATTATGTTGACGGGCTGCTTTTCTGATCTTGGAAAAGTTCGATCGAGGATGTTATCTAAGATTTCATAGTGGCCCTGCATAGTCAGGGATTTTATAGTCGCTGCCGATATAATCTAATGCTATGAATTCGAAGCAAGTTTTAGTAAAACAATAGGGACAAAGTCATATCCATGCAATTTTAAAGAAAATTCTAAAAATACAAATTTTTAAAATTTAGTTTTAATTGTAGATTTTTACATGCATAAGTAGACATTGAGAATTTTTAATATATTAAATATTATACATAAATAAAAATGCACACAGAAAGTTGATAGAAAATTATCTAAATTGTTATGCTTCAATTGTAACAGCTGTGAATTTTTGAAATAATGCAGGTTAAAAAATAAATTGTTTAAAAAAGAATTAAGAACAAGGATTAATAAAATTCTATAAAGCAAATTATGTCGGCAAAATATTTATTGAGTGTCCAAAGGGTGTCGTTCAGTGCGAAAGAGAAAAAGTCTCAAAATAATGACTCGCGATTAATAAATTCGAGAATGTAATCTCGCTGAAAGCCAGGCCAATGAATTATTACCAAATTTTGTATGAGAGCATGCGTCGTTAATTTTCTCGAATTTTTTCAATCTAATTAGCTCTGGATTATGGTCTCATTACCAGTGTTCGTACTTTTGATAATTTCAAGATCTATGATTCGAATTAAATATATCCATTTTATTAATTAAATCATAATTCATATTATTTCCAAATATTAATCATAGGAGATCTGTAATTTTTATTTAAACCTCTTTCTACTTTCTGTTTTAAATACAAAAAGATATAGATTTTTAAAGAAAAATGATAAAACTGCATTTTACAAAATACATAAAATAATCATTTTTATAATTACGTCGTTTCACTTGAAAACTAATCATAAACTGCTTGAACTATCGTGTGATTCGGTGTTTTAATTTGTACGCTAAAATCTTCTTTTAATCTAAGCTAATAGCTTTTTAATTAATAAGATACAAAGAATATTAAAATAAATATTCTGCCCAATTATATATTAATTAAATTTTGTTTTTTTTTTCAGTTTGATTTTAATATAAAAATTTGTCAGTGATATGAAAAATATAGCGCATTTCCTTTAATCAGACTTTTTTAAGGAATAATGTATATTCTTTCGCAATGACGTTGTGAAATAAGAACAACTGTGAAACAAGAGTTTTGATCAACTTAGGAATATAAGAAAGCAGAGCAGAGTAAAAAAGTAACAGGAAGGAAAGAACTGCGAAGAAAGATTCCTTTTAGATACGGAAAGAGCAGATCAAATTCACTTTTGATTCAAAACTTCTCATACTAACTGTTGCCTTCCACTTTTTGATCGCGTTTCCATGGCATGCAATAAAATTCAAAGCTTGGCGGATGTAATTTTCTCAGATAAAAATTAAGCATTATAAGCGCTACAAGCTAGATATTGGAAAGCACCTAATATGATGTGGATATATGTGTCTATGTAAAGATATTAAATCCGTTAGTGCTAAAATAAAACAGGGAAACTGTGCCAAAAAAGCTCCAAGACTTAATAAAGAGACTTACGGATACAAAGAGAAAAATTTTCTGAAAGAGATTGCAAAGGGATTAACCTTTAATTGATTGCCCAAGAAAAATGGAACAGCGAACGTGCTCAATAGAAAATCGTTCGTTTTCTTCTTTCTTAACGAGATCTAACCTTCAAGTTAAGATATATAATGGGGCAAAAAGCAATCTCTTGATAGTATTTCTCTTTCCGAAAAACGTGAACACGAATGATCCAGCAGATCGTACAACTCTGTTGAAATAAATAATATATCCCATTGATTGATATCTAGTGTTTTTGATAGGAAAAATAAAAAATGAATAAAAAAGATCGAGAACGAGTTCTCTATTTATCCTCTGGCGTCAGTTTTTCACTGAATGACGAAACGCGAGGACGCAAAAACAGACGCGAGGCATTCTTCTCGTTGGCGAAGTTCACGTGCGAGTGTACACGGAGTTCTTCTTCCGTCTCGAAAAGTTCTGCTTGGCGTTCAACCTGCGGAACCGTCGCTCGTACCTCGTGGTTTGAGGAATATTGATTTTCAATTTGCATTCTACCAATAGCCAGTCATGCATCACATTTCAAAGTTGCAAACCGTCACGAGACGCGAAGCAGACCTTTCCACTTGGTGCCACAGCGCGAATACCATGAATGAAAAAAAGGACAAAATGATAACGCGCCTGTAAAAACAAAGTCTCGACTGCCGAGAGTGAAGTGCTACGACCGAGGTGAATGACGAACTCGTTGCCATCCGCTAGGTTAAATATTTGATGGCGTCTGAAAGCAAGTTAATCTTGTAAACGTGCACTTCCACAAAACTCGTAGGTTTTGTATAGGCCTCGATCGATCAGATGCACATGTATGTGTTTTTAATAAAATAATTAACAATTGTATTTATTTATCTAAACGTAATTTTTGTACTTGTTTATTTAAACGTAAAACATCTCACGTGTCTCTCTTCTACAATATAACATTAAATACAGGGTGTCTCAAAACTCATAATGAATCTTTCAAAGACAGATTCCTGGGATCATTTGGAGACGACTTTTCCTTGGCAAAAATGCCGATAAAGGCCATCATTTTTTGTAAGTTCCCGATTTTTGTCATCATATATCTTTGCAATTAAGCCTTAAATTGAAACTCAACTAAAGTAAACTCTATTTAAAATTAATCGAAGAATGTGGTTTTGTTAATATTTTATTTCTACAAAGCTTAGTTTATGAAAAATCTCTTATTTCCAATCACTTATAATTCGAAAATTATTAGTACCTCGATATTTGCGTCGAGGAAAAATCGTCTTCAGATGATCCCAGGGATCTGTCTTTGAAAGATTCATTATGAGTTTTGAAACATCCTGTTTTGAAACATCCTGTATATATGTAAATCTCTCTGAATATTTACAAGTTTAAGGTATAAAGTAATCATATCATTGAAAAAAATGAAATTGCTAAAGAGTCTTATAAATACTACAGAAATACATGTATGAAAACACATTAGAAGAATAAGAATTTTTTGATCTTATTGATCGATATAAAAATAAATAATGAGATATTAAAATTTTAATATTAATATGTAATTCAATATATAATTTCTAAAAAGTATAATTTTTAAGAAATAACTTTGATTTGATTCATATAAAAATATTACGTTAATCTCGAGAAAGACAAAAGGAATATACTGGATGCAGCGTTCTTGGATCAATGAAGTTCAGCCACTTTGCTCCAGGTAGAGTTAATAATGAAGCGGGACTTGTGATGTCTCTTCTATCTTGGTTCTTGCGACGAGCAAAACTTTGGCTTCGAATTCTCAGCGAAAGTTTTGCGCTGTTGCTCACGAGCCATAAGACGTGCAAGAACTTTTCATGGTAATAGGTCGCGATATAATCGACGCATCGTATTAAATTCAGCTGACCGATAATGTACGCGTAATCAATATGCATGTCCATACTATTTAGAAAAGTGATGACATATTGCATAAATTAATCGCGTATTAGCAGCACGATTAATATGATAAAAATGAAAATTCGTAGAAAAACTCGGCAGTAAAATAATTTTGGAATTATTGCCGAAAAGATGCGTGTGGCAACAAATCCAAAGATGATCGAAGGGTTTGTTTTCAGCTTAAGACATTCTAGCTATAAATATTCACTCACCTAACGATGTTTTAGTCCACCTAACGAACTTTTTTTTTAGTCACCTAACGAACTTTTAGTCAGATTCACGAATTTTGTTTGCAAAAATCTAATTATTGCGCACCTCGAACTTGGAGTGATTTTCAATCATACGAGTCATTTCATTCGTTTACCAAAGTCCGAAGCAGGGAATGGAAGACAACAACGCTTGCTAATAAACTATTCCTCTTTCTCATGTAACACATTATATAATCCGTAACTTCAAAGCTGCAATAAAGCATAAATCACGAAACCAGCATAAATCACGTATAATCGATGCTCTTTATCATCAGAACGTATATAAAAACGTACATAAAAAATTCAAATTTTTATCTGGCAAAATTCATAAATTATTTTAAAAATATGATTATTGAAGATTTTTTTATTTGACTTTTTCTTTATTAACGCATTAGAAAATGAATCACCCATAAATCGATGTGCTAATTGGCAAAAATATCGTAAATTAAAACGTGTGTGAAAAGTCACAGTTCTTTAATGTAAAATCAATGCAAGGCAGTACTGTTAAACTGTAAAGCATCGTTCGTTAAAGCGGCCATTTAACGCGATAGTTAGCGAACGTTCATCGAATCGGTCTTTATTTATCGTCCCGGCGGAAAATCGTTTCGTACCGCGGCATGTCGAAAAGCTTCGGAAAGTGGAAGCACGTTTGAGAGGAAATTAGATCGGGCAATTTCCGTGTCCACTAGCAGCGTGAGCGGTTGATGGGGATGGGAAGGTAGTAAAGAGAAGAGATAGATGCGTGATGTGCAACCGACCGTGGTGTATTTATTTGTACGATACTGCAAAATTAGACCATTTAAAAGGATTAAATTAGATTGTGTTTAACTAGTGGCATACACTACCGAGAAAAAGAACCGGAAAAACACAGATAAAGAAAAAGGGCGAAGAGGAAAGCGAAGAAAATGACTTTAGCCGGATTTTTACGATTTGACAAGATACGCTTTAAAATTTTAATTTCTTTTTAAATGACATTAACTGCAATTTTACCTTCCTCTAAAGATCCTGATTTTCGACAAGACTGTATATTGCGTCAGCTGATCCTCTTTTACACCATCGATACGAATTTCTGCGGAGAATGAGAGATAAAAATACAGAAAAAAAACAAATGCAAAAAAAAAACGCGATGACGTACGCGAAACGTTGGCGGGAATTCTCTTCCGTATTATTCCGTAATCATAATGTATGCCCCGAATGTGCGGTGTACGACAACTTATCTGTTCCTCTTCATCCAGCCCTCGAGAATCGTCGAGCAACGATGATGAAGCGAGCGGTCCGGAACTCGACGCGAGTCGTCGTGCGTAAGCTGTGACACCTGACCACGCGCGCATCCCGGACAGGGGTAATTAATCTAAAGCCCATCGGGGAGGAGGGAGGGAGGCAGGGAGGGAGAGGGGAGGGGTTGAGGCGAGGGCGAACGATACCACCAGCGTCGCCGCGGGGGCGGCGGTGACAAATTACCTGGACGCGCGCGGCGTCCGAGTCGCGGACGCAGTTGGTACGGGCTGCTCGGCACGCTTGGCAGGTACAGTTGGTGTACCATTGCGGTATGTATGTACCGTCCGCGGCGCCGATGACGAGCCCGCGAACGGAACTTCCGTCCGCCGTATCATACGCGAACAAAACAAGTTGTACGGATGTTCGTTTCCACGGACGTGATCCCGCCGGTCGGCGGATAGATTTGATAGGTGAGATTGGCTCGCTATTTTGCCCGTGCGTTTTCGAAATCAAATCTCTTGCTTGTTCAATCAAACGTCCTCTTTTTAATGCAAATTTAAAACAGACACGAAGTGTTACACTTTTGCGCTGTAATAGATAAAGCTGTAATTGTTTCTCTCTGACAAATTGTAATTTTGCAGACTGTATTTAGTCTGTAAAAATTTATATTTGCCGATTCGTTTGTCAGGACAAGTGTGTCATAATTATAGAATTAAGTAAAAGTCATAAGATAAAATCTAAAGGATAGAATTGGTGAGATTGGCTCGTTATTTTGCCCGTGGCGTTTTCGAAATCAAATCTCTTGCTTGTTCAATCAAACGTCCTCTTTTTAATGCAAATTTAAAACAGACACGAAGTGTTACACTTTTGCGCTGTAATAGATAAAGCTGTAATTGTTTCTCTCTGACAAATTGTAATTTTGCAGACTGTATTTAGTCTGTGAAAATTTATATTTGCCGATTCGTTTGTCAGGACAAGTGTGTCATAATTATAGAATTAAGTAAAAGTCATAAGATAAAATCTAAAGGATAGAATTGGTGAGATTGGCTCGTTATTTTGCCCGTGGCGTTTTCGAAATCAAATCTCTTGCTTGTTCAATCAAACGTCCTCTTTTTAATGCAAATTTAAAACAGACACGAAGTGTTACACTTTTGCGCTGTAATAGATAAAGCTGTAATTGTTTCTCTCTGACAAATTGTAATTTTGCAGACTGTATTTAGTCTGTGAAAATTTATATTTGCCGATTCGTTTGTCAGGACAAGTGTGTCATAATTATAGAATTAAGTAAAAGTCATAAGATAAAATCTAAAGGATAGAATTGGTGAGATTGGCTCGTTATTTTGCCCGTGGCGTTTTCGAAATCAAATCTCTTGCTTGTTCAATCAAACGTCCTCTTTTTAATGCAAATTTAAAACAGACACGAAGTGTTACACTTTTGCGCTGTAATAGATAAAGCTGTAATTGTTTCTCTCTGACAAATTGTAATTTTGCAGACTGTATTTAGTCTGTGAAAATTTATATTTGCCGATTCGTTTGTCAGGACAAGTGTGTCATAATTATAGAATTAAGTAAAAGTCATAAGATAAAATCTAAAGGATAGAATTGGTGAGATTGGCTCGTTATTTTGCCCGTGGCGTTTTCGAAATCAAATCTCTTGCTTGTTCAATCAAACGTCCTCTTTTTAATGCAAATTTAAAACAGACACGAAGTGTTACACTTTTGCGCTGTAATAGATAAAGCTGTAATTGTTTCTCTCTGACAAATTGTAATTTTGCAGACTGTATTTAGTCTGTGAAAATTTATATTTGCCGATTCGTTTGTCAGGACAAGTGTGTCATAATTATAGAATTAAGTAAAAGTCATAAGATAAAATCTAAAGGATAGAATTGGTGAGATTGGCTCGTTATTTTGCCCGTGGCGTTTTCGAAATCAAATCTCTTGCTTGTTCAATCAAACGTCCTCTTTTTAATGCAAATTTAAAACAGACACGAAGTGTTACACTTTTGCGCTGTAATAGATAAAGCTGTAATTGTTTCTCTCTGACAAATTGTAATTTTGCAGACTGTATTTAGTCTGTAAAAATTTATATTTGCCGATTCGTTTGTCAGGATAAGTGTGTCATAATTATAGAATTAAGTAAAAGTCATAAGATAAAATCTAAAGGATAGAATTGGTGAGATTGGCTCGCTATTTTGCCCGTGCGTTTTCGAAATCAAATCTCTTGCTTGTTCAATCAAACGTCCTCTTTTTAATGCAAATTTAAAACAGATACGAAGTGTTACACTTTTGCGCTGTAATAGATAAAGCTGTAATTGTTTCTCTCTGACAAATTGTAATTTTGCAGACTGTATTTAGTCTGTAAAAATTTATATTTGCCGATTCGTTTGTCAGGATAAGTGTGTCATAATTATAGAATTAAGTAAAAGTCATAAGATAAAATCTAAAGGATAGAATTGGTGAGATTGGCTCGCTATTTTGCCCGTGTGTTTTCGAAATCAAATCTCTTGCTTGTTCAATCAAACGTCCTCTTTTTAATGCAAATTTAAAACAGACACGAAGTGTTACACTTTTGCGCTGTAATAGATAAAGCTGTAATTGTTTCTCTATAACAAATTGCAATTTTGCAGACTGTATTTAGTCTGTGAAAATTTATCTTTACCGATTCGTTTGTCAGGATAAGTGTGTCATAATTATAGAATTAAGTAAAAGTCATAAGATAAAATCTAACGGACAGAATAGATGAGATAATCTTATTTCATATAATAAAATAAGCAATTCTTTTTTTTAGCCAGAAGTTTAAATTTATCATACGTTTCCGAAAAATATACGTAAAAAGCGGATTTAAAAAGACAATATTCATAAATTTTTAATATATTTATAATGTATATTATTTTATTAAACGCTATCTTTATGCTATTTCCCAATGTATTTCTTTCATTTCTACTTTCAAAAATATATCAAATGGAAATCGCTTTTAATTAAATTTGTTAAATAAATTCAACATTCAATATATGAAAGTATTATATAATGCAAAATTAAACACTTTAAAAATACTAGCTAAAAATTTATTTTCATGTCCATTTACTCGAATAGTTCTCTGACATATCGAGATTTTACGATGCAATAAACAATTTATTGAGATAAATGATGTTAATCAATGTATATTTTTTTACAGTGCTATTTCTATTTTCATGTCAAAAAATCAATTTATTTAATATAAGATATAATTTGAATTATCATTAAATAATATAATTACAATTTATAAGTTGAGCTATGCAAGACCATTATATAAAAAAACAACAATATTGCATAAAGGAGACCCGATAACGATATCAGTAAAATCGTCGATACCAACGCGAAATCCGTGTGACGCAGTTTCTAGATCGAAACATCGACTGCTTTAACCAGAGATTATGCAAATTCGTCTCGATATCCGGCCGCAAAGCCCGCCAAGCGAATACAGGCGACAGGGCTGAACGTTGGAAACGATGATACTTTTATACGAGATGGTGGACGAGAGAACTCTGCTTCAAGGTCGATAAAATTGCACATAATTTATAACCTTCCTTTTAATCGGCCGGTATCGGTCGTGAAATTTTATTAAACCTGATAAAAACGTCGAAACCAGAAGCGAGATCAAAAGATCTCCTAGCCGAGAAATCTCCTCGATCCGATTGAATTCCCGAGGGAATAGCGCCAGGAAATGAAAGACTCGCATTTCGTATAAGAAGATGATACTTGTAACATTTTTTATTTGCGCTCGATATAATCAAAAGTTTTTATGGCTGCGCAAAAAGTGAATGGCAGCTCGAAGCAACCTAGAAGGCAACTAATCGGCTCGAGTTCATTCGTTTTCCCTCGAGAGAAAATAGTTGACGAAAAATCGCTGCGAATTTCAAGCGATTAATTTACAAAATCAATTGAAAAAAAATATATATATATTTTTTTTTTCAATTGATTTTGTAAATTAATCGCTTGAAACCATTTTTTTTCATATATATACATATAAGATTAGCGCGTTATGTTCTCTTACGCTCAGAGACATCAAGGGCTCCGCGTAAAGCTCGATAATATCGATATCGATGTAAAATAAAAAATAGGATTCTGCAGTGAGCGTAATTGTGTCTTCGATGCGATAGTTGGTAGTTTGAACATTTCTATAAAATCTTCCTTAACATTTTGGTACTCGAATTTTCTGAAATGATCTCAGGAATCTGCTATCAACGGCTGATTCGTTAAGTGGGACACCCTGTATATATATTGTGCAGAAAATCGGCTAGAATATCATTGCCGGCTACAACGAATTGTCGATATCCTTTAACGATGTACTAAAGGCTTTAACAGATACAACAATGGCGATACGTAGTGCAGCACGTTCGCGGCTGGCATAAGCTTTGCCGGTCGTTGCATTCCGTATTAAACGTGCTAGCTAGCTTCCCCACGACTAACGATAACCTTTTGACGATGCATTTCGATTGCATTCCGACCGAGTGCTTCCGATCGTACGGGTATAAATGCGTCTACAAGCGCAGCTGGCAAACGCTCGAGTACGCAACGTATGACACTACTCTCCACGTCAGCCTCGATTTATCATTCGCTTACCATCGCCACCACCATCACCATCGCGAGTACCGCTGTTGCTACGACTAGACTAGTTATTCGTAATTACTCGCGCGAGGGGGAAGCTCGTTTCTCAAAGCGGGTAGACTGACGGATGGAGAAGTTATATCGCTGCCGAGATCTATCTTTCCCGCAGGACGAAATATTACGTGCTGACGTTACAAATTCTTCCTGAATAGCATTCTTGCGAAAAGCAAGGAGGGATGATTATGTCATCATAAGTGATTCGCTATAATTTTCCTACGAATGGCGCGAATCACAAAGCTTAAAATTTATTAATATTGATAATAATAATTAATATTTTGTTAATAATAATTTATTAGTATTAGTAATAAAATAATAGTTTTTGATAATTTATATAATAATAATCTTTGCTAAAGATGCATGTATCACAAGAGGAAAATAATAAAGAGAAATGCAAAGTATATTAAAATAGACACAATCGCATGAAAAATAAGAAATTTTTATGTGAAATAGAAAAATGTGATATTTTAAAAAAGTACATGGGTTTAAATTTGACAACGATAAAAATAGTATATTCAAAAGTATACTTAAATAATAATTTTTAAATAAATATGTTATTTTTCAATTATATTTTCCTTAAACCCTCATCAAACATCAAAATTCAAGATTAAATTAAAAATTCAAGATTTCGACAATCTTCTTTCAAAAACAAATATATTAATAATTATATATTATTGTACTATTTTTCAAAATGTATTGAATATATACTTAAAATAAAATTTAAAAAATCCTCCATAGATTACATTAGATGAGTTACATAAATGAACTATCATACATGGCAATGGGAATGTATAATTGGATTTGAGAATTCATCAAGAGCGCTCGCAAATGAGTATCGCAATGACGAAGCTGTAGGTAATCGTCCGTTAAATGATCGCGTTCGCCGCGCAAAAGGGTCGTAATAGCGCGTGTATGATACACAGCAGGTTAGTATAACCATCCATCTTTTTCTTCCATCTTTTTTTTCACCTCATTTCTTGTCGTCATTCTTGGGGATACGCGACACAATTTGTCGATCAATATGTTGACAAACGAGAAGCGCACACTAGTCACGCTGAGATAAGGCACACACAACATCGGGCCGTCTCCTGATAATGATTAAAACTTTCTTGTCACGGTGTATGTATGGAACACTGCGAGACGCACGTTATTGTCGTGTGCGCAATATGAACAGTCTCCCACCCCCTTCATCCCTTTCTCATTCGATTTCGCTCTGTACCGCGCCACGGACCTCTCTCCGGTTCTCTATCGGTTACAATATGTGTGGCATATTGTAATCTATGAGCCGACTAGCGCCCAGGTCGCCGCCGGCAATGATGATATCAAATGCAGTGATTGACGCTCCGTTCTCTATACTCCCCGTGGTTAAACTGGCGCGACCATCACCATCATCGTTGCCATCGCGTCGCCATCATCGTACGCCTGCAGTCGCATCGTGCGCGTAACGACATGGAGAGGTTGCATTATCCACCACATGTGTGCGCGATTAAGTCTGAACGAACCTTCCGGTCATTCGCGTCAACGTGAAACGAATCAAAATGCGAATTTGACTCAAAGCGATGCTAACCTAATCTAAGGGAAGTATTGTACCGGTCGATGACCGATCAAAAATTAATTTCAATCATCGACATCGCCGCTGTTTAACTAATACGCTTCTGATTCTGGATCAATCGCGATGAATCATAATGATTCTACTCTTTGCCGTTGCTCGAACACAAATATTGCTCTTGCAAATTCTCTTTAAATGATATTTATAACAAATATGTACATGGTTTGATTAAAGAAAATATACTGTATGCATTTCAAATTTATTCTTTTAAGTGAAAGTGTATTATTGTAATTTAAATATTTGATAAGCAATGGAGAAGATAATCATTGATAATTACAATTATTACAACACTGCAAATCAGTGAAATTTCACTGAAAGAATCTATTAGTTTTAAGGGCTATTTCATTCCGGTGATATTTCAAAAACATGCATCTTATATACGTGAGACAAAATAACAATATCATAATCAATAATGAATGAAATATAAGAGCAAGAAACAAAATATAAATATTTTCATTAAAAATCAATACACGTTTCATCAATTTTCAGTAACAGCTACTGTCCGCTTGATCAGCGACATTTTTCATTAATTTGATTTAAGGGAGCAGACGCAGAACCTCCGCAAAATACCTTCGTCGTGCAAAAACATCGCGCATATTCCTTTCAAGGTAGTCGAGATTAAATAAGAATCAACGAGACGAACAAAAAAGCGCCAACGAGACTGCACCATTTCCGGCGTCCCGTAAATTTATATCGCTCGCGTGAAAATTTACAGGCACGCACGACTATTCCAGCAGGCTGCATATTTTTTTTCCCTCCAATCGGGCCATTGTCTGTGTACGATAACGCCGAGAACATATCGACGCATCGATCTTTTGCTCGTCCGTTTATTACACGATAAAATGAAACAATATGTACGACGAAAATATCCGTTACTACCCCTTGTCGACGTTTCTGCGCCCACTTTATATAAAGCAATTTTAGTCAATGTCATCAGCTAATCTCATCAACGTTCGCTAGTCACGACTATCGCATCGCATTGTCATTAACGAAGAATCGCATTTCCAGTACATATGTTACTGTCAAAATTCCCGTTACTTCTCTCGTTCCAGCTGTAAACCTTCTAGTAAACATCAACATCGCGCTACCTCACAGGAGCAATTTTAGGAAACTCATTACTACTACACTTCACATGTTGGCTTATCTAGTTTCTATGCCTCATAAAGGATCATAAAGGTAGCTCTTAACGCGTTACGGTCGTACTATTGTCGTTCGTATGTGCTATCCGGTAATATAACCCAAGCCCGACGCCCGAGAAAATTTTTCATCGACAGTGCTAAAGTGCTCGTTTTACCACTCCCGACGGGTTTACCATTCTAATTCCTGAGCATACCGAGTTGTTATTAGATAGAGGAGATAAAGATAATTCAGCCAGTCGCACGTTTGCGAGAATCTCGAGGATCTCGGCGGACAATAGCGGCTTTTATGATCCATCTCCACGATCGGAATAATGTCGGTGAATATCCTCATCCTTGCACTTTTTCAGCATTGTTCCTCTATGTACTTTTTTCTAATTTATGATCGTCAAGAGCATTAAAATAATGCAAATGTTGAAGGAGAAAATGTCGTTTAACATATGTAAATATATGGAAAGTCTTGCTACGCGAAAAAAGGGTTTGATTGTATTAATAATTTACATGACATCTTGATACGAATTAAATTAAAATAATGAAATAATTGTTACGATAGAAAAGGATCGGCTTGATCTTAACCATTTATCTTTCTTGCTCTTTTACTAATTGATATAAAATCCTAAATTATATCTTATAAGAATAATTATATAAGTATAAAGTATATTTGTAAATCGATAATCTGCGTCACAAATTTGATGTGACATAGTAGATCGGCTAAGTTAATGAAGACATCGTATTTGCTCCCTTTAAACCATCTATCTTTCTAGCATTTACAACTTTTTAACGTTAAAGTTCTAAATTACTCTGTAAATATATATGTAAACTCATATTGCGTAATTACACGGATACCAAAATACTACTAAACGTACTAATAACTTACAGTTAAACGAAACTAATTAACTTTATTAAAAGTTTATTTGCGTCAAAGAGTTTATCCAATTCGGTATCTTAATGTTGAAATTCACAAAAAATAGAAACAGTACAGAAAACATAAAAAAAAATCAAATTTTCAATTTATAGCACCGGTAATATTTCTGAAAATTACATCTTTATTTTTAATATTTTATTTACTTTTTGCAATTTTTGCCTAAACCAATATTTTCTTTCTACCAATTCAAGTAGTATAAAATAAAAATAGAATAATTTTTAATTTTTTTCTACTATTAATTAAGATTCTTTGCAATTTTACATATTTTGTTATAAATAGTATATAAAAATATTAAAGAGAAATTATTTTTTTTTCATTTTCTTTACATACATGTATATTAATAAATAATTAATGAATAATTCATTTTTTATATCATAAATATCAAATTTATCTATTTTTATTAAAGTAAATACATTCAACAATATTGTGTAAAATATCTTTGCTATGAGTTTCAAAAAGGAATTAATATTCTTATATTAATATACAGCTATAAAATCTATGTAAAGATATATATTATATAAATATGATTCCTCTACCTCTCTATTTATCATGTGCAAAAGTGAAATTTAAGCAAGAGAGATTTATATTTATGACCAAACAAGCATCGATATTCCTTTTGTGCTATCAGCAATATTTGATATCAGTAAATACGACGAAAATCTTTCATTGAACTCCTTGTTTCACATTCAATATGCATTTTTATTCTTCTTTTCATCTCCATCGTCACTCTTCTTTACGCTTCTGTCGTTCTTATTTTCATCCAACATTATGTGACAATATTGTTTATGTCGATAACTACAAAGATAAAAGAATGCCTTGTAACTAACGTGATTTTCACTATACAAGGCGATTTTCATGCAATGGCGACAAAAAAGCATTTTGAACAATGCATGATAAATCGCCAACGAAATTTTGCTGCGCGAGTCGTAAAGAAAAAATTTCAGTTGCATGAAAATAAAATGCTAACAGTTTTAAAAATATTCCATTGTTAGAAATACTCTAATATGTATTTAAATAAAATAAAATTAATCGAGTATGTATTTAGTGCGAGAACGAGAGAAGGGATGAATTTGACATAATGGAAAATCTGTTTTAAAAAACAAGCATTTACTCATTAGATTTATATCAAGCTTAAATAATTCTCTCTTCCTTTCTCTCTTTCTCTCTTTCTCTCTGATTTTTTACTTTCTAGGCAGGATATAGACGACGTAATTCTCTAAATTTACATGATGTAAAATATCGACTTGTACCGTTCACGAATCGTTCGAAAATGTCCTGAAAATTACACAGGTTCCATAACTTACGGGTAGATTTATACCTCGCCCGGTGTATATATATGTATATCGAACTACCACCACCGAATCTAATTGGCATACACATTAATACAGGTACATTAACAGAGGCTACGCGATTAATTACCTGTCCGCGATCCAAAATATTCCCTGTACGCTAATAAATTGAATTCACGTAGCGGAGCGGGAGTGGGAGACGCGCAATTAAATAACGGGCAAAAATAAAGCGGCATTGCTTTTTCAGACACGCCATGCGTGGTCCTTTTTTGTTCGCGCGGAAATTTTTTTCACGCCATGACAGCTACGTTACTAAATCTGACCGAAATTACTCGGTGGTTCTGTATTAATCGCGTTGCACGCAGAGCGCGTGCGACCACCGTGATGCTTGCTCTTCCATCACGCTGGACACATCGCGCCGAAATATGCTACGTGGTGTATTACTGTGTCGCGAATGTAATCACAGTATGTGAACATGTAAATCCGAAACAATCCACCACATTAATAGATGCGAGATGCACACGCCGTGACGATGAGGAGATCTGCGCGCCGCCGTTTTTTCTTTTCAATCTACGACTTCACATTCATCTCCGAAATTTTCGAGTAACGTCTATTAATTCCATAATCGAATATTTATGGTTTCTGGCGGACATGAAATGTTGAACCAGAATCTGCTTAGCGTGTATTTCGTAATAAAGCAATGGGCAATTAATTTTCAATATATGAATAGCAGTCAAACGCCTGCTCTAATTAATTCTTCGATATAATCTCCGATATGAGACGCATTTTCTTTATAACACTCTTAGTGATTGCATTTGCAAATTGTTTCTGTCAGCTATTATATACATATTATACTTGAAAATTTAATGCGGCATTATATGAGTTGTTTATCTTCAAAGTAATGCAATTTTAAAATAATAAATATTTTAACATAGCATGAATAATATAAATACGATATACACATTTTGAGATAGATAGAAAAAGGATTTTTATAAAACTTGTTTGATGAATATTTAAAAATTATTTTCTTGATACAAAGATCTGTAAAGATCGAAACAGTTTCAATAATCATTCGAAATATGTATGCTAAATTTTCCATTTCAGAGGTTAATAGTTGCCTAATTGATAATATACTCGTAATTGAAATACGCATACGTACAAGTTTAATACAGAATTATTAATATCCCTGCACCTCATAATATCAGCCACAGTGGATTTAATCATCATGCGTACATGGTTAGTAATAGATAAATTGTTATTCATCTTTTAGTTGTTATCATTTACATAAACATTCATTATACACTACATAATATAGATATATAGTAATTTGTGTGTATAAATGTGAAAAAAAAATTTATTTTCCATCAAAAGAATTAATTGTTTTTTCTTCTTCGAAACTTTATTTTTTCATGAAATATTCAATCTCATAAATTCTATGATTTCGATAAATTTTGAAACATCCGTTGCACTAATATTTGCGATAAATTTTTTAAACATGTTTTAAGTTGCTTAACTTAAATATTTCAATAGTAACATATATCAGTGTTCGTTGTGATTATGATTCCACAATTAGAATGCCACATAAGCAGCTAAAAAAAGGAAAGTTTGCAAGGTTTAGTGTGTTAAACCCTGCGAGAGGAAGAACTACTGGATAGGGACCACTTGATAGCGCTGTTACTTTTAATTAGCGCAGCCACCGCTTTATTTCGGAATAGTTAGCAGAGCGGAGCCATAAACTTAGCAGTGATTTTTACTCATTAAGGTTTCCGGAAAGATTTTCTCTGGAATAATGTAATGCGAAAAGATAAAAATCCTCCTCGGCAACAGACATTGCCTAACGGAGGAGTTATTTTCTATCATTTTTTAAATATAGCTTTCTTTCAAAACCATAATCATTAACGCAGCTGATTATATAATAAAAGAAATTCAAAAATAACACTCACCTTGCGGCTATTTCCATCCTTAGGATTCAGGTCCGAGGCTACTGTTCCGAAAATAGTTGGCTGAAAAAAAAATAATAGTTCGTACATTAAGTATAAAAATGCTCCGAGCGCTCATAATTATTAAAAGTAAATTTATTTGGGTAGTAATAATATTTTAAATAATAATAAAGTTAATGACGCAAAAGAGAGAAAAAAAATCAATCATTTGTGAATATATATTCACAATTCAAAATGTATTTATATTCAATAAATATACATTTATACTTAAATGTTGAATATGGTAATATTATCATAAAAATTTAATTTTTAATTTTTATAAGATAATTAGATAATACGATAATACAAGAATTAATGTATAAAAGCAATCATATATATAACTTTATTAGTATTAAATTATAGATTAAATTACGAATATAGTTAATTTAGATGTAATTGTTCATATTAAATTTAGTATCGCGATAATTCTCTTCTATTTCGATAATTATAAACGGTATTTTCAATCGCAGTTTCGTGTAATTCTTCGCCCCCGGCTAAGAATTCTTATATAAATGTACGCTGGATAATTAATACGGTACTTCATCAACCACGTCGTGAAGCTATTACAACTTGAATTTATCTTTTATCGCTTTCAAAGCAAGTGTAGAAGAGAGTGTTCTCTCTTCCACTCTCTTTCTCTCTCTCTCTCTCTCTCTCTCTTTCTCTCTGCAATCTATGAATTTATATATAATTTTCGCTTTCTAATTTTTACATATAATAATATTGTATAATTATATTGGAAATACGAGGCTGCAAGCGTACATCTTGTTATACGAAACTGTAACTGGTTATACGAAATATTGGTTAACTGTCCGAAACTAACGGCAAGCAAATGTTTTAGGTTTAGAAATTATTGAGATATATACATTATAATGCAGATAGAACTGTAAATTATAAAATATCGTCGTAAAATTACGACGCATCATAAATTCAAGATGACATCTCGTAGTTGCATATGGCGACCATTAATTGTTTTCAACAGATAAAACATATATCGGAGTCATATTATTTAGAATAAATAAAACGGCATTCAACCATAATATATAATAAAGAATAAATAAATGCTTGTTTGTAAATAAAATATACAAAAAATTGTACAAAAAATTATAAAATAGATACAGTAAAAATTGCGAATAAATAACTCGCAACAATCCGTAATTTTCAAAGCAAAAATACATGGTTAACTATAATCTATATTCACTTTTACATGTATCATTTTTCATATATATTTACAAGTTATACAATACACATCCGTTATTTTCATTCGTTATTATTTTAAATAAATTTAAATATTTAACTGCTAATTGGAGACGTGATAAATTTAAAAGTTATAATCAAAACGTTTTATTTAAAAAATGCTTAACTGTCTGATATATAAAAATGCTTAACTGAATGATATATAATACGTTATAATATAACGTTTTTAGCTATAATATAAAATATATTTGAATTTAATACAGTATAAGCGGTTTCATCTGCTTGTAATATGCTCAAACAGTCGCTAGAGTAATGATAATGCTAATTTCCTGAAAATTTTATCACATACGTCAACCCGACTATTTGGTCGTGGTCGAATCATCTCGCAAAGTTAATTTCGATAAATTATTGCATCCGATCCCATTAGACAATTTAACGCGCCACATATTTTGCCACGATTACCACTCACAAATTTTACCGTCGAATTACATTGGCAACAAACTGTCGACTGTTACTACTCGCTTAATTTCAGATCGGCCAAACCACGGTCAATATTTTATAAGGCTTAATGAAAACTGTCAACGAGACGACAGCACTGAAAAATAAAGCGGGTTTATTCCCCTCCGACGATACGGCTGGTCGTTCTTCTCAAGTTTTAATGCATCGTCCGTTGCAAGGAAATTAAATCGCTTATACAAAGTGACACTTTGAGTTTCTTCGTATAAATTTCTTGGATATCCGTGTGTGCCCGTATACTCGTGAATTATATGACGATAAAAAAGAATATCGCGCACTACCTCCGCTACCATCTTGTATCAATTTGCACTCGCAACAATAAACGACGATTTTTATTGCTAGACGATGAAAATTGTACTCATAAATTTGTTTTGTAGGTTTAATTCCATAAAACTGTATCACCCTACGACTATAAATAATTGTGTTTGAATATCAATTTAAGTAGCGAATCACATATACGTAGTGATATGAATTCATATTATTGTAGTCACTTATTTTTTGATAATCACGCTTGTTACGATTCAGTCGCTGATTTTATAATCCAGATAGTCATATTATTCACTTTAAAATCATCTGAAATAATTTCATCTATTTCTATTTCAAAGTAAATATATATCATTTTATAATATATAATACTTATTTCGAGTGGAATGATATTATTTCTATAAACTATATTTATACTTTTCTTGAAAATATTTTGCATCACAAAAATGTGTATATATTTTACACATGTTGTGTACATATTTTATAATATATATAAATTAAAATTTTTTATATAAATTAAATTTAAATAAATTAATTTTTTCTCTTTATATATATATTTCAAATTTAAATCTTATTCTTCTCTGATTCTGCTCAGTATATCACTATACAAATAACAGATATTAAAAAATTATATAAAAAAATTATATAAAATATTATATAAAAATTAGTAAAATTAGATAAAGTATTACATATAATTTCATGACGTTGAAATGTTTCGTGACATCTTGTGCATACATTTAAAACTCACACAGATCGTATTTCTTATTAAAATTCGTATATTTATCTTCGTACGACTGATTCATTATACGTTAATTCCTCGTTTAATTGCACTACTAAGAGTCTCTACGTATTTTTAATTTATTTAGGCTCAATGAGTGTCATTACAATGAAATCCAATTTAAATTTGCAGGGTCTCCTGCATCGCGGAGATAGAAAGTTTGCCTCCACAAAATCGAGTGTCACCGACAGCAGCAGCAGAAACTTCCAATATCTCGCTAAAAAATCGAGCCGACAAAATTACTTGGCTATCCTCACTCGCAAGAAGCTTTTCCTTCGATCGTAGTAAATAATCAAACGAAAAGTGTGACAGCTTATTCTCAAAACTAAATTTATTTCATAGAAACTTCAAGAGAGATTTCTATTGCCACTTTTCTCTATTAAACTTGTGTAAATAATAATTTGTACAGAATTGCACATAATAAAGTAGAATTTAAAAGTTGTACACTGTGTGAAATAAAAAATAAAATTTTATTTTATATTTTAATATTATATTTTCACACACACATTTAAATTCTTTCAATAATTATATATTTATATACTAAAGTAATCTTAATTAAATAGTATCTTTTTAATTTCTATGTATCTTGCAATATTCAAAATTATTGTATAAATATTACTATTTAAATCAAGTAAAACTTATTTCGGTTTATCAGTCAGATAATTTCATATTATACTTCTATAATATATACTTCTAATAAAGTATATCTCTTCGTATGTGTGTGTGTTTGACAAACTTGATTTAAATTGTGCTTACGCACTCAAATTAGATTATAATATTGTTTTACAAAGTTTTACGTTTTACGAAGATCAATAAAATTTTAAATACAAATTTATTTCATATAGCGACCTATAAATATTCGTCATCAAATTGGCAACCGAAAGTTAACATTAGTTAGTTTCAATTTGATATTTTCCAATAACGTAATTTCTTTAAAACATCTTCATGCACTGATCATCAAAATTCAGAAGACGATCACAAAAATTGAGATGATCAAATTCAGGAATAGATCGCTATGGAATTGTCGAGTCTATAAAAACCCACTCGAGGAAATTGTTATCGATATTCAGGTGGATGCGATCAAAATCGAAAAGCTGATAGCAAAAGACAAGAAATGAAGTCGTGACAGGCATGAACTTACACCACCTTACTACGGGAGGCATCAAGAAAACTTTTTTGAAAGTCAAAAGATATCATCCGAAAATGAGAAGAATCCAGGAGAGAATGGCTTAAACTCTATAAAATCGTATAAGGATGTATTAGAATCTGAAAATCAAAGATATACGGAAAGAAATATATTGACATTTAATACCTGAATAACTTTTAATGTAAATAAATATGATCGTCAATTCAGAAATCAGGAACGTTAATATAAAAAAAGATGAAACTGCTTTTATACCGTAAATCCTAAACAGAAAATCTAGTTGAGACGTCAAGAAAAGCCAAAAAAATTGTTTATACAAAATCAAATATATATTCACTAAAATCAAATGTTCGTTAAAGTTTTTAAAGAAAACAGAAAAAATACAAACTTATCTTATGCCAAACGTGCTATGCGAAATCGGAGCATTTTTCCGAAGAAATTGAGAAGATTTTCCGAAATAATTTTAAACTAATGAATCAACCGATAAAAATAAAAAAGATAATCCATACATTTACAAATCTATCGCACTCATAGGAAGAAATTTTAAAGAAAGATAATTATTCGCATGTTAGCAGACATTTTGATTAGAAGAAAAAGTACTAAAAATTATTTTATTTATGTACATCAACAACAAATCATACTAATATTTTAAATAAAATAAAATATGAAAAAAAATATGAAAAATATTATAATAAAGAAAATAATAATAAAAAGAAAATTCTAAAATTAAATTTAAAAATTATAAAAAATGGCAATAAAGTTTTGACACTCAATCAATATAAAAAAAAAGTTCCTAAACAAAAGGTATTTTTAAACAAAACCTTGATAAGATAAAAATTAGAAAGGAGATTAACATAAAAATGATAATTTTAAAAAACAATTAATAATTGACTGATATTCAATTGATATTCAACTGATATTCAATGATACAAAATTATCCAATAATACAAAATTCCCTATGATTTCTCATGAAATCATCAATAAAAATAAAAAATCTCCGATTCGATTATTTACAAAAGTCGAATCAAAGTGTTCTGCTTAAACATAGCGAATAAGAATGAAAATTACTCGGTTAAAAGTACATGTGTACTATTTTAATCGAATACATAGTTTATTAAGATAAATGTGATCAAGCAATACGTGTATCGAAATGAGACATGGACTTTCGATTTTCCGTACCATTTATGAAATCATAATCATGGTTGCATTGTTCTGCATTGATATCAGTGTTATTATTGATAACGTACCACTCATTCCAGTAGATGAAAAAAATAAATTATTTTTTTAAATTATTTGTTAAACGATTTGTTACTATATAATCAAATTAACAACATAATAATTGAATTTTTAACAAAGAAAAAAAAAAAATTCACCAAAATTATCAACATATGTAAATCAAGCTTTAACGTTCAAAATAATTTGTTTAATATCTATATTTATAATTACTTTTACCAATTAGAAAGTTTTTGAGAGAGATAGCATTTTTATAATTTA
This sequence comes from Camponotus floridanus, assembly GCF_003227725.1. NCBI lineage: Eukaryota > Metazoa > Arthropoda > Insecta > Hymenoptera > Formicidae > Camponotus > Camponotus floridanus. Next base: position 1,049,514 of record NW_020229314.1, on the reverse strand, counting down.
GATTTTTGCATAATCTTTGTACAATCTGCAAAAAAATCGCGACTAACTGTATACCGATTATTCTTAGAAAAGTTCTAAAATAATTATGAGTGGAGGAAATCGTCATGAAAGAGACGGGATTTGCTTAAGAATAATAAATCTACCCCCACCACTCCAATCGATCACCAGTATATCTATATACGTGATGTGTATATGACATGTTACTGGACAAAATGGCCATCAGCCATAGTAACCACCTGTTCGTGCCTGTGGTATTTGTATTCTGTCTCCTATCGCTACTCGTGCGGGCTGAGGATTCAGACGGTAAGTGCCAAACTTTATATAAATATATGTACGAGTACAATTTTTTATTTTATCTTATTGTTAGATATAATTTAATATATAAAATATCTTATTTCATAAAAGGAGCACAAGAAATATGTGACAGCGCATTTAATCTAATATCAATATTAGCAATATAAGTATAAGATGTCATATGTTTGACATTAAAACTAAATAATAAATTTAGTTAATCACATAATTTTTTAAACAATTACTAAATTCTTTTAAACTCGGAAATTGTTTACAAGAAAAATTATTTTGAAATATGCCATATAAATTATTTAAAATTGTATCAGATATGTATTTATCCGGAATTTATATAATATCATTTCATTTTTAGGGAATATTTTAATATAGATGTAACACATGGCAATATTATAATCATACTCTAACAAATTTTTTGTTAACATTACTTAGGATAAATCTGCACAGACAGATTTTAAAATCAGAAATATATGATCGCACTATTTTGGAGGAAATTATCATAAACGTGTATACGTGAACGAAAAAACTGGCAAAAGGAATACGATCTACTATGACGATCATGGCAATATCGTTTCGCTGTGATTTACGACGTAACAGTTAAACGAAACGACAAGCCAAACAGGAAAAACAAGAATCGATTCAAGTCATGTAACTGATGTAACACGAAATTCTTATCTTTATCCGCCTCAACGGATCGACCAAGGATCGCGTCGTGATTATAGAAGCAAAAGACCGGAAAGAGGATGGCGCGCTTCTCTCGCCTCCACGATAATATTGCCGATGACTTTTTTTCGATGTCTTTTTACGCCATTCTTATCGAGAAGAATCATATCTGATAATATTCATCGGTACAAGAAATTGCCTTCTGATTATTGCGCTGATTTAATTCTTTTGTCTTGTTATATTTGAATCACGTTGAAAATTGCTATTTTCACTCTTGCGTCTTGATCAGATTATTTGTCACAGAGACACGAGACACTATCAGAAAGCATGTTGTCCGTATACGATAAATTGTATAAACGTGTGTTTGCGCTTTATTCCATTCTCTCGGACACCGCAGGAAATGTTCCGTGAGCTAAATATATCTTCCAAGTTTACGGTTTCTCGCTGTCTCTCTAAATGCTTGCTTGCTGATTTCCTTTCTATTTTATTTTCTGTAGCGTTAATTACAGATTTCATCATTACAAAGTTTCATTACAAATTAATCATTATTTTTAGATTTGTTCTTTACGTCTGTTAATATGTAATATATACATAAAAGTATAAAATTGTATATAATGAGAGAAAGAAAAATTAACAATTTAATAATGAGAAATTAACAATTGAAAGATTTTTTTATATAATGAGAGAAAGAGAAATTAACAATTTATTTTTCATTTAACCTCAAGTAAATTTTGTTTTAATAGAACTTTAATTATAACAATTAGTTTAATTATAATTTTAATTATAACAATTAGATATGCAAAAATATTTCATAAATATTAACTGTATATATTTTCGGTATCGGTTTCATAAAAAAAATCAGAATTAGATATATTTAATAAATATACAAGATATAATTATAGATATAAATAAAATCATTACAGCTGTTATTTCGACACAATTATTATTTGACAGTTTTGTCATACGATAAAAAAAAACTCATTTTCTTATTTGATATTCAGTGGTTTCCAGCAAAGATCTCCTCTGACAATTAAGCTTAAGCTCTGTGACGTCAATCTCGCAGATAAACTTAAATCCGCTCGAAATGGACGGCATCGATTTTCTATTTCCGGCGCGGATCGTATCGCGATCGTAACGCGCCGGCCAAAGTCGCGAAGCGTTTCGCATAAAAGTCGTGGCTGAATGCAATCTCCGCGCACCGATAAAAGCTGTCGGATACTTTCAGCTCGTTATATCGATCCGCTCAAAATACGGTGCTAACTTTGTAGATTACAGTTTACTTCGTATCGTAGTCCAGCGTCAAAGGGTAAAGTTGCTTTTTCCCCCCAACAAAAGCTGGCGCACCCAAAATCTAATTCTACCGTCAGTACTGGAGCGTCCAGTATGTCACGAAATAAATTAAATTCCGCCGAAAGTGCTACTCTCATTGGCGAGTTAATGCGGATTATATAATTTCCTTTCCACTCTTAATCTATGAAATCACACGAATTTCGTACAGGAGTGCGTTTTATTAGTGCCATAAATCTTTTTAACGAACTCTACTTTGTCCTGGAAATATTTTGGATATGTATAAATAGTTTGGATATTTATAAATTATATTTCTTAGACTCGTAGTTCTTTCATTTGTATTGTCATTATTCATTTGTCTTTCAATTGAAATTTTAATATTTCAGTATTTTTCTATATTTGCATATAAATAAATAAATAAATATATATATATATATATATATGTATATATATATACATTTATGTTACTAAATTGAATTAATTAATTATTGCATAATTACCCGTAATTATACATAATTATACATAATTACCAATACAAAGGGTTAATGAAATTTCATCAAAATCATTTTTATCAATAACATAAGTAACAAATTATGTAAAATTTTATATTATAAAGTAATTTAATATAAATAATATATATATACTATAATAATATATATAATAATATATATATATACATAAATATTCAATAAATAAGTAATCATGAAATATCGTATATATGTTTATAATATTCATATATTATATCAAACTATATTATTTCAATCATTTTGTTTATGAACATTAAAAAAAACGTTTTAATATATTTCTATCTTCTTTCGATTTTAGTTTATTTTGATTGACTACATTTTTCGCAAATAATTTAGGATTAAAATTAAAATTATAATCGCATATTTCCATAAACGATAAATATTGACAAAAATTAACACAATAATTTAAAACGATATTATTCTATTTTAAACAAAAACATAAATCCTCCGAGTTATACTCATTTCTTTTTATAGTTTTATCAAATATTAATTCTAATTAAAGTCAAATATTCAAGAATAAATATTTTTGTAACATCAAAGTGATAGCCAGAGTTTCTCCGCAAAATAAAATAAATGAAATAGAATACGACGAAAAATGGCCGTGATGATGATACGCGCATCCACAAATGCGCGTGTGTGTCTACAGGAGGGTGTCTGGCACAGTTGACGAATCAAAAGTAAATACCAGCAAATGGACTCTACATGGAAGGGGGGGGGGAAACGACGACGGCTCCCGCTTTACTACGCTTTTATCTTTTCAATTACCATTCGTGCCTCGCTAGCAATTAAATATCGTTAAACCGTGCTCCGATTGCGGCCGAAAGCGTGCAGCTCCGACCTGACTATATGTCGCCGAAGCGACTCGTTTCATTGTACGTTTACGAGCTAGCACGTGTTACGCGAATTTGATTCTCCCCCCCGTTCGCATTTATCGCCTTTACACTTTGCTACGAGAACAATCTTTTTATACTGGCGCCGTATTTAATCAATAAGAGTTTCAAATTATCGAGAAATATTGAAATGCATTAGTCACATTTTTTGAGAAGTTAAAATGAACCAAGTAAATTCTTTGCAGGAAACATGAAACGAGAAAATAATAAATGATGATAAAGATTCGGCAATATATATCAAAGACGAATGATAAATAGCAGAAATGAAATGAGTTAAAAATATAATTGCTACAGTAAGTTGACATTTATTTATTTTCGTTAAAGACATGATTAAAGTTTAATAACCGTTGGCATAATTACTTGGGCATAAAATTAACACATCTTCAAGTTTAACGAAGAAGCTAGGGAACGCATGGCAAGAGACATTAAGTGGCTCTTTGACAAGGACGTCTAGCTCTTCAAGTGGTTCAATTTACTTCATATTATATGTTCGAAGTGTAACCAAGTGCGGTGATTAACCCTCGCCTTAGGACCAAGTATACAGCAACTGTCTTGTTTGCAGATTATACCGACTCGAGACAGCTCGGGAAGAACCACGCGGTTTCAAGGCAGAGAAACAACATTCAGTGGTTACCGAATTACAACTGGAAACCACTCGAGCATTATGGCCTGAGGTATTCCGGTAAACCACAGTCAGTCACTGCGTTGATCCAATACACAAAATGTTTATAGTTTCGAGTTTGTTTCCTGTTCCAAAAATGTTTTGCGTTTGGATTTTAAAAAATTATAATAATATCAAAATATTTAAGATATATCGTTAAAAGATATCTAAAAGATAAGAAACAGTGTAGATATTTTTTTCTCTCTTTAAGAGTTAGATAAATCATAAGATTTGCAGAAATATTTCATTTTTAGAAGAGGCGCGATATATACATGAGAAACAGTAATTATATAAATTATGAGTAAATAAGTCTTTAAACACGAGACAATTTTATGAAATAATAAATTATTGTAAATAAAATTAAATGAAGCCAGCTATTCTCCAACAGCGAAGAATCGACGGAGGAAAAAGCGGGGATGGAATTTACAAAACCCGAGGATCCGGAACAAAGGATAGCAGATCCGTGGATAAAGAAAATGCAAGAGATAAGCCGACAGAAGAGAGAAAAATGGGTACCATACAAAAGAAACGAGAACGAAAAACTCACCCTCGACAATGTCGAAGAAACTACGAGAGCGAACAAACTTAGAGACGATGAATCGATCACGGTGAGAACATAAGGAAATTGCTCTTTTTAGAAGTAACATTAAGTTAACGCACACAAGTATCTTTTGAAGCTTCTATACTTTGATACAATATCCACAAAAAAACTACAAAGACAAATTATTCTTTGATATTTTTCTTATTTCTTGTCTATCATAACATTATAATAGTATATATTACAAACTTTTATAATGCGTTTATGTTATATTAGTAATTTTCATATATTTCAAATATCAACGTTTTCGAAAAGCGCGAAATATAGTAAAAATGTAAAAAAAGCAATATAAACTCACATGAATTCATTTAAAGAAAGCGAATCGTTGCAAGTAAATATAAGAGTATGTCATAAAATTCAATTCAATTTATTAGCAAAATTTAATATTGAATATTTTATTATGTAAAATAAATTATGTGCAATATTGCACAATTAAATATAAGAAATATATATATATTTTATAAGAAATATATTCATATTTCATTATATTAGATCTCCAAAATTAATTTTTAAAAATTAAGTCGCTAATTAATAAAATAATTAGTGTTAATGGATATATTTTTAGAGTATATGCATAACTTATATTCGTAAATCTGTCTCTAAGAAATATGTAGCATACGTCTATGTAAAACTAGTTTTGAAACTCTCATAACTTAAACATCATTCTGGAAAATTTTTAACAGATATAAAATCATAAAAACTTTACGAAAACTTTATAAAAAAATTAAAAAACATAAAAAGCGAGATATATAAGTCTTAAATTCATAAAAATACTTAAATAAAATATTACTATATAATTATTCTTATTCCAGCCATTTGATCCTATTCTAACACTCGCACAATCTTCAATGGATCAAGACAGTGCGAGTGTGAACAATTTCCACGATTCTTCCTTACAATCTACGGATACAAGAACCGATGAACTAAGCCAAAGGCTCGATCTATGGGATGTAAGCGCAGAGAATACATCTGCAGATATCGATAAAAAAAACCCCGTTATGCTTCATCAACGATATAAGGACTATGAAATATCTAACATAGAGGAAGTTCTAGTCGACAAACAGAACGCAATTGCAACGGATTACGAAAGAAGCGAACTTGAGAAGGATCGTTCACTCACCTCTAAAGTAAATTCACAAGAATCTAAAGAATCAAACTCACAAGGATCGAAAAGTCAACATAGATCTAATGATAGAAAAAGATATTCAAACAGCGATGAAAATTTGGATTATAAGAATAACTCTAAAAAATCTCTTGCGAAGGTAAATCCAAGACAATCAAATCTCTCTCAAAATGATAAAGAGGAAAACAGCAAAAACAAGAAACATAATAAGGAGATGGCAAAACCGTCCATGTGGAAGATCAAGGAAGAGAGAGACGATGCGGAAGAGAAGGACACGACAGGGAGATCGCTGAATCATGGAGGATCATATCATCCTGGCAGATGGGGCATGAGCCTTTCGCAGCCGCCTATGGAATTTCGAAAGGACATATTCCGATCGACGCATCGGAAAAATAAGGAACATACTGAAAGCGAGAAAGACAGAAGGCATGATTTGGTTGAGCGATGGGACAATGCCGCCTCACCTCCGAAGAAACTCAAGAATGGAAACATCATGCTGCATCTTACCGCACACTTGGGCACGAAATCGCCGGGCCAAGTTAAAGGATCTTCCTATCATCGATCACTTGCTCATCAAAATCATCAGGATTCTCAAACGGATGACGAGCATAATAAGGAACTAGCTGAGACTTCACACGAACAAATTCCAAAGAATTGTTATCATTTACTATATCCAAAAGTCAATTATCAGAATAACCATCAAACAAATGTTGATCTTAATCATCTGTCAAGAAATCTAAAATTTCTAATGCAAGCTTTGCAATCTTTGCATGAACAAAATGTAGATATACCAATGTCTTGTTGTATACAAATTCCATACGTCTTATTCCGTACCTAAAAAGATCTTCTCAATCTGCTTTATCAAATTGTTTTATTATAAATATTTAACTTAAAATTTATCGTCAAATATTAATCATCTATAAATATTTTAAATAATAAATCTTTCACAGATTATTTCTTCGTAATGTATTGATTAATGATATTTTATCAAATAATAATAATAATTTAATTTTTAGTGAAAATTACATTTGAAATAACATTTAATTAAGCACCAGATTAATAATATTTTTATATGTTTTTATTATCAAGTATTTGGCCAAAATGCAGATATTTAAAAAATATACTCAAATGTGATATCTTTATATTATTCAAAGTAATTTTCTTGTCTATCTGGATATTGTTAAACTATTTCTTTTTCATCTTAAAAACACGCATGACGCAAAATTGTAAAATGTATTTTAATAATTATATTTATGTTGTGTACGATTTTTTATAATTTCCATCAACGTCAAATAAAAGCCAATGAAACAGTTGATCTATTATTAATAATATGAAATTATATATAATGTACACACAGGCGATGTTGGATAAATTCCTTGATAAAGTTATATTATGATAAAGTTATTATAATTGTTCTCAATATTTCTTATTATTATAATTTTTATTATTATAAAAAGTGTAATAAAAAAATGATATAATATTCTATTAAAATTATATAAACAGTAAGAGAAGTCTATGTAATATAATAGGAATTCTAAACACAGTAATAAACCAATATACAGTTGGAATAATAAACAATTTGTCTTGTTCGCTCAATTAACAGAACAGCATGTTGACATTTCGTGATATTGTAATATCTCGTGGTATCTAATTAACATTTTGCATGTAACCGTGCAATTGTACTCCATGTTACCACGTTAATTGTAAGTCGGTCTGATAACATTTTTCGTTTACTTTTTCTTTTGCTATTGCACGTATGTTTCTTCGTCGCACAACCCGTTGCAATGAGACGATATAAAAATTGTCGAGGAAAAACACGCAGGAAATAAAACGATGTTTCACTAGGATAAGCCTGAGAAAAGCATCGTTCTTGAAAAAGAAATTCTCAGACATGACAATAAATTCGTTTGCAACATTAAAAACGCACCACGTCAGGCAGCACCGCAAGTTTTTCATCATGTATGACCTCGTACGAGTATTTATACAAATTCCATATAGCTTTACACAATATTTCTTCTTACTTTTTATAACATTTAATACATCTTCTTGCATTTCTTTACAAGAGCAGTGAATTTTCACAAATATATATGATAGTTGGTGCATGATTCTATTTCTATTAACGTTTTATCAATTTTTATTTGCATTTAAATCGCTAAGAAATTATCTATAAAATGTTTCAATCCCATATATCAAATACTAATAAATATATTAAATAAAATTAAAATTTTTAATTTTAAAATAGAAATTTTAAAGTAAAACAAACTTCAGTATATTTGTGATGCAAAAAAATGACTTAATATTTAAATATGCATCACAGTAGAAAAAATATAAGTCAAAAAGTACTACCAGCTTCTATTATTATTAAAAACTCTGTGATTCGTTTATATCACATAATATTTCTCGTTTGTTGCTGATTCCATAACGATTACATGTTTTGCGTGCATTGTTTTCTATGTTTGACGATTTTATTGAATTGCTTGATACTTTGATGGATAAAAGATAATAAAGTTTTCATTATAATACAACCTATATTAATTGCAATAGAGAACAGTTTGCTATCATACATTTATAAAAGTTATATCAGAAAAAACTAACGCTTAGTAATAATTTTTGAATGATAAGCGAGAGATGAAACAAAAGTTACACAATAATAAGTTAAAAAAAAATTTTCACGAATTTTCAATCTTTGATAAATTATTAGTTTGTATTTTCAACATTTTATATATGATATTATAAAAGATAATTTTATACTGTATGAGAATGCTTTTATGCTGTATGAGAATTGCTCATATATAATCACTGTCAAAAATCGTTATAAAGTTTTTTCGAATTTAATTACATATAAAAGAAACTTATAAACTTATAACCTATCACAAGTAATTTCTAGACTTTTATGATAAAAAACACTCAAAACTCTCAAAAGTCAAAAAAGACTAAAACCTTATTTTCTTGTGTGAGATCAAAAAATATATTCACTTGACGGAAAAGAGAAAGTATGGCACTCGCTGGAGATCATAACGAGAAATTCGCGGATATTGAATTAACAGTTACAATCTTCATACATTGTATAAAATGTCCGCGATTCATCTTTTATTCAAAGGCACAAATTTGCTGCTGCGAATGAGCAAACGTGACGGCAGGGCTTTTACGTGAACTAACAAAAGGGATCGACTGTGCGACGACGGTTAAGTAGTATTACAGACTGACATGGTTAAGTAGTATTACAGACTGACATGGAAAATTATAAATTACGTATTTTAGTACAAAAATTGATATCTCAAAATGTCCAAATTAAGATAATGCAAGATAAAATGATTAACACAAGTATAATAATATAATTCCTAGTATATTAAATTTTTATTTAAGACTATTTAATTAATTAATTTTCTTAATTAAAGTAAGATTTCAAAAGTCAATTCTATGAAGTTAGCTAAAAATTAATATCATTAATTAATTTTTTGCATCAATATTAATTCACGTATGTTTACCTTAAATGCCAACTTTTCTGTAAGAAATAAGCTCGAATAAAATAAAATAATGAAATAAGCCATAACTAAAAAACTTATTAAAAAACTTATTAAAAAACTAAGCTCCTGCATAATTATTTCGATATGTAAATTGCTTGTGCGATTAACGAAGAAATCTAAATCATACGCTCGCAAGTAGGTGAGAAAACTCGCAGCTATCTTTGATGCAAAAAATTCGCGAGAAAGGAATTCGTCAGGCAAATAGAAAAGATTAGAAGAAAACGGATTATTCATGGTGGATTGTTGCCATAGGGCGCGGAGAAAGAATGAAATGAAGCGTCGGTGGAAAGCATCATTGCTTTATTCCACGCCACTGAGAATAAATAAATCTTCTCTCATCGTTAAAATTCGATCGTAAAGAGGGGATTGCTATATCGCATCTTGCCATCGCGTAACAGCTTCTCCTAAAATATGTTTTCGATATCGAAATGTCGGTGATTCGCATTTTATGTCGCCCCTCGCCAATTGCGTCTAAACTGAATTCGATTAATCCGCGAATTCAAGCACGCGCAAAAATATTCGCGAACAAATTATGCTCTGTATATGTGCAATAAAAATAATAATAAAATATTAAATAATAAAAGAAATAATAATAATAATAATAAAATACCAAATAATAAATTTGGCATATACAGTTATTACAATAACGCGTAAAAAACTTTGCATAATTATATATTGCTATTAATAGAATTTATTGTGCTAATAATAGAATTTAAACGATAGGAGAGGAGAAAAAAATGTACGTTATATATATTTTATATTCCGATTGTAAAAAAGATATCTTCAACAGTTACACATCTAAAATACATTTCAAGAGCCTCGAAAAGATCTATACACATATAGAGATCGCGATTACGTGAATGGTTCTACAAGTATCCTATTTACAGTCCAGAAAAGTAGCAGAAAGCATTCCATCGCGAAATAGAACCATCACTTTTCGACCAAATACAAGTACGAAAAATTCATCGGAGAATAAATTTCACCTATCATATGTCACTATTATGTTCACTATTACACGTTAAATCAGAAAACGATACATCATATTTCGCAAGAATATTTCTAAGTAGCAACTTGTACAAAAAATACTAAATAAAAATGCTCGATAAACACACAAAAAAAATTTTGACAAAACACGATTTCTCTTGAATAATGTTCAACGTCATACAAGTGCACGGGTTTATTTGCGCGTTACACATGCACTGCTGCATACGTAACTGTGCGTGCACACATTTTGTAATTATAAACGACGTAATATCGAAATAAAAAAACGAGCAAACAATTCGCTTTACACACGTTCGCTTTGTACAATTGAAAGTGCAATTACATTTGATTTTTGAAAAAAAGAAACGCTTGTTAACTGGGCCCATATACGCAGGTAAATTATGATGACTTGCTCGCAACACTAACCACTCGCTTTTGCGTTTTAACGCGATAATTGCACCGCAAACGATCGTTTCTCATTTGCCCGCGATGCAGCAAACCGCTTCAGAAAAACAAACATCGTATTCGCCGACAACATTCCGTTATTCTCGCGGCATTATGGCCTCTATAACAGAGGCAGGGTACAAATCTCGTTGTAGCTGAATTGTTGACTGACAAAGTAATGTTGCATTAGTCAATCGGAGCTCAACATCAGCGAACTATGTACAATGCAATGCTTACATTACTGATAATGTCTATTGTTAATAAAAATAGTAAAACTAATTAAATAATCGAAAAATTGTTATTTGTTATAGAAACATTTAAAAAATCTAAAAAAACTAATTATACAATAATATTCAATGTTGAATATGAATGAAATAGTGGGATTATAATTTATATTATTTATAATGTAGAAGAAAAGAATGAGAAAAAAAGAGGTAAATTTCGTTAACAAAAAAATCTCCGAAAAAACACGTCTACATTTACACGCTTACACTTGCATTTACGTCTTGCGTCTAAATCTATTGTTGCAGACCAGCCATTATCGGGATGTTTTGTACGTTTGTCTGTGAGAGCACCTGCGGCGATAATAATCATATCTTGCGTGTGCGTCTGATAATGCTTTGGTCTGTAATTGCATCTGGCAACGATCGATTCCTATAACGCACCCATAATATCGCATCATTACGTCATTATCGTAACCACCAAGGTGCAACATATTATATTGATGGTTAGGTTTCAACCTAAATGTCACACACATTCCAATGGTTAAAAGATGATGATAAAAATTAAATTTCTTTATAAACACATTATTGACATATATTACAAGTCAAGAGAGATAAATGATATTTCGAATTAAATATCGCGAAACGCAAGATTTTTCGTCAATAATGCTACAACAATGTGATACACTTTATTTTTTATATCTTAAATAACTGTTAAATAACTGTAAATTATTATTATTTGTATTATTAAATCCAATAATTTAATAAATTTGAATTATTTTAACAAATTTAATTACAAATTTATTTGAATTATTTTAACAAATTTAATTAAGAAAGAGAGAAATATAATATCGAATGTAAAATTTTTGTTTAGTAGAAGAAAATACCCCTGTGTTTCCAAATTATATTTTTCTATAGTTTTTTATTTATTATTTTAATCGAAACTTTTGAATCCTTAATTAAACAGATCATAGTCTTCTCATTATTGAAGCCACACACGAAATTTTATCCGCGATACGTCGAACTAAATCAATCGTGAATACCGAGGTAATATTCTAGCGTTCATATTACGAGCTAAGTTAAGCCCGTCGTCTCCCTTCGCTCGGACTAACTCGTATGAAACAATTGGCTCGCATCTTAATTACGCGACGATAATTTAGCAGTCGGCGCGTCCTCGAGCAGGCATTCGACCTACGCGAAATGTATGCGAGTCTGCGGATTATAGTTCGTCCTGCGAGCGGCGATTACGGCAAACAATGCCGGCGATATCGAGTGCCACGACAACTACCTGTTCGCGCTGCTCCTCTCCCATGTAAGCGGAAACACGGAACTGTGCGCTTTGCCTTCAAGCGCTGAAATAATTTCGAGCCAATGTGCGTCGTTCTCAAACGTACATAGTGAATCATTTACCTTTGATTATGTGTGATAGGATCCTCCTGACGATGCCGTGCCTTATCTGCGCGCAGTACATTGCTAAGCTTGCTTAATTACGCGAATAAATTTGTTTGTCATCGCACAGGCGAGCAAAAAGGTTTCTTTACAAAAAAAAAAAAAACTGCCCTCTTGCTCCTTTGAAAATAAGTTGATTACTCAGGATTTATCGCCTCAAGGAGATTAGCATTTTTCCACTGGAAATATCACGACTCTTTTCTTCGCAAAAATGCTAAATGGCTCGAAGAGATAAACTTGCATATTAACTTTTCTTACTTTTTCCTAGTAATATACTATTATAGTGACATTTAAATATATACATATACAATATATTTTTAGCGTTAAAGAAAGATAGATATCATCACTCGTTTTACCAATATAAATAACTCATAAGAAATATTTTTAATAATTAAAAGCTTTTACCTTACAAATATTTAGACTTAAAAACAAATTTATTATTATTTTAGAAAACAAAAATAAATTGATAAATTACATATATTATTTTATTAACTTATTAATAATGTAAAGATTAAAAAAAATGAATATTATAATATGCCATAATCATTGAAAACATTTTGAATTGAACACTAAATTATTTAAAGTAAATATGTAAATAAACTCACCCATAATGCATAGCCAACCAAACATGTAAGAAATGCTATCATAATTCCATACATCGCAGGTAAAGTATCCTGAACGCACTGTCCTTTCTCCATGTTGATTTCCTCAAGATAAGTAATAACGTCCACAGGATAAGTACGATACGTATTAATTTCGATCGATCGACCGTCTTAGCTCCGAATATTTCCTTTATCGAGGAAGCATTCGCTCTGAGTAAATAAGAACCCGAATGCCCGTTGTTCGGTAAGGGTGTATCGATAAATCTGGCCCGGTGCAGCTATTTGCTGGAAAAGCGTTCGACGAGGAAACACGAGTAGAGTTGCAAGCGGAAAGGAAGGAAGGATAGAGGGAAAAGCGGAAAAGACGACGGAGGAAGAAACAAGATGGCTCTCGTTGAGTTCTCCAGGGCAAGATTTATGGTGGTTGCCTATCGAACGCAATTCCTAACGCAAGGTACACTCGGACACTTACAAAATCGCGAAACAAGCGTTCTGCTCAAACTCTACGCTTCCTGCTAAATTTGACGATCGCATTCTATAATTGTGAAATTTTTAATTTTCTATCGGCATGCATTTATAGAGAAAATTAAGATAAAAAGAACGATAGTTAAGTATAAAACTTTAATTAATTAATTAATTTTGATAAAACAATCATTACTGAAGTTTATGAAATTCTGCAAATATTAGCTCGAGCATTAGTTTTGCAAAGTGAAGTACTATATCTGAATTTAACATCGATCTTAACATCCAAAAAAATCAAATTAAATTTTTAATTATTATATAACTTATGTAAATTATGTACTCTATACCAAATTGCTAGATAAATACACATTACTAAGTACGTGCTTAAATCTTTCTCGCGTAATCAAATCAATTGCGCAAACAATATTATATATACAATATAATAATAAGAAAATAATAACTAATTACGCGTAATAAATAAATTAAAAAAATGATCTAAATATCTTTGATGCTTTTTACGTAAAAATCAGTAGAAATTATGAGAAATCCTCCTTCGAAAAGACATCGCTTGTTACTTGAGGAAATAAAGAATTGACACGTTGAGATCAAACGAATCGGGCGGATTTGTCAATCGAAGATTAAAACTGATTCAATCGCAACTACTCGTCTGCGTCATTTCGTACCAACGATGCTGCGACCCATTTTCAACGATGAAGTCGTTCTCGAGCATCCATCTCGAAGAATCGTCGGTGACATCGAAGGGAGAAGCTCTCTCTCATTCTCGACATTTGAAAGTTCACTTGCCAGCGAGACGGATGGGAGGGTTTCCTTCGTATCTCGCTTCGATCAAAGCCGGTCGATCACCGTCACTTTCCTCGCGAGGAAAACGCGAGGTTGCAGAACCGAGATGGAAATTCCACCTTGCACGAGACACGGATAGCCACTGGTTTCTAGTTTTGGCTAGTGTTTCTGGTCGCTCCCAGACGCACTGGACGCGGAAACGCGTATTAATAGTTCAAGAGAAACGGAATCTGGGTGGTCAAAATGTGCGGGAGAAACGGCCAGCAGACACACACCGATGGTGGTTATAGACAAACGTGCAAAATGTCCGTGGTCAAGATAAATTCATCGCCGGTTCATTTGATTTAGTGCGAACAGTATCGATCAATGCCAGAAAGACTGCAAAAGTATCGATCGTGAGACTCGATGGAATTGAAATTACGAATTCGCTATTTACGTAGTCATTTTTATACGCTCATGCAAATATTAAACTCATTTTACATGCAACATATTAAATATTATGCAGATACGCAAATTTACAATACAATACAATTATGTATCTATTATCGAAATTATTTTATCGCGCATTGCCTATATTCTGATGATTCAAATCTAATTCTAGCACTATCAGAATAACCGCAATGAATATTGATGAACGCGAATAAGAAAAAATTAAAAAATAACTTCAAACAATAATTTTATAATTATAATGGACACACAGTCTGCATAATCATTTACTTTGCTTACCGAAATTTTTTTGTGACCAATTTAATTATAAAGTAAATGATTATATATTGTCGATGATGTAGAGATATTTGCAAATAACTCATGGAATGTATCACCTTGAGAATAAAATCTCATTTATTTATACTTGTTTGTACATTTGCTGATTCTGATGTTTAAACAAAGAAATCGCAAAAATTGCCTTCTCTAAATATAAATTTTTAATTAGCTGAAATAATTTTTCGATAAAATTATACATATTTGATACACGTGTAAATAAATGAAATTTTTAGTACCCTGTAAAAAGTGTGTGTATATACTGGGTGTCAAAGCAATCTCTTCCCAAAAAAAGCTCTTGTAGCTTACCTCGAGAACTTTTCAAAACACTATAATAAAGTATTTTTTCATTGAGTACTTTTCGAGTTATAAGACTTGAAATAATCTCTTAATTTTACATAATCCATAAAATATCTAGTAAAATATTCATTTTTCGGTTACCTCATCTTAATACTTTCATGTACAAAATAATGAGAGGAATCAATTGATGTAAAGAAAACACATAATTGATGCCTCTCATTATTTTACACATAAAAGTATCAAGGTAAAAGAATCGAAAAATGAATACTTTACTAAATATATATATTTTATGATTTATGTAAAAATTAAGAAATTATTTCCTCATAACTCGAAAAGTACTCGATGAAAAAAATACTTTATTATAGTGTTTCGAAAAGCTTTTGAGTAAGCTACGAGAGCTTACTTTGGGAAGAGATTACTCTGACACCCTGTATATATGTATATAAAAGTAAATTATTTATATAAATAGAGAAATTCACATACAAGCGGATTCACCAATGATGCAAGTGTTCCCTTCAACCGCAGTTCTCTACGACCGAAAGATGCTCTTGCGAGCCCGAGATCGACGTTCGCGCATAAAATGCAATTTGGCGTATGTCAGGCCGTCATGACCACCAGCTACCGTGTCGTTGATGTTGCCGCTACTACCGATGGCGGCGTAACAAAATTTAATTGGATTTATCGATCGGTTTTCTCATTCCCACTTCCCGCACAGGCACCAGAGGCTAGTATCTCGTTGCCGGTGATTCGTTGACGCCATTGCATCGGTAGCGAGATACCTACGCGAAAATCCGCTGGCAATCGGTAATCAACGTCGTAAGCCCAACCAACAAGATGATTTTCCATTCGCTTGACCACGGACAACGTGTACCTATAAAGACCATCACGTAACAATTCGGACCAGTTTGTCGCGTAACAAGCGATGTATTGCCCATTGCAAATCCGTGTAAATCCGTTAGCAAAAAAAGTTCGATATTTATATTTACTCGAAACATGTGACTTTTTGAAAATTACATGTTTAAAGCATGTTCCAGACAATATATATCTTTAAAAGTCGCTTTAAAAACATTCCAAAAAGGATTCAAAGACCTCTTATCATCCCTTAGATCTTTAAAATGTCTTTTGGTCCTTGCGTGCTATTTAGAATACGATTTTTTCAAAAATTTATCGGCAATGTCCTTCCTATTCAGAATCTGAATGTTATATCTTACTTTTATTATAATTTCCTGATCACATGAAATATCGAAGCCAATATGATTATCAAAATTCAAAAGTATATTTTCTTTATTAAAAATTAAAATATAGAACGAAAACTACTTTTAGAAATTACTTTGTGTGTATGTATTGGAATATATAAAAAATAAATATATGAATATGAAAACGTATGATACGAATGTCCACAATCACGTTTGGAATATGAGAGAAAGATCAATAAACGATGGGTGAATATCAATGCACGTAGCTCTGTTTATGCGGCAGTAATATCATAGATTCGCGTATTTCAAAGAAAATGCAAGGAATGTCAAGTTGTCGGGATGAGTGTAGTGTATGATTCTGAAAAGTAGACAAAAATCCTATATAAGGTCGTGCCGAATAGGTTGATCACGTTTCAGCTGCTGTTATGCTTCTGACAGTTTGAAATTTGAAACTGTCATGTGCGTGTAGTTTTCGCGATGCGCCTACCTAGCGAAGATGACGTGTTGAAAGAATCAATAATGAGAGATGTGATGTATTAATATATACATATATATTACATATGTATGTACTATTATATAAAAATTTATTGCACTCTTAAATAAAATACTGCACGGATTGTTATTGTATTATATATGTACACGAAATATTTTAAATATATGTATTTATTTTAATTTATAAAATAAAATAAAAATAGAAATAATTTATTAAAATAAAATATATATTTAAAATATATATATATTTAAAATATTTCGTGTACATATATAATACAATAACAATCCGTGCAGTATTTTACTTAAGAGTGTAAATAAATTTTTATATTCTAGTACATTTTAAATCAAAGATTAAACTTAAGTGTAAATAAATTTTTATATTGTAGTACATTTTAAATCAAAGATTAAACTTTACATTATGTATTATATATAAAAAAATGTCAGCTTTTATATATAGCTCTTGTAGTATTTTTAAAAAATAGAGAAAGAAAGGACTCCGATATATCTAAATTTTCAAATGTAAATAAAGATATTTCCGTATTTAACATTTATCGACAATACACTTTCCAATTTATCCGTTGAAGACAAAGAAGGAACAAACATAACCGTGACTGTTCTATCCACTGTTCTATCCATGTCGATGCTATACCTACAGCAACTTGTTATTAGAACTGCGAAAGATAAAGTAGATCACTGTAATTCGCAAAACATATGGCTGACAGTCGGAAAATAATTTTAGTTTAGACAGTTACCAATTGAGTAAAAAGAGATATAAACAATAAAAAAATATAAACATAACAATTTACATAAAATAATATATAATAATTACGTCTTCAATTAGTTGACGTCTTTAAACTTGTAATTACATACAAAAAATGAGTTCTTTGATTTTAAAATTTTTATATGTATCCTTTATAAAAAAATAAAAAATAAAAAATTTAAAATTTATTATAGATATTATTTAAAAAAATATAACAAAGAAATAAAAAAAAATCAATTATATGCAAATCAAAAAGGTGGAGCCAAAAATTTATGCATTATATTATATCGCTATTATATTATCATCTATGTGCAGCTATCGATCGCAAATACACGCAAGTATTTAATTAGCGCAAATATCTCTATATGAACAAATATATTTAAAAAATTAATTATTCCAAATCGAATATAATGTCTCATCGTAAAATATAAATATATACACATTCAGTCATATTTGATCATTGGTCTATATAAGGAAATTATTTTTCTGAAATAATTATAATTATTTTGATATTATATTTTCGCGAATAATTTTATATATACTGAAAAAAAATTATAAACCGATTGAAAAGTTCGATAGAAACAAAATAAATATTTTGTAAGAGGGACAAACATTTTTGAATAACAATAAAGACAAGCTCAAAATTCTTACTCGATCATTTAGTGAATATTTTTGATACTTCTCTGCGTTTTTGTATATCAACAATGCGACTTATTCAACTTATTCGCAAAGCATGAGCGCTCATAATGATCATGATATTTTCTTGTCGAGTATAATATTAAGATGCGAGCTACCTCATCTTTTTTTACTACTCATCCACCTCTTACCTACCATCAAGTCACCTCTGCACTTTAAGAACGCGGGAAAAAACTCGGATCGTTAAGCTCCTGTCATATATACGTCGAATGACAAGCGAGTGCACTGACTTTTTCATAGCATCGACACACGTTACTATTTTAATGTAAAGTAACGTTTTGTTCCTACGTGCATTCAAACGCAGTCATAAAGTTATATTCTGTTTAGGAAGAATATTAAGTAAATAAAATCATTAATAAAAAATAATAAAAAATTATCGAATAATAGAAAGAGAGGGAAAGAAAGAATTGCGAATTATTAAAAAAAAATGTAAAATCAAATGCATAGAACATAAAAATAACACAAACATCTGTGTTAAAATTCTGTGAAATAAAACAATAGAAAATAAAAAAGAATAGAGGAAGCAATGACAAAGGTAAACATAGCTATCGGGTAAAGCTGCTTATATAGCAACTTACTTATGCGGTAACTCGTTTCAAGAAGGTAGTTTTCTATCACGATTTACTCGCTCTCCCAGGAAACATAAAAGGTTCGTGTTTTATCTATATCAGAGTGCTTATTCAATAAAAATGAACGCAGATGGAAAAAGGGAAATAGAAATGCGAAGAGATTTCTCTAGCCAAGTGCTCAAATTGGGCTACCTAAATATCGCAACTTATTAATTAATTATCTCGCGAACCGTATTGTTTGGTCGTTTTTCAAAATTAATATTTAAAATTCAATCAAGAGCGAAACTTTTCAAGTTCGAAACCTGTCGACGCAAGATAATTTCTTTGAAATAGACGCGCACAAATTTCAATTGTTCTTTAGGCTTGTCAAGACACCTCCCGACTTTAAGATTCAGATTTAGCTTACCGCCGACGTAGTTATCCGAACACCAGGAACCTTTTTCCCTCCGAGACCAGTGAGTCCTCCCAGACACCTTCTGGCACATTCGGGATCGTTGTCCTCGCAGATGGGGCATCCCGCGGTGGAGGCGCCGCCTCGCTCTCTCAGGACGTGATTGCTGCTGGTTGTGTAACCTTGGTCGGAGCTGGCGTTCGAGTTCGGCCTGGAATCGTCGGAGCTGTCGAATGGCTTGATGTTCCTCGGCCGATGGACGATTCCCACCGGCTCCCATATCTCGCTGGTCGACGACGCATAATAATTGTTTTCTTTGGTCTCGCGACTCCTCTCGTCAACGACCTTACCGCCACGAGCGACGGTGACCTCTTCCTTCGTCACGATGGACGATTTCACGCTCAAGGATGTCTCGAGTCGTACCGGAGCCCTTCGGAATCAATTTATAAGATAGCAAAGTGGATCTTGTACGAAACGTGCATCTTTCAATGAAACATGGATTCGCGAATAATTAGTAGCAACGTTAATAAGTGCATTAAGCGTGGCCCGTGAACGGATAATGTCATAATGATCACACGAAAATCATCACGTATACATGTCACAATGATAATATGGCTCTACGTTAGCGTCAATGAGTATATTATCATTTGCAAGAGTAAACTAGGTATTAAAGTCAATGCGAATAAAAAATTTAATGTACGCTACAAACAGGGGATACGTATAATAATTAATGCAACATTGTCGGAAACCGGTGCTTGTTTCGTCCGGAAAGAAGATAAAAGCACAAAATAACGAGTAAATTCGTATGCAAGATAGGAAAAAATTCACAATGCTATTTTAGATCCACAATGCTACCTTAGAATCCCAGCCTTGACGAGAATCTGGTTGAGAAGATCGCACGGTGGGACCTGGCCGGTTATCATGGCTTCTCGTATAGCGACTCCGTCCGGCCCCTCGAGGGGGATCGGTACACCGTTTATCAGCAGGACTTCCTCCTCTCTCACGCAGGACTTTTTCTCGCAGTCCACAACCTTGACACCAGGCCCAAGTATAGACTCCACCGTGGATTGAATCTCGTGGTCATCCATTCCTAAGAACGTAACCTTCCTCATACTCACTATTTTCTTTTGTCATTATTGACACCTCGTGCGAATTAAACATTTATAAGTAATATTTAAACTTTATTCTATATTTATTCCTGGATATATGTTAATTTTTTAGAGTTAATAAAGCTTGCGAAAATGTTTTATAATCTTGATCGTAAGGAGCATTTTTTCTTCAATTATATTTGAGATTCAATTTTATATTAAAGAAGTTTAGAGTTAGTTTTAAAAATGTAGATATATATATAATTTAATTATATAATTTATTTAATGTACAAAATTTATCTAAAAAATATCCGTATGTGATACATGTGATAATGACTCATATAAATAGTATCGTTCTGTCAGCAATTTGTGAAATTACAATCGTGTGAACACCTGCACACATACCTGTTGTCACCTGAACTAACCTGGCTCAACGAAACCTACCTAAGACCGATGTTATACACTTGCATTGACTAAGATAAAATTTTTCTGAAATATTACAGAAATTTTCAAGGCAATGTAATAAAAAAAAATTTCTTACGAAATGATTTTGTATACAATCCTTGCTTTCTCGTATAGTAAAATAATTTCGTAGTCAATACTAAAGGATTTTAAGAATTTTAAGGCGTTAAATTGTATAATCGCGTCTACACTTTGTATATATATAACGCGAACAAATAAAATAGAATATTTAATTATATTTCTTGTAGAGATCATTTTTTTATCTCTCATTGAAACTTGGTTAAGTCACATTTTTTTACAATTTTATTGTTTATTAATCGTAATATAGATCAATATGCAAATTTTCTCACACGATAATATTCAATAGTTTGCCTTTTTTTTGTAACATACTGCATACAGGTGCGCGAATAAACATCTGCTACGCGAGCAGTATTCTCTCGTGTGATCGATAATCAGCTAACGAGCATGCTACAACATAAATCAAGAACTTCGCCAGCAACGTAGATCATGAACAAAGTGGAGAACGCTGGTGGTCGATGATGCGAGAAATGCATTATTCCAATGCACGGCGCCGCCCTGTATGCATAGATAAATGCACCGTCGCATGATTTACATCTTCAGGAAAACGATGTTGGACGAGACGAAAGACGAGCGTGCAAACAGCTATAAATGCGTTTCTGTTTTGATTCTTAAGCGCATTTTTTAAACGAACAGGCTGACTAGAAACGCGGAGATAAAGGGAGGGATTCTCTGTCGGAAAGCTCCAAGATGCACGGGCTGCAATGTAAATTGTGACGACGGTTTCGCGATAGACGAGTAAATGTTTGCAGTGCAGTGCCAAACGAGCGTCTACCGACGAGAAATTCTTCACGCTAAAGAGAGATGTGTAAACCAAGATATATAGTGGCCAAGCATTGTGCAGTAACAACTGACAACTGAATCATAAAAAAAATTATACCCTTCTAACAATAAATGCCAGCGTCAATAAAAATTTGTTTAATAATAACAATTATTATATTTTATATTATATGCAAGTGAACTTGTTGTATTATATTATCTATTTTACCATATTTTACAATATTTTATACTGAAAATAATTTCACAGATAATATTTGTTATTTTTTATTACTAATAAAATTTTTATTGAGACATTACAAGACACTTTATACCGGATAACTTTTTTGCGTGCCATCCTGACAAAGGTTTTAAAAATATTCATTTTATATATTCGAGATTAAAAGCAAGAAACTATTACTAGATGATTAAAAAAAAACAAAGACTATTCATGGAATTGTTTCCTGTTCCTAAAAAGAGATTCTCTTATATTCTTATATATAAATATATTTATAAGTAAAAGAATTTATAAGAATATTTAAAATTATTATAGAAAATTTTAATGTTTTGCAATTTTTGATATTTTTCATATGTTAAAATTTTACATTTAAAATTTAAAATTTATTTAACATGTAAAACGAGTAAACATTAAATTATGCTTATGAATTAATTAGAATGATGTAGCGCGAGCATCATTATATTGTTTCAATATCAATAACCAATAATTTGTAAAATGTCTTATTTATAATAATTGTAATCATTTGCCTTGATTTTTGCTTCTCAAATTATTGAAACCAAATTCTGAGATAGTTTTAAAAAATTCGATAGCTTAATCGATTTAAATGGCAATAGAAATATTTATATCCCTATAATATAAATTAGAGACAGCATTATGTCTATAAAATAAGTTAAAAACAATTATTCTTAACAATAGCTATTTATGTCATCGCATCAAACGTGAAGAACAATGTGATAAGTATAGTCGAAGACTGTAAAGCACTTCTCAAATCACTTCACAGGGAATCTAAAGAACTTTGAAGGCTATTTGCGAAGAAGTTATGGCGTCTCTGCATCCTTCAAATGTCTGCACGCATCTGCGTCAACATATGTAGATGTGAACACATGCAAAGCTTCTATAAACCGAGGATGCAACTTATTTCCGTTTGAGTGCCATCAATTACTATTAAACACATTATCTAAAATAGAATAGCATGCTATCTGCATTTCTCTTTACATCTCATTTGAATAAAAATTTCGTGAATAAACTTTTATTGTTATTGTTATTGTTATTATATCAATAAAATACCGATAAAGATAATCTATGAATAATATGTCTGAAAATTGTTAATAATATCTAAATGACTGAAAAATCCATTAGAGTGAATTATCGATAATAATCGTAAATACACAATCATATGTGTTTTCGTACTTTTAACGTAAATAATACTTGAATAAAAATCTAATTTCACTCTTCATTTCTACACATTATGGTGCAAGATAATGCACCGTCTGTTTACATAAGTTTACAAAGTATTCCGTTAAAATATTAAAAATACGTACTTTTAAATATATATTTTTTAAAATAATATTTTAATAATTTCAAATTTATATTTAAATAATATTTTATTCTCTTCATCATACTTAAATAAAATTTAAAGTAATAATTTATCTTATAAAGAAAATCATTTATATTACACGTTGAATAGTGCAGCTTAATTTTTGAGATTCATGGAATATGGATGTAATGAGCTCTATCAGTGAAATAATTGAATTTTAATAAATGAAAAAAAAGAAACAAAGTTATTATCCAAAGGTGTGCATTGCTCGCATGCCGGACGTCGTCTCAATTACCATGTAGAGGCGCGACGACGCCTTTATTTTTAGATCTAACAAGACTACTCGCACGGCCAAAGAAAAATATATCAAGACGGCGAAGTGGACGTTACTGTGAACGAACAAAGTACGTCTACCCGTGGGGAGAGATGACTAATTAATTGCTGGTGTCGTTGCCAATTAAGGGCGAGCATCATGATAACGCGTTCGTCATGGAGAGCTGCGAATAGAGCAAGTCCGCCGACAATCCGTTAAGTAAATTCACTCTGTTAACTTATCATGATGATTTTTCCTGGACAGTGTCCATAAGTAGAGTAATTAACGAGATGCTTGCCTTTCTTTTATCACACGTAAAATTAAACTCATGTCAATAGATGATAATTGCAAACCGGTTTTAATCTTTTCGCTCAACTATATGAATCAGCTGTTTATTCGCCAGTTTGCAGAAACTTGAGAAATTTAATTCCGACACACGTATTTTGATTAATCGGGCAAAAGATTCAATTAAAATCAAACGTCGCGTTTCGCAATCAAATGGCATCAGTAGCAGTTTGCGCGGACAAGTATAAAGCAATTCATTAACTTCTAACGTACTAATTAAGGCACAAAACAAAATGTCGTACGATGTGTCGTCAGCCAGAGTCATCGCTTCAAGAATTTAATCGTGATCGCTTGGCTGGCTTTTATCGCGTAAACACATTACGAGTTAAACGAGCTCGTGCACAGTCCTACGAGAGATCTCGCGTGATAAAGAACATGTAAGCAGGGATTGTGTGTAAATCGCAACTGACATGCGTTATTATGAAACTTGCGTAAAACACGCGAGATATTATTCGCAAGAAATCCACCAACAACAGCGGTTATATTAGGGGTAAATGATTGCAATGTAATTTTCATGGTCAATGTTAATATCGCGTCTAAATGTTTACAACCATTTGTTCATGTTTATTTATTTATAAATTAACAAAATATTATTTGTGTGTATGTGTGTAACATATAAAAAATTTAACACAAATTTATAAAGGAAAAATGTACAAAATATAAAATGTTAAAAATCTATAAGTAAAATACTTTAGCTCATAAATATGTTAGAGAAATATTTTTGTGCAGTTAATTTAATAATTTTTTTTAGAATATAATTTCATACGCGAACGTGTCTATTTGTCATTTCATTGTCGTAAGATTGAGCATCAAAAATGTTCATCATATAAACATGTAAATGTTCTCGTTGATAAACTTTTGTTACAAATAATTTCTTACACGCTTCATGAATAATTCATTAAATGCATTTGTTATAAATATTATTATTTCATGTGAAATATATAATACAAATTATGTGAATCGTTGGGTAGCAAGAAACACCTACCCTTTCATTAAGAATTAATTAACATGCTACGTTAATTACTTCAATCTTCTGACTGCTTTTAGACAATTCATTATTCATTCATATGTCTCGTTGATAAAGTTAAACATGACTTGATAAATGATGTAAAAGACTAAAATGATAGAATGCAAATGAATCATAATTATACGAATGTTACAATAAGCAACAATCTATGTATAATATATAAATTAACATATAATGTATAATCGCTAAAATTCCAAAGAAAAATAAAATCAAATTAAATCAAATAAAAAATACAAAAATAAAATAATAAAAATAAAAAAGATGAAAATTTATTCATTGGATTATTTTTAAAGTGTTTTAAATTGATAATGTCAATGTTGTTAAAATGAAAAATATACGCGATATATTGTAATTCGCACAATATCGTATTTTCATTTATCAATCGTTTACGTTTACGTCATATCGTTTACGGACGTCACGTAGAATGTGACTCTGTACAATATTTCACTAATCGAATAGATACAATGACAACTATTTGTCGTATATTTACAATTGCATAATTTGAGAACGTACTACCTCTTTAATCCATGTCATAATGTACAAGCTTATCCGCCTGTTTGTTTCATTGATTAACGTATGTAGTATGCGTTGATTACATTTATACATGAACATCAGTCGTATTATTCATGCCATATTTGCCTTTTTGACATTTGGTATGGTGTATAAAATTATTAGCAAATTCGTTAGAACCAATACGCATAATAAATCTAGTAAAATTAATGCCATATGGTCTATATATCTTTAAAAATACATTTATCACAGCAAATCAGAAAAACTAACTTTAAATAAGTATACACAGAAAAAAAGGACATTCTTTTTTTGAAAATATTTTTAGTTTTAACATGAAATCTTGAAATAAGATTATATTGCGTTAATTAAAGAAAAATATAATTGATTGAATAACTGCTTACTTGAATGAAGCCATTTTATATAGTTCAATCAAGAAAAATATATTCTTATGATTTAAGATTTAATTTTCTTGAAGGAAAAAAACAATGTTGGATAGAAAATAACGTTTTTAAATCAAAGATTATAATTTTCTTAAAGTAGAATTAAATAATTAAATTATTATATATTCTTGAGGTGACAATTACAATATTAAAATAAGACTATAATATTGTTGAAATTTAAAATTATTAAATTCTCCTAAGAAGATTATAAATTATTGCGTATATACAAAACAATGAAAGCGTTAGTTTAAGTATAAGTTTTGATTTGACACATTTTTTTTCTGTGTACCCACAGAGAGTGTGTGCGCACGCCAAAAATTAAGTTAAATATTTGTTATATCCAACATTGTCAACGATTCGCTCGCAGATCCATCAGCGATCAAGCTGAGAAAAATATAAAGGGATAGATTTGCATTGCAGAGTAAAATTAGCTAGGTAAAAAGCGCCCACGAAGAAAATTTGCAATGTTAACGAGGCTGATCATCACATTTCCGACGGACCAGAAGCCTACCTCTCGCTTTGCACATTAATTCAATTGAGCTTAAAGTCCGAGTCGTAAAATTCGCCTATATTCGACATTTTAGATTGTATTCTTCTTTTTTTTTCGTTAATTCTCTGATATTAAAATGTCCATATTAATTTAAACTTGTTCATTCTATAGTTTATACGACAATGCCTTGATACATTTTTATCTTTCGTGTATATGTAAATCATATATAAACTTAGTATAAGTCAAAATTCAATTATTTCAGAAACCATGAACTACATTTTAATCTGTTTGAAACTCGTTTAAACTAGAAAACCTAGGACGGGAGGTGCGAGATGTAGTGATGTTAAATAAAGTTTATAGAATGGCTATTTACCTTTGAAATTGTGAAACGATGAATTACAACCAACTCATGCTTGTGAGCAAAGTTTATTTCGTGGAAAATGTGTTAATCTTATTCGGTATGTTCGCTAATAACACAGCCCAAATAAAGTTGATTGCAGAAAAGCGAAAACGTGACAATCACAAACGTTATAAATTATAATGCTTTATAAATAAAACGTATTTATTAAAAGTTCATTTTATTTATTAAAAGTATTTATTAAAAGTACATTTTATTTATATTAATTAATAATAAAAGTTAAAAAAAATATTAATTAAATCTTTTTATATAAAAAATAATCAGATATCAAAACATCAGATAAAAAATAATCAAATATATTCAATATCAATTAAAAATAGGATTTGTTTATTCATGTATACAAATCTTATGTTTCATTATAAATATATATTTAATTTATATATATTTAATTTTTATAAAACAATTTTTGAAAAATATTCCAAGATTATAAAATAATCATAAAACAAATAATTCTGAAGTGTTAAGTAATTGGAGTCAAAAATAAACAATGAAAATTGTCAGAGCAACGCATTTAAGCAACCATCTTACGGGATGTAATGTATTTGAAGCAGTTAAGATAATCATGAATAATATCAAGAAGGGGTCCTTGCATGTATCTGTGACAAGTCTCTGAAGGCTAAATGCAAATATAAATGAAAATGTTTTGACTCAGAAAAATAACATGACAAATATATATGTGGAAATTAAAAAAAGTTGCTCGTAAAATATTAAACGATGAAAAAAATTTTGGAAATTGCGTTTAATTTTTTAAAATAAATATTTTTAAAATTTTCTCTTTCTCCGTTTCTTTTTTTTCTTTTTCTTCTAAAAATAAGATTTTATAATATTGATATTCATTGATATTGATATTGATTTTATCAAATTAATATTCATTATTTTTTTCTTATTTAAATTAATCTTTGATAAAATTAATAACATAATCTTCATAAAGATTTCCTCCAAAAGATTAAACTAATATTAATGCACTTTTTTTATCAATTTTTACATATTATATATTTGACATAATTTTTCATTTGCCTATATATATATATATATATATATATATATATATATAGGCAAATTATATATATATATATATATAATTATATATATATAATTATATATATATATATATATATATAATTGGTTTTTTGTCTTATTTTCTGCTTCATATTATAAACTTTCATTGGAACATACATTTACATATTGCTTTCATTTTTGGCTTATTTTGTCAATATTTCCACGTACGAGTTTTCAATAAACAGAGGAAAATTTCTTAAAGAATTTTTTGTACATTCTATTTCTTTTCAATAAACGCAAACGCGTTATTACTGCCAGTTAGTACGCGCATGCAAGTGTATCGCGTAAATAGCAGAGCAAATACAAACAACATCTACGTGATCGCAATATTCAAAGGTTTATTCACCGTTTTTTATGCTTCACTGTTTTTTATAAAATGCCTGCTGCATTTACTAACAAGAAATCGGCGTATACAGGGTGAGTTTTAATGCTTGTGTCAATCTTTTTATCATGCGGGAGATTACCGACTGCATGAATATAATATGTACAATTAAAGCAAATTAATAGCTGAAATTATGTAGTATAGATTTATTATTATTATTATTATTAAAGCTACATATTTATTATTATTATTACTATTATACATATTATATTCGGGTCTTCGATACGGTCGATTCAAATAATTGACATTTATGTACCGATCAATTTATTATGCAGTCAATAATCTCCCGCATAATAAAAAGATTGACACAAGCATTAAAACTCACCCTGTATATTAAATGCAAATTGCTGCAATTTTGGGCAATCATCTATTTCATGCAATTATAAGCTAATAATAGCTATATTTGAATCAATAATTTGACATAATTTGAACAGAAACATCTTCAATTATTATTCAGATAATTTAGATTATAAAACGCAGAATTTGTCAGAATTTATATACTCCTATGATATTAAATTATGCTACATCTGGACAAGAAGCATAGATTGTATCAATCTAATAATTATATATAAAATATGTTTTATTAAAATATATTAAGATTTATAAACTAATTCCTTTCGTTGTCGCATATCACAAATTTTTTTATAAAATATATTGTTTTACATCATAATTTAATTATAAGTCTCTCATAATTAATTCTCTTATAATTTTCTTAAGCATAATAAATTAAAATATTATAATACAAACAACAGCTTTTAACGAAAATAGATTTTTATACACAATAATCAGTTCTATAATAATCATTTCTATAAACAATAATCAGTTTTAATAAAAAATTATTTTTATATAGTATTATAGTAATGTAATACTGTAGATTCTCTATATTTCGTCCCCACAACTTGCTTGTATTGCTGTAATTCTTTACCCATAAACATTTAAATCGATATTTTCCCTATTATATCGGTACATGTGAGGATGCCAGTTCGTATGTAAGCGCCATCTTACTATACACACCCTCAAAAATCTCCCCTTAAAATAAAACTAGCATACGGCGATAAAGGTACCATTATTCGTAACAGGATAATTCACAAATTCGCAATATATATTTGAATCGAGAGGAAGAGAGAGAGAGAGAGAGAGAGAGAGAGAGAGAAAGAGAGAGAGAGAGAGAACAAACACTATATACAAGATATAATATAAAACACTATATACAAGATATAATATAAAAATAGAAAGAGAATACCTTTTATCGAATTATGAACATGTTGCATAAAAAAACTTTTGTCTCATCAAAGGACTTTCAATTTGCAATAATGTAATCTTTTTTATGCAATTTTCTTTTTGACCTTTTATTATGAAGTTATATCGAACCAATTATATTTATTTTCTCAGAATGAGAAATTAGAATAATTATAAAATAATAAAATAGAAAGAGAGAAAGAAAGAGGAAAAAACAATCAATGTGAAATTTTTCATGTTTTGAACTAAACCGCAATATGCTATAAATTCAAATTTTTTTAAATGCAAAATAAAAAGCACAAATAAAATCATGTAAATGATTGAAATTAAAAAACACTATTTATTTTCTACAATTGTAGCATTGCATATCTATAATGAAGAATAATTACAAAGTTTAATTAATAATTCATAATAAATTACTATCTATGCTCCATTATCCATCTCTTTATTACAATCCCGCTCTTTATTATTGCTATTTTTAGTCGTCAATTAACTATCAAAATAAAATTTATAAGTCACACTATACAATTGGCTCAATTATCGCGATAAGTAATCGGGAAAGTACCGTAATTATGATAATTTACAAGGACAATAATCGTCGAATCGAGTACAATATGTAACCTCATAATACTCTCCGTTATCGTTGTTTCTACGCCATTGGTTAGCCCGATTTAATTGAGATAGCTATTTCAACGTATAGCGTTAAACCAGCCAAATTACTGCGATAAATTATCAAAGTCAAAGATCATAATTATCACCTTTGTGATAACATCCTCGGAAGCAAAGCATGCGCAGAGAGATCTCGCAAATGCCCGTAAAATATCTCAGCGTTTCTACGCTGCTGATCAAACTGATGAATATAGGGGACATAGGGGTTGCATGGATACGCGCGAATCCCTGCAAGAAATACCCAGTACCAAATACAGTCTGTGCGCATTTGGCGAGTCTACCTTCAACGCAATCAATAATCGATGCTCCTTTTTGCGCTCAAGCTGCCGTCTTCATGTTTGAGACAAGATGATGCGACAGCAAACAATTTGCTTCCTTTTATGTTTAGATATAATTAAGCAAAAATTAGCAAATTGTTTTTAAATAGAAGAACATATTACATGCAAATATATACGTATATGTGCATACGTATTATATTTATATTCCCGTATTTAAAAACATATGCATATGTATAATTTTTTAAAAATAAATAACCGTTTTATTAATATATTTTGTTCCGATAAATCTAGCAGATCCAAAAAAATATATATATATTTGCTGTATTTTTTAATATATTTTCAATTGTACACGCGTAAACAAGTCTCATTAAATCGTCAAAATTTCTAATTATGCTTGCGTTCATGTATCATTGAAGCGCATAATGCGTGTGCATCAACTCTGTTGCATCACTTCAATGCACCCTGTTCGAGAGTTGTTTTGCCACGCTGTAGATAGGTTCTTCGCATGCGTAACTAAAACACCACAGGGAGGTGAAAATCATTTTGATGGCGCTCTCGGCATAAAGAGCAAAGGATATTGAGTAACGAGAATTAAATTTGATCTATATTCCTATATAAATGATGAATACGCAATTATCTGTCACTAATCTTTTCATAAAGTGCGAAATTTTTTTCACACACTCTTTTCTTTATTCATTTTTATATCTTTCTTATCAATTTTTTTTCAGCTATCTTGAATAAAATTAATTTCTCCGAATGAATAAACGTTTAAGAAAAATCATAATTTTTAATCGCATTTTTTTATTTAGAAAAGTTTCAGATAATATTGTAATCATACTTGTCTAAAGAAACACTAACTTCAACGGCTTAGATACATAAAAAGATGAACATAATTCTTTAAAAATGCGTTTTCTATATATATATATATATATATACAGGGTCTACCAAAAGTGTGGAAACCCCTAAATATCTCGGAAAATATACGTTTTACAGAAAAGTGTTTCCAACAAAAGTTGTAGGGTTTAAGAAGATCTATATACTGATTCTATCAGTTTGACCTTGGATGGCGTCGTCAAGGTCAGGTCAAGGTCACATTGACTTTTTTAAATGACACCCCCTACATTTGATTGCATATTCTTATAGCTTAATTCAAGAGCTTTCCAAAACACTATAATAATGTTCATTTTTATTAAGTA
This sequence comes from Camponotus floridanus, assembly GCF_003227725.1. Classification (NCBI taxonomy): domain Eukaryota; kingdom Metazoa; phylum Arthropoda; class Insecta; order Hymenoptera; family Formicidae; genus Camponotus; species Camponotus floridanus. The sequence goes on along the minus strand of NW_020229314.1, from coordinate 1,017,503 downwards.
CTTTGCGAGTTATGAGGGTTGAAATAATTTCTTAATTTTACATAAACCATAAAATATCTAGTAAACCATTCATTTTTCGATTATCTTACCTTCATACTTTTATGTACAAAATAATGAAAGGAATCAATTGGTGTAAAGAAAACATACAGTTGTTTTTAAGAAAAAATATGGAATTGTTAATTGCAAATTACATATTTTTTCTTAGAAACAACTATGTGTTTTCTTTACACCAATTGATTCCTCATTAATTTGTACATAAAAGTATGAAGGTAAGATAATCGAAAAATGAATGGCTTACTAGATATTTTATGGTTTATGTAAAATTAAGAAATTATTTCAACCCTCATAACTCGCAAAGTACTTAATAAAAATGAACATTATTATAGTGTTTTGGAAAGCTCTTGAATTAAGCTATAAGAATATGCAATCAAATGTAGGGGTGTCATTTAAAAAAGTCAATGTGACCTTGACCTGACCTTGACGACGCCATCCAAGGTCAAACTGATAGAATCAGTATATAGATCTTCTTAAACCCTACAACTTTTGTTGGAAACACTTTTCTGTAAAACGTATATTTTCCGAGATATTTAGGGGTTTCCACACTTTTGGTAGACCCTGTATATTATAATGTTATACTTTCTCCTACGGATTTCCGGCCTGACTTGTTCGAAGTTGTTTCAGTTTACTGGAAGCCTTGGCAATCTCGACAAGTCTGAAATTGGTCCAAGGTTTAGAAAGTACAACAGGGCCACGAGATAGGCTTTATTTTCCTCCACGAGGCAGCTAAGTTAATCCTGCTCTCACATATGATCATTATCGCTCGCATTTCTCTCCGGATACTTCATTATTGGCACGCTTAATGCATTTTACGCAAATATAACGCAACTAGTATCAAATCTTATTACAAATCATGTCTTATTACAGTACTAGTGCCACACAAAATTCGATATAAATAAATTAAGTTGATTTTAAATTAAATAAATTGTGTGTAAATATTAATTTTCTATTATAATTTAATATAAAAGACATAAGTAAATAATTACTGCACAGAGAAAAATATCATTCTACTGGCAAAAAAGCGATTACTCAGTTTATTTTTCTTTTTTTAAGTAATAGTTTTCTTCAACAAAGAATATATTCTTGATAATAGTCTTCAAATATACTCATCACAAGTGTTAGAAAATCTCATTATCATGTACTTAAAAGAAAAATTTATTTTCTCTTCAAGAATATTGTAAAGTTGTATCAAAGAAAAATCAAACTTATTTTACGTCAACTCTTGTAGTAAACAAACTAAATTTTTGTTTTAATTTAATATTCTTGACTAAAGTACTGCACTTACTAAAATTCAGAATATATTCAATTAAATTTAATGCTTGTGGTAAACTTATATATTTGTGGATATACAAATTTATGATATACTTAAAATAAATAATATTTACTTGAATACATCATACATTTTTCTCTGTATGCATCTTGTTTAACATTAATATTTCTTTAAGCAAATAGTAAAGACACAATAAATTTTCGACCAATGTAGATACGAGAAATATCTATAATTCAACAGTTAATTATTAATTCTTGAATTGATTTCCATATTTTGATCGCAAATTATTACATCCAAGCAGGATTTAGCAAGCTTGGCTGGGAAATTCAGCCAAACAATTCCCACTTTTACTCCAAAAACAATCTCATATTGCTATGTTATTATTATAGTAAGCTCAAATGTAAATTTAAACTAAAATACTATAATAATAACATAGCGATGTTTGCATCAAATTGTAGACATGGAAGAGGATGATACAACAAAACACTTTGCAATAGGAGAAACAGCACAAGAGAGAGACAACGTACGCACGTGCCCAGGAGCGATCGACCAAAATCGGTTCGTTAATTCGGAACAGGAAACAGGCCCGGCTTCACGCTCGCTGCCCAGAAAATATCGATGAAAATGGTCTCGCAATGGTGAAACATTTCAATTTCGCGAGAGAGACACAGCAAAGCATCAATGACACAAATCAATCGAATGGTACAGTACATTTTTCTTCAGCCTATTTTAAAAACTCATTTTTTATTCATTTTTTCGTCTTTGATAGCATTACCATGACGTTCCGAAATTGTATCGAAAGCTTTAGAAAAATCTTTCAAGTCATTTCAAATGTAAAGGGCCATTTAGATTCAATATCATGTAATGATGCGAAAGGCCGTCCACCATTTTGATGAAAAATCAATCGACCGTGTCGTCATGGTCGAAAACATGCAATTAAATTACGATCGTGTGCCACTCTAAAGAACAAAGCAACCCAGTGACCAGATGCTATTGTTAATTTCGTAATAAATTCTGTATATATCGAATTAATAAATTCTATATATCAAATTTTCTCAATATATATATTGGGAAAATTCGCAATACACTATCTATCCAACTGTCCAATGGAAACCGGCATGTCAATCAAAGCCTCGACGGCATAATCACCGATCGTTCTCGATAAAAGAAAAGTTACAATACAGACAGCTTCCTGTGACACTCCTATATCACGTCTATTCCGGCTATAATTTAAATCGAACTCTTTGCCAAGCCCTTTTTAAACGCAAAACATAATAAAAGGATAGAAATCATTTCATTTCGTACTTTTAGAATTAAATATAATTAGCCATTTCGTAATCAGTATTAATAGTTCTGTTAATGTTTCATTTTTACTTTCATCAATAAATAAAAAATTATTATATTACATGAAATATGCAAGTACAATGTAACAAATTTTAAGAATTATTTTTAACGTATTTTTACGAATTTTATTATATATATATATAATATATATTTAGTTGATGACATTTTGATCTTTATTAGGATCTAGACCTACGAGAAAAGAACATCGAAATCAGCGCTAAGTAAAACAGATCTAGGAAAGAGATTGTCACTAATCAAGCATCTTTATTACTATATCGCGTTCAAAAGTTCACAATGACCCGATTCACGTTTACTCTATTTTTCATGTGATTTAATTTATTCGCACGATTTTACTTATATGTAAGTCAACCTAGAAAACACAAAAAAACCTCAAATACCAACGAGCAATCGTTTTAAACTTACGCTACAACTATGATATAGAAAAGAAATTTGATCTCAATTATTTCTTACTTTTGTTAATTTCTATTAGAATTGTTAAAATCACAATATAATTAAATCATAATTTAATAATGATGATCAAAATAGCTATTATGCAAATGCGATAATATGTAGCAATATAAATTCTAATCAATGATTTTAATTATTATATCAGATAATTTGATAAATTTGGAAACACATTAATATAATACTGCATCGCATTAAAACGTAGATGCATATTGCATATACGTAGTATGTATAGTTAGCAGACGCACATGCGTATATTAAGTTCGCGCTTGCTCGATACGTGACTCAATTTATCCGTGTGATTACTGTTATCTTTATAGACACTCCTTACCAGCATATAATGCGAGACAAGCAATTTACTTCGCACAGAACGGAAGAAAGAACTCTCTGTGATTCCGACATCTCCCGCAAGAAATCAGAGACTGCAATATAAATGTCAGCGCCCAACTAATTCGAATTCGAATCACGCGTTTCAACATGCACGATTATGTCCTTCGATTAAACCGCATTCTATTGTTGGACAGCGAAGAAAACGGAGTAACAAGAACAATTTCTTTGCACGGTGCGATATATCCGAGGTAAATCGAATTTTAATCACGATAAGTGTTTGCGATAAAAAATCGACTCCCGATTAATTTTCAAGAAACAAAGAATTAATTTTAATCCCGTGTTTACTTGATTTATTCGCAATTCTACATTCTTTCAATTTTCCTGGAAAATTCGCACTTTTGCTTATAACGAGCCTGGAATGGCAGTCGGTATCGATCCCATGGGAATCGCGTATGCGCACATCGAGTTTTGCCAAGGCGAATAAACAAACGAAGAAATAAATAAATAATAAGCGCATGCCAATTTAAGAAACACACGAATGCGATATTTTGTCGTGGAATAATCAATTAGATTTCAAAAATTAAATCTAATTTTCGATAGTTTATTTTTGTATACATGATAATTATAACTGTAAATATTTAAATACGTTTTAAACAAAAGAACAGTAAAGCAGTATGTATTTTTAATAGAAATAATTTCTTAATTAAAATATTGCTCGGCGCATTAACGTGAGAATATAATTAAAAGTGCCATTAAAATCAATCAATGCCAAAAGCGGTGAAGAAAATGAGAGAGAAATTATTCTACTTTATTACCACAGATAGTATTCAAAGAATTATCAATAAAAACTTGGAATAAAATGGAAATGGCAGTTTGATTAAAGTGTATTCATCCTTTGTGAGACAGTTTGTATGCTCTTCCAAATGAACCGAGAAATAACTCTCTAGAAATTCAAAGAGACCTTAAAATAACATTCTCTTCTACACTGCTTTCTTTGACCGGGAAAGGACGCGCTAATTGGTCACATGTTGCAACATAAATTTCTCATGTCAATAAGATACGTTTTAAGACATTTAAACAAAATCTTTAAAAAAAGATAAATAACAAACTTTTGACCTAAATTCGACACGCAATCGTTCATTTCGATGTAACTAATTGAGTAAAAAGAAGAAATTCTTCTTGGAACATTTTGAACTATTCTTGACTCCTATATAGACCAAAAAAAGAAAGAAGATTGGTCAGTCTACTGGAAGCAAACTATTTAGTTTCACTCACAAAAGAGTTCTTTCAGGTAAAAAGAAACATGATTATATGAACGTAAAAGAAAAATATGAAGAAATACATATTTCAGAAAAAATAAATTTAATTATAAGATACGTTAAATAGATATTCAAAAAATTAATCACATTACAAAAAAATAAAATAATAAATTTGTTTAAAAATATAATTAAAAATGATTACCACAAACGCAGAAATTTATGCGCAAACGTATGTCTATCTGTTATATACTGTTAAAACCTGTATTTCTCTTGATCAATATTATTCTCTTAATTTTTCCACTTATATTTGCGCATAAATTTCTGTGTTTGTGGTTTTCAGCCTTTTATGCAATTTTATCTGGCTTAATCATACAAAGCACTTTCATTAAAATTTAATTGGATAATTAAAAGTATTTTTCGATAATGTAAGTCAATCACAAAAATATTATCAAAAGAAATTAAGATACTTAATAGTGTCATAAAATAATATAATGCCAGAGAGGTCCCATTTCATTTTTCAGGAATCGGCAAAATTGCATGAGTGCATAACATAAACATGATACTTCATTAAGCAAAAATCGAAAAAAGAAAAACAACTTCACACAAACAACAAGATTTACACGAAAGAGTCTGTAATGCTTTTTTGAATGAGAAGACTTGACAGAAAATCGATCCGCGGACAGCGAGCTGTTTTTTTATTAAGACCAGGCTGCGAACAATGTAAGTTGGATTAAGCCCAAAGAATGAAGGATGTATCCGCGCTTATATCTATACGGCACTCGATATAAAGTTCTTTAGAGCGTGCACAATGGAGAAAGATGGGAAATCTCTCAACGAGTTTTAGGAGAATAAAGCTTTCGTGAAAAGGAAAGTTGGACGGACAATTGCATCTGCTGCTACTTATGCCATGCAACGTTCAAAGTTCCGCGAATATATGTAAATGCGCCACCGGTGCGCCGGCGTGAACACAATGCTTAATTCAGGAGACCGCATGCATGCGTAAAAACTCTCTCGGAACTAATCAGGCAACTTAATTAAGCAAACTGGCAAATAACACGCGATTAAATATTGCCAAACCAACGCTATAATAGCCTCAGCTTGGTTATATTACACAAAATTATCAAACTTCAAGCTTAACGTTAATTAATTAATTAATTTATTATTATTATTATTATTATTGTTATTATTATTATTATTATTATTATTATTGTTATTATTATTATTATTATTTTATGAAGTTTATTGCAATAAAATCGCTATTAAAATAACCTCGAAGCCTTGTAAAACAGTGCAACACGTGTGTTAGGTACAATATGACGGGGCTGATACAGGTCTGGCAATCGTCAAAAATATGCCGAATGCATCTACGGAACGTAAAGATCGACCGCACGAGCGGTCGGAGCGGTCGAAAACGATTTAGCGGTCGACCACACATCACGAGACCCCGTTCATGGCCGACTACAATTGCATCCACACACATTTACGCACGTCGCTGCGAGAAATCGATATCGGACGAAAAAAATAACAAAGATAGATCGAGAAGGTATATATTGCTGACTCGAAACCGGATAAAATAGTGATTGTTTTGACATCGAAAAATCAATAAATTCTGAATGACGTGAAAAAAATTTTGAATGACGTGGAATTGATAAATAATTGAAGCATTTCGATAAAGTAAGAAATATGTCATCTCATATAAGCTATCATTCATCATAATTTTTTAGGATGTCATTACTCGATCGACTTGCAAAATATGAATATAATGTATATTTGGTGAGATTATAAAAAGATATTCAGATATTGATATTAATATAATAGAAATGAAAAAAAAATCTAGACAGAATTTTTATTAACAAAGAGACGTCATATCTAGAATATCATACTTGTCGCTAATGGAAAACGCTAATTGGCTCGTTAATAATGATATGAGAGCGACCGCAAGCCGGTCAAGAGACAGAAACCAACGCGGTGTAGACTACATGACGGAACGTTCGATCTGCCCGAGGGTGGACAGCCAGGACGGCGTATTTAAGCGTGATTAAGCCGCGCAATATCGGGCTTTCGGTCACAAAGGGAATTTCACTAGCTATAGCCGCCTCTAACTCGACGTCATCGTGGAACCATAACATTAATTAACGTCCGACGGAAAAGACTAACACAATGTTCGATTAAAAGCTTCACCTCATCTGTCTGCATCACTCTGTCATTCGGTTTTTGCTATCTGCTTTTTATCATATTTCTCTCAAATTTCAATCAAATCGAGAAATGTACACATTTCTTCTACAATGTAAACATTTCAATTGTATGAAGAAGATCAGAAAATGTTTCATTTATATTGCAAATTTTAATTTTTTTTTATTTTATCGGATATGGATTTTTTTATGGAATGCTTTTTGATAACTTCAACTTATAATTGATATATATATATGTATATATATGTATATGTATATGTGTAATGATTAACATTATATAAAAGCGTATTTATATAAAATGTTTTATTTAAATAATAAAATAAAAAAGTTAAAAAGTTTTCGATATCAAGATTTTAAATAACATCATAAAAAATAATATATAGATTTATCTGTGTGTTTATCGATAATTCAATCGAGTATATACATAACAACGATCGCAAAGAAGCAAATTCTTTCATATTCTGCTTTCCAAAATTTACTTGAATCGGAATTTCAAAGGAACGACCAGAAATTGTAAGAAAGAGAAATTGTAAGAAGCAATTGTGAGAAGGAACCATTGAAATTCTCTTGTTGATGTTGATCAAAGCACATGAAATGTCACGTTCAAAGAAGTTTCATAGTCCATATATTGAAATTTCTAATATGATCATCGCCTTAAGAATTTAAAGATGTCAATCATCTGGGACAATTCATCATGAAATTTAAATCAAGTCTACATTTCAAAAGTAGAGCTCAAACTATTCTCTAAGAGTATCTTCCGTGATGTCTAGAAAATACATCCTCGTAGAATTTCAAGATAAACTTTTATTCATGAAAGTTTAAGTTAAGTTAAATTAAAGAACTTACAAATAGATTTGTATAAAACTTTTGTTATCCAGATAAAAGACTTTATATAAGTGCAAAAATGTACAAAAATGTATAAAATCAATCATTATATGCACATACATATCAATTATATACTATATTATAATAGTTATCAAAATGTCAAATCAATTCATGAAATTATTCATGATAAAATATTATATATGTGTATATTAATCTCGTATATATTCTTCAGATTCAACAAATTCATATGTATACATAATGCGCTTTTGCAGAATATTAAACTTTTAATAAATGCATATTTTATATTAGTAAATTAATATTAACATTAAAAAATGTATACATATATACACATATCAATAATTAATATGATGTAAATATTGTAATTCGAAAGTTGATGAAGATTTGCTATTCAAAAGGTGATAATCATTATTTTGAAATTTTCGTATAAATTCATTGAAAAAAATAACGTCATGAATATAATAAAAAATCACTTTGCATAATTATCAAAAATAAAATTGCAGAACTTCAACAAACCAATATATATAAAAATTCAATTCTATCGATTACGATAATTAAATTTTCATATTTATTTTCATGTTTTCAGAATCGATGTCGATATTTTACGCGCACTTTTATGTGATTGGACTTCATAATTTGCGATCCAACAAGAATAGGAAGGAAGATGGAAAATATTATAAAGAGAAGGATTATAAAGAGAAGGAAAGCTCAATTCGTTGGTGACATACGTAAGTGCAATCACGTAGATTAAACGAATTTGTGTCGAGGTTAACCATGCGCTATATTATCTCGTCACAGTTGTAATATTATTCAATTAATTACATCTCCAGGCAACGATCAACATTGCAAATATTACTGAGAAGATTATTATTTAATAATATGACATAGATTATTATTTAATAATATTATTATAAACATAATATCAATTATATATATAATATAATATGAATCGAGAATAATAATTTGAATACAGATTTCATATTTGAAACACATTAAAATTTTCTATTAATTTCTAATTCTAAGTTTTTATTTGTATAACAAATTGTATGTTTCCATTTTTCTACTCAATAGAAAAATAAAATAACTATTCATCTTTGTAAGCTTCTATAATGGTTCATTATGAATGATTATTGCAACGAGAAAAATTATTGCTATATTAAACACCGAAACGAGCATCGTTACTGTTCATTTTAATCGGTCGAGAAACCACATAGCCGACTTCGTTAGTGTTTCAAACATCAGTATCATCTCGCGTTCTCTGTAATGCGACTCTCGCCAATCTCCCCAATGTCATAGCTTAACTCGCAAGATCGCCCTACACAGCTATGACTCATCAAACGAATCATCCGTCACCTATAGAAGCCATACATGATATTCATAAGCATAAACTTTATTACGGTTTAAAGAATATAAAACTATATGCAATACATATTTTACATTAGAATATAATGTTGAACAAAAAATTATGATCAAAATTAAAATCAATATTTAAATCAATATTCAAAATTAAAATCAAATATTAAAAAAAGTAAAAATTTAAAGAAATTATTATAAGTCGTGTCCTCTAATTTTATTTTTATTTATTCGATTTTTATTTATTAGAAATAATATTTACTCTAATACGAATTGATTACTTTAAAATAACGATTTAATTAAATTAAATCTAAATTAATCTACAAGAAAAAATTAAAATGATAAAAAATATTATCGAGTAGTATCAATATTTTTTGTGTAATTATTGTAGTTTAAGCATTAATGTTCATATATTGTCGTAGATCTCATTATTTTTCCATTGGATGACTCACATTTTCCAGGGGCTGGAAAAGCATCCCCAAATGTGCATTACTGTAGTTGAGAAGACGGGGTAGATTTAGGGTGCTATCTACTTAGAAAGCATAGCAAAGAAAAGAGGGATACTATCGTCATAGCAGAGTATTATCCATCGGTCTCGAGAGCTTTGTAAAAGCTTCGTACTTTTCTATGAAATATTTTATGCGCGAAAACACTGAACAAAACAGCAGTAACGCTAGCTGTGCTGTCACTTTTTGACAATGCGTTAAAAATGCAAATAAAAATAGTACTCGCAATTTTACGAGCTTTGATATAATTAACTAATCGACTCGTCGTGCCTAAAGATATTTCGTTGCATTTGTCGAGTCGAACGATTAGTCGAAAATTAAATTAATTTGAATTGTAGTTTCATGAAATCCCGTATGACATATACTATTTTAAAATTATTAAATGTGTAAAATTTATTTTTTAGAATATTCTTATGTTTTTATTCTGGCAACATAACAAGAGAAAAAACCAATACTAGAATTATCAGATATTACCAATATTAAAAAATTTTTTAAATATTTTCTCAAAATATTTCAATTAATTCTGTGAGATTTTCAGTAAATCTAAAGCCAAAAAATCCGCATCAAATTTCAATTTAACTTTCCTAGCAGTCTCTCTACAGATATGAATCTTATATCCATTTGTGTGGCCATCTGTACAGCAATAACATTGTTTTCGTAGCATCTGTAACCCAAACGTGTTTCCTCATCGAATAGAAACGTAATCTTTTAGATATTAAAACAAAATAAATTGCGTTTTTCCTAGTGAATTGCAGAAGAGGTTCCAGCTAAGGAAAGAACATGTTGACGCGTCAGCGCAAATAAAATGAAATATGTAACGGTAGAGAAAATCCGGAAAGAAAACTGCCGGAATCGCGAGCTTGCAAGGAATGGATTCGTTGAGGAATGAAAATTGAATTTCTCCACTCCCATCTCTCAGCCTCAAACCACAAGCAAGTTGTCGTTCGAGTCTATCTGCCTTGCATCACCTTGCGGTCCTTACGTACGCAAATCATTGTGAAAATGTGCCAAAATACCGTACAAGTTTTTTTTTCCTTTAAAAAGAAAACGATTTAAGAGAAAAATATACACAAATTCGCGATTACACGGTACCAATACGCGATTTCAGCCTTCATCTACTTCAATGCGCGTATTTCGTGTTTTTACCCGATTTCCTGTGTGGTTCGTGACATCATGTCCGAGTCTATTCACGATACAATTTCAACTTGCATTGCAAACACTCAAATAAAATAAAAGATAATGCAGGATATTCATAGAAATAAAATATAATCATGTAACTTAAATAGATTTTTTACATACGTTGTCCACGACTTCACGTCGTGACATTATACGTATCGCACATGCGAAATGACACGTAATATTTCCGAGATGTGTAAAAAGATACTGGTATAATGTTTTAGTCCGTGCCATGGGCATACATTTTTTTTGTCGACGTTGGATCTGACGTAATCCGTAAGCTATATGGAGAGAGAGAGAAGGGAAGAAAGAGTCTTCCGCTCACGTCTAAGATGTTCCTCGAATTTATGTTTTTTGTACATCCGACTCCACCCATGATTGCGTTTTTATACCGGCAAGACACTTATCACACAACAGAACATTTATCATACAACAAATTATATTCTATATTATATTCTGTATATATTATATATTATATTCGTATTAGTGCGAATATACTATTTAATATCCTATTTAATATACTATTTAAAACTCTTATTTTCTGATTAAATATTTTTATGAAAGCTAATTCTAAAATCATAAATATAATAAAAAAAATCATAAATATATAAATTATTCAACATAGTAAATGTACAAATTGTATAATAAATTGTATAATAAAATTAAACTTTTAGATACATGCTAATGCATGTATCTAAAAAAAATTAGCTTTAATTTACAATTCTCTCTTAGCAATCTTTTAAATCTTTCTTCATATAAAAATGTACTGTAATAAAATAATTGTATTTTATATTAAATATAAATTAGTAATTTTACATATGTATATTTTTAAATGTTTATATGATTCGAAAAATAAGGAGAAGAAATTATTATAATAGAGTTTATCATAAATAATTAATTATACATTATAATAATGTAATTTCCACGACAAAATTTTTTTCTCAAAAAATCTATATATTTGCAATTATAATATAAATTATTTTTTATATTATATATATATATATATATATATATATATATATATATCTTTATATCAGACGCAAAGATCGATTTCATAAGCTGAAAAACCGAGTGAAAAACATGTTTACTCGATTCATCTGGCTGCATAATTATTTCTACAACTACTCTAACATTTGTTAACAATTAAAACAAATAGTCATTTCACACAATAGAGCTCGCTAAGCAAACTGATCAATGATGAAAATTAATTATACATATGTAGAATCTCTTCTAAAGCTATGTTTATATACGCGGTGATAAAGCGATTAGACACAGCTTCTCATTAGTGAATCGGAACGAACTCTCGCAAACATCAATTCGAACATCGAGATATTTGTCGATTAAATTGCCGCGCCGACAAATGGATGATGCGTTTCGAAATCATTAGACGAACATTCCGCATTATTAATGTTGATACCTCGTTTGCTACGAGTCGTTCATTTTGTTCACCGAGAATTGCGGTTCTTCGCGTTTTTTCTCATTGAAAAACGCCCGTGCGCCATGGTGCGAGTTATCGATCGACCAGCAGTCTCGTTCCAATTTCGACGTTACACGGTTTCACGATCCAAATCATGGATGCTGCGTACTCGCTAAAAATGCAACTGACCACGGTTACCAAACCACTAACGGATATTAGAAGCAATATCTATAATTGATATAAATAATCGATTCGAAAAAGTCTGAAATCGTCAAAGTTTTCAGAAACATTGTTAGTAAATATTAAAATACTTATATATTTTTAAAACTTTTTGTGCCAAATTATGTGAACAACAATAGAGAGCTTGACACTCTTATGTATTTTTACGTTTTTATAACGTTGATAATCTAATCGTTCTGATCATTAAATATTATTCATCTTAAAAGATTTCTTAAAAGATAATCTCTTAAAAGATTATCTCTCCATCGCCGTGCACTTGTTAAAATTGTCACGATAATTTTAATTGTTAATAATGTCATTAACACACAAAATATTTATTAAATTAATATTAATTTACTTAATAATATATATTTTATTTAAAAATAATAATTTCAATATAATCAATTGATACAATAAACTAAAATCGTAATTAACTAAAAGAAATTAAAAAATATTATAATAAAAACAATTATAGTAAACTAAAATATAAAAACTATAATAATTAATATATGACTTCAAATGTTATTTCTTATTTTCTTTTATAATCAAAAATTATAGTAAATTTCTTATTAATATTAAAACTGACATTTTTTTTCAAAAGTATAATTATAAAAAATGTATCAATTGGCATAATGTATGTTATGTGAAAACTGTCGTAATTATATCATCCTCGTTTAATTTTTCCTCGTAGCTTTAATACTAGCTTTCTACCAGCATAATCATTAAATTTTCTGAATCATCGAATCTGATCGAACTGGCGGCCATAATTGCGCTCGTAAGCGTACGATCCCGGTAATTGTCGTAATCATGCGATTTTTTTTCTCTACTACCTGCTCTCTATAATACTTCGAAGAAAGACAGCGCTCATTAGAACTCTCATTGCCAGGTTGTTCTCATAGTTTTTCTTCTAAACAGGATTTCACACATACAAGTAACAATAATATACATATTTACTGAGATTCGCATGAAAAAAAAATAAATGATCGACTCTTCAAATCGGAGCAAAATTTTTTAACAAAAATTGATTAAAATAAATGACGACGTCTTCGTCGTTTCCATTTATTATAAATTTATATTATATGCAAACATACTAGCGAGGAAATGGAATTCGCTAAGCTATCGAAGCTCGATAATGTAACAAGATTGCAATGGAAGGTATGTGTGAGCGTGAGTAGAGAAACGAAAATGATCGATGCCACAAATTTTCCTTCTATCGAAACGAATCGGAACGACTTTCCGTTCAGCGTTTTCTGAGGCGATCGCACCGTGATATAAAGCAACCCACTCTCCGAAATTACACGAAGAGTCTCGCCCCGGGCGTTATAGAAGAGATTCATGAATTATGTAGATAGATCATAGTGTGGGAAGAGCGTCTGCAAACTGGCACTAGGATCATCCGCCGAACGTTTCTGATCGCTCGGCGTAATGTTGTTTGCCGCTGATGGATTTGATGGATGAATCCGTGCCATGAACTCACTTCAAGAGGGATGACACTCTATCTACTCTATCAAACCGTCATAGTCATCACACTGTCTTGTCATTGAATCGAACTCTCGTATAATTCGCGATTATGCATCGCATTTGTGCATGCACGTTCGCAAATGCTTCTATTACATTCAGTTCAAAATGTTGCAAATGATTTTTTGATCTACAGTCGATTTTTCTTTATTATAATTTTGTAATGCAATCTCTTGAATTTCTCTACAATATATTTCACATGTCTATTGTGTTCCATAAATAATGGAATCCATAATATATATTTTCGCGGACATTAACCAATTATCAACAAATGATTTTTTAAAAATCTTTAATCTTTAACTAATTGCATACTTTTCTACATGTTAATCATTGCTCAAGATTAATGTTATAAAATATTAACGATGCAAATTATAATACTTGCAGACTAAGTCTTGAAATATAGACGTACTTGTGTGAGTATGTGCCATGTTACGTTCTATAATTTATAATCTGGACCTATTTGGAGAACAGCATGCAGGTTGTTCTCTACATGTATGATCGGATACGTGTTCTAGAATATCATTATTCAGGAAATAGCTTGGTGAAGTTTTGGTAAATAATGTATTCATGAGTTAGCGAATAGTTTTCTCTCGCGAATCTATGATGTATGCAACTTGACATAGATTCACTTATTTCATATATAATTCATTTCCTCTTCGTAATTTATAAATTATAAATTAATACGATTCTCTTCTATAAATTGCAAAAATACTAGACATTTCTTAAATAAAATTGTAACATGATAGCGAAAAATTTGCATTTTTTATAAGTTGATTCAGCTTTAAAATTACGATAGAAAGATGACCGTGTTAGTCTTTCACTGGGATTGTCAATATGAAAGAAGCTATCGTTTTTCGATTATTTCGTAGTAACCTTTCCAAGATACCAGCGATCACGAGTTCATACAATTTTCCCAAGAGGAAATACAACTTCACAGAGAAGTTCAATATCCTGGTCGTATATGTGTCGCTGCACAACCATTAATTCTGAGTCAAGATTGGATACGTTAAAAAATAATAGTATAAATAATCTATCAATCATTAAATTATCAAAATCAATTAAACTAAAATTATTAAAATCATTAAATTATGCATGAAATATAGCTTACAAATCTGTTACAAAGAAATTTATGAACAAGACTCTCCATATTTAGAAAAAAATAAGAGACTTTTTAAAGGAAATTTATCTGAAAAATCTTGTTTTACATCAATAAAACATTTAAAAACAAAATTTATCAATAAAATGTCCATTGACGAAATCTATGTAACTATATCTCTTTTAATTATTTTATATTTACAGACTTTACTATCAATTATTAATTAGTTATTTGAAAATCAATTAATTTTATTACATGTGCATTTAAAAAAAATTTAAAAATTATCAAAAAGTGCGAACAATTATTGCTCAAAATCTTCCCAATTCGAAACTAAACTTCATTTTTGGTTTAAAAAAAAAGTTTATGACGCGATTTTGACTTTATAAAATAAAGTTTATGATTAAAAATGAGAAAATCATATATATCAATTAATTATGACTATCTAATAAATTGATTAATAATACGGTATGTCTCTTTAATAAATTAAATAAAACCCTCTCAAAGTTTTCAAGGACATAATGCGAATTTTCTCCTTCTTTTTCTCTCATGAATGGAAATTGTGCAACTCGTGATGAAATGGCGGGAATCGCCAGACTCTCTTCTCCAGCGGTATCGATCTCACTTCTGCCCCTGCCAGCTTTTACCCTTTATACATCCCCTTTCGCCCCGTTTCTCCTCTCTTGTTCCGGACCAAACTCCCTCCTCCTCTTCGCGTCTCGGTAAAATACCCGACGACTCTTGCCGGCGACGAAACGTTTTCGATGATTTTCCACGCTTGGTCTGACGTCATATCCGGAGTTTCGAAATGTTCCGAAAACAGTGCGACGAGAAGTGAACACCCACCCCCTCTTCTCATTCCTTTCATGTTTTCGGAATGCGCACGTACTTGGTGGCTTGACAGAAACAAGATTGCTCGGTGAAGGGATAAAATATATTTATTTCTTGCCAGAAAAAGAGAGAAAAAGAGAGAGAGAGAAACAATGACAAAAGGAGATTACTTCCGGATATGCAAACTTGCAGATAACTTTGTGCATTTGTTATCTCTTTCATCGATAACTATCATCTATGTTTCAGAATATAATGAAACAGAATAGAATTTTATAATATTATAAAACAAGAATGCATAAGTATATGTTTAAAAGAAAAAACAAAACAATTATCTATATAAACTAAAATTGCATAACGAAAAAAATCATTCTTCTTGTTAAATAATCAAGTTAATGTAAATTTCTAAATATCTATATAAGAGAAATTTCCTTAAAAATACGATTACATGCATAATCGTACGCCTTTTATTTATCCTTGATGTCGACACTTTTCATCGATCGAAATACGTAAATAATAAAGAAGGAAACAAGATGTGTGGGTTTAGACTACGTTTCCTTGACCATCTTGTCGCGCTGAGATAATCGATCTCGAAGATGAGTCATCCCTTTTGCAAAAAGTTCAGCGGGATAAGGGATGCGAGTATTCGTAAATAAGAATAAGATAGATAGAATAAGATATGAGATATGACGAGAATATTATATGAAATATTTGAGAAATATTTCTAAGATCATAATAATTTTAGAGGATATCATTATTAATAAATCATTGATTTCCACATGTGAAAAATTCTTAATATTCAAGAAATAATAATATAAAATGTGGCTCGTGACAATAAATCAATGTCGTCCATGAAACAATTATACAATATTTTTAAATTAACATATACTTACATATGTTAATATATTTATATTTTAATAATGCTGCATATTGCAAGATATATAATGTTAAACAAGATTTATTAAATAGTTTATTTTTATAATTTATGATATTATTTTATAAAGTTAATAATTTGTAGCTTTAATTATAATTTTACGCATCTAACATTAAAAATTTACCATAATAGTAGTATATGTTAAATAAATGCCAATAATTTGCATCACAAAATTATAAAGCTCTAAAATCTACAGTAAAATAATTTTTCATTATACATACATATATATGTATAACAATTACAATTATGTTCCAGAGAATCCAGAGAATAGTTATTCACGACAAAGTCGTAAAAATGCAAATATAGAGCTGATCTTATGCACAAGCTTGCGAAACGATTTAACACCGGTCGGAAACCTTCAGCGAGCTCGTTTTCACGTTTTCGGTATTAAACGCGATATCGTATCTCACATTTTCATTCATACACACGAAACAATTTCTATCCCATTTAACAAGAGATCTGTTTAATAATCTTATGCAAGAGATAAAGTAAAGAAAAAAAACAGAATCGCTATATATATTATAATTGTATGCTTTAGTTGCAACACATAGTCAAATAAATAGCAAAGTTTTATAAATTATTGGGGGAATATTGTTTATATATTTAAGAACTAATAATTAATAATTTTTTAATAAAAAATAAAGATATTCTCGCAAAATTTGCTCCGAATTATCTTTTAAGAAAATAAAAATAAAGATCAAATTTTTCTATACATGTTCGAAAATAATAATTCATTTATCAAAAAAAAATCTTATAATATAACATGTATGTAACAAAAATGTTTCGCCGACGAAATTAAATAATAAGTAATATTACTCGATGCCATAACTGTGTATCGCACTATTTATTTATAATATCTTTACTGTATATAAGAGAAGAACTCTAACGTAAACCGGAATTATTTCGAGACATTCACGATGCACGTAAACCGCTCGTCGCTAAAATATTGTAGCTTGCGTGACACAGTATCATGCATTTGTACTCAAACGAGACGACTTTCACTTAGAGTTTCTTCCGCTCTTGGACTTTTATAGCAAAGCTCGTTGCAGAAAGCTTGTTAACGACCAGTATAAAGATATTCAACTTCTGTCCGATCGTCGGATGACTACAGATTGGCTCTTTGCAGATAAAAAGCAACATTTCTAGTTTCGCATAACGGCTTTTGTGCGCACATTCGTAATCCTCGCAAATGCACTACCTCTTTCCTCTCGAGATTTCTTCCACTTTGACAACCACCGAACCTCTCTCTTTCGTAAGAGCCTATATGATGCGACTGCGAGTCTTCGCGAATGTCACTACGTCCTCGCACGATAAGAGCACAACTGCACCAGAAGCTGAGATGGTCGTTTCGTGGCGAATGCATGGCACGACAAAGGAAACAAGATGGGAATTGCTTTGCGATCGATAGCACACTCGCCATTGGATCCGCTCTCTAATTTCGTCTCGTCTCGTTACTTGTCTGCGACTGACGTGCTTCGATAAGAAAAGATGCTTACAAGAGTTTATTTATTGCACTAATATTTTATACGCGACACAATGTCTTTACACAACGTCTAACATAATGCAAAACTTTTGGGATACTTAAAGGAATTAATACAAGTTCACAAGTAATTTTAGGTCGAGATGAATTTTCCTTCAGCATCTGATTTGATAAATATTTTGATTATTTTTAACTATATATATGTAATTTTAACATTTTAAATAAATTATTTAAAGAGCTCAAATTATATTCTTTTTAGAAGGAAGGAAAATATTACATGCTAACTCACAATTTTTCTCGCATTGTTGTCGTGCATAAACTTGTTTCTATTTTTTCCTTGCCTGCTGTATTATGCATTTAAGTTTTACTGCATGTCGTAAAAATTGAAGTATCTTTGTAAAAGAGAAAAAAGAGAAAGTTTCTATTATGTATAAGAATAAAACGTAAAAGAACGAGCGTTGTTACATGTTGCATCGGTAGGTAAAACAACCTCACACGAAAATACAAAAACTACACAAACATAAATCTGACTCGACCTGGCACATCTAATATTCTATGCATTCGATGTGTATCTCAACTTTATAATGTTACAAAGAATCGAACTTATTTCCATATAATCGAATAAAAAGCCATAAATAAAATTGTAAAAAACACGTATATATTTCTATTTGCGATATAAAACGCGAGACAAATATCGCAGTAAAAAAAGATAAAAAAAGTATTAAAAAAGACGAAATAACTCTGCGTCCTTTAAAACGGTATAAAAATGCAACAAAAAATCAAACTTAAAAATTCACGCGGCTAGAGCTCGAGATAACGTCCATTAAAACTTATGTAGATTTTCATCTCGAGGAAAAATAACTTCCTACCCTCAGGAAATGAGCGTTCCGAATAAAACGACAAAATAGAAAAGCAGGAGAGAAAATGAAGACGATGGACGTTGTAAAAAAATAGAAAATTCCTTGAAAAAGTGTAGAAAAATGCGTGAAAATTCTAGACGGATTGACCTAGCGTCCCATTTCTTCAGTGAGCTTAAAGATAGACCTTCTTTTGGTTCACTAAACTGGTTCGATCGTTTGATCGGAAACCAGTTTGTGAGATATATTCTCTGACGATCCGTCTCGTTCGCTTACACGCGTGTGCGTGCGCGTGAACACGACATTCTAGATTTGAGATCGGATTATCCGCCCACGAGAGAAACGCGAAGTGCATAGTTAAAACCGGTAGTTTTTCGATTTATTTCTTAACTGCGAGGGGAATCGGTTAGCAATAAAGATAACAATAAAGATAATAAGCAAAAAGAAAATATTATCAGAAAAATATTATCAGAAGAATATGTTGATAACTTATTTATAATAATTATGTACAGCGAAATATATGAGAAAATAATAATGAAATTTTTTCAAATAACAATATAATAAAATATACGTCTAAAAATTTTATATAATTTCAATAATAAATATACTTCAGAAATTTTTCATAAAAGTTAATCTTATACAATTCTGAATTGACATTTTTATGCATAGAATAAAGTATTTTTTTAGGTTTTAATATTTTTACTTATTATATAAAATAATTTCACACAAAAAATATGGATATCGTGAAATGAAAATTATAAGAGACTTTTAATCAAAACTATGTGGCAATGTTGACAAAACTGGTCACACTCTGATAAAAAGACGAAGAACAACGGTAAACAATCTCTATAATATCTAGGAACTAGAAGTGGGCGTGCAGACAGGGGTCGATACTCTTAGAGAATGACATACAGGAAAGAAGCACAACTACCGTTTGTACCTTTCTGCGTAGGAGGAACAGTATCCTACATGCAAAGAAAAAGTTGATGACGTTCCTTGGCAATGAACTGGTTTTCGGGCTATAATAGACATTCGAATGAAAAGAAAATAATTTTAAAGAAAGGACAAAATCTACATAAAACAATGTTAAAAATCAGAAAAAATACTATACTTGTTTTAAATGAAAAATTATAACTGAGAAAATAGTTTCCAAGGTTTCAAATTTTTCCTCAACTATAGAAAATTTATTTTCTGTCATAAATGACTTCTATCATTATATATTCATTGTTCTTTAATGACATTCTTTAATCATCAGTGTTTGTCTAAAAATAAAACTTATAATCGTCTCTTCTTGCAATTCGCATCTTTCCCACTTTTAATGCGAAAGACACTTGTCGGAATACTGTTTGAAATACCATAGCAGAAACACGCACACGCGACCATGCAAAATACAAGCAGCAAAAGAGGAGACAAAAAATACAAGAGGCAGAGGAAGTAAATGGAGGAGTCGTGATGTCTTACATAATAGTTGGCAGTTGGCACAATTCTCGCGCACTACTGTCGCTTACTCGCGCGTAAAATTGGCGCGCGACTAAGGGCGTGTTCACACACAATTAGCTTTGCAAAAAAAGCCAGAGATTTCGCAATCCTTTTGTTCCTCATCCGGCAAAAAAAATCACCATAATTAATTCGATATTTTTTGCTCTCCCTTGCTGCATAAATAAAACTAAATAAAAATAACAAATACGATAATAAAGCCTAGTTTTTAAATAAATAATCAATAGTTTTTAAATAAATAATCATCGATAAATTTATAAAAAGAAGTCTTTATTGACCTCCGCAAAATTGATCGAAACTCAATTTTCAATTCGAATTATCTTTTTATACTCGAATTATTACGATACCATTATGGTTCCATCAAGATACTATCAAGTTTCAATAAGGAAAAACACAGGGGAAGCAGAAAGAAAGTGATGCCAAATTGAGGCCGACGGTCTCGAACGGACATCTAAGAACCGCCGGTTAATTGCACATAATCGATAATAATCGAATATCGGGGCTTGAAACGAGCCGGCGCGCCAAAGTGCCTGGTATATAAATAATCGCGCGCGCTTCCAGAGGTTGCCGATCCTCAGCATATGCAGAGTAACGAATCAACCACAACGGCAAATACGTAAATGTTGGGCGTACATGTTCGTGCAACTTGTACGAATCCGATGAACAAGTGCGCCGAAAATAGAAGCGCGTCTCTCTCTTTCTCCAACTGACTTACAAAGCGAAATGCAAGTGTTTGTCTATCTTGGCAGACTAGACTGAACATTTAGACTGAAGAAACGCCAGTTCCTGGAGAATCATAAAATCTAACGATATTATTATAGCACTTTAACGATATTATCCGCTAAGAATTTATTCCCGTATTCTCGAGAAAAAGCCAAGAAGACTTCGTTAAACGATTAATTAAATCGTTCCAGTTCACCAAGCTACTTTGCTTTCTCTGATTTACAACAAGAAGAGGTTGCGAAACTTTTTACATGGTTAAGAATAAGTCTATTTTGCATCACGATTTTTCCAAAATAAGTATAAAAAAATACACACAACTAGTGTAAAATTCACAGGAGTTGATCCTAAAAAAAGTAGAGAAATCATAAAAAAGTCTTCACTCATATATACCAAAGATTATCATTTTATCGTAGAAGAGATGAAATTAATTTTTTGCACAGAAAATATCATATACAATTAAATCACGATGCAAAATATCCACAGGCGTATATCCAAATTCATCGTGAACGGAAAACAAAAAACATTACAGCATATATATCAATCCTGGATGGTAGCCAGAAGTCAATTTCATCCGGAAATGTGCTTTAACCACCGACTGATTAATTAAATGTACAATTTAGCCGATAAAACGTGCCCTCCTCGTAATGGAATGATATCGCAATCAAGCAAATTTCTCACGATCCCTAGAAAAAAAAATGCGGAGAAAATCAAGCGATAGACTTCATGTTTAAAACAATTGCTTTTTTACGCCATTGAAATTAGTCATCACGGAAGTGCAACGTGAATACATTTTTACATGAGCAATGCAACTGAAAGAATGAATAATTACATAATAACGAATTACTGACGTAAAATAAAAATTATTTAGACTCAAGAATTAGTAAAATGAATGAATAAATAATAAGTAATAAAAAATTATAAAATTATAAAATAACAAGAAACCTCAAAATATAAATGAATGAATTATCTTAAAAAAATAATGAATTACCTTATTAAAAATAAATGAATTATTTTATAGCACACTCTAACAAGTTTTATAACAATAGTTGAAACAATAAATATATGCAATTTAATACAAATGAAATAACCAAATAAAATTTATAAGGAAAATAAAAATTTTAATTAAATAAAAAATGATAGAAAACTTTTGAATGCATATTTTAAATGCATATTCGAAAAATTCGAGCCATCTCACAAGACTATCGCTTCACTATCTGCTTTCGCAGACAATAGTTTCCTTTTGCATTGGAAAAAAAAGATTATAACTTTTAACAAGACTCAGAGCCCAGGTAGAAAAGGACGAGTTCAAAGCGATAGGTATCTCGGCACAAAAGGAACGAATTATGATTTCGATACGAGAATAAAAAGAACGAAAAAAGACAAGAGCACAACTGGTGAGCCGAGAAAGAGATTATAAAGAGGATTTCGTGAGACAAAAGATCTCGAGTATCCTGAAACTCGCGTATTAATTGGTCATTTCTCTCATTTTTTTTCACGTTTCTGTCTCTTTTTAAACCGCATTCTAACAAGTAATATCGGACAATTTTTCATAGAATGCTTCAATAATACACATATTTTATTGACTGAATATTTCTATTAATTTTGTTTTCAGACATATTGATTGTCTAAAAATATATCCTTAATCTAGAAGTATTCATAATCAAGAGATTTATTTATTAAAACTAAACAAATGAGATATTTAGATTTTGCATAATAGAAAAAAATTACTTAATTTCTATCCTTATTTTATTGCAGCCTAAAATGTCAATTTGAAAAATGAATCTCTATAAATAAATCCTATCTTTCTCTAATAATAATAGTAAAGCTTTAACTACTTTTCTATCTTGAGAATGTTTCGTAGAAATTGACGTAAAAGCGAAGTTTATAGATTCCCTGTAAAAAAGTCCATTTAGCAAGCTTTCTAAGGGAAGTTCTTGTTTTGCGCAATTCAAAGTTTTGCTCAACTGAAAAACTTCATAACTGTCAACGTATTATTTAATACAATTATCCGAGAAAACGAAAAGTTTGCAAATATTTCATTTAAAAATAGTATATATAATTTTGTTTTTTTAGTTGACGTAATTGCTAAGGTGCGCAATATTTGATCATCAATTAACGATATTATTAAGTTTAAATACCGCAGATGCGCGATACTATTTAATAATTTGCGATAATACAAACAGACTCGAATACGTTCTGCATTCTCTATGTACGCTCGACAAACATTTACATCTGTTTCGCAAACTTGAGCAAAATTTCGTTAAACATTATATAATATGTCTCTTCTTTTCCTTTCCTCTCCTTGTTATATGACTTGAATAAATAAAATAAATAAGCATAACTTGAGATAAATTTTAGCGAGTGTATTAATGCGAAATCTTCGCGAATCTTTTCTCTTGTGTCACCTTGAATTTCGTATAACATAAAACAATTATCTTCTGTTGCTTTTCATTCGATGAGTAGTCATACGAATTCGCAAATGTATGCGCTTTGTATAGTTGTTATAAATTCAAACTGCAATTTTGGCACTTGCAATTCAACTCGATCGTTGAAATTGTTGTCGCGGTAATTCATTTTATTTTATCTCATTGTGGTAAGGTTACTTTGCGATCTCGCTTTTAGCATCATTTTGCTGGACGCACGTTATGATATTTGCAACACGTTCTTTTTCTTCCATAAATTTAACGTACGGCTTACATTGCGTAATTCCCCTAGGCGTTATATCGCGTGCATGATGTAACATATGGATAAACGTGTGCAAATAGCCACACTACTTGTGTTACATCGTCTATTAAATGAGAAATCCGTGTTGCTTTCCTGTTATTAGAAATGTACTGAAAAATTATCTGTGATAAATGTAATAAATATATAGTCATTTTTCTCAATATGTATATAATCATTTAAGAGGAATTTAATGAGATTGATTTAACTAGTCAATCTAGAAGTAAATGTAATATGTGAAAAACTGTTTGTGTAAAGTTTTTATGTAAGTAGATTGTGAGCAATATAATTATTTTGAGATTAATATAGTGAATAAAGAACCAAGCATAAATATTTTCTATAAATGCAGTTCCACATGAATAAAAAATCAAACCATTACTGGAAAGTGATGCAAAGACTGTAATATAACATGAACAGCATTTATTTTGGAAAGTAACAATTTTGTAAGAGGAGAATTTCTTTTAAAATATTTCTCAAATTAATATATTGTAAACTTTTCATAATGCTTATGACTCGATAAAACAATCCATTCATGCTCCTGAATATGTACTTTCTTTCTGAGCAAACTGTACCACCGGTTATATCGGTCCAACGCCCCATGAAAAGATTTCTCGAAACTAATATCCAACGGCAGTCAATTAACGTCACGCTTCTCTGCACCGAACTTTCGACACTGTCTTACTGAATTATAAACAAATTACTATTTTATGGACTGTTGTATATACACATATTTCCGTATCGTGATTCGAAGCGATTCGATCACGTCGAGACTACGTGAGAAGATGAATAATACGAATATTATGGTCCAGAAAGTATAAATCACAATATTTTTTTATATCACGGACAGAATTTAAACATTATCCTTTATCGATATGTTTTTTCGACAAGTCTAAAATATATTTTTTAGCAATTTAATTAAACGAACCACGATCTTTCCAACTATTTTCCTTCACGATTTTTCATTTTTCCACTGAAATATTTTTATTCAAATATTTTTTTTCTAAAAGTTATAAATATCTGTTTATTTTCAATCTCTTATAACTAAAAAAATACCATTACGATAGTTTTTATTTCCAATATGTGGTCTAGAAAATGCGTGTTATTTGGAATAGTTTTGTATGCATCATGAAGATAAAAAAACTTATACCTTTATAATGTTCCCAACAATTTAATTATTATATAAAGAGCAATCTATAGTTATCCAATGTTCTAGAATGAATGAATGAAGGTGAAGCTTGTAAAGATCATTTTAAAAACTGTCATTGATTTAAGAAGAATGTTACGATATCAAGATTTTTGATAACTCGTCTACTATTGACTCAATCAACACGTCACTTTACGTTAATACACTTATACTGAAACGATAGAGATAAAAGATAAGTCAACGCAATTTCACAATGCGTGATGAGAAAACGCGTACATATATAGTGTAAAATAAATAAATAAAAACCATCTACGTAAAGGAGAATGGATTATGTAAATCGGGATGCAAATGATGAAGCAAATTGATGATTAAACGATCATTAAAAAGATATCCCGAAGTCTAATAACCGCTGCGTTCGATCGCGAATGGAATTAACCTTGATCTCTCTCTCCTGCATGTGTGAGATATTCATAGATTACCTCGATTATTAAGGTCGGCTTCTATGAACTGCACGCTCATAGAACTGAATGCTCATGATCGTATTTATGTGTTACAGTCTTTCTAGAAAACAAATACCACTTGTTCTGCACACAGTATTTACGAGCAATATTAATCACGTTATCAACATAAGTCAGATAGAATCAATGTAAGAACTTAATACCAAATTTTAATGTCTCTTACTTTGTTAGTTTGCGATACATAATTAAAATATAAAATAATATTAAAGAAAACACACTTAAGTAACTTTTCACTTCAACCATTTTGTTTAAAGCTGATAAAAATTATCAAAATTTTTTATAAAAAATTCTCATTTCCTCTCCTCTTTAATATTTTTCTATCTCTTCTGATAACAAACTAATACATGGATACATATTAAATGAAAAAATATATTTTTTTACGTCGAATTTTGTTCGTATCTCAAAGTTATCTTAACTTGTCACGTGCGACAATTGTCACACAACTGCAAGCAAATGGCAATCGTAAAATTGTACGCGTATGCGTCGGTATAATCTTAACACTCCAGCTAATCATGAGACTTGCATAACATGTCGTACGTGAAAACGTTATGAGTGTAAAAAAAATGCAGATATAACATGCTGATAGAGATGTACAACATATGATAATATCAATCAAATTTTAGAAGAAATACATAGAGGAAAAGGAAGAGCAGTAATAATAGTTACTTGTGTGATTATAACATAATTCCGCAAATATTCATATTTTTACTACAATCATAAAATTAATTCAATTTAATTATCATTATTTGCGTTTCGATAATATTTTTAATCAGAAAATCCGCAAGAGATATTAAAATATAGTAATTTAATTCACGACATTCCTTTCTCTCAATATCAATATTAATTTGATTATTTGTAAATATATATTAATCGTTCTTTATGGAATAAATCGAATTTCAAAAAGCTCGTGAAAATTAATATTATTATTAATATTTATTTCCATTTTTATTTGAAAAAATTACTTTAATATTTAAAACTTAGCTTTTGTCGCTTTAAAAAAAATAGCTGATATTAATGAATTATTATATGTCCAATAATTCAGAGAGAGATTTTTATTGACAGTTTAATTATAGCACAATAACCTGTTATAAAAAAACGTCAAAATTTATATTCGCTTTCAATTCAAATGCTCTAAATGTATTTGCACATAATATCTTTCTTTCATTATTGATCAAATTGGTCTCCAGAGTGACAGTGTATGAATAGGAGAAAAGAGGGTGGGGAGAGATAGTTTAACTAATTGTCTCCGCACCATTCTATTCCATACCGGACGATATCGACTCTCAAATTCCATTCCATTCCATTCCTATTATATTGTACGAGATCAGTGCAAGAATAAAAATGCCGAATAGCAAAATTCGGATTATTATCATTCGCCATTTTCTCGAATCATATGATTATTATTCCGTGCGCACATTAATTGTACTTTCAATAATCTCTCCGAATTTTCGTATACTCCGAAAATCAAGCTCTGATTTAGAGGAAATCAACAATAGTAGCTCTTATCTATTCAATTTTATTTTGTTTACATCTCATAAAATCTACACAAATTATTGCAAAAATGAATGTACTAGTGCAGTTTTTATAAATAAAATAACAACACATATTAATATCTCTGTAATATAAACTGTGAAATTACTTAACATAAACATGACGAGAGTAGGAGCGAATGATAGAAATCTCGTTTTTCTAGAGGGTTGATTAAATTGACAGAGGCAGAAAGAAAAGGACGAAGGGGAGACGGAGGCAGAGGGAGGACTGAATTTAAAAGGGATACGAGCAGATGGGGATTACGACACACGGGCATGTCTAGCATTTAACCCTACGCAATACGCTTCACCGAGTGATTTCGAACTCTACCTTGACGCCAAGGATATTATTCAACGAATAAAAGCGCTGTGAGAGGGAAAAATAAAGGACTGCCTGGAGAGCCATACGGCACACTCCGAAATTATTAATTATGCTTGCCGTGCACGGACATCCACGTACACCCGGCTATCCGTGGCTGGCTTATGCTTCGGGCCATTTCGATCCCGCCGTTCAAAAAAAGAGAAAGCACGGTGCACATCACGGGGAAATTATACCCGTTATTTTTTTTATCGCTGCGGTCTCGCCCGGAAAAAGTGGATGGAACCGGCAATTTCTCACACACAGAAATTTGTTGCCGATTCGGTTGCAAATTACAATATATTATTACATCCCGTTACGTAAATTTTTAAGAAACTTGATTTTAAAATCGGATTATGAATGTGACACGAAATAAAGATATAGCGTACTTTGATCTCGTTTTGCATCATTATATTATCGCAAATGAATCACATGTATCCGATGACATCCGTTGGTTGGAATGTTTTCAAATGAAAAGGATCACAGTAGTTACATTATTAAAATATAACTACGTCGGTATATTATATATCATTCGATAACATTCGATGGTAGAAAAAAATGTGCAAAATGTATACATTCATTTAAAAGAAGGGATAAAATCTATTTTTATTATTTAAATAAGATTAGTTATTTTAATTTATGCATTTCAATTATTGAATTGTTATTGCTTCGAATATGATTATTAAGTAAAAATTAAATTCGAAATTTTGTTTAATCTTTATGATTATATACACAAAATTTAATTTAACATTTTATAAGATCAGAATTTAATAAAATTTTTCTATTTTATAATTTAATACAATTTTCCTATTTTATAAGAAATTTTTTATTTTATAGTTTTACTTTTATATACAACAAAATATAAATGAAATTTGACATAAATGTTTCATTTAATATAAATCAAATTAATTTATGAGCAGCTTTTTCAACCGTAAAAAATATTAATTTATTATTTATAATTATTAAATTTATAATTCGCACGAGATGTTACTAATGCATTTTAATTTAATCGATATTCTGATAAATATAAATAGCTAATACCTAATTCATTATGTATGTAATCCTTAAAATCTACACATGACATTAAACCTTTGATATGTAATAATAATTGACATACGCACATGCTGATTAATGCATCAACGACATAGGTTCATCCTAATCATCAAATTTTCCGAAACAATTAACGGAACAAATTCCGAAAAGTTGTTTAATTGTACGAAATAATCAAGTTTAAAATAATCAATAAATAATTAACAATTTGTATAATTTGTTGATGCGGCCAATAAAAAATTATTGACCTAGATCCTCGCAAATTGTCGGAGCATCGCTTCCGCTGTACCATGATAAAAGTGAACGGACGCGGAATTTGCGATTCGCTTTCTCTTTCGACACGATCGTTAAGTCTATAAGCTTGAACGATGAATTACGCTTCAATTGGCGACGATTTGTTCGATGAACGATTTCGCAACACGAAGATGAGAGCTACTACATTCGTATCATTGAAGACAAAAGAATGCAACCAAATAATTTGTAAGCGTAAAAAAAATTAATTAATTTTTGCATAATCTCCGTTGAATAGCAGCGTACGTAATTTCAAGCTTTCTTCAAGCGATGCGTTTGCAATGAATGCGTTAGCTCCGCCCTTAATGATCACGCGAATTATTCGTCATACCGTAAAAAAAATACAAGATAATTAGCCATGATTACACCTACAAATGATGCTACATCCGCTTCGAAATGCATGTTTGACATAGCGACCGGCATCGCCATAATTACGCCAATTAAAATGTTATGATCCCTTATAAAAACTGATTCATTTCTTTTTTAATTATAAATAATTTTTTCCATCGTAATTGTGGATATAACTAAGCGTAACTGAAACAAATTTTTATAAAAATGCGCAATTAAAATTATATACTTTTCCTGCTATTCAATATTTCTATTATGGGAAATTATTTTAGAGTTTCAGCCGCCATATTGATAACTATGTGTAAAAGGACATTTTTCTCGTCGTTTCGTGAATTGTACGCACGGATGAAATTTTTAACGTTTTCAACCATTTAATTTACAAATTCGTGAAAAAAATATTCAAAATTTATTCAAAATTTATTATGAAAATGAAAAATATGCGGGTATATTCACAGTCATTGCCGCATCTAGGTCATCGCTGCGTTCGACTCGTGATGAATTCCGTCTCTTCGTACGACTCGCGAATGTTAAGAGAAGCTCTTAACGGCTAAACGCGTAATATGCTCGCACGCAGGCATGCGCGCATAATTTTATACGCAGTATCTGTCTTACGACGGCCAACATTGATATGCATACGCGTGAAAAACGCGAACAACAGGTGCGCTCGATCTGCAAACGATACGCGAATGTGTGCTATGTCGATGAAACTTTCAGACATGTGCGTTTGCCAAGACAGGTGAACAAAAAATCGATTTCGTTAAAGCTCCATAAAAAATAATCTTGCAAAAACTTACCTTGCGTGACAAAAACTCTAAAAATATGAACATTTACGTTTTAATTAAATAAACTCAGCATAATTCTTTTTCGTGATAGATATAGAGATCTATACGTATTTTCCAAATATATTCCTTATTAAAATTAAAATGCAGAATTAAAAATATAATTTTTAGGTAATAATCATATAATAATTCTATTGGGAGCTTTGACGTATATCGAATTATTAGTTCAACACGAATAATCGTAAAATAAACGTAAAATATTACAGCTTCGTTCAAGGATACATGGATGCGTGTAGTTTAAATACAAAAATTGAATTACAGTTGTATTAAAAAAAAATATCCGAAAGGTCTTTAAGAAAGTCTAAAAGTAAAATTAAAATTTTAGCTAAAATTTAAAATTGTAAAATTATAAAATAGAATTACTTTGTTCTTTTTTTTTAATATACACCGGACAAATACAGACATATTCGCAGTTGAAAAATGCCATAAACATTACGAATATTAATCGTTGTGCATTCGAAAAATTTAAGTAATAAATGCAATAAATAAAGAATGTAATAAATGCAATAAATAAAACGAAGGAATAAATGCAACAAATTCGAAAAAATGTAAAATAAAATGTCAAATATAAATATTAAATTCCAGTTCGCATAATAAAAAATTAAAAATCTTGTTAAAAATTTTGAAAATACATAAACCTGCATGATGTAATTATCGATATATATAATTTATAAGAAATATATACACGTTCATATCGTTCTTATTAAATCCCGTTAAAAAATATTTCTTTATAAATGTAAGGAAAACATGAAATCGTATTTCGACGCGCGTTACCGCTGCTGTTATTAAAAAGAGAGCGACAAACATTGCAGAAATGAATCGCATCTTGTTTATCGAAACAGAACGCGTTGAACGAATGTAATGATGTTGAAAATCATCAAATCATGAAATCGTATAAATAAACGCGTCGATTCGTGGCACGTTCGCTTCAAAATGCGCGCGGCTCCCACGGTCATCGGAGCGCGAGGCTTGCACGCTGCACGCGAGGAGCGGGAAAAAGAAAGAGAGAGAGAGAGAAAGAGAAAACGAAAGCGACACAACTCTCCTATTTCGGAGCAGTGACTGTGCACATCGCCGAAACAAAATTTCGTTCCACCCACTGCACTCTCATTTTACATATTAACAACGAGAAGTTGTACACGCATCCATGATTCTCGCGAGCGAAGCGGGCGGTCGTCACGTGACATACCTGCGTTTTGGAGCGTTGCGAATTCGAATTCCAACTCGCTGGATGCGCCTCCAGTAATCCAAAGAGCACACAGGCACCACGACACGTTTCTCTCACTACGCACACACACTGCCGGCGGAATAAACAGCGAACAACGATTTCCGCGCGTCCGCGGAAGACGGAAACTCGGCGACAAAATCAGCGAGCACACGCGAAATCGGAAACACACGGGGGACGCGAGCGCGCGAAATTACACCGCACCGAGTGGAAATCGAAAGTTACGCGAGGAAGATTGACGTATCGATACCGCGGCGAGTCGCGGTAACGCGACTTTCCTCTCGAGGCTTCGCGATCGTGACATTAATGCAAATTTTTGCGGAAATATGTGTTCACGCGGGGACGCGGACAAGACACGACGCGCGATACAGTCCTCACCACGGGAGCGCTGGCGACAGACTGACAAGTCGTGACCTGCGCAGCCCCACGCGCCGGCCCCCCACCCCACCGCCTGCCGCCTGCCCGCCTGCCCGCCTGCCCGCCTGCCTCGTAGGCCTGCTTGCCTGCTTGGCAGGCCTGCCTGCCTGTCTGCCTGTCTGCCAGCTTCTCTCCGCGGGCATCCGCTCCAACGCACGATTACGTTAGGTGTCCCGGGTCCCTTCTTCCTCAAAATATTATTATTATATTAATTATCTTATAAGGCTGATAAAGAAACACTGTCGCGGATGGAAGAAGACTGCACGAAAAAGGTATTTAAATGCTGAATTAATGTGTTGGTAATTTCACGAAATATCAAATCCATTGTACGATTCGCATTCTATCCATTTTCACTATCGGTCGAATTTAATCTTGTAATAATTTTTAGGAATATATGTGTATATAATTTTCATATCAAATTAGAATAAAAGTTGAAATATTGCCTGCGCGATTCATATTTCATATGTATTTTATGTCCGATTTTTAAATCTTATAATAATAACTTGAAATATGATAATTATAAGATAAATGATGCTTTAATCAAGATACCAATAAAATAGCAGACCCCGGACGACTATTAAAGACTATTATATACGTATAGAATCAAATCTGTTTACTTGCTACACTTTTTTATTTACATATTCTTGAAGTCTACCGGCGTAAATGAGAATCTTCAAGTGACTTAAAAATTCCTTGGCGTCAAACGTAGTTCAAGGTTAGGCGCAGGAAAACGAATGATTATGCTTTCTACGCCGACAAGAATAAATATATAGTAAAATAGTTTAAAATGTATGCGCATATAATAGATGTAAGATAAAGCGTCACATGTTTCAGTTTCTATTTCTACTTTACGTGACTGCATTTCGAGGCGTGTTTCGAATAATGTACAAGAGAATAAAAAGGAATGCATTAATTATCCTTATATTACCATAATTGTATATTATTATAATATAAAAATAATAATATTATAATGTTTTCCTTTGCGCGACAATAATCACATACATAGATATATACATATATATATTTTCATATATAAAAATATACACGTAATAAAAGTATATTAATATAGGGATAAATAATTTTTTGTGATAATTGATTGAGACACATAATATCATTCTATAATGATTTAAATTATACTTGATTAAATGCACTTAAACACAGTTTTAATTATGGTTTCTACTTTAAAGCAAACACGTCTATAGTAAAAAAGAAAAATAATTATTTCAGAATATCTCATATGTATTAAGATAGATTATTTCATTTATTAAAAATTTTATAATAAGTGATATTATTAATTGTTTATGATTCGAGCATTTTTGTTGTTTTTTTATTTACTCTTTCTTGTCATTTACTTCTTGTAAGAATAAATAAATAAAAAAATAAGTGTTTGGAAAACTGAATTATCGACACAGCTATATAAAGACATTTTTAATCGTGAAATGTGTTTTCTGTCAGAAAATGCATTGGACGTCGGTATAGAAGATTTCTGCTTGCTGCAATTGTCAGTAAAACGGAATCATATTTATTTCATACTTTTATTCTCCTTCGCAAGATGGCAATATCATGGTAAATTTAATTTGTCCTTCGTGTGTTTAAATTCCTTATATAAAATTAAATATACACATAAGGAATTTATATGTATGTATATAATTAACTTTCTTTATATACTAGCTTTAAATTATTGAACTAAATCATAAACTGCGCAATGCTAGCGTACCTTGTCAATTCTTTAACTTTACATTGAATTAAACATCATAATTGATTAATTATGTTAATCAAATAACATGGCCATTTTACTCACTTTGTAATTCATTTTATTAAAATTTTATAATATGTAATGAATAGATGAAGCAAATTAGTTTTGTAAGCTTTTCTCAGAATAGATGATAAGAATAGATGCTAAGAATAGATGATAAAATCAATAGTGAAAAAAAAACTCGACTTAAAAAAATTTTCGACACGACAGTTGATCTCTTATCCACTTGTGGCCACGGTAGCTACTTTTTGCTGACTTCGTTGTAAAGTAAATTCAAACAATACTTTTCTTCAGTAACTCTAGCGATATTGTCTCCGGTCTTTCACAAGACAATACACTAGGGATCTTACTTCCGGCAAAATTCGATATCGAAGTAAATTCGATTTAAGCCCCGGACCCTTGACTTTATGCTCCCCGACTATCGTCCTGGGTAATGCGAGACCCGTTTTAGTCCGGAAAGGTCGAACTATAAATCCCCAATGATATCTATGATTGCGACGGACAGACGAAGGGAACGATTAAACTCTTAAAGATTCAGACGGTCTTACCGCGAAAAACTTTTACTTTTCTTCATTCCAACTTCCGTTCAATGCCAATAGCCGTCCCCGACATCAATAAAACATTAGTTACAGACTTTCGTAAAATCAATTTCTATCGAAAAAAATGTTCTTATTCGAATATATAAATCTAGCTATGATTTCTATATCTTCGCTTTAACTTTAATACAGATAAAATATAGTATGGTTTATCTCATTGTCAATATAATGTCCACATTTTACTTCTAACACGTATTAAAGCTACCAATAATTTTATTTTTTTTTCAATATTTCTATAATTTTTTTACACATAAATCTCAAATACTAATTATTTAAATATGATCATTATAATTCTATTGAATATTTCGAAGAAAAAGGTCAACATTTTATAGACAAAAATTGATTCTAGTGTATAGATGAAAAATTCATACAATGATGTCACTAATATCATCTCAAGTGTAAATAATTGGCATGGAAAGTTACCACTTGAGTGAGCAATTAAGTCGAAGAAGCGAGAAGTAAAGAGCTTGTGTGCATGTAATCGTACCTTCTACGAAGAAGAAAAGAGGAAAGATGGAAAGTGCGGAGGATTAAAAGAGGGGACAAACGCTTATATAAAAGTTGGGCGAAAACACAGAAGTCTACCGACAATGGTTGAAGATGGTACAATGATAACCGAGCTGAAAGTATTAAATGTTCCTTCATGAACGTCGACGACGAAAAGAAAGAAATCTCTTTATTAATTTCTTCTTCGTGCGCGCATATTTTAAATTCAAATTCAAGTCTAGAAATTGCATTTCTTCGCAAAGATATTATATATACACGTAAATTTTCATAATATATATGCTAATTTTTATTAAATCATCAAGAAATATTAATTTTTTTTATTCTCATATTATCGAATCTTTGTTAATGGAAAAAAGAGAAATTTCAGAAAACTATTTGAAGAATATTATTTGCTGCATCAATAATATTTTCAATTAATATTATTAATGTGATATTATTGATAATAATATTGATCAATAATATTATAGCAAACACACTTGCTGACACACAGATCGGATATTTTCTTGCGATATACGTTCAAATGAAAGTCGATGTGCGACATTATACGAGGACTTAGATGACTTTGAAGTGCTGCACATAACATCATCCTGACGTCTGATCCGCGTATCAAAAGCATTCCACGACCTTCGATTCCATTTTATTTATACGATCTTTTAACGGCTGCCGATATTTTTCACCGACGTTTCCGGTCTTCTCTTCTCGGTGCAAGAACCGGAATATTGAAGTTTTCGGTCACTGCCTGATTTTAACTGTACTACCATATCTGTGCACTAGATCCAGACGCTGTTCCGGTGGATGAAGACGCTGCAGAGCTGAAAATGGAGGGATGGACAGAGATAAGCAGGGGAAACGAGAAAGACAGGTGGATAAACCAAGAAACCGGCGCCGAGAGAAAAAGAAGGGTACTCTCACAAGGGTATACATAAGAAGGATGGGATGGAGCCCATCAGCGAAAGAAACGGATAGCGAAAGAAGAGCGCGAGAAACGGCAAGTAAACGAAGCCCTTTTGACTTTCTAGGTCAACAAAATTGATTACTTGGCGCTTCAATGGAAATCCAGCATCTAAGCCTCTTAACTTTCCATCACAGTGTAAACAAGCACGAGATATGAGTAATTCTTAGCATCCAATTTACAAAAAAAAAACGCGAATGATAGAAATGAATAAGATGAAATGGAAAATCCTAATTATAATAGAGGCATCTATTTGAGTTATAATGAGTCCGTGAGAAATTCTTTTGATAAGAAAGACATTTTTTTATCACAAAGGAATGTATTCAAAAAACATGAAAAATTACATCTCGCGATAATGAATAAAATTTGCATTTTTTAAAAATATAATAAACAAATTAGATTTTTCATAAAAGATCAAAAACACAAATTATTATTTAAAAAATCGATATAAAAAAATATCATTTAAAAACAATGTAATTTATGAAATAATATTGAATACTAAAGACAATAGAATTAAAGGTTATTAGTCGTATAAATTTTATTTAAAGAAATAAAAATATTTAGACTTCATATGTGTGCGTTATGTAATAGCAGAAAAAACCGCTTCAATTATGAATACAAGTAGCTATCAAGGCTGCATAGAAAATTACATAGTAGATTGAGAAATAGAATTATTCATATTGAAATCAGGTTGCATTTATTAATATTTAATGCGCTTGCACGATAAAACAATCCGACAGAGAATTCTGAATGCTATTGTTTTACAAGGACTATTCGCTGTCGCGATGTGCTCTCTTCCGAGACGAGGTCGGTTCTTGACCGCAGTCACGCCACGCCAACCAGTCTTATTGTAGTCAGTGCATGTGCATTTGCGTCTAGTTAAGTTATTTCTAGTGACGGTGGCCCTCGTAATCTAGGTGGGCACTACCCTTGTCGTTCGCGATCGCAATCACACATGTGCGCGTTGCCATTATTTATTAATTCAAAAATTTATGACCATGGAATTCCGGTTTCGTCGCATTCCCGTCCGTAATATTGAACGCGTTTTATGGCCACCTGTACGTAGCCAATAATGCGCTTATACGCGCGATAGCGCGTAAATAAAATAAAATATCGGACTTTTATCGAATTCAAGCAGTACTACGAAATATATATACAAGCATTATTCACGTGATTTTGGTTGAACACTTTTGCGTGAGGTAAAATGAAAACATTTCAATCACTTAGAACGCAGACAGCCCCCTTTTATGAACCATACATTTAAAATTACAATATTTTTTCAACAACTCAGACATATGTAACGTTAACTGTATATGTAATAATATAGAATGGGAGAAATACTTTTCTCTATTTCTCTTGAAATTTCGATATCATATAAGAGTTTACACAACTTAAGCTCCGATATTAATGGCTTCTTCAAAACTTCTCTTAGATCGAGTATCTCTGGCGAACTTCAAATGTCATTCTCTCGATAAAAAGAACAGAGTGTACTATCTCATGTACTGCATTAAACGAAAAAATTCTGCTCACAGAGTAACGTTGATACGTTATATCGGGCGACGCGCTTCTTTGCTTCCCCTTTATCGTTCAACCCCCTCGATATTCGACTCGGGTTTCTTTATTTCCGTCTGCTGGGAGGCATCGCGAAAAGGTAGAAATATCGACATAGTTGTGCATAATAATACAGCACGGCTCTGTCTTTTGTCAGTCTTAGGACCTAAGTTTCGTATCTCCGCGCTTTCCGCAATTCCCCCATCTCTTTCTACAGCAATTCGTCTAATCACCACCATCTTTCGCGAAACAAAAACTGGGGGAGAAAAAAAAAGATCGAGAGTTTCTTTAAATGAAAACAGGATGACTGTAATAAAAACTCTTCATCTTTTATTCAGCCATCCTTCTTCAATGTTATTCAAAATGAGTGAGCTGCCAATATAGAATGAAAAATATAGAATAATATAGACAATAACAATATAGAAAAAATAATATAGACAATAACAATATAGAAAAAATTCTTAAAAGAAATATTGGGAAGTTATGGAAATAATCCTAGAAATGAGTAATATATATTAAATATTAGTTGCAATGTTTAAAACAAAACATCAGTTGCACAACGCAACAATATAAATATTATATATATATATACGATAATACATAAATATATAAATATTTAATATACAAAAAAATTTTTCTTATTAATGATTATATGCATAAATATGTATCTCAGTGAAAAATTAGATATATATTTCCTAAATATTCTTAATTATACTTTTGATGAAACATGACAATTATAATCATAAGAATATAAATGCAAGCGTAACAACTTAATTAAAATGCAATCTTTCATTCTTCTTCCCGAGATTTTTATTAATTGCAAGATCGTTTCTTCTGCAATGCTTGTAAGATCTCTGTTAGCGCTATGCTATCTAAAGATATTCGCACGTTGCACGAGAAACAATTCCTACTATCTCCTTGTATCACTATAGGCCATCTAAAGTTTCAACACGAAAATTGATCGTATAAAAGACATTCCTGAAAGTCCGGCGAAAACCCCTTTCGTTGTCAGAGGATCTTGGCGCTGTGTCCCGTATAAAATTTATATCAAATAATTCAGCAAAATCAAGAATAAGGCTGTACTCACATAGAAATAAAACGGTTACTTTTATATGAAATAGATGTTTATATGGATCTTTCAAAATTTTTATATTGTTTATTATTAATATAAAAATCAGAATTGATAACAATACGTGCTTCTTACATATAACAGACTTTAGATATAGATACTCGAAAAATATATTATTATTAACAAATTAAAATATATTTTATATATTTACTTGTGTATTCTGTATTTATTATATATTTAATAGATACAAAATACACAAGTAAATATATAAAATAATAATAATTTATTATATATTTTATTTTTTAAATGTAATAAATATACGTTATATTACTTTCATATTGAAAATGTATCGTATAAATTAAATTATAATTATAAATTAAATGATAAAAATTTTTAAAAAATTATAAGAATTTCTGAAAACTGTTTAAAAATTTAAAATATCTACGTTTAAAATGTATGATTGGTAATGGAATAATATACTAGATTGTTGTCAAATAAGAAATAATGAGTTCCGCTCCAAATGAAATTTCAACACGACTGTCGTTCTAGTGCGAACATCGATTGTCGAGAAAGACTGTCCAGCAGAAAACGTACTACAACCGATACCACTTTTCAGTATGAAAAAGTGATAAAAGAATGAGTCCGAAAAGAAGAGCGATGTCAAGCGAACAAGGAACAAAAGCTGAAAAAGAGAAAAGCGGAAACGAAAACGCAGCTCGAACATGGCAAAATAAAAGTTGGGAATTCAAGGATCAGGAAACGTCTCAAGGACGAGTAACAAAGATGGTATACAAAAAACGGCTAGAAATTTCTTCGAGAAAAGAAAATATCTAATTCTTCGATAAAGGCAGTGATTGTCAAATTGAAATATAGACTAAATTCTACGATATGGAAAAATTTATTATAAACTAATTCTTAATTATTTATCTCTATCGTTATGCGTGTGTGTATGTGTATAAAATTTCAAAAAAAGATTTTTTTGTAGGTATTAAATATTTTTTAAGCTAAGAAAGAAAAAAATTAGAAAAGAAAAAAGAAGAAAAAAATACGGGTATCTAAAAAATAAAAAATATTAAAAAATATTGAATATGCAATGCTAATTAGTATTTTATATATAATTTTTTGTAATACTAAATTAAAATATATTTTAGATGATAAAATATTAATCGGATACATGTTTGTTGCATAAATATATAAAATCTATAATAAATAGATATATTAAATAGATATATTAATCATTTTTTAATTTCTTATTAATATTTAATTCTGAAATAGAAATATGTTCCAAAAAATACATTTAAAAATAGTTCCTTATTAGGCAAAGCGGAGAGAAAAAGAGAATTTAGATGTGTATATTATTTATTAATTTTAAAAAATTATTCAAATTCGTCTATTATAATTCTGTTTCTTATTATAGACTTATAAGAGATAGGAAGTTAATGAAGTTAATTGATTCATGGTTAGTTCTATCAAAAAGTTCATCTAATTAGAAAAATCAAGCTCGAAGAAATCCTCTGAGTTTTCACGAGCAGATAACTATAATATTCTCGGTTCTTATACAAAAAATTCGCATCAAATCGACAAGAAATATTTTATCAGCGGTTAAAGTAAGTTTCCGATATCGAACTGGATTAAGATAAAATTTTTTAGCTTAGTTCACGGTATGCAGATGTAAGCGGATATGCTGCAAATAGATTTGCTACAAATATGAGTGGAAATTGAATACTCGCGAAAAAGTATATTTAATAGAGAAAAAGGCACCGAAAAAAACACATTTATCGCTATATATAAGTTGCAAGATATGAAACATAATACAAAAAACTCTTATATATAAATCAATTTTCGATTCTTTTTTTTTCGAATATAACATTAAAAATTCTTGCATTATAAAATTACATGTAATCAGAGAATTACAGAGAAACATTATGTAAATATAAATGATTTGTTAAATTTTTTCAAAAAAAAAGAAATGCTCGATAATATGTTTTATATTACATATTTGAGCTGAATTATATATCGATCTGTACAGCTGTCGCATTTCTTTACTGTTAATTAATAAATTTCTCGCCTCATTCGTTATTTCATGCTTCGAAAAATATTTGAACGACATATCTCGAGTTACAAATCACACAAGTCGATATTATGATTGTACAATAAACACACCATTCTTTATAGTTTAATCATAGCCGATAAAACTCTCCCTTCATTATTTGCATTTTTATTTTTATTACTTTTATTCACACGATGAAATATCGCCTATTATTTAAGAGAGAAACTTATACCAAATGCGGGTGAAAATTGAAACAATTTTACGTCTATTAATATTGGAATTGGTAATGCATTAATTGAAAATCTTAAGAAGATAATTTAACTTTAATTGTGCTTGCGCAATATTATGGTTAAATAAATATGGTTAAATTTGCTATTTATCGAAAAAAATAATAATAATCACATGAAATAAATTTATCTTTATCTTTATCAATATGCGCAAGAAGATACTTTAAACAGAAATTACAGGAATCGAAGATGAGAAAAAGGAAAATGTAGGAATATAAAGATTCAAACGGCTCGTTGCCAATCGCAATCGTTACTGTTTCCAAGTCAGCTAGTGAACCATACAACTTTGTCTCACACAGTGCTAAGGATATCTTCTCGCCTGGTTATATACTATTGAATGGATAGAAATCGATGAAAGATACATTTTCTCAGTTACAACAAAGTTTCTCGCAGTGGACATACACACTTACACACATACACTCAAGAACGAAATTCAATTGTACATTTATCCGAACAAGTTCCACAGCACGAGGATGTAGGACGCACATTGAGTGCAGAGCTATCGAGCTTCCAACCAAAGTGCTATTCGATAATAACAAATGTATAGATTGTCTTGGAAATTTTCCATGTCTATATTTCTCGCGTGTGACATTTCTCGAAAAACAAACACAACGAGCTACAAATGGAGATTATTCACGATTGATAGATAATCAAATTCGCAATCTTCATTAATAGCAGTCTCACCTCGTTTGTTTTAAAGTAGTGGAAAAAAAATTTTCTTAATTTTTGTAATCGAGAAAAGTATCTTTCCCCCAAACATAGGACTTCACTAGACTAGAACACA
Organism: Camponotus floridanus; assembly: GCF_003227725.1. Lineage (NCBI taxonomy): Eukaryota > Metazoa > Arthropoda > Insecta > Hymenoptera > Formicidae > Camponotus > Camponotus floridanus. The sequence continues at coordinate 976,150 of NW_020229314.1, read as the reverse complement.
AAGTTTTGGATAACATAACGTCTCCGAAGTTTTCTTTATATCGGGCGAAATTTTACGAAAGATAGGAGAAGTGTCATGCTGAAACTTGAACAATGTTCCGTAAATTTTGAAATGTGCGTTTTTGCATTCTTAATACTTGTAAAGGGAGATAGCGACGACGGCTTTCGTCGCTCTGGTGGTTTATTACAACGGTCTCCGCGGTTGCAGCTTGAGATTTATCGGTCTTTCCCTCGGCCGGCAGCTGCGGCTACTCCGCAAAATACAACGAAAGGAACGAGCATGTTACAAAATGAATGCGCCACGGAAGGAAGAAGAGATCGCACATTCGTTTCTTAAAGTTCTTGCCATTTAGAATAGAGGGAGAGAAATCAGACAAGTGGATGGAAAACGCGTTATGTTTTTCCAAGGCAAGATTTAAATATAAAATAAAATAAAGCAATGAGAGCCATTGAAAAATTGATAATTATTTTTAACAAATTATACATCAACAAGAAAGAAAAAGAAAGTCGCGTAATCTTTTATAAAAAATTTAATCTATCAAATTACAGTAAGCAATCAATTTTTTAAAATGATGGATAATAATGATAAGAAATGGGAATAGAGAAAGATTTTTTTTAACGTATAATAACGAGATCAACAGAAAAAGAAAAAGAGAAAGAAAACAAATTAATGGCAAAATCATGACAAAGATTGTTGAAAGTGCAAACAAACTTACGAAGGCATATACTGGAGGAGTTAATAATAGATAAATACAAATTTTGCTAAAAATGTATACCTTGTATACCTCTTCACTCGATCTAAAGAAAAAATAAATCTATCGATAGGATAAAAGCAAGAGGCTGAGCTTCTTGAATGTTTCATAGTTGTTTCAATTCGCTGAAAGAGGCAAAAATATAGCTCAATATTTGCTCGAGTATTTTCTACGGTGATATAAAGTGATATACATATCGAAAATTATAAGAAAATTCACGATATATCTGATCATAAAACTATAATACCAAAATATTTATTATGTATGAAAAGCTAAATATTGAACAAATTAATTAACTAATATTATATAATTATACAATACATATTATAAAATTGATTATATAACATTAATTTATTTTTTAAATATTTATAATATTACTCAATTTTCGTAGTAAGTCTTTTTATTCTCTAGCAATGCACATTCGCAAAGAACATCAATTTGAAAGGTCAGTAACAAAACTCGCTTGGCATTTCGTGAGACAAACACAGTTGTTGCCGTCGACAACTCTATCACGGAATACGGATGCAAAAATAACTCTGATTTGTGCATACACCCGTCAAGTTATGAACCGAATGCAAAGTGCAATCCGCGGTTTCTGTAACGTCGTATTCTTTATGGACATCTCGAGCTTCATGCCGAAAATACATGTGACTTGGCACGAAAAACATGTCATGAACAATGTAAACATTCAGGAAACGTTCGACTATCTCAATTCTGACGGAAGCACGACAATCAGATTACATTCGCAAAGTTCCCTTTCAATCGCTATGCTAACTATCGTTATAACCAGCCTCTCGAAACGTCAAGGAAACTGGACCAACTCTCACACTCCATGAAATTCTGTGCACTTATTTGCATGTTATGAGATGATATGGTATATAGAGAAGGAGAGAGAGGTGCAAGAGTAAGGAAGGGTGAATCACCAGAAAAGCAAAACGCCGTTATAGCGACATTCGGCGAGGTTGGCGAGAAGGTCGCGTAGCTATTTGTAATTGTAATTAGCAAGCTGGCTAATTCATTACGTCTCACCATGAAATATACAATGCGCGGTATACTACTTAATTACAAGAGACGCTAATAAGAGAGAAAGCACATAGATATTAATTATCGTAAGTACCGATGTATATACGACAAATTATTACATCTCGTTGAGATACGCAAAAAAGAGATCTAATAACAAGAAAAGACATGTAATAGCTGTACGCGCGAAGAAGAAAAATACAGAGCAAGAAAAAGAGAATCAGGAAAATGCAAAACCCTGGTAGCATTCTTTGTACAGAGAGAAATCTCAGATATATTTTTAAATTAAACACATATACATAGGTGTTGTATGTTTTCCTTACCTTTTTCCGTACATAGCCATTTAAAACAACAACAGTAGATTTTTCTTTTTAACATCTTTCCCTCTTCCTCTCCTCTCTCTTTCTCTCACTCTTTATATTTTTTCTCTAGATATTTCTATAAATATCTCCATATATTTTAGCCTCATATATATATATATATATATATATATATATATATATATATATGTATAACTGATTTAATTCAGAAAAAGAAATTTGTATTTTTGATCTTAATATAATGCTGAATTATACCATATAAGTAAAAATACTAGTTTCTTTTAATGTTTTTATTAAAAAAGAAACTTTGTTATTATTTTAGATGTCCATAGATAGAAAAATGGTATAAAAAACATGTAGCACTGCATATATATATATATTTAATCTAAAAATATATATAAAATTTTTCTATGTACGCAATTCTGTACACCCATATATTATATATATATATATAAGAGTAATTTTATATTTTATATATAAAAATTATTTTAAAATTTATTTAAACTAAAGAAAAAGAAATATATAAAGAATTTAAAACATAGTATGATTTTATAAAAATAAATATATGTACGTTGTAAAAAATTTTAATTAATATATAATAAATTAATATATAATTTCATAAAAAGAGATAATTTTAATTAATATACATATTGAATCTTTTATAACGAAACAAGATGACGATCAGAAAGTCTCAGAGACTAACGAGCTGAGTCGCTTTTGAAATTCAAACATAACGAGCTGAGTCGAGCGGCGAGCGAACATCAGGACATAGAACGAGATAAATTTGTGGAATCGTGTTGGACGGCTCGAGAGTGTCACCGGTGTCATCTGGGAAAAAAATACTACAACAGGCTGCGATGTGCATCGTACGAAAAGTAGGAGAACATATTAATAAAACTAGTGTTAGAGAGGATGTGTTTAACTGCTAGCTGTTCTTAATTTTCATAATTTTTATCTTCCGGATCAAATTAGCTTTTAGCTTATATATTAAAAATATTTTATATCACCTTTGAAATTATAAACACAAGAGTTTTGCGCTCCATAACTTTTATCAAATTAGTCGATTAGAGCTGTTCAAAGAAATCCAATAAATAATAGCTTTCCTCAGTTCTTATTATTTATAAGTAAGTAAATTTTATATATATTATTCTTTTAATTACAACATTGTAATTTTAATTATTAAAAGTTTTTTTATTATATTATATTATATATTGATTAATTATTATTGACGATCTACAATAAATGTAATGAATAAATGAAAGGTTAAGAAATTTTTCAGATGATAACATTTTTTGGTAACATTTTGGTAACATTTTTTAAATGTTTATGTTGCGCTTGAAATGTTAATGATAAATTCTTACTAAAAAAAAACAATATTGTATCTCGCACATTTTTTACATATATGAGATTTCGAAACCACAAGTGGAATTTATAATTGGCAACTTCCACTCGTTAGAGTAAAAACAGAATAAAAGAGTACGGCATGATGTTGTAAATTATGTAAAAATAGAGTGCAATTACAAAACTGCATGTACCACAGTAATTTTTATTTTTATGTTTTTGAGAAGTTATTTTCTGCAACACGATATATATGAATTATAATCTTCAATTCCCACAAAATTTTCAATTTCTCGCTTTAATTTTTAAACACTCTTGGTTCTAATTTATCCTAAAATAACAAGATAATTCGCATGTATATAATTGCATTTGTTTCAATAGTATAAATTTTGAATTTCTTAAGCAAACGAAGAGTATATTCTTTTTTAATAGCTTAAAAGAAAATTAATTGAATAATTATTTTAATAATTATTTTAATAAAATTTATTTTAATAATAATAATTTATTAATGATTTAATTATAGGAGGGTGTGTCTATAATTTATCAGTAAGTTCGATAAATTTAATCTGAAAATATAGTCAATAAGTAAAAATTTTGATGTTTTTACTTATTTCACAATATATGTTCTATTTCGTATTTTTCCATCATTTATGTTCTTGCAATTATAAATATAATTTATCATAAATATTGTATTAAAATGACAAGAATTAAATTTAATTTTACCGTACTTTACTTACAAGATAAGTAAGAGCACAAGAACAAGGAAAAAGAAAATAATCATATTTTATTATTATCGTTACAGAAAAGTTTGTACGACGGTTGCAGAAGTTGAGAAAATGCGTTGTAATTTTGATTACGTGTAATCTGTCATAGTCCTTTAAGCAAGAATGATCAAAGGACATTCGTGTATGATGCAAAACATACATAAAAATGCACCATCAATAATGCAAAAAAAAATAAAAAATAATTGTTTTGGTTTTACTCAGACATCCGTACACAAATCTTTGTTTATTTAATAAATATAATAATAAAATTGCAAGTTTTAATATTGAATTTTTTATGTAAATATAATATTTTTGTGTATATAAGGAAATTATATATATAAAATAAATAAAAATTTTAATTGAATAATTTTTTAATAATGTAGGAGATTCATCTGTAGTAATATAATATAAAAATGCAATAATATGTAATGGAAAAATATACTTATTATATATATATATATATATATATATATATATATATATATATAATAAAAATAAGTATAGTAATTCTTAAGGAAAGCTTGCCATTTCGAAAATCTCCGATTTATAAAAATTATTAACTTTGAATAATTTGCTGAAAAAAAATGTCTTTTATTCTTTCCAAATTAAGATGCAGGTGCGTAAATCCGTCGATGTATTATATTTTGCCATCCTTATATATCTTTACATATATACATAAGTAAGTATATCTTACGTATGCCGATGGTGTACCCTCCAGGGCATAATCTTACCCTACCAACTAGTTAAATTAAACTACGAGGTCTATCCTTCAATCTAGGATAGAACCAATTGCAGCGCGCATCGGTCTACATATATGTATATCGATACCTATAAAGCGCAGCTGAGTTTATGATATATCGTAAAATGGAATTTAAAATTCTATTTTTAAAAATTGATATGTGAGAAAATAATATTGTCTTATTATCAAATAAGACAAATTATTGATTTTGTTGGTCAAAATAATAACATTATTGTAACACAGTTAATATAATAAATTAAAGTTGAAAAATAGAGAAGATAATATAAACGTTATATGCACGATTTTTACAACTGACCTACCGCGGAATTCTACTATTAAGTATTTTCTTCCTGAACGAAACGTGCGCCACGAATCTTGCGAAAGAGGAAAAAAATGCGCGCATCCCTTACGTCCCTAAGAAGCTCTTTTCCACGAGGATAGTCCTCTCGGCGAGTTGCCTCGGCGAGCAATCTCGCGAAATTGCGCCGCGCGATTTCACGTCGTTCTGTCGACGTTACCGTTCACATTCCCAACATTCTTTTTTTCCGGAAGTCTTTCGACTTTTATTTGACTGACAGAAGGGAATGAGATGGAAAGGTGAAAAAGTGGTGAACAAAAAATCTAGAGAAAGAGGGAAAACGAGAGAGTAATGAAAATAAATTTTCTTATTTTGCACCGTTAATATATTTATCTATCAAGAATAATAACATTAGCAAGAATAATATATTTTTAAAATTGTTTATTAATCATTGATAATAATAATTAATAATAATTAGCTAATTATATCAATTTATGGATATATTATAGATTCATTCACGCGATCTGCATTTTAATTTGCAAAGAATATGAAAATTTTCTCCAGGAAATCCATCAAATTAAAATTTATAAATTACAAATTTTCAAAATAAGAAATTTTGTTTAATTCAAGAAATGTAAGTAACAGATGTTATTTTAATTTTTTGGGAGTGATAATCAGCGAAAACGCATTGCAATATCCAAAATTCGTATATTATTAAACGCACATCACTGTCAACGAAATATCTTCGAGCAGACAGATAACACGCTCTCTCCTTTTTCTACTTTTATCTCGCGAATCAAACTTAAGCTTAAGCTTTCACGTAACGTACAGCGAACTATATCGCCAAGTATGTCATTTAGTAACTCATTTGTATGCATGGTCAGCTTACTTTAGTTGGCCGCCACATGTTTCGATTTTGTAGAAATTTACTGTAGAAAGTTCTCTATAATTAAAGCCAATTTCTAGTTTACGATCTTTTTCCCCAGGCATATTTTTTGGGAAAATTTTTCATAGTAGCATAGAGTATCAATTATAATATACAGTGCGATAATAATAATGTAAATTTTAATTTAAACGCATTGCATTTAATTTGCAATTGTCAGCATCAATTGAAAAATCATTATATATAAAGAGAGAGAGAAAGAGAGAGAGAGATTATTATATGTAAAAATCATACTACTCACCCGTGCTTTCGGCGTCTGCTTTAATCCAATGGCTGGTTGACTGCGATTACTCTGCAAAAAGAGACGAAAATCCTGGTTAACGGAATGACGATAAATTTATAATGATCGACGTTAAACGTATACTCGCTAAACCATATGTCTCGTTATATCGACAGGTACTTTTAATCTGGAAAGTGAAGCGATATATCGTGATATAAATCGTTGTCATAAAATGCGTCATCAAAATATAAAAAAAACTCGAAACTATATAATATCTATAGTAAAGTAACCATATGCATCGTAATGTGAGCATGCATTTATGACAGGACATTGGATTTCGGCAGGACGATTGAAAACACACGGATAAATGTTTAAATTCAAAATTGCACACATTTCCGACGTCCGATCTGTACGATTTCCATCGGAAGAATCTAGCTTTACGTAAAAAAAAAAACAAGTCACGAGTCGTCCTGAATCGTTTGCCTTCATTTATAGTGTTCGACGAGATATTTCCGGGTCGTAGATAACCCGGATACGTCGAAGCGGTTTTTTACGCGTATCGCCACGATAAATTCACGGTGAAATATTGATCCGAATCGGTATCGTCGCGGATGCCCGTCATTGCTGGGGAGAAATACATAAATTTTAATTGGTATGCCGGGACACGAAGGAAGCGACCGCGTCGTGGACGATAACCGTGAACGTCCTGGAACGAATCGGACAAAATAACTCCACGTCGGGAACTTATTCCGGCAGATTGACGAAGCGACCAAAACGGAGTCACGTATCTCGCGGCAATTTAATTAAGCCGTCGCACTCGCGATATATTCCTGCGTTGATTAAGCTGTTTTTGGTAGACGTCGATACGCGTTTCTATCTGTACTGATTGTCGCTGCTGATTTGCAACGCGCTTCGTCTCTTTCACAGATGTTCATTAAAATGTCATAAAGTTTGTAGCGTCCTTTATTTACGTGATTTAGCTTTTTGTGCGCGATGTTTTTCTCATAGTGGAAAAAATTCGATCTTAATAAATTTTGAGAACAGAGCTTATTTTATAGGTTTTTTAAAATTTTTTATTTTATATTATATTTTATTATATTAATTTTACGTATATATTTATCTTATTTTATATTATATTTAATTTTTATTATTTATATTGCAATATTCAAATCTGTAATCAAGATTAAATGAAAGAATAGATGTATTTTGCTAAATATTAATATTTTGTATATAAGATTTAATCTATAAAATAACGTAAGAAAACTATAAGTGTTTTGACATTGTTTTTGTCAATTTTATTTTAAAAAATTTACACAATAATAAATTTTTCCATATAATAAAATTTGTAACAATTACATATTTATTTACAAAAATTAATGACAGTAAACAATTTCGATTATTACACACATATCTTTTATTTAAAAGAGAATTGTATTAATAACAAGTCCTGTGATTAAAGAAAACATTCTCTAATCAAAAGAAATGCGTAAACTTACAGACTCAGGATGCTCGTGCGACCTAATATTTATTGAAATCATTTTCATCCTACGAGAAATTCCTAGCATAATCTGCACTAGACACGCTGATTACATCGGATTTGCATTTAAATATCCTCGGATTGCAACTTCCTAGAAGCGGAAACGAGAACACAGCACGGGCCGTCAGTTTCGACGATTCGATGCCGCACCAATGATAATTAGCGCACATTTAGCGGCATTTCGCTTGTCCAAAATCGGCTAACAGATATACTGAGAAACAAACGAGCTTTGTACGAGACGTAATAATTAAGCGGTTTATCCCGATTAATTCCGGATAATTACGCCTGGCAATTAGTCCAATTTCTGCAACTGTCCAACGCAGCATGAATGGTGAGGCCCCACCATTCGGTCCTATCCTACTATGCTCCGTGATTACAGTGAAACTATGTTTATACCCTTACGGTTTCTACAGCTCACAGATTTTAGTCATCATCTTGAATCTCGAAAATTGTCTCGTAAACCGAGAAATCGGACTTGAGCACTTTCCCGGTTACATTTCCACTGAAATATTCCCGTCGCCCAATTTAAACCGTCTGGATTTTATCACGCAATAAGATGAACGAGCGCAAATTAAGCAGTCAAATGTTTCCTCGTCGAGGGAAATTTGACTTCCTGTTCAATGTTTACGGAACTATTTTATCATAAAAATTAGACGAATAATTAAGATTACTCATTTTAGATTCTTTAATAGTGTTTTGAATTCAAACCCAATTTTGAAAAAAAAACAAGGTTTCCAAAATCTTTGAAAAAAGTCAAGCTTAGGTATCTTTCCAATCACCGAATTTTTACAATAACGTCAGATGCTATTATTGTATTTATAATTGTTTTTAGTTTTCCGCGTTTACTTTATCCTACGTCACGTATATAATGTTCTAAAATGACTCGACCTACTTGCAATAATTTCAACTTGCTTAACCTGTTCGTTTTGTCAACTTCCGTCCATTTTCTATCCTTCCCTTCTTTTATCCTTTCTTACTTTTTTTTTACCATTCCCCATCTACTTAATTGTCGAGATGCGGTTTGTGTTGAAAGTGTCACAAAGCTGAAGAAATAAAAAAGCCGAAGAAAACTGAAAAGAAAACGTACAAACAATAAGACAGGAACTTCGATGAAAAATCGCAGCTGCCTGGCGGAAACGCATCGATGCAGCCAAACACCATCTTGCATTACGAGCTCCGTCGATCCAACTTTTTTTTCTCGCTTACAAATCTTCGCCTCGTGCGAGAAGTTTTGACGGGCGTTTACCGGCGAATTTATCGGTATCGCGGTCTATTAACTCGTAATGGCATTAAGTCGACCTGCCGATACCCGATATACCATAAAATTATTTCCTATTCGAGCGCAGTGCCCGGATTATGTGACAGCTTCACGTCAACCGCTTTTTTAACTGCATACTTAATGATAACGCATAATCCAAGTCACGCTTCGTAGAAAATGAATGCAAAGATTAAATTAATGAATTTGCATAAAATTAAACGCAAATAAAAAATTTAGATAAAAAGAATATACATATATATACATAATAAGAAATAAGGACATAGTTAGACAAAAAATATTCATGAAAAATAAGAAAAACATACAAAGCCTATATATCTCATTTGCACATTCTATTTTTTATTTTACTCTTAATCAATTGAATAGATATATTTTGTATATAAATATTTTATTATTAATAACAAAAGTATTAGAATTTGAAGTATTAGAATTACAGAATCCTTTTAATTTAGAAGGACTCAAATTCTCTTTTTAAGAAAAGATTTAAAAAGAAGCAATAAACGAAAAATAAATAAGCAAGTCCTCCATTATTTTTTACATTTTTAAATCTTTATTGTTTTCCTTAAATCTTAATTCTTGATAGTTTGATGAAAAAAATCATCACACATTTTGTATCTAAATTTGTACATTAAAATATATGGAACAATCATTATATCTTATATATTTTGGAAGTAAAATACTTTTCCTACTATACATGAAAGCAGTTCTATTAATTTAGTTTCTCTTTTAACCGCGATTAAAATCTTTGTATTTACCTTTTATTATTAGCATTTTATAATTCATCTGATAAAATTCTCTTATATAGTATATTTATTCGGCCCCAAGTAAAATCCTTTGCTGATTGGTTAACAGACAAAGATTGGTTAGTCTAAATTGCTACTACGATTAATTCAGCCTTGAGTCAGCGCCAGGAGCGTTCGAATTGAAAACAAATCAATCCGGTGGAATGAAACGTGGCACGAGAGCTTCGGGTATCAGAACGTTCAGGAAAATCCATTGGCGGGTCACGTACAAAGGAAACGGGAATTCCATTTCGCGGAGGAAGCCTCTGCCGTCTCCGATGTGCCATTCGGATAATTATTCAGTCACAGCGAGTGCTTTAGACGGCTGTGATCGCAGAAAGAGGATGATATTTGATTTCGAGGATGAGAAAGACGCGCACTCATATACTATTTAATACCAAAGTCCCATCGTCCAGCGATTCGTTTCAACTATTCCACATCCTGTGTTCATTTCGCCTTCCCTTATTTTAATAAATTTGTAGCTTTAATAACGTAAATTTTAATAACGTACTTTGATTCAGCGAGATTTTAATTTCCTATTTTATAGAGAATTATAAAAATCATGTACCAAAATAACAGGCCATTAATGGGCAATGCTGATCAATAATTTTCCAGTAATAAGTCTTTCATTAGAAACTTAAATAGAAATTTATATGATAATTGGAACCGACGAATACACACACTTATTACTGAATTAATGACAAAATTATAATTCTATCGCATTTATTCTACGATATATATTAAACTATTTTATTCCTTTGTTCGTATCTTTTTGATTCATGCGATCATATAGTTCAGTGCGCTGGTATGTACGAGAATTGATACATCAGAATACGTTTGTGGTCATAGCGCCGTAAAAAATCGATGTTCATTTAACTGTTTTAGTACAATCCAATTTTTCTTCAGTCGCTACGGTATTGTCGATAAATTTTTAATTACGTTTGGTTACGTGCATGGTTTCGTTAGTTAGTTTGTATCAAACTTGCGGTAATCAAAGTAGATGAACTTTCGCTTGGAAATTTTAGCTTCGCGAGAAACATTAATAAACCAATTTTTATCCGCATGTATACATGCGCAATAGGAATTTAAATATTCTGTCTTTTGTGATATCTTGAATGTTTTTGTATTGTATCTCCTGATATATGCATATTTTACTTTTCTTTCATTTAAAATTATATTTAATATACATATATGATTATAAATACTCGTATATGTCCCATGTATAGGCTCTATTAAATTTTCTGAAAGCTTAGCAAATTTTTTTCTCATATATTTTATATTTTTAAATAAATATTGTAAATATTTATGTCCTCATGAAAGAAAAGTGTTATTATATATTTTGTTTTTATGTGTATGTTTCTTTTACTCAAATAAAATTAATGCTGAAACAATAAAATATGTTTTTAAGAGATAAAATAAAATTATTATAATTTTAATGTACAATATGCATATTAATTACATATATACATTCTTGTTTCCTAAAATTTTGATATTTCGTTTCTTATCTAAATCATAATTAGTATTTTCTAAATATCTGCGTTTAAAATATTTACAATTTACTTTTTTAAAATATATATTTTATATTTCCACACATATTTAAATCACAAACTTTAACAGCGATAGCAATATGAATCAGTTATAAAATAAAAATCTATAAAAATTGATTATCCATTTGCATATTCTAAATTTCTTTCTAATAATTTTATATAAAATATAGTTGATATATACAATATATATAGCTTCAATTTAATAAAATATAATAATATAATAATTATTTTAAAAATCAAATTTGTTATGAATTTTGACATATCTGATTTCTTCTTGCAATAATCATAGATTACAATTAAAGTTATAATATGAAAAATAAAAACATAAATATAATTTGTATTTTTGCATACATTAGAATAAATAAGTTTATCTATGTAAAAAAGCATATGTAAATTATAAATTTGCAAACGGCGAACATTTTGATTTTTATTTGTTTATATAACTTAATCTATATGTGTTCCACGTTCATTTAAAAATGAATTATATGTTGAGCATTTGTTGGTCAAAATGAAGAAGTTTTCAAATTTTACAGATTTGCTTCATCAATCGCGAATGTTGTCAAGAGAAAGATTTATCTCGAGATGTACATTGCACAAGAATAAATCATATATCAGTTTGTTTCGATAGCAATAAAAAATAAAAAAAAATAACAAATGTTAGTTTAAGAAAGTCAATAATGGCAAAGATTTTTATCACACACGGAAGACAATGGACGCACGGTTAATTATCCGCGCGTGAATCGGCCCATGGGTTTGATCAAATTTTAATCCCGACTAATCCATTTCGTGCTCCAATGCTCGCGATTGCGCGTGCCAACCCGCTGTTTCGGACTGCGGTTCCGCAATTGTAATTAGCGTTTTCGTTACGCCACCCATTCCTGGCGATTTCCCACGAGCGTACGTAGAAAACAAATTAGCCGGTGATCACGAAAGATGGCGACCATTGCAGATTGTATAATTAATACATGACCGGCAAAAAACGTGATATTTTGTCGCGACGTGACCAACGTAAAATATTTGATATTCGTTCAATGTAATAATATACGTCAATCCGCACACGTATACAGTTATGTTCAAGACATGCGAATAAATTAACTTCGCGACCATGTATTTTGTTTCCTTTTTAACATGATAAATATTATGAGATCGTAATACTTAATTAATAATCATAATTTATAATAATAATAACATTAAAAACAATCACAACATGAATAGTATTACATTACAGTATTATATTTTATGATTTTCCGATTAACAATGTAATTCTGAAATTTATTTGTTACAGTTTGCTATTGTATAAATTTTCAATTTATAGTAATTAGATATTGCTTTGTAACTTTTATGTTGTTGCCTTATATTACATTGCATTTTATCAGCCATTATAATATTGATACAAGTGAAAATCAACGTTTTCTTTCATATTGCATATTTTTGAATAGTGTTACTATTCAAAAATATGCAATATGAAAGAGAACGTTGTACCGAAATATGCAATTTCGCTGCAATTATCTTGATTTGTTGTTGTTGACGAAACGTTGCAGATGTTTTTTTAGAATACACGTTCAAGTTGAATTTATTTGTTACATATCGAGGAAAATCTAAAGAAAAACTGTTGTAAACAGAGCGCAAAATAAATAAAGAGAAATATCAAAAAATTTCAAACGCGATATTTCAATATTATGCTAATCACGTGCGATTAAAGACGTTTAGAAATATATTTTATATTAATTGGAACGCGTCATTTACAATCTATTCATTATTAATTTTTAATATTTATTACTTATATATTAAATTTTCATTTCCTGTTTATTTTAGCTGAAAGAATAAATTATAATTTTATGATTATAAAAAAATTTTGATTAGTAAAATTCAAAGAATGTGTGAAAATTTTTTGAATTTAAAAACGAGTTTTAGATTTTATTTGTACATTGCAGTATTATGCAAGCAATTAATCAAATAAAAATTTTCTCATTTTTGAATATTATATATTTTATATCCTTATACCTTCTTATCACTTGAAAAAATGAGTTGATTCTCTATTTATATTCCTACATATATATTATATTACATTATGAATTTATTTAACTTTTCCTCTATAAATTCCTACATATAATATTACATGTAATATTATATTATATTATATTATATTATATTATATATATATATATATATATATATATATATATATATATATTATATTATGAATTTATTTAACTTAATTATGTTATTTGTTTTACCTAACAAGCATGTAGATATTAACATAGATTTACATTTTCTGGCTTAAATATTATACTACAAAACTGAAAATCAAATCAATCAAAATTATCATTGCTAATATTTATTATATATCTGCTAATTAAATTTCTATTAGATATCTCATGGGTACAAAGATAATTTTTCAAAAAAGTATTATTATAATTGTGTTACTACGAAAGAATGAAATTCTCAGCATAATAGCCACGAAAGATTTCCTCGTGAATAACCACCGGCTATGGGTTTCTATAAAACATACATATTAAAATAAAATTACCATTGGCACGATAACGAGAAAGTAATAGCCGAGAAATAAAAGCGCACTTATCGATCGCGCATCAATTACAACGAAAGCTCGAATTATTCGCCTGGTCATCCATGAAATTGCGCGAAGAAGAAACCCGAACAGCTAATCCGAGCATACGGGAATGCTCGATTTTGTAATCGGATGCTGGAGCAAAATCAATGGCTGATTTATACCACCATGGGTGTATGGATTAAAAACATACGCAACCACCAGCATGCTTTGTCGCGATGGCGACCATCGTAAATACTTGACATAAACCGAAGAAAATTGGTCTCAATTTGCTACTATGTATTAAGTGGCGATGGGAAAAGTTATATCTGAAATTTCGCAAAAACCTTCGCTAGTGGATAACTGCGGAGATTTATAAAAGCTCGTGCAATCGATTACTATAGCGATCACGTGCGAAACGCCTTTAGCGAAATAAAAGCACGGCAAAACCGATTCGCGCAAGAGGATCGACATTGTTTCGGACGCTGGAGTTTTATAAAAAGGATTGCTAGCATGCATACTAGCGAGAAGAAGCGTTTCTAAAACGTCAATAAAAATGCGTATTTACTGAAACAGGAAGACAGGATTTGATTCTTGTCAAAATTTCTGTCCGTTTCAAACAAAATGCGTCAATTCATGGTGTCAGAAAGCTTTGTAGTAGAACGCGTTGCACAAGAATAGATTCCGATTGGGTGGCCGTTACCTGGAAATTTTCACGCGGAAATTCCAGCAATCTATGCGTTGATCCCATTTGATACCGCGTAACACTCTTTCGTTTATCAACGTTGTCTGTTCAGAAAATAGCATTTTCACAGAATAAAGTCACAGAACAGTAAACGTTACGCATACGTGCCTGACACACGTTAAATATAATTTAACAATCCGTTGCACTTGGCTCTCGATTTTTTTAATTACAGGTCGAGAAACACAGAGAATATATGCTAGCAAGTTTGCTCGTGTAAAGTCCCGAATAATTCTAGCGTAAAAGAAGATATAACGACATTGTAAGAAGAATATCGTTCCCATTTCTACGTACAAAGGAAGAAAAGTTAGAAGGTTTATTGTCCGCCCTTGGCTGACTTCTCATCCTTTTATCTCTTCTGCACCCTAACCTTTTTTATCCTCACAACGTCGTTTCGCCAATGTACACGACACGCAAGACTATTGCTCATATTTAATTCATGATGGGTCATTATTCATAACATTTCTCGACTTAATTCGTTCCCTTAGTCGAAAAGTACAAGTTTAGGGCGTGGCAGAACGATTTCGACCCTTTCCAACTTTGGTTAAAATCTATTAAATCATCGCATTTCTCGACTCTTCTGTCATCAATTGTATTTCTTGTATCGCCAAATAATTTTTATCCAACATCGGTTTGATATTTATTTTATTTTGAGAAAAAATATTTTATTATTGAGAAATAATTTTTCTATCTTTTTTCTTTTTAAAAATAATTCTTTTAGTATGCTTTGAGAACAGTGCGTTGTTTTAATGTTTGAAGAATAAGTGAATATAAGTGTGTTTTCATAGTATTCCGATAACTCAATGTTTCAATATAAATTTATGTGATTTTGTAAAGATGCGTTGAGGTATAAATATATAAGGAAGTGTTATTCAGTGAATAGTAAAATCAGATTTATATGTCAGCGAATGAAACAAGTCTCTGTAAATAAATTCTTGGAAGAAAAGATTTTTCAAAAGCCCACCTCTCAACAACGATGCTTTCGCGGAATTGAGCTGGAGAGATGAATGTATCAAACTATATAGAATTTCTATACGTTGACCGAAAAGAGAGAGCTCTGACATTTTACACGAAGAATGCGCTGACGGCAGAGTAGAATATTATATAGAAATGAATGTATTTTCTATAAAGAAATTCGATAAAGAAAGAAAGAATACCTCGATACATTTTCGATACAATGTGAAAAAAATAAGTATACATTTATGTAGAAATCATAATAATAATATACAATTTGTACGCATTGTAAAAACGATTGGATAATAGAAATCAAACAAAATTTATCATTATTGATATATAATAAATTAATCCAATAATAAATTTATTACACATTACTTGATCGGAAAGGAAAGACAGAGAAAAAGAGAGAAATATGAAGGAAAGATATGTGTCAAAAGCAAAATAATATGTGAGAATTCTTGTAAGAATCTTATTCTTACATATTATTTTGCACTGAGAAATGTGAATTTTTTTACTTTTTCATTATCCAGCGAGTTTATAGTTGGAAACGAGAGATGTTTGCTTTTTCAAGAAGGCAAACCTCGAAACTTTTCATACATCGTCGATCGTTCGCAACCCAATTTTGTTAATACGATGTCAGCATCGCAATAGTATACAATCGCAATAGCAAATATTTGCCATCTCATCGTAAGTCATCCACAAATAGAGAAATATTTTATAAATAAGTGAATAAAGAGAGAAAGAGAGGGAGATATATCTATTTAAAGAAATTTCTACTTTTATTTCAAATAATATCACTTAATGAAAATGTCAGCTGTTTCTCAAAATCTTTTATCATATTATTTTTTTGATGCGCAATTTTGTAAACGACTATTATTAAAAGAAAATACGTAAATTATATCTTGATAGAAAAAGACATATTTAGATATATTATATCATATTATGTGTATGTATTATATACATGTATGTATTATACATGTGGGCTATTATCAAAATTATCTAATTGTCTTGTAGTTAAATGCAGAGACAAACAAATTATAATCAAAAGATACATTGATGTAATAATTTATATAATTGCTGTTTTTAGTAGTCTAACAAACCATTTGTTTACTTATTTGTGAAACTAAGATTATTGTGTGAGCGCCCTAATTACATAAAAAAATCAATTTTGCTCTAGATGTAATTCTTTTTAATTCACCATGTATCACCCTACAGTGACGATCGATAAAAGTCTCGATGATATGAATACTCAACATCGCGTGTAATATTTTTATACTATAAATTTTCATATTATAACTATAATCGATATATAATAATCGATATTATAATATATCGATTATATCAATCAAAATGGCTCAATACATTGCATGATACATATATGTTTGAATCGCATCATATCGCTATTTTTATAAATTTGTTTGATTCTCTTATGACTTCATCTTTTTTTATTGACAAGCGGTAGCATGGAAGACTTATAAAAAAGATACGTGTGTATGTTAAAAACAAAATGCAATGGCATGAAAAAATCTGGCATTCGTTATTCGAAACACGTTCGCGACCGAGCAAATAACGTCACCGTCAGACGATGATGCTGGTGCATCGCGTTTTATGGTCGCGACAAGAACGTTGAGACTGCAAGCGCTCGGTGGAGCCAAAGGTACACAGGGTCCGTAACAAAGTTTTCAAAGACAACATCAGGTCTGATATTTAACGAGTTCATTCCACTCGGTTGCCGCGACAAAAACTGCAAACGGAAATCTCTATCTGCCTGCATCGTCCGGATCCTGCTCGCCATTCATTGCTGCCGCAATTTCTTCGGTCACGAGCACGCGTGCTCTCTAACATTCTGGATAACATAAAGGAAGGTTTCGACGCGTATTACTCCAAAAACCATTGATTCTAAGTAATGCAAAACAGAATGTTGAACTGCTATTTATAGGAGATACTCGGAAGTTTCAATTCCAATTGATTCAGAGTTTCGATCATGCGCGAATATATATATTTGACATATTGAGCCATTGATTAAAATAATAATATAATTACTAGTAATAGATTTGCAATTATATTCTTATTTATGGGAAATTATATTTGGATGTTTCTATATAAAATGTTGAAAATAAAATAGAAACTGCGTATAATCAGAAATGATAAAAGTAATTAATAAATAGGAGTATTTTTTTTCTAGATGTTACCTCAGCTTCCGGCGACTGCACTATCAAGGACGTCCGTGGCGGTTTTTCTGGCGGTATTTTCTTCAGCGTACCGGTGAAAGAGCTGGTAGGTACACCAGCACTCGTCGCTAAAGCACCCTCATGATTCTCGATCTGGCATTGAAGTCGGTGAAACTGGGAAAACGAAGTACGCGACGCGTCGGCGCGATCGAATTGCGGGAGGCACGGTAATGGCATTTGCGACATGTTCGGTATCTGAATGGAATTCGGATCGGAAACGTCGTGTTGTACGCGGGACGTCAGTTTCTCACACACGGACGACTGGCAGGCTTGAAGGGTGGCGTTTTGCGGATACGCGGTAGTTAGAAGTGTCTGATGAAGACCGTGTGCGGGTTGATGAGTCGGGCAAGATTTATCCGATGATTGTTCCTGATGATTCGGAAGGGGGCTCGCTTGAACCTGATGCGTATCGCCTGTCATCGGAAGCTGCGCGAAGTCGCCAGATATCTTGTGAGGTTTATCATTCAATTGACCTTGATTTTGCAAACTTTGCAACCGAGCTTGGAGATCGCTCTGTTGATGCTGAAACTGCGCAACTTTATCCAAAATTTGATTCTGATTTTGAAGACATTGTAGCTTGGCTTGGAGATCGCTCTGTTGACGTTCGAATTGGCTTAATTTCTCAGAAATTAAATCGAGACTCTGTTGATTTTGCATCTGTTGTTGCTGAACCTGAAGAGAATCTGTTTTCTCGCTTTGGTTCTCTAGCGTATTCTGCAAGTTCTCCATCTGGCTTTTACTATGAGTGAGCAAATTAGAGGTAGTATTATGACTTTTACGGTGACTGTGAATTATGTGATCAACTTGATCGATCGGTTTGCTGGCGATCGATTCGCCAAAATCTGTCACTACAGTTAGCACAGTTTTTGTATCTATTTTTGCCTCGCTGAGAGCTGGATATTGATGACAAAGATTCGGACTGGCTCTTTGCGATGAAGCGGTATTAGTTACTGATCCCAGATTCACTACAGATCCTGTGATGGGTTGCTCATCGAAATCCTTCCTCGAGAGTTCCATATGTTTTGTCAAATCGGCGCTGACGTGTCTCAGATGTCGACGTTGCTCCATTATAGTACTCTGACTAATATTAGGAATGGGTTGAAAGGCTGATTGAGACATTCTCGAGTCTTTTCGATCATCCAGCGGATGAATCGATCTGATATCTCTTCTTTCCTCCGAAGGATTACGAGAACGAGGACTTGTTGTAAATATTGGACCTTGAATTATACTCCTTTCGTGTTCTTGTCGCTGGCGTTGCTCCGCCCAGATCGCCAACTCCTGTCTAGTCTTCTCAAAGTTTTGGCTAACAAAGGAAGGACTTTTCTGTCCGGCGCGATCAACAGACGTTTCACGAATCGGCACAAACGGCATAGGCGATCTTCTTACATCTTCTACTCTTTTACTTTCTAGATTCATAGGTGACCTTCGATGTTCTTCGAAATAATCCGACCGTCTATTTTCTGAAGGAATGGCGTTTCTTTGATTCGGGCTCACATTACCCCACTCAGGCTTCCTATCAGTTCCTATACTCTTTCTATTTTCTTGTCTCGTATCAAACGCCATTGGTGATACACGCAGACCCGCATCCAATCTTCTTTGCTCAGTGGAAAACATTTGATTAGTCTCGACTCTTTTTGCGTCTGCTGCAGTTGTAGCTTTTCTTCCCGAGATTATCTCTTGATTACCATCGCCGGGAAACGTGAAGGTTATTGTATCATTTCGTCTTTGAAAGCTGGTAGTTACATCGACCGATATAGACTTTCTGTGTTCCGATCGGGATACGTATAAGCCGCATTCCGTAGCAATTGTATCAACCAGTTTCTCTCTGCCCGATTGATCGCCGTTTGTATCTACATACAGACCATCTTGTCTTGTTCTAGGATTTTGATTAATTGTAGTTAAATATCTTCTGTCCGACCCATCCGAACCAATCGGCGCGCCAGTAATTACAGCGCCGTCATTACGATGAACTGAATCTTGTTGAGCAGTCGGCGTCGACTCATACTTCGCTTTTTGCAATGCTGGCACATCGATACTCGCGGACTTTCTATGTCCAGGATCATGGGTGGTAATCTTGGAATTGCCACGAGGCGGTACCATTGGTTTCGGTCCTCGACAAGGTCGCTCTGTCGTCTGGATAGCGATCCCATGCGTTACATTCTGAGCAATCGGTTGAATAATCGGTTGTGTCTGATATTGACCGATTTCTTGCGAAAATCTCTGCGGATTCGGCGACTGTTGGCTAGGGTATTGTTGAGCAGGATAAATAGAACCGGTGTGTGGATTGTATGGCAAGGCATTCATGACTGTCTGCGGATATTGACTATAAGAATATTGCGGCTGTGTGCCAAATTGAGTATAACTCGGTGGTTGTGGTACAATTACACCCGAGTAATACGGTGGCTGCGGACTGGCGGACTGCGAAGGTATCTGTGAACCATGTTGAACCGTTACGTATTGACCCTGCCCAGCAAACATGGGATTAGTCGCACCGCTTTGACTGTAAAGAGTCGGATCACGATAAGTAACATCTCTTGTTACATAACCAGCTCTATCGGAATATTGCGTTTGAGGATAGATTTGCGACCTCACCTCAAATTGTCCCCGTATCTGCGGATATTGACTTTGATCGTAATCAGAAGCAAATTGTGGATATGCTTGCACCGGTACCGTTTGAGTGCTCGTTTGAGACACGTGTTGAGTTCTATCCGTATTACTTTTCTCTTGACTGTATTGCGGAGGTGGTAATTGACCGGTTGAAGGATGTTTATCCTCTGGTAATCCTACGGATTGCCTTCTTCCCGACGGATATTGTGCTACTGGATGAGCGAGTTGTTGCTGCTGCTGATCCTGAACTTCTCCTGCAATCAAGATATTCTGTGTTTTTTCTTGAGTGAATTTCTCATAATCCATAGTTCGATTTTCGAATCCGTTAGAAAGATCTTGTTTTGTAGAATCGGCGAGCGGTTCAGCACGACCGTTCTGGCACGTTGTCTGTTGATTGTCGGTCGTTTGTCCAGCTTGATTTTGTCCTTGAGCGTCATTCAATCCACCCGACCCGGACTGCGACATATTGGTGGCCCCCACCGACGGTCGTCCGCCGATGTAGCCAAGGATTCGCCCCAATCCGCACACTGTGACGATTTAGTGAGCAACACTGCCAAAAAGATTTAAGCTACCCTGAATGTTGCCGCTACAAATTGTGTCTCTTCTTATTCGTGTCAGATCCACATGAATTATGTAAAGATTAATCTTGTGATCAGTGTTTTCGATGTCTCTAAAAATTTTTTCAGACAATTTTTTACTCTCTTTTTTCTTTTGTTGAATTATTAATTAAGTAATTATTTAATTGCTCATTATTTGGCTCAAAAAATTATTGTTGAGTGATTCTTTAAGAATTATATTTTTCTTTATTTTGTTTGGAATGATAATTATTGACTGTGTCATAACCAACAATATTCGTTCCGTATATTACTTGTGATAAATAAGATAATAGAAAATTATCGATAAGATTCGCCAAAGAAATTCCGTAATGTTTCTTGCAGTTATCGATTTGCTCGCTGATGGTTCTCACGAAACGTGATTACAGCGGTGAAATGTTTCTTTTACTTATTTTTCCACGCTCTTTTGTAAACACTTGGTGCTTTGAGCGATGTCGTTACATACGAGAGTTATCCTCTTTTCTTCAATCACTTTGTCCGTTATAAAAGTACTTTTTAGAATGACAGTCCCAAAAAACTCATTCTTTCAATAGCGACATTCTTTGCTTCTTCCCAGTTTAGGACATCGTATATCTATGTTTTTGTCTATAGATTTGTGCGATATATATATATATATATATATATATTTAATATTATTATAAACGTAGACTTTTGATTATCTCGACATTGATTGAAAACATTGTAGCTACATATAAATTTTTCCAAACATTATATCTGACGATTTTAATTTTACTTTGATTTTTTATCCATATTCTCTATACATCTTTTGATTAAGTTGTTTCTTGAACTTTGTAGAAACAAACTTTTGTTTTCTGATGATAGCGACTTCGATCACAGTTAGTCGTTAACTTTTGAGAAGGAAAATAGCTCGATCCTAACTTCACGAGAACATCGTTTCGTTAATGTGTCCATTGCTTCTGATAATAAACTTTGCATGTCTCTCCATTTTCAATATATTTTTGCTCGAACTATGCATCCAATTCAACTTATCTGAAAAAACACAACTTTAAAAATACACCGAACATCTTTCGATGCATTTGCATCGTGGATTTTTGCCCTCAATAATCAAAATAGGGTAACTTGCTTATTTGAAAATATATTTTGTTCAATATTTTCACGTAAAAAGGAGAGTAATCCATATTTCAATAACATTAAGAGATAAAAGATTTTTTATTAATAATTAATGTTCTTTATTATATAAAAGTTAATAAATTATTATAATAAATTATTATAATAATAAATTTATTAATAATAATTTATTAATAAAATATAATATTATTTAATTATTTGATAAAATACATTAACTTATTGATTTAAGTAATTGTAAGTTTTTTATATATTTATAAGAGAGAAAAAGATAATTTTATTTAAATTTTAATTTATAAAAATTTTATTATCGTTATTATAGAAGATTTTTTAAAATTTAAACTTAAATATTTAATGATAATACGAAAAAAAAATTATTGTGCGTTAGGAGAGAAAAACGTTTTATAATGTATTTTATTGCCAAAAAAAAGAAAAAATTATTTTCCCGATTTCCCAAGTGTCTCATGATTATCGTATTTTCTACGAACAGAGCCATCTTTCACTGCCAGAAAGTTAATTTTCAGGAAATAGCGACGATGAAAAGTTCTCATCAGTTTGCATGCACAGCTAACCGATGAAATATTAGTAACAGTAAAGTACTGAAAATTCTCCTCCCACTCTCATCAGTTTATGTAGAATAATCAAGTACATTGTAAAACTTGTTTTACATTTAATTCCAGGATTGCTTCCTAAAAGTGAAATAAATGATGAAATAACTCTTTCATTTATATTTTCTATTTCTGTACTTTGAGATATTTAATTTGAATATCAAAGAGAAATTTCAACAACGTAACGCTTATAACTCTGCTTTTACTTCAAAACTATATATACAAAATATACTAATATATGTATTAATTAATTATTTATTTATATAAGTTTTATCAATTAAGTATATATTTTCTATTAATATTCAAAATTATATATTTATTTTCAATTATATATATTTTCGATTATATTGTTCTATTTATATATATTAAGTTCTCCTAAGTTTAATACTATTTAATATGGTTTTTTTTTATAAATATATAATAATATTTTGAAATTTTATGTTACTCAAATAAATGTTCACTACTGAATTTCTAAAATAATAATAAATTGTAAAGCGATATAATAACGAATCATGCAGCATTTTTCTGCAATTGAAAAAAAAATTGGTTACAACTTTCTTAATGTACTTCATAAATAATCTAATGCACAAAATGATGAACGTGATAGCTAAAACTGTTGCTCACTCATAATCATACGATAAAATTTCCTTTACTGCCTTATCCTGATTGAAAATTGCATATTTAAAATCTCATTTGTATTAGACGCTTCTACTACTACATTTTTTTTTTATTGTACATATGAGCAGAGATAAATATTGTTAGTTTATGTCTAAAAGAAAAAAGCGGATTTAAAATGAGAAAATACGTAGTAAGAAGCGGCATATTGTACAATTTGTTCTACGTATATATGTAGAATTATTGTCCTTATTTCTTTCTGTCATATATATGCCTGCTATAGAGCTTTAGAGCTTTTTCTTCAAATGCATGATGCACATAGCACGTGCAGTACATCTTCATACATTTCGCGTGTCATATATTCAAGCTACTAATACATTGAAAGTCTAAGCGTTTGTAGGATAGATCCATGCACATCTGTGTTCACATTCTCTCGAAATGGATTCGTATGTACATGCTTATAGGTCCATAATATTCCTGCCATTCTATGTACCTTTGTATGCGTGTTTATACTTATTCACAGAACTAACGTGAATAAGTTATTTATTATGTTAATACATATGCAAACGCTTTTATCTTGTTTAATACATATAAAGATTCCCCCTGTCTTTCTCTCTCTCTCTCTCTCTCTCTCTCTCTCTCTCTCTCTCTCTCTCTCTCTCTCTCTGCCTAGTAAAAAAGCATCCTTACTTAAAAGATATCACGATCAATTATATTTTATAAATTATATATATTTTATATATAAATTATATATATTTTATAAATAATATTTTAAATTACCTTTTGTAATTATAAACATTGCCTTGAGTAATCTATGAGAATAATGCATGTCTAATGTCGAGTGCACGCACTATATGACGTTAAACTGTCTGGAGGACTTCATTTTCGCGAATTATTCGCTAGCGATAGCAATCATACATCTATTCTCCGCGACTATGAGCCGAATTATAGCATCAAATTCGCATTGTCAGCGAAAGCAATTCTCGTAAAGCATGTCGTTTCGCGTATATACGTAAGACTTTATACAGTTTATCGATAATGGCAGTTCACTAGTTTATGCAAAGACGATAAAATATTCTCAAAATGGTAGTTACATATTATAATATCTTTATAATATATATATATATATATATATATATATATATATTACATCTTATTATAATATTTTCAAAATTACAATATTTTTAATATTATTTTTAATTTATAATAATTCTGTATAATTTTAAAATTATATAGAAAGTTGTTTTTTGAGCTTATTTAATAAATGTATCATAAATGCATTTTTCTTTTGTGAAATGCTAATTTAATGTATACGTAACTCGAATATACGAAAATAATTAATTATTAAACAAACGAAATGTATTATATTTGCAACATCTCATAAATAAAAGCGAGTGTAATTTTATATTATATTATGAAATGTTAAGTTGAAAACTTTTTATGTGCTTGTTACGCATGACCACTCTGATATATCGTATATTTTTCTCGTTTGAATATAATTTGTAAATAATTCAAATCATATTTCGAGTTCCAACTGCTTAAAAAAATATCCGTGATTCTCCGCATACAATAAAAGCTTGAAAATATGTGCAAATGAATTACACCGAAATCCTTTATTTTAGAACAGTGGTTAACGTTGCATAGATCACAATTACTGGATTCAGATCAACAACCAAGATTAATGGACAAATTCTAGAACTAACTTTATATTCAAATTACCAAATCGGATCGACAATTGGTGCACTCAAGGAAACATAAACGATCGACCAAATTCGTGCCATTCTACAAACTAACTGAATCTCTAAATTCGATTCAAAGATGCAAAGATCTCAAATTATTAGAATATCATATAAATGCAAAGAACTCGAATTCAAAAGCACAAAAATATTCGATATATAATAATTATATATACTTATATATTGGAATAATTAGAAATTAATTTCTTTAAAGATGTATGTTACAATTCATAATTAAATAGATACCTTTTTTATTAATTATTATTTATTAATAAATTATTTAATAATTTAATAAATTAAATTAAATTATTTAATAATTTAATTATTATTTAATAATAATAATTAATTATTACTTTTATGTAATGTTACTAATAGAAAATATATCATTATTAATTAAATTATGTTATTATATTTGTTAAATTATTTTCAATCTATTCTCTTATCAAATTTGAATAAAAAATATAAGAATATAAAATTTGAATAATTTTTTCAAATTTATTAAGAGTAAGAACATCTGTTGGAAACAATCTATTAGAAAGTTGCATCTTGTAACTTAGGAATACATTCAATTATTCGTTTTCAAAGAAAATAACGAACAGAAACATCAAATATGGAACATCATCAAGAATTAAGAAATTTTGCATGAAATTTGTGCTTAGTATCTTCAATCATCGGCAAATATTTTTCCGTTTATCTATATTTGATTACTTGCATTTCAAGTTTGCATCAATCTAGCCTGACCCAAATAGAAAAGTTCGCATCCTAATATAAAGTATCGATCCCGGATTTTTCTAGCAAGCTTCATTTCGTCCAAGTTAATTGAATCCTCGGAGCGATCCAATTGACGGGCGGCCAAATTTTACCAATTATCGTATCGAGCACCCGGGAGTCAATTTGGGGTATGGTCTAAAAATCGCTTATGCAGACGCAGCGGTTTAGCTGCGGCGATGTTAATTTCCGTGCGAGAGACGCAGAAAAAAATATCGAAGATAGCACCTCATGTTGCGCGCCTATTCAACATTGGTGAACGAGCCAAAACCTCTCTCCATCTTTCGACTACATCCTCGACCTGGTCGCGAAAAGAGGTATTGAGAGAGAGGGTGGATAGGTAATATCCGTGCATCATCCCGCGCAAACGTGTGCAAGACACGCTCCGAGGTGAAACGGCGGGCACGATGGGTCGTCGAATAATCTGGAGTGGAATGAAAATTCCCGAGATTTCCCGAGACCGCTTCGACAACCTGAAATGCGAGATTACGGATTGTAATGATGACGCCGTATCTCAACTTATACGAAGGTTGACATTTCTTTTGGAAGGTTGACATTTATATATAAACTTGTATTAAAAAATTTCAAGAATTTTATGTATATATGTATAGTATATTTAACAATTATTTATTGCTTTTCGATCGCAATCGGTATCGGAAAATTATAATTATAATAATATTATTAATAATTATTATATATAAATATTATTAATTAGCTTTTATAAATAACTTTATAAATACTTATATGTATATATATCGCGATGAAAATTCTTGAAGCGCATATTTCGTGTAATTTATTCATTTAATCAAGTAAGAATCGTAGAAATAGAAATCTAAAATAATAAATTATAGTTTTTCCATGTGAAATCGATTTTTACAAACAGAAATTATTGCTTTAAAGATATTTATTTATAGTATCAAATGTAATTCGACCGCAACGCTTTATCTCGTTTTATTTTTCAATTATTTAAATATAATTTAGACTCAAAATGCACAGCAAAATAATCGAATCATAAATCAAAGTAATTAACATAATGGAAAGCTTCGCTACATCAATCCTTTAACAAAAAGAACATTATTTAATTAATCTATATAATCTTTTAACACAAAAGATATTATTTAATTAATCTATGTAATCCTTTAACAAAAAAATATTATTGAAATAATCTAAAACGCTCCTATACACTTTAATATTCCGTGTATATGTTAAAGTACGTAAAATATTTCGGCGATGAATGGACAATAACACGTTCAGCCTTGGCGGCGTATGACGCGCTGTGTTTACATGTCACAGCCTTGATATCATTCGCACGGTAACATTCGAAGAGTAAGGTGCGAGACACTTCGTACATTATCAAATTTTCTCTCTAACAATAAAACGTAATCTCGACTAGTATTAAAACATAATTCGCTATGATAATTATAATTAATAATTGCTAGACTTTTAATTGTAATTATTACGCGATCGGGAGTACCATGCAAAGTGTTTCACTGATCGTTGCGTATATAACTAATTTTAATTAATCTTATTTTCGCGAGTGAATGTGAGTGCAACGAAGAAATAGCAAAGGAAAGGAAAAGCAAGTTTGAAAAAGCACTGGACAACATACGGAGGCAACAATGCGGTAAGTAATTTATAAATTATTTATCATTTATATTTATCATTTATATTCAGACTATATTATATATATTTATATTAGATTTTGTATATATCACTTATATTTAAATCATATTGTATATGGCCTTTTTTATTATCTTTTTTTTCATTTTTTTGATAACGATTCTCTTTCTCTCTCTTTCTCTCATTCTAAATTATGTAAATTTTTAAATTATATTAGTATAATAAATTTGTATAATATATATATATATATATATATATATATATATATATATAAAATATTCTGGATTCTATTTTAATATACTTAAAATATCTATAATAAAATGTTCTCGTATTAATTAATACTTTTGTATAGATAGTAATATTTTATAAATTGCTTCACAATAATTAACATATTATTTAGATATTTTATGTATAAAGAATTAGAATTTTTTAATTTTTATAAGTTTATATTCAAAAAAGAATTTGGTAATTATTTACATTAACGGACACCTCGCCGATTATCTTTACATATGTTGTAAGGGTGAGGATAATTACCGTATATTTTTTTTCTTACTTTGTAAGCGGAAATCTAAGAGGTGTCGAGACGATATCAAAATTGTATAAAATATAGACAATTCATTAGCCGCACTGTTATCGAAGAGATAGGGATGTATATAAAGACAGGAATGTATATAAAGGCAAAGAAAGGATACGTACACGTAGACGCAGACGAGAAGTGCGAAGCGAGTGAGATAAACAAAAATTTTGGATTGATATATATATATAAAGATTTGATAAATTACTGAGTGATTACTATTATTTAAAATTGGAGCTCTTAAACTTCTTTTGTCAGGTTTTTATCTTTACATACATATAACATGTTATATTTTATAAATTTCTGTTACATCTAATATCTAACTAATTTTAACACATTAATTTAAATAAATATTGAATTATATAATATTATATGTGTGTGTGTGTGTGTGTGTGTGTGTGTATGTGTGTATACACTCTATAATGGGGCGATGTGAGACAAAAAACACCTACTTTGAAATGCCATACTGTCCGCCATCTTTGGCATGTATTTTTTTTCTTCTTTCGAATAAGCCTCTAGTTAACCCAAGGTTTTCTAATTTCCATATTTATCAAAGGCGTCGAAAGTTTTCTGCGCAAACTTGGTTCCAAACTCGGAAACTCGCTCCCTTTGGGCAAACGGAAGCTTCGCTGGAACTGTCTTGTTCTGCTGTCACTACGTGAAAATGAAGGAGGATGGATGGCGGCATTATTTCTCCAACTTTCTGTCACCGTTTAATTATAGTCTGACAATATATTATACATATGTATATATTATACATATATATAAAATCAAAGTCTGACTTTAATTAAATATATCTGAATAAGCGAAATCGTGTTATACGATAATCAAAATTTACCGCTTTATTTTATTTGTAAGTACATTTGCTTCTTTCATTTTCACACATTTGTATGAAAAAAATAAAAAGAAATAAACTAATAGGTATATAAGTGATTTTTAAGCAAAATAAGAATTTATTTACACATCGGGTGTAAAAAGAAGACAAATTTCCGATCATTACGTTTATCCAAAGCTGTCTTTCGAAGATATATTTGTTTTAATAAAATAATGGGGTTTTCAGATTAAAATTAATATTGTTCATTTTAAAATCTTTACCAACAATTGTCTACTCCATTATACGGGCGAAAATTTCGCCAAGAGTATTACTGGAAGATGCTAAGACTTGGAAAAATTACTCTTCCGATGCTAAGCACTCCCAGAGGTCCGTAATATATGAACTGAACGCGTGGAGACTGTAAAACCCTTCGTTGTGTAAAAAGGAAAAATGGTAGTATAGTAAAAATAACGTTGATATTACATCAGTGGCAAAATCTTACCTTTAAAATAAATTGTTATTGTTTTTATAGTTCTCAATTTGTGCAAGAAATGTTGAAAAGACTTATGATAATGAAGATCATTAGATGAAAGTTAATAAAATTCGTCCTGTGATATATGTGCAAAAGTAGAGTGTAATTAGAACTTTGAGTGTAAGAAACGTGACGAAAGAGTGGCTTACAAAAGACAGTGAAAAACGGCTCGAAGGAGCACGAGCTGATTTTGTTATTTCTGTTAAATGAAACAAGTTTTTCTTTTTCTCATTGTTAGTTATCTCTTTAGTTTTCACTTCTTGTTTCGCTTCATTTCTCTTTACCTTTCTTTTTTCTCTATAAAAGACTATATGTTCTAATGTATGATTAAATTAATTATATTCCTGAACAAAATTAACGCATAATTTTTTTTTCACTTTTTCTTTAAAAGCTGATATTTAAATTTTAACGAAAAATTTTAAAGAAAAAGTGAAAAAAAAATTATGCGTTAATTTTGTCCAAGAATATATATTAAACGAATATCATTGCTTAATTGATGAAGATGATCTATCTACCAAAGATAAGATTTAAAGAAATTTATATAGATTTCATTAAGTTCTGATGAAGATTTATTATTAAAATATCTCATAATTTAAATATTTTTCAAAATTTAACTTAGTTATACATTTAATAGGTCTATAGTATGTGTCGTTTCTTTGTGTTGATAGAAATAAAGTGACAACGAAATATACGTTCGAAAGACTTTCGACACACAGAAATTCCACCTCGATTCTTGTGATGGACATCCTGTCGCTTAATGTGAAACGAACAGCGATATTTCATTTCGCGACACATGGACAGTTGAGTTGTACTTTCCGCAACTTTTAATCAATGTCAGTCGGCGATATGGACGAACTAATTCACAAGTGATCGATCCATTATGGCAAGAATCGTAGGATGTCTCGCATACATATGGCGGCCTATTGACATGGTATTGTTGCTATTGTAGCTAATTATCGGGCAATTGTAGGATAATTTCATCAGAGATCGAATTATCTACGAAGTAGAGATGTCGGTTTATAAGATTAAAGAGCAACCACGTACATTTTGCGTGTATATCCCATGTTTAGACAACCGATTCTAGGAAATATGTATTTTCTCTCGTATTTGCAATAATACGAAAATTATATGCAATAATTATAATAATAGAAAGCACTATATAATGATACAATAATTAAATTATAATAGATTAAATAATAATTGAATAATAATTGAACAATAATTATTATTAATATAATTATTGTTGTAATTTATGTTTATTAAATAGTACAAATTTACTTTGCATTAATTTTCTTATGTTGCTATAAGGAATTATAATAGAAAGAGAGAAAATCAATTAATAATCTAAATAAGATTATAAGATAATAATACAATCGATTATTATCGATTCCATCCAAAATTTTTGCTTAAAAGAAAGATTTAGTAATAAATGTTAAATAAAAAATTAAATTAAATAAAAAATAAAATAAAAAATAATAAAACCATTGTGTTTCTTTGCTATAAATTACAAAAAAAAATGTATCCTTTAAAATTAAATTTTTATAAGATCAAGGCTTGTTGCTCTTTTGTGTTTCTTGCTTCTATTAAAAATACTTGCAAGTGGCTAAACTCTTTGCGATGGTGAAATTAGATATAATTGTGAACAGAATGGAAACGATTTCTGAGAGAGAGAGAGAGAGATAAAGAAAAAGAAAGAGAGAATCGTCCCAACACCGGCTTAAATCCGCCGAGCCGGTACAGAGATACGTGAGCTGAGTCTTAAGTAGAAAGACATATATGTTGCGAGACGACTGCCGAATAAAATATCACCTTTTTCTCGTCTAGGTAAGTTTTCTCTCTCACAAAGACGTGTGCACATGCACACATATGCCTATCTAATTTATCTTTCTCTGAATTCTTTTGTGGACTACGCTGCATAATTACACCGTAAAAAAAATCGCAATAAAATAAACATGTTTACAGCGTCATCTTTACAATCGTCGAAAGTAAATTTAAATCTGTTGTTTGTAAAATTTGATCTAAAAAAATATATACTAATATACACACAGTTTCAAGAGAATTATAAAATAGTTCATACTACTAGAGAGAAAAAGAGAGAAAGAAAAAAAATATGAAACTAAGAAGATATGAAAATATTGTAAACAAGACTGTATGTAAGAATTGAATAGAATCAGTCATCATATAAATCTTTTATTAAATCCATTCCATTGCACGTTTTAAATTCATTAATGTTTATTAAATTATTAAATAATAAAATCTTTCTCTCTAATTTCACGAGTAATCGATATCGTATAAATAATCAATTAATTCAGTTTTTCCTTTCATTTTTAGATAGTATTTAATTAAAAATTAAACAATGTGTACATAATATGTATAAAAACAAAACAGGCGTAAAAGATTAGAGAGCATTTTTGGCAGGCAGATATTACAAAAATGTGAAATTCTATATTGTTTACGTTTATGTTCGCTCGTTAACTTCTATTAACAGAATATTATTTTTTACTAGAAATCGATACGCATATAGTCGCTTTGTATTTCAATTTAAAATACGCAACAAGATCTCGATTATATATATCAAGACGCATTGCTCCGGACAGCAAACCGATTTTCGCAATATTCCAGGCTTATACGTATTCGTTTTATTTGCACGCAACGATTTAATCAATGTTTAAATTTGAATCCAATTGTGCCAATATCACCGGTTTCGGACACGCGCGCAACAACCGCATAGCAACGAGAAACTCGCACTTGTCCGCAAAATGGAGTCAATAATAAAAAGGAAATTCATAAAAACGATCGCATTTTCACAAAGGATAATTTCGTAGTTGCGGTATTGACGGGGCAATTTTTGCCCTTTATAGCACAATGACAATTTCTTCCCGTTACAGAGCGGTGCATTTTATTTACATCCTGTGCTGAACGCACACCGGAACGCTGCGGAATCCCGCAGAGAATGAATTGAACGATAAATTGCAGGGCCCCTGGCGAAATTTACGGATGGGCAGAATGAAGTCGTCGATTTTCCTTCCACAATCCTGTGTCCGGAATTCCGAACGCGGTCGTGATTAAAAAAGTACAGAGCGATCCGCGGATCGAGCGACGACGGGCGAGGGTATATTGTTGCGAAACTTTCATTTAAGCCATATACACATCCGGTCGCATGTTTTATCTCGTTTATATTCGATTTACCAGACGGAATTACAAATCTTCAGAGCCGCGTGTGCGCCTTAATTTATTTTCGGCGACGAATTGGTATATCGATCGCGACCGCCATTGCTTGCGCCCGCTTAATGTTTATGCTTAGCATACATGAATACCATAATTGCGCCTGATTCTGTCCGCACCAGCTCCAGTGGCGCATGTTGGGAAAGAATAATGAAAACGACGTGGTGTGTGCGGTTCAACAACGGTTAGATGGTACCGTAATAAAAGCTGCATAAAGACGTGGGTGGATTCTTGATTTCATTTTTACGCCTTCGTGTAAGTTTCAAGTTCTGTTATAAAAGACTTGTTATAAATAGAATCTACTGTATGCATTTTTACTAGAAAGAAGATTATTTTTCATATTTTCGAATATGCTTGTTGATCGAGAGATAGAGAGAATCCTGAAGAAAGAAATATGTTACAACTATTATAAGAGCTCTTTTATAAACATTTTATTCTTTCGCTGTAATACTTTTTAAGGAGATATACGTTGAAGTTAAGTAGCATCTAATATCAAATAAAATATCTATCTGAGGGAAAAAATAAAAAATCGTGCAAGAGAAATATAGAAATATAAAATTAGATATTGTATACTATTACACTACTAAATTGTAAATAATTCGAACATTTGTAAATGTGTATTAAATTTAACAATATTTTTGCAATTAATATCGTAAATTGAGTGAAAAAATTTATTCTTTATTTATACAGACATATATATATTCTATTTTGTATATAGACAATATATACAATATTGCGACGTACAGTGTATACTTGCATGTATTAAATGTTGTTTGGAATCGCCTAAAATTACGGTTTTAAATTTTCCTCGATATATCATAAAAACAAGAAGCAATATTTATTTTGTATTTTATCTCACGTGCACATATCATGTCGTATTTCGTTATTATTGTTCTAATAATAGTGTAAAAGATTTTTTCCTTTCTACTCATCATTTCACGCACAATCTAAGTCTAAATATATTGATTTTGCAGCTATTTTGTGTCTGCATTAATTTAATTAAAAAATAAAATATATCACAGAATTTTTAATTGATTGACTTTTATTTGGTTTAATTATTTATATTATTACAAATATAGACTTAGTTTTTCACTCAATCAAGTATATGTATGGACATTTGGAACAGAAATTGCCTTTTTTTGCATATATATCTATAAGTTTTGTTTGTCTTTTCAATCATTGCATTTCTACACATTCTAGTCTTCTTCCGTTAAAACCATTTCAAATGCAATAACTTAACTTCAAATTCAATCCACCTTTTCCAGGTCAGTAAGTATGTAGCGCAGTTTACATAGTTCTTAGAAAGTGGCCAAGACTATCGAAAAATTTCAATATAATACGCGAATTGCAAAAGTGTTGGACAGTATCTTGATAATCCGCAGATGAACAATTATTGCGTGAATCTTGTTACAGCGATATTAAAACGTCTCGATAATAAATTTCCGCGAAGTTTCGAGCACAATGAAGTGATCCATGAATAAAAATCTTTCGCTTTCATGAAAATCCCGAAGATAAATGGACGAGCAAGCGAAGAAATTTCTGCTGGAGCGCGCAAAGCGGCTAAATTTCTTTAAGAGACGTCAAGATTAGTACATCTGGAAAATTTGCCGTGCGTGGAGTTTTCAAAATTACGAGAAAAATACGTACTCGAGGAAATATCGGAAGCCATTGTCATAGATCGTATAATTGCCAACGCGGGATGTGAAAATGGAATTTTTCGATCAAACTTTGCACGTTTTTTTCGATAACAAATTATGAGCTGCGAACGCGCCCATATATTCAAGCTTTGTGAACTGTAATAAACGTTTCGGCAAACTGTTCTTTGTGGCAGCATTGCGGTATATAATTACGTACATTGTTCCAGTAATATTTGAATGCTTTTTTCTTCTTCCGCATATTTTAACAAAGGAATATATCCAAAATGAATAATAATATTTTATCATGGAATAAATACGTAATAGATATATTGACCAGTGCACTGTTTATTAAAAAACTCACACAAATAGTAATTTCGGTAACGAAATGTTTATTTATAGTCGTTTTGTGTATGTCGCAAAGTAAAAGCGTGTATTTAGTAAAAAGGTTACAAGGTAAAAGAAGATTTTATTTTTTGTATGCCTTCATAGTATAAATAAGGAGGATAATTTTACGAGTCTAGCAAGTAACTATTTTTCTTACTTTAGAACGTTATATAAGAATTTATTGAGGTACGCTGTTATCGAGGTATTAAATAATGTAATAACACTTCTGGTTCAACGTCACAAAAGAATATGAGGAAAAATTCAAGAAAGTGAACCGAAAGAAAATATTATTTAAAATGAATGAAGATCCGGATTCCTAAAGAGCATGATTTCGATGAAAAAGTGACGAGACACTTTTATACTGAAAATATAAAATCGTGAGATAAAAAGAGATGTTTAACATTGCTCAAAACAAATAGCAAAACTCTAGAGTATTCATTTTTAAGAGAAATAAAATAGTAATTTCTCTCTGTCTAGTTCTCTAATTATTTTTTTTAAAATCATACTTGCGAATTTATATTTTCAACGAGTTTTGTACAGTTTGGAAAAATTATATAAGTTCTACAAATGCAATAGATGTCTCAGCCTCAGGCATAAATTTTTTTTCATAGACTAAATACATATATATTTATTCATGTCGGCTTAAATAAATAATACTGAATTGGGACATGTTTTTACGACTTTCTATGAAAATAGAAACTACATTTATTCTCGTCACATGATTTGTCAGTTGTTGATCAATGTATGGCTTTCGCCCCATCACAATGCTATCCGATGCTGAATCGTAAACACGTATCACATAGCGCGACCGTAGGTGCAATGTAATTGTAACGTAGACACTGACGTAGAACCGGACCTCCACGTTGACTCTCGAGTACAACTTGGAAATTCTGCCCCGGGCTGCTTACCGAAGCAACACGTCAAGACGTATGTTTACAAGCGTCCAAATCCTGTGTAAACAAAGAAACACAAACAATTCTTCGTCGCTCATTCCTTTGAAACGATTAAACTAAATTGAACGATTGAAACTAAAAACCGCGATTGTAAGTTTCTAGAAAAATATTTTTCATACAAGATTTTTCCTTCCTTTATTGTTAGAAAAATAAGAGAGACATTTTCCGACTGTTTTGTGTAAACAGATTGTTATAAAATCTCTCGAGAGAACTTTATCGAGAATTGATAATCATATAGTAGAGGAAAATATCGTAATGTGAATCATTTTCTCGAAATTCTCATGCCAATATACTCTTGGTACGTTTACGCTCGTGATACAATTTCGCCATTTACATGCTCTATTTATCGCACCGCAATGTATCCTGCACCGTTACATTAATGCACAAGGTGGTCACCATCCCATTTCGCGCTTGCTGTCAGATACATCGGAAAGCCAGAAATTTGAAGCAAATTATATATTAACACGTATTTTAGCAGATAAATTCAGTTTGCATTTCATTCATCTCCTGTCGATAAAATAATCCTTTTGTGCTAAAAAACACAAGTGTTAGTCCTACAAATGTTAAATTAATATACATCGTAAAACATGTGTAATATTTCACAAGCATATATAGCGCTATTATTTAAAATTATTTATTTATATTGTGTTATCTGAGAAATAATGTGTATTCGAGATTGTAAAATTGCGTGATTTAAAAGATTATATTTAGACTTATTGATTGCGCTCGAGAATTCTTATTATTTCAATAGCAGTGAAATTTATTCTTTGGAGTATTAAAGTGAATCGTTAAAAAATTTAGTACGGAAAAATATTCCAAATGACCATTTAACGATACATTTCATTCGATCATTGATTAATTTTATCTATTAAGCTTTCATGTATGGATAAGTTATTCTCTTTGTGTTCTTAACGAAATTTTAACATCAAAGCATTCCAATTTAACATGGCGGATAATAGATTATCTGCTGGTACGTATGGAACTGCCCAATGATACTATGCCTAATATGGCAATGATCTAAAACGATTATATTCGAGCCGTAGAGAGGCAAGCGCAAAGCTATGTTTCTGACAATCGTGATCAACGATGTGAAACGATATGACAGAATGACGTTTGACATTTTCATTACCTTGCAATATGCGTTTGTAACATAGTCGTATTTGTATGTGCGTGTATATATGTATGTACGAAGTATTTCGAAGAGAGAAAGCGAGTCAATTTTTGGAATTTCAGCTTTATTGAAGCAAGAATTCCCCATTCAAATAGGAGATTTAAAAAGAGTTAAATTAGGATAGAAGAAATATTTAAAAACAAATGATTTAAGAAATAAACTCAAAAATTAAACATTACAAAATATAGCGTTTTTATATGGAAGCTTGTGTAATAGTATTAGTCAATAATTTATCAATTCATGCCACATGTAATTCTGGGGATATTAATGCTGTCATTGTCACATGGGATTTTGAGATGTGCTGCTGTGTTGTGTAAAACTGAATTCCATTGTACTATATTATCCAAAACATGGGTATGCATCGTGTTTCGTGTGAAGGAATTAATATAGTATATATGTATTTTCGCTCATCCCATGCTCTCCCAGCCCAGTTGCTGTAGGTGTTGCTAGTAGTACGTTTTAACACGCTGTTAATTAATTATTAATTCATAAAGATTAGAACAGGTTTTTTTTAAAGATTTTTTAAATGGTTTTTTTTAAAGATGATACATCTAATTTTCACGATAGGTATATTTTTATTAATTACTGTATATTATATTATATCGAGACAAATGATAAAAATTAATTTAGTCATATACTTAATAAAGTTTTTCTATATATGTAAACTGTCATATAATATATAATAAAATGCATGACAAATTTGTGTGTTCATAGAAAGTTCGTAGCGAATGAGTGCTCGGTAAACTTTTCCAGTTTCGTTAAAACTTTGGATAATACAATTAGTATTCACGGATAAGTAATGTATCCGGATAATCTCGTGATTGAGTTTGTGAGAGAAACTCTATCAAATGATTATTATGAATAAGAAACTTGTTTAGTCCCGAATCAGGGACTAAAAAAAATAAAATTAAAATTGTTATTTGCTGCAAATAATTATTTACACTATTATTCTGTCACCTGTATACACGAATGAAGAAAATTATTTCGTAGAAAGTTTCGTAGCAACGCGTAGTAAATACGTATAATATGAAAAAATACAAATGAGATTGATATGATTTTAAAAATAATCTAATATATATAACAACAATGAAACTGAGCAGAATCAAATAAGCAACCATAATTACAATGGCTTTATAACTGCAATGTAGAAAGCTTTATTCCGGATTGGCCGAGTTTGTTAACATGGAAAGTACAATTAACATTCTAAACAAAATTAGTACCAACTTTACATGAATATGCAAGAAAGATAGAAGTCCAACAGAGAGATTTAATGTTATTCGCATATATTAGAATATATTCCGCAATTTGGGTGCATTTTAAATAATCTTTATAGCAATTGAGAGAATGTTTTCTGCGACAACATTTCATGAATTTATTTTTGCGATAATCGTATTATTTGTTTAATTCTAAAATAGAATTTTATTTAGATAAAAAAGGAGAGAGTTCATTTTCTTCTTTCGTCATACTTTATCAACTTAAGGAAGAACAGATTATCCGAGGCAAGCCTACGTTACGATAAATTACATTATAACTCTCTGTAAAGAAATTTTGCACCCTTCTCGAGAAGTTGCTCAATGTATCTATAGACTGTAGGATACTACATTTCGCTTAGAAACACGAACACACTGCAAAATCTCACGAGGGGGAAATTTGTTTTTCTCTGTCAAACATATCCGTTAATTCTATGCAGATTTATGTATGAAAATCAAGCTGCGAGATTAATTTGATCGTAGTTTGCATTGTATGTATGCTTTTGTTGCAAAATATTTAAAATTACCTGAATAAAACGCGTCGTTCATAACGCGCTAATAGTATCCGCAAATGAAATCGATTCGATTTACGACAACGTTAGTTGACAAACTCTATTAAATACGAGTACAACAACTTTGGAATTTGCAATTTTACGACGTGCGAAAGCTTATTACGCGAATTTCTAACGAGGAGATAGAGCGCGGGAAAACGTTGGAAATTAGAGATGTGAGTTATTTAGAAATTAGCATTATAGAAGCAGACACAGAAATAGATCAATAGCAAACAAAATTATAGCGTGCATCATGGATTCCCGTCATTATTTGAGTTCGGCAATTTTAAGTCGCGACAATTTTCGGAAATCAATCGAATTCGATATACCTCGTGACTTGTCGGATCCAACGTACTCCATAACAGGATTATTACAACCCTCAACCTTCAAGCCTGTACGCATGGCACATTACACGTACATATGCAATGTGCGCATGTTGAAGTCACTTTTACCCTCGCAGTCCCTCGTAAGCTCTTCGAAAACTTTGTCTACAAGCTGAGTGGGGTTTGGTCGGTAAACTTCGCGTTAATTTCATGCAGATTCGAAGGGGTTAGCGCCCGTGAGCGAGGCTTAAACCCCCGCAGTGTTGCATAC
The DNA here is from genome assembly GCF_003227725.1 of Camponotus floridanus. Classification (NCBI taxonomy): domain Eukaryota; kingdom Metazoa; phylum Arthropoda; class Insecta; order Hymenoptera; family Formicidae; genus Camponotus; species Camponotus floridanus. Next base: position 936,798 of record NW_020229314.1, on the reverse strand, counting down.
GGAGCAGTGACGTGTCTGTACAGTGCATTAGCACCCTCGGCTGCTGCCGCGATTGCTCATATAAAACAATTTTCTTCTTGCCTCATTGTCTCGACAACAAGGGGCACTGATTAATAAATCGTAAAGCTAATAAATTTATAAATTGTGTGGCAAAGATATTTGAATTCAACATTATTTAAAAAACATTTTAATTGTTTTAAATGAGAATTTTACATCAAAGATATAGACGAAGAATTCTCGTGTCTCTGGACACACCGTTTGAAAATTACTTATACCTTAGAAATATAGATTTATTGGAAAATCAAATTGACATTCTAGATTAGCACTTTATTATCGAGAACTTGTATTACGTACTAATCATATTAATGGTAATTGCATTCTCTGGTGGTTCGTTAAATTTTACATCGTTACTATGTCAATATGAATGCATTTACGAATGACTAACAGCGATGAAACGTGAAATTAATACGATATAAGAATATCGAATTGCGCTATTAATAAATACTTAAAGTTTTCGCGAAAGCTTAATTGTTTACCGGTATCGCGTTACTAAATTGTTTGCCAAAAGCATTACGAAGTGCATGCTAACCAACAGTAATTAACAGCGCATTTCATCTTTGATGAGGAAAATAAACCAAAATAATACGATGGTAAATCTCTCGTGAAACCATCGCAAAACTATATGTTCTAAAAAGAAGGTACGTATTTTTTTTTTAACGTCAGGAAATGAGAAATGACGTAATAAAATTTACGATTATTTATCTCCTATGTTTCTCGAACTCGCGTTTAGCAAAGTTGAGTATTTCGTAACTCTGCGTTAAATTCTGCTATAAAGCTTGATTTTGCAGAATAATCCATGAGGGAAATAATTTGTCGCTGGTTGACACATGCAGGTGATATTAAGCAGATGTTTGCACGACGTGATAAACTGTAGGACATAAATTCACCGGTCCCAATCACAGTCGTGGCCCATTCAAGCAAGTCATAACCAACAGTCGCGCATTAACGCGTTATGCAACTTTATACGAAGTAATACACGAATTATTGAGTAAAGAACTTTCAACCTCGGTCGTTATGATGCCGAAATTCGATGCGATAATTTCAAACATTATTACTATTATGTTAATTATATTAAACAGAATTTCACTAGCTTGATAGATAATGGTACGCGATAAATGAAAATTAATTGCAAATTCTGTAATTTTACGTATATTACGTTTTTGGCATAATTCGAATATAGCGATAAAGTTATATGTATATATTTTATAAATTAAATTTGCGCAAAATATTCTGGGGCAGGTTCGCTACAAATTTTTTAATGTAATAAAAGAAGAAGATTAAATGAAATCTATTTCAATTATGATTTATAAGAATAAATAAGAACGCAAAATAAAAGTTTTCCATTTCTACTGATAAATTATAAATGTAATTTTTCTTTGAAAATATCATTCATTAGGTTATCATCTAAAAGCAGAGCATATAAAGGAAACAGTTTAATTTTTATTAATTTAAGGTTTATAAAGTTTTTCTATAAATTTATGAAAATATAAAATTTATAAAAAACTATTTTGTACTTTTTATTTGATTAATATTTTGACATTATTTATATCTAAAAAAAATACAGTAAATTAAGCTGTATGTATAATCAACAATTTTGTATATCTTCTTAATTTGAGAGATATTAATTATATATATATTAATTATATACAATATAATTTCTATTAATAAGTTAATCTGGATTATGTCTACTATATATTTTATATGTATTTAATGCGTATGCGCATTTCGCAGAGCCCTCCTTCTCAGAGTTATATTCCTCTTTACGTTATTGCTCGTTAAAGTTACCGTATCAAACTGCTACCTTTAAACTCGAAGTAATCAGTCGACGGACTTAATCGCGTCTGCGCAAGTGCATTATTCTGCTTTAAGCTCTTGCTTCTAACCAGCAACGCGGCGTTTCGCTAATAGAATCTCCATCCGGCAGACGCGATATTTGTGCGCCGCGATACATCGCCGGTCGTTAATCGTGAATCCGGTAGCTCGCAGCTACAGCCCCGCGTCGCGTCCCGCTCGTCACCGTATATTTATTAGCGAGCGACATAGATGTTCGCGATAGAATATGCGACTAGAATAGAAGATCGCATCGCACCAGAACAACGAGGTCGATCGAGACACGAAGCGGACTGGACTAATTATACCAGCGCTCTTGTCGATGGCCTATCTCTCCTCGATTTTCTGAATCATAGTTATCAACCATTTCTGAATCGCATTTCCAACAAAGAACACAAATGCGACTTCAATCTAAATAATTCTGCTCGCAGAAACGTGAATGGAACAATCGTGAATGCACCTCTGAAAAGATGAAAAATGTCACATCTTAAGTGTCAAAATTAATAAAAATAAGAATTGCATTGATAAATCAATTTACATGATTTTGAGATTGTATATTTGCAATATTTTTATTGTGTCTACAATTTTGCGAAAGTTTAATAATATTCTTTAAAATCAAATTTCATTGTGCGAATAAATTTTTAAATTTTTATGAAAAAGTAATATATTTCTGTAATCTATTTGTAGGAAATTTATATTTATCGCAGTGGTAGTTTCTAATCTATTTAATATAAAGTACAAAAATACATGCACGGTTAGAGAAAAACAATCAGTGCAATCGAATAGATATTTCTGAACAAACATGGAAAATATCACGTACGCCAACTTGATTAATTAGATCTCTCTCGAAACGGACTCAAAACGGTTGGTCGAACGAGAATGAATCGTTAGCAAAACATTTGCTTTTCGCAAAACAACCCGACTGTACGGTGCCAAACGTATTAACACCATTTCAACTTTCTGCGCTTGTTGCAAAGTATTAAACAATACAATTGTTTGTATTTCGCGCTAATACGGATTACGTTTTTACAGTATATCACTTTAATAAAATATTGCAATCGTCATTTTTCGATATATACCAATGAGTAATATATTTAACTTTAACAAGTGTTGATAAATCATTCACGTACTTTTATTGCATATTGCAACAATGTAAGATCAAGGGCTTTAAAAATATTATAGAAGGTTTTAATAATGGAAGTAATTTAAATCGAAATCATTGATTTTCAGAAAGTCGATAATTTTCATCGATATTTATTTTACAAATAAGATTCAATTTTCATTAGTTACGATTTTAAAATTTTATTATTTTAACTATAAATAATAACTATAAATTAATTAAATATAAATAAGTAATGAAGAAAAATCAATGCAAAACTAAGACAATACATCAATGCAAGATTAAGACAATACATTTTCTGAGATCATTGACAATAAATGTAATTATTCTGAACTATTTGCACGCGTAATAACGTGATGTACGTTTACGCACGGTTCTCTTCACAGACGAGAATTGAATTTCGGATGAAATATATAAAAGTCCATCTCAGAAGGTATTTTATGTCGATACGGCGAAAATTTCTCCATCTACGCCGTAGAAGCGCGGTTATGCCTCTGATTCGAGACAAAGGGCCGCAAATATGAAGGAGCACAGAAGGGTAGAAAAGTAACAGAAAGAAGAAAACTCATCGACTCGAGAAGTATTTCGTGCTTTGATATACCATAGACCATCGATCCGCGTGTTTGTTTTAAACAGTCGTGACGCTTACAGATCGATGTCTCGAGGAAAAAAGACTTGAAAATTTTATAAAATCATGATATCATATATATTTCTCTTATGTTTTTACATCGTCTCGCCGGTTTATCAAGCGCATCAATGTGTAATCCTTAATCTTTGATTTTATAAAAAAAAATTTCCCTATTCAGTTTTTTATTATAATATAAAGCATATCAAGTGAATCGCTCACATTAATCATGATATGATCGTCATAAACGATGTCATGTATAATTCTCTTTTTCTCTCTCCTTCGATACTAAATTATATGCGCATATAGTGCATTCTATCATAAATTATTAATGCAACATCATGTATCTAGCACATAATTTTTATTATCTTGTTTGGACAAACACGCGATATAGTTTTTACTTTCATTTCACTCGTCGAGAAATTACTCTCAAGTCCATCGTGGAAAGCAGACAACCGTTTTAGACACGAAACCTATTAAAGACCCGAAAGGTTAAACAGTGCATTAACCTTCAACCTACCGTAAACACCGAACACTCGATTACCTGCTATAAAATTAAAGTGTCCCATAATCATCTTTATCGATTAAAACACGATAGCTTACGAGTAGTAAAAATTTCGAACAATAATGGACGTTGTCCCTTATGATGAGACGGTATGGAATTTGCTCGAAATTCTGAGATGGAATGGGAAATGGGAAGCCTGGAATTCACGACGAATGCGTGTGGACATCCGTCTTTGACCATTTCGTAGCTGGACTACGTCCACTTGGTATTCATGTCGAAGCAAGCTCAATTCTGCAGACAGAATTTGATGCATGAACAGCTTAATGCCGATTTTCAATGCGTCCACAATTTCGCGACAGGTGCTTCTCTAGGAATTCAACTCGAATAGCTCGTTTGTGTCGTTACGTTCTACGAATAGCAGTTGGTAGTTTTATCATGACAGAAGCACGTTTTTTCAAGAAAATATACTATAGCGCTATCTTATATATTTCAACAAAGTTTAAAAATTCTCAGAAAAAGATTAGCTCTATGTGCAATATCAACATAAAGTTTAAAAGTTCTTCAAGTGTAAAAGTTTGATATACAACAATTTATTTCTCTTCCTTGTGTGTTTTATACAATATTTTAATTTTTCATCAATTTTTACTAAAAACATATTTCTCGCAATAAAATTTTAAATAAAAAATCAATTTGTGCAAACTTTGAACGTTTGTCCAATGTTTATATTTGTAAATAAAAAATAGATAAAATAATAAAAATAATATTCTATAAAAATAATATTCTATAAAAATAAAATAAATCCATAGTAAAAGTAATACTTATAGATTATTAAATTAATAAATAATATTTTTGGAAACATAAATTATGAAATATTTCTTCATTATAAATCACAAAATATTTTGTGATTTACTTTGGCATGCAACTTAAACATTAACTTATATTAAAATCTTACACTTCACAATTATATATATGTGTATGTGTGTGTATATTTCTGCTATATTTTATTTTTTTTTATTAAGCGCTAAAATAATAAATAAAATATTGTAACATAATGAAATCATAAAAAATTTGATCACAATAATTGAATTATAATTATGATATTTATATTTTTTATAAAAATTAATCAATAAAAATATTTTGTAAAAATTTCAATACGTAGAAAAGGTGAAAAATTAATAGACGGATTTAAAGAATATAAATTATTGACTTTATATACACAAAATAAATCGGATTAAAATTGCATTAATAATTCTTATGTATAGTTATATATAATTTCTGAAAATCTTAAATTATCTAGTCAACACAATTCTATTTTAATTACCTAGATATACTATTTTTGTATACAATTTTGTACACAATAATACAAAAGTTTATTCCAGTCGAACTTGGAAGATTAAAATTGCAATATTACTCAACTGAAATATAATAATGCACTAACCATATTTCGTGAGCAGTCATGACCATTGCATGTGTTACGGACCCGAGGCGATCCTGTTCACGAGTAACCAGAGATCCAGAGGTAGTTCATCGGAAGTTTATACCGGCATCTATTACTGAAGCAGCAGGGGAATCGCATTTGCCATCTGACTATGTCAACATGATTATTTAATGATAACGATTGACGCGTTGGGCTCTCTAACTACTTGTTTGTAATATACTGCAACCTATATTTTCTCAAGATTGAATGCGACAAAGTTATATCTAAAGAATGTAATAAACATAGTTAGATAATTCCGATAGAATTGCAAACTCACTCTTTTCATTTGTTGGACATTTTTCTATCAATTTTATTCCTATGTTGTCACTTCATAAAAAAGTTAGTTATAAAAGACCCCGCACATTTTATATGAAAAAAGCGGCTTCGGCCAAATTGGCTGAAATTGAAATATGTTATAGTTTAAATTGTGCTAATCAAAAGTTTCCTCGGGCAAAAAATCCGAAAATTAAAAGTATGAAAGATACAACGATTTGAAGTGGATGGTATTGAAATTTAAAAAACGCCTGTTTTTGAATATATGAATTAATATATAAATGTTTGAGAGAAATATTTTATTAATCTATGTATTAAAAAACAAGCGTTTTTTAACTTCAATACCACTTCAAAACATCGTGTCTTTTATACTTTTAATTTTTAAACTTTTTGCCCGAGGAAATTTTTCATCAGCACCATCTAAACAACTACAACATATTTCAATTTCAGCCAATTTGACCAACGCCACTTTTTTCATATAAAATGTGCGAGGTCTTTCATATAAATATATATGTATATTTACCAAACATATAAAAATATGTTTTTTAAAAGATAGGTAAATGAAAGGTATTATTAGATAAATAAAAGATATTATTTTTTTAATATAATAAAAAGATATTTTTATAATTCTACAATGTCTAGAATGTTTTACACAGAAAAAGAAAAAATACAATGTAATCGACAAATAGCCACATCGATTACTCCGTTTTTCTCATATTTCATGTGTCTAAAAAATTTTAATACGGTCACCTTAATTAAAACTAAAGTGCACCCCGATATCGGGGAATGAAAAATTATTCGTTACAGCAAAAATGAGTTCGTTGTGGTTAATTAATGACGTCGAAAGACCGAGCAAGACCTTTCGGCCGAGAAATAGCTTTCTATAACTTTCTCTCTTTCCATTACAATCTTATCGTTTCATTCTCGAAAGAACATTCAGATTACAAAAATTATTTCTTTGAAGAAGCATATAAGCGAGCATATGTGCGTGATCAATGAATAGTAAAAAGTTGTTTACACGTCAGCCATTATTTTGGCTTTTTCATCAGCGTTTGACAGAATTCCGCGCGTAACTCATCGTCGATCCCCATTCGATCAAATTCTTGTCGAATTGCTAAACAAATATTTTTCAAATCAAGTCACGTCAGGTATTCTCGTTGCACAAATTTGCACTATTCTCGTTCAGTTAAATCAACTACAATCTCGTTTCTCCCTTTGCGCGCCATATACACTTCAATAGCAATTGATCCAGTCACGTTAACAATCTCCGTCAGGATTTTTAGTAGATACAGCAACTTGTGGTCCTTTTGCAATTTCATTTAACACATATTTTGTTCGAAAAATTTAATTGCTTTATTTTTCATTTTATATTTAATAAGAGACAAATTATCATTTGTGTGTTTCATTGTTAACCGAAAATCCATAAAACAAATAAATTCTCTGGGACAGAGTTTCTATTGGAAAATGGAATTGCTTTGCGTACGTGATCGAAAAGTTTAGGATTGCTTGTTTAAAAATAAAGATCGCCACGGATAACGATGTCTAGAAATAATTAATGAAAATGAGAGAAAGCGGACAAATTTTTCTGTTTAAACGCATTGGAATTTTCGTTCCGGAACAAATAGAACAGACAATCCTACAGATTGTCTGGCAAATTGAATCGCACCAGATCAAAATAATCGGCGTATTCGTACACGTAACTCCAATCTAATCGTAACCGCCGTTTATCCACCAGAAGCGGAGCCCATCGATATTGCCGACACCACCGACTTGAATTTATCGGAGCTACATCGCGACACGACTCGGTTCGCTAGTGCAAGAGCAAAAAAGTGCCGATTATAAAGCTAATGACCTGGAAACCAGCTGAAGAAATAAATGGCCTTACTGCAGTGCACTTAAAAGTATAGAGAATTCAAATATGTATGCGTCGGAAGGATAAAAAAAATGAAGAATTTTCGAATCTGATGCTACCCATTTAATTGGTATGCTTTAATGATGGTACCCATTTAATTTTGTATGCATTGTTTTACGTTACCGTTAAATTTTATAACGATTGCACTGCATGCTATTCGCTGATTACTTCATCTATTCTATTTCCCACAGTAGTGTCGGACACGTATGTACAAAATTCCCGAAATACCTTTCTAATTGTGGTGCTATTTCTCTCTAAACTCGATAAACAGGACAATTTGCAGGAAGCTCTTTCCATCGTATAGAGAAAAGTCAAACACATCGACGCACCGATATGTTTTTCATGATACGAAAACATATCTGTGAAAATATATCTGTTCATCGTTCATAGTGCTTTTCCATCGTTTATAGGTCCCTAGAAATAACAAACAAATCACTTACGTGATTATTTTATTAATCGCGTTATATGCAAAACGCGAAAATAATCATGCGCATTTATAATAACTGAATAATAAATTTTACGAATCGCTGACAATTGTAAATATTTATATTAATGCTAAGTATAATTTATTAGTTACAGACAGCTAATATAAATTAAAAATGTAAAAATGTAGAAATGTAGAAATTAAGCTTCAAAATAATATAAATATATTGCATTAATGTAATAAAGATAAAATTTTAAATTAGTTTTTGTATATTTATTTATTCATTGTGTTGCATAAACATGTATTTAAAAACATATTTATTAATTTACGTTTCATTGTTTATTAATTTATATCACATATTACATATATATTTGAGTATATTAAAACGAAAGTCATAGTATTTAAATTTATTTTGTTTTTATTGAGCTAATACAAACATATTTTTACAAATCTCTTGTTATATTTAAACCTCTTACTTTGCTTTACATTTTCAAGATGCCGCAAAATACGTCGACAATTTTTGTTATGTATGTGGTGAAGTGACTCTTTCATCTCAGAAACATGCAATTGTTGTCTTAATCAAAACAGCATATCACCATTATTTCAATTTATGAGATAAAAGACCAAGATAAATCCTGGGCACACACTTTCTTGAATTTATGTGAATCTCGTGGTTGGTTAAGAAATAAAGTAGGGTCAATGCTTTTCACCCTTCTTATAATATAACAAAAGTTTAAAGGTCATGTAAATAATTATTTTAAAAATAATTATTATTTTTATGATGCTTTCAACTCAACATGAAATATCGAGAAAAAAAAATGGATCATTAATTATTCGTATATCCTATGAGTTACACAACTAGTACTCTGAAGATGACTTGTCTATTCCAATCCGAAAAACAATACATCCTGGAGCCTGATAAAAGTATGGCAATTGATCGAGAAACATCGTTTACACTTAATATTAAATTCTTTCACAAACGTTATTAAATTAAGTATTTTATTTTATTTAAAAAGTTGAATATCTCGAGATCTAGAATTAATAAAAATATTGTAATATCATATTCTATTTTCTTAAAAAATATTTATTAAATAATATGTATTTCTCTCCAAGCATAGCGATGAGAAATATGAGATTTTTCTTAGTGATTTCAATTCAATGTCACTTCACCAATCAAGTATCACGATTTTTTCATTATTGTCGATCGTGGCAATTAAATTTTTTCACAATTAAAAAGGACTTAACAAAATGTCCGTTGATACTGAACACACTTTCACTACACGTTCTCTCGTTATTACACGGTATACCGCGTAAAAATGAGTAATTAACTTGTCAGTTACTTGGGCGATGACAGCTCGCGCATGACCCCGAATTCCGACGATAAAATATATCGCAGGGCTACAGTACTTTCGATATATATATGTACACACGTCCTCTTATTATATCATTAATTTAATGGGATGATCTCGCGTGAAAGCGTCAATGCCACCGTTGCCACCGCATAAACCGAATGATTCAGTAGTACGAACGTGGTATGGCGCGACGCGACACCATAGTGATAATATTCTAATCGGCGCGCGTGCTCGTTTCACGCTAAAGTTACATCGGGTTGTGATAAAACGTTCCGCTTTCGCTCGTATGTCGCTCGCGATTCGCGAAAAACAGCACGACGCGGATACACGGACGTATTATATAACTGTACTCCGCGCGCGCTTCGTTTAATTTCGCAGCGAGTGCGTTTTAATTTAATTTTCAAACGAATTTGATTGACGCGATGGAAAAGGCTTGAGAACTGCGTGAGAGATTGGAAATCCTCCGCGTGCTGTCCCGTTCAATTTGATCGCATAGATAAATTTAAGTGTGCTTCGCAATTAATACTGTATGTCTGTGTGCGTGTGCGTAACAGAACACGTATTTTTGGAAATATCCTCTTTCCAAAAATGATATCAACAATTTCCGTTATTGTTTTAAAAAGCTTATAAAAAATTTACGATAAAATTATTTGTAGAAAACAATAAATAAAAAAATTAAGGAATTAACACAAGGAATTAATATGCATCAACAATATCCTTGCTTTGGTGGTGCTATTCGTTTATGATTAATTATTAGAAATTTGCTGATTACTGGGAAAGCTATATGTTATTTATACCGGGTAACATAGCAACGATAATATTTGCGAATTAAACAGTTTATAACGTAGATAAATTTTTACAAACATTCATCAAATTGTTAAAATTTAATGCGCCCCGTTGTATAGAATTGTGTAGAATTTCTACAACAACGCAAATTTATTGATTAAGTATTGAGAATAATTACTCCAAGATACAAGAAAATCAAGACATGCTCCGCGCTGTAATGGAATCGTTAATCATTTTCATCCTTCCAGTGAAATGTAATAATTAACTATCCTATCAATATGAGTGTCATTGACAATGCTTCAGTTCGTTTGAACTACTAGCTGATTAATTAAATCAGTTAATTCGATCAAGACAGCTAATTAAAACAAAAAGAGCAATATCTAGCGCACGATGAATTAATTATTGGCAATTCATGGTGATATGTCCGTGATAACATCTAGCATAACCACGCACGCGAGAACATATCGAATAAAGTGTTGCAGCGTTAAAGCATCCCTCGCTACAATACAGGGCTCTAATTTATGATGAAAGCATTTCGTTCCATCGATAATAGCGAGACGCGGGGGAGAAAAACGCTGACGCGACAAGTGATAGGTTCGAACGATATGTTTTATGCTTAACGAATGCTCTCCTCCACGACGCTTTTCATCCATGATCTTTATTATCCAAGTCTTCTATCTATATGACGAGAGAGAGAAGCTTGCGACAAAGCATCTATGACAATGCGTTTGATTGAGAAAAAAGATAATCCCGGATTTTTAAGATCGACTTTACAAATATTTTTATTAAGTTAATTAAATAAGCTAAATAATTTGATATTTTGCACTATAGAAAATATTATTATCAGATTTATTACCAGATATCAAAATTTATATCCTAAAATATATAACATAATTTCGAGATATCTTTATTTTCCGTAATGAACATAAATATATTATATTATACATACAATATTATAAATTCAATATCACAAGATAAAGTTACATAAACTGATATTAGTTTTTTATAGAATATTAAAATACGCAATTTATAGTTCAAACAAATATATACAATATATGTAACTTAAAACATATAGAAGGCAGAAAGTTTCTCAGAAAAATACTTTACTTTGTATAATCAAATTATCCTCCTTCTAGACAGACAAGAGAATTTTTCTCCTTGATATATTTTCTCCCTCACTTTATAAAATCTTTGAAAAGATATACTATGTCGAACCTTGAGATGAAATAATTTCTTTATGATATTGATAATGTCTAGAATTATTGTTGTAGCAAAATTGCAACAATCGCAAACACTTTATGGCGTTCAAAAGTTTATTGCAAATTGATATGAGCGTCTTATAAATACAATTTCTACAACAATCTTATGCATTTTGCACTTGATAAAATGTAAACTTGGCAACAAGAATTTCGTAGAAAAAATAATGCATATATATTAAGCATTTAATGCTAAATATTCGATTCTTATTTTGTCTACTTTCGTGTCTCCGTTATTTCAAAATAAGTGACTAGAACCGGATAGGACATAGTATTGTATACTATATTTATGCAATGTATGCATTTATGCATCCTAAGAGGCTTATGATAATCTGACAGCGCCAAATCCACCGCTGAATAAAGTCAAAAAATGTAAACTGGATGAGATGAGAGATAAAGGTAAATAAGCATAAAATGTGTGAAATGGAACGAAGTAATGATTTGCCTTTGCGAGAAGCTGAACATTTCTGTCTTTCGCGAATATCGATAGGAACAGTGCACGATGAAGTAAGAGGAAACGAAACGCACACACGTACATCAACGATGGTAGATCTTGGATGCCAGTTGGCAAAGCATGCAGCAGAGTGTACGTATAAATTTCTGTAAGACTTCCCGCGGGATGAGTGATCGATGAGGAGCTTTCCACTTCGCGCAACTCCGGATATATATCGCGAATAATCGAGCCGGAATATAAACCGCCCACATATTTTCGCATTTTTCAAAGTATATGTATTTTTCAGCGTACGTTCTCTGTTTGCGTAATACTCAGGATCCCGAAAGCATATGTTTGCAACCGCATAATCAGATTTCAATGTTTTGCAAGCTCGCGGCTGTCGAAACTATGCGAACAAGCGGCAGTGCGATGTAAACGAGACGAAAAGTGGACATTCTCACTTTGATGGTTTTCGTGAAAATCGCTGCAACGGTTTAACTTTTTATCAAGCCGCGACAATTAAATGCATGGTAATAACGCACGCGATGCACGAAACTTATTTAGCCTCTCTCTTTCTCTCTCTCTCGTTCTCTTTCGCTTTTCGTTCCAATGCTTCTTGATTTGTACTCGCATGGATATTTAAGCGAAATAACTGTATGGAAATTTTTTTAATGAAATAACGGCGCAGTTTCATCCTATCTTTGCATAGAATTTGAATGGAATAATGTGTATATATTGTCTCGCGTATTATAATTTTAGTAAAACTTTAGTGTATGAAAGAGAATTGCAAACAAATAACTCCAACAAATTATATTCATTAAGATTAAATGAACGTTGCTAGATGAGTTAATTCGGACGTTGAAGCAAAATACACATCAATTTTCATTTTTTACACAAGATCGAGAAGACCATTATGATATCGTATAACTTCAATATTTCTCGTAGGAGTTACATTATTTAATTTACAAAGTTAATCAATGTTTCAAGATTTAAATTTTAATAAATCATAAAAAACAATAAAACCAATCTATTTTCTAAAATCACATCAAAATATTACAATATGCTTTTAAAGCAAACTTGTATATTATTGAAGCAAATTTATATTTTAATAATTGTTAAAATAATAATTCCATCGTATATTTGAGAGAAAGGTAAATTTGTAAAGTACATTGAAATGTTCTTTCAAAAGAAGAATAAGTAAGATAATTTGTAAATAATTTGATTAAATAATTTGATATTTATGAAACACTATAATTCATATTTTACATTTCAGTTCAAATAATGCACACCTGGAGAAAAATCTTTCGCGGAGAAAATACTTTTTATACAAAAAACCATTTTATGCTGCCTCAACCATGGATAAACGGAAGACGCCTCGCCCGCAGGAAACTTCGACAGAGAAGCGAAATATAAATCTACACGAAACGAGAACGTTCCCGCTTCCCTCTCTCGGTATAACATATATGCGGCATAGCAGCTTTTCCCATAACGAGAAAGTAATGCATCGGAGAGACGAGAGATGATACCGCAAGATTATCCCTTTGCAGTTTCTTTTTCGGCGAGCGATTAACTTTCCTTACACGCTACACCGAGCATGGAATATATGAAATAGCTGATTTCATCTTTTCTAATTGAATGTATCGCAAATACGTGAGCAAGAAGAACAAGGGAAGCATCGCAACGTGTAAATGGATCCTCGCACGTATAAAAATTGTTATTTCCTAGTCCGAAGAACGTGATGTGTTTTTCTTCAGGCGGTGTTTTTCTTCATTGCGTTCGCGAAGATATCTCCGGAGACAAACATTTTCCAGTATTTTCCACGCGGGAAAACATCAGTAAACTCTATTACAGTATACTTTAGAAATTATGTATGCTTAAGCTCGAAAAGATTCCGTGTATTTGTTTCAAACGCAAGCAACAGTATGGAAATATAACGCAAACGATGGAAAAACGGCAATTTTAGGTTCTGATTGCATCGCGCCAGAGAAAGAAAAAGAGAGAAAGAGAGAGATATAATCCTATAAAAATACGACTAAATATGTGGGTCGATCCTCTCGTATGATGGTATAAAAAATTTTGAGATCGATAAAATAAAAGCTTGAAGTGATGCATTCTCAGTTTGTACGGACATATATATAGCGTGTTGCATTAATTTCAAACACAATCGTGGAATACATCAACTGTCAGATACGAACTATGCCGTAAAGAGGAAAAGCATCTTACCCTATGTCATATTTTTGTTACGCATTTTTTTAAAAATCGAGAAAAGTACAGAAAAGATTTCACCCGAGTTTTGAGGGCGTTTGTGCGGTTGTGTGATTGTAAATTTTGTTCGCGGGTCAAGCAACTGTGCAATGTTATAACCGAAATTCTGTAAAGCGTTTCGGAAATGTTGCCAGCGGAATAAAATAAAACTCGAAATGTTTCTAGGAAACTATAAGAGACGGTGAACGTAATAGCAAATGGAAAAATAATACATCTTCCGCGACAGCGCGGCGTCGCGTTGTATATTAGTTGTGCTCCCGACTAATTTAGAACAATATCCCCTTTGATTTGGATGGGAATGGATGGGAGATAAAAAATGCACCATTACATCGAAAAGACCTCTTTCGAGAGGAAGTAAATATCACTTTTTACGCTACCAAAAACACGCACACATTTAGAGACAAAATAATACATTTTCTCGAAATAGCGTAAAGTTTAATCAAAGTATATTTCTGAAAATATTTGAACAACTCCTAGAAACTATTTACACACGAAAAATTTTTTTATGTAATAAAAAAAGTCATGCTAAAAGATAATAAAAATGTATCGCGTATCTGTACGTAAGCAACTAAATTATTTAAAAAATAATTTATAAAGATTAAATATATAAAAAGACATTAAGATAAAATATATAAAATTTTCTTCATTTCTTTGTCCATTGATAATTCGAATAGCTCTTTATAAACGAAAAATACATTGTCTTTCGTCAAATTATTATCGCGATATCAATGAAGTCATCAATAGTTCTCAGTGCTCGAATATGCATTAGGAAGAAGACTCGGTTTTGATCTGCTCGTTACATACAACCGCAAATATGTACAAGATTCGCCAACCACCTGTAACGATGGTAAGCCGTAAGTGCCACAAACATGTGCAATTATGATATTTAGGGGTTCGGCTGATCGCGACATTTTTAGGGGACGTCGATTAACCGCTATCTCGTTTGCATAAATTCTCGTTATTCTCGTTTCTTTTATCAGATATTATTCTCGATTTATAGTCCTGGCAACAAAAAAAGCTATTCCATTTTCCAAACATTATGATAGATTTACGGAATATGCAGATGACGAGAGAGAGAGAGAGAGAGAACCATCTATAAACAGATCATCTCTTTAAATTCATAACATGTGTATTTCCGGTCGAAAAAAGCGCGATCGCGTCTTTCATGAATCATACTTTGATTACTTTTTCGTATTTTTAAAATGCGAATGCGCTCGTTATGATCGACGATCGTGTCAAAATACAAAAGTAATATCAATGAAATTCAATCCACTATTGAAAAGCGTCTCTTGCAAATTCAATATCGAACGTACACTGAGCGCGATAATAAAACCGATAAATTGATGACGCAGATAACTACTAGTTGATATAAATCTCGTTAGTTCTCTTTAACTATTATACGTCACTTGTATTGTCCGATTACAGCCGACACACGACAACGAATTAATTAATGATGTTAATGATGAGTTCAATCTAAAAATGTGATTGATCAAAAAACGCAATATGTAAAACTGTACCGCTTGTTTCAACAACTTCGGATGTTACTCATCATAACGCTCGAACACTTTTTTCAATAAATCGTCAATCGTAAACGCGAAATTACTTTCTCATAAATAGTAAATAGCATCTTTGTACGATAACATCAAATTTAATTAAGTTGTAATTAATAAACTGAGAAGCATTCTATCGAATTGAACTATAAAAAAGAGAGGAAACTTGTATCCCGAAATCAGAATCTTATCTAAAGTGTCGATATCGGCGCCACGAGACATGCTAAATTTTTCGTATTCATCGAGCTGATATAAAGCGATGTTGATGTATTCGCGAGCGTACAGGGAAACGGACGGCCACATTCGAGATTCGCACGTTTCTATTTCGCTATCCGTCTCCATGCGACCGGCCATTGTTATCCAGCCGATCGCACTGTGTATGGCAGCATACCGCGCCGAGGCTTATTGACGTTGACTTCCGATACAGGTTGCCGAGTCGATCCCGCTGCCCTGCCTAGAGCACACGGGGGAGAGAAACGCGCTCATGTCAAGCCCCAATTACGGATAATCAATTCCACCGACATCTTCGAACTGCTTTAATTAGAGCCGCGGATGCTCCTTTTTGTGGAGCATCCTCTCGCGTCCGACCTGATAACTCCCCAGCCTCGGTCAAACAGCAACGTAGACCTTTCGAGAGCCGTGTCTGACACGCAGCGATTTCAAATAAAACGCCCTTCGCACGGATGTATGTTCTCGCATATACCGAAACGCACGATCGATAAACCAAACCCGATATAACCGTCTCTCTCTTTCTCTCTCTCTCCCTCGCCCCTTCCCCTCCTCTCTCTCTCTCTCTCTCTCTCTTTCTGTATATATATATATATATATATATATATATATATATATATATATATGTGTGTGTGTGTGTGTGTATCAATCTGTAGGGAATATATCCTCCAGTCCTACCGAAGCATTAATATGTACATTTTGTATTAAGTTGGTGTTTCGCGTTATCGTTTATGCCTCTTTTTTATTTCGAATATTCTATACAATTTTCATCTAACGATGATTTCGTTCCGAACGCGTTAATTATGCGCCATTACGCGGCATGCTTTTTATACGTTAGCAATCTGATTTCTTATTGACGTTATTTGTCAACGGTATACTATAACGTTATCGTGCAGTCACTGGGGTAATGCGAATCAAACGATTCAATAAGCGAACGTACCTCTCATTCGGTGCAAATATATTTGTACGAAAAATTGAGATAGGATACGTGGACGTATTAAATAAATTTATTTCTTGTAATTTTATAATTGAATAAAAAACGATTATTAATTTATAAAAATGTATGAAGTGCAAATAATAAATTATCTATCTAATTAGCATAAATTTTGAAAGATTGCGTGTGTGCGTGATTTAATAAAATTATATCGAAAATTGTAACGTTTATTGAAAATTATTGATATGTTCCCAGCTATATCGACTCTTCGATATAGTCAATTGAATAAAGCTTAGCGATTGATTCTATTATATCCCATATATCAAATGTTCAACTACAAAATCAGCTTTTTCAATACGTCTATTAAACGCTCACCGGAAGCAGTGTACGTTTATCCGATTAAAAAATCGTATTTCTGCCACATGGTTAAACTGACTTTCGCGAACACGCGATAATCTTGGCGACGTTTCTGCGGTGCACGGAATAATTCGAGCAACTTGAGGAAAGTATTCAGACAAGCAACTGCAGTGTAAATTCACAAACACGCATAATTTTTTCCTTCTTACATCCCCGATTCTGCGGTATTTTCTCACAGAATTGTCGTTGGATTATCGTTTCCATTATTTATGACTTTTGAAGCAGCAATATGTCGAGATGAAATTGTAACTTACACATAGAAAAGAACCTTTTCATATTCTTCTGTTATCAGAATCGAAAGAGAACTCTTCAATTCGATTTTAATTCTGGCGAATGGTCAATTGAACGCGTCGATGCATGCGAAGGTGGTTTCGTGCTCACGTAAACAAGAGCCTTCTCACCCTCGCCCGAGACACGCAAGCCTCGATCCCCAAAATCGTGTTCGAACATCGCACGCAAGAAATACTATCGTAAAGTTTAAAATGGTCAGAAAATTTTCATTCATTTATCAATCAATTCTCTCCCTCTCTCTCTCTTCCGCCTCCCTCTTTCTCTTTTTCTACTTTTTTAATATATAAATAATGTTATTGATTATTTAACAGGAAAACTGTAAATATGAAAAAGAAATATTTCAGGATAAATTTTTTTTTTCTAAATACTTGTTTTGTGATTTTCTTCTATTTCGATTAAATATTTTATTTCTTTTTTCATCACATAAATGATGTTTATTTATTTAAAAAGTTATAAAAAAAATAATCCTTATATATATTTTGTATAAACATCATTAATATAATTTAAATTATTTTTTTATAATTATAAAAAGTTTATAGCTAATTGAAATAATATTATTACATTTAAAAATAATCCTGTGAATGGCAAAGTTAATGAAATATTTGTATATTAACTAGAACTAAGAATTTTTATATACAACAATTTACCGTTACTAATAATACCGTTATTAATAAAATATGTTATATTAATAGAACAAAAAGTGTGAATTTGTTGTAATCAATATATTAGCGATTAACTTTTATAGATTACACACACACACACACACACGTGTGTGTGTGTATTTGTGCTCGCATGCAAAGTATATAATATTTTAAACTTTTTTTTAAATATATTTTTTTAAATATATATTACAATTTTTTATTGAATAGCGTTAGAAGCGGCGAAAAATTTCAAAATATCCTACAATGACAGAGAGAATTATCAGATTTAATCAAGCCTCCATTACATGACAGACAATAATATCAACGAATAGCAGTCATTAATAACGACCAGCGATAAGCTGCGAGTAAACCCTCCCCTTCAACAAGAAATTAATACAGATTAACGATATACATATCAGGAAATATATTCTCTCTAGTCTCTTTGCAAACTATTGAGAACTTTTCTTCCCCGTATTTTTAATCTTCTTTTTCAGTTATCAATTCATCGAATATTTTTGAAAATATTTGATTCTGTCAATCGAAATACTATCGATATCTTTCAGAAAAAAATTTAAATATCAGCCATGCTTGAAATTCGCAAACTTTAACAACATTTTATGAACATTCGTTCAATATAACATGAGCCAACAATAGGATCCTTAAACGGTAACTTTTCAAGAATTACTCTCCTTTTGTCGCGTTAAAGGGAAATATTTGATTAGCAAAATACATTTGCACTCGTCTTTAGGACAAGTTTTCACGAATTCCCTCGTGGAACTTACCAGTCCACGTTTCGTACGCAAGCGACCGATCGATTCTGGCTTTAAGGGACGATTCACGTGTTCGTTGTATGTCGATAAAGGGCGCAAATCCACGATGTATGTATAAAGTAATCCAAAACAAGTCGATCGTGCAGGCGATCCCTGATAATCGACCAGTGAACCAGCAGTAAGACGTACCAATCGCTTCAGATGAACGATTCACTAACACACTTTTATTTTTTTGCTGTCACGTCACATAACACGGCAATCTTACTTCCCACTTTATCACAAGGCTGCTGGCATTATCGTTTAGCAAATCTATTCACTTTCGATATTTGTAGAACTCGTTACATTCTTTGGTAAACTCCAATATGCAACAAGCTTTAATGATATCTACACGTATTAATCGTTTCCAAATTTAATATTCACGTTACATCCGCGCAAGGTCCGCAGTTTCGCAATCAATCTTCACTTAAATGAATTCACGAATGATCGTCAAACTTCCGATTTCAACATCTTTTCTTCTTGACGCAGATGATCCAAAATACCACGTGACATTCTCTAGGATGACAATTTTCCCCGTTGACAAGCTCGATCATCGGCGAAAAATTTATTTTATATCGCACCTCAAGCGTGAAGCTTCCAAAATTGCCACGCTTTTGACCGAGTCCCTTCTAGTAGACGCCTCCTTCGTCGATACTCATCTCAAGAATAACCCCATGGAGGATCTTAATCATAATGCCTTCCATCCATTTTTATATTTCAATAGGTTTGTTGCGTAAAACTTGAACAGCGACATGGAAACAAACTTCCAGATGTTACTGCCTCGCGATAGAATCGCCACGTTTGACGGTAGCCACGTGGTGCATGACGAAACGTGTCGTTGATCGCGAGCGTTGATCGCCGCGAGCCGAGCACAGAGTCACCTCGACGAGCCGCAAATCAGTTCAGCAAGGGCAGGGGCTCCCTGTTCGGCCACAAGCGCAGACCCAGCCGGACGACCGGTTCGATCGGTTCGGCCCGCTAGTCGGAGGAAAGTTCAACAGCGAAACCCCCGGCGAACTTCGGCGCTCGCTCCCAGAACGAACGACGCCCTGTTGTCGTCGCGGCACGGGGTGAACGCACGGCTTTGCGGACGACGATCCGCGCCCTCCACCGCCCAGAAACTACCTTCCGCCAGTACCACCACCATCATCACCGCTGCCACCACCACCACCACCACCACCAACGTCACCCACCTCCACTGGCGCGCTCACGACCATTACCTCCCTTTCTGTCTACCACCACCACCATCAGCGATTCCAACGCTAGCGGACGCGAGCGTAGCGAGGGTGGAGAAGGATGAAGATGGTGCGGAGCCGTGTCTCTGTGTAGAAAGATCTCCTTTACCACGAACGTCGCGTCCTTACACCAGCGAATTCAACATGGACGCGCGCGAAAGATGTATGAGAGGCGAATTTCATGAGAGATCGCCGTGAGGGTTTACGGATGAGAGAAACTTTCGGTGTTACATCATGAGCCAGAAGCTGGTAGTATCATTAGTGATTACGCCGGTGCGCTTGGACAAGTTAGCGTGATGTCAGTTGTGCTCTGAGGATGTTTCTACTAACTTCGACATGAGCTATAATCGTTTCAAACAGATTACAGTCTCGAGTAGCGGTATTATCTTTGCGCCAATATCAGTTGAAAATCATCATCGTTCGAGCATGCTGTGTTACGTTATCAAGCGTATTCGATGCCTCGCAATATCATACAGGAAGTCCGATATCGACGTCATGCGAAACGTTGATATATTATGAATACAGACAGAGATAACCGCGCTACTGCCGCCTCCTGCAAAATCGTGGACTAGCGTGTACTCGATCAGCGAGAGTCGCTAGTATGCATCAATGCATGTGTATTACTACTACTACCATTACTTCTACTATCAACAGCGAGTCCACTGGCACCTTCACAAGCGTGGATACACCCACAAATGACGATTCTCTTACACATCTACGGCATCGTCACCGATATTCTTCGTTATTACCAATACAGCTTTCAGCAACACCATCGCGCATTTCTCTTCGTATACAGCGTCGGACAAGGACGCAGCGATCACCCCTACATAGAACGCGTTCTTGTGTTGAGATCCTGGCACAGCGTTCTCGTGCAGTGGTTCTCTTCGCGCAGGTCAGACTCTCCGTGACGGTTGACGAGGGTAGGTATCGCGGGAGTATAAATGCGACATATACACATCCGCCCATTTCTCTGTCTCTTATTCTCTCTCTGCTCCCTCCCCTCCCCCCTCTCTCCTTCTCCGTTCATCCTTCCAGCAGTTTCTCGTGTTTACGGGGCGTCCCTACAGAGGCGCCACCAAGGGGTTGCGTGGTCACGGCTGAAAGTTCCAACGTCGATCGAATCCCCAATTGGGTGGGAGGCGTGAGCGCCAAGGGTCGCTTGGCACAGGTGGAGGTTAGGGGGGAAATACCGATCCCTCCACGCTGGCATACCTCTCTTCGCGGGCACCCTCTTTCCCTGTCTACTCCGCGATAACAGCGCTACGCCGTTTGTGAATGGAGACGAGGGAGGGCCGTTTGCACGAGAGGGTCACCCGGTGTCTTCCGGCGATCGGCCGAGGAAAAAGTCTTTAATGGCAATCCCGATCAGTGATCCGAGGAACTCTCTTTCGATGTAGAAAAATCGGGAATTGCGTACTTTAAGAATAGTCGCGAGGTCAGCCAAATGACAAGTCGTTCCTTACCTTCTTAAACGTGAAAAATTTTAGGACTTTTCTTTTACATTTTATCCAACTTTGAGAATAACCTATCGAAAAAGTAGACATATAGACCGTAAATAGGCTATCAATTAATGTAAAAAATGTATACCTAATATAATAATCTATTATTTGTAATATACCTTAGCAGTAGATTATACTAATAAGATTTTTTTTTTAATTATAATACATTTAAAATATTAAATAATACCAATAAAAATAACAATTTAAAATAATGTTTGAATTAAATAATAAATATTCAATAAGTATTTAAAATAATGCTAACAACATTTATTTAATAAATATTTAAAATATTAATACTAAAAAAATGAAAAATAAAAATTTAAAATAATAATGTTTTTGAAAACGTAAAGGTCAAAATCATCGAAATCGTTTGATGAGACCGTGATTACACTCGATGTAAAAAGACAAGGAATAAAAAAAATACAGAATCAAAATAAATTGACAAAGTTAATGAAAAAGTACCGAGCATTTGTGATAGAGTGAATCTAGTTTCGAGAGATTGTATTTCCCTTTATTTATTCGTTCTGTCGCGCGTTCTCCCCCATTGTTTTTTTCTATTGATTGCAGAATAGAACAGAGAGTGTGTGCCAGTAGAACAGGTCGTTGCTCAGTCGGACGGATTTGGATCAGTTCCACGCATAAAGCAAAGTGAGAACAACAAAAAATTCCGTTTGGTAATAATTTATATAGCAATCGGACAAATCAGAAAGAGCTTATTATTCTTGTGTGAAGAGCAGCATCCAGCACGTATGCCAAGTCGTGCGGTTGGAAGCTGCGAGGTCGATCAATCTTCCGCGTCGTTTTCACACGTACTTGAGCCATCGGCATTATTTCATTATCGCAACGTGACAGTAACGATATATATACATATGAATTGTTTTCAGACTATCAAATGGACATATCATCGATAAATTCGTTTACATAATAAATATGAATTCATTTTTACATGTTTGACTGGTCCAATCCAATATTCCCATCGATTTTTCGGATCGTTAAATTCGAAATTGGATAAATATCATATATTACCCTTCTTTACTAATTCAAATTTCTATCGCTTTTCTTATGAATTCTGCATTTTGGCATCTTTTTACATTTGTACAAATTCTAATTTTAAATTTAAGAATAAATAATTATCAAGAATTTATCAAATAAAATAAAATATTAATGTATAAGTAAAAAATATGTGTTAACAAAAATGTCTTATCAAAAGATATAACTGTTAATTTTTAAATGCAAATGAAAATGATATTTTTTCATAATTAACTTTTATTAAAGTTTCAAAGAAAACTAATATTTCCTACAGTCAAAAGATTTATTAAAATATTTTTTAAATTAACATTTATGCACTGTCTCGTGAAAAATAAATATTATTGTCACAATCAAGTTATTTATATATTCGTATTTATTATGATATCATTTTCATCCTCTATTATTAATACTATTAATAATTTTGAATATACCGTTAATATCGTCGCGTTACGTGCACGAGTGACTAATTGCTCGAGCGAATGTACATGCATCGATCATTAAACTATCACAAAGTTGATTATGTAGAGTGTCCTAGACCTTCGACCACACCATTTAGCTGACGTTCGCAATTCGATGTCTCGATTACGCGCGACCTCGGACTATTTAACCCTTCGCTTAGATGAACTCTAACGATCTCTATCCCGTTCCGCTGCTTTGAATACGCCTTTCCAGCTCTTTTTCACAGTCTTTAAATCCCAATTACTTTCCGCTCCGACACTTTCTGTGCGCTCTACGCTCTATATAACTTGTTAGTTTCAAAAGTTCTTTTGGCGCTTGTAGTAATTTAACAAGATTTGCGTCATGTACGAACCACGCCCGTTTTTTATTTCGCGATTGTCGACTCCCGCAGGAGTATTTTATCCGTGTGATAAGAACAAAGGTAACCCGTAAAGAGAGAGAGAGAGAGAGAGAGAGAGAGAGAGAGAGAGAGAAAGAAAGAGAAAGAACAGAAAGAATGATATACGAGCAAAATTTTCATATAAAAATGATACATATATGTCTAAAATAAGGGAACTGCTGACTAAAATGTTTTTGATTTATACAAATTAGAGATCCTTGAATTTAAATGATATTTTTATTTAAATTTTTTATATAGCGCCACAAAAAGATATGGTGTAAAAAATTCTTAAACTAAGTATTTTAATAATTACAATTTTAAGTTTGATCAGACATCTTTCAATAATAGATTAAATATTTCAAGGCTTTTTTTTAAGATTTTTATATAAGATATATGATTTCTTTTATGATTTTATTTTTGTATGTCATATTAATTAAATAAAATCTCAAAAATGATAATTAACGATTACTAAAGAGAACCAATATTTATTATTTGCAAAAAAGATATGCAACACAGATATCTCCTTGTTGCAAATTTTCTAGATCTATTTATTGTAGGAATGTCAACAGCCATACGAGCAATATTAATAGCTACGCTGCCTACTCTATACACATCTTGATAAATAGACACGTATTGTACATATTTCCTCAGAGACATTGCAATCGCTAACTCCATTAAAATCGTATTAACAGATACACGCGTGTGCAAGGATATCAAATAAGACAGGTATTTCCGAGAATCTCTAACAGCATATTGAATATCTAGGTATTTAGAAGCATTAAACCGCATGTCGATATTAATATTTCGGTGACCCTGCATCAAGGCTGACTTTGTTTCCGTTTTTGCGGGAGTCACCTTCAAAAGTGCCCAAGGGCAGAAATCCGACAGAGTCGTGGCAAAACCGAGAGAAATCCTTTGGCAAACGAATAACTACTCACGGACGTAGAAAACTCGTTAGAGCGAGGAATACCATCTCGTTTCATGGGCTTACTGAAAGTGGGTTTAACAAAAGTTGAAGTCTTACGCGAACACGGATACACATGGCAACCCTTGTAATCCTTGAAGAGAGAGAGACAGCTTCGTAACGAAGCACCGAGTAAGAAAAGTAATAAATCAAATTAGTATGCCCCTCATACTTTCGCAAAAACACTGTCTATTAAATGGAAATGCCACTATTAAATTTATTTTGTTATTAATTTATGCTATTTATGTTAAATGTTATAATATCTATTCGTGTATTTACGTTTGCATACAGTTATAGTTCTTTGTCAGTTTTACATCATCTTGATATTTAGCAGCGATGCCGTCCAGATTCTTGGACGAACGGTTGGTTCAGGCAGCTGGAAATAAGCGAATCTTTCAAATAGGAATTTTCCAGGAAGATGATTCTCCGTTAAAGGAAGAATAATTGCGAAAAAGCAATCTCTTTGGAGTGCAAATAGCTCAAGGCGTGTCCTTTGAAAAGAAAAAGAAAGACGTACTGCAAATTCTATATTCAACTTGAAATATTTTTATTGTACGATTTTTGTTGCACGATATTTTTGATGCGACGAAAAGTCACCCTCTAATAAACTTGGAGACAAAGTGACAGCGAGCAATGCAAAACCGAAATGATTTATACATGCGCATCGACTATTCGCACGCTATGCAAATGCACTAATACAAGCGCACACTTCAAGTTTGCTAAAGGACATTAGAGCAGAGTACGCGCTATCGCGAAATGATTTCGCAATTATCTCTTAAGTGACGATACTATTAGCATGATAATATTGAAAACTCAAGTCATATGGCTAAGTAGCGTTTTCGTTATCGAAGAGAGAGAGAGAGAGAGAGAGAGAGAGAGAGAGAAAGAGAAACAGAAGTTTCCATATAAGAGCAATCTCGTAAAGTGAATATTCGATTCTTCTGCATATACATAAAAGAATTCAATATGACGATATATAGCTTCACGTACTTCTGCCATATTGTACGTCGCGATCTCGGCGCATTTCTTACGGTAGAGCAATTTTGTGCATATGCGAACGTGATGTAGAAATCGAAATAATCATAATACGATAACGTATGGGAAAAGAACACCAACGAACGTAGCGACAAGACAAAATTGGAAGCGAGAAAAACGCACGAGTCTCATTTTTAAAAATAGTTTTGTTTCTTTTTTTTTTTTTCTTTTATCGCACAGCTTTTTCGTCTGCTGAAGCAAGATTGATTTATTCATGTGACAGTGAAACTTCTTTGGTATGTCAGACAATGTTAAGACTTAGAATACGAAAGAAGATGCAAGGAGGATACGGCTGGGGAAAAAGGGAAAGTGCCGTTCCAACCCTTGATGCAAGGACGAGGAATGTCAGGCTCGTCGAGTCTTTCCATTCCCCGCGCTCTCTTTTGCGCGATTCTCGAGTGAGTAAAAGTACCTCGCACGTAAAGTACTTCTGGAACTCTGTGAACTCCAAAAAGTTTCGAGTTCACTCGGCTGTTCGAATGATACTTCACCAGCGAGTTTCGATTGATAAGTGTTCAAAATGTTTAAATAAGCGATGTGACCTAATTCTTAAAGATTAAAGAAGAATTACAAAATGATTTTATAAGCAAAAACGAGCAAAAAGGAGGCAGGAGGCAAATAGGCAGGACGCAAATAAGCAACAAGGAGGATATTCTTTAAATCGATACTTAAAATTTAATTAGATAACCAGTAATTAAAATTTAATTAGATATTTATTTAATAGTTTTACATTATATTTATGAGAAAAATAATTGTAAAAATTATCAATTTTCTTAAAATTTATAATTTTAGTATAAAGAAATTTTGTGAATGCATACAGTTGTCTTTCTTATCACTTATTTTTTTTTATTATTTGTTAATATAATAAGAAAATAAATATCGTCAAATTAATTTCTCGTTTCAAAGTATATTATCGACTATAGTATCCCGCAAGTTGTATAAGTAAGAAGATCACGCGAAGCCACAGTAGAGAATTGATTCCAAAGTAATATATATCCACAAAATTTAATTTAGAATCCATGGAGCTTATAGTTCGACAGAGATATATTATCTCTGGCGAGGACAAAGTGACCTAATTATTTAATACAATTAAATTTATGATTATAATGAATAATTTAGATATCAAGTATATGTCAATTTAATGCAATTCATGTGTCATTAATCTGTTAAAATCTATCTCTTTTTATATTTGAGTTATTTGATTTGGAAGTAGTTTCTTATTCGTTGAATGCATTATATGATTTTTTCAATTTCTGTCAAGTATATAAAACAAAATAGAGGCAATAAATGTGTATATATAAATGTATTAAAATACAAAAAATGTATACTTGTTTTTTTTCATAATATAAATATAACGGAAAAAAATAACGACAGAAAACAATAACAATGTATAAATACATAAAACTAGCTAAAATTCACTGTGCGATTTATGATTTGTCAACAATTGTGCAACTCAATAGGGAGCATATTTTTTAAAATAATCAGAACACAGAGTCATTATGTAAAATTTCTTGTAACAACCGCTGCATTTCTCGCAACATTACTTGTCACTTAAATACGTATTTGCGTCAGCACAGCTGTCTCGTTTTTAAAAGTAATAAAATTTCCTATTGGTTAGAATGGACGCCAAGTTCCGATTATACGGCAATGTTATTGTTAAAACCGCCCAGCGCTTTGCGGTAGCGCGTACTTAACAAAACTCGTAGAAACTCTTGGCAAAGTTTGCCCAACTCTTTCAAAGAAAGCAGGCGAAAGCTGCGAACGCGAGCTATTCAATGACCATCCTTTGTTTAACGTTAATGTCATCTTTTGCGTTTAATGAACCGCTTACGAGACTAGAGCGTCGCCATGAAGTGTAGTTGAACCGAAATAAAATACGAATATTTCTGTATCGGTCCAAAAAATTTCGCTTATATTTTGAACGCTTTAATTATCTCTCGTTATTTATTAAAACTTGCTCTGTTTTTCCTCTCTCCCCGTGACTGCCGCGGCTCGATACGCAAACTTCTTAATATCCGCGCATATAATTAATTGTGGTCGGATATAAGCAAAAGTAAATTATGGTAGAAGCCTGGGGCGCTTAATATAATTATCGGCTATTACTTTATAATATATGCACAGGCTTCCGCCCGATGTTTCGCTAGAAAAAGAAACTTAAAAAGTCTGAACAATCATGACCTGATGTCAGAAAAATAAAATATATATTTAATGTTCTGACTATGTGTACGTATACATTACACATATTATGCAAATTTTTTAAGTATTTAAGCATGTACATAAATAAATATAAATTTTTAAGAAATTACAAGATTGTAATAACAATCAATCATCTTATTTCGAAATTATATATTAAATTATGAATTATATTAAAAATTATAAACATTTATTTCGAAAAATTATATATTATATTTATTTATTAATTATATTTATATAATTATGAAAAAAATGGATTTTTTAAATGGAAAATGGAATTGAAAAAATTGAATTTTAAAGAATAATTCTTTTTCTGAGACTTAGATGGTTGAAATTATTAAAAATAATTATTGTAGAAAATTAGATATAATAGCAAAAAGAAAATTAATTCATTTTTTATTAATTTACTGGATTTTGTGTTTCGAACTCGAAGTAACTTAAATTAAAAATAATATTTTTCCAGAATGAGAATAATTTAAAATATAATATTCCAAACAGATTTATAATACGCAAAAAATGATAATCTCTAGAATGATATTCATATATGTATTCATATATATATGTCTTCAAACTATTCAAAACAGCTCAAGTTCTTCGATTCTTTAGCATATTTCAATAACTTTCTCACCTCAAAATCCCATCGATCGAAACTCGTTCGTCATCGTTTCAGGATGTAATCAACGTCGCGGTTCCATTCTTTGAGAATTTTTCACCCCCATCCGCATGACCATGATTAATCGCTATTTTATTCTATTCGGTATGCGAGTAGTGTCGGCGTCTAAAGAAGGGGTTGCTAGTGTGAAAGAAAACCAACGAAAGTAACTAAAGAGGAAAGAAAATCCATCGTCTCCAGTATGCACTCACCGATGCAAGACGTCTCTTCCATCTTCGTTAATATATTCCAACTCGGAAGAGGCACTTGTATTTTTTCTAAGTAAGAATAAATTATCTGAACAAATTATGCATTATTTTTTAGCAATCTTGCATTTTTCGCAGGCAACGATAAGTTATATCAGCAAAAACACCATACATTTTCTTATACAACAATTAATGTAATTATTAATTATTTTTAATACTTTATTTTTTTATTTCCTCATTTCTCAAGCTTTTTATTGTAATTACATTTAATTTTTAATTATATTAATAAAAGAAACAATACAATGTATTTTCAATTTTAATCAATTGAAAGAAAAATTGTAATTTATTTTCTCTGCTTATTAACTAATTCTCAAGATCTCATAAATAATGCATCGAGAGTAAGAACGCAAAATCGTCCCTAAAAGCAAAAACGCATGATAAATGCTTCATTTAAAATACCCTTATCGCTGCAGTTATGCTTCTCATTATTTGTTTGTCATCGTGTTTGATCGTATAATGCTATTGAGATATCGCTGTTATGATAACAATACCGTTTTATAAAGTTCAGAACTTGTGTTTATAAGCGCCACACAATGACTGCAATCTGAAATAATGCAAATCGCTCGCGAATAAAGAGAAATACAACGTCCCATACAAGCATAACGTCCATCTATGTATTGGCGCGTAAAATATTGAAATTCCTCGCAATCCTCTTTCTAGTAGATATTTTTTCTATTTTTCTTCAATTTATTTCATAGTTCATTTCTAATACCGTGCAAGTTTTATATCGCATAGATTATTATTATGATATTGCCATACAAATCTCACTTAAAATCTGATTATAGAGGGAAATTAATTTTCTAGCAACTTGTATTTTTATTTTTAGTCTCTGCAAAAGCTAATAATAATCCTTTTAAAATATTCTATGCAACTATTCTATTGTTAAATTATTCTATTATTTAAAATTTAAAAATCGAAAGGACGAAATTATTCAAAAATAAAAAGCCGAAAAAAAAGAAAATTATCTGTTTAAAAATTTATCGATAATTAATAAAAAAGCGTTTTGTTTTTTCCATTGGCAATAATAAAATCAAAACTTTTTTTACATGTATTTATATATACCAAATATTGCAAATATTCTCATGTATCAAAATTTATAATTGAATTAAATTCTCTTGAGTAAATAGAATAAAAAAGACATTTTTGAAAGAGAAAACGTCATATAAATTTTGAAAGAGATAACGTTATATAAATTAATATATTCATTTTTCTGTGCTTGTGCAAAGAAATTGCATAATATTATATTTTTATATACTTTAGTTTTATTATGAATAAAACGTAAAAATGTATAATTTCTTTCCACATATTAAATTATAAATATATACAATTATTCATATTGTAAATAATATAATAAATTGAAATATAAAGTAGATATATACTATAAAATATGATAAAATGTATATGTTGGAAATAATGGGCAGCATATCTGTTACGCTATCACGGTCTAATGATATCACTCGAGAAGAAATGTTCCGTTCTATAAAATCTGTATTGTTTACTTAATAATAAGTAGCGTACGCCTATAAAATCTGACGAAGCTACAAATGAGGTTACTGCATAAACATTCGTTGAAAAGAAAGAACAAACGTGATAGATCCATTTATCGGTTTTGCTTAATCGCTCTTGTGAATGATTTTATTTGATAAACAAGAATTCGTGATTTTGAATTACTTCTTTTAATGCAACTGCGGCCGATACAAATAGACTACAGATTTGTACGCAAAGCTGGAAAATCGCATAAGAGATAACAATATCAACAGTAACGTGCATTCTCGGTTTTTTCTCGATGTCGCGAATAAACGATATTCATTAATCGACGCTCGTTGTCAAGTAAATATCGATTTCGAAAATTGCCTGGTAATTTCGAAGCGACAGCCGGAGGATCATGATCAATGATACCAAACGGCACATGGCCACAACGAACAAGTTCAATCAGCACGCAGGAAGTGAATCGGGTTTGTATACGATCCCTGGCTCGTACTTCGAATCCAATATACGATATCTCGATCCATAAACCAGACTCAAACGTAGAACTAGACGAGGCAATTACGGCAAATCGTGCGGTCTTTGCGAGATCGATGCGAGACAGAGAGAGAGAGAGAGAGAGAGAGAGAGAGAGAGAGACGAGAGAGAGCGATATAGATTATTGTTACTTTTCTCCTCTTTATAATTTCAACTTTACATCTATTGTGTTTTTTTACTCAGATAGAGTAATGTCAGATTAAATAAAAAAATATATATGTATATAAGCGCAAAATAAAATATATATAATTTATTCTAATAACAAAAAACTTTTGTTCAAAAAGTGTAAAATTTTCTATGCATTTTTATTCATAGCATAAACATATAATGTCATATAAAAATAAAGTATAAAAATAAAGTATAAAAATATTGAAAATACACCGCAAATATATATATATATATATATATATAAAATAAAACACACATTGTATTCAATTGCAAAAAAATGAATATATATCAAATATGTTATATTAAAATATTAAATATTTTAATCCATCAGCCTTTTCATTTTTTATTCTTATTTCTTTTTATTTTTATTACTTTTTATTTATTTTTTATTACTTTTTATTGTTTTAATCAAATAATTTCCTTTAAGCTATAAAAGTATGTTTTATAAATATTAAATCTGACAATTACAATATTAATTATATTAAAATTATCGCTTAATTATATTTAAAAATATCGTGTGTTTATACATTTTTATTTGTCGATTGGCCGTCATCTGATCTTGTTTCGTATAATCGTTCTCTTCTCCAATCATAAAGTTCTTTCTTTGCTACAAGAATACATTTACATGTCAAAAAGATTCAATTATCAAAGATTCAATCTTTGAAATTTTTTTTATATTGTTTACTTTACACTCATTTGTATTTGATGTAAAATACGAACTGTACACATGATCTTCATTTTGATATCTTATAATAATTCTCTCGATTACTAATATCTTTCTGTATTACTTCCTACTGTGCGGTCTGCCTTCACATACCCGTTTCGCTCGTTCACCGCGTTTCTGATTCCGTCTCTGTCCCGCTGAATCTTCGACCTCATCCCGCCGTCATTCGGGGAATCGGTTTCTACAGCGAAGGAATACACGAGAGAGTTAAACCAGACCAGACCGTAATAATTTTGAATTCGGTTAACCCAGCTCCGGCACCTCGGCAACCTTCTCGCTCCTATTTCCTAAATGCCGACTGCACTGATCTACCACTACGAAGGGTGTAAACTGCTTGCACGCGTTGCGATAGCCGCGGTAAATCATCCACCCGATAAGCTGACTTGCTCTTCCCAAGGTATTAGGTTAATATCGTTACGCTGATTCGATTGTTTGGACACATTGCGATTTACTATTATGCGTAGAAAGACGCGACATCGCTTTGATCCCAAAAATCAAAAAATTTCGCTGCAATATGATTTGATAAAGTTATAATAATATAATATTTATAATAATAACTATATTCTATAACTATAATATTTATAATATTTATAATAATAACCATATTCTTTATTAAGAATTATGAACACGTGATCGTTAATCGCAATTTATTGGAGTACCTAATTATCCGTGATAGTGAGCGACGAGAGGTGAAAAATTTAATATTTTTATACCATCGCATAATTCCAATAAATAAATCTAGTGACAGATGTGTTAAATTAACGTCAAAATAATAGAGAAATATCCAAACTTTATATCATCGACGTTGATAGAAATGGAGAATAAATCAAGCCAATGACATATAGCAAAAAGCGTTTTTCGTTGCATCGCGTTTCGCAGCACGGCGATTTATAATGTGCCCGTTTCGAGCGTGGCTTAAAGCCTGGGATTTTTAATTAAATCGAAATCCGCGGTCGAGCCGACCTATTACAACGCCACGGGGAGGAAATGACGATGGGACGGATTAATAAGAAAGAAAAAACTTCTGGAACATAGTTATACAGAACAAGTAGAAAAACTTATTGCTTATGTTGCAGCTTAATAATCGAGCGAAGCAATTTTGCGCTGTTCGGCCACTCAATTTTAAATAAATTGATGAAAATGTTTAGTACAAAAATTGGAATCAGTAATTTTAAACGCATAACGATACAAGGTTGCAGAGAAATGCAATTTCTTCTATTGTTATTTATATAAAATAACACTCGATTGTTTGTCAAGCTAAAGTATTTTAAAATTATTTATATTTTTTTATTTATATGTGATGTGGATTATAATTAAGACTGTCTTTTAAAAAAAATTAGAAACGTACATTAAAGCTTATATATTCCTGAACAAAAAAAATTAACGCAAAATTTTTTTTCACTTTTTCTTTAAAATTTTTCGTTAAAATTTAAATATTAGCTTTTAAAGAAAAAGTGAAAAAAAATATACGTTAATTTTGTCCAGAAGTATATGTATGTACATATAAAAATTAAAAATAAATGTTACAATTGTTGAATGAAAAACAATAATGTGTGTATATTTAAATATTTAAGATATTATATTATATAGATGTCTTCATTATGTGCATAACACAATTTTTTTGAAAAATGTAAACTTGTGTTAAATTGCTTTTCTAAACAATGCAAAACAATTAGAAAAGGACTATATAATTGTCATATGATAATTGCTAGATGCCACAGCATATCTCTCTGCAGCTTAGAGCGCATGACGTAAAAGACATATGAAATTCAATTAGAAATCATTGCCTTCTGTTAAAACCACATGTGAATAAATCATTTTCACGATCCAAGGAGTTCATGCCGAATGGATAGAAGAGCATCGTTACACGCCAACGATTATCGTTATCGTCAACGTGTCTCGATTCTCGTTCTCTTCAGGTTGCCAATGAACCGATCCAATCATTTACACGAGCAAATACCGAGGAAATCTATGAATTGGAATTGCCGCTATTCCAGAAGACACTATAAATTTTTAATTAAAAAGAAACGCGCCATCACACGTAGATAAGTATAAGAAGCATTTTCGCGCGCGTACAAAACGGACCTCGTCGTTAAAACTTCTCGCGGTTCTTTTCAACGACGCTTCCACTTTTTTTACGACGTCGCTCGTCGCCAACAAGAAGATTCTCAGAATGGAACAGCAATCGCGATGATCCGCTTCTATTTCTCAACAAATACAATTGAAACGAAACTTACTTGATGCCTTTCCCGATCTCATTGTTGTATTCCTCGTTATCGCGACAGTCGCGCAGTACACGGACGATTTTTCTCGTTTCCTGTATCGCAACGTTGTTAAAATTGATTTCCACATTTTCCATCTATAGGATAAACCACGATGAATCGTTCCCATATAAGTTGTAATTGTTTAAAAGCCGATATTGTGCGTGCAAGTTTTATTTAAAAATTTCTACAAAAACTGTGCAGATATTACAAAGTTTACTTTCAATTCGCTTTTATTTTTAGTTTCTTTTCTTTCTTTTGTAATATCGCTTATCCATCTGATATTTTTAATGATATTTTGTAAATATCGCAATGCGCATATGTGTATTTATCAATATGAGTAAAGGAAAAACTAAAAGAGATATCCAAATAACCATTTTTTAAAAGAGTTTATATCTCATCGAGCTGTATGTATTATATAACATTTTTTCTTCATACAAATATTCGTTTAATATTAATACCTACCTTCTCTTTTTCCGCATCTTACAGAATATTTAATTTGCATCTCATAATCAGTTTAATTTACAGAGATTACATCAATAATAAATCCATAAAAAATGTACTATTCGCACTTTTATTTCTGATAATTAGCTTGTAAAATTAAAAATTTAATTAGACGCTATTTTCCTCTGTTAATAATTTTCGATTAAAATTCTCTTATAAGCAAAATTTATTTGATATTAAATGAATAACTAATGTTTCCTGCGTTATATATTTACGTCACTTTAAAAAAAAATTGGATACAAAAATTTAATCTGTGAAAATTTCTAGAGCAATTCGTTTATTATCTATACTTTTATAATACATTGAATCTGACGATATTCTTTAATTTATCTTATATTCCTTCACAGTTGGAAGAAAAATCCGATTTCTCTCTCGACACGTCTTCCCTAAGTATGGTTACGTGTATAATCCATTTTCATTTATCGATATTTTCCACGGAAGTATCGAGTCGCAGTAAATTTAAAAATTGCAATGTGTTATATTTGAAACTTTTCGCTCGCATTCGCACAACATGATCAAAAAATAGAGTATGATAAATGTCCGAGGAAAATTTGTTCGAAATTGGAATAAAACAGCAACTCTGACAGTCATCGATAGTTCGTTGAACATGAATTTCCGTACTGTGAGCGACAGAAATGCAAAGTTCAATCATACGGAGACAATCTAACAAAGGACATTTGCTTCAAAGTACCATCTCAAATATTGATTTTCATATGAGAAGAAATTTAACAACTTTTGCGCAAGCTGATGGATAACGGTTTCTACTGAACTATTATTGAAACGTTATTTTTGTTCCTCTATTATGTTTTTTGCGGCTGCAAGATTTCATGATTTTCAGTTGAAACAGCCTGATACAAAATAAGCAAGGATAAACTGTTATATATAATAAAAATAATGAAAATCCTTAAATTAGTGCAATAATAACTAAATAATAATTTGTATCTAATTCATAAACAAATAGATAAAGAAATGACATTAACATATTTTCTTCATACATAAAATGTAATATATTAAAATATATTATTTTTAAATTATATAAATTTTTATATTTAATATAAAAAGTGTGTTTATATATTTTTATTAAGTCATTCGTAATAATAATATCTTGAAATTAATTTCTTCTCATAAATCGAATACATAAAAATTTTTACTCATCAAAGAGAGAAGCTAGAAGCTACTCTTATTTGACATTAATTCGTAATAAGATAAAGATCATCTGTTTCACTACATGTATGCTGTTTTTTGACAAATCGTGCATGAAAAATTTCCCGTTGCTTGTTTTAATAAACTATTTCGAATAATCAAAATTCGCATTGTGCCACGGAGACGCGAAGCGATTCAATATCAAATTATTAATCTTTCCATTCATTGGTACAATTTCATCACACAGTTTCACATTCGATTACCACAGTACACATTTTTTATTTCTTCAATATAACTGCAACGTTTGATTATAATTCATTCTCAATGTAATAATATTCTATCATATTACATTAATAATATTTTCATCGATAATATGATTTGTTCGCGCATATTTACTTTTTAATAATAAATCCTAATTAGTACTGTACGGAGTTTTAATCATATCCCTCGGAAAGTGCGGAAAATTCGCAGTTGTATGACATAATATAATACAATGATTAAAATTAGTGTTCTATCACAATCAATATAATAACTGTCCGATTAATATTCTGTTAACAATATTGTATTCAGATACGCACGAATATTTCAGGATATATTAAAGGCATGAATATCATGCCCTTACATATCTTAAAGAGGAGACGGACTACACTAATCTATACACAGAGAAAAATATAATGTATACTGTATTCAAGTAAATATTTATTTTAAGTATATTACAAGTTTGTATATCTGCAAATATATCACAAGTTCATCACAAGCATTAAATTTTATTGAATATATTCTGAATTTTAGTAAGCACAGTATTTTAATCGAGAAAATTAAATTAAAACAGAAATTTGATTTGCTTGTTACATAAAGTTGGCGTAAAGTAAGTTTGTATTTTTCTTTGACATAATTTTACAATATTCTTGAAGAGAATATAAATTCTTCTTTCGTGTACATGATAATGAGATTTTCTAACACTTGGGATGAGTATATTTTAAGTCTATTGTCAAGAATATATTCTTTGTTGAAGAAAACTATTAAAAAAGAAAAATAAATTGAGTAATCGCTTTTCTTGACAGTAGAATGATATTTTTTTCTGTGTAAATCAAAAACAATTTTTCAATCTTTAGATTTCTTATCTATTTCATATATCTGCGTTAGCTTATATTATTCTTTAAGATACTCTTTCTTTTCTCGTCTTTTATCGTCGTAAACGTACACAGAGAAAAATGTATACTGTATTCAACTAAATATTCTTTATTTCAAGTATATCATAAGTTTGTATATCCGCAAATATATCACAAGTTTACCACAAGCATTAAATTTTATTGAATATATTCTGAATTTTAATAAGCACAGTATGTTAATCGAGAAAATTAAATTAAAACAAAAATTTGATTTGCTTGCTACATAAAGTTGGCGTAAAGTAAGTTTGATTTTTCTTTGACATAATTTTACAATATTCTTGAAGAGAACATAAATTCTTCTTTCGTGTACATGATAATGAAATTTTCTAACACTTGGGATATATTTTAAGACTATTATCAAGAATATATTCGTTGTTGAAGAAAACTATTACTTAAAAAAAGGAAAAATAAATTGAGTAATTGCTTTTCTTGGCAGTAGAATGATATTTTTCTCTGTGTACGTATACTTGCAAATTAATTGATTATTTTCGCACTCTAGATAACAGTATCGTCACTTCTCTTTAAGTGTAAGACGAGGTAATGCGCCTGACCCGCAGCCAAAGTACTGTCCTGTAATTGGACACCGTTAATGCATCCCGTCCTCGTCCGTCGAACGTGAATAGAATAAGATGACCGCGAAAGAGAGGAAGGATGGCCGGAAGGAAATCGAGGGAAAGAAGAGGACGTGAGGAAGAATGTGACGTGCTCGCGGTTGGTAAGCGTCGTTATTCAGTTTCGCGAAACCGATCTATTTTTGTTGCTGGTGGTTCGTATCTTACATCTCGATTTACCGTCGACAGCCTGTTCAGCTTCCCGTTACATCACTCTCTCTCTCTCTCTCTGTCTCTCGATTTTCTCAATGTCGTCCAGCTCTTACGTAGTTTCCCTGCCGCATAATTCACTCGGTTGCGTTTCCATTCGAAACATCGAGCGTTTTGCATCATTTTTGTTATTTTTCACGAACTTTCCTTTCTCCCTCCCGCCTCATTCGTTTTGTCACAATGCGCACATTTCTTCGACGTGTCTTCTCTGACTTTTTTTCCATTGCTCTTTGCATTTCTTCGGCGTGCATTTCTTGCCGTTTTCAGAATCCTTATTCTTTACCGTCTACTTCAACACAAAACTCCATTGCCTACTTGAAACCGCGATGACCTAAATACGACCCCATTTTTCGATGCCATATGACGTTATAACGTCCTTCGCCATCCTACCGTACTCTGATTTAGAATCCACAACTCCTGGGAGCTTTAGTTTCTCTCGCAGCTCAAAGATGCTAAGCTCGAGATAGAATCGACGACCCTCGAACGTTTCGAAGGGTGCGCGATGGTACCCGGCGCGGCTATATTTCGTTCTCGTGAAAGCGCGATAATCCCGCCAAACTTTCATTTACCGAAGATGGTTCTCTCAGCCCGGACTCGTGGAAGAAGAGGACGGGAAGTAAGGAGAACGAGGAGAAGTAGTGACCAAAGAAATTGAATCTATTACGCGGCAGATTCAGCGATGAAACGCCCAAGGGGTTTATCTTGTTCCGCGCGCCAATGTTCTTGAAAGTTAAATGCTCTTTTGGACTATACGCTTCCCTTCGGTAACAAGAAACTCGATAGGATCGTTCGTTATATAACGGATAATTCAACGTCACGTATCACATTGACTTTTTATTAAAAAATTCCAAGTCTAAGGACGATGAGTCAGATATTCCATCTCTGGAGTTATTCGAGTAGAGAATAATTTACATTATCGGAATTATGTATAAAAAAGTATGTATAAAATTAAATTTCCATATTTTTATAAATCTACACACACACACACACACACACACACAAAACACTATACGTGTATAAATAAGAAATGTCGATTCAATTTGCATGCCATTTCGTAGGGAATTAGTATCTGATATTAATATAGACTAAAAAGTTTGACGGTAAATGGATTTATAGCGCGATGATAGCCAAGGCTTCGTTTACTAAAAGGTGAGACGAGCTCCGGTGCAGGAAGGAATAGAAATTGAATATATTACGGCCGAAGCGTCTCGTTGTATAATGTCAAAGCACGGGTCGTCTATCTTACTGATTTTCTCGGCAAACTCGCTCATTCCTTAGGCGATGCATTCACATCGCCTTTAAGCTAACAAAATATCGCCTGAAGTTTATTGCTGACGAATAAACCGCCCGTGAATTTTAAGCCCTTATATATTTTGCAAATGACGTTTATGCATGCCATGTATGTCAACACTATCATATTTAATAACTGTTTATGTGAATTGTGTTTCAATTCGTTTTTTCAATATGTATCACATTTTATCGCATTTTTTGTAATATTTTAATATTTTTTCTAAATTTTTAAATATTATGGTTGCACATGCGGACGTATTATAGAATAATTCGAGATAAAGGATACGTATATACATATGTATTTTTATTACACATTCGGAAATTGAACATTTCTTTTCAAAGTTTCGATATATTTTATAATCAAGTAAAGAAAATGTTGAAAAAAATCTTAACTGTTGAAGCTTAAAGCAAAGATATTTTAAAAAGATTTTTGCTTTAAAAAAAATTATACTTGTTATTAAAATTCGTCAATATTTGAAATTAAATATAAAATATGAAAAAAAATAGATGATTATACAAGTATTATAAATATCATAAAAATTTGATATATAAAATATTTTTATAGAGTGGGTCAGAATTATGTGCCTTGTATCGAGCTAATTTGAAAAAATATATATCTTTCAATTTTTGGCTTTACATTATATCCGAACATATGTATCAAAAATAAAAAAAAAATCGCGAATGTATTTTTTTATTTAAAGAAAAATATTGGAGAAAAAGAAAAAAATTTAAAGGGCTTTGGAAAAAATTAAAAATAAACACACCCTTGCGATGAGTGTTAGTCTAACGTACCCAGTAAAAGAGCCATTTCCACACATCTATTCGAAATATATATTGATACATCCAACATATCAAAATGCGATACGATATGTTAATGATTAAATTTAACATTATTTAACATTATTTATTATTGTATTATTCAAATTAAAAAATTAATTAATTAAATTGAAAAATTAATGTAATTAATTAATTAAATTGAAAAATTATTAAAGTAAAAGTTTTTTGTTTAGAATTCATAAAATATTGAAAAACCTACATATAAAAATGATAATATCATGCAATCATAGTTTGTTTTAACAATTTTAACAATCTTAAGGAGAGCTTTTTATTTTAAGAAACGTATAATATGAATTAATAATTATAGGCAATTATAAGTTATTATTAACGTGTAGCTAACAACATTAAAATTTGCGCGTGATATTATAATTAATAATTTGAAAAACAAAGTGTGTTGTAATAGTCAATCCAATTTTACAAAAAAATTCATAACAAGTAGATACCGTTATCATTCATTATATTCTCACGGTGTCGTTAGCGTTACAGCTCCCGTGGAACTCACTTTCAAAGAAAGAACGTAATTATAACGGTGACGAGAATTCATAACAAGAAACTATGTTAATGCTTTACGAAACTTAATTATCGAATAAGTAAGGAAAGAGATTTGTATATTAGCCCCTTATAAATTTCTTGCATTAAGATTATTTAATGATAAGAATAGAGCGCGACACGCGCGCGAGTGTCGTTTGAAAGTCCGACGATGCAAAGTGGAACGGAGGAAGACATAGTCTATTATGTACCGAGTCTAATAACAGCTTACCGGAGCTTATTAAAGCTTCTTCATAGTTCCTGGAAGCGAAGTGATTGTTAGAGACATCAAGCGTGGCAATAAAGGGGCAAGACCAATGGGATTTCAAAAAAAGCACTCGTTCTCTAAAGTTTTCTTTTTTTCATAGTAATAACTTTTGCGAGGAAAGAATCATTTATCTTCCTCTTCAGTATAATAGCACAAGGAATCTGAAATTTTTCTAATTAATCGGAATAATTCAGAAGCTGTAAAAAAATGAACGAAAGTATCTCTCGGTATTCCTTTAATTTCCAATGTTAGAAGAGTATCCAATCAACGTTTATATTTACAGCAATGCTGCATATGATATACTAATAAAAATATTTTGTTTTTGTAAAAAATAAGAACTTAACACAGTTTTAAAAACAAAGAATGCCGATGCTGAATGTAAAATATTTATGCATTTTATACGTAAATAAACTTAATTGCTAAAAACAATGTGGAGCAAATATCTTGTTCAAAATAAATTTTATAAATAAAAAGAGTTTTATATATAACAAATAGATTATTTTAATGATTAACGCCATTATTTTTACGTATCTCTTTAAATATTGTTCTTGAGGGCATTTTTATTTATTTGTTTAATGACAGCCCGTCATTAAACGAAAGCTTAATTAGGCGGAGATATCCCGCGTTAAATTCATGAAAATTGGACGGAAGTAGAACATTTATGAAAGTACTTTGATGAGAATGTCGATTAGTGCGACATCGTTATCTCGAAGAAACGGTCGACCAGATTCAAGGAGCAAAACTCGAGCATCAAATGTCAACGAACGACAGTGTTCGAGTTTCGCGAAAGACGATAATTCGTCGCGCAATAATAAAAGAGATCATTTGTCTTCTGAGAATCATGAGTAAAAAAAATAATAATAACGTCTATCCTTACCTTTCCGGAGCCCCTTGAGTTGCATAAGAGAATACCAGCAGCGTGAATTCTGTACTCCTTGTCGAGTTGCTCGTGTTGCCCTTGGATCTTCCTGCAGAAAGCAAAAGAATAGTTTCTAATAAAAACATAAGTAAGAATGCAAAATACGAGCTTCTTCTATTGCGACAAAATTAAATGCATTATAATATAAATGAAATTACGATATATCAAGGACAATATAATTATCAGGAATATTATAATAACGTACTGTAAAACCGAAGGTGTCGTAAATAAAATTTTCGAGAAAATTTGTAAGAGTTTCGCAGGAAAATCCGACACTATTCAAGTACCATTTTAAAGCGCAAAGTGCTCGTAAGAAGTCGTACGAGCAGTTTGGCTATCGCCTCGCAATTCCTTGGCTAGAAGCCTGAGCCGCCATAACGAGAGGAAGATGGCATTCTCACGGCCCACTAGCTCATTTTCCAAGGGACTCTCAGCCGGTGATTTACAAACTGAAAAAGTTTCTCGCGCGAGCAACTTTGGCAATTACGGGAAAGCAAACAATCTTATAAATTAGGGCTCTCTCACATTCGCCTTCTTTCTCACGCGACGATCCTGTGCACTCGCAAGCGCAAGACCGAATACAAGAGCGAGCAGAGTTCCGCGTCTATTCCGGAAATTCTCCGAAACTTGACGGTGCAGTAAAGTTCGGAAGGGAATTAATTGCACGGGCAAGGTATCGCATGGGCTTTTTTGTCGATTGAGCTGATTTTGAAAGCGGTTGCAGGACCCTCAAACAACGTACAACGAGCTACAGCGATAACATGCTAATCTTGCCTTACAAAGACTTTGCTAATAACGCACTGTATAGGAAATGCTCTCGTCGAGAGAACCCGTAGAGGTGTTAGCAGCATTAAATGATATTTTATATATTTTAAGGCATTATCTAGAATTTAATGTAAAATATCAAAAATTTAAATGAATATAAAATATCAGCCAATATTGATATCCATCATGTTACTCAATATTTCAAGACTGCATTATGAATGTGAAAAATTGTATTTTTTTTCAGATTTTCACGATATTAGAGATTTAGATATTTTTTTTTAAATGTAGATTTCTCCAAATTATTAATATCCAGCATTAAAATAAAAATTTTTTAACATTTCTCAAAAATTATTAAACAATATAAGTATTTTTATATAATATAACTGTTTTATTTCTTTCTCACGAAAGAAAATTAGACTTTGTAGATAAACGAAATTATGCAAAATATTTAAAACATACACATCCCACCTATCTGTTAAAGAATTAAAGAAATCGTTGTCTAGAATTTATTATTTAAGCTGATTCAACATATTTATTACATTATATTATAATACTTTTAAATACTTTTCTGGTAAAAATCAAGATTGTTTAAAAATTTTGTTTAAAGATTTGATGGCAAACAATATATCGATTGTGATGTATGTATGATTTATTTCGATGACTATCATATCTATCGCAGGCAAAAAATTTATTATAAATATAATTTTCAATTTAATATTTCACATAATATGCTAGAACATTATACATATTTTATACATATTTTATCGAGCAAATTTGCATAAGCGTTATCGAGACTCCCTTTTTTTTTTTCCTTTAGACTTTCTCTTCAAAGGAATTTTCGCACTACCGTCGAATCGATTTAAGCAAAGGTTACGCATTCGATTTCCGCCGCAAAGTATCTAGGTTCCACGACCCGAGAACCTTTCTTTTCCTTCACGCAATTTCTCTTGCCTCGACCATGGTAGGAATATATCATCGTAGAATAATCCCGAAATAATGAATATGTAAAAGGCACTTTTATCGATATGAAATTTTGCATTTATTACACTTTGATCTCATAATTCTTCTTAGTTAATAATTTCTGAAAAAATGAATCGTTGTCACCTCGATAAAATTTGACCGATGCACAAGCTAAACCTCGGATCTCAACCTTGCAAAAAAGATCATCAAGTACGGTGCTTCCGGAGCGATCTCGTTAAATGCACATCGGAGATAAGGTCGATAAAAGTTCTAGCGATATCCGCTGTCTCATAAATTTATCAGTGCTGCATAATCAAGGAGCTAGCCGGCTACGAGAGGGCCGGCTTGTGCAAACACGACGTGGGATACCGCAAACGCGAGGAGACGGTAGCTGCGCAAACAACTTGGCCGTTAGTACGCGTGAAATAAAGGAGTCTGGCATCCCGCTGACCTGTACCCTTTCTCAGAACGTTGCTCCAGCGCCTCTCGTCCGTTTATATAACGCGAGGGGACGGGAATAATTCCGAAAGCATTTGCAAAATAAGGTAAAGCAGGGCCCCTGGGAACCGCGTCGTGCTTCCACTTCCGAGTCGATTCATTATGGAGTCGAATGCGAACTATTTACGATGAGTCGCGAAATTGAACTTTACGCGCGACGATACGTTAATGTAAAAGTTGCGGAACACTTTGTAATTTTGTATATCCCGTAAACTGAAAAGTTTAAACCTTACAATTAGTATTAATGAGTTAAGCTTCGTTAGGAAGTAATTTCGGTCGTTATGTTCGCTTGAGCATTATGCTAAGGAGTATGCTAAGGGTAACGCGATGAAATATTTTCTGATGAGAGTGTAAAAGTGCTGCGATAAAATTGTTACTCCGTCACGGCACCGCCCGCGTTAAATCTTTTACAAGTTAAGCTCCCATGGGAGTCGGTTCTAACGTAAAGTTCGCGTTTAGTTCGCGTTTTATCTGCCTCTTAGTGAATCCGTTATTCGAAAAAGCTTCCTCTGTACATAAAATTATTTTCCTTGTCATTATATACATACATAATGTATATGAAAACTTTTTCTAGAGAGAAAAATTATTACGCGTGAAAAGATTTTTAAAATATTATGTACCAGCACACACACACGCGAGAAAACACCCGGTATTAAAACTGTTTAAAAGGAAATAATTGAATTATGTGAAAAACCATGTACAGCATTCTAAATTAGAAAAGAATTTCACATATGCTGATTTTCAAATATTTTCGTTTCTGAGATATATCAGTAATATCTATGAGTTTACACGCTAAGGGATTTTTAAAGAAAACTTACGATATAGCGTGAAGTAATTCCTGTCGCTGTTTTTCCTTCACCTTTACGCTTCCGCCTTCCTCGAGGGCTACTTGCAATTCCCTTTGCAAGACTGCCAATTTGCGGCGCTCTCCTTCCAAGAGTAACGAAGTGACCTGAAATAGCATTTCAATAAGTAAATGTTCGATACATCACATCTATTGTTAATCGTACATGTAAGTACATATAAGTCGAAATGTCAAATTTTGAAATAGCGATCGAAAAAGAGAGAGAGAAAAATTCCTTTCCAAAAGAAGATTAATATCTCG
The DNA here is from genome assembly GCF_003227725.1 of Camponotus floridanus. Taxonomy (NCBI): domain Eukaryota; kingdom Metazoa; phylum Arthropoda; class Insecta; order Hymenoptera; family Formicidae; genus Camponotus; species Camponotus floridanus. Next base: position 891,917 of record NW_020229314.1, on the reverse strand, counting down.
TATTTTATGTCTAACGATAATATAATTAATAGTTATATATTATTGTTGTATATTCCCTCCTCTCATAAACAATAATTATAAATTAGTCGTTAACAGTTATTGATTCTGTTAAAATATCCAACAATTCTATTATTAGTATATTTGTTTTACGAAATTACTCTTATCAAATACATACTTGAACTGTGAATTATCTCTTATCAAATACATACTTGAACTGTAGTGCAACTGAGAATGTGTTGATAATAAAATTAACATTGTTTAACACTACAATTGACAACAAATTATTGCAACACTTCAAGCATATTTGATCTATCGTATTTTGAGCCATCATACTGATTTTCTCGAAAAATAGTTCGTTATCTGAAGGATGTAGACTTTTAGATGCTGGTACAAATTCTAACAAAGGAGTTTACAGACTTTATCATGTAAAAGGTAAAAAATGATTTTCTAGAAAACCCTTTGTCACCCTATAAAATTTTAAAAGACACAGCATGACTTTTTTTGTAAAAAAATATCAATTTTTCAAAGTTTCTGTCCTAGGTTTAAAGGTAATAAAATTATTTAAAAAAAAGAGCTTTCCATGCTGGTTAATTTCCTGCTGTTGCTCCAGTCGCAAAGGAAGAATCTGTTATTTTTATCATCCGAGAACGCATTCGATAAAAGAGGGAATATTGCAACGTAAGACTATATCAACTCATGGCAATACAGTTCTTCCTTCAGCAATCGCACGTTGGTATTCAGATCTTCTGTTTTCTTCATCAACTACCGATCGAGCCTGTTGACTCTATTTCTTATCTCTCTTTTATATCTTCTTGTTTATACAAAAACAAATAATCGAATAATCACTTTTTCGACAAGTTTAAAAAACAAAATTATTAATAATCTCAAATAGACAATAAAAGACGAGATAATAGTAAAAACTTATGCATTCTTTTGTAAACAAAAAAAGACAATAATTACAATAATTATATTAAATTTTGAAACTCCTTTTACTCGTGTAGCACTTTCTTGTTTATATTTTCTATTAAAAAATATTAATTTCGAATATAAAAAGTGAAAGAACAAGACCGAAGAAGTGTATATTCGTTCTAAACGCTCCGAAAAAATGGCGCTCTCTCGCATGTTTGCATTTACGTTTATAACGAATTCGCTTTCGTCCGCGCACGAGATGCATCGTGCGAATCTCTTCTCGTACGCAACGACGCGTGCAGATACGTGCTCACGCACGTGCACACGTAAATCATTGTGCTGCATTCACACACGGATAACTCGTCACGTGCGTGCATGCGTGTCGCACGTGCGTACACATACGCGCCCGAGCCGGGAAGATAGCCGCATAGATAACGACTCGTCTAAGCTCACTGCGCTCTACGAAGGATATCGCGCCTGCGAAATTATGCGTTCCATAATTGCGAGAGCGCTTCTCCTCCCTTTATGCGATTGTATAAATTATTATTGCCGGATGATACGTGCGCGAATTCGCGACAAGAGGTGGAAGCTTGCGAGATGCGTTCGCGAATGCGTGTCGTGCAGTTCTTCTTAATCGATCCATCATTAACCGGTTCCCCATCGAGATCATTAGGGTAAAATTGTAAGAGATATTGCCAAGATGCGTTCTACATTCCCCCTTATCCTTTCTCCTTTCTACGCTATGCGTATCTCTCTATGTTTTTTTTTTTCATAAGCATTTACTTTTTTTCGTGAAAGTAGAAATCTGACAGTAAATATGGAATGATTAAAATGAAATTAGAAGGATCAATAAAATAAATTAAAGTATGAGAGGCGCAAGCCCAAACGACATAAATCAATAGAGAAATGGTGAAAAGATGGTAAAAGGATGGTAAAAAGAAAAATATGATAAAAGGGAAAGGCCAGAAATGTGCTAAAAGAATAAAGGAACTGTGGATGTAAATACATTGTGCGCAGAAAATATTATATTTATAAAAATAAAAGAATATAATAAAATAATATATAACAAATAGGAAAAGAGAATCGAATATATTCAACATAAAATTATCTATCGTTGTTGTGACAACCCAACAAATTAATTAATCATCAACTATATAATAAATATTTATCAGTTATAATCGCGATAGAAGACAATTATATATATTGTTTTTTCTATCGAAATATATTACTATATATGTATAATTACATTATCATCAGGATCTATGTGGATATTAGTAGCCATACAAGAATTAGACTTTATAGTAAAGAGAAATTAGACTTTATAGTAGTAAAATATTTATACTAGTTAGAAATTAAATTATATCGAGTCTCACAGGCGGTACAAGTGAATTCGATTCAAACAGTATTTACAAGTACATCACGATGTGCACCTTTGCGTATAATAATTTAAAATTTATCTTATCCTGTACATCAGGAGGCGGCGTAACATTCAGCGATAAATCAAAAAAATACGCGATAATGAAATTATAATTTTCTACTAACAAGTTTATATTTCCCTCATGTTCTACCGTCCAACATGTGAACAACAGAACGGAAATTGATACATCACGCACCATTATATACCATTACAGAAATAATTCTTAATTTGTGTAATATTTCTGTAAGTAAAAAACTTATATAAAAAAAGAATAGACTTTCCTGCATTCTGAGAAAAATAAAATATTTCGTTTAGCGAATTGTAACTTGCCTAAATCTTTTTAACATATAGTTTTCACGCAAAGTATGCTATATTTTAGAAATTGGTCGAGAACTATCTCTACATAATGTACACAGAAAGAAAGGACATTCTCGTTTTGAAAATATATTTAGTTTTAATATGGAAATCTTGAAATGAAATTATATTGTGTTAATTAAAGAAAAATTCAATTGCTTACTTGAATGAAATTTTATATAATTTAATCGAGAAAAATATATTCTTATGATTTAAGATTTAATTTTCTTGAATGTAAAAGACACAATATTAGATAGAAAATAACATTTTTAAATCAAAGATTATAATTATCTTAAAGTAAAATTAAATAATTATATATTCTTGACAATTACAATATTAAAATAAGATATTAATATTATAATAAGATATTATAATATTAATTAAAAGTTAAAATTATTAAATTCTTCTAAGAAGATTATAAATTGTTGCGTATATACGAAACAATGAACGCGTTAGTTTAAGTATATGATTTGACACTTATTTTCTTTCTGTGTACAATAAAATTTTATTGCGTCACGAAAAGCTCAAACTGACAATGAGTTGCAGACGTTTCGAATTCTACACATATGCCAATAGATATCGTTTCGGAAAATACAAAAGAAATTTCTTTACAAGTGAAAATTCCATTCCTTCTACGTGCTTATAAAGCTGAGAATTTACTTCAACAAGTAAGTTGCACACAAATGGTTACATTTGCTTCACTTTAATAAAGTCTCGCCACTTCGATTGTTCAATCGAATGTCTCTAGAGGTCCTCGAGAGAAGAGACTTGAAGAGTCACGTGGCTTTGTTTCAGCCCGAAAAGTTTTTCGAGAGATAATCAGAACTTCCTTGGAGAATCTTTCAGTCCGCTATCAGTCGGAAATCGTGATTGCGTAGCGTGTCGATTATATTCACGCGATCGCCGGAAGTTTCCGAACGCTTCTGAGATCAGGACGTGTGAGGAAACATGTCCGTCGTCGAAGTACAATGCTCGCAGTCTAAACTATCTTACAAGTATGAACAAACTTCGATAAGTCGAGTCAAGTCAAGGCGACACACAAGTGTCGAAACAAACTTGATCAGGGATCAAACTTTAGTCGACAAAATTCCGATCGTCTTAAGAAAAGAAATCAAAATTCGCATTATTACTTTCCAAAAATATATAATTACAACTACTTATTTATTATATATTTTCTTAACAAATGTTTTAATCATCTTGCTATGATTATATCGCCCAAAAATATTTATATTCAATAAGGGTTGTCCTTATATTGTCATTTTATCTTCACGCTCACTGCAGACACGAATTTATTTCAGTATTCTACACTTAAATATATATTAAAATATGAACTACAATTCTATTAAATTTTCCACTTTATGACAAATAATGCTGACAGTTGCATCGTAAAACGGATACGGAATGGACTTGGCCGTCTGTCGAAATAAAACATTGCGCAACTTCTTGGTACACTGACTCTGGTTATTAAAGATCGCTGCGATACGATGCTGATTATGAAGGCACCGAGTTATTATCCATCTATCGTAATCGCGCATCCTTGCGCCAAGTTGAGAGATCAGGAAAATAAAATGATTGCTTTTATCGTGACTGGATGAATGTTTTGTTAAATCGAATTTTATGCATAATCGCTCAATTACCGCGTAATTAAATTGTTATCGATATTTTATCACTTTACTCGAGCAGGCACCCTTCGTAGGATCCATAAAATGCTGGTAGCACTGGGGATTGCATAAAATCTTTGCACTCGCATATATCACAGAGAAAAACATCATTCTACTGCCAAGAAAAGCGATTACTCAGTTTATTTTTCTTTTTTTAAGTAATAGTTTTTTTCAACAAAGAATATATTCTTGACAATAGTCTTAAAATATACTCATCACAAGTGTTAGAAAATCTCATTATCATGTACTCGAAAAAAGAATTTATTTTCTTTTCAAGAATATTATAAAGTTGTATAAAAAAAATCACTTTACGTCAACTCTATGTAATAAGCAAACCAAATTTTTGTTTTAATTTAATATTCTTAATTAAAATACTGCACTTACTAAAATTCAGAATATATTTAATTAAATTTAAAGCTTGTGGTAAACTTGTGATATATTTGCGAATATACAAACTTATAATATATTTAAAATAAATAATATTTACTTAAATACAGTATACATTTTTCTCTGTATACGTTTACGACGATAAAAGACGAGAAAAAAAAGAGTATTTTAAAGAATAATATAAACTAACGCAGATATATGAAATGTAGATAAGAAATCTAAAGATTGAAAAATTGTTTTCGATTTATACAGAAAAAAATATCATTCTACTGTCAAGAAAAGCGATTACTCAATTTATTTTTCTTTTTTTAAATAATAGTTTTCTTCAACAACAAATATATTCTTGACAATAGACTTAAAATATACTCATTCCAAGTGTTAGAAAATCTCATTATCATGTATATGAAAGAAGAATTTATTTTCTCTTCAAGAATATTGTAAAATTGTGTCAAAGAAAAATCCAATTTACTTTACGCCAACTTTATGTAGTAAGCAAATCAAATTTTTATTTTAATTTAATATTCTCGATTAAAATATTGCACTTATTAAAATTCAGAATATATTCAATTAAATTTAATGCTTGCGATGAGCTTATGGTATATGTGCGGATATACAAACTTGTAATATACTTAAAATAAATAATATTTACTTGAATACAGTATACATTTTTCTCTGTGTACGTTTACGACGATATTTGGCCGCAACGTATTCTATCTCAGGATACAGGAAAATACTTATGTAACTAGAGACTATACACATTTAAAGGCAATGTTACACTAAAATCTCTGCATACACACATAGAAAATGACATAACGAGGCATAAGCTCTCTGTAGACATTTGAAAGCTTCGCTTTTTTTTAATTACTAAATCCCAGCACGCAACCGCGTAATTACTTCAAGAATCCTTCGCGGTTTTGCTTTCAAGTAATGACCCTAAGTATGTGCGATTGTACATTGACATGCTTAGGCCACCGACACGCGGAATTCTAATTTTGAGATGCTGAGGAAGATATCTCATTGTAATTAACGAGTTTCTTAATACAACACGTTAATTTATACACATTTATACTTGTATATAACTCTGCGCATTAATAATTAATAACTTTTATTTTCCCAGGCAAAGGATCGAGAAAAAGAGTTAAATTATATCTCATTTTCGAAATGATCGATTCATTTCAAGCAAGCAATCGGCTACTCGTCGATTCATTCAGCGGCAAAGTACGATCCTTAATTTCGCTTTCCATTAACTCAACGATCCTCTCGACCGCAATTCTGTTATGTCGGAACATTGCTACGATCGAAACGGATAATATTATCCGCGATGAAGCAAATTAACCGGCAAGTCTGGAGAAATCTAGCAAAGGAGAGTTAAGAAGAGAGCGAAATCTCTTGATCGCTTTTAAGCGAATGTGATTTGCGCGCATGAAACCGCCAGCTTCAACAACATTTAACTATTTAACATCTAATGTCGCCAATCGTGCATCTAAAGCGGAAAAAGACACGTAATTGAAACACGTCATCTCGGCTAATTTAATTAGTCATGCCCGTTCGCATGTAAAGAGTCCCTAAATACCTACGCTAATCGCTCACTCGCGTTCTTTGCCTTCTTCTTTTTATCTTCAGAAGCATTATCATAACTCATTTATACGTTGCTTCGTGATCTCAGTTGTGTTAGTTAAATTGTCTCCAAATTTCGTGGATAGCTTTTAGAATGATTGAATTATTCGTAATAGATGAAATTATCGAACATAAGATCTTGACAAATAAATCTTTATAATTATATAAAAATAAAAATCTTTATAATTATATAATTATTTATAATTATACAACTACGTAATCTGATTGATGAAAATGTACTTTCTTTTTTTTTTATAATCAGATTATTCACATATTGAACAATCAATCTTTATTTATGCCACCGGAATCAAACTGCTTGAATAATGGCTCATCATTTAGAAAACAAAGCGCAGTATGATGTTTGATATCGCTCGTATTCACATGAATGATTCATTCCGTTATACGTACTTCGTGTAACATACTGTGTTACATCGTTATGGAAACAATCCATATGCAATACGGCACTTGTAATGTCCATATACATAATACAAGATAATTTGTACAAAATTACTTTGATTTGTCACGTAATTGAATTTATGAGGAAAGATCAGAATCTACCTTCTAACGATAAAAACAAATCAGCAGAAAAGAATGTACAAGAATTAAACAAGATACTAGATCTTTGAATATATAATTCCGATTTTATACGACAATTACAATACATCATTCTTTGCGATTAGCGCAAAAGTGAAAACGATCCAGGATTCACGGGACCGTAACCGGGTTGTGACACAAGTGTGCAAAACTTGCGAAATGCGTCCGTTTTTTTCCTCTTGATAGCGCGATATTCTGAGTAAATGTCATTTCGCAAAGATGACAGCGCGCACCGAGAATGATCGAACATGTATCGACTATGTGTAAATTATGAGAAACGTACTGAAGGTTAAACGGGATTCAATGCCTTCGCGAGAGAGAATTATTCTGTTTTTGTTGCATTTTTTGAATTATAAAAATTTATTGTAAACGTCGATTTGTTGTAAATATAGATTAAGCTAATAGTCGTTATAAATTTGCTGATAATATCGACAGAGCGTTGAAAATTGCACTAATCATATTCTTCAGCTGTCATTGAATTAAAATGCTAAAATGCTGGCCGCGCCAATGCACGTACGATTGTTCGATAAATTGCGAAATTTCGTCGCATGACTGCCGCTAACCTGTAGTTATTACGTCATTCGTTTATGATCGTTCAGCTTCGTACACTAATTACTGCATAATTATAGTTCCGCCTTTCCATTTCTGTCTCCTATATAACTCTATGCGTGCAATGTTTCCATCCCTCGTATCAATTTTCAAATGTAATTTCCTTATTACAATGAAATTTTTTGCTACTGCACAATTTTGTCTTTAAAATTATTTTCCAACAGTGTTTCTTTCTCTATTGTTCTGTTCATTCTCTGCATTTGTTCTCTTTCTCTCTTCTCTATAATATAACATAGCTGTCGCATACAATAATTTACACATATATTTCTGAATTAATGATCTTTTTAGCTGAATGGCTTCTTTATTTTGAATTAATGCTTTAGATTGAATTAAACTAAATTATTGAATAATTATTTAAGAATAATTATTGATTGAATTTTTGATTGAATTAGACTAAATTATTTTAAAATAATTATTCAATAATTTAGTCTAATTCAAGCAAAAATGGATAGAAAGCAGAGAAATGATAGATAAAAAAACATGATTGGAAAACAAATTTCCAAAGCCTGATACTGGTAATAGCTGACTTTACTAGCATCTTGTACACGGTCCATTGATCCGAGAAGAGCGGAGAAAGGTGCAATTATCAGATCGTCGTGACAGGGAAGAGAGTACAGTAAACGAACTTTCCTCGGTTGTCTCTGTTTCAGATGACTGGCTGCTGTATCGGAACCGACATGAGCTTTCTGGGTCGGGCCTCTCACTGGCCTACACTAGGATCGCGGGCAAAAGTGACCATTGAAGTCAATCAGCGTGCTCTCGAGTGAATGGGCAACCAATTCCGGATCGAATGTATTCTCGCCCTCGTCAAGGATATCGGAGATCGCGTATTAAGTTACGCTCGCTCCTCTTTTTCGATCTCGTTTCGATCTTCGAGAACTCGCCAAACATAGGAATTAATTTAATCGCACAATTTATGTAATCTTTCGTACGCGTTTCGGCCTAGTGAGTTAATTGCTCGCTGAATCTTACCTCCAATTGAACGCCAAAGAGGTCTCTTGATCTTCCGGGCCTGGGAGCGTTCAGTTCTTGCATCTCGGCTTCTCGTTCTACCAGTCCCATTTCCTCGAGATACCTGCATACGCAACAAATGCACTTGTTAAATTGCATTATAGCTTTAAATGGAACTTTTTGCTTCGCTAATAATGAGATAATATATTTAATATAAACGACTACGGTTGAAAGATATTACCACGTGAGTCATACACTGTTTGAATAATCGGAACAGTTTCGCAATCATCGCGCATAATATCGAAAGTGTAACACGAAACCTTCCATTAATTAGTAACGCTTTTTCCTTTGATCGAAATAATAATTATAACATATAAATTATTAATCGCGATGCCAACATTAGAGAAAAGTAACGATGTTACAACGAATGAGTTTAATACAAATATGCTATTTTCTTTCTCTCTATGATATATTAAATCCGTTTTCTAGTTTTGCTCGTGAAGCGGAGTATCAGTAAAATAATAAGTATCATAAAGCATACAAATGATATATATTAAGCGAAACGAAATCAGAAGTTTCATTAGCGAAACTAAAGTGTTCCAACAGAAACGAGGCAAGCTTGATATATACGAAGCACCCTGCAGAGAATATGAATAATTCAATGGAGAAAAACTCACGACTGTTCTAAATGCGTTTAAATGTCTGCAAGCACGCTGCGAATACAAATCTAGCTTTTACGTGAAAGATACTTAAGATAATTAAAGCCATCGAGGACGATTGCCAATTCCCCTCTTCTTCCGCCAGGATTCTTATGCGTTATAGTAAAGAAGATTCGCGTGATATCAAAAAACTTTTGCTCGTGAATATTCGCGAAAAATTTTCTTAAACGATCAATTTGTTGTAAAAAGTTGTATGTATTTCATTAAATTAAAAAATCTAATACAAAAACGAGGGAAAAATAAAGACACGTATATTTTATGAGATTTATTGTCAAGTTTATCACTGTATTGTAAATCATTGTATTGTAATAATTTGAGGAATTATAGTGTAAGATTTAAGGGTTATGCCTAATCAACAGATGGAAAAAGGTATAATGTTTGGGAATTTTTTTTGAAGTGTAATAATTTTTTTTTACAAATCAATTTTTATTCAAAAGTACCAATATTAAGGATGTTCTTATATATTTTTTAAAATGAAATATTAAAAAATGTAAAAGTTATAACTATTCTCCCGGATATTATTTTTTAAAAAGCGCTGCGTGATGAGCAGTGCTATTCGAAACTGATTCATCTGATATCAAAAATTCGATAAACTGTAGTGAATATATGAAATTGTCTAATAGATGAACGAAGGATTAATCAATAAATTGTTTTGGGACAAAATGGCAACCATTTGACTAAGATATTCTTCTTTGACTTAAAAGTTGCTTATTTTTTATTAAGTAAAAAAAGTATTTATTAAAGAAAATCCTTCGTTCATCTACTAAATTTTTATATGTACAAGAAGCCTGTAAAATTTCAAGAAAATCGGTGTAACAGTTTTCAAAATATCTCGCTCACCGACTGTGAAAAAATGATTTCGAAAAAAATGCGTTTAAAATTTGTATCAAATTTACGTTTAAATAAAATGCAGATTTTTTAAATTTACACAGAATCCTCTATTTCGGGCCCATATATATTTAGTTTATTTAAACTTTCATATATTGGCTTACTAGCCCTCAAAACATCAAAGTTTTATAGTCGTGTTTAAACAAAGTTATACATTCTGGCGCTTCGTGAAACATACACTTATAACTTCGTCAATTTGCATATGAATAATTTAAAACTTTTAGGGAATATTTTCAATATGATATACTTGATTAAGGAAATGTAAAAAACATAAAAATCAGTTTTTTTTTTACTTTCATGATTAGGCATAACCCCTTAAATTAATTAGCATTCGTAAAGTTTGATCTACTCATCTTCGCTAGGACTCGACTAAAAAGGTTACATACTTCCTCTAATTTCACGCACACATAGCACTTTCGCGTAAACGTCTCGTTGGCATTTAAAACAATTACGACGGCGCGGTCATTACCGTCGGCGCCGGGAATACCGCGACATCGCATCGTCGTCAGAGCGTGCGAATCACGCAAGCATTATCGGCGCGATCCTACGCCGAGGAGAAACAATAAGAGCCGAGAGCGAGGTACTATGACTCGCGAGAAGAACAGGATACATCTCGGACATGATACCGGCAAACTTTCCCGCGATGTGAATCATTCGCTAAAAGCGGCGTAAATACGGTTTAAATAGCGGTAAACGCATTATACAACATGTTCCTGTAAACATGTGCGTGAAAAAATTCGACAGGTGATTTCCGGGGTAATTTTTGCCAAATTTAAAATATTAAAATTTTAAAAAGGGACTTTCAGGATATTAATATGTATGAAATTTTTTCAAGAAGTCGCTGGCTAAAATTTTTTGCACATATTTAGAAGCACCTTGTAGACAAATCGCGCGAAATTTTGCCGATCGCGAAAATGCGCAGCATCTTCTTCTTTATTTGAAGAGATGAATCGATGCATCAGTCAGAGAGTTTGGAGAGGGAAGACAACGAGATCGACTAGTCGGCAGGATGCACCGCAACAATGCGCCTAGGTTTACACGCACAAACAATGGTCGATACGCGGCGCATACGCCCTTGTACCGTTATCTCGTTCACCGCGAAATTATCCGCTAATTATTTGTAATTAATCGTAAGACCGCAAGGCCGGAAAGTTCTGACAAGCTCCAAGACATTTTCCATTCGCGCGGCTGCGCGGTAATCTATCGTGTTACAACATCGGTTGTTAACGTTGTAACGAGCGCGTCGTTGTAATTGCGCCGGACGTAATTGCTTTCTCCGGATAATTCGTAATTGCATTATTATTATTATCATTACTCTTTTTTTTCTCCCGACCGTTTTAATGCGTCGCGCAATTAGGCGCATAATTAGTCGTTAGCGACTACTAAGCTATTCTCGTTCCGCGTCTTATACTAATAGCAAATTCGTCTTATTACTTTGCAAGTGTGTGCTTTATTTTCCCTGTTACTCTATTACATCTTACATATTACTATAAATATATCTTTTGTGTTCTCTTCCTGGTAAAATCAAGTATTCTTCAAAAAGTCTTGATTTTTTTCAGATTTTTTACATTTAGTTTTATCAAGTGGCTTTTAAACATTTTTCTCTTGTGTAGATTTTAAATGCTATTTTCTCAGAGATTTTCCAAATTCGGTCTAATTTTATTCTGTAGAATACTTATGAGATACTTGAACCTAATTTTATTTTAAAAAATTGAAAAAAATGTTATTATCTTGAAATAAGATATTTCAATTTGATTAAAATTTATTCATTTCCTGAAGATTAGAAAAATATTAATTATCAATTTTTTATTCTATTTAGATTTAGTTTCCCAAAAATGTGTTCTCTTTCATTTTTGTCTTGTAGACTTTAAATGCTATTTTCTCAGAGATTTTCCAAATTCGATCTAATTTTATTATTTAGGGAAAATTAAAAAATAATAAAATATTATAGCCTTAAAATTAGATATTTCAATTTGATTAAAATTTATTCATTTCCTGACGATTAGAAAAATATTAATCGTCAAGTTTTTATTCTATTTCGATTTAATTTCCCAAAAATGGATTCTCTTTCATTTGAAAAAAATTCTTCGAGTAAAATATAAAACGAGATAAATTGATCGATTATCAACGGAACAAGTTGTAAAACGATGTATGGAGTACTTTCCCGAGGCAAAGATTCTCTCGGCTACGCGCGTGAAGCGGAAGCAGAAGACAACGGAGGAGACGAGTTAGTCCTAACGGGATCGCGATACGGATCATTAGCGTTGTTTAATCTACAAGCGAGCATTCTAATGCAATCGCGGAGGAGGGGGACAATCTCGTACGGCCTGTAAAATCAGCTGCGTCATGAGAAGAAATCCTTCTGCTTCGATTTCTGCGACGTCTCCCGAGTCATCGTTACAAACGTTATGTAATTTCCGTCGCTGTAAAATCGGAGTTTTACGACTGCGTCGCGTCTCGTCGTCTATTCGCTTTTACGTTTAATTTAAAAGAAGAAACTGACGATTAATAACTATTAAGAAAACATTTGAAACACGTCTTCGCCTAATATTTAACTCGAGTGTCTAATCTAATTGCGATAACGATCATTAGTAGATCGGATGTTCTAATCGATAAAAAATGTTTTTGCAAGAATAATGATAATTAAAGTTCTTCGCTGGTACGTTAGTGTCACGCAGCGTTCCCCAGTGTAAACAATGCCATCGAATGCCACCCCTGTCATTGTCGTATCCGATGCACCGTCCACGGACGACGGACAAATAATAAGCAGTAATAACAACGTATGGACGTTAAACGTGCCAGCACATTACAACCCTGGGTCTAATCATTACTGACGATCTTGACGAGCCATATCGTTGCATTGCAGCTACTATCCCCCTTTTACGCTTACTCTTTTACCCTTGGCCGCATGTAAACTTGGCGCAATCGCTAGATCGACATTAACTTTCATTTCGTGTAAACCTTGCATGTGTATTTCCAACAAAAAAATGGATGGAATAAAACAGCCGGTGGAAATTAAACTTACAACAAGTTGCAAGTTCTTAATCTCGTAAAAAAAACAGGTCGGCTTTATAATTTTAATAAAATATTAAAACTCTTCTTTTTATATTTAACTTCACTAAGATAAATTTTACAACAATAAATAATACAGAAAAACTTAAAGAGCATAGTATGTGTGTTTATTTATTCTTGAATGGTACAAGTCTCGAAAGTTTTTAAAATTAAATTAAGAAAGTAATAAACAGAATTCGAAAAATTCTTGATAAGAAAGTAATTAACAAAATTCGAGAATTCTTAAACAGTTTCTCGATTAGATCTTATTCAATCAAAAATAAATATTAGTGTCGATATTAGATGGTCGAGAATATAAAAATTATAATTTCAAATTAATACATTTTATCCCACTTGGATATTTTCAACGAGATATCACACGAGTGAAAATCATTTACGTATCATCAAAGTTTTCCTAATAACTTGCGAAGGAAATTTAAACATTCAGATAAATACCTAAAATTATATCGTGATGAAAAACAATAAAATATTTTATAAATGAGTAAAAAAATGACATATACTAATGAAGAGACTATTGTAGGTGTAAGAAAAAATTGTCAATCGGTAAGAACACAGAAAAATAACATGTCATACGTTAAAATGTCATGTAGCGATATAATGAGATATCAAAGAAAATATTTAAAACAACGGGACTCGAAGACATAAATAAACATGACATACCTGACCCCAGATAAACACGGTCGATTCAAATTTTGTGAGGCTTATTAATAATCGGCAAATGAGAGAAATATGCAAAATTTTTTTCATTCTATTTTCTAATAATATTCATCTTTCACAACCGATAAAACTCGTGATAATGCATACGTGCATCGTGCATGCACGCTTATCGTAGTACGGAAGTTTATCACGAGCTAGATATATGCATTCCTAGAAAAAGCAGGAAGGTTAGTAGTAACAGACAGGAATATTTTCTTGCAATTTCAGGACCTGCATTAGCGTGCCCGTCCATAGAGTCGGCTTCCAAGAACGCGCGAACGTAGTCCGTTAGCACGCGAGGTGGTTGATTTTGTTAAAGGAGACCATGCAAATGTATGGTTCGCGATTTATTTCTCGCATTTATTCGCAAACGGAAGTAAAGCTAGTTGCCGTCTACTCGACCGTCAGATAAGAGAAAGATCACGGGGTCACTTGGCTTTAAAAATGGCCTTGAACGTATCATCATCTCCGAGCTCTCTCTCTTCCAATAATCGATCAAGACCTTTTTTCGTTCGTTAACGATTATTTTGTCAGAAAAATTGACACCTTCTTTTATTTCCAGAGGAGAGCAAAGAGGAAGGACCATCGCGCGGCCAATGTCGCCGCTCTGAGAATAACGACATTAACATTACCGGTAGTTCCAAGTAGGTCGGAACTGTCGAGATAAACGAGCGATTGAGACCAGTGACCACTCCTTGACCTAGACGTCTCGGCATTAACCTGGTCCGACCTACTCTTCATCCTGATTTTGTCGGAGCGAGCAATGTCACGGGAACGCGCAACCATAAAAATTGATCTACCGAAGTCGAGATATCGGTATAAATATTTTATCAATACCGCAGAGGAAGTGAATATATATTTTAATCTAACGTATTTACAATGAGATTGTTTAGTACGTCGTGTCACGCGATTGTTATAGTTACAGAGTGAAAAAAATAAGTAAATATCTTGGTTAGATTTTATATCTCTTGAGCATTTATTTTAATCAAAATATGATGTTCAAATAATTCTAGAAACTATCAGATGTATAAATTAATAGCACTCATAAATTAAATATATTTTTATATCGTATATCTATGTTAAATATATCTGTTAACGACTATAAACTATAAATAAATGAATAATTTTGTGCAATAATTATGTGAAGCTTGTATAACAGCATCATTAGCGAATCACTCATAAATTTATTACCCTTTTGCACGAAATATATTATTTTAGATTATTCTAGTGCGGATATTCTTAAAGGTCTTTTTACCCTACGTACACACCTATAAGTGCTTCATTATCATACTGCTACTTCGTAAAAGGCAAAAAAAAAAGAGAAAGCAAAAATGTCGAGGTGTGCACTAAATAAACATTACTCAACGGCAAATATTTGTGCACAAGATTCTTGTATCTTGGTTATCTTTGTATTCGGATTAAACAACGAGCAAGATGGAAAAATATAAAAATGAGGCAAGTGTTCTTAATTATATTGAGATTTAAGAGAAAGTTTCGTAAGAATCTAAACTAACCCATACGAAAAGTGGAATAAAGGACTTAAAATTTAAATTTATTCCAGACACGCGGCGATGCTGTATAAATTCTACATAAGACTACTAGAAAAAGACATACTTTCTTCTTATGAAACATAGTAGCGCGAAAAAAGAAGAATGAAAGCAACGATACGGAAAAAATTATATTAAAATTCATACTATAACATGCGCGGTAATAAATGATGGCATCTCCTTTCGTGCAGGTCGTGGCATCTCTCGTCATTTAAATGCCAACGAACCCTTATAGCGGCCACGAACAACCCCGATCGAATAACGTAAAAGGGTAACCGTTGACAATTCGTTAAAATGCCAACGACACCAAGATACTTCCTCAGAATTCCTAAAAATAGACATCATTTGAGAAAAATTAAATTATCTACTTTTAATAAATTTTGTAAATTATAATTTTGTCATATTAAATGATTTTTTCCAGCATATTTTTCAGTGATGTGTCTTTCAAAAATTACTTTATATACGTACATATATAATATGCTGTTTTAGAGATTGATTGAATATTTTAAAATTCATATGTCGAATTTCGTAAACATTTTTTCAGAAATATAATATAATTATTTATTCCAGCGCTCAATTTTCTATTTTTTATCAAAGACATAAATAAATACAATTATTTGCACAAGTACTTTTTATATGTTTTAGATCATTATTAAGATTTTCTATTTTTCATCGAGACATAAATAAATATAATTATTTGCAGAAGTACTTTTTATATTTTTTAGATAATTATTAAGATTGCTTTAATTCTACAAGAATTAATAATTTAATAATCTTAGATATTCTAACACTTATTTTTACGAGAACAATGTCCAGACACGCATAATCAAATATTATATCGAAGAAAAATTCTACCGATGTTTCCAGATTATATTCAAGTCCATAATAACGCGATACGAGCAACAAGTATAAGAGCCAGGGAAGACGAAATCTGCAAGCGCCATCGCGACGGGTCGTAAAGTTCCACCGCGCAATAAGCGAGCGATAAGTCTTCGTCCTTCTATGTATCTTACTTTTTCCACTTTGGTGTCTGCGCGTCTCTTCGATCGTATAACCGTATGAATATACGTGTCTGAGCAAAGTAAACTCGCTTTATATGCGTTTACACGGGACGCGGTATCGACACCTCGTAAACCAGGAGGAAGTCGTACCTCATGGCCGCACACACGCCTTAATAAAACGAGCATATTTCGTCGTTGTCGCTCGCCTATCGTACGTTCTATTCGGACATGCAGAAATATCGATCCACAATGTGTATTTCGCAGGAGCGAGTAGTTTGCGCGGGAAAACATCCTTAGCAATGGAATAATATTCGTTATAGACACCCGGCGAGTAATACGAGAATTGATGATAATAATATTTATACTACTTTACGCTACACGACAATGCATACTTATTATGGCGATGAGTAATAATAATGCTCTAATACTAGCGATTAAGATTCGCCATGTAAGACAGCTTCGATAAATTGTTTTAAATGCCATTTAGAAGAACTTCGATATTTTTCAATTAATTATAAATCTTCTTCGTGTCGATCAATTATCTATTATTTATTATTTGATAAAAAATTATTTATTATTTGATAAAAAAGAGAGATGGATATAATCTATGACACAAAATCTAAGAATATAAAAGAAGAGGCTTTTTTTATACATAAATTAAAAAGAATAGAGATAATGGATACTAATTTAATTATTTATATTTTAAGCAAAGAAACGTACCATGTAAGAAAACATGATATAATATCGACACCTCGTAAACAAGATTGTCGTCTCATTGTCGCGTGAGGTGTAATAAAATGACTGGAGACTGCGTACTATGTCGTGTGTCTTTTTCGAGACATAGGCCTTTGGCGGAAAGAATACCTAGAAAACATGTAATACAAACGGACGACATGCATGCGTTTAAATAACGGACACCTCACCTTCATTATACGGCGCCGAGAATGGAAAATCGTGCCTTTGTTAACAGCATATGATTTTTCTTTGGCAACGAGCGCGAAAGGAAAGTGAGAGACCGTGAATCGAAAGACCGTGAGAGTGTAAAAAATAAAAGAAGAAAAGAATAAGAGAGGTTGATGATCTCCTTATGAGAAAGACTTTACGACCTTGTCCGAATAAATATCGATTCGCGTCAATTTATTACAATATTAATCAGTCGAATGGTTACTTGAACAGATTCTACGCATATAAAGTAAAACTGACGTAAAATCAATAATTAAAAAAGCAAAATGCATATTAATTTCCCACTAATGTTTTAGGCTAATTAATGCATTTCATCAATTTAATTAAATGACTTGGCATAATAATATACTATAATATAACCATAATATAACCATAATATAAGCAGACTTAATAAGCAACCAAAGAACACTAGTATCATTAATCATGATTATTTATACTTAATTTATTAATTAACAAGAGATTCGCTCTTCTCTCTTTGAAACTTTAAATTTATTAATAGATATATTCTTCATTTTTTTTGAACGGTTGACGGCCAAGAATGAAAAGGCTGATTCAGGATCGTTTGCGTCGCAGATTTATAGGCGCTGACGATGATTTAAGGATTAATAATGTTCAAGTGTATAATGTGAATTTTCTTAAGCCATCTTTCCGCTGATACTTTCTCTATCTCGCTAATTTTGGTCGGCTAAGCGCATCTCTCGAGTTTCACCGCGCAATATTCATCTTCTTGCACTTCCATCGTCCTACTGTAAAGTTTGCTAAGTCTGCACGGCGAAACATGGCGCAAAGCGTAGGAAGGAAGTTTTCTATCGATCCATGCCGGTGTTTTGAGGTCAGGGCGCTGCGCCAGCACTGCGGCTACCAGCCACCAAAACCAAGCTTCGCCGACGACGTCCACGTCTTTCCCGTGCTAGACTCGGCGTACCTTGACTGCCGATTCAATCTCGACGCACGATCGAAAATCCAAAGCATTAGTATTCGGCATATTTAATGAAAACAGTATCGCGAGTCCAACACTGAAAAAATTGTATTCCCATCTTAAGAATATGCCACTTATCTTTAGAATATATACTAAAATAGGCGCCAAGAAGATCTCCGCCTATTTTAGTATTTATTCTAAAGATAAGTGGCATATTCTTAAGTTGAGAATACAATTTTTTCAGTGAACGATTGTCGCGTGTTGAAGAGACAATTGACTGCTGGAGCAAATCGTGAAGTTTCTACAAACGGTGTGAAGAAGTACGAAAGATTTAAAAAATTTAAATCTTTGATGAAACAAGAGGTACTTTTATAAATAATATTTTATTCACTTGTGTGTATATGTTTAAAAAATATGGAAAAGAGGGTTCTTATTTTAATAATCTTATTTTAATAATCTTTTAAATCGTACTGATATATTATACATATGCATATGAGATGAACGTATATTTTTATAGTATTATTATAGTTGTGCAATACTTTTCTTAAAACATCTTTTCCTTAACCATTTAATATTTCCTCGATATTACATGAATATATGGAATAATTTTGTATTATGTATGGAATAATTTTGGAAGTGACGGTTATCGTATCGGCCATTGAATTAAACCGCAAGAGCCTTTTGAAAGCGCGAGGATCACGACATTGTATCGCGTGACTTTTAAAGTAAGCTGCTTCAAAAAAATCGTCGATCGGTCAGGCATAATTTCGCAGGTGTCCCTCGACCGCATTGCGGATGGCATTTTCTTTCATCGTTCACAGGAATAGTAGATTTATCCTTCTTTTTTGCCAGAATTGAAATGCATATAAATTATCTTTAAAGAAAGTTATTTTGGTATTAATGTATATCCGCTTAATTGAAATGCTAATTTTATGTCCGCCAAGAAATAGCGAGTTAATTGACGAATAATAGAAAATATATATTTGAACAAAATTTTCTAAAATAAGAGAGCGTGCAAAAATATCTCTCTTTCAGTAAATTTAAGTTTCTTAAACTTATATATTTATGATAACAAATTTACTTTCAATACATATCTTTTATAAATATTAAAGATAAAATATGCAGAGGGATATGTGCTTGCTAGATTAATTTATCGATTATCATAATAACTTACTCTTTAACATACTTATCGAATGGATGTAATCAATATGCCAAGATAAAAGATGATTTATTGCGTGAGAATCTGCAAATTTTTAAAAATGATTCAATGCAAATTCTATATTCCCGCTCTCGTTATTTTTTGCGACCGCATTGCCAGCAGGCAAATTCAATCAATACAATTTCTGTTATAAATATAACAAAAAATCGCGAATAATTTCATTTCATACGAAGAGCAAAAAGCAATGCATCGTCAATAAAGATGTAGTTATATCGATAAATTGAAAAATATCCGCATTCCAATAAAATTGGAATGAGTATAACATTATACAAGAAGCAATACACATTGCGATAGTTCATGATAATTAGCAATTGAAAAGAAAATTAATAGTTCCGGGATATTATGAAGCACAAGTTGCAATTTGCCAAGTGTGCTGCTCTGGTGGTCGCAATAAAGGGATATTTCGTTGAAGAACTCGTGAAAGTCAATTCACAGATATTTTGAAAATCAATTATAATGACAATTATAAATTGAAGGATCCTGATTTAGTAGTGTAATAAATGCATATTTCCTCATTAAAAGAAATAAGAGATTAATATATATAGTTTTTATGAAAACGTAAACTTTTCTCATATATTGTTGGAAAACTGGAACAATGATTTCTTGAATGAAAGAGCTTTCGCGCTAGTTATTGCCATCATCTGTTCCTTCAGGGTAGAGGTAAACGAGCGTCGCGTATCGATTTCTTCGTCATTAGACCTTTTTCCTCGCAGGTAGAAATGCATCCATAAGTCAACAAGAAAATCATTCAACTTTGCAAACATTTCTAATTTCGATAAGACATATGGTGAAAATTTCATTAAGAAACAAAGTCAATTATTATATAATATCTGGTCTTTTATATAATATCTGTCGACTCTCTTTCGCACATCTCGCTATCAATTCTCTTTCTGCGTATAATAATAAAATAATTTATCCGAATCAAGTTTTATTACTTTAAAGTATCTTTTTATAATATAATCATTTTTTTAAATATTACATTTTACATTATATTATTTATATCTTCATTATTTCAAAATCTTACGTAATTGAGAAAATAATCAATTTTTTAAATTTCCTACATTGGCCTGAAAAAAATAATATTCTTATATTATTTTTCTCTTGTTAAATTTATAAATATTTATGAAATTTTAAATAAATTCATTAAATGTACACAGTAGATGTTACACATTCGCATACATACAGAACACACAACAAGCAGTTCAATGAAAGATATAAATAGTCAGCCATTTTGTATATCTCCTTGTTAGGTTCGCTAGGCTTAGCGAAGCACTTTACTCGTTAGAAGAGTGCAATTTTTCCAATTTAACGAACATTTTCCCAGCACCCGGCAGAGAGATAGCCCTCTTAATATCTATCTTACGAGCAACTTCATCTCGGCACGGCTCGGCGCTTATAGTCGATCGGAAGGCAGGTGGTTCATGTACGTAGAAGACCAGGTCGAACGTGCGCTCTATTCGAATGCTCGACGTGAATGTCCACGTATAGTGCATACGTAGAAAAAGTTACGTGGGACATACGTGGACATGAATGACTGCACGACATATGGCGCCTATGCATACGCGGTGTGCATATTTTTATCTCTCTCCTCGTCTCTACTTTCCCTGCGACCGAAATGACCGAGCCTCCCCTTGTTTTTACTTCCTCAATACGTAACGTTCACGATCGGGAAATTGTTATCCATATTAACGACGCAAATTGTGCAGCTTTGGAGAACGCAACAAATATTAAAAGAATCATTAACGCAAGAATGAGTTGAAACTCGCTAGTATTGTAAAAAAAATGTATGACGTAATAAGATAAAATTATTAAAACTTTGCTAAACTTTGTGAAAAATGTCACTTATAAGAATTTTTTAACTTTGCTGTTGAAGATTTAATTAAATTGAGGAAATATATTTTATATTCTTCTTGCCATTTCTTCCTTTTTCCATCATTACTATTTCTTTCTTCAACATTAATTTATGAACATTGATAAAAGAATAAAATAGATGATAAAAATATTATCATAAGTATCAAGATGACCTTGCAACGATTTAAGCGAAATATATTTCGCGACCACTTTGAAATACTGCGTTTTCTTGGGATGTGAAACAAAGTTACCGATAAAAGTCGAATTACTCGAATCTGCTCGGCTCGTCGTCGGAAAAGCACCGGCACGCTTAATAATATTCTCGTGACCCGAGACTGGTTAGTCGGGAACCTCCGGTCTGTTTATCGATCCGTGAACCGAGTCACGCCAACCAACCCTCCCTCAAAGCAACTCTAATTCAAATCTCTTTCCCTTTCAGGAAAACCGAGGAGGCCAAGCATCCGGTCGTATTCCTTTCCAGTATTTCCTAAGGAATAATAAAAAAATCAAATATGCACCGTAATTTGATATCCACTGCAGTTTCCTGAATACCGATATCTTTCAATGTCGAGTAACATTCCGAAATTTAGGGGAATTGCAAATCTTACAGAGGATTATTGTCACGTGAACTTCTTGCAACCCCTCTAATTCACGAAAAAGGATTCCACGGTGCCTCCTCGCGCTCCACCACTCACGAAGATCCGGCTAAACTCATTCGAGGGGTTGTAAACCGCGAGGGGGGCTACTGCGAAGGTGGGTCACGCAAAGAATGGGCGGAGATTCCAAAAATAGGACCATTACCGATAAGACCTAACCGAGGCGCGCCACAGTAGGTAGGTAGATATATATTGCGCGAGCTGGCCGGTGATGGCAGGTGATAAAGCGAGGGAAATGGGGTGAGTTAAGGGTGGAGGCAGGACGAGAAGGTGATGATGGCGTTGGCGAAGTCGGCGGAGTCGACGAAGGTGGTCGTTCGCCAATGATGGTAGTGGTGTTCGTCGGGCGAGGCCTCGTGACACTCTCCACGAGAAACAGGAGGGTGGTGAGGTGAATGAAATAAAAGGGTAAGGATATTCCTAGTCCGATATACCGCGTCCTGTCCACACCTCGACTCTTCCTGTTTCAGAAACTTAATTGGATAATCGACCGGATGATTTCGCGATTGACAGCTCTAAGCTTTATATCGTTCGAATAATATTTACATAATTAAGTCTGCGCGTGTTTAATTTGCTTTTATTTAACTTGACAATTTATATCTCTTTTTTTGAATTGAATCAATCGATGCTGGCGGTAAAATTTAAAGCTATAAAAAACATTGAAGAAGCAAATACCACAATCATTAATATAAAAGTGAGGCATCGGAGATTTGAAAATTTCTGTGGCAGCGACTTTTTCAAGGACAAAGAAAGAAACTAATGCTATAAGAACGCCCAAAATAAAAATTTCTGATGGGCGTTCAAGGATAGAGAGAGAGAGAGAGAAAGAGAGAGAGAGAGAGAGAGAGAGAGCAGGGGAGGAAAAAGGCGCAGGAAAGGCTTGAGTGGCGTTCTACGACAGAATCGCGTGACTACTTACGGATCAATAGTTTACTCGTATACGTAGGAACAGGAGTTAGCTTCTACCGCGGTTGGTTTAGGCGGTGGTTTCCACCGAGAAGTCGAGGATAAAAAGAGAGTGTTTAACAGATTCTTAGGAAACTTCGTGTCTAAAGTTCCGTCTCGATTATTTTGATTATAGTCTACGATATGTTAATAATAATCGTGATTCACAATACTGCTTATAAGATAAGCTGAAAGATCCGAGTTGCGATTTGCTTCTTAGATTCAGTCTATAACATCAAGGTCAGGAAAACTTATTATAACATACGTGTACACTATTGTGATAAGTTGGAAAATTTAAAATTTTATTATGTTACAATATTCTTCATAAAGTTGTAATAAAAAAATTATACATCTTCTCGATGTTATGCGATTTACTATAAGTCTAATTTATTTAAATTCGTCATTAATTTTTTATTAATTATTAAATCACAATTAAAGAAAAAAATATAAGAAGTTTCAATTAAAATTAAATGCACCTCCTTAAAAAAATTGAAATATACATAGAGCAACTCACATAATATAGACATATAACATATATAATTGATGTATAAAGATAAAATACTAACATGATGAAATTAATTTAACAAGCGAGATAAAAAATTACGCACAAGTTTTATTGCAACATATCTCTTGAAACTTTGTTAAAACTATAAAGGAAAAATGAACTAGGTGGTAGAGCCGGATTAGTTCCCAGGAATGTTTGAACTGCGCGTTTGTACGTAGACATCTGTATATATTAAATGGATCGATTCATCGTCCTAGTCTATCGTTTGTGTTAATTTTCATAGTAGTGGAAGAACTATGTGGCAATAATGTGGTAGGTATTCTTTCCCCGAGCAATGTCCGGCGCCACTACGACTTGCCGTCCCTTTACCATCAACTTGTCCTAGATTACAAATTAACGTTGACCGGGGAAAATAACATAGATTCGCCGTTTTCTCATTAGTATGTGTGTATATATGTCATCAAGTATCTAATCATATAATATTATGATGAATTTTGTAATTTATTATTCTCTATCTTCTTTTTCAGAATTTTATATATATGTAAAATTCTGCGAAAAGGGAAATAAATTATATATATATATATATATATATATATATATATATATATATATTGTATTATAATTATATATATATAATTTATTCTCCTTTTCGCAGAATTTTACATTTTATATATAAAATTCTAAAAAAGAAGATAGAGAATAATAAATTACAAAATTCATCATAATATATGATTAGATACTTGATGACATATATATACACATACTAATGAGAAAACGGCGAATCTATGTTATTTTCTCCGGTCAACGTTAATAATAGTTTCACAGCGAGAGGAAAAATTTTAATTGACATGCTCTAATTATTTTTGAGATCCTAACTTTATTAAATATTACTATACAAATGTATAAAAAAATATATAAATAATTTACTATACTATTTTCGTTTTTTTCTGAAAATATTATTTATATATTTTCTTGCTACAAAAAATATTTAATACAAGACAGTATTATTAATTTATCGAGTACAGAAAATTTAATGAACGTTATCGATACAATATTTTGCAATTTCGATTTTTAAATATAAAATATCGAAATCATTGTCACGATACGATCGAAAGAAAATGTTTTTTCTGTCTATCAAAAAAATTGCATTAATAATAATAAAATAAGCTTTATTATATCGTACGATGCAAAAACGCATAGATGGTACACATGTGCAACAAAAAGAGAAAAAAGAGCGTAATAACACGGCCTATCCACCCGACAGTATATAATATCAGGCTGTATCGATCGAACAAAATGTTCCTGGAAACACGACAAGCTCTTTTTACTCATCCGTTTATTGGACGTGTGGCGTGCGTACGGGCTTGCAAGCTCTCCGAGGAGACTTTGGATTTATCCTCCTCCTTTTCACTAGAATCTAGAGATTTTGTAATATGCCGTGTTTACGTCACGTATCGTGACGCTAATGTAAATTATATTCTCATAATTAATTTGAAGGCTCGTTTCACTGCATTAATTATAACGCTCGGCAAAATGTGTTTAATGATAGCGAGGTATTATTCTCTATTGAATTTCAAAACGACTTTTCCTCCAAAGACATTTTATTGGATCTTTTCCCCAGTGTTATTTTTGATTAATTTATATACATTTCTATTGTTAATTTATTTTTGCAATTAAATAAATCGATAAAAAAGTTTGCATCACTGTCACGTTGTATTTAAAACAAGGACACCTCTGATTATTAATTATTGTAACTTGATCATCTCATTAAAATCATGAAAGATTGAAAAAAAAAAAAAACGCTCGATCGTCACCCGGCTTGATTAACTCCATCATTGATTTCCGTTGTATCAAGCATAAATAAATTGCCGCGCTCTGCGTCTTGTATCCAATATCCGTCGTACGAGCACGTATACATGTTGTTGTGTACGAGCCGTATACATATTATCATTCAGATTACGTCTGTGTACGCAATGATTGATGGACTTTTTCGTGACGTTTTCTTGGCAAAGGCATATCGATTCGTAGGCCGATCCCTCGTGCGCCGCTATCCTCATGCATTTATTCGCGTGTATTAAGACGACCGTGTATGCGTGAAAATAAGCCCATTTATAACCAAATATTAATCGCGTGATGTATGTTTTATTTCTGGCTATATATTAATCATTTTAATCGCATACAAATAAGCGAAATGAGCATAAATATTGCCTTCATATGTATTATATTATACACATAATATTACTAATTAGAATGTTTATGTCATAAGTAAAGTTCATTTTATAATAAATGCAAATAAAGTTTCCTCAAATATCGTAATATGTATTAAATGCCGTAAATACTATAAATCTGTTAAATTTTACATATTTTTTCGTGTTTCTTCATTTCATGCAAAACATAAACAAACTATTTTAAATAATTTAAAATTTAAAATTTGATGTCGATTAAAATTCAATATAAACTGTATTTATAAATTTTTAAAATTCTAATTTACTCTGAAAATTTAATTTCTTTAATTATTTATTATATTTAACATCAAGAGAAAAATAAACGAAAGTAAATATATAAAATAATTCTCTTATAGACTAAATTATCTCACAAGATCGAAATGATCGAATAACTTACACAATCGTTTTATTCAATTAAGTTTGTTCTACAGAGTCATGCTATGCTCTAATTCGAGATTACATTTAAGTCTGTAAGGAAAAAAATCTAGCGACTCGAGATCACGAGTATCCAAACCACTGAACGAAATCATTACAAGCAAATCAGATGAGATCAGATGATTTCTAAACAACGAAATTAGGATCCATAACATACTTTCTCAGCAATGGACAAATCACATATAAACAATTCAATTGCATTATGGTGTAAATCTAGAATTACTTTTGTATTTCTTATTGTTAAATATGCGAAAATGTCATCGATATTGCTTCTTTTACAATTAGCTATAGATTTTTTAATATATTCAAAATAAATATTTTATAATAAAATTATTTTTAGTAAAATTTAATAAAAGTTTATTTGCTTTATCTAATTTTAATTAAATATCTTTTCTAATGTGTGTGAATAAACTTCATATATAAAAATTCTGTCAAATTAAATATATAATATAAAATAATA
Source organism: Camponotus floridanus (assembly GCF_003227725.1). Lineage (NCBI taxonomy): Eukaryota > Metazoa > Arthropoda > Insecta > Hymenoptera > Formicidae > Camponotus > Camponotus floridanus. Next base: position 865,317 of record NW_020229314.1, on the reverse strand, counting down.
TATATAAAATAATAAAAAAAATAAAATATAAAATAATAAAAAAATAAATAAATAATATAAAATAATATAAATAAATAATATAAAAAGAGAATAAAATTCTTTTATTTCAATGCATCTTTGGATTCTAATATTCACAGCCAAGAAGGAGAGATCTAGCGTATCTTATATATGATTTTGCGCACAGAACACAATTATTCTCTTCCCCTTTCGTGATTCTCTCGTATTATGTGATATTAGTTTTAACCGCGCAGCTTTAAGAAACGCAACTCAGCATAGGATAGCGAAATAATAATTTATCAAAGCGCATGCACAAATAAGGCTTGCGCGCGCGCGGTTTAATGCGAATAAAACAAGAAGAGAAAGAACGAAAAGTTGCTCGGTAGAAGAGGGGAGATGGAAGAGAACAGACAACGACAGAGGAGGAGAAACCGGAAGCACGGCCGCGTGCGCGCTTACTTCATTCAGATCTTGCCTCGCCTTCTCACTTCTTTCTTCTTTCAAGAGCCTTCTTTTTTTTATAAAATCCTACAATTGCTACAGTTGCTATTCAACGTTGTTTCTTCGTGCGCTTTATAGCCTCACATAACTTTTCCTCGTGCATTTTCATCATCGTTATCTCACTCTTCCTCTTCTCGCATCAAGAGGACCCCCCTCTCTTCCTCTCTCTCTCTTTCTCTTTTGCATCTCTCGAGTACCATTTCCATTCGTGCATTTCCTTCGCTTCCGTCACTCGCTCGAACGAACAATGGAATGGCGATATCGCGATGCACGCCAGAGGGTGATTAATAATTCCGCGGGCGGGTTAGCAGCTACGCCGAGCACGACATCCGAAACATTTCCTGCGACGGCGCTTGCGATTACGCTCGTCGAACCGCACGTAATACGTCGCGCTGCTCCTTCGTGCAATTCCGAGCTCTTTCGTGATTCGAGCCGGCGAATCGGTCACAGACATGCATCTTTTAATTCGCGATCGATCGTCGGATTTGCGCTCACCTTTGCAAACAAAAATCTTGCTGCGTTTCTTCGTCGCTTCAGGGGAATAAAATTTGGAAAAAAAATGAAATTTGCGATGTGGAAATTTTTTTAAAGCAAAAAATGTGTGCGTTTGACAACAAAACGCAGAATTTTCATATATGAAGATGAATGATATTCATTTATTCATTAGAGAAAAGATATTTAATATCAAAATTAGGTGAAACAAATAATTCTCTCTATTATTTGAGTTTTTTTACAACACGTAAGAATCAGAAAAAATTAATTTATTTGAACCTTGTCTATATTAATTTTTATTAGAAAAAATTATATATATTTTATTAGATTAAATTAATTATATTTAATTATATAAAAATAATATTAAAAAATTATGTTTGGTCAATACATTTATAAGAATTGACATCGCAAAGCGAGAATGTACATTTTGGTACTTGATTCGAGTCGATCAGCTGGCTCACGATTTAGTTGCACTTGGCAACAACATTAACCGTCATTAAACCCATCTTTATTATCTAACGTTATTCGAGCAATTAGCGGCATACAATTATAATAATTACGTTTAATTGCGATCGAAGTATGTGGGTTTTACAAATGGATATTATTCCAAGCGGCCAGTCACGCCTCGGACAAGCGGAATCGTAAATTTACGGTTGGAATACAACCGGGCGGAAGCATCAGGTGCGAATGGACCCACCTGCTCCACGCGAGTTGACCCTTCGTTTTACATCCATCCCGTTCTTCGCCCCTTTGCTGTAGAAAATAAATAAAGGTAATCTTTCTACATTTTACGACAAATGTGTAACAAGGCAAAATAAATAATTCAAAGCCGCACTAAATTGCTAGGCTCAATCATATCGCTATCAACGTGAAAAGATACTTGTATCGAACTTTCTCCTACGATCTGAATCATTTTGGACAATTTACGTGCGGTAAATTACCGCGCAAAACACATCTAGAAAGCGAACATATGTCGTAATACTTTCCGTAATATTTCACAACGCGTTATTCTGCTTTCTTTACTTTCTACTAATCTGGAAACAAATTGGGATATAATCGCGATATAAGATCGGGATTTTTTCAAGTTAAAAATTGGGAGATATATTCATAGAAAATTGGGAGATATATTCATATAATGACTAAACATACATAATTGCAGGTATTAAATTCGTATTCAATCGATGATATCATATATGTGGATCTCATCAGCCACACCGGCATCGGTGCTAACATCAATTAACATTAATCTTCGCAACGTTCCATCTTCCATTGCCATCTGACATTATAACATCATTACTGTCGTCATACAAACGCGCGTTCTCAAAACAAAGCTCGTTATAGTTTGACGGAATAAAAACGCGATCGGCAAGATACGATGTTAAAAACAATATTTGCACAGAAAGTAAAACAATCTACTTTTTATCGTAAAAAGAACAAAACAGGGCGCGTTAACTGAGCTGAAAAATGATGACGCCTTCGGCATTCACAGTCTACTAGCAGAAAAAAATCAAATAAATAACGACACTACAATAGCTTCAATGTCCGGGACGCGAAGTAAAAAAAGGGAAAAGGAAGGATGGAAATGCAAAACTTCATTTACACTTCTAAGCATCTGTAACTTTACATTCAACATCGTTGTTACGTAAATAAGACCGATACATACCCACAATATAAAATCTCGCATTTACTAATTCGTTCATATTTACGCGTAATAATACATAAAAAAATGTTTCTCAATTATTCTATTTAATCAACTATAATTTAATCAACTATAAAATATTAAAATCTTAAAATATCTCAAGGGGCCTCAAAATTAATTCCCGACTACGTCACTGCAACAGCGATTAGCTCGAATCTTTGAATAGGCATTGTTCCACTACACCCCCGCCATTTGCTGTATCTCTCACTCGCTGTCATTCTTCTCTCGTTTGCCCGTCGATTCAAATTACCTTTGCTAACACCGATTCTACCTGCTGACGTCACTTCCCATTTCCGGATACCGCCTATCCGAGGTCGTATAGCATTAACGCGATCACTTTGTAGTCGATAAAATCGATTGTTGACAATTGCGAACGCATTCTTCTTTATAATTTTACAATATAGCAATTCGTATCCTTCTCTCATATAGTTCCTTCATACAATTCCTTCTCTCATATAGTTGTCTCATATAACATAAACTTATATATCGCATAATTAATATAACAAAGTATATTTAACTAATTAATAGATGTCACAATTAATTAAGAATCTTTGGTATACATGTGTAAGATAAAATTTAAAAAATTATATAGTTGCTGCTTTTCATTAATAATTTATATTTAATCTTTCGCAACGTCTAAAAGTTTGCCTCCCGACTTAAAGATGTTTTGTACCTATTTTCAAAATATTGAGAATTTAATGAAAATTGTACAGAATGTCCTTACATATGTTTAAAATCTTCAGTACAATTTTTAAATCGATTCACAAGTTATAAGGATTTTAATTTGCACCGAATTAACATGTGTTCTTATGGGAAACCACGTCGAAATGACAAAAACACATGGAAATAATATTCAGAAATTATTTAAAATTTACAAAAGTTTAGATACAGAAGAAATATTTGGTCCAATAATATACAAGTACTAACTGATTAAAAAGATATTAAATATAATTCAATAAAGTTAGCCATGTATCTGTCACAAGGCGAAATTCTCTGCCAAAAGTTAATCATTTCGATTAACAAAATTCGGAATGTTTCAGTAAAAACGCAATAAATATTAAAAAATACATCTCTGTGCTGTAGCTAAGATCAAATTGTAACTTCCCACACAATTTCTTAAAATACTCCAAAGTACACCAAAAGTGGATATTCGTCAATATTGATTTTCAGCTACTGTTTGGGATTGTACATACCAAACATCCTTAATATATTCTCATTTCCCTAAATATTCGCATTAATAAAAACATGGAGATAAATATCGGCGATTTTCGCGGCTTCTCCGAACGTCGACGCTTCGGAGCGAGCGAGGTATCCCGGAAAAGCGGCGACCGCGGCCTTTCCGACGCGAATAATCGCCTGCTTTTCTTACCTCAGGTAATGCCACGGCAATCTGATTTCGCGCGTGCACGCACGCACGCACGCACGGACGCACGTACGTGGGTCGCGGACGCAGGTGTGCACGTCGATAGTGTTGGTGGCGATGGGTACACGCGGACGCTTGCACGTGTGTACGGACCACGGTGATCCATAATGATACGGCCGGGTGGTGGTGGGTCTTGTGTACACGTGAGGCTGGCATGGTAACGGGGTCGATAAATACCCCGGCACGGCACCGACTTCCGATTTCATCGTCGGCGCTGCCGGGCTCGTCGTAACGCCGGCATTCCATCCGCGTGCCCTGTAATTCGGCCCCCAACTTGGCATTAACGCCCCACGTTTCTTCGCGACACTCCAACCTCCCTCCATCCACCCTCGCACCCCTTCGCCGGCGCGTTATTTCGAAACCATGGCGATCCGAGCGGCCGTTACCCAACCGCCTCGCGAGCTTGCGCGATCTTCTTCTTGGTTTAACAACCCTCGCGCGCCGCTCCTGCGCTACTCGGAAATGATGGATCGATTGTCATCGGGGACTCCTTACGGGGAAATCTCGCGTAATACATCGTTGTTGCGTTCCACCGCTATAACTTCCCGGCGAACGAAACACATACCTTCAATTTAAGCAGTACTCGCCGATTGCGAGAGGAAACTCGTCGACAGCTTGTGGTCGTTGTAAAAAATCCGATCGATGAATTAAAATACTTGGTAATTTGCATACTCTACTAATGTATACCGTTCGAAATATAAGCGTGATTTGATGCGAGAAATATGAAGAACCACATCATCGTATCTGTGAACCTATGACCTATGACGTGTGCAATTTTTGCCAGATCGATATGTCGCTGCAAATTAAAACGCGCTCTAATTTTCACCAACGAGACTTTATTTTTGCCTCTGAAAAAGTATAATAAATCACTTAGATCTTGGCTTTACTTTATTTATCGCGTCATTTCCTCGCAAATTTGCTCGAGAGCGGCAACGCGCCGGAAGACTCCGAAAAAGAAACGCCAGTGTTGTCCGTTACGACAAGCCCCCGCATTTACAACCTGTCGCGATAGGCTCCTTATCTACGGCAGGTGCACGTCTCCGAGAAAATATAGGCGCACCACGAAACTGCAACGCTATGATAAACCGTCCCTTTTTCCTTTTAATCGGACACCGCGGACGTTTCAAACCCGTGCCAAGCGACCCGTGCGGGCAACATCCGATACCTCGACCTCGATAACTTTAATCCCACACACGGCGTTCTAAGGACAGAGTCGGGGGGGGATATCGCAATTTCGTATGACGTCATGGCGCAACAAATTTAAACTGCTCATAATGATAAATCTCAAACAGCTGATCTGTATTTTGACTGACTTTAATCGCAATTATGCAAATGTAATGCTTCGAAATTTCGATCAAATCATAAATATGGTGTTTTAGGGCAATCTTGATTTTTATAAGTACTTGAATATTTTTATATACTGCATATCACGGTCAAAAATATACCTTTATATTTTTTAAAGTATTTTTGACAACTTAATTCAAAGTGCATATATTTCTATCTAGTCACATATGTTTTAATAATATAGGTGTATAGATTAGTGAACGGCTTTTCATTAAATAATGAAGATAACAATTTTAAAAAATTAATTAAATATGCACTTTGAATTAAATTATCAAAAAACATATGATATACTTTTGACCGCTACTGTGTGTATGTATATATTTATATATATATATATATATATATATATATATATATAGTTATATACAGGTTATATAGGATAAAAAATATTCAAGCGTTTATAAATATTTTAAATTTTTTTTTTAAGTTTTATACACATTATATAAATTCCGCTTTTGTAATGGATGGGGAATTGCCTGGGAGATTCGAGGACACATACAGAAATACAATTCATGCATGAAAATATTTTACACCATTTTATTTCGCTACTTTGTATTTCTGCAACACTTTAACAGAGAAAAAAATACAATCGTTTAATCTTATCCGCAGATTATATCGGCGCTTTATTGCAAAAAAACATTTGTTCACGACATGAAATTTATTATCGTCGCTGTGGATCGTTTTTTACGATAGTTCTATTTTAATGCTCTGCATTAATCGATACAATCGCACAGACCAAACATCTTGGTACAATTCTTTACGACGATAAAATTATCGCAAAATTATGTAAAACTAATTCCTTGGACTCGGCTTAAAGCCACGGTTCTTTGTGAATCAATGAACCTCGATAGCTAAAGGGCAAAAATTAATTCTCAATTCGTGAAATCGATTCGATCCACTAGGCTTCGAGAATCCTAGAAACAATTGCGATTGAAATCGCAATGTCGGACCACCAGAGTCGTTTATAATCGAATCGTCGATAATCTATTCCAGAAAAACGCTTCGCTATTGTCGAGCAATTTATTAGTCTCGTCACTGCCGATGGGAAAGGATTACCGTTCGCTTTATATCGCTCCTTCTTAATCGGTTAGATCGGCAACGGGAGCAACAACTACAGCAACGGAAGCAGCTGCAGGAACGACGGCTCCACTGGAGTGCATCTACTTTCACTGGTCAGGTATAGGACACGCTCGAGAGACTCTAACTAGTGATCCGTAGCATCTGGTGATATCCACTATAGATCGCCGATCGCTTCGCTTATAAGCCCATCGAGAGATGACGAAACATGAGTCTTGAAGAATTTACGAAATCAATTTTTCGCGCTACAACCTGCGTCATTTCGCTTTAAAAAAACGAACAAATTTGCAAAACAAAATTACAACTTTCTGATCATAATAAACTGACATACATTTAATTAAAATAATATGATGAAAATATCTGCGATATTCGTAACGATGAATAGTTTTCCGATGGTTTGGTATCCAGCAAGTGATGGCATTGGATGATCCACGATTACACACTGCACATCTGTGAATTCTTCCAGTGCCAAGACCCGCCAGAACCCTCGCAGTAACGTCGATTCACCTCGTAGATCGATGTGTCAACGCGATCTCGATGCATCGAGCCTCAATTTAAACATTGTTGCTTTGTGTACAGCCCGCAACGTCTTACCGGGTATTGTCAAATATTTGAAAAAACAGTACAAGCGTTGTGACTCATGGCCTACTTTAACAATGTCGATTCGGTGAAGCAATACCCGCTATGCCGAGGAAACCAACGCGTAAAACAGGAGAGGAAGAGAAAGAGCGGGCAAGGTCTCGTGATGACCATTTTTGGCACGACCTACGTTTCTTACGTAACGTTACAGATTCGCGAAACACAAGCGCCTTGATGTCGTTCAAGAGCACAAAAAAACTATCCCGTCATCTTATTCGAGATATAAAATATATCGTGCACCTGTAATAAAGTGTATTGCGCATCAAACATGTTTTATTGATTTTCGAAGTTATTATTTTTAAATCAAAAGAAAATACTTTGAAAGCTCGAGCTCATTCATTCTGCATTACTGCAGTATTACTGTGTTATACGAAAAATATACACAGAAGAATGTCTTTGATCGTTTAAACAAATATCGAGAATGATAAAAAATGTTTAAACAAAATAAGGTGTCACGAGCATACGTCAGCAATGTCGCAAACACATCGATTACATAAGTATTGTGCCGCGACCATTCGATCGCAACCACCGACTGCAACAATACTAAAGCAAGGCCATTTCCGAGCGTAGCTAATACATAAATACTATATACACAATTACGGAATGTCCACTCTTTTCTCTCCCCGATAGAATAACAGATAGTATTCGAATGAGGACGATATTGTAAAACGTAACTGCTAATCAAATAAATTGCGAGTTTTTTATCGCGATTTAATAGATTCTTTCCTCGCTCTGTGACGTCAAACGAAAACACTGCAGTGCAAGAGGGGGACCTTATTGCATTATTATCCATTACCCATTCCGTAGAAACTGGTTTCCCGCAGCGTACTTTCCATTTCGCTACCGGTGACAGTGGCACGACACGTGTTTCGCACGTGGAGATTCGTTATTCGAATTCAGAAATCAGGAAATAAAGATTCGAGTATAATTTCGCATTAAATTTCAATGTTATTTATAGAAAAATACAAACCTCGTGGTATATGTATATTTCCAATGCTTCAGACGTGAAATAAAAGCCAATATAATATATTTATAACTTCAAAATTTAAATTAGATCAATTTCATTTTCTGGAGTTAAAAAAATAACATGAGAAGATAATCTCTTGAAAAAGAAACTAAGCGAAACACGGCGACAAGCTTATAATTTTGATCGTGACATCGATTTCGCAAGAAAATAAATTATAATAAATTAATATTAAATATAAATAAAAAATATAAATAAAATTAAAATTAAATAAATAAAAGAAGACAAATTGGAACAAAATAAAAGAAAGCTTCTCTAGTGCATAAAGATCGATAACGTCTAAGAAAAGGGAAATAACGTTTAAAATTGATTAAGAAATGCGATAACGTTTAAGAATAACAATCAGGTCGAAACGATCAAATTGAAATTTTATGTACGAGAATATTCGCTTCGAGCGATCGAATGCTTTACTGCGCAAGCTATCGCAAAGAATAAAATCAAACGTTGCCACAAGCAGGAATTACCAACACGAAGCAACGCTCTTTACTTTCTGAATCGCGCTACGATTCTCAATGTCCGTCCACCACGTGTCTGCATGTCATACGTGCCGAAGTCACCCCTCTTTCGTTTCGCGCGTTCATGTCGCTTTACTTATATTTACAACTAAATGCGACATACGCAAAATTTACTGGATGCCCGCTTCTTAACTATCTGGCCGAGAAATTGTAAATTTTTCGAAAAATTCTTAAATTGCCTTCTAAAAGCCTGCAAAGCAATATGTCGGACAAATTTGTCTTATGACAGTAAAAAATATTTACATTTTTCTAATTCGTTATTTTTTAGAAAATTTTCCATACAATAACAATTATATTTAAAGATATTATGCTTGCATAATATTAAAATATCTAATTAAATTAAATATTTAATTAAAATATCTAATTCTGTAAAACTAAGAATATATAGATTGAGCGTATTTAGTGAGTCCAGCTAATGAACAAAGGTTACCTACAAATCATCGCTGCGAATCTTTTTTTTCCCACCTATATGGCGAGGAAAGGAAATGGATATTTTTTTAAACGTACCGTAAAATGGTCCTTTCTGTTTCACGAAACAATGTAAGATGCCGTTACGTTTCTCTGAACGAAGAATTCTCATGTTGTATGTGAAGATTAACTTTATCGAAGCTGTTATATTAAATTGCGCTAAAGAAGATTATCTTTTAAACAAACGTCGTTTCAATATAATTTTATCTTTTCGCGGTAAAAAAGATAGCGGACCGATAACTCTGAGAATTCTGTCGTCAGCTGATGAGCAAAAGGATGAGGTTTGACAGAGAGTCTGCGCCATAAAAGAATTTTGAATTCCAAATCTTCAAAATTAATTTCGTTTTAAGATTCGAGAATGTATCTTTCTGTTCCCTCCCATTAATTTCAGATTTTTCGATAGTCGTAAATCGCAAGTTTAATTTCTCAAGATTAAAATGCAGCGAAATTCACTTTTCGGCATCTCACTGCCATTTAAAGAGAAAAATTGTACAAAATATTCCAAACTTTTCGAGGAACCGATTTTCCGACGTCAAAGATTTGGAATCCAATATCACAATTAAAAAGCGCGGTTCCTATCTTACGCAAAGCTAGACACTCTGGGGCAATATACCTCGACTACGCGAACACGATAACGCACGGATCGAGCGCGGCGCGCATACTGACAATGGGCACGAAAAAGCGCGTGTGGTTCCGCTCTCGCGCCCTCCCTCCTCAGTGGGGCCCAATGACACCGAGAGAGACTCTCGGTTTCCGTCCGATTCCACGGAAACAACGTACGACACTGACGAAACAGACGCTTCCTCTTCCCTCCGACTCGCCCGTCCCGTCTTCGGTCCGCAACCGCCGTCCAGGTCGACCACCGCGTCCAGGTGCCAGCGTCTGCCGCCCCCTCGTCTCGCTCTCTCTCGTCCATCTGCGACCGCGACTTTCGGCCGTCGTCGACCGGCCGAGACTGACGACGGGGCGGCTGCGTGCGGGGGTGCTCGTTCGCCGCGCGCGACTGCGCTCCCTTTTCCGAGCTCTTCTCCCTCGACTCCCTCCCCTGCGACGCGGTCGTCGAAAAGGGTTGCGCCGCGCGTCAGACCCCAACCGATATCACCCCCCTCCCTCCCTCCTTCCCCCCACACTAACGATATGGTTTGATTTCGGAAGAGACATTCTTACCACGCGCCAGTGTTCTGCGATTCTTGTGGCAAGTTAATTAAGGTGTTTATGTCGAGGGGAATCTTTGTACAAAGACGAAGATCTTGAAGATGGGAGGAAAATTGGTGCAATAAATGAGAAATATATATAGTCTTTGATGTATATATAATATAGATTTTTTTTTAATGCATGCAAGTATATATATCTATATGCATAATAATATAAGATGATAATAAAACTTGGATAAAGAATTGTAGTAATGCAAAGTGAGTCGATTTTACAAATTGTACTTATCGTTAAATCTTTCCTAAAATTTACGCTTCTGTTAAAGTGAATAAAGTTATGTTATGTTTTATAAAAAGAAGTTGAATTAAATAAATAGTCTTTGATGTATATATAATGTAGATTTTTTTTTAATGCATGCAAGTATATATATCTATATGCATAATAATATAAGATGATAAAAAACTTGGATAAAGAATTATAGTAATGCAAAGTAAGTCGATTTTACAAATTATACTTATCGTTAAACTTTCCTAAAATTTACGCTTCTGTTAAAGTGAATAAAGTTATGTTATGTTTTATAAAAAAAATTGAATTAAACAAATAGTCTTTGATGTATATATAATGTAGATTTCAAAAATGCATGCAAATATATATTTATATGCATAATAATATAAGATGATAAAAAAACTTGGATAAAGAATTATAGTAATGCAAAGTGAGTCGATTTTACAACTTGTAGTTATCGTTAAACTTTCCTAAAATATACGCTTCTGTTAAAGTGAGTAAAAATTACGTTATATTTCATAAAAAAGTTGAATTAAACAAATAAAATATTGTTTCTCATTGTGTGCCTTGCCTGTGTATATAATCAATTTACTCAGACAATAATGAATACATTATGCGAAAATTATAGCTGCGTGAAGTTTAAAATAAAGACCTCGAGAAAGGAAAATATGTAAATCTATTTAATTACGTACAAAGTGATGCAAAAATCGCACTTTTATACTATTATGTAAAAAAATAAGATAAATGTAAGATAATTATTAAATAATTTCATAATATTATTAAATTTAACTATACTTAACTGTTTTTCTTCTTATTAATTTGAGACCCGATTCAAACTGCAATTATAAAGAAAAGTCAGGAAACCAATGTACAGTTAATGTCGATAGAAAAATCAGATCTGCCCGATATGTGACAACCTCGGGTCTTTTTAAATTTCCGGTCGTGTCTCCCAGCGAACGACTTGTTTTCGACTATCGATCGCGATCGCGGGGCGCAAAAATTCGACGTGAAATTTAAACGGGCATAGGAAATCGAGCAATTCGGGTCGAGAAAACTGGAACGTGCGCGTTCCGCCCACACCTATCACCGATCGATACTAACACGTCGCTTAGACTACTGGCATAATCAATACGGGCTGATATATCTGGAGTGAGAGTGAAAGAGCGTACTCGTAGGAAAGAGCGGAATCGTAAAGCCGGGACGAACATCGGCGATAAATTGTCGTTGGCGGACAGTAGAATACAAGCTCGAATGGCCGTCATAAAACGAGCGGTTTCCTCCGGGAGAGAATTGTCATTCGCGAATAGAATCTTGCGCTTTATATGTACGACCGTGTAAAGCAACGTGGCTACAAATCGCGTAAAAGACAAACCGATACATAAAATGTTTCACAAACTCTTCCAACAAGAATTGAAAGTTTTTCATCAATTTAGAGAGCAATTTTTATTTGGAGAAAAAATAGGGGAAACATATTATTTATTTCTCTTTTTTCCTACATAATATTCGATAATAAATATCTTGATGGTTATATCTGTAGAATTAGAAAGATTTCCAAAGATAATATATATTTTGATGAAATTAAATGTATTATATTATGACATAGTTTTATTATTTGATTTTGTAATTAAAAAAATCATAAGGGCATCTTTCTTCTTCCAAAGTTTAAATTACTGTCAACTATTTTCAAGCGAAATAGTTACTTAAAGAAAAGCTGATGGCAATTACGTTATTTCATCAAGACATTTTAATTTTATTTGCGAAAGACGTCACAACATTTTATATATTTTAAAATAAAAATATATGTATAATTTAATATTGCAATAATTATCGACTGAGTGAGGCTTAGTCAACTTCGATTTTGAAGCTTTAGTGAAGAAAAGCTTACATACAAATATAGTATAGTGCAATATTTTTCATTAAGTATATTTTTCGTAAAATAAATAAATCATGCAAAGTTTTATAATATTATGTATAATAATTTTCTTTTTAAAATATAAACAAAATTGATACTTTTAAAGAAATAATGGATTTTATTGCCATCGGCCGTCAACGATAGCACCATATTACCGACTATGGATAGACTTAAAAAACAAAATACGTATAAAACAATCAATTTTCCGCAGTTTTTTTGAAAAATTGCTATTTATAAATTATATCGTAGTCATGTTACAAGTTACAATAAATTATCATTATTCTTTAATAGAAAGAAGATAAAACAAAAGTGCTTAAAATTAAAATATAGATTGTAAAATATAGATTGCTTATATAATTGCTTATATAATGTGAAAAGAACAAATACAAGGAAAAACAGTTGCTCCAAAAAGATTCTGATAGAAAGAAGGCAATTATTAAAATGTACGACGTATGTAAAAGATCTGTTTTATAGAGAGCTAAATCGGTTTCGATAATTGACGTATTAATAATTTTTATAAATTATTTATGCGTGAACATAAGAAATGCAAGAATGACTCACGTGGATTTCATCATGTTTTGACATCATATAATCTACTGCATACATATACGTATATACCTAGGTATATGATTTACTACATATGTATGTATATGCATCTATATGCATGCATGACGTTTATATTATTTTTAATATATGTCTAATTATTTTCATTTTTCGATCGTCAACAAACCTGTACACTATATATATAATACTGTAAACAGCAGCGTACAGTACAGTTTCCATCACCTGTTGCATAATCCTCTCGCGTGCGCAATCCATCGATCGAAAATGAAAAGATGCTGGACCGCAAGCGAGCGTGACTTGCACGTGCTGAGCAACGTTTGCGATAAAATCGAGCAGAGAATCGCCTCTCTCTCGAAAGAGAATCGCGCAAAGCGAATGATTGTAACGGTGCTGCAAATTCGCCTAGGAATCTAATACGATTTAAGTCGAATAATAAAAAGGAAAGGCCAATTAGACGTCATTTAAGCCTTATCTAAATGTATCTTTATTTAATACGATTTAGCCAAGGCTTCTGATCACGATTGTTTATACAAAAATATTTTTTATGATTTAATAGGATCTGAAGATATTAAGATTTCATTTATAAATTAAGAGGAAGCTAATCTATAATTAATCGATTCTGATTACTTGCTACAGATGAAAAAAAGAATAATTTATTTTATATTAGAAGAATAGAATACAATTTAAAAAATTATTTCTCATTTGCAATTACTTGTAATATTCTCGTTATTGCAAAATTATATTCGCAAATTACAAAACTTTTGTGTTCCGCTAATTTAAACTTTTATTTTTTAGATCGTAAAAAGAGAGACGTAATTTTTCTCCCTTTCTCTCGTTTAATATTAGTTTAAATAGTAAAAAATCTTTAAAGAGAAAAAAAGAATTTAAAATAAATTAATCTCTTACACAATTAACCATAAATTAAAAATAATATGTATCAATTAGATATACATAAATTAATTAAAATAATAATCTTGTTAGACATCATGTCCTAACATAGATGCATAACGAGCATATTACAGAATTGATGCTCATGATTATGGAAATGGCAAAGAATAGAACGTTGAGTCGTTATCCTAATCGCATGTCTCGTCCGATATTGACTAATCGTAATCCACATTAGAATAAACGGAAGCATCGGGATATTGTGAAACGGCGCAAATATGCAGTTGCAGAAATTGTAATGGCGAGCAAGTTGCAGAAGCAAAAGAAAAGTACATGTAAAAGAGAGAAAATGCAGAAAATGAAGCCGCGTTAGGGGGAATAGATAATAAGAAGAAAAGCAAATGTAATAAACCTACAAAGAATATGAAGAGAAAAAACTAAAACAGCAGAGAATAAATGAATGTAACGTCTAAAAAAGTTCATATCATATATAATCATATCTGTCAGAAAAATAATATGAAGACGAGAAGAGAAAGAGAGAGATCAGTAAGATAAAAAGTTACGTTAAATTAATGAAAGACGAGGAGTAAACAAGAAACACATGTGTCATAAAGTGTGAAGAAGATAAAGAACTAAAAGAGTACGAGGCAAAAAAAAAGAGGAGGAACAAAGCTAACAAAGCGCACTGTTAAAAAAACAAACAATATGCGAGAAAGAATAAAGGCGAATACAATATGAAAAAAATGAAGAGGTAAAGACGAGAGGAAGAGTAAACTGGCGAGCGAGAGAGAAGTGTGCTCGAAGGGAAAACGAGCAGACAATCGACAGATGCCATGAAGAATTTCTGCGGCAATACTTTATAATATAGTCGTTCCGTTCGTCTAACGGGTGGCCTCATGCATGATAATCGCATGCGTTTTACAATGTGAGATAACCTGGAGATGTAAGAATCAAGAGAGAGAGAGAGAGAGAGAAAGATTCTAGTGTTTAGTTTATAAAAGTATAATAAAAGAAAATTGAGTCACTATAATAAATCATGTCACTAATATCATGTCACTGTCACCATCATGATTACTTTACACCTGATTATATCTTGTCACTAGTTGAGCGATTATTCGAGTAAAACTGAAATTATTCGCGAGTAAGCTTATTAATATATAATGTTCATGTATAAAGTTACTTCTTAACTTCTAATGGAATATTCAATGTTTAGATAAGGAAAGTATATTCAATTTCCTATAGACAATCTTGTATATTGAAATTAATCAAATGTTAAATTTGTATTGCATATTCATATACATATATATATTTTTTTACAAAAATATTTTGAGCTTTTAGTTTGAATATAATAATTATCATATATTTTTAAAAAATCTTTAATCAGCATTTCATATATTATAATCACAACCTAACATTTATCATCATAAAAAAATTATCAAATTATTGAGGTTTAAAATTAATTTTGCAAATTGAAGGAAAAAAGTATCTTACATTATCCGTAAATAAGCATAAAAATTGTGAGAAAAAAAATTAATAAAAATGAGAAATAAGCCTGTTTCAATGTCTCTCCTATTCCTAAGCTTTCTATTTCAACATCGAAACTATAGCTTTCTTGATTCGATATACTAGAAGATTCGATCGTGGAGCGCACAAGCAAGTTCAAGGGCCGCGAACGAGATCTTACCGCGAAAAACGCTTTCTCCTATACAGTACCTATGCTCATGTACCGGGTGTCTGCGGAATTTCAATTTCAATTTCCGATACAATTCAAGGAATTATCGTATATAAAATCAGGGCTGCTTCATTTCAATTTCAAATTTAGCTCTACTCCTGTCTTCAATCTTTCAACATATAAACTGAGAGAGAACTGGCGCATAATACGATAATAGAATTTATGGTAATAATTCTCCTCGTGTATCGCATTCCAGAAATTATTCTCGCGATGCATTAACGGTATATGAATCGCCCGCAAAAATTAACGTTTCGATGAGCGAAGCGTCGGAAAATGCCGTTAACGATATAAATCAGAATGTATAACGCGAATCGCGCGAACCAATGTTAGCAGTTCGGTGTTAATAATGCCGAATAATAACGACACGGGCAAGATCGAGCATCCTTGATAACTCAGCCGAGCTCAAACACATCCGAGCGCATACACATGTGTAACGGATATTAATTACTTTTTATGTAATTCCGCTCACGGTACTCCAATATTGCAGTTACAGCGGTAATAACGCTGGCAACCGATTTAGCGCGTGTAATGCAAAACGCTAATTGCTCCGTTCATTGTGCTCCTCCCTCGTCATTACTTTCTCCGACATGATTATCACCGCCTGATTAACAGTCGCATGATGATTCGAACCTCGCACCTTTTAGCACCGCGTCCTTATATATTAACGTATTTAAATCGAAAGAATATTCTATGGATCTGATAATCGCACTTTCTACGCTTTCCCAACCGGGAACAAATTTCGCCCACGCTAATAGTCGTCAATTTATGCAATCTTTCCTCGAGAATCGAAAAGAGCCAGGTAAGAGACTGTCAAAGATTTTACATGGGAATTTTACATGCGTTTCTTGCGGATACGAAGAAAAGTGAAACCGAGGAGAGGATATAAAGATCAATAAGTACCCCAGTGTACACTAAACTTTACTCATCGCTCGGTTGATCACCGGAGAGAAAGTGGCCGCGCGATGATGGATGTGATTTTCGTGGCGCAAAAATAGCGCATCCGATGACTCGCGTAGACGGATATTTATGGTTGCCGTCGTCCGGAGATTATCCAAGCGACTGATGCGGAAATAACGATCAGTCGGATACGAAAGTTCGTGTTTTACGCCAACGGACCATTACGTCTCGAAGACGCGAGTGCGTCTCTACTCGAGCTGGACCTCCTGGAAACCTGCAAACGGCTACACAATTCCCCGCTCGTTTTCGTTGCGCTATCGCTAAACGAGACTTCGCACTTAAAACGCGCGAGTAATCTCGTAAAAATTCGAGACGAACCTGTGTGTGTTTATCTCACAATTAGTATACGATATGTGATATCGCGTTATATAACGTATATTAAAAATATTTTTAAAATAAAAGAAATTTAGGCAGACGAGAGAAAAGTATTATAAAAAAAGAATTGTTAAATTTGAATATTCAAGTATACAATCCCGAAATTGATTAAATGCTTTATTTCATTTTTTTTTTATTCGGATGTAGTAACTAATTGTAAATTTATAAATATAATAATATAATACTTGATTTTTTAAGGATATTTTGTACCTATTTTCAAAATATTGAGAATTTAATGAAAATTGTACAGAATGTTCTTACATATGTTTAGCATCTTCAGTACAATTTTTAATCGATTCACTAAAGCGTTCACAAGTTATAAGGATTTTAATTTGCGCCGAATTAACATGTGTTCTTATGGGAAACGTATAACCATGTCGATTCAAATGACAAAAACACATGGAAATAATATTCAGAATTTGTTTAAAATTTGCAAAAGTTTAGATACAGAGGAAATATTTGGTCAAATAATATTATACAAGTACTAATTGGTTAAAAAGATATTAAATATAATTTAATGAAGTTAGCCATGTATCTGTCACAAGGCGAAATTCTCTACCAAAAGTTAATCATTTTAATTAACAAAATTCGGAATATTTCAGTAAAAACGCAATAAATATTAAAAAATACATCTCTGCACTGTAGCTAAGATCAAATTGTAACACATTCCACACAATTTATCATATTAAAAAAAAAATACACCAAAAGTGGATATTCATCAATCTTGATTTTCAGCTACTTTTTGCAGGGATTGTACATACAAAACATCCTTAATTTGAGACATATGTTAGTAATATATAACATACAAAAAATTTTGAACAATATAAAATATTTAACACAAGAAAATTGTGGAGGAAATTAATTTGGTATTTGATCAAAAATTACTGGTAGAATAAACGAATTAAATTGTAAAGACACAAACAAATTAATGAATTAAATTGTAAAGACAAATAAATTAATTCAATCGAAATTAAAAGGCACAAAATTAATAGTTCAAAAGAGATTTGTAAATATACAATGATTTGATCAGTTTCATATGTCATTATACACCTTAATGAAGCTTCGATAAGTTGCATAGATACCTGCGTTTCACAATCGCTTGCCTTTGAAATGATCAAAGTGGAGAAACTGAACATATATCTCCAATAAGAGGTACATATGTGTCGGATTCTCGCAAACGTGCGAGATCTGTGTTTGCCGATCTGCAGGATGATTTTCTCACGAATCGGAAATGTCGAATCGCGAGACAACAAATCTTCCTTGCGCTCGCGTTTTACGCTCGACACGTTAAATCCACCGGTTATTTCGTTTCCTTCTTTCGCGAGAAAGATCTCTCTCTTCGGAAACGCGATCACCGTTCACCATTCACCGAAAGAACGGACGCGTATCACATCGGTCTTGCGTGTCACCTCTGTATTTCTTCCGTTCGATATTTCATTCTCCTTTATATCGTCGTCCTTTTGGCTCGTTGAGCGTGACGGAAAGAGTATACCTCGAGATACACAGCCACAAAGACCGGGGTGACAGAAGAGAGAGACGAAGAGAAAAAAATAGAGAGAGAGAGAGAAACGACGGAGACGTTTGTTCCACGGCGAGCCTAATCGGCGGGATACCGTTTTAACGAACCTCCGAGCGCTTAATAAGCGCGCTCGTGCAAGTAATCGACAATGACCTGCCAGTCGATGTACGCGACGTTATCGCTATTCGGCAGATAATAAAAGCGTGCGTCTTTGGATGAGCGGCTGTTTGCGCTGCTGCTTTATTCTGCATCCGCGACACGCCGTACATTAAGTTAAGCACTAATGGTTCCTTAATTGCCTCAGCTCCAACACATTTCAAGAGGAAAAAGAATGGGAGACTCGTCCCTTATTCTTGATATATCGCGCTGAAATCGTGCGATAATCGAGCAAAGTCGAGTCTCGAATCAAAGTGCGTAAAAATGACGAGGCTCCTTTATATTTGCACAGGCATTTCGCGAAGCTTATTGACGCAATTGGTTATCGCATTCGACTCACCTGACTAATCCGCAAACACACTGTATATTCCACGGATGGTCGCTCCGGAAATTCTTCAGGAAACCGATGGATTACACTGTCTCGCACTTTCCTCGGCGGATCCGGACACGCGTCGCGATCGACGGAATCTCGCGCTGGAAACTGATTAGCGAGAGCTCGATAAATTCTCGACAAGGCGACAACACGACAGCCTCGTTATCGAATGCGTTATCGTAAACGACGAAGATAGCACGACGCATCCGAGTGTACCCGAAGCCTTGTTGTCGCGGTAAATGGTGCGGAAATCCAGGTTGTACGTGCGTCGACCTGAAGCCGATGAGCATAAGCGTGGATCCTCGTCCCTGACCTGCTCAACTAGCGGCTTCGATGAATCACGTCGGATGCTGATCCCTCGACAATCCACGAAAATTCACACGCGGGGAAGTCGAGAGATCTTCTCTCTCTCTCTTTCTTTATGTTCACTTTGACGAGCGCGAAGAGATGCTTGTTTCGTTGAAACGATTATAATGCATTAAGATGCAACTGTTTGCGCAGAATCTTGAAAATAAAAGTGATAAATTTGTATGCCTTTTTCGTCGATTTTTTTCAAAATTAACTGAAGCTGTCAATGACAGATGATTGAAGATTGGATAAACGTTAAATCCGTTTCACATCTTACATGAAAAAATAGCACTTGATATCAGTATCGAACTATTTCGCTCGGATCGATTGATTGACGAAAATTGAAGCGAATCAATAGCATACAGTCTACTTGGTTTAGAAATTTTCAGTGAGATTCAACGATACACTCACAAAAACTTTAGTAAGTTTCTCTATAAAACATATCACATCTACTGTATGACGAAGAATAAGCGCATCGACCGTCTAATCGAGCGTCTATACAAATGAAGGAAGTTCGCGCGAAGAATCGGAAATTATCTCTTCCGTTTCCCTTCGACGGTCCTCGACGAGCATGAGAAGAGATTCTCTCGAGAGATTTTGTTTCGATAGAACGAAAATGTCTTTCCTCGAGATAATCTTCAAAATTATCAACGATAGAAAAATATTAAAAATGCAAAAGTCTATGAGAATAAATTACTTTTCTCCGTCAAATCACGCGTAGAACTCAAGATGAGATTAGATTCAAAATAACTGAATGATCCTCTGTGCGATTCAATTGTACATTTATTCTGTCGAGTCTCTTTGGTTTTGGAGCTCTTCAATAATAGAAGATCGTCTTCAATAACGAAGAAAATGATCCCTGGATAGAGTCGGAAATCTTCAATGACGGAAGATTATCGAGAACGATGCAATAAGTGCCAGGTATCGGGCTGGTCGAATAAGAACTACTTCGTCGAATCATTCACGGAGATTAAGTCGAAATTACATTCTCTATCGAAAGTACTGCTGCTGGGATCTCCGATGAGATTCAATTATGGTGCATTTGCGAGCATTTAATAATCTCCGATGTAATGTGCATTCCTATGCGAAGAAGGATAAGTGCGATGTAATGAGAGGCATACACGTAAGGGCTCGCACCTTTCGTAGGATCTCGCTAATCCCAAATACGATTCCTACACTTTACATCGACTTTCGTTCTCGATATCCAAAAGCACAACTGATGGAACGTGTCTGTTGCGAATTTCAGAGAATGAATAAACTTTTTACATCTACCAACAATACACCCGAATTAATAACGTGGCACCCACACTGTGTAATTCGCACTTTAATTTACGGATAATATCATCGACTGTCGCGAAATCGATTCGCATTCGAAGATCACCCGCGGTGGGACACCCAACGATCCGATTGTCGGGCCAAGATCCTTCGCGCATGATCGGCAACGCGCATGTTCGCGGGACGGAGATGAGCGGGCAAACGGAAATCGCAACGAAACAACCCCGGAAATCGCAACGAAACAAGCCCGGAAACCGAACGCCTGTCGAACTCTCGGAGCCGAGGTCTCGGACGAAGGGAAATAGCGGGCGTTCTCCAACAACTAGGCGCGCGAGAAACCGAGCGCACACACGGCGCAGGTAAGAGCGGTTTTCGAACAACTACGTGCCGGTCGGAAGGCGGCGTTTCTTTCTCCCCTGCATCGTGCATCGGTTCGCCGCAGAGAGAGGGAAATGGCGAAACCCATGGAGTGGTGGAGTCCAAGTGCTGCTGCGAAATACGGCGAGGGGGAGGAGGGGGGGGAGAAGGGATACGAGCGAGGGATCTACGATATCCCCCGTGGATCGAGATCGTCGATGGCCGATCGGAAAAAGCTCGGCAAGAACAACCCTCGGATGATTTTATCCTTTTACTTTCCTTCTACATTCCTTGCAGAATCCCACAATCTTATTTTTATGAGAAATGTTCTGTAAAATTTAATTTACATCGATTCACATCTTAAAAAGTTTAATAAACTGTCGATTAATCTTTACTATCACAAATGATTAATTTATAATTTATAAATTATTCATAAGTGAAAGAAAACTAACGGACACTGATGACACTTAAAATTTGTGAAATAATATACCAATTATAAAAAAAATATAGCTGAAAAGATATTTACCAGACTGACGGTAAAATGTTCAAAGTACTTTTATTTGGAATAATAAAGTAATATCGGAGTTATATTTTGGAAGGAAAAGGGAAGAACGTTGCGGGCAGAGCGTGTACTCAAGTCGCAATTTTACGCGTAAGTGAATCGACTAACCCCTGACTGTCAGTTGGTTCCTGTCTAAAGCAACAGGTGCTCAACCGTCAACCGCTGCCATGTGGCCGTTGCACGAATGGAAGGAAGTCCTCCTCGTTGTATCGAGACACATTTTTTTTTTATAAATACACGAGCGGTAACGAGAAATTTAAAATTTTCTCCAGAGTAAATAAAGCATTCCATTTACGCATCCTTGCATTTAAAATAATGACAAATAAATTCCTCACGGATTCTTTACCAATCCTTTAATTGTTCATATATTGTGTTTGCTGGGAGGGATTTACAGGTGTACATTAAATGAGACTAAAACACGTATGCGCGCGACTCTTGGCGGGTACAGCTGACACGAGCCCCGCGTAAGTCTACAAATGGTAATCTTAAATATGCGTGTATTCGAAATATGTATTTTTACTTATATTTAATAATCGGTAGACTCTCCGCATCTACACATACGGTAGACAGATTATACAAAACATCGTATCGTACAAAATAGTAGCGGTAGTATCACCTATCAACTTTGTTCCAACGAATGATCCGCTACGCACGGTACCGATTATAATTAACATTCGTCCAGTTGTTCTTTTTAAAAACGCGATAATTCCAAGGACAAACGTATTAACGAGGTAAATTAATGAGCTTCTCGTGGTCCTTTCGAAAAGTGCTCGACTTTTCAAAATAAATATATTATATTGACATAATTAATCTAGAAATTGTATCTATATTGTTGTCGTTAAAATACCATACGTAGCGGTGTACTAATGGAAATAAAACTCGAAACTTGAACATATGCTCGAAATTCTATGTACGTTTATACAAAATAGTGATACAGGGCGTAAAGTGACACAATCGCATCTATCAAAAGATATCAGGGATAAAGCAACCGATATATAAAAAGGGATACTTTAAGTTTAAAACCTTTTGCAAAAATTCCAGAAAAACAGAGTACATCTGAAGAATGTCGAAGAAAAAATTATTATTGTCTCTAGAGACATTTCGACGATATCCTTTAGATATGTGTTGTTTTTCCGTATTATATATATATATATATATCGATAAAGGTTTTTTTTAAATACATATGTTCTCCACATTGGTTCTTCTGCCTTTTCAAAACGTGCGACAGAGTCATTTCACGCAAAGTAGCCTGTACATATATCTTGAAGAATTTTGTTAAGGTGTTGGTCTTTGTACTGTTGTAAAGCGTTAATAAATAAGCGCGGGGATGGATCTCGATGCGGGATAGGATCAATAAACGAACGAACGAAACTGAAAAGACGGGAGACATTTTTTTTGTACTATGATTCAAGTTTTATTAAACAAATTAAATACAAAAGATTTTCTGTTGTTTGCTATCCGCGTTTTATATATATATATAGCCGAATATCTCGGGGTTATAAATAATTAAAATAACAGAACAAGGCGTGGTATAAATAAAAAAAAGAAAGAGACGTTGAGCGAGAAAGGTGTGACCCGTCTTAACTTTCGTTTCCCGAAATATCGAAACATTCTCGCTTGCTTGTATTGTACTGTTACGAACAAGATTTCTCTAAAAGAAAAAAAAGAGCAAAAATCAACTAACGTATCCAGGCTTCCTCAATTCGCTTGATTGGTATCGCTAACTAAAGTTACACGGATTTGCCAAAATACTTAAAGTTTGAATTTTTATCGAGAATTCTGCAGTACACCCAAAACACTTGTACAATTCGTATATATTTTATTTTATATTATATATGAAAGTTTTGTTGTTTTATATTAAAGGTTCTTATATATTTTAAAATTGTTAGATATGTGCCAATAATTATATAACAAATAAAAAAGGAAAGAGAGCACACATATCTACAAAATCCTCGATAAAAATTCACCGATATTCTTTCCAAAAGTAAATAAATAAATGCATGTGGAATGCACATAGAGCCTGGTATGTCTAAAATGCAAAAAAACGACAAAAGAAAAAAACGAAGATAAAAGTAGATTTGTCGTGTCAAAACTGAAGAAAGAAGATGATTTAGTTTTGATACTGTTGATACTTTGAAGAACCTTAGTTACCGGTAAATACGCTTAAAAGTTTTTTCGAGAACGTTGGATATTAATGTTTAAAAGTCGTTAGGATATGTACAAAGAGATATAATATTTGAATATGAAGTAAATATATTGAATTTTCCCATTGTCCCGAAAGACCGAGCTGGACCACATTCCCTCCCGATCCTTCGGGATCATTGGATCTTAACGTCGAAGAGTCACACAGTTTTCGTGGATGTCGAGATTGGTCTTTGAATAAAAAAAAAGAAGAAAACAATTAAAAAAGGAAAAAAATAAGCAATAACAATATTTAATGGCAGGCCATTAAATGAGGATTCCTTTTCTTTCTTCTTTTTTTCTTAAACGGTCAAAAGTGGAAAATGTGTCGAGGGTCTACGAAACACGGCAAGACAAAGTTTGGAATGTAATTAATGATAGAGATCCGAGTATCCAGAAAAGTACTGTGTTGACTCTCGATACTCTCTCGTTCTCTCACTTTCTTACATGCATGCACGCACGCACGCACACACGCATACACACACACACACTCGCATTCTTTCACATTCTCTCCTTTTCTCGCGCACTCTTTCGTTTTCCGCATACTTGACAATCGCAAAAACGGTGCCTGGGTAATTAGGCCCTCTTTGCTAACGCGTCGATACACATCGTGCACGCGAATTACAGTTCCTTTATAATACTTGTAAAAGGACTCGAGTCTCATGCAAATGGACAAGAGCATATATTTGCGTGGGTACGTGAATGTGTGTCGTGTATACACACACGTATTTTTATGTGTAATATACATGAATAAACTTACGATAATAATGTCAATCGCTTCTTCTGTACCGACATATAAAGTAGCGAAAAATTTTATTTGCTTTTCTTCCTTCTCGCCCTTGCCCTCGAATTCTATAATGTACGATCTAAAAAGGTTCCTTTCACACACATTGCGCAAGAATAAAACTAACAGTTACGGATATTGATAAAATAACGAAGGATGAATCCGATGATAATATTGGATAAACTAAAGATGAAATTGAAAAAACAATAACTTACTTGCGAGTTAAAATTCGTTATGTGTGTTCGTAAAAATAGTTGGAGTATAATAGTTGGAGTTTTTCGTAACTTATAAATGCGAGAATACGCTTAAAAGGTTCACACTATTGTGAAAAACTATTATCTCGATCGTAATTTTGGAGAAATTCTTTTTTGTACTTGATTATGTCATTATTAAAATTCAACAAAAGTTCAATAAAATTATCAATTTCTCTTGTAAAAATTTAACTTATCTGAACCAGATTGACGATAGAAATCCCTTAAAAGCAAGGCGCTTAAAATAGAAAAGATCATTTCGTACGATTAGAAATGTTTCCCTTTTATTATCTCGATTAAAAAAAAAAAGAAACGAATCTTTTTAATTCTTAAACCTGTAAAATGTCGGTGGAGCGCGATCGTATTGGACACGAAGAGAGTCAACCGCGTGATCCTAAACATTTCACATTGAATCTTTGTCTTATCCTTCGTGCATCCCTGCTTCCCCTCGCTAAATATTATATAACACTATGCTATTTACACCAACTTACATTACTACGGTACACTAAAGATTAACCTACCAAGTATATATATATTACAGGACACGTCGTCATATTCAGACTTTCTCTGGCGACACGCGCAGTATATATATAACATCTTTGGACTCGGTTTTATTACACATTTATATAGAATATTATGATCGCTTTCTGGTCTAATCCGCTTCTCGTCATCTCATGAGAGCTCGCAAACATGTAACAACTCGACAAGTGTTCCCCTTCAGTCTAATAAAAGAAAAGTACTCTTCTATATCTCGTCTCCTGCTTATCGATATTCGCTAGCTATCTGATACTTTCCACAATACATTGTATAAATATTTTAACGCTTGAGATTCTCTCGACGGTTCCGTCAAGTTTGTCACGGGGATCCTTGGAAGACAAGCGTTTTGCTTAAATAAGAGTAAACGCCTTCATCTTGCGGTAAAACATAGATGTTGCACGCGAAAAATTTCCCACGCGACTCGAGAATTAGCGTCGATTATTATATTAATGACCGAATACACCATCGAATAGGATATATTGGCTATCGAAACGAAACCATATTTATAGGAAGAAACTTTTTCGCCTGTCGTTCCTTTTCTCGTATTCTCTTTTCGCATGTGGTATATCTGAAAACGATTTTTGATCGCGTAAAAAAATATAATACGACACGAATATAAATAAAACGGTAACCGAAACTCGGCGAGATTCGTGGACCACTTAAACCGCCGACACTTGGGCGTCTTCGTCATCTGTAACATTTCGAAATGTGTTTTAGTATGTGACACGTCGCAAGTGTCAGGTATGATGATCGGAATACGAGGGACTCTAATTTGGGTAGATATGATTTAATCGCGTGCAATTTTGCTCGATTTAATAAAATATCGATTCAAATTGGAGCAAAAATGTGATGAAAATATCTCAAGCAAAAATTAACGGAAAGATTTCTGCTAGAAATTAAAAACTGTTGCAAGATATCCCATGCTGGATAGCAAAGCAATAATACAGATTTTTATATTTATACTTTTCTATACTTTTTAGAAATTTTAGAGTCTCTCGCTAATGCAATGTCTATAAACAAAACATTCGTTGTTTCTTTCTCTGACTCTAGATCTCTAATTATTTTGAAACAAGCTAATTTAAGGGAAATCAAACAATTAATGCAGATAATGCAAACAAAAATGGATAAAGGATAACACGTGCGATATGGATGCAAGTAGCGAATGCTCATGCTTTGACATTATGCAAAAGATAAACAAATCGCATATAATTTATTATAACATTTCAATGCAAAACAAATTCAATGATAATAGGCAAGCTAGTGTATTTTGCAATGATCACTAGTGTAAATATTGATTTAATGCGGGTAA
This sequence comes from Camponotus floridanus, assembly GCF_003227725.1. Lineage (NCBI taxonomy): Eukaryota > Metazoa > Arthropoda > Insecta > Hymenoptera > Formicidae > Camponotus > Camponotus floridanus. The sequence goes on along the minus strand of NW_020229314.1, from coordinate 838,624 downwards.
TTATTATAATGATTATGCATTATGATATTACATGACCATTGTTGAAAGAGTGCACTACATAATCACATTAAGTAAACACAAGCTTTCAACGTGTACAAGCACGTTTTCGTTCACATTTACACGTAAATATAATATTTATTTACAATGCACGATTATATGATACCGGATTATTAATAATACTATCACAGTATTTATGATTATGTTTGAAATTTTACTTTACTCATATCATCATATATCCTTTCTATAAGTAGGAAAAACTGTTTCGAGAAAAGAATAGTTTGCAATATATATCTAAACTAAATACTTATATACCGAAAAAAATTGCAATCTTGAAAATCTTGCTATATCCATCTAAATGATGTACACAAGAAAAAAATGCATAACAAGATCAAGAGCAATTTTTAGTTTATAGCACACGCATGATGGGAAAAAAAACATTAAAAAAGAAAAACATCGCAAAAAGCGTTGCAAATGAGAACTGTCGTAAAAAACTACAGTTAAAAAGTTATTCCGATATAATACGAGCTGACGGATTACTTTCGCCAATACAAATCAGCATTCCTCGCCGTGTGTAAATATTAACAATGGCAGATAAGAATATAAGAAGCCTTAACACGAGCGTTAAACCGACTAGATAGATGTATATAACTATAAATGTGAGAGTGAATTTTGTATGTGTGTGTGAACGGTAGAGCGATTTGGTTAGATGTAGTAGTACCATCTTCGTGATCGGTGGCCCGATAAGTGACCCCCTCGTGGCTGTTAGCACGACCGAGTCTGTGCAACCTCGCCATCTGTTGCGCGACTTTGTACGCCGGTGGTTGACGGCACTGCGGCGCGCTACTCATGCCAGGTCGCATCGTTGTGATCGACGACATGTTGGCCGACGATATGGTGCCCATAGTCGTCATTATGGTCGTGGTCCCCGCTCCTGGCGGTGGCAGCGGGGCTGGCATCCCTAGGCCCATGCTTAATCCCGTAGTACCTGAAAACCCTCGACTCTCTCGATCTCTCTTTCTTTCTCTCCATCTCACCCCCTTTCGCGCGCCGCCGCCTTCTCCCACCTCTTCAATATTTCTTCATCTCTCAGCGACAAAGCGATTCGCTACCGCTACTTCCTCGAACACTGCACTTGTAAACGAGCGCTTACGAGAATGCAAAGAGCATCGAGTTTGTGCCTGTTACATAGAATTCTAATTAACAGAATAGCCACTATGAATTTGAGTATCTTCGAGTATTATAGTATTAAAACATTTGCATTTTTTTGTCAAGAATTAATTACGTTCAAAAGATAGGGAATAAAGAAAATTAAAAATTTCACATTCAATACTTGTTTCGTTCTCCATATATTTTTAGGTGATATTTCTTTCAAGGTATCATAATGTAACGTCATCGTTATCTCCTCCTATTGATCCATTCAATATGTTCGAAATAAATTTTTTTACTTTTTATGAATAAAGAAAGCCACGGCACTCATTAGAAAAGATAATTTGCGCTCGCTTACAACCGAGGTCCGCGAGAGGCGAACGTATTTAAAGGAAACCGCAAAACACATTCGCCGCTACACAACCTGCCCAAGAGAGAGAGGAAAAAAGCACATATATATACCGTTTCGCGTCTAGTTAGTATCCTGGAAAGAACGCGCTCAGTTATATCTTTGCTAATGCTATAGGACACGCAAATACGCAAATGGAGCAAACTCGATGCAGCGGGTTGCACTTCTAGGCCACGCTAGAAGCGAACCATAATACTGTGTCACCAGCGTGCATACCAACAGACTTGTACAATTAATGATTAGAACGTCACGCACAGAGAGACTAAATACATCCTCGTGAAAGGCAATTTCCATCAAGTTCGGACAAAGCTCAAGCCTGTGTAAAGATGCTGGAGATTGGCAAAGTTGTAACATCTACTACACTCGCAATACTTCGGTATACCGTTTCGCATGCATGAGCCACACTATTCCGTTGAACCTTAATGTATTCCGTTTCAGAGAGAGAGAGAGAGACAGCAGGATTAACGCAATGATTCAATGCAAGCCAGACAGACGAAACAGGCAGACAGAGACGCGAACTCACCTTGAGGAGTTGGAGGTTGATGATGATGATGATGATGAAGATGATCGTGATAATGTTGTTGTTGTTGATGATGGTGATGGTGGTGGTGGTGATGATGATTGTGATTGTGATTCTGATTGGCAGGAAGCGGAGGTAACACCGCTACCGCATGAGGAAACGGAGGCGCTCCGCCTCTTATAACAGACCCTGCACCACACAGAGAGGCCACATACGACAATTTTTTTTTTTTTTACAAAGTCTACAGACTTGCGTTGTTTATCGTAAACCCTCGAGAGAGGACGATCCGAGTGAGAATTCGACGCGATTTTTGCGATCGATGCAAATATTTTTCGAAGCTGGCGCACAATTAAGCGAATAACTAGCCGACACTGCAAGCTGTAAAGCGAATTTTATACAAGCGTAGGCTAGAACGGTTTAATAAAGCGTTGCTGAAAGCAGAATTGTTATGCTCTATATATATATATATATATATATATATATATTTATAGGCAGTGCTCGACGATGCGAATATCAACGCGAAAACACACGTAACAATGTATAATAATATTTAATTCTTTAGATGTTAACAAGACGTTTACGAGTAACATTTAAGAGCAATTTGATTAACGCTTGAAGACAAATGGCCATGGGACATACGTTCTTTAGCGGTAAAATTTAGCCAGCGACTCCCAAAAAAGAAGCGAATAATAATTAATTAAAAATTATAAAATAATATTGTATAAGAACAAAAAAATATTTGATAATATTTATTATTCAACAGCAATAAATAATTAAAATTAAATATATTTATATCAAAAATATTCAGAAATTTAAATCGTGAGTCTGGATATTCAAGGATAAATATTAAAACTATGATATAATTTTCCTCGAATGCAATTTTTCTGACGTTACAATCTTTCAAATGCCGGAAATCGTTATCGTAATCAAAATCTAGATTTCCAAATTATCGCGACTGTTAGTTAATATTATCAACAGTATCGGACACATCAACAATTATATAACACGTAATCCCCTGATAACATAAAAAAAGAAAACACGACAGATAATGCAAAAAGAAACAACAGCTGATGTAAAACAATAAAACAAACATCGGATGGGTGATACAAAGTATAAACCGTAATATTACATCGTAAAAATATAATATCCAGCCTTCGTCGCTAGGATGACACGCGCTGAGAGAAATTCGATTTCCAGAATCGGTGTCCGCGCGAAAGAGACTCTACTCTAATCTCTACTGTTTTTACTACGGTCTACGAACAAGAGATACAGCACACGAGCACAGTTGGCCACAATCCGTTCTCTCGCTTCACTCTCGTGTTGTTGTTGATTACGTACCTTGCAGAGCGGAGTGCCGTCTTTGCGGTGGCGGTGGGCTGCCGCCCGCTTCCACACTGCTCCCGCTGTGGCTGTCCAGCTGAGTGCTATGACCGCTGTCACTGCTCGTCACCGAACCTACGCACACGTCCCCAAGACACTTCTATCACTACACACGTTCTAGCCGGGGGATTAGCCGCCCTGATGCGATCGCTAAACACGCTAGCACGTCTAGTCGCGACGTACGTTCATTTTAATCCGCGTGTCTCTTTGCTCTAAATCGAGCCGACGCGAGAACCTAATATAAGTAAGTTGATCACCTCGCTACGCGCTGATTACATCTCTCTTGCGTATTCCTATCTTTCTTTCCTGCCGTATTTGATTCTAACAAAATCAACGAATATATCTTACATGCGCGCGACTTATGTACTTATGTTAAAATTGTAACACGCGATGATCTCCTACACGACAATCAGAAATTGGATCGTAATCGTAGAAATATTTAATCTAGACTATTAAAGCTGCACGTTATCTTTTCCATTTACTATAATATTTTAAAGTTGTCAAGAGAGACATTTACTGATTTTCTATTTCAAATGTTTAAAGAGCAACATTATAGGTATCGATAGTTACACACACTTCGTATGTCCCATGGTACGAGAGCTCCGAACAGAAGCTGTACTTGGTAAGAAATTAGGTTCGTGAGGTATTCGTGATATCTAATCGAAAAGAAAAGCTCGCGCTACAATAATCGGCATACAAGATGCATGTGTATGTGTGTGTACGAATGTATGTGTATATATGGATCAACTAAATAACATGGAACATTTATGAATTGCGTAAACGGCTGTGCAGCGTGCATAATAATGAGATTCCTTGTTGCGAGACCTGACCAGTGTATGTAACGAGCAATGAAGGTGCGTGATGGTGCTTCGCGAGATGCGTATCTACCAAGTTGATATTTATATTTCATCAACACTCTATCAATATACTATGTATAAATGATCTAAAAAGTTTTAAATAAAAAACTGTTGAAGTATCGCAATAGATAAAATAAATTTCCAGGTCTATTTAATCGGAACGATTCGTCTATAAATGAGATCTTTAGAAAGATCTAGAGAATAAGTATCATTGGATAGCATCTCGTTTCAAGCATTTTGTAAGAAATAAATTGTACTCACCGCTTGTCAAAGTTTTTCTCAACGGTTGAAGATTGCTCAAGCTAGTTACGCTACTGCTCTCCGCACTGAGGTCGACAGGCGGTGGTAAACTAGCGGGTGTATCACTGTGGGATCTCTCGTGCATCGGTACTCTGCTGCCGGATCCTACTCTTCTAGGTGCACCTGGACTAGGCTCTAGACCGCTCGAATGTAGAGCCAAACCCGGTACAGGTAGCGGCGGTGGACAGTGCTTAGGTTGATACGGTCGTGTCTTGTGAGGATCTGACAGGGCTAGCATTTTCCTTACTGCTTGTGGCGATGCAGCGCCGAATTTTGTACCTGTAGAATCAATACAAATTATAAGATAAAATTCCAAAGGAGAAAATAAATTACAAAGCGCACTTGGTAAATAGATTTACCGACCTTGTATACTTTTCCTGCCTTCACTAGTGCTACTAGCGCTACTAGTAGTTGATAGAGTAGGTGATGGATGCCTTCTTCCTCGACTACCACTAAGCGGAACCGCGGCGGCGACCGCAACCGCTCCCGCATGCGGCTCACAATCGACAGAAAGTTGATGCAGTCGCTCTTCATCCGTGATTACTTTCATGTTTGCGAGATAGGCCTTCACTCTTCGGACCATCTGCGCTTCCTCAAACATTTTCTTCGGATTTGGTGCGGCTGTAGATTTTTTTCGTCGTTTCACTGTCGCAGTTTGGCCGCCTACAAATCACAATGTTGCAATTGTGTATAAATTACTTAAAAGACCAAATCTGCAATTGAAAAAATAGACAAAAACTTACCCTGATTGCCAGTGGTCATTTGATTCAAAGCAACCATCGCGGAACTCGGTGGTTGCCCGCCTCTTTCCAACATGGTTAGTAAATCGTAGGGAGAAGAGCACATGTTTGTCAACGTTCTCACTTCCTTAGCAATCATTCTGAGTTTTTCAAAATTTACTAAACCTTCTACTCTCGAATCATTACCAAGATGTATGAAAGTCAAATCCTTCTTCACGACTGGGTAGAAAGGTATCTGAAACAAAATTGGTTTAATTTATTATCGATCATTTCATGCTACCATAGCAAAGCTCAAATTGCAAATCGTTATATCCAGTCAAAATCACAATGAAAGATATCTTATTTGGTATATATAAGATGACTCACTATCGGTGGTTGTGTTTGTTCAGACGCTACCAATTGCCGATATTTACTCATGTTGCGGCTAGGATCCATTAATTCCTGCAAATCACTAAATAATCTTTGATATTTTGATGGCAGTTTTTCCCACGAAGCTCTCAATCTTGATACTGCACCATGACCCAAACCGGATACGATCGCGAACATGGAATTGAAATTTTTGCACTCCTTACATTGACCTGTTAAAAAAATGTTGTCGATAAGATGATTATAAAAGATAAGTAAGAAAAAAATATATATTGATAAATGCTTACGAGCTATCTTGATAAATTGTTTTATAATCTTACTGCGCCGTACGAGATTATGCTCGGAACATACTTCTGTTACAACCCAAAACATTTCTCTGTTGACTAGTTCTGCAAATTGACTGAGCATAGGTACACCGTACCTGCTCTTCAATTCAAACAAATCATCCACATATTCTGTGGATTCGATTTGTCTATAATATAAAACGTGCAAAAATAAGTTTATTATTATTATCGAAATGTATATTTAAGTATAAATTGCAGCAAGTAAATTTATACATTTCCTTTTGTACATCTCATATATCTGAATTTACCTAAATATACTAAAATCCTGTAGAGTCAATTGTATCGCCACTTCCACAGCATTCAGTTGCAGGAAATGAACCTGAGATTCTCGAATGAGTTCTGGTGCTTGATCGTCAGCTACTAAAGTTTCGGAAATTCCGTTAGTTTTTAAATAATATCGGGAACTCAATCCGATTCTTTCCGCGAGATTTTGCAATTGATCTGGCAATCTACGTTGCTTGATCATGCCACCTTCGCCAACGCTCACTTCTGCCAGAGAAAAGTTTGAACTGCTTTCCGTTATGCCAAATTCTTGAAGTGCAAGCATTACCACCTATAATACATTAAACGTCAATAAATAAAATGTTTGTATTTATTATTTAATATTGATAGCATAAATTTACATACCTCATGTGCCGTCGTTTCTTTGTGGATAAGAAGATACTTGCAGGTTTGATCTGCTTTATATACCTTGAGCACGTGTTCAGGATAATCGTTTGCTCTTAAATCATCGTAACAATAAAGCGACGTAAGGTCTGGATTACTCTTTGAGTGATACAAATTAGTGGTCGTTTGCGAAAGCCCTGTTCCCGGTGGCGTATGTGGTGGTGCAAGAGGATCGTCCATGTGTACACCGTCGCTGTTAAAATGTAAGACATTTTGTATCAACAAAAGATTCACATATTAATTTAATTATCATTTATTCTGAAATATGCTTCAATATACTTACTTGATTGTGTTCTTTGGCAGTATGTTCATTTTCATAAGTGCTTTTTGTAATCGTCGCTTGGGTCCAAGAGTCATAAATCCCTTGTGCTCTTTTTTGGCATCTTTACATGGCGATACATTATTATCGGGAATTAATAATGGTACTCCACCAATCATGGGATTTAAAGGATTCACAGCAGTCATAGGATCTACATGTGTCGATAATCTAGCACGTGGATCCGATTGAAGCCTGGGTATTTCCGGTTTATTTGTTCTACCTCGGGGTCGCGGAGAGTTATCTGGCATCTGAAGCATTTCTTTGAAAGCTGTAAGAATAAATAATCAATGATAAATGAGTACTTTACATTATTGATTTGGATTTTAAGAAGACGATTAGACTCACCAAGTAAATTAGATTTTACAGTTATACTGAGGTGCGTGGAAGCTCTCAGGATATCAAGCGCTTTCGCGTGATTCACATGCTCGAAACTTTGACCGTTTACTTCTAAGATTTGGTCACCCCTTTTTAAACCAACATCCTCAGCCTTAGATCTCTTGTCAACTTTTGAAATAAATATACCGAAACCTCTCTCAAATCCTCCTAAGATGCTAAAATTTAGGACCTCGTCTCTGTTTGGTCGAGCTAGTGTTACATTTCGCGTTCTCGCTTTCGCCGCACATGCAATATTTAATAATCTGAAATCACAATATACATAATGTATACATAATAATTGTGTCTCTCCAATTCATTTTTTTCCCATAAAATAAGATGGAAAAAAATAAACTTTACCTTTGTTGTCCTAGCATTTTTTCTCTTTCCAATCCGGTTTCGAATGCTTCTAAAAATTCCATCATCGCCGGATCAGTCTCGAAATCAGTAAAATGATTATTCACCCATAAGAGTACGACGCGGGCAACACGATCTCGCACTTGTGCTTGATCGAACCATTCCAACAATTGGCTTGCAACCAATAACGGACCATCGATAAACGTTCGATGAGTCAACAAGAAGTCTTCCACATAAGTAGGATCTGTAATACTGTTTTCTTCGATGAGCTGTAACATTAAACGTTCCGGCGTTCCCCGTATCACCACGTGACCTCTTCGCGCGGCGCCGTCCAAAGCTCCTCGTAACTCTGTTACTAGAATTACCCTTCCATTTTCTTCGTGCCTCCTCGTATTCTCTTCACCTTGATGTTGAATTCGAAAATAATCTGCTTGTGTGACGCAAACAAATTGGCAATCGTCACATCTACAGGAGAAAAACGCATTTTCTTTTATCTTATATCTAAATAAGTCAATATAATGGTACAAAAGAAACGTATTACAAACTTTGTTCTCATGACTCCTCGATGTAATAGCCTCTCCATAGTAGGCAAGATACCAAAGCTGTCTCCAAGACCGAGCTGTTCAATTTCACCATTGCTGTGCTCAATCTCGACAGCACCGTTAATCAACACGCTCCAACTATCGAGCTCTTCGCCATCGTTCAAAACCACCATACCGGCCCGATCAACTACTGCAAATACCATTACAGCGCACAACGCTCTTCTAACCGCCAAAGTCATATTTGTGAAAGCTTTCAGCTGTTGCGTGAATTCCAGAAGCGTCTCTATGTCATCCTCCGTTCTCTCAACAGGATCTTTCTCTAAACATTCTCGTACAGGATCGCGCACTGTTAAACTCTAAAACATTGCAATAATAAAAGTTAAAATGCATACATGTTTGAGCGAAAAGATAAATCATAGGCTTACATCCATACTTACATCCATACTTTCCGCAAGATCTTCCTCCTCATCACTGTCCACAATAGACTCTACGAGACCCGAGAGATCCACCTCGTCGGGATCCGCGTCTAATGAACTTTGTACAGATGTCATTGTGTCAGATCCACTGTATGCCGAACTAGTGTCACTCGAATGACTGCTTCTGTTTGATTTCTGGTACAACTCTGGCCTGCCTGTCAGGCCTTGTGAAAACTATAAAAAAGAATTTTTATTAGTCTATTTAATGATTTTTAAATTATTTATTAAAAGAATTTTGCTTGCATAATTTTTCATAAGATTATATCATAATATTAAATTTACAAACTAGTTTTACATATTCTTAGGTATAAATTTGAAAATATTTTTTATCAAATAATTAGAAATCTTTCTGCCTCATTTCTTATCTCATTTATTCTAAATATTATATATAAATATACATAACATTTAGAATATATATCTTAAAAAATATAATAAAATTTCAATATAAATTACATATTTGACAAAAAAATGACAATGTAAATTGTAATCTCTAATGAATAACTAAAGTATAAAATATTATACAGATTCAATATATTAAAAGTCAGTAGAAAGATATGTTGCAAGATAAAAGTTATTAACGATAAAATAAAAACAATGGGTGAAAATTGAGAGAAACATACAATAAAAAAAATTCATTATCTGTCATTCACTCAAACGTGTCTCCACAAGTGTATTGTACACAAATTATATAATAAATTTGTGAGATACATGTGACGTACATAATACAAACGAGATATAATTAAAAATCTTCTGCATCCGACCTAACCTTCTTCTAGACTATCAATTTCCAATTAATAGCAACGAGCATTTCAAATAATTCGCAGATGGGAGACTGAAGAGGACAATCCGCAACGTTATTCCTTCATTCGATCGAGGTGCCTACATCGCGGGAAACAAAAACATCATCGACGACGCGATGCCGCTCGTCCGCTAGGAATAGCAAATACCAGGAATGGGCGTGATTGGGATAGCTGGTAGTTAGGTTAGGTCACCGCGACATGACATCACGCACGACGCACGCAGGCACGCACGCACGCAGATAGTACGTGCATCGGGCGCGAACACACTCGCATGCGCACACCTACACATCCATCATCCAAACAAAACATCCGTCTAACAATGTCCGCGCTGTCATGTCATCGGGAGAGGCGTGCGCCCCGCGCTCTCCAGGAAGGGGCTGGCGCGTCCCCGGAGGAGTCAAGGCCATTTTGAGTATCTCCTCTCGGAGAAAAAGCACTCACTTGGTACACGCCGTACGCGTCCATCGCGAAGCCGCACGATCCTCGTGATTCTGTTGTTCTTATCTTCCCCTTAGCCGAGGGAATCACGGCGGATTTGGCGAGGCCGCGACATTTTCTTACGTCTTCCGATCGTCTTCTCCTCTCTCGCTCGGCGTGACGCGTCGTATCGCGCGTGGACACGGACCTAGACGCGGCGTGACCCTCTTCGTACAGCTTAACGCGAAACTCGTGACGCGTCCGCTCGCTCGTTCGTTCGTTCGTCTATCTGTCCGTCCGTCCGTCCGTCTGCCGTCGTTGCGGCGGACCATCAACTTAGCGGACCGCCTCTCGTCCCGCTGCCACCCTCGCCGGCCCCCGCTGACATTCCCTTCGAGAACGCAGGGTGGTCACGTGACCCGCCGCGCCGACAGCGGCTGCCCAGGTCCGTGTCAACGGGGGGCGCATCGGGCCGGCCGGCGAGAAAAGGACGCCGGGCCACCTGTAGCTTCCGCACGCGATGCCGCATTTTTCTTATTTTTTCTTTTTTTTTTTCTTTTTTTCCCCTTTATTTTCTTTCTCTTTTTTTCGGGGAAGCAAATTTGGAAGGATTCTTCTCGTTTTTCCGCTATCGTAGCGCGACTATAAACTGCGAAATTAAATTCTTGACAAGCCGATGTAAACTGCTGCGCGCCAAGAACAGTTTATTAAAACTTTAAATTGATATCATGTTACAAAAATTAAATTTGAATTGTACTTGCTTTGGGATATAATTACTAAAATTGTGATATAAAGTTTATCGTAGATCAATTAATGAGAATAGAAATGTGGAGATATGTACGAAGGAATTTATATATTGTATAGAGTCTGAGCTAATTTAATTTTTGAAAATTGTTAAAAAAAGTGTAAAATAATAATTTATTAATGTCGAAAAAATTTGGTTTGACAATTAGTGGAAATTCAATTTAGTTATTCGTATATGAATATAAACAATAGTTGAAAGTTTAATGAAAAGTCAACATTTTATCTAATACAAATATTACCTAGATATTTAATTAAATTCCGTCGCACTAATTACACATATCTCTTACGATCAATATTTGTTCTAATTTCGTGGCTCGCGAATACAGGCAGAATTTGCGCATCTCTCAAAAAGTAATTTCAATATTTGCAGCAAATTAATTAATTACATAAAAATAGAAACTTGCTCATCCCAACTTATTGACATATATAATCATTTATTAAGACTGACTGACTTTCATTTCAATACTCGCAATAAAATACGTAAGTAAAATTGCAGCAAAAAGATTAAAAATATAATTTGCACGATAATGATCTGTAATTTATCAATGCTTATAATCGGACTGTGTTGGGAGAGAAGGGTTCGAGTGCAATTTACGGCATGGAAACAAGGAATTTAAATAACGGCAACCACATCTGATTCGTGGGAGGAGGCTACTTGATGAGTTTGGAAGCGATTATGAGTAATTATGAATTTACATAAAGTTGCATTTAAAGAAGAGAAATAAAAACTACGATGTATAAAAAACTCTTCTTGAATTCTTTAAAATTACAAAAAAAATATATATATATATATATATATATATATATATATATATATATCACATTATCGATGCGAAATTTGCTCATCGTGACCTTAATAAATATTAATCTATTTTTTTAATTATATAATGAAAATACGTAATTACAAATTTTTAAAGTGACGTGTAAAGTTCCAGGTTGAAAATTGAGATCACTGATAGACTATAAATGTAACGTACGAAGAAAATCAAGAAATATATGTCTAATAAATCGCAATTCACGATAATTGCAATCGGATATGGTTGTTCGATGATAATCACGACGGTACAACACAACATAAATAACCGAGATTAAAAATAACGGTAACGCTCGATATGTAATACAACCTACTTCGATTCGCACACCCACGCGAATGTCAGCAGGGACAGCCAGCCGAACGTAACGTCATAAGAATATTGCAAAACACGCTCGAGAAGCTGATCGAGAAAGAACACGCCAGTGCTCCCGCGATTAATATTCATCAGCCTTCGCGATTAGTTAATGCCATGCGGAACAATAAGCAAGCAATGACGTAAATTAACGCCGATAACGACACCTGAATTGATCTTTAAGGGTCTCTCAGAATCACTGTCGGACAATCGTGTGAGATGCGCCTAAGGAGTCGACGGACGGTCGATCGAGACGCGGAGAAGCGAAAGAGAGAGGTGGACAGACGGAAAGTGAGACAGGCAGATGGAGAGATTGGTGCGTAGAAGAGAACATCGTTGCTGCTGCTGCTGCTTCGTTCAAAGCATCCATCCAGCAACGGATAATAAACGCTCAAAGGCCACTGTCCGACCCGGACGGATGATTTATACGACCCGTTATGTCGCTCGTGTATGTCTCACTTTTCCTTTTGTCTCGTGCTTATTTTTCCAAATTGTTTCTCCCATTCAGCTTCTTATCCGCCGGAATAATCTGCCGTACGAGTTCGACGTTAGATTCGCGGAATTTTGATTTCGTAAACAAGTTTATATTCGTCATCTGGTATCGATATTGATTTCGATGAGAAGATAATTGTATCGATTGAAAACATGTGTTATACAGATGAGACGAGATGAACATTTCAAGAGAGGGACAAACTTTTGCAATTATTCCCAAAAAATAATTGCAACTTTTTCCACAAAGATTTCTCTAGATGCCTTATGATAGTAATAACTCAAAACTACTGGATATCTGGATAAAAATGAATATGTCCAGATTTAAAGTATGTCAAGCAAATAAACCGATAATAATTTGTATGGTAAAAGATATCAATTTAGGAACATCTGAAAATAAGATCTGCAGTCAACTATCTCTTTGAAGAAGACGTCTTTGGAGCTTAATTTGTTCAGATGGATAAAAAGAAGAATAATCGCACAAATGATGTGACTGCTAAACTTGCCATAAATCAATAACAAATAGAGAAATATTTACCGTATCATCAAAGACCAGGTTGACCTGACGATGGTCGGTTATAGGATGCGAGTGCGGTGGTCGATGCATCCTTCCTCCTCCATGAACTTCCGGATAGTCGATCTGCAAAAAAGACACATCAGTTTGCAATGGTACACATTTTTAAAAAAGCTATAAATAAATTATGTCTAATTTATGGATCTCTTTGGAAATTTATTCATCTGGTCGGGAAATGATTGTTACGTGTGTGTGTAATAAAAGGCGCGTTTGAATAATCATCGTGGAATGATGTCGATGTCAATATGTAAGCGCAACTTGATATCTATGCGCAGCGTCCCACATAACCGGGACAGATAAGCGCTATGAACGGGATATTCTAGAGCTATCGCCAGTGTTTTTATCTATGGACTTTATCAATTTAGCGTCCAATCTCTTCTAGCAAAAATTTGATTACAAAGCATCGTCTTTCAATCTTTACACAATATTCAAATGTATGCAATTGATAAAACTAGATCATATAAATTACATAATAAAACACGCAATTCGCCCACAATTAATTAAAAAAAAAAGAGTTTCTATCTATCTTTGTTTCTGAGATTTTATTCGCCAAGATATCTTTTTATTTTCAGTTTATGTTCATCGATTCAAAATTAATGCTGCTATTATTGCGTGAGAAAAGTTCTACCGCTAATTAATCAGAAAGAAACTTTAAACAAAAACAATTTTCTATGGAACGCACTATGCAATCGTTCAGAAACTTTCAGTGACAACTTGCGATAAAAAAGAGATTGCATCATTTGAATATTCAATGTAGGCAATTATTTGTTTTAACTTGGATATATGCATACAATTGCAATTTCACAACTAGATAAAGTCTTAATTTATACAGAGATAACGAGAAGTAAGACGGAATAGGCGCCTATGATATTTCGCCTGAAGGATGCTCATTGATAATCTAATCAGGCGCGACGTCACCTGCAGAGGCGAATGCAGCTGTGTTACTTCGTTCCAAATACATTTAGGACATCATTGTACCTGAAAAGTTGCACCTAAATAATGTATACATTTACAAATAATAATAAAATTTAAATGATTTTAAATAATATTGTTTTAATTTGCGTTAATAATGTACGGCCGAAAATAAGAAATAGATATCTAATTAAATGCTCGCATAATAATTCACAATGTCAAATTATCCCAAATTTCAACAAATGATATGTAATATATGATACAAACGAATAGAGATGATATCTATTATAAATTCGAAAGTAGAATTAAGTACAGTATCTGTCACTAACAATACCTTCGATGCAACAAGTATGAGAATTTTGTAAGAATATATATATCCCAACATATATATTATTTATAAGGTAAAAAGTATCAAACAACTTGTTGAAGATAATTTAGTGCGCGTACAAAGACGATCTTAATTAAAAATTGAGCCTACTTAAGGCAATTTATTAAATGTATCAGTTGATGTATATTTTATTTATCGACATGGAAAAATTATTAATTGTTTTAATTAATAATAAACTCCATAAATTTCTTGAAAAGCTCGCTGATACTAACTGCATGTCATAATACTAAGCAAAATCTCCATCTCAGACTTTTAATTATCAGTTACAATAGCTTATAATGTGAGCTTTTCGCTCTTCGTTTTCGCTGGCCTTCGCTCTCTTTTCGGTTGACGAGCAACGGCATTCGTTGCTGAACAGTAACGAAAAAAAAAAAGAAAGAATAAAAAAGAGACAATGAGACGAGTGCACTTCGGGCCGGAACTCGTAGGCCGGACTTCCGGTTAGATATGTTGGTTATATGTTCCATTCATGGAACCGCTCCCTCGTAACTTGATTGTTAGAATGAATGTTGAACCAATTTCGGGATGAAAGTTCAGTTTCTATCAGCGATCGATCGAGCGACACGACACGACGACGTTCCGATTTGGTATTTTGGTCGCATATGTTGCCAAGACACACAAAGACAAGTCCAACGTATTGTTCCTCGTATGAGAGACAACGAAACGTTACTTGCAAATTATTTTACCCAAGTAGTAATTGAAAAGAATCATCAACTAATTTCAAGATTACGTTGATATTAATAAATGTTCGCATCAAATAATACGCAATCACATACACGCACACACAATATTTTGTAATTATCTTTCTTGCTTAATCACACTTGATTTTGAAAACACGCGTAATATTCCCAATCAGCAAAACGCAATCATAATACAATCAATAAACAAATGTTGCAAAATGCGCATATGTTTTCCTGACATAACAATCGAATTGTAATCAATTACCGCATTAGATATGAATGTAAACCAACGGCGAATTATTCGAGCAGAAATATTTTACACGCATGCGTTTAATTGCATAAATTTTACACACGCAGACTTATTCGCATAAATTACTACAAAATTTATTAAAAGTATATATTATTCTAAATCGATAAAATATAAATAAATGTAATTTTAAATGCGTTGTATTAAATGCGTAATAAATAAAAAATAAAAAAGTTGGAAGATACACTGCTAACAATAATACACTAAAAAAAATCAATTCTTCCTGGTAGTTAAACTAACATTATATATAATAATTAATTGCTTTTCTTTTTAATGATTTTTACAAAATATATATAATTAAAATATATTATAGTTTAATAATCATTTTTGGTGATTACTTAAATGAAATAAGGAAACAAAATATTTTAAAATTTAATATCTTAAAATGCTTACGTTATATTGATTGCATACCTCCGACGTTGTCGATTCCCTTCATAAATAATCAACTACAGTCGGACAAAAAAAAATAATACATACTCTGTCAATTATACGCTCTCATTCATGACGTCCGTCATTCTCCTGCATTGTGCGCTCAATCTCTGCGTGGGACTTTCGAGCCGTGCGTGGGCGGCATACGTCCACGTGTACACGTTACACACACGCGTTGTGCATCGAACGAGATAAAACGATCGCGAGATGTAAACGCGGTTTACCTCTTCGTTCGTTACGACCAAGTATTAATGACCTCGTTCCTACATCACGATTGCTCATATCATCGCTTTCGCAAGGTTATCAATTGAAAGAAATAATCGCACCATATCGATATTTAATCTGAGAGAGAGAATTTTATAAATATTAAATAATAATTCCCAAATAAGTTTCTGCAACGAATATCTTAAATGAAATCACCTAATCAATTTTATTTACGCACGTTTACGTTTCTACAAAATGTTGCATAACAATTATAACAATAAAGTAAAATCAAAATAATTTGACAAAATATATAAGAATCGATATAAGTTATATAATATTTTTCTAATTTATTAGTTTTTCAATATTTTTTACGAGATGCTCGAAAGCTTTTTCATCAATCTTGAATATTTGCGCAAATATTTTTTCCTTTAAACTTCGAAACAAACATCAGAGAGAGTGTGTTATAAAAATAAACTATCGCATCAATTACTCAATTTAATAGATTGATAGATGTAATGCATTCTCCGCGATGTAACAGGGAGAATCCATTACACATCTATCTTCTTTCCATTGCTTCTTTACCTCGGATGACACGATCGATAGTGTTCTGGGTGTACCAGGCCAGCTTCTGGACAACGATCGTCCTTTCCGTTTTCTTACGACGATCCGAGATCGTCCAGTCCTGCTGGTATGTTTCAACATGATGAACAATTATCGGGTAATTTAATCGAAATTACAAAACGCCCGAGTGTACACCACACTTCCACTTTCTTCATTGCCACCTCATTATATAAAATTGACCGGTAAACGTCATATTCCACGTCAACTGAACCAGTAAATCATGTAGAGAATATCGGGTTTCACCTCGCGCAATATTGTATTATTTCAATACCTTTGTTATTCACTGACACTTCGTAGAGTTTGCGTTTCTATAAAAACCAAGCACTGTAAACATCAAACGATACCTCGCAAGAACACGGATCGGAATTTACGAGAGTATCGCGAAACATACGATGGTGCACTCGTAACTAGTTTAACGCGTTCGTTTAATCACACGGTGATTTTATCGAGACGAGACGACCTTGCGAACCCCGGGCAATCTCGAGGTCGACATCGACGGAGATGGCTTCCGTGAAATCGTTAATATAACTATGTATCTCGCTTAGAACGCGGTCGCGATTCGCACGCTCTTACGCACATCGTGTCTCGCGGAGAACTGAATCGTTCACGATTCTTCAAGAGGGCCAAAGACCGCGGATCACGGTCTTTGCGGTCACGTGACTACACATTCAGGAACGTAGAGAGACTTATTACATGCCGCGACGTTTGTCTCATCGATGCCAGAAATTGAGAAAACTAGCGATTGACAAATTTAACGATTCGAAATTTCACTTCAAATAACTTGCGATAAAACAACTCAATTTAAATTAAAACGGATATCGATACGAAAAATTAAAAAGTACGATATGAATATAAAATAAATATAAGTGCACTTAATATAAATATAATTTAATGTACAAAATAAAAGATAATAAATAATTTTTTATAAACATTTTTTTGGAAAGAAATCACCAATTAAATTAGTGAATAACTTTTATCTCCAATTAAATTAGTGAATAACTTTTATCTCCAATTAAATTAGTGAATAACATTTATTATTTTTTATTTTTTAGACATTATATTTAATTAAAACAAAAATTCTCTTTGCAATATGTTACTCTTTCGTGATAAATTAAAAGAAAAATATTTCGATACTAATTGATAAAGAAACACACGTCGAACACGTGTTAAATAATGTAAAAAATACTATTTCTCTGAGTAGTTTAGAAAAACAACTCTGTTATTCTAGGACCTAAAACGAGCAAATGTATTGTATGTAAAACAATGGGGGGGAGCAAAAGATATCATGATTTTAGGCTTTTCAAGCGAGCTTTCCAAACTTACACTAACTTGAGATAATAATCGATAAAATATTCGTTAAATGTACTTGTATTAAATAATTTACACATGAAATTTTTTCAATTTTTTACGCAAATGTAAATCTAAACTTTTTCAATGTTGCGTAAGCGATTATGGAAATTTCAATGAATACGCGTACACCACCGAAAAAAATCTCTCACTTGGGAACATTATAAAAGTTACATTTGAGAGATTTATGCGCGTGTATATGCATATACATGCATTTGCATGCGAATATCTGCAAATATTGAAACCGTAATTTAACGACATGGTGTATACGCTATAAAAACGTGAAACTGAACGTCGGATATGACATAAATTACAGAGCTGCACGCGGATACGCACGCAGGCGGGGGCTGAGAAAAAGCGCGTTGCATACGAGTGCGTGTGCGTGCGCGTCTGTGCGCGACGAACGCCAGACATATAAACCGTCTCCCGAGTTGTGTGTCGTGTAGTACGTGGAGTCCGCATTACGGCTACACACGGATGTGTACCGAGCTAAAAATTTCTCTCCGGGACCTCCGCGAATGAACGCGAACGACGGTATTCATGCAGAGTCCAGAGCCCAGAGCCCCGCGAGTCGGCTCGGCTCGGCGCCTGTCTACTTTATTTTCGGTTCCTTCCTGTCCTCCCGACACCATTGGCGTCACACGTACTCCTAAAAACCGGGCGTGCAAGAAAGATACGTGAAAAAAAGCCCGGCAGAATCTAAAGAGTATAAAGAACGAGACCCGCTTGCCTATGGAGGAGGGACAAAAATAGCACGGCTGCATTCCGAGCGAGCGCGAGAAAGAAATTTGCGCGGTGCAAACAAACCAGCGGAGAGAGAGAAATGAAGTGGAAAATATGTTTTTTTTCCCCTCCGGATGAAGAAGAAATCGTTAAAACGCGCAATTTAAAACCACCATAAGCGAGATGGCGAAAAAGCGACGGAAATATTTCTTCCAGCGAAGAAATTGCGATTCGCACCTGCGATATCCTGTGTACAAATAGCGAGGGAGAGAGAGAGAGAGATGGAAAAATATTTTTCAAGAAATTCGCCGAGCGCGCGCAAAAATCGACAAACATATCGCGTCCGATAAATCGTTACCACCTGAACCGGATAACACGGAAAGAGATAACGCCCAGGTATTTCCGCATGGAAACATCGCGAATTCATCGCGATGAATTGCTCGTAATTCGAGCTGCGATTAAGCTCGCTCGACAATTATTGTGTTTCCAAAGTCCGTTATTATCCGCGCGAATTGTCGCTTTTGTTACATTTTCGCCCTTCGGCAAGATTCGCGTATCAAAATATTATGAAAATTATTAGAAATTGACAAATGGAAACAGGACGATTTTAAGAGTCTCTTAGAACTTTCGGAAAACTCGTCAGCGACGTGGGTTTCAAAGAGTCCCTAGGACCTACCGCAGGACTATTTGACAATGCTCGACCTCCCACAAGTAAGCCTCTTTTCGCCATTCAAAGCAATTTATTTCCGTGAAATCTACCGAAAATGTAACACGTTTTTTTTTTTTTCGAACGCACAATTAATTCTTATAAAATATCTCGCACTCTCGCGTTTCGCATTTTAATCACTTCCATCACTCATCACTGCGTATTTCGATGATGACCGCTAAGCTGCGATTCTAAGGGTGACGACTCGAATCGCGAGACATTATTATATCTCGTCGACGACGCCGAGATACGACTGAAAGCGACCGAAGTAATACTCGTCCGACACTCACGCGCCACGATAAGCAGCACGCTATCTCCTTCTTCACGGATGTTCATTTTTTGTCGCGTGCGTGAACACTTAATCACCGCTGCAATCGTCGTAGACGGGAGACAGTTCTATCCTGCAACGGGGAACGCAGTGTCAACCACTCGAGGGGAGATCGCCCGTGGCATCCAATTTATGCACCCCGCTTAAAATGGTCCGGTCGCGTCATTAATTTGCCAACGTATGTTCATTTGTCGTAATTTCTCGCAAACTATGACGTATCGTTTAACGCATTCGCTTCCATCAACGACATCCTTGGCTCGAAATTAATATATCAAGTTCGAGTCTACTTTATGTTTGCTTTTGCGTGTGCGCATGATACAGATTTAATTCTAATATAATTTTAATTGGAACATTTAATTTATAAATATGTCTGAAATAAAAGTCACGATAAAAAGGTAAAACATACATTATTTTCTTATATCATGGAAGTAGAAAACTTGATGCGTTATTATCGGAAAAAGATATACAGGATGATTCATTTTAACCTGAACAAGGAAATATTTCGAAAATATGCAATTTTACAAAAAAAATTTTCGAAATAAAAGTTGTATGATATAGAGTCAGATGAAGATCACCTTCAATTTTTCAAATGGAACCCCCTATTTTTTATTACTCACTCTTGTAGCTTATCTCGAGAGCTTTCCAACTTTTATTTCGAAAGTCTTTTTGTAAAATTGTATATTTTCAAAATACTTCTCTATTAAGATTAAAATGAATTACCCCGTATATTGGAAAATGTTAATATGCATTAAGATAAGTACGAATAATAATATGCTTACACTCGGTTTCAAAATGTCAAGCGGTATATCCCGCTGTTTAAACACGATTCCTAAATGTATACATTAGCGTTATCGCGTTCTTATCGTGACAATTAAAAAAACACGAGAGCTAGTAAATAATTATCGAGACCGCTAACAGGCTTACGTTCGCGAGGCATGAATGAAAAGTCTATCGTATGCCGCGTACACACTCGCACGCACGCACTCGCGCGTATCCGCTCTCCGAGGAATCGATACAGTCGATGCATCGGCCACCGCGCGAACCGTATCGTGTATCGCACCTCCGCCCACTCGCGTCGTAAAATTACGTAGGACAATCGCGATAATCGTGTAAGTATCGACGTACAAATGGCTCCCGACAGAGTGTACGAGCCTAGCCCATAATCGGTCGGACGTACTCCGTCAATGCCTTAGACAGGACAGGTAGGTAGGTAGATAGACGACAGGTTGTGGATGCAGGTGCATATCTAGCGGTGCTCGAGAAAAAGATCTGGGTCATACGACTGCGTCATATGTCTCCAAGTCTCCATCGACAACGGTTTGCTTTCATCGCTACCGAGATCTTGTACCAACACAGATGAATACATATGCGCAACTACCACACTGGCGTATTGGGAATCAAGATAAATTACACGTTGTTTATCTCGAATTTTTCAAGTACCCTGAATTAGCGGAGGAGAAAGGGAAAGCATTTTAGAGAAAATGATTTTAATTTAAAGATTGCGTCATACTGTTTGTGCGTTTGCACAGAATATTCAATTAATCTCCGCAAAATTATTCGTTAAATATGCGAGGAGGTGAATGACACGTGCGCTCGCGACTTACTGAATCGTGCAATAAGTTGCGAAACACAAGATAACGGGAAATAATTTTCCATGGCATTCGCGAATTAACCTAAGGAAATTAAAGATACATTTCAACAATGAAAAAAAAGATAGACGTGCTCACGCATACTTCCTGCCCCGGAAGTATGTCAACTGAACGCGCGTTTAAAAGGAGTTAGATACTATGACGGCATACAAGGACAGGATACGTCTCATGGATAAGTCCAAGGTTAACAATTTTGCTATTTTCATTAATCAAGTTTTGCCGATAACAAGATGGCATTGAGTAATCTCTCTCGAAATAAATTTTCATTTATTTCAAATTACAAAATAAAATCAGATGGAATAATAAAAGCTCAAAAAACATATATCTGAAATATATTAAAGAATTATATATAAATGATGAAAAACTCTTTTTCCCAATTTTGACATTTCTTAATTTAAAGATATTTTTAGAGGCATGATATTTTTATGTAAACAAAATATCTTTTCTAAGAGACTAACTGGAAAGAATGTTGAAATTGTGTAAGCTCGATACATAAATTCAAATATACTAACTATAATATAGAAATATACATCCCTATCACATAGTTAAAAATTTTGCAAAAATGCACTTCTCTCTTCAAAACAGACGCAAACTCAAATCGCGTCGACATTCGGCGGGATTTATAGATGGAAAAAAAATAAAATGCAGCGACCTCGCATGGGGGACACGTTGTCTGGGTGAGGATTTATTTTCGGAGCAAAACTGGTCGCGCTTTCTCTTTCCATCTCTCTTTCTCTTTTTCGTTTTCTCCGTTTTTCCGTTCTGGCGAAACTGACATGAGGTTTCGGATATTTGCCCGTCCCAGAAATCCCGCGCGTTCCCTTTATCGTCCTTGTGCCGCGTGATTCCAGGAATCGTTAACCGACTATAACGGGTCAGAATCATGTATACTTATGATACAGTTAATAAGCTTCCTTTGTGTCGTCGAGTCAACCGAGATTGGCTATTCAAAATAGGTTGGCGTTACAGGCGCCGCTTGGTCACCCTACTTGACATTTTCTGTCGCGCCTCCACAACTTTACGAGATATAAACTCTGAAGAAAGAAGCCAGCTCTCCCTTTTGGTTTATATTATACCTTGTAATCGAGTTATAAGGTTATTACAATTTATACAAAAGCTAAGAGTTTGATATCGCATATTGACTGTTTGATTGTACGTAAATTAAAAAATTGTACGATAAAAATAATGTTATATATAAAATATGCAAAAATAATAATACATATAATTTTGACATATTTTTATATCAATAAAAGATATTAAATGTATTGTAGACTGACAATTGGAATAATATATCCTTGGTTGTAATATTTAGTAGACTGTGTATAGCAACAGAAAGACGACATATCGGAATATGTAAAATATTTCAATTTATGTCGTAATAAAAGTCAGCATATCTCACAAAATAACAAAATAATCCTCACTGTAATATCAGAATCTCTGCTGTTGAATATGTCGGCAAAATGTGTCAAAGGGCAAGAAGGCACGGTCGAAGTTCAACCAGTGCGGCAAAGTATGCAAGAATACACTCAATCAATTACATCGTCATATTTTGAATTTCATGTCTCGCATAAAAAAAACGCTATTAAAATTTGATTATCCTGATGATGAGAAAAAAATGGAACGCTATAAAAAGCTCACGCAAGTCCATTAAAAATTTTAAAAGATTTATTCTGACGTATGTGTACAACATAAAGTCGAGTCGTACATTTTACAAGCTCTATTTATTTCATATGTAAATTTCATCCGGCATGAGGATTAGCCAGCTACATTTGCACCACATTGCGAGGACGGATTACGACCCTTTCTATTGGACAGTGGTGTTAAAAGAGTCTGGAGATAAAACTGAAATCTGAGTAATACCATGACGAGTCACGGCTCCGATTTTACTCATGTCAAGCTTCCTGTACGCATCCCCTGCGTAATGAATCCTTATCCGGAGACGCTTACGCACAACGGATGTGGCATCGTCCGCCGCGATTCTTACATAAATGCGCGTATACGCCGAATATTTCCGCCATGATACTCGGAATACATCCAGAAAATTTGTCGTAGAATTAAAAAAAGAAAAAAAAAAAGAAAAAAAGAAACGTGCCCTGGACGTTTAAGCCCCGCGAAACCTGATATTGGATATCGATCGCAATTGCTCAGAAATGGCGCGATTTACATTTCGGAGCTCGACAGACTCGCCTTGCATCTGGGTCGACGAGAAATAATCGTGGGACACAGATCGCAATTTGTATAATTGCATAATTGGGCGCGCGCGGAACGAGCCAGCATGGAAATTGTAGCAACGTTATTATTTTTTCTGTATCCTTCTCCCCCCCCCCCTCCTCCTCTCTCCCTCCCTCGCCTCTTGCCGCTGTCAGCTTTTCTCCTTTTATTTTCTCGGGTTTTTTTTTTTTGCAAACTTATACGATATTTTATCGTCTCGCCAAACGAGCTTAAGCTTGGTGACGTAACCGAGGAGGGAAGATACATACGCGATCTCGGAAACGGAACAATGTCTGCAGAACGGATTATCCGCGGCGATTATTGCAGCTGCAACTTGTTGGCCCTCGAAGTTAAGTTTCCTGTTTGTTCGTTCCGGCCGTAATGATCGATCCGTCTCCAGTTATTGGTTTTCCTATGGAAATTTGCCTCGCCGATACCGCATAAATAGAAAGTTTTCCTTTGAGGGGTAACTTTTTATTCGCATGAAAGGCGACGTCGTCATGCCGGAAGTTTCAATACCTCCCAAACGTAAACGACGATTCGTTTCCCCGGTGAAAAAAAAAAAAAAAAATAACGGATAACGAAAATCACTGCTGTCTCGGTCAATCGATTCGTTTCAATTATCGTTTCCGATAATGAGAATCTCGTGCAGTTTTTTTCAAAAACGTATAAGTGTATAATCTGCAGGCATCGATCGGTTATTTTTGTATAACTTCGATGAAGACATATTCTCCTTTATATTTTACAAGTATATGAAACGATTATAAAAAATTCTGTTATTTTAGAAAATAGGAAGAAAGATTTGACAAATATTGACAAAATTAAAATACAAGATTTGTCAAATTTGTCGGAATACATCAAATAAACTATTAATTTGATAACGTCAAATAACAATAATAATAAATTAATTTTAGTCACATTTGTTTTACAATTTGTCGGTAAGATTTCTTTTATGCTAACAAATCGTGACGTATAATCGAATTTTACGAGGGACAAAGACGATTCATGTTTCATAAACGTGGCACATTGAGCTGATAATGTTTCGTCACTGACGATACAAATTTCTTGAGATACTGCACGCGTCGAAGGATAAAACGTGCTCGGTTACGCAATTAAAGCCCGCATCCTGCGCGACGTGACACTCGGTTTATGTTCCAAGCGACACGTCCCACAAGTACAAGTATATATCGTTTCCTTGACCGCAAAACTAATTATTTCCTTGTCCATTCATTACGAAAACAGACATTGATTAAAAGAGAAACAAAGCAACAAGGCCAACAAACATCGAAAGGTTCCATCTTCTCAAGAATAATATATAATTAAAATATTAAAGACGTATTTTAGCATTAAAAAGTAGAGTATTTGAGACTGTGACAATGATATGATGATGAATTTTAAAATTTGTTAAAAAATCTGACAGTATACGAAAACACATTCCACGATATTAGACGTATTTTAGCATTAAAGAGTAGAGTATTTGAGACTGTGTGTGACAATGATAAATCATCAATCCAAAGCGATGAAGCTCTACGCAATGAGCTCTCGAATGGCGCAAAGCGACAGGGATAAAGTGCCACGGTGCCACGAGATGAAGGTTAAAGGTCAGACGTCCAATTCGCATTATCAGGTCACAGAGTCACCCGAGGACGCACGTGAACTCGCGTGTACCACGGTGGGGTCAATATTTTTCCCGACATTGCGTGGACGAAAATTTCAAATTACCGGCAAACACGCGATCGAAATTCGTCAAAACCGATAAATGTCCTCGCGATAAAAAAATCCTCGATATTTCACATCCCGCCAACGCGGGAAAATTAAATAAATCAGGTCAAAGCTTATCCGTAGCTTACATTTTCAGAAGCATGGTTGATTCGAACAAATTATTTCTGTGAGCTTTTCATTAATTCAGATATATTGCACAAATAATGATATAAAAAATAAACTAAAGTGTAGCTTAATTTTCACAGCGAATTGCGTTACCTCCCAATTGTATGGATAAATAATTATCGATAACATTTTAATTATCGATAAAAAGAGTTTCAGAGTCGAAGAGTCCTTGCTGGCTCGATGATGAGTTAATTTTATAATTAATGTTTCGAAATAACATACAGTTTGTACAAATATGCGTAGGTTCCGCGCTGCGAAATTTCAAAGTTCAACGTGAAAAACAAGGCGCATGATTACGAGTGATGTAACTGTACACTGATAAATCCTCCTGGCAAAATTGACTATAGGATACGCCGTTTAAGTACAAAGCTGGGATTATGTCCGATTGAAGCTGGGTATGTATGTCATCGAAAATCGAATTTGATTGATATCGAATGTAAAACTAACATAAGCCCTTCTAAATCTAATATAACATATATGCTTTCCATATCGTAGCCAAATCGAATAATATATTTAACAATTTATTAATATTTAATTAATTTTCTGCAAAATTATTCAAATAAATCCAAAGATTTCTTAAAAATCAAAGACTAAAAGGATATCATTAAAAAAAATCTGTCAAAATTATTTTTTCATTTTAAGAGATCTTTTAAAAATGCTATTTGTTATAATAAAATTATAAATGTATTTTAAAAAATAATTTACACGTAAAAAAAATATTAATGAAAATCCAAACGATATAATTTATTGTAAAGCTAGTGCATGCAGATAATTTGGAATACATTTTTTAATTTATTTATTTAATATTATTTATTTAATGTAACCACATATATACATGCATACGCACATAGTAAACGCAATTTAATCGACAATCAGCAAGTAATGTTACGTTAGTTGTCGGTAAGGCAGTTTAGAATGGCCGTTACAGATGGCAGCTCGAATCAGAAACTTAATTTTGTCCACATTGTGTAATTAGAGAAACGAGAATTTTCAACTTGATACGCTCGAATAAAGTTCACCTGCCATACCAGAATAATTCCATGCGATTCTGCAATTAATGTTGCAACTACGGACGTAATTAAGCTTAGCTTATGTGAAAATGATGGCCGTTTCACATTTCGAGATAATGTATGCATAAAAAATGCATAAATTATATATAATAAAAATACATAAAGTAAAATCTGAAGAGGAACTTTCGGTGTCGCATATTCCTTTTCTCCTTTATAAAAAAAATGTAATAAATTATATTTTATCCCATTATTCAGTCATAAAGTTTAAAATGTAATCTGTCTTTCAAGATCTCTTTATAGACGATCTAATATAATTTAAGAAATAAATTTTAAGATAGAATTCTATTTATAAATTTTATGTTGCGTGTAATATAAAAAGACATTTGAATACATATAAATAGAAATGTGTATTATAAAATACACATAGTGAAACACATATATTATAAATAGATTTCCATCTTGAATTTTGTCGCGAATTATAGATTCCTAACGAAACATACGGTCTTTTCCTTTTTCTCTAAACTGACTGCACTAGTTTAGAGTTTATCTTTTCCCCTTCAAAGTGCAATAAAAAAAATAAACTCTATTAATGCAACCAGTTTAACTGAAAAGAACGAACTTCTTACAAGAAAAATATGTATAAAACGAAAAATACTTGAACAAAAAAATCGAGCGAAATCAGCATTCTCCGTTATTGCCAAAACTTTGTAGGCAATTAAAAGCTTAATTATTCGATCGATACGATAGTCTTCGTTAAAAGATTCCGCACAGTAGTCCCGCATGTCTAAAAGTTTGCCCCAATTTCGGCACGTAGAGAAACGACCGCCACATGCCATAGGCTGGGAACGAAATAAAACGAGCCTACAAGAGCGTGACGGAGGATCCAAAACTCAACCTCGGCATAATATAATGCCGAGAGAAAGAGAGAGGCAAAGAGAGAGAGAGAAACTATTGATTAACTGTCTACCACGTTGCACGTCTCTCGCGAGCATTGTCTTTTCGCTGCGCGATATCGCCGCTTACACCGTAGTTCGCGAGCGCGTAATACTCGGAAAATGTCTCGGAGCAAATGCAATTTTGCATTCCGTGGCAAACCGACCGGAGAAAAAATTATACTCCCTCGTCCAGATTTCCTTTTTGATTAAAACTGTCGGCAAAGCACAAACGGCCGCAACTCGCTCTTTCATAAAACTGAGTAAATAAAGCGTTTTCTTTTTTCTTCGAAAACAAATTAAACGCAAATCTCCTTCGCAGCTTCCCTCTCGCTTTGTTATTCCATAGAGCAAAGAAACTACTCACGACAATCATCTCGGAGGGCTCGAGGACGAAACATTCGTTGGGTCGCCTGGCACTGCCACCCGTCCGCTTCCCGAAGCTGCAAAAAAGATTGAGATTATTTAAGATATTATTATAAATGTTACGCAGTTTCTCTACAAAAAATTTTCAGACATCAAGAATTTTTCAATGATATTAAATCAGACATTAAATATTAATCGCCCTTTTTTATTTTAGAATTTGCCAAACAAGTCTCTGCGAAAGCTCGTGTCTTTTTCACGCAGTAGAATCTAGTTAAACATGAGATATTGGAGCTTTCGAAAAAGCTCCTAACAAAGACGAAAATGAGGGCAACATTTTGTCAATAGTCTCTATAGTCTTTTCTGGCTTCTTGTAAATATCACATTTCGTATGGAGGCGAAAAGGGAGTCGTTTCAAGACGTGATTCATCACACGAACCCCTCAATTTCACATCGTTTCGAATCGTCCGATGGTGTACAAGTGTGTTCGCACGTTCGCTCAAATACGTATTATTCCGTGATGCCATGCTACACCCTGGCATTAACTTCTACGACCAATATTGGGTGCCATGCCATCGACAGATGTTTCCCATTCGAGTCGAAGAGAGCACTTCTCAAATTAACTATAAAAGCGCAACGGTTCAGCCAATTTTCGGCGAAAACCTCCTGCGGTTAAACAGTAGGGGGATAGCCGATACGTAATTGTCTAAATCGAGATCGCTTTTCCTGATAAAAGTTGGCGTTAGATCCTCCTTTTTCACGTCACAGTTGAACATCCTCGCGTCATAGTAAATTAAAAAATAAAACGTCTAATGAAATAATTATTAATTATTATTTGAAATTATTAAATAGAAAGCTACATATTGTTTTTATCTCTGGATGTAAAATTAAAATTCCTCATATTCAACTGTAATATAAAATTATAATATAAAATTATAAAGAGATAAGAATACAGATAACAATTATATATAAATCAAAATTTAACAATTATATAATAAGAGAACATATTTTCCGTTTCTTGAACATCTTATTTTTTGACACCTGTATGTGCATTTTTCATTATGGAAAGTCCTCGATTTAACGGTGACGACGACCGTGAATCGAATACCGATGCTCGACCGACCGAGAATCGGAAAAGCGAGATGATGGATAGAAAGAAGATAGAAAGAGAGGTTGCAGAAGGCCGTAAGGTTGTCGAAGGCTGTTGACCCGCATGTTATCCCGCTCTTTCCTCGACTTGTACACACAAACGAGGCCGCGATGCGTAACGCACGCGTAACGCATGCGTAACGCATTGCTTTGTATGTATTCTTCTTTTGTACGTATACGTGTATGTGTGGATATGCACTGCAGAAAATTGAATTTGATAAGGATGATGCGCGTCTCGGCTTTTCCATCTCTCACCTGTACTGCGAATTAATTCCATAAATGTCGCGTTGCACCTTTCATTTCCTCAAGATTATAATTATCGTTACTAACCATCTAGGCCATTCGATATCTTACATTCGTCTTTGTTTAAAATAAGCAGAAAATCTCACCAAAAATATTTGACAGATTAATTTTAATGACAGGTGAGCGATATTTGATTCGATTGATTGAATAAAATGTCTCTAATAAATTACTCGATAACTATTATGCACATCTCCTGCCTTGAAAAGCAAGCATGAAAATAAATAAATAATTTTTTAATTAGCCTTCTATTCTCTTTTTATAACGTTATTAATATTTTATTAATTAATTTTTCATAAATTCATAAATTTAATTTACTTTTTTAATCTACTCTGGCACTTTAATAATTCAGTAGAAGGATAGAAGATATAAAAAGATTCTTGAAATAAAAAAATTTCTAAGAATTATTTCTACATGTATATAAATTTACAATTAAATTTACAATTTAATTTACAATTTAATAAATATTTATATGCATCTCTTGTTATATAGAAAATACTATAATCCATAAAGTGATGATTGGAAGTATAATTACAACATAAAAAATTACAACATAATTACAACATAAAAAATTCATATATGTATATAACACTAGTTTTGAAATAATTTCTGATAATCTAATCTAATCTACAAAAGACTGATATGAATATTGCCAACCGATTTGTAAGCGATTTATTTGCATTGTAACTATTTGATTGGTTAAAGTTCTTAAGATGATCTTAATGGGTCTATTCTGTAAAATCTGTCTATTCTGCTCTATAACGCTGTATCTCTATAAGCTATGTAGCACTGTAGAGTAAAAAAGAAAGAGCTAAAGAGCTACAGAGTTACAGAGCTTACAGAGCGAAAATTTTCTTACAGAATATACGACTAAATGTAAGATCAGACTATGAATACCGGCCCTAGTATAAACTTTTGTTCGATTTTCTTATTTTTTTTGTTCCCATTTCCGAGATACATTTTCCCGAAATAATCCACAGAGAACGTTTGTTATAATTCACGTTTTCAGAGAAATTAATGACATAGTCGACTGCCTTATTGTTGACAATTTCGCATATCTAAGCGTCCTTTCTTCCCTCTCCCTTTTATCCTTTTCTCTCTCCTTTCTCTCACTCATTCATTCATTCTGTTGACATTCGTGAAATTATTCGTGCCATTTCACAAGACTATGTATATAAAAGCCACGTGGATCCACGTAATGAAATATTTCTATGATATCGTTAAAGCTATTATCCTTTCTATTATCCTTTCTTTTGAATTTTCATCGCGCTATTAGGCTTTCTTTTGCACGGCTAAGAATGCAAAATTATCCGCCAACGATTTCCGTTATGAATACAGATTAAATTTCTTTGTGCTTACAGCAATATGTTTAAAACTTATCAAAAATGTTTTAAGCGCATAAAGCGTGATTAATATGAAATTTTGTGGGAAATAATCGTAATAAAAATATATGTTACAAAGTAAATTGCTAATTTTGATTACAGAAAAAGAGTATTATAATTTAAGATTATTTGGAAACGAGAAAAAATATATTTACGAAGAATATAATAATATGTTTATATATATATTTCTATTCAATTGAAGCAAAAGAAATTTATACCGTTAATATAATTTAATTACTACAGTTAAAAATTACAACTAGATTTTATTCTTAATCTCGTAAAAAGTTAATTTTATATCTCCTTGCATAAGAGATAAGTTATCTATACTTTATAATAGTAGCCCGAGATTGTGGTTTAAGTTATTCATTTATCAACTTATAGAATTGAAAACAAACTGATGATTCAAACATGCTTATGTAAAATATAACGATAATTCGCATACGTCAAATTATAATAGAGTGATGGATTTGCATTATAACTAAAAATAAAATAACAAGTTTATACCAATAAAAAATTTTACGTGAACTGTCCACGCAATTACGAATTACATGTATTAATATTTAAAAATATACCAAGCGATTATTACAGAAGAATCCATCTTATTATTTCAATATAACTATCTCGATATATATGTACAAAATTATATGTACAAAATTATTTGCGAATAAAAAATACATTTTTGCTCCTTTTTACGCGCAATCCTGCACTGAAAAAAAAAGTTGTTAATTTGACTAAACCATTAAACTAAATTATTAGTTTTTAAATTGAAATATTTAGCTATTTAAATTAAATAATACATGACATCTATTTAACTTGAATATTTAAATATTTCAATTTAGAAAAAAATAATAATTTAGTTAAACGGTTTAGTCAAATTTACAGCTTTTTTCTCAGTATAGAAATGAAAAGTACACATACATCTATCCTCCCGCCGTAATCATAATTGCGATAAATAATAATTGCTTAAATAATAAATAAGCTTCACAATCGACGATCGAAATTTTCTCAAGATAAATTTCTTGCGAGGACTCACCACACGGAAAATCGCCTCCTGGGAAACGCGGGTGGCGGCGGCGGCTGAGCTCGATGAGTCCTGTCAACCGACTCGCTCCTGAGGGCTTGTACGGCCTTAGGCACGGCCCTGAAGGGTTCCTGACAGGCCTTCGTGCCGCCGTTCCCAACGCCATCGTTGAAATTACCCGTACCACCATTACCACCGCCGCCACCACCACCATGAAAGCTGTTCCATCTTCTCACGGGGCCCCTGTTAGCGCCGTGATAGCCACCATTATGGCCACCTGGACCGCGAAGCTGGTTGGTATGCTTGTGCATCCTCTGTCGGCGGCTCACTCAGTGATCCTTTCGCCACCAGGACGTGGCCTTCGCACCGGGTACGTCCATCGTTCGCACGCGAATCCGCTACATCTTCGATGCTTCTTCGTCGTCTTCCTTTCTACAGCCACGCGAGAATCGAGAGATACTTCTAGCCTCTAGAACGGATTATCTCTCAGCTTAATGGTCCCATAAGCAGAGTTCTAAAGTAAATCGATGTTCTTAGGTCGGATTCAGATTCCGAGATCAACGCCAGTCACATCGATCGTCGATACAGATAATTTATCGTCGAGATGCTGCATTGGGAAACGTCGAAACCATTGCGTCTTCAATAAATTTATTAGTACAACAAGATGTTTCTACCTACGCATATCTTTATCCATGGCACGCTGATTTTTTATTCTTCCATAAGGTTTTCATAAGAATTCTGCGTCAATAAAGACACGAGGCATAATGAAAAAGATGATATCTTATATAAAGGGCGGACAATTCTCCCAAGTGGCATGTAATGATGAAGAAATACTACACTATAATTTTTCCCATGATACGCACGTGATATTTGGACTCTGCGCCAAGTTGGCGACGGGGGTCGAGTGGAGTCAAGTGATTCTTAGTAGCTCTTTCGTGGCTCGCATATTTTTATTACACTATGGGATCTCGACTTGAAGTCTAATGGAGACTAATAACGTAGCGATGTCGTCTCCTGTTTCTTTCGGGCGACACCTTATCAAGCTAGTACGTTTGCTGAGAACCGCGATAACAGGAAGAAGAGTTTTATATCGGCAGTAGCGGTAAAGGGATAGAGTAACGCGTAGACACAATGATCCGCTGACTTTCGTAATGTGATAAGCAGTAAGCGATAAACAATCTTTATTATTATTATTATTATTATTATTATTATTATTATTATTATTATTATTATTGTATTAGAAATAATTATATCGTAGAATTATATTGTAGAGATAATTATCTACTGCATTTTCTGACTAAAATTATTAATTAATCTAGATAGAAATTAGATTAGCTATCACAACATATTTATTCAACATGTCGTTTTTTACGCATGCAAATTTTCCACATGTGTAAAATTTACATATGAAACACTTTAGAATCTAGCGCATAATTCGCAACGAAGAATGAAAGGATGAAAAATATGATAATTAATAATAAATAAAAAAATATTAAAAAAAAAAAACTCCCAACTGCTGCCAACAAAGGTGCATTTTAATAATTATAAAAAAAAAATCACATATAAATAAATATATGAAAATAATAAATAATAAAAATATAATAAAATTGTTTTTTGTATATTCAAAGGGAAAATAACTCATTTTATTTTTGCCGGATGAAATATTTCGCGCTGTTTACGAAATAATGATATATCGGAGAACGATAATAAGGTCGCTTAATTCTTTTACTCTTTTTATCGGCCTCTCGGTGGTTCACGCTTTTTAGCCTCTGCCTTCCTATACCTAACATAACTCAATGCGCGCGCACCACTCGAGGATCGCATCATTATTCCCCGACAATCTAGCGAGGGCCGCACCCCAACGACGATTTGTCACGATCCGTTAATAAAAACCGAGTCTTCTTTTTTCCGATAAAAGTTCCAGCGATATGCAACGGCATTTTTACGCCATCTTAGCGTTGGAATCTTTTTTTTGTAATTTCCCGGAGATTCGCCGACGTTTCGTATCCGTGAGAAAATCTGCGCGACAAAAAAATCGCCTTACGCGTGCAAAACAGCGGGACAAGAAGCCTCGGCGAAAGAATGAATTGAAAAATGCACGAGAGATACAGATAGGCCTTAGGGCCTATCCGGACACGAAGATCCAGCAAGCTTGCAAAAGCTCTCGAGCACGCGCTCGTTTTCTTTCTTCACCCCCTCTTACGATTAGAGAAAGGTGTGTGCGAGGGAGTAGTCCGGGATACAATCACGCACCTCTGTGCTATTTTCGACGGAGCCACGACCGATCAATCCGATCACGTTGCGCGATATTGATTCAACTAAACCGTGCCAAATACAAACTACATTGATTCCAAGCATACCGAGTATGAACGATATTATTCCAAGCTATCTATTCCCAAAACGATCAATGAAAATAGACCAGTAGGATTATCCAGTCTCAAGGCAATCGTAATATCCTTCTTAAGATTAAAATTAAATAAATTAGTTTTAATGGTAATGCGAATCAAGTGTCGATCTTATAACAGTTATTTATTATACAAAACAAATAAATTTGAAAATAATAAATATAATTGGGAAAAGTTTGCGAACGTTTCGACTCTATTTTTGGGCCATTTTCGGCGCAAACATGATTGATATTTTTTGTTCTTGATTTATTTTAACTTATTTTAACTAAATTGTTTAATTTTAATATTTTCGAGTCTGATATTTTGAATAATTTTCTTAAGATTGCTTTACGTTGTTAACGCGAATAAAGTCTTGCGTGAAACATTGTACTTAGTGCAAGGATATGTATTGTCTTAATGGCTCACAGAGACAATGCGCTTCGGGTCGTTCGTTTTCTAGGGTCTCGACACAGGAAATAAATAAAAATAAGAAAATCTCCGGTTTTAACCGCTTGGAACATTTCACATACAATTTCATACGGAAAAGAGATTGCGAATCGAATATTTCCGTTGCACGAAATTGAAATAGATGGATCGCGTGTTCGGCAATATAGAAAAAATGCCGCTCTAGGTTGCATAATATATTATTATCCGAGTTTAGTAAAAATAAAATAATTGTATAAAAAAAGATCCAAGTGCGTTAATCTCCGTAATCGTACGAAATTTTCATATTTAAAGGTCGTAAGAGATTATATTAATTATAGAAAAGTATATACACCTACGCTTGGAATAGTGAAGGTCAAAGCGATCCTTATCCGACTATGCGAGTGTTGAGAGAGAGGCGAGAAACTCGAGGTGAGCAAAAAGCGCGTGAAAATAATCGGTGAAGATGGCAATTAAGAGACGATGAGTCGCAGGTAGGAAGAATTTCAATTTCTAGCGGAACCCGTGGACCGTGTCTTCCGGTACAACGATCTCCCACAGCGTGATTATTAGTTATATAGTTACATATCCACCGCCACGCACACACGTATGTATATGATTTCTACCCCGCTCTGTTATAAACAAAAGTCTGCGACGCGGAAGTGTTTGTGACGCGCAAGAAAAAACTCGGAAAAGTGTGCACACGATGTGCTTTCCGATATATTCACTCTATAAAAAATAATTAAGTAAAGTATAATCTCTATTTTTGATCAAATTTACGTTAGAAAAACTAGAGATAAATGTATGTTTTTAAATAAATTCTAAATAAACACGTCTATTTACTTTAAATACGTTTTATAATTCAAGAAAAAAATGTAGCTTTTATTTACAACTTTCCTTTTTTAATGATCGAAAATACGATGATCGGAATTTGCGCGATATAACATTAAAATAATATAATTATCATATCAT
This sequence comes from Camponotus floridanus, assembly GCF_003227725.1. NCBI lineage: Eukaryota > Metazoa > Arthropoda > Insecta > Hymenoptera > Formicidae > Camponotus > Camponotus floridanus. The sequence goes on along the minus strand of NW_020229314.1, from coordinate 803,252 downwards.
TTTACATAATGATATGAAGCGGTAATAAATTTAAATTAAATCCAACAAGATCTAAATACATTTAAATTTAGGTGAAAAACATTTTATATATAAATATAAAAAATCCTATCGCATCTTTTCCAGAGACTGAAATACACGTCTCGAGGAGACCTGTTAAATCCACCTCGAGTCCATCATCTGTGAGATTTAATAATTATTTCTCGACGGCTGACTGAGCGATTATCAAGCCTCAATGGGTTAAGAAACAATCGGCCGTTGCTATTGTCGACGACAATAGCGGATAGTCTTCGCGCGGCGACAATGCGCGAGTAACAAAAGAGCCGCGAGATCGGAGAAAACGGTAATAGTAAACGAGCGGCGGAGGAGAAAAGGATAAGAGGAAACGCGCGGGGCGGACGCGAGAGGGAGGAAAGTCGGAGACGCCAAGAGAGGAAGATCCTTGCCGTACAAGGACGACAGAGGCTCGCCATTGTTGCCGCGCGCCCTAATCCTGGCGATCCGCGAGTCTCTCACCGCGCTTTTGCTAACGAGCATCATTCCCATAAGTCTTTGCTACCGAACTTGTCGTTGTCGGGTACCTGCTCTCCCGGCCTACAACAGGACGTTCGCCGATGCTCGTTAAGTGCATAGGCTTCCCGTTTCAATCGATGTTTACGTTGCTGTTTGCATGGATCTCGAACGCGCGCGGCACCAAAGCACTTTGAGGTTTCGTTACAGTAACATGCCGAGCAACACGCAGCAAATTGTTGACGGTAGCAACGTGAGAAAGATTAAGCGCAATCAAAGAGATTCGCTCGTTTCACATCATCTTTCAAAAAGACGTCAATTTTTGAGCAAGTCGATCAGGTTGTGAATTAATCTCTTAAAATTCAAAGAGAATCTTGTATAGATTTTTTATTTCTAAATAGCTATATTATATACGTATATAATACTATGTACGTATAATTTATAATATATAAAATATAATATAAAAATAATATATAAAATAAATATATGTAAAATAAATAATATATAAAATAAATTAAATATATGTATACATTACAACTTTTATACATCAATTAAATACACACAAAATGTAATTACATAAATATAAATATATATAAATAAATACGATGTATTATTTTAAAAAAATATTTTTGACGCAAAACAATTTCAAAATCTTGCATTCCGTGTGATACGATTAAAAACGGAAACTGCGACTGCGAGGAGCATCGAAGCGCAAAGTGCGACGCGGAGATGCATGGGAAGCGCACACACACCGCGTACCGTTTAAAGCCATAAAGCTAGCGCGGCCGCCCTCGTTTAACCAGGTTTTCAACTCCCTGAAGCCGGCCTTTGTCGGAGGCGCACAAATCCGCGTGTCCGCTCCCCTCGCCCCGGCCGACCGACCGGCCACCGGCCGTCTCGCCCCCTCTCGAGCCAACTCGTTCGCTCTCGTTAACGGAAATGCGTATCGTAATTCGAATCGTGACCATAAATATATGCGTACGCGTGTGCGTGTGTGTACGTACACATGTGTAAGGCTAAGCGCGTGCTTCTCGGCTTCTCTCGCTCACGCTGCGATGCAATCTACGCGCAACCGCGTAGCTGCGAGATGTATATGAAACGTGCGTAGAATATCTGGGCGTGTTTAAACGCATACGGATTCCGCTTGATTCTTTTTATTTTTGTTCGATAAATATTATTATTGGTATTGTTTCGAGTAAGTATCGCGCGCGTAAACACGTGTCTTTCCTTTTTAAATTACAACTTGTTATTTTCTACTTGACTTTTATATAATCGCACGTTTCGGATTTTGAATAAATTTATCGCCATTATTACATTACGAATATTATATTACCGTTTGTGATCGTTACAAGGACATCGCATCGCTAACTAGAGCTAATTATCCAAGGCTGTCCCGCGGTGGTAATCGATTCTCGAAGTAGTTCAACATTATTATATTTCAATTGCTTTTATAAGATTAAAATATACTTGCAATTAAATTTAATTTTGTTATATTTTCTTCCAAAGTTATTTTTGTAAAATAAAGATTATTTTGAAACTTGAAAAAATATTTTTTTTTTTTTTTTTTTTTTAAAGAAGATAAATAAGCAGTAATTAGCGATAAATTATTAATTATCAATTATCGAGAGTACAGTTGATAGAAAACTCGTGTGAATAAGTGTATAGAAATTTGCATTTTTTAAATGTAAAACAAGGAATTGCATAATTCGACGACTCTTCAACACGCTCTAATCATGATTCTATTGTAATATTGTGGAAGATGTACAGTTATGAAAGATGGTTGAAGTGATGTATATGGATAAAGAGTTGCGGAGAAACGAAAGAAAAAAAAGGTATGCGGGATGGGCTCAAAAGGGATAAGATAATGTTCCATGGAGTCTTTCAAGAGGATCTGGTGCCTCTAATATTAGACTACTGTGCCTCACGAGATGCTTGCTGTAAGACTTTCTACCTCCTCGATTCCTTTTATACATGCTACATAAATAAAAAATTAATTAGCAAAAAAATACTCACTTTTTCCTCGAATCTTTTAAAATATATAATAAAATAAGACAATCAATAATTTTCTCTCATATCGAATGCAGAAAAATTGAAAAATATGTTATCAATTTTGCATAAAAAAATATTAACTTGAAAGAAATCATTGAAAACAGGATTTAGCGTGATTCAAAAAGGGAACTGTTTAAGAATTTTCTCCGCTTATTAAATCTCCACTTTGAATTTTTCATATATTACGAGCTCTTGATCTGACAATTTTATGCGCCATATATAAAATTTACATTTAATTGAAAACAGTCATGTTGAATTTCTCATAAAATATCTGTCAATGATAGGCAGTCGTTGAACGTGGAAGCCCGGATCGATGGCCGACAACAACGCGCGCTGTTAAAATATACAACGTGGGTGAAAGTGGATGCGCGTCCGTCGCAAACGGATCCTATTTTGTCTCACACGCGCGTAAATCGCGTGCGCACCGTGAGAGAACGACCCTGGATCGCCTTGGGAGTCGGCCTTCATTGAGAAGTCGTCGGTAGATTCCCACCGGTAAACCCACCGAGAAAAGATACGAGGGAAGAAAGTGCAAAGTTCAGCGCACCTAAGCTACCGACTGGCTTCCTGTTTATACAATCTGCGGGTCAATAATTATTATTTTTTTCTAAATAAAAGAAAAATTTTTTTTAAATGATTGATTTGAAAAATAAAAATATTCCATTACTTTCTGGCGAAATTTTGAAATTTTTTTTCATGGGAATTTTCGTGGGAATTTTTAATCCTTTTCATTCGTTGTAATTGTGTCATCGGTTTTCGATATGAAAAATATCTGTATGATAAAATTTCAAATTTAATGCTATTGAATTGGAATAATCATATTTTTCTCATTCACATATGAGAAAAATTGGACTGATTTTAATATCCAGAATAAAATTTATTCGTTAGAATTTCTGCGTGAAACAAAATCAAACGCGAAACATAAACGTTTCTCACGCGCGTTTCTTGGGTATACACTTTCTTCACATAGGGTGATTCGGCAGAATCTCTAGGAAAGGCTCTCCGGGAAATACTGTTACTATCGTCGACGATGCATAAGCGTAGCGAATCGTCTCGATATGGCGAGAGTAACGACTTTAACGTGGTTTCCATTTATTCGCAATGTCGACGGTGCAACGAGATCATTTCTCGAGTATTCTCGAGGGAAATTCGCCGCTCGCTAAAACAGTTTTCACAGGTTGATTCTAACACGGTCGAAAAGAGAGAAATAGAACGATCGCAACAATGGATGCGGATAGATCCGAGAGAAGAGGAAAAAAATTAAAAAAAAAAAAAAAAAACGAGAGCGCGACGAAAGAATCGACCCGACTCGACGCGTCAAAAAGGCAAATTGATCGCAAAGGACAGTGTAACGGTGAAATGCTTTTTATGTGCCTGAACCTTATTATCTTTCCCGTTAAACCGCGCGATTGACCGCATCCCAAAGAAAAAGTTCCTTCTTTCCGGATTTAATCACAAAAAGCTGCACGTGTCATTTAGGAATAATAAATCATAGAGAATAGATTCAGGATACTCTTTATGCAAAAGCCTATTATTATAATGTATTGACAATGTACACGTTTAAAATTCTCCTAAATAACAAAATGCTAAAAGGAACATTTTTGTATCGTGTAAACAAAATTGCCGCTTTAAATAAAAATCATGCTCTCAAGCAAACGCGATCAAATAAATTAAACTTGACCGAATAAAAATGTAGAACAAATTCAATAATAATATCTTCTCATCGGCCTTGATAATAAACATCATTAAAATAATTCATCAAGGAAGAGTTGGTTTAATTATTTGTCATTATGCCATAGTTCAGCTGCTCGGCTGTTGCTTGCAATATATAATTTACAGATATATCCGTATTCTATTTAAATCCGCATTTAAAAAAATCCACATTTATTCGCGTGCATACATCTAAATGCTATGTAATACGATGTTTGTAATTATTACGTAGTAGTACAAATTAACGAGTTCGAAGAAACTACGTATTAATTAATGCGAGAATAGAAACTTGGAAAAACATGCTCCGTATTAAATTTTTATTTTAAATCTTAATAAAAAAAAGGCATAAGTCGCATAAATAATGAGAAGCAGCCAATAATCAAGTGGAATTAAATAGAAATTGAATATAGATTCGCTTTGAAACTAAATGGACTTTGCTCCGATTCGTTTTCTTTGGTTAAGAGTACTTTGCATGAGATTACATATAGAGAGTAGCTAAAAAAAAAAAAGAAAAAATCAATGTCCTATAAAAGTCTCTCGACTCGAATGTGTGTGAACCGTAGAAAGCTTTAGAAAATACTGCCGGGAGGACCAGACTTCCTGCGATGAAAGTGAGGAGAAACGATTCAATGCGTATTCTCGGAGCACCGTCACCTCGCTCTAATAGAATTGCCAGTCGATTGCCGATTCCATCTTAACGAATGCATTTGTATTGTAGAGTCTAAGACTCGTACCACCGGAGATTGAAAATCTTAAACATCGATCGATACTGCCTTGTCGTCCCACTTACAGCTAACAATATTTTTATGTTTCAGAAATTGTCAGCGCCCGATATAATTCAGCGACGTTTAATTATATTATTTCGTAGCAATCAGACTAATAGAATTACAATTAACAATATAAATTTGAATTGTAAAATTTATTAGAATGCAAAAAAATATACAAGCTAGTTTACATCATTAATGATAATATATGGCAATAATATGATAAATTTATCTTGCTTTGAATTTGCAATACACACATAATGAACTTTTTTAAATGTGTTTCTTTTTAAAGAGAATAAAGGTTAAAATAATATTTTTAATGAATTTATAAACGTTAACTGCAAAAACTAAAGTAGATATTTTAAGTGAACAAAAAACTGTTTTACAATGAAAACTTCCTTGTAAAATAAAATTTTAACTTAATCGACATTTCGAATTATAAATTTTCCGCAGAAACAATCGAGAGAAGAAATATCGAATTCGAATAAAAAATGGCAGTAAAAATCCAATTTAACGGAACTGCTTGCATACAATTCCATTCTTGCAGAAACCCTGTCGTAAAATACTATAAACATCGATCGTTCTCAGCAATAGTAATCGGTTTAATGCGATCCGATTACGCTTTGAATTTCTGTTACCTCACAGACGATCTGTATTTTTTGATCGCAATCGTAGTAGCACTCGCGAAGGAAAGTTAATCTCTCTAATTGTAAATTTTATTCTTTTCTCTTCTCATGTTAAATATATACATATATATTAGGTATAATCTAGGTCAATTATGTTAATTGATTTTACGCAATTTACTATACAAATAATAAAAAGAAATAAAAATAGAGATAATATATTCTATACAAAGCATTAGATACGAAAAAATACTTCTCTTGTAATAACATACAATATTTTTAAAGAAATTATAAAAAATTTTCACAGTATTATAAAATCTTAAAAAAGTTATCTTTGTTGTCTTTAAAAGAATTAATTCTACAAATGATGATTTTAATATTTTCATCGCAATTCATAATTCTTGGATCTTTTTTTATTTTCAAATAGTTGCAGTCTAGTAATAATTGACAGATTTTTCAACCATTGATTATTGCATATTGCTATTGTGCATACTTTAGTAACAGTACAGTTATGCGTATATCTGTATAATTTTTTCTCGATACCATTGTATTTTATCCCGTCAAGAGATAAATCAAAAGATATGTGTCAGGAGTGACGAAAAAATTTCACGCGTAAAAATGAATATTTATCACTATTCAAATTTCTTAGTTTCTTTTTTATACGTTCGTTATTTTGATGCACACTAGTTCGCATAACTATTATGATTTGTAACACCAATCAAAGTCAATAACGCGTGCAATAACACACGTGAATATGAAGAGAAAAAAAAAAGAAAAAGAGAGAAAGAGGGAGAAAAGAATGTCGGGAATGATGATAAATGAATGAAGCACTGCACATATCGGAATCAATGCGAATGCGAGCTGTTCGTTAACGAAACCGTGAGAGAACGAACGTTTGATATTATCAACAAATATTTCCATTTCGACCATCAATTCTCGCTAAAATTCAAACACGACAAAAGTGATCAAAAAGTATTTATCGCAAGAAAGGAAAATATGACTAATAGAAGAAACATCTCTATTCTTTGAGATCCTTTGAGAGAGATAAAGAAAGAGAGAGTGAGAGGAGGAAAGAGAAAAAGAGAAAAACCTGATCAGCGATTTTCTACCTGAATTCCTGTTCTCAGTTTGCCTTGAATCAACATTCGAAATTATAGGTAAATTTGCCAATCGAAAAAATTAAATTTAAAATTAAACTGCTTTTTAATAGATACGTGATATAAAATCTCGTCATCGAAATAACACGTCTATAAAAATCTAAGATAAAAAAACAGAAATATAAAAAAGATTTCTATCTAGAAGGTATAAATAGGTGATTGACCACATGTAATCTTCTCGAAAATAAAATACATATATATTTTTTTATATCATCTGCTCCATCTTTAATATCTTCTAAGTAGAGAGGAGATCTTTTGAAATTATAGTTGGAATACTATATACGATATATTCATGTATAGAATTCACGAAAAGCTGCTGTCCAGCCTTTTTATCCTTAAATATGCAGTTTTCCTTACATATGCACAAATACCCTATTTCAAACGTTGTATCGCGTTTCTGTCGGATAACTCTGAAGATCAAACGTGACGTGAAAGCACACGAAGGATAAATATGAAGGATAATCCTACAAACGGATGCATAATAGATAAATATTACATTTGCATGTAACACTTATTCAAAAATCTCATGGCATTTATCATGACGTAAGACAAAAAAATGTTTAATTTTGTGATAGAATGAAAATAAATCTGTGATAAAATTGGAAGCAAATGTTATTATTTTATTAACCTTGTTTTTCAAACGGATTTAAATGGATGTAACTTTTCGCGAAAATAAAAGTACAATGCATATTTAACAAGATACAAAATAGTTCTTTTAATCCTCATAATAAATGCGGTTAAATAGTTGTTCGTATGAGAATTATAAGCTTAATACCGCCATTACATTTTACTTTCATTAACAATTACTGAAGCTGACATTTAAAATAAACTAATTTTAGCCAAATATTTCCTACATTTATTTCCAATTCTTATCATTATAGATAATATTATTTATTAAAAACATAATTAATTTCTAATAGATATTATTATTTATTAAAAATATAATTAATTTCGTATAATATTTTAATATTAATATTTTTTAATTGTCTTAAATGTTATATTTTAAAAATACAATGTCTCTTCTCGTATAATGTTAATTCATATAATGTATATTTTTCAAGATTTTATCCAATTTCAGCAAACTTATCGTTTGAAAATCACACGAACAGTATACTAGATTTATCTTCTTTTCCCCCCATTTTCATGTACTTTCTGTATATGCATGCACACGCAATGCATGTGCCGCATTTATCCGCGTTACATCGTCGATTTGGCAAAGTCTGGACGTGTGCAGACAGTTAATCAGCGGATGAACCGAAACCAAACAGGTCAAACTAGTGGGTGTGTCATTCGCGTGTGTGCTCACTGTGTATCGGTCGTGCATGCGTGCTAGCGTGCGTGCCAACCTCTGGATGTGCTCGTGTATGTACGTGTGTTGCTCAGCTGCTATTTGGAGCAATCTAGTGGTCATAAATCGCAGCGGAGGTATCGCGTTCGTCTGGATATGCGGGCGGTATGTCTATCGCAAGGCGATATAAAAATGTCAATAAAACAGCCTCCCTTCTCTCCTTCCATCTTCTCGTATCATTTTATTCCTAACGCTCGCGTTACGTTTATGTATCAATGTGACATGGCTGTGATCGATTACGTTTCGTGCTATTTCCGAGAATAATCCGTATAAGTTTAAAAGAGAGAGAGAGAGAGAAACGGATAAAACATGCGATACAAATAAATACAGACAGTAAATCTGCAAGATGTATATAAATATTAACTTTGAAGTGTTGCACGGGTGTCTCGAATTTAAATGTCAAAACTTTGAAAACGTGCGGAGGGTCGATCAACTAAGAGAATAATCCGTATAAGTTAAAAAAAAAGAAAGGAACGAATAAAATAAGCGATACAAATAAATACAGACATAAATCCGCTAGACGTACATAAATATTAACTTTGAACAGTTTTGTACAGAGTGTCTCGAATTTAAATGTCAAAACTTTGGAATCGTGTGGAGGGTCGATCAACTGAGAAAAAAAAAATTAGAAGTTTACCCGTTTGCTCCTCGTTTTGGAGAAAGAGCAAAAAGTTTTCAACGAAAAGTTTTCAACAACACTAAAATTATTAGGTTTATCAAAAATTCATTTAATCGATTCAAGAGAACAGTTGAGAACAGCTGAATTGTGACTGCACTAAATATCATCAGAACAGTATCTGGCTGTAATACGAGCTATCAGCGATGCTCGCATTTGTTGCGAGGAGGTCAACATTTTAAACAATACTTCCATTAAAAAATAATAAATAAATAAAAATTTGAAATTTTTTTTCAAAAGCAAACAAATCTCGAAAGGACTTTTTCTTCCAATTAGCTTATCAATCTCCCACATGCTTCCGAAGTTTGGATATTTAAATTCGAGACACCTTATACAATGCAATTTAGAAAAAAAAAATCCGGAAACGTCAAAGAATTTATCACATATTAAAAAAATATTTATATTCGCGCACGATTATATATTAATTATTTTGAAAAAGGCCCCTACTCGCGTCGTACAACTTACTTCGTGTAAGCTACTAGAGCTCGGTAGCTCGAAATAGTTTCCATTCTTAAGCCGTATTAAGCGATGCAAGGGCGCGAGGCGCGTTTATAGCGCGGAAAAAATGCCTTCGTTACGCATCGACGGGATAACATTTATACATGGTGCGATTTCACTCGTCGCGATAACTATACGCGCATGCATCTCCGCAACGTTCACGCAAATATTTACGGAGAACACCGGCAAATCGATGCACTATCCTTCATGCTCGGACGCAGATCGGACTGCCCCTTTACCGGGGCAGTGACCGAGGTGAGGGGGGGAAAATATAGGTGCAAAAATCGATGACGCAATCGTTTCAGCCCGCGTCAGTACCGGCTAGCGGAATTTATCCGATAATGCGATGATACGGCTGGCATGTGGTGTGTGCGGTGTCGCTAGTTAACTCTCTATCAACCACTTCCAAGTCACCTGTATATTTGCACCTACGGTGAATATTATACGCCGAGAGAAAGAACTAATTGGATGAATAAAACCGATTATGCCATCGTTCAAACTATTATTATATATCAATTCAACGATAAGTTGCATAATTAACGCGGCAATTACTTCGTCGATTACCGTATAATTAAGAGGATCGTTAACATTTTTTCTTCCACGATTTTCAAAATGGCTAAGCTCATCGAGATAGGGCTGTTATTAAAAAAAATACTACCTATTCTCCAAGTACGTTGTAATTCCATTCGAGAAGTGATATAATGGAAATGCACGTGAGATTCTCGATTAAGTATCCTCTATGCGGGAGAAAAGGAAAATGTAAAAGGAAGGAAGCGCGTTACATCTGTCTTATGTAAGACTCGACGTCGACAGGAAACATACCAGGGCATGTTGGAAATGGTTTCAAGAACTCGAAACACGTGTTCGTCCTTCAACAGGAAGCGATGCATGCCGCTCGTTTCACGTTTAATTGGCAGATTCAACTCGAGAGGATTCGGTGGCTAACACAAATCACGTGTCGTCCCCCCGAAACGGCGATGCGTGTTGCATCTCCGAAAGATATCGCGGCGAGAAAGCACGAGATATAAAATATAAACGAGCTATTTTAAAAAAGTTCATAAGTCGCACACTCCGCGGAGAAGGTAAAGGACGTGATAAATTGACGGAAAAGATTGATTACCGGTAATTTTGAATCTCTTAATGTTAAAACACATCGGCTTTAATTTGCGTAGGTAGATATAGCTACACATCAATCTTCATTCCAGCAGACTTTAATACGTAATCCAACTTGCGCAAGCTCTCACACGTTACATAAAATGTCAATCGCTTGTCATCATAGTACAATAAATTTGATCGCCGCAAATTGTTTTAAATGCTGCGACTATAATTAATTGAATATATAATATCGCATGGGAAAACAAAATATCGATATTGGAGAGGAAAAAATTTCGCGAGATTTACAATGCGTGAGAGCACGGGATGGATCAATACCTGGCTTTCGGATTATTTCGAATAAATTAAAGCTCAAGGCGTATACAGATACTACAATTAATAAATGATTTTAAATGATATTTACATCTTTATACTATGCAATAAAATTAATTACATAATTTTTTTTATTTATTAACGTTTTTGGAAAGTGCGAAATTGTCCTACATTTCGCATTGATGCGATTATACGGCAGAGAAAGACACTTATTCTCTCGATTTTATCACGACTTTTGCGAGAGAATTAAGTAGCCAATACGCGTATCTTTGATAGAAGTCGAAAATGCTGACGGAATAAATTAAAACTGCGATGACTGTAATTATCCTCAATTTTCGCCGCTACCTGCGATTAATTATAACAAGACAAGCTGTATTGTTTTACCTTACTGTCCGACAAAAGCGTCTACCAGCACCGGAATGGAAACGGTAACTCGCACTTGTTCGTAACAACGTCGAAACAGCGAGAGAAACGAGGAAGCGAGGCAACGACGTGTAACAAAATGCGCATGTGAACGAGGCAACGCGCGGATCGAAGCACCGGAAAACGAACATTCGCGGTTCGCGCGCGAAAATACTCTCACATGGGAGAGAAGACGCGTCGTCGGTCGATGATCGTTAACCGAAAATCAACAAAAGAGATTCAGGGTGGGTGAAGAGAGCTCGCGGCGCGGAACTTTTTGCGACATCCATTTTTTTTTTCTCTCTCTCGATATACCTCGGGGCTTTAAAATATTCCAGGTGAACGATCCGCGCGCGCTTGCGAGCCCATCATCATCGACGGAAGTAAATTCGAAAATAAGATGAGAGGTATAAAGTGCGCTGGAAATAAATCGAATCCATTTTCCCTGCACATAATAATTTTTTTTTTAAGTATATTGTTCTAAATATCTCTACATTTTTCATGTCTATATCGTTTATATTTGAAATTATTAATATTCCGTTGGATTATTAGGATAAAGTAGTAATATTCTTAAATGTTGCCACGTGAAAAAATGAATTATAAAAAAGATGCTTGATCGAAAATATAAAAATTCGTCGTTTCGCGAGAATTTTTCGATTGCGCGGCGACACCTCCGCTTTCAACTCGCAAGAATGCATCATCGGATCAACGACGGAATAACGACATGTTACACGTTATCTATACATGCAAACGAGCTTTCAACGAAATTGGTTCCGACAGAATCGCTCTCTCGCCTGCGAATGGGAAAAGTTTGACCGAAGAATATATATATGGCTTTTCCCTCTCACAATCTCTCTCCTCTCCTCTCTCTCTCTCTCTCCTCTTTCTCTCTCTCTCTTCGCTCTCGCTTCGGAGAAATTTCGAAAATAAAGACCGGTGTTGGATAAATATACGTGGATTACGTATCGAATATGTATTTGCACGCAACCACATTGCACGACGTGTATCGTATGTAAAAAATATTTCGTTGCTCGTAATTTCCATTCGTTTGTGTTATGTGCGCGTTTCGTACACGTAACGCCAATTAAAAACACGTAACGCTCTCTGGAATAAAAAAAATGCGCCAAAGAGACGTCTAAATTATTAGTACTGTACGATATTATTAAAAAAAAAAAATTACGCTATCTCGTCGCACCGAGTTCGCGATTTCCTGTTTACTGAAATCATTACGATTACACGTGATTCAAGAATGTCACATAGTTAGGTCAAGGTTCTTCGATGCATGCATAAAGTGCCATTGCATTCTGATACACAAAGAGATCCTGGTTAAATACATCTCCTCTCGCGATGGGAATGTCGGGACTTAACATACAGGACTTGTAATCCGACAACGCGAAATTATATCCCAAACATTTAAATAATTCATTCGTTGAATGTAAATCACTAAGTCGTGTAATCGGATTTCCTGGAAATTATGCAAAATATTTTCGATTTTTCTCCTTCTCTCTCTTTCACTTCTTCTTTTCGCGTTCAGTTTTTATTCAAAATTTTATAAAATATCAAAGGTTAATTATAAAGGTTAATTGTAACAATTATCGAAAGAATTAGATTGAAAATGATAAATATGATTAAACCATTCCTCGGTGGATTTTAAACGATTGCAGCATAAATAACGATAATCATCTTCGGTATTCTGGAAATTATATAAAGGCAATGGCGTAACGAACGCTCACCGATGCGTTTCTTTTGCATATTACGCAATTCCCATTGCAGCAACCGTGCATGTACGTACATCTATCCATGATTCGCGATTAATTTATCATGTGTTCAGCGGCGGTATCGAAAGATAAAAGCTTCTGTGTGCGTTAATATTTTAGGAATCCATAATGCATGTTGCTTTCAGGATCACCAGGAACACGCCGATATTTTCCAACTTATCGCTGTGACCTTCCACATTCTCGTTTGCATTCGTTTCCGGTCTCCATTCATTGAAATGTTGATTCATAAAGCTATGCATTTTCAACGACTTCTTTAATTCAGTTGTGAAAATTCTATCGACGCGATATTCATTTTCCTAACTCCTTCTACCGCTCTATTACTCGAGTTAAAATTATTCGCTCAATATTCGATTTAAAAAATTATTTTTTCCCGATAAGTAATTTTACAATTAAATAAATATACTAATTTAAACATTCTAATTAAATCTTTACATTAAATATATTGAATTTTTGAGTTTTTTTCGAATAAAAATTTGTTGTAAAGAATTTTAAAACGATGCAAAAATAAAATTTCCATATGAAAAATTTCAAACATATATTTCGTACATCAAAGTGACATCTTTTTCCAAATTCACTATTATATTTATAAATTATATCTTGAATTTTTTTCACGAGTAGAATTTAAAATAACATATAAATAACATTGCGCGATATATATCGACTGTGAAGAGATTTAGAAAAATTAAATATCAACAAACGCGTTAACATATCAAAAACGAATAATGTGCTTGTTATATTCAAAACTCGCGCGCAGTTCCAATTAGATAACGAAGACCGCCTTCAGAGCAATAAGGTTATCGCGAAAATAAATTACGGTTTACGGTTTTAATAATATGTGTAATGTTACTTTTAAATTGGATTTAAAATTGGATTTAAAATTGTTCCATATTAAACGCAATAAATACATTGCAATATAAATACAATTTCACTCGATCCAAAGTTATCCACAGCTAAAAGCCTTGCAAATAACGTGCGTTTCATTGCTATCGGATATTTTTCATTATTGACCTACACTACTATCCTAATTGATGCTAATCGCAAAAGTTACGAATCAACGTTATATAGAAAGAAATATGAATAAATAAATATGCAAAAGAGAAGACGCAATAGTTTGATACTGACAATTTTTCGCGCGAGATCGGTGCATCTCAGCAGATTTAATGAAACACGATCGATGAGGCCAGTTCGTAAATCTCGGACGCACCGCATACGACAAATTCGTGGCCGTCCAAAACAACCTGTCCTGACCTGTTTCGTCCTCGCCGTCCGCTGCAGCTGCCGCGCGTAATCCACAGGCGATTGCACTCGGAAAATCGAACGAGAATTGCGCGGCAAAATTTTCACTCGATACCAACGCGCGATGAAATCGTCTCGCGGCCGAGACGACTCGCCGTCGATGATCGACGAAAAAACGAAGCGGCGGAATCGCCGATATTTGGCGCGCGAGAGACCGGGAGCGGCGCGTCGACACGCACGCTGCGACGTCCGAAAGTGTACTGGCGCTGGCGCTGCCGCGCCGCCGCTCACGCGCACCACGATGTGACGCCGCGCGGCCGCGCCCTCTGCCGGACGCTCCGCGAAATAAATTCGGAGATTCGATACGCCTCGTACGCCGAGTCGGACTGTCACTCGAGGGCCGCTTCCGCCAAACTTGGATCGATTTAATTCGTTGATTATAACTTGCGCGATTAGCCAACGATGAAATTTGTGTTATATCACAATATTATGTGACAATGTATTATGTCATGTATTGCGATATAATATGGCTAAAAATGTTGATATTGATCACTCTGTAAAATTAAATGATTAAATTAATTGGAATTTGATGAAAGTGGTTCTGATTGCAACATGACAATATAACGTCGAAATCATTTCTGCTTGAAATATAAATTATATGTACTCTTTGTTCATAGTATTTCATATTTTACGTTTTCAAACAATGTTGAGATTTTTTTTTAGTTTCAAGAACATCCCCGAAGACGGCGTGTAGTTTTATTGTCTCTAAAGGGGAAACTCTTCTTCGCTTTCTTAAATTTCCTGTCCTATATTAAATAGCAATCTGTCGTCGCTGTTGATGCTCCAGCGGATATTTTGATTTACAGTAGCGGAACGACGTGCCAGGTTTTTACTCAGAGCAGGAAGAGATGGTCCACGTGCGCGCGGAAACGAGTAGATTTCCTACAGTAAATTAAACTCCGAGCCGAAGGCGACGACAAGTTGATCCAAAGGTACAGGATACGAAGAAAAGCGGAGAAACACGGTGATTTCCTTCGTTGGGTTTGACGATTCCATGCACGTTAAAAAAGAGACGAAAAAAGATTTTCGCTTTCTTTCTTTTTTCTTTTAATTACTGCATTTAAATCCACGCGAATCCATACACGTGGGTACGTTATTCATCCATTGTGCTTTTGGTTACCGCAGACGTCAATTAGAGAACGAAATTAAAGAATTGTAGTAACGCTCATGAAATTCTTTTCTTTCAAAGAGCCACTTTGACATTTGGAATTTATCCACGACATGCGCAGAATTAAATCCTTTATATCGTACATGACATTCGTGACAATAACTTTCCTCTGTATGTTTTAAGACGAGGGATTTTATCCACCTTTCAATTTTATAAGCCTTTCCGGTAATCATCTCTATTTAATTGTCTTTATAGTTTTAATTAATAATCTAAATATGTGTTATCTTTAGCTCAATTAAATATAATATTATTTTATCTTTATCCCAATTAAATATAATATTATTTTATCTTTCTCTCGATTAAATATATTATTTCGCTTTGTTTGATTTTTATATTTTTAAATAATATTGTAATTTCCATTTTACAATCGAGATTTGTATATAAATATTATACATACGTATATAATATTATGTAACATGAAAAAAATTTATATATACATATAATATTTCAAAAAATTGAAATACGCCCTAGTAATTTTTAATATTCCACAAATTCTCGCAAAAAAACTACACAGAAATTCGTGATCTAAAATAAAAGATTGCGTTTTATTATTTGCGTCTGATGAAAAACTTCAGCTTTGAAGACTCGAGATTAACATGAAAAGATCGATCGTGGTAAATTTAGCGTCTACTCTCATAATATAGCTGCTTCTCTTCTACTTAGACACAAAACGCTCGTTATTTTACTCCCATCGCGATTCGCTCATTAATGAAGCCTTAATTAGGCAAGTTCGCCTTTTTATCCAAATGATAGTTACTTCCTGTTCCGCTTCCTCCAATTTTTCTATAAACGAGATAAATGGGATGACGTTCATCATCATCATCATGCAATGGTTTAAAGGATTAAAAGATTATTCATCTCGAGAGACGAAATCAATAACTACGAAGTTTACAAAATACAATTATACAAAAAATTATTATTATTATAAAATGCATAGATAAAACAATTATATAAAGTAATTTGTAAAATCCATAAAACGATAAAAAGTTTTTTAACAATTCCACAATTTATGAAATAAATGTATTTGAAAAATGATGAAAATTTTTTGAAAAATGTATCAAAAATCTGTGAGTTAAAAATCAAAATAAAAAATAAAGTCATAGAGAGGGAAAATTTGTATTTATTTTTATTTTCAAGCATTTTTCTTATTTTGAAAATATGAAATTTTTTTTTTTTTAGAATCTTCCTTTTCTACCTCTCCATCCTTTACTATTTAATATAAAAAGCGAGTGAAATCTAAAACTTTCTTTTTAAAGTAATATTACTATGGAAAAAAAATAATTAACTTTCCTTGAAGCGCATGCATGCGTAAAACAATAATTACGTCTACTTCAGTGTCTCTCCCATCGATTTCTATGAATTTCAATTAACTCACGCAACGTCCATTAAACAGAATATCCAAAATAGCAACTATAAGTCGTCCTTGCGCGCTATTTCTAAGAATTAATATGCGAGATATAAAGTGGAATTTAATATACCGTCTCGTTTTCATTTCCTTTCACGCCGCGTGTACAATACGTTTAAATAATTTTTGCTCCACAACATGACGTCAATTTTCACGCTAATTAAGCTTCGGAGTCACGCCACGAACTAAGCAAAAAAATTCCTACTTTCCTAATGTAATTATTGCATCGTACTCAAGTATATCGAATGACATACCAGTTATAAAATACGAATGATACGTGTACTTTTTATCTACATTATGACATCGTGAAAGTTCAACGTGAAAACGTAATCCCGGATCGTCTCATAAATATTAGAGAAATCGAAAATAGGTACTTGTGATGGACATATAACCGTTCATTTTTGAAAAACAAATTTTATATCATTATTGAAGTTTTTCCTCAGATTTCATGCAAATTTTGCATCATGTCCATTTAAATAGATACATAGATAGTTCTCGATATAATGACTTTTCCAACAATACAAAATGCACAGCTATATTTTTCTCTAAACGTTATTTTTATTATTGTATATATTTATTATATCATAAAATGATTAGTTATTCATTAAATTAATAGCGATACTGAGTAAAACCAAGTCATGAGATATAACATGTTAATCTCGATAAATGGCGTAAACGATCAATAAGTGCTATTCATCTTTGGATGTATTCTACAGCAACAGTTGGCTCGTTTCGCCTTCGTTTCAATCATTAATCGTAATTAAACAACGTTTGAAATCCGCATCTATATGTCAATATCATATAAGATCGAGAACGGTATTATATAAAGAAGAATAATAATACGATAAAACCTTCAATCGCATAAAAAAATAAAATTTGGCTTCAAGTTAATCCTTCGATCTTCGAGCTAACGATATCAAATATTATTTTTATTAAATTAATTAATTATATTTTAATTATTATTAATTATATTTAAATTAATTAATAATTATAATTTTTTGATTAAATTTTTTCAATAACAAATAGATTTCTTTTCTTGTAAATTATTGAAAATCGCTTGATACAGAATTAATGTTTCTCGTAGAGCGCGACTTAGTGCATGTCCTCGCGTTGCCTGTACTCGATCTGTCATAATAACGGGTCCAGAATTATGTCCCTCTCGTGTATATCGACCGTGCTGTCTCCTCATGTGCTTGAGCCTTCGCGAATCGTTTGCCAATCTACCGCACGTGTATGTTTCTGTCCGTCGTCTCCCTCCGATGATCGCATTCTCCTCCTGTCGTTGGTATCCTCCTCTCGCCATATCGGGTCGTCCTGCTCGGCGACCGAGGTGCCATATCGACCTGGCAGCTCTCTGTCTAGACTAGACCTTCACCAGAATATGCCAACCAAGCCGATGTTACGGTCTCTAGTACCGTTACAACGCTCGCTTTTTTCGTCCTCGATACGCCATGATGTGAACGATGTGAAATGAAACGAGCGTTGTGATAGCACCACAAGTGGCAAATTTGCTCACGTGTAAGTTTGCGTTATACTTGTAATACAAAAAATCACCTACATGTATATATTTCAGTATTCTAGAAATCTAAAATTGTGAAATATTTTAGAAAGTTTTTTATTTTGTGTACAAAAATATAAATTTGTCAAAATGAATATATATTTAAAATATATCATCAATAAAGCTTTACACATATTCACGCATAAAAAATGATTTTGTCTCTCAAATAATACACCAGAATATTATAAACGTTGAAACTTAATAATTTCGCAACAAAAAATATCCCACAAGGATATTCATCACTTTTGTATAAAAATGTTATATCAAAAATATGATTCTTGAATAAAATATTATAAATGATAGACAACAAAAGATGAATCGTGTATCATAGATATAGTTACATTAGATTAAAAGAATTTGTAAAAAGATATAAAATAATTCATGAAATATTCTGACGATTTGTTTCGATTCAGAATGCACAGTTATTATTGAGTAACAACGCACATACTAATATTAGAATTCTCTTATGTTTGTCCAGAAAATAATTCTGATCCCTCATTGATAATTTCCGATAATGAATAAACTGCATTATCTTTCTAATTCAACACACGTTATCCTAATCTGATTAATCTAGTTATGCAACTCGAATCGAGAAATGCATCGACAGATTCACTAAAATTGGAGCAAATTTCGAAAACGAAATTCGATAACATGTATTATTTCCTCGCAAACAATCGGACGACTATGTAAAAAACATTCCGCTAAAATCGCCGCGTAATTCATTCGCCCCTCTTTCTCTTTCTCTCTCTCTCTCTCTCCATCTATCTGCTTTTGATATACCTGTCGATAACAGCATTGAAAAATAACCACGCAACCGCGGGGATGTAGAAGAAAGGGATATAAATATAAAAAAATCACGTATAGCGAAAGAAAAATATAAAATTTGTAAAAAGGAATAAGAGAAGTAAAGCGGGGGAAAAGAGAGAAAGGAAAGCTTCGTGAACGCTGCGCGCTTGCCGTAGAACTTATTAGGTCGAAGCCACTTCAGGAAAAATACCGACCGACGACGAAGCAGTAGGAGGATTTTCTAGGAGTACAACCGGATATAACGAAGTATTACGACCTACACAAACAACATGCAGGGTGGTTCCTTACGCCATAATTCTGATATATTATTTCTGAACTTATTACGAGCACAAAATGTCATGTGAATGTAATATTTGTAAAAATACGTGCGAAGAAAACAAAAAGCATTTCACTGTCTTAAGTTAGTAATAAAAACTTCTACAGGTTTCCCATGTTTAACAAACTTAAGTTTATACATTAAAAACATTAGTGTATAACAGATATCAAGTATAATATCATGTTATATTAAATATCAACTATAATATCATGATATCAAGTATAGTAGCATTAGTGTATAACAGATATCAAGTATAATATCATGTTATATTAAATATCATACTTGTCGACTTTAATTAATCTCAAAATAAATTAATATTCTTATCTTTTCATATGTACGTATTTCTTACGTATATTTTTTATGTACATTTTACGTTCATTTAAAAAGCTAATTTATAAAGCTAGTTTGTTTATTAGTTAACTAATCAGAAAGTTAATTTGTTTTATGTCGACTAATTTCGCAAAAATTTTCTTTTTGAAAAAATCAGTACATAAATCTCAAACTGAATTGGATTTTTATGAGTCGTAAACCGTGGTATATCAACATGTTTTGCGGAGGGTCGACCATTGAAGATGGCAAACACGTGCCTTGCTTAAAGACTACAAAAACTCGGGGAACATATCCTTTCGATAAGGAAGAACAGATTTTCTTTGTAATAAATATTTTTCTTCATATACATCATTATCGTGCGCGATACGAGTCAAAAAATAAATAGGATCGATATCACAGTTCCCGCGGCTATAAAATAAAGAAGGGAAATTTCTTGCGCTTCGGATGAAAGAAGCGATCTCGTGAATATCAAGGTAAAAATATTTTAAGGATATATCAGTCAGAAAAATTGTTCCATTATAATAATAAATGGTAGATTCAAGTGTGGGTGGAATAAAGTCAATTTGAAGTATGTGGCACTTCGAAAGTGAGATGTAGGATAAAAGTGATCTGACAGCTGATCGATGAGGAAATTAACTTCGAGCGAACGACTAATTAGATTAAACCAATTCTCATCGAGTATTCCACAGTTTATTTTTACACATTTTTCCCTCTTTCTATTACAGTCTAAATGTTATTTTTTATCTTGACATTTTATTAAAATTTCAAAAATAAGAAAAATGTCATAGTTTTTTAACCATTGTTCAAATTAATTAACAATAATATTCATCGAAATACAATAATAAATTCATGTATAAATCACATGTGAATAAAATGTAAATATATGAAAAAAAAAAAAAAGAAATTTTTCTCTTTAATGAATCAAATAAATTGAAACTTTAAAAGGAAACAAACAGTATTGTAATAACAACTAAAATATCAAAATACTTTTTTTTGTATAAGTAAGAACAAAAAATATTGAAACAAGAGAATTCTCTTAATTATTAATATTATATTACATCAATATTTAATAAAAAACATCCATTTATCAATCTAATTATTTCATCTTCTCGACATTTATTTTAAAAAGATGATTATCTGTGAATGATATAATTATTTTATACAATATGTTATATGTTATATTCATCATGGACATAAATTAAAAAATTTAAAAACATTAAGTCTTTAAAAAGTCTTTAACACGTCTGTCAAACTAGTGTTCATGATTAATAAATCACGAGCCCATGTCTTTTTTTTCTTTCTAGACGTATACAGTGGATCTCGAAATTAAGAGCAAGTCTCGAGTAGCCGAGGAAGCGCAGGTGACATCGAGGTACATGGTTTTTTTTTCTTTTTAATTGAAAGAGTAGAGAAAGAGGCAAAGGAGATGCCGATAAAAAGCAACGATAGCAAGAGTGTCTCGATATTTCTAAAGGCATTCAAGGCGACATACTCGATGCAGCCGCGATAAGAAGTACTTTGTCCGCAAATAAAGGCCGAAATGGTCTCTCTTTTTTTTCCCTTTTAAATATCCAACTATGAATTTGAGCAAACTAATTCGATTCCGGCTAACTACCTCACTTTTTTCTGCAATTTTTCACATTAAAATTTCTTTAACGCGCAATATTGCATTATTCCGGAAATAGATTTTCGTTTGGACTCGTTAACATTTGCACATATCTTTCAAAGAGCGGCGGCAGTTGTCGATGTCCAACAACTCGAGTTAAGGAGAACGAATCTGATTCTCTTCCTTTTCAATACATGGTAAAATAGTACACGTCCTTTACCATCGACAACTGCGATAGCGTTTTCCTTATCGATTGTCGTTAACGCTCAAAAGATATTCACCATCCATATGTCATTCATATTTAAAATAGCTGTGTACAGTTATATAACTATATGATAAAAATGTATTGTTAAAAAATCAATTATAAAAGAGAAAAATCAATTGTAAAAGAAAAAAAAAATTCAATCGATTATTGAATTATCTGAAACTTACATGTAATATGGTCTGTTTACATTAGATATATCATAGTATAACATGTGTATTGCACATAGAAATATTTAATTTATCTGGAATCAATAATATTTTGATATTTATACAAGATATGCCTTATTGTTATCTAATAATATTCTCTTTCTAAATTGGATATTATTAGAATGTGAAAATGTGTTAATAATGGTTAATAATAAATCATTGAGAATATTATATTTAATATTGAAAATTTTTAAATACTACAAAATGCAATATATAATATATATATATATATATATATATATATATATTTTTATCATGATAACATTAAAAAGCGATCAAAAGGAAGCGGAAAGAAAAATGCTGAAAAAATTAATTTAATGCTATCGTTGCTTGTTATCAGAGTCACATGCGAGAAATAATTTCCAATATTCTATTACTGAACTGAGAAATGTCTTTAGAGTACAATATCGCGATTCATCGATCGATTTAAATAACAAGACATCAAATCGGTAGAATATAATCTAAGACTTTGATTATATCAATTAATTTCAGTTCCAGGTCATATTTATTTTTGATTATCATTCATTTCAAACTAAACATACATCATGAAAAATCTCAAGAGCATTTTCATGTACGCTTCTTGAGTAGATATTGATTACTTTGATAGGTATATTAGCTTTAAAGAATTAATTTTTTTGAAATTAATTAAATTATTTTTAAATTATATTTTTCTACGCGCGATAAATATAACATGTCATACAGAATAATTATATAATTAATAGATAATATGTATAATTTGTTGAAAATAAACGGCGAGAAAATAAAATAAATGATTCATAAATTAATGTTTTTTAAATATTAATATAATTATATGAATTAATGTAATATATTAAAAATTTTTTAAATTATTTTAATGTTTTTTGTTCTTGCATAAAAAAGGTATTTTGATATTTAATTTTTATGACAATATTGTTCACTTCTTTTTGATAAATTTTTATTTGATTTTTATTTGGTTCACTAAAGAGAAAAATTACTTGTTATTCGTATACTATATACATGTGATTTATACATGAATTTATTTCCAATTTTATTCCCAATTTAATATCGAATATTATTATTAATAAATTTGATGGAAGATTGCTAAAAAAAATAACAATTTTTTGAAATAGCATTGGAAAATTAACACAAAAGCAATCTGCACATATAAAATATTATTTGCACGTATAAAATATTTATCTCTAAACTGCATTTCTTGAATACAGTTAATGAATTTATAACAAATGAACTTGATTCACAAGAAATGAAGGAATATGAAATATCCGATTTGCTGCATTTTTCTAAATCGTACAACGAATCGTAAAACATTGCAAATGTGGAATGTGGTGCTTGTCGAATTCCTCTAATTAGTTTTTAAATTGTAAAACAGATATCGGGTGTATCGAAAAAAGTTGGCGCGGTGGTATCGATCTCACGATGAGGGGCGGCGAGCGGCGGGGTAAGGGGCAAACGTCGATCCGATTCCGACCGATCCTATCCGACGTAAATGCCGTTGCAACCGGCTCAAAGCAGCAAAACGAAATACACGACGCGCGAGTCGAACAAACGCAATAAGTCGCCAGCTACTTTCTAGCCCGCGGCCTGGTGCCGCGAAATGCAGCTTCACGCTCTTCTCGCGCGGTTCCAGCGATCAATTCGCGCGCGTTTGCGGCTCTCTGCTGCAGGAGGAAACCTCCGCTCTCTGCTTCTCACGAGTTGTATGAAATTCAAAATAAGGCAGAAAATAAAACACATATATTTGAATAAAATCAAATTTGTTTCAAAATAATTGTCTTACAATCTTGTATAAAATCTTCTTATGTAAACAAATGTATGACTGATATATTTATTTTCAATCGTAATGCATCTAATTTCTATAATTTAAAAAAAACTTTTTGTTCCGCAAGTACTTTGTCTCAATCGTGTAAGGTGGCTTTTATGCAATGTACATTATATCCCGTGAAATTTTGACGGTGAACGATCGCGTGTGAGATTTTAAAATGAAGTTCAAGAGTTCTCGCTCCAAAGTGGAGCACGCGAGTGTCATTTCCAGTTCTGGAAACTTGACACACATCTCGAAGATTTGGTCGACGAGTTAACGATTATATGAACAACTCATCCATTTCTCTAGATTTGAGAGTAACGTCATTAACTTAATTTAAAAAAATTCGCATCTCTATCTCTTGCGCTTCTTGTTGGCAAGAATATCGAGACAAATTGTGTGATGCAAGAAGAGAATAAAAATATATACCGATACCTTGGAAGGTGAGTAATCAATGTCATTGTATGCGACTTGAAAGTAAAAGGTCGAACGTCCTACATATGCGCGTATAACACATTTCCCTACCTCTATTTTTTATAAAACGACATAATTACAAATAAATTTAGACACCGTTAAGTTATCGAGCGATGGCTGAAAGTATACGATCAACTCCATTTAAAAAAATAAAATCATATACATGCGAATATACAGATGCTTAAATATGCATATACTATATATGTATATTTAAGCATCTGTATATTCGAGTTTTTAATAATTTGACTGAAAAGAATTCACAAGGCCAAGAATATAAATTAGAAATGCAAATACGATTCACCTTGCGATGCTAAAAACTGATGTTTATAAGTGTAATTATTTCTGCAGTTTAAAAATATGTATAAAATATGTAAATTAACGATGATAGAAATACATTCCTGATCAAATTAATCAATTAGTCCTGATTAAAGTAATCAACTAGTCCAACAGCTGAATTTTCTCAAGTGATTCTTGAGTAATTCGCTAAATATGGAAATATTTCAACAGATAATTTAGATGTAATATAATTCAGATATAAATATAATTCAGATCAATATTTTTTAATCCCTTATTTATTTAAAAAGAATAAAAATTTACGATTCTGTTAAAAAATTAAATAAATTAAAAAGATAATGAAAGACATTGATCACCTTTTCTGAAATGTTTTTCTTTGTAAAAAAGAATACAATTTATAAATCTATCTAGTGCTAAAAAATAAAATATAATCTCTATATATGAAGCCTTTCTATTGGTTGTTGATTATTTCCCTAAACAACTTTCTAAAAAACATCTTACGATTAATTTTCGAGAAATTTTCTAGGCATCGTTTAAATAACAATGTACTTGTTCATACATCCATAAATTAATAAAAAAAAAAATAAGTAAAAAACGTTTCATCACAAGAGATGTATAATATCGAAAAATTAATCTCGAAAGTTATATGCATCGTAGTATCCTCAAACTATCGTGATTTTCCATAACGATCTATGGAAGATATTTAGAAACTCGCTTAAATAGATTTTAACGCCCGGTTGTAAATAGAAATAAATCAGAGCCATATAACCGCTGTCGCTCATGCGAATATAGATAGAAAAAGCGAGATTTCACCAAGACTTTTCTCTACTTTCCGCGATGCACGCACGTAATTGTTTTCTACAGAGCAATAACATTGCATGTACATACGATGTCGACATGCACGTGTCAGTGTCGCCATGTGCTTTTTTTGCCACGTACAAGATAGTGAAATTCGTTAGTTACGCTGAAAAAGATAGTTATACGTGACAAATTTTTGATAGTAAGATATGTAGAAAGTTTCCTGTTTGACAAGAACGAGGAGTAAGATGTAGTAAAAAAAAGTGTGAGAATTCTTGAAGAAATAGTTAGAAACAGATGATCGAGATTGAATAAAAATCTTTTCTGTTATTTCGCAACATTAAAACGTAAAACTTGTAAAATTTTACCAATTCATCTCCATCATGAACTTTAATTTCAATAGAATTGCAAAAATAATTGCAATCTTGAGCACTTGTTTTGGAATAATTAAATATTTCTATTTTATTTTTATTTACACATATCCTATATCTTTAATGATTTAATTAATATTCTACAATATTTTTTTGCTCTCAATCGAATTCTATTTTTTTTATTTAAAAGATTAATTGCAACCTATAACTTAAACAATTCATTATTTAAAAAATAAGAAATAAAATTTCACGATTTTATCAATTTTAATAATTTTCTTCTACAGATAATTCAACGTAACAGATAATTCAAGCTTGATGAGACGGAAGTAAATAAGAAAATGGCATAATCGATTGGAAAGTATCCGGATTTTGCAAGAGCGATTTCATTGTCAGTAATTTGCGTCGTTAAAGCATCCTTAATAAAATTGGTGAAACACGATTTTAATATGTTACTCACACATCCGTCGTTTAAGAAAACAGATAATTTCAAGATTTCAAGGCAGTTCCAAGATAATTCAAGGTGAGTCGGACGAAACGGATGAAACCGATGTTCCAGATGAAACCAGTACATTCCATCACATAAACTGGTACAAGAAAATGCGAGCACTATTTCCACGAGTATAACGGTTATCAAATATGCCGTTACTTTTCGCAATTGTTTTGATACCGTGTTTTCTTTTTTCAATAAAATCTTGTGAAAAATTGAATTTTTAACACGAAATTAAAGCCTAAATAGAGCTTCAATCAACTTGATTTTATCAATTTCTCTTAATTGTAACCAACTTGATTTTCTTTAATATGTAATTTCTTGTAGATTTCTGTAAGATCTTATATTATGTAATTTGATACATTGTATTTTTATTTTTTCCATAATAGAGCAAAATTTTTTATGAAAACATACAGTGTTTACACATATCGTGAGATTTTTAAATATTTATTTTTATATTCAATTGTGCAAAGCAATCGTTTGTATAAAATAAGTTCAACATGAAAAATACATAAAAAACATAATTTACAAAATACATAATTTCTGAGAAAGAATGATTTCCACTATTAATCTTAAATTTAATCACATATACACGCACGAACATGTATACGATATTAATATCATTGCGTTTGTCACTCATTCTAATTGGTTGCAAAAAAATATGCCGAGGAAACGAAATAAGAAGCAACGGTCAACAATCGATCGAGAGAAATGTGACGTTTTCACATGAAAATACTAACTTTAATATTTATGTTCTTTTACATTAAATGAAACATATAACACATTAAATC
Organism: Camponotus floridanus; assembly: GCF_003227725.1. Taxonomy (NCBI): domain Eukaryota; kingdom Metazoa; phylum Arthropoda; class Insecta; order Hymenoptera; family Formicidae; genus Camponotus; species Camponotus floridanus. Next base: position 776,345 of record NW_020229314.1, on the reverse strand, counting down.
ACTCGATTATGCAGGTAGAAACTGGTATTTTCCCTTTGAGATAAAATCTAGCCTTCGATAGAAACAAAATACTTGTACGGTTTCCTGCGGAGAAATAATACTCCACGTTTCTTTCACATGTAAAGGGCGAGTTCCTAGGGCACGATTAAAAATACTTTAATTACGTAATCGTCACGCCGCCATAGCGCAGAGTTCACCGAGGCGTGAGAACTTGTGAGCTCATCGATATAAAAATACGAACTTTTACAGAATCACAAAGAAATAATAGAGGTCGGAGCGTGCGGAGAGTTCTATGATGCAGGACGCGACACGTTTCATGCTAATTATGCGTTAGTAGGTAAAAGGCTGCTGCACCAGCGGTGTGCCAAGCGGAGGCCACCGTGCACCTAAGCAGGATAGTAACAGCACCGTAGGTAGGCGTATAGTCGTCGCGAGATAGCGTGTACGTACACGCTATAAAATACCAGCCATGGCTTCGGAACCAATCGGCCGTTTCGGTGCACCTCGCTGCGCATTTTGCTTTGTACGCTGCACAATGCTCCCGTTGTCGCAGCGCACACTAGATAGCCGTCTCTTCGGAATCTTATGAATTACCGCGCACGTGAAAGGAAAATTCCAAAAGGATAAAAAATATATATATCACGACGCACGACTATTAAGGGGTTTTACCTAGTCAGCAAGTCGAGAAAAACGTATTTTTGGGAAATTTAAAAAAAAAACCAGTTAGGTATTTTTATTTCATCGATTCTTTATCATAATATATATCTATCAAAGAAGTTTTCATAATTTTTTTCAATTAAAAATATCGAGAAATGTAGGCAGAGACATCTTTTTTTTCGGAGGCGCTTGGCGGTGAGCAAGATTGCTCGGAGCTGAATCATTTGAAATAAAAAGGAAGGATTCAGAAGGATTTAGGTTTCGTATGAATTGATCTAGTCGGTGAATGAAGGATTTTACAAAAAATTGATTTTGACAATGCGACGGACGCAAAAATACGAATTTTACGTGTTAAAAAACTTTTCGTTCTTATGTTAATAAAAAAAAGGTTTCATTAAAATTAAAACTCCCTCGTTCACCAACTAGATCAATTCATACGAAAGCTAAATCCTTTTGAATTTTTTATTTCAGATGATTCAGCTCCGAGCAATCTTGCTCACCGCCTCCGAAAAAAGATGTCTCTGGAAAATAGCTACTGTGTCTGCATTTCTCGATATTTTTAATTTGAAAAAATTATAAAAACTTTGATAGATATATATTATGATAAAGAATCGATGAAATAAAAATACCCAACAGTTTTTTTTAAATTCATCAAAAATACGTTTTTTCGACTTGTTGACTAGGTATAACCCCTTAAAAGAGGTGCGTGAGATTTTATCCATTGTACGAAGTGTTACGTTTTTCAAAATGCAATTTTTTTCATGCGAATAATGTATTTGTAAAAATTTACTGGAAAAAGGAATGTTTATGGAAACACATGTCGATGGCCGCAGTCAATCTCGCAAGGAGAGAGTCGCAGACTATGGTAATTTAATTTGTACGCCAACTTTCTCCAGTTGCAATTGTATTCGCACTCTCTTTGCAAAGTATCGTGAAAAAGGGAAAACGTGTCGTGGACGAAATGCTCTTTTCAAAACTTGAAAAATGTTCAAGTCGAAGCTCAAACAAGCTTCACAGCCACGAGAATAAACTCTCGAGAAAAAGGGAAAAACGGAATTAAAAATTAAAGATTCGAGTTTGCATCAGAATTTAGTTACTTTGAGTGTTCCTCTTGGTGAAAAAAACTTCATTAAAAAAGCCATTCAAGTTTTCAGCTGAAAACATGTGTTACCGATTTTAATTTCTTTCTCATTTCCTTCCTCGTGCGATCGCATTAGAAAGGAAAATGCCCTCACAAATGTGCTCGGCATAATAAGAATACGACGCAATGGGAAGAGAGAAATATCCTCAGACTCGTATATATTAAAAAACTTTTCGTTTCTACGTCTCACTGAACTTTGTTCGCTACTCGTTTTCCGCCGCGTTCAGCACAAATTGAGAAAAACTTTAGTGTGCGATTTTTTCGCGGCACATACCAGATGTCTCGCAATTATTAGCGTCGAAAAACGAGATTATATTTTTTATAAATATATTTTTTATAAATAAAATTTCAAGCAATTAAATTTTATCGAGAAATAACAATTAAGATAATAATATGTCGCAAAAATTATTATTAACAAATAATGAACGTTTCAACTATAAACAATTTGAAATTTTTTAAACTTTTGAAATATTAGTTTGCTATAGAAAATTATTACAACAGTTATATAATAGATATATAATTTCTACTTGAAAAATGTCTTGCTCTCTTCAATATATATGTTTGTGAAATGTATTCCAATTACAACTTAATCCATTTGGAAAAAGATAAAAATAAAATTGGATAAACTTCAAATACAGACTAAAGTTTTCCTATCAAGGTTTATCCGACACCCTGTGTACAGAGATACGGAAAACGAATCGGAGAAAATTCGTGTCGCTCCTTTTCCCAAGGGGAATGGCAACGTACTATCGATCGTACTTGCGTCCAGAGAAACAGTGTGTTTCGACACGTAATGCACAAAAATTCAAGGTTTTAGTTTGAATGAAATTAGTTTCATCCAATCTACTGTATCGAAATTAATTGCAGGTGATTGCAAAACTTTGAAATACTGTCATATGTAAATATTGAGATCAATAATATATTGCAAATTTCTATTTTATTATTTTTGCTTATTAACAAATTATTTTAATAATCTTGAAAATTAGTTGATTTAAAAATTCAAATTTTGTTGCAATCCATAGAAAAAGTAACGAATAAAAATGATAAAAAAATAAATAAGAAATAAAAGCAAATTAAAGTAAAATAGATTTTATCGATTTCGACGATATCAATATTAGATCAATGGATTAAAAATATAAATTTTATTTTTAAATGCTCCGACATATAAACTAAAATCATATTGTTATATGATAAATATCAAGTACTGTTCGAAAAAATCATAATCTGTAAAGCTTATCGATGCAAAATGGCAGGATTCTCGCAAACATATCACTCGAGAGCTCTAATATACGTTATAAAGCACTATGGCACGCCTCCTTTAATTTAACGCTATAGAAAATTGTTCAAGGAACAATACCATTGTTTGATGAAATAATAATCTCGATCGTTGTCGATGGCCGAATGTTTTCGGCACTCGAAAGAAAGAGCAAATGGTGCTTCACGGCATAAGTACGTAAACATTTCATTAAACTCGATGGTCCTAGCACTCTTAAGGGAAGGAACAATCGGTGCGCACGCAAACGAATATACGCCACTCGAAACAATGATCGAAAAACCTTCCGTGGGCTCTTTTACCTCGTCGGCGCCCAACGGACATTTTGCACAATAATGGCCGGGGGATTCGCGTTTGCATACACGTGGCACGTGGCACGTGTGTCACAATGCAGCAGGCCCAAGCTACACGGCACGTGTCGCGTGTCATAAGCACGCGGTGAGTATCAGCCGTGGAATCAGCGGGATCGTTGAACGTAATGAATATCCGGTCTCATCGGCCGTCCATCCGCCATCTGGGTTTCGATATCATCCAAGCTGTTTTGAAGGTAAAGAAATAATAGAGAAAATTGAATAACGCGCCACCCATTCAATTTTTAAATTTAATTCTCCCGTCAATTTTTGAGTTTAATTCTCTCCTCAATTTTTGAGTTTAATTCTCCCTTCAATTTTTGAGTTTAATTCTCTCCTCAATTTTTGAGTTTAATTCTTCCTTCAATTTTTGAGTTTAATTCTCCCTTCTAATTGTTTCATCGAATCATTCATTAAAGGAATGATGATTGAAATATATCTATGCATGTGTGTATTGTGTGGCCAATAATTACATCCGTTATATCCTATTAACGAAAATTGCTTTATATAAGGAACAGGTGAATTCCGTTATCTACTTATGCAAGTATTTCTCTAGTGCGGTTAAAGTCAATTTCACGGAAGATTGCAAAGTACTCCAAAGAGAACGCCGTCCGACGTGCAGCATTCAGTACTACTCCGAGTCTACAATTTGTTCGCGTTTTGTTTGAATTTCTACGCTACCTTTGCTCGATGTTGCCGCCGCCTCTCGCAGCAGTTTAATTACCGTATTTTACGATTTTTCCGTGACAAAAAATGGAAAATGACGGGCGCTCGACTTTGCAATAATTACCAAATGTGGATCGCGCAAGCGAATCGCTATAAATGTGTATGTTCGACAAATAGCGAAATGTATGTACCGCATGTTGCCCGTATCGATCTAGAAATGTCATTCGAATGTCGAATATGACATTTAATCGATAACATCAATAACGATAAATTACTGCAATTAATTGAACGGAACGCAGAAGCATTAAACGATATGTCTATGAGACACATAACGGATCGTTTTTGTTTCTTCATAATTATGAGATCGATCAATAACTGTAATTATTCGAATTTTCCTCCTTTTCGCTCATTATTCTTATTATTATTCTCTCTTTCTTTTATATATACACATGGATTTATAATAAAAATATATAGTCCAAGCGTACAAAATTATAATGACTTCCTGCGAAATAGCAGCATTACCGTAGATATTCCAACGATCTAGAAATAGATTAGAAAGTCGAGAAAATATCCAGGAAGATTTAGTATAGGCGAGTAACTTTTTATAACGAATATTGCTATAGTTGCTAATATTGCGAGTCATAATGTGTTATTAAAGCAACTTTTGTCCATCAATAATTATATATTATATAATAATTGCTTGTAATATTCCATAGACATTTTGTATTTTCCATGTATTAAAAACTTTTGAAAAATAATGACAATAATAAATTTCAAAAATACCGTTATAGTGCAAAACTTGGAGTGTTGTACATTTTTTGTTTCAGTTTTATTTACTTTTTTATTCATGTTATTTTATATTATTAAAAATACAATGATGATTAATTAAAGAAATTAATTGTGTTATCGTATTAAAATGACATATAGGCGCGCTACGAATGTTTTTTTTTTAATTTCAATCAATTCACCAACAATCTTGTACACATCTTCAAAACAGTGATCTTCTTCTATCTTCAGACTTTATCAATCAAAATTCTTCCGAAAGTTTCCGCGAAGCGAAAAGTAAAGCGGATGCGGATGGACTCGTGAAATTAGAACCTTAGAAGATATCGTTCTTCGAAGAGCATGCCTATGGAATGCACTCGATAACCTTGGCTCGTAAGACGGGTTTAACTTGCGCGCAAGATTGCGTTCTACTTAAGACGATGAAGTCTCGAGTACTTTCTGTAATATCGTCTTCTTACTATAAATCTAATCTTTGAAAAATCTTTTATTAAAAATGCGCAATGCGACGTATATATTACTGATATTCAAATAGTCGTGCATAAAAAAATAAAATAAAAGTGAAGTATTTTTCTCTTATTACTCTCTATTTCAATCTGATTATTAATGAATTATATAATTTTAATAGTTACGTAATTTTAAAAAGAGAATAATATAAATATAAAACTCGTAAAAGTTTACTCGACCGTTTAAATCCTAAAAAAGTTCTCTGCTGCCTTTCACCACTGCATCATTAATATGCCGGCTAAAGAAATCATCAGATAAAAAAATTTTTGTAATCTATCGCGTACATTAAACTTACGTTAAAATAGAGTCTATAAACACATAGAAAAAAATATAATATTTTTATTAACGTTAAACTTTTAATTAAACTTGAGAATATATATTAGAAAATAACAATTCTACATGCGATTTGTCAAAATAGCGATATCGATTCATATCTGCTACTAAAATCATAATTATTTTATCGACAACGTATAAATCTACGAGAAATGGAATCGTTAAAAATATCGAAAATGCAATAATGTGTGACAAATTCTTTCGTAAATTATCACTATCTGTCATCGAATTTTGTTTGAATTTAAACTGCGATGAGATAGCATTTAATTTGGCTTGGAAGCGGATACAGAGTGTAAAACGTTGCACGTGCCGTTAGTAAGCAAAATATTCTTCGATTTCATATCTACATGTCTACGAACCCTCTGATGTATCGCGAGCAATAAAGCCTCCGCTATTATTAGATCATCCGGAGGACCTTGTTATTTTTTTCGATATAAAGATCGTAGTCCGAGCTATCGATTTTGCGCTTTGTTCATATCAGCCCTTAACCACCATTGCGGCTCAAATTGGAAGTCGGTCGATACAGATACTGACGTGAAACCTCGGAACTATGCATCCTGAGTGGGGCATTAGACAAACAAAAAAATCTCAATCAGAAAATCCGCATCTCGAAGCATCGATGATTGTTCCATCGTTCATTCATTTCTCTATAATCTTTACAAACATGTTCTATTATGTAATTAATTATATAATACTGAATGAATGAATGGTATGAATTATGAATTATTCAACTTCAATATGGAATATCTAATTAGAATTTTTTTATTTTCATAAAAAAAAAAACGATTTTAAATTGATAATCCTATTTCTGATTGATAATTCTATTTCTACAATATAAAAATTGAAGCCATCTATGTATGCATAATTTTTCATCTTATGTATTTATGAATATTGGAAATAAAAACTTATTACTTACGATAAAATATACTTATTAGTTGAGATAATTTATTACTTATTATCTAAGATAAAATATATTTAAATATATTCTTCGCCTTTTATGAAAACATCATCAAAAATATGTTAAATATTATTTGTTATTTAAGCTTACAAATTAATGCGAGAAAGGAGATATATTAATCACGCAGATAGATAATTATCAAATGTAGAGCGACTTGTATTCAACCTCGACTATCAGTCATTAACAAAGAAAAGACATAATGACAATAGAAAGTACCTCACGACGTTCATTATACAACAATACGCTGACAATGACTATTGTAAGTCGATTGGTTGTTTCACGAAAGCCAATAATTACTTTAATTTAAAAGCACTACACAAAGATAATATATACTCAGTCTTGCAAAAAAAAGCTACTATTGTTTTTGTGAAATTTTATACATATATGGTCAAAATTTTTTATATAAATTTAATGTTTCCTTGTGTTCATTGAAAAAATTGCTCGTTAAAAACTTCAAGCATATAAATTTTGTGATAAAAATAGCCTGTGTGATTTGTATTTATTTATTTTATTATAAAAAAGAGCACCACGTACAGATACGTATTCTAAATCTCGCCTTTTTTTCTCTTTTTTGAAGTCGTGACGTAACAGCTGGATAAAACACGACATAATCGTTCGACTAACGGAAAATCGATATATTACTTTGTAAACACACTATCAAAAGGATCACCGGAAGTTTGCGGCAACAAAAGGCTAGCAAGAGATGTGTCATTTTCCACATAAAATCGTGGGAAAAATATCTGATTATAAAAACGTAGAAACCTTTAATAAAACGCTTTTATACGACGACAAAGATAAAATATGTCGCATGGAAATAAAAGTGTATATATAATCAGATATATTCACTTTATATGCTATTTTAAAATCGTCCCACTTTCGTGCCAAAAATGTTAGATGTCAAAAGATTAATGAATAATTGTCTCTCGTGATAATTATTCATTCAGTCACGTTATATAATGACATAAAATATGGCATGATGAGATAAACATATAAGCGTATATAACATTAAATAAATATATATTTATTTATATTCACAAATCACTCCATTCGTGTTTGTCACTGAAAAATAGAGATAAAAAGAACAAATTAAATATTATTTAAAAAAGGTTTTTTTAAAGTGTAATTTCTTAATTTATATCCATATGAGAAAAAGCTGAAAAATTATTTAATGTGGATTGACAGAAATTGTATGCATATATACACAAATGTAATAAAAAAATTTAAAGAATAATGCAATATTAAATTCCGTCATATTAAGTTTTTCCTTCTGGAAAATTATCTCACTCTAAATATTTTATCTATTATTTATATTTATTTATAAAGAGATATCGTGTATGTAAACAAAAGATAATGAATAAATATATACAGAACAAGATTTTAAATTCATAATTTAATTTAAAAAGTCTGTTTTATTCAAATTTATATAAAGTTCTAATTAAAATAAATGTTAAAGTCACATTTTCAGTATGCTATGTTTACTCCAAATCTTTCATTTTTTTTTGTTAAAACGCGATATTTTCCAATCCAACCTAATTAAGTTATTTATTTATTTATTTCACTTTATATTTAATTACATTAATTTATTTTATTTATTATATTAATTCCATTTAAATTTTTCTAATACTCAAGGAATACATTCGTGATTAGTTTTTAATCGTTAATGATTTTTACAACGATAAGATTCTGCGTTATGATAGATGCACAATCGTAGGATTATCTTGCTCAGAGATCTGTTTCGATCCACGAAACGTGACTCTCGATCGGTGCCATTCTCTCGTATACGATAAACCTAGCCGTAATACGATACACTCGCTGTTTACCAAGGGGAAGTAAAACGTGACGCAGGATATTGACGATTTCGTGTCACGTGTACGCACGCGTGACGCGACCACGAAACATTTCCCATCCGAAAGCCAACCCATCAATCGATAGAAATATATCGCGGCTCAGTCCTTGATTGTTATCCCATCATCCCGTTATGCGTGGATCAAAGCCGCTCGACCAGACGGAAGCTATCAAATTATTCACCAAAATTCCAATCCATCCCGATATCTCTATATCCTGATGAAATTCGTTACGATTAATTAGCAGTAGTCCCTGATACCTAAATTTTCAAGTAATCGTTGGATATAATTTGCAAAATACTTACGAGATCATTCAATTCTCAATTTTTAAATTTATTTATCAAGACATAAAACAATGTAATTTGTCTATTGAAAGATATTTTTTTAATTGTGATATCGAAATTTTGAATATGTATGCAAGCAAGTATTGAATCATATGAACAATCCATTTTATATTTTATAAATTTTAGTTGCGTATTATTTCGCAACTGTATTGTAAAATTTCTCCAAGTTGAAACAACGCTTGATTTATAACTATCATTTATAGTCCTTAAATAACAAGGTATTTCAAACACGGTATTTCAAAGAGAAGAGAGGAATAAAATTTTCCTACTTATTATATGTGTAATTAATTTTCCAAGGTAATCTTCAATCTAACATATATTTTCTATCTATATATATATATATATATATATATATATATATATATATATATCTTATAGGAAGCATTTTAATTTTCCAAGCATTCTTCACTTATTGTAAGACAACAATATTCATAAATATTTATAAATAATTGATAGAATTTAATCCCGGAGATGTGAAGAAAGTTTATCATCTGCCTGACACGTTTACGTGTACATTTTTAATAATGCATTATCCCCGCGCGTGCAAAACGCGAGTCGTTAGGAGTGATTTAAAGTTTCTCACCGGTCATCCTGCGTGACAGTAATGTCGGGCGGGGGCGGAGGGGGCGAGGCACCGTCTGTAGCATCCAGCTTGCCGGCTTTTTACTGCGCTGTTTGGCTTCTTTCGAAAGATGAAGAAAGAAGGGAGAGAGAGAAATGATGCTCCGATGAAGCGCGATACACGTCGAGAGGCAACTCGCGATTCACGCCGACGACATCGCCGTCAATGCTGACCCCGTTGAAATCTTGCGCCTCTTATCGATCACTCGAGTAAATCGTGTTCGTACACACGAGCAACGACCTCGGTATCTCGCTACACATCGATAATTGTCTAGTCCCTGCTCCGGATCTTATCTTCCACGGTTCGAGATCAAATATTCACCTGCTTCTTTCTTTTCCCTTTCAAAGTTTGCCTGTCCAAACTCGTCCAACTGTTAATTCGCTCTACGATGACATTGACGGTTAATCCTCCGGGAAACCTCTTCGAACTTTTGAAAAGTTTCTATCGCGACTCGCCAGAGATATATCCGCAGAGACTCTTGTCTCTTCTTCGCAATCCTCTCGCGTTAATCCTCTCTCGAGTGTCCCATCCAATCGCGCGATTTCGTAAGACACGCTGAGCCGATTTCGCGGGATCCCGAACTAGCGCGACCCGGTCTCTCGTCGCATAAACCGTTATTTCGCGCTGATTCGCGCTATTAGATTTATTAGCGGAGAATAATACCAGGAGAACCGCCGTCGCGTTACGTGCGAACCGAGGCTCCGGTGAAAGCGAACAGAGAGGTTTATCGCGCGGAGCTCCCAGCTACGCTCGTCCTCTCTCGTAAACGCGGTCGCCTGCTCTCCTGCGCGCCGAATACCAAACCGATTCGCGGGTTACTCGCCGATGCTCGCCAGGCGGTTATTGCCTCTCCAGGTGCGCCGATCTTCATAAAAGCGGTCGCCGTTCTGCGCAGTAGCCCGAAATCTTCGACCACCGCGAAATATTCGATCGCACGCGGGAAGCAAAAAAAATTCCCTGGCCAATTTCGAATCGATTATCCCTCGTAAATGTGACGCCGTCTTTCGTCGATGCGTTAATTCGCGCTAAATTCGTGTCTATTTTTAGCCGAGGGATCTCGGGGAGACTCTCGAAAAGTTTTTATTAAATTTGCGACCCGCTTTGCGATAAAGGGAGAGGACCCTTCTTTGCGATTTTGCAAAACTCTCGTTGATTTTGCCTCGATGCCCTCGAGGGAACCGCGCGCGATTAGATGCACCGCAAAGTACTCTCGTTGCATAAACGCGGGTCACTGCACGCGGCACACGCTTTTGGCGTGCAAGGAGATGAGATGCACGCAGCACCAAACGAGTTTCAGGCGAGTCGCTCGATCATCCACGCGCCGCTTTTCAACGGCCGCCCTCGGCGATCACGGAAATGCTCTCTTCCACATAATCCTGGGAAAGTTGGCTCCGCCTCTGGTGACGTGAATCCGTCTGCGGTAATAAAAGGGAGAAATTAAATTCCCGGATGCGATTCTTGGAACGAAATTCGGACGATGACAGGGGGATTAACTTTTAATAAAGTCTCAACTTTCCCTTTACGAAGCGAAAATCGTGCGTTCCGTCTCTCGAAATCGGTAGCGTACAAAAGAGCTCCAAGAATGTTCTCCTCGATTTCAACTCGACAATGCGACCTCTGTAAAATTGGTATATTCAGCGATGGCTTTCTCCTTGGCGATAAAATTGTAATCGTGAGCCGTGGATTGAAGATATTTCCCAGCTGGATAATCTTGTCAAACAAATGTCATCCGCGCTCTCGCTTGCTGCGAAGCAAGCTGTTTGCTCTTGTAGAGGATGCTGAAATATTCCAATATTTATCCTTCAGTCGTACCGCAGAAACTGCGTACACTATGTTCATCAAAGATCTCAGCAGCGACAAAAATGAAATTCCTCGGGAGAAATCTTTTATCTTTCTCTCCTTCTCTTTCCCTACCTAGCAATCTTTCAAATATCTTTAATTCCAAGGTCTCGTAGATGTTTCGCGTTAATCGAATAACGTTTCTCAGGGAAATTATGCGTGTCGCGCAACGACAATATATACGCGACAATCGTGTTTCGTCTCCTCGAGAACGATTACGTCACTTACACGGACGGGAAACGAGATTGCATCCGGTTTTGCGAGCCGGGTTTCGCGCGAGGATTCGCAAAAGCGTATTAAAGGATGTCACTTTTGTGCTCACGGGCGAAATGAGCGAAATGAGCGCGAGGAAAATCCATCGATATCGATCAAACCGCGTTGAATCGATCTTCGATGCACGTCTCGCTTCGTTTCGATATTGGTACCACTCGACGAATGACAATCCCGATACCGTCCATCGCGCAATTCCGAGGTTCTCCGCGGTCTCGATTTATGCACGATGCGCTCGTATCCCTCCGAAGAGTGCGATCCTCCGGACGCGAGACCCCGGACTGGAAATCGCGAGATCGGAATGCGATTCGCGGGTGCAGTCGCTATTAATCGCAACGCTCGCCGACCGTCACGGAACACTCGACAAGACTGGAGGTTCCCTCGATAGGTGAGGCCGACCTCTCTCTTTCTCTCTCTTTCTCCATCTCTCTCGCGCGCACGTTGGACAGGGACGTACTCGGCACACGCGAGCCAAGTGGAATTTATCTCATAAACAATCAAGAATATTTACAAAATGTCAAATTATCGAGCACCGTGCACTTTTTTTCAATATAAATATCAGCCAGTTAAAAATCCTACGGTTTTTCAGAAATATTCTACGTAAATTTTACGTATTTTATACAGCTTTATATACATACATGCACACACGTATAACCGAATAATATTTTTAGAAACAAGAGCTACTTCTCAAGAGCAACAATTATATAACAGTGAAAATAAAAAATTATCATTTATTTATTTTAATCTTATTAATTCACTATGTCCGAAATTGGTTCAAATTTTTCGGGACGCGGTATCTCATTTTTTACTTTTTATCTCAATTTTTTAAAATGTTTTACTTGTTTTCGCAAAGATTTGAAAAAATGATCGTAATCTATCGTGCATATCTGAACTATTTTGTGTATCAGCATATGTTGCGAAAATTAGACTATCGAATTAACGAGTATATAAATGAAAACGTGGGCATGATTGTTAAATGATTAAATTATTGCGATATCGCAATGTATTATTGAGTCGCGTTTATTTTTGCGATACACTAATTGAAATTGTCGATTAAAACAAAGAGCCAACGTTATTAGAATTTTTCACGGTATTTTTATGGCGATTCTAATAAATTCTTTACCGATTTACATATATTATAATTAGACTGCCGCTGTTTAAAAATTTCTAATACGCATTGTATAACGTAGTTTATTCGATGTGCCAATTAAAATTGCGTCTATGCTATATTATAGTGATCACATTACGTGTTGTTTTTATATCAGTTGACTGGTTCAAATTGCATCGATGTGACGTATTATAATAACGTAAGCTTATACTTTGTTTGAGGCGCACAAGATTTGACAAGCAATCATAATATTTTAAACAGTGTGTATGCAATGATAACAAAGAATAAACAAAGAACAGAGATTAAATCCGAATGAAATCAAAATTTAAAAAAAAATTATACATATATATTCTATATAAGATAATCTTTCATTATAATTATCGCAATTATAATTCGCAATTAATATAATTAGAACATTAGCTTTTATTTAATTTAAAAAAAATACTAATGATTACAAAAAATAAGACAAATATCTATTAACAAATATCTACAAGAACAATTATGCATATTAGAAAAAAATTAAGGAATTTAAAATAGGAAGAAAAATAGGATATTTTGCGTTTCGTCCTTTTTTTTATCATTTCACAAGCAAATTGAGAAGAAAATCAGATTAGTGTCGATAGTGCATACAGCACTGCACCTAGCCTTTCTCCCTCTTTCTCTTTCTTTCTTTCGCCCTTTCTCTCGCCCTCTCCCTCTCTCTCTTTCTCTCTCCATCTCTCTTTCCCTGTGTACCTCGCTCTCTAATTCCATCTTCGTTGCACCAAACGAGATGTATTCGCTTTAAGTAGGATGTTCTCCGCTCCCTCCTTTTCCCTCGCTCCTCAACCCGATCTCTCTTCTAGCGTTTATACCGAGGTACCGCTCGGGCGAGTTCGTAAATTTTCGGCACAACTGACAAAGAAGGGAATAGCGAAACGAGGTGATATAAAACACGAAGAAGGAGAAATAAGAGAAAAAGAAAAGATAACAGATATTAAGTAGCGAGCGTTAGACGTATAAATAGCAAATGCAAAAGGACAAAAGAACATAATAGAGTACAAAATAAAGTTATAAGCAACATGGACAAAAATAAAAAGAAAATAACAAAACGTCATTTATCTGTGTAAAAACAAAAAAAAAACTTTAAAAGCGGCAATAGAATTTTTATGAGTCCCAGAGGGGAGGATATGAACTTCCATTTCAGGATATTTCACAAGAAAAATAAACATATAATGTAAAGAAAATAAAAAATCTGAGAAAGAAAGAGAGAGATACAACACAACAAGAAACAATAAGAGATGCGTCATTTCATCATCATAAAGAGGCGAAGAACGGTGACACCAAAGATAAAAAACAGACAGATTTAGCAAGAGAGTGACGAAGAGTGATGAAGGCAGGGCGAGATATGGGCGAGGTATGGGAATGGTGAGAAAGAACATATTCAGAAACGATAGAAAAAGAGAGAAAGGGGGAAATCGAGGATCGGGAGAGGAGAAGGTTCTCCCACGTAACCACGCCCCACGTTCGCCGACAGATTTACACGCGGACGACGAGAAGGGGAGGGAAGGGAAGGGAAGCGTCGAGGCGACCCATGGGACGCTAGAGTCCGGTCACCCGTTACAGCTTGGAACTCCTCTCTCTCTCTCTTTCTCTCTCTCTCTCTCTTTTCCCCGTCTCTCTCGCTCCTTCTCTCTAGGGAGAAAATACTACGGGACATCGTGTCCAGGATTTCCTCTTCTCGGAAACCCACCGCGATCTCGCGGACACGCTAGAGCTGCGTCGCGTCTGCTCTATCATCGGGACGGGAGGGGGGCTCGGGCAGGAAACGGGGCATTAAAGGGACCATAGAGATTAATTTGTTGGAATAAAAGGCACGGTGCGCGCCTTTTTTATGACAGTGCGCCGCGTCTCTGTCGTCTACTCGTCTATGCACATGCAACGCGACCCGTTCCACCAAGCGGCAGCGGAGCGTGTGATGGCCGCGGATAATAAGCGCTCCACATTCCCTTTTTTTCCGCGAGCGGCATTGCGCGCCAGTAAAGAGCACCCGTCGTTCTCAACGAGCGTGTGTCTTCCGCTTAAACAGTCTCTTTAAGCGGGAAAAAGAAACAATATGGAACATCGATTTAGTTACATCGCAATCCGCAGTATGCGGAAGTTATTCTTTCCGAGCTTACCTTTTTAAATAATATCAAGCATCGACTCCCCAACTTAAAATTATACCAGCACTTGTCGAATTTAAAATCTAAATTTTCTGTAAAATTATTGCACATTTTTGGAAAATTAATCTATCACGTCACAAAAATTTAGCGTGAAACTAAATTTGTAGAAAGAAATTTAGTTTCTTGAAATTTTTATATAAATGTGTTTATCATGTGTTTGTGCTGCCGCGTCCTGAATAAATAAAAAAGACGCAAAAACTCGAAAAAAAATATATATATATATTTGGATTGATCCGCATACTACATCCTTGTAAAGCAACAAGATTGATTAACGAGAATTTCCTCGGCTGAGAGAGAAAATGGTGACCGTAACCCTGACAGAGAAGTCAATTTATGATCGCTTTTAGTCTGCGGGTGACGTCGTCTCAAAATAACGTCACACGAATTACACAACCATTAATTCATTAGCTGGCGCGTACTAGAACATCCTTAATACAAGATTATAAGCTTTACGCTCGTTAAAATTTAATTCATTGTTGAATTTAACGTAAAAAAATAATAAAGTGAACCGTGTTGTGTATTATGTAATAAAAATTTAAAACTATAAAAAAATGTGCATGATAATTTTAATCCAATTTTTACTCGTTTATCACATAATCAGTAGTATTAAATTGTCGCCAAAATATTTGCTGAGAAATGATTTTTTCATATAACTTTTTTTATATCCAACTAGTTGGATATATGTAATTGGACATATTTTTTAATTGCAAATTTTGATAATTCCGTTTATAATATATTTCGATTAATTTATACACAACTCAAGAAACAATCTTGCGATTTAAAATAATTTTTTCGACACAAACACAGATTATTAGATTTGATGAAAGATATTACATTCGGTCCTTTTTCTCTCAAAGATTTTATTTAGAAATTTAAAAAAAAGTGATGTCATGCGATTACTATCTAGGCGTTTCTAGCACACCCGGTATTCGCACGAAGCCACGATGAGCGTATTACCATCGATTCCTGTCTCGACAGATTCTTCTAGAAGAAAACATATTCGATATGATATTAAAAAGCGAAAAAGGGGATGACGATATCTAGTCGCTGGAAAGATGCCACGAGAAATGCAAACGTGGCGCGTATAAAAATGTTGCAGCCGCAACAATATACACGTATACTCGGATATCCGCAAATGTCCATTTATATACAATATTATGGAAAATATCTCTTCCACGAGAGAGAAAGAAATATTCTCCCACGATTAGTATATGCGACCTATATTGGATTACAAATGCCTCCGTTTTATGTAAATATTCCATGAAATGTGTAAAAATATTTCTTTTTTTCTCTCTTTCAGCCTTCGTGCATAATTATGAGAGTAGCGACGAGCAATTAAATGTTTCAATTAAATGAGCGTACATCACGAGAAAGTTTTGCATGTCTTGTACTTTCTCATATTTTTAACGTCATGCGAAAAATATAACGCGATTCCATACGGAATAAAAATTATCATGTTCCATGAGGCAAAAATATATATCAAATCTTACCTTGATCGAGGGAGGAACATGGACCCATCGATGAACACGGAACCAGAGAGAAGTATGTACCAACTTGTGGCCAACTCGCCGGTGCTGAAAAAATTATATATAATGTTTATCTTTTTATATAACCTAAATAAATTTTTAAGCTAATTAAATCAAATAAGAAAGAATGTAAATAAAATTAAATTTCAAGAGTGTTTACCGAAAGAATACTCACTGAAAATATTAATAATAAAAGTTGATTAATTTGCCAATCACAGGCAATTAAATTTCGCATTAAGAGATTTCTATCTTCTCAATTATTTTTGTTTGAGCGGCAACGCAATCTTTACCGACATCTTTGATTCTAACAAGTTCCAAGAAAACCTTTAAGATTCCTTCGCGGATGAAAAGAGATATTCTCAAAGCAAATTAACAAACAGTTAACGCGAACCATCGCCGAGTTAATGCATGACTGGCATCGAAAAATGAAGAATGATTGAAAAACAGTTGATCGCGATCACGCAGAGGTTCAATTATACTTCAATTATACACGTTACACATTACACGCTCGGTACTTTTGTACACTCACTTCCGATTTACTTATTTAAATGCGGAATGTTTTATTTTCGACGAATAAAACGGGTTTACAACGCGGACGTGTTTCGCGCACGTAACGCGACGCGAAAATGGCGGGAAAGCGCGGAACGAGTATCAAACATGGCGACCGGTTTGAACGTAGCACTGCGTCTCGGTGATATGACGTCACATGACGTCGCGTCTCATACAGCGAAAAAATCAGATAAAAAACCAAAGTATCGTTTGTCGTTTGTCTTTTCCTTTTTCTCTTAAACTCACTTTAGACAATTAATTCTCCCCAATTAATTCGCAGACGCTTAAAGACAAAATTCTAACATCCTATCATATTTTATCATGTAATTTTATTAAATGCTGCATACTTTGATGTCGTGTGCGTATTAATGTATAGCATGCAAAATTATAAATAATCATCAAAATATAAGTTGTGTAATTTTATTGAGAAAATGCTCTCTTTCGATAATTTATATCTACAATTTGCAAATTTTAAAATTACACACAGCATCCCTTCATTTATTTATTCACCTTATTTGGTATGAATTAATTATTTAAACAAACAAACCTCTAAACGTAGTCGATGATAGTGAATATTTTTTTTCTTTGTCGATTTAAAACACATCATCTCGGGTTGTAAAATTCCGCACGACAAACGATGATTTACGTGATTGAAACACATACGATATTTATCATACGAACATAAATACACATCGAATGGAGACAGGTATCGAGAAACGATAACTAAATAATTTCGGTTTCCACGAATGAGTTCGAAAATTCTACTCGTGAAGTAGAGTAACATTGAATCGACCAATCAGAATGAAGAAATTTTTGCTCCTTTTATCACTTTGCTCCACGGATAGAATTTCTGAATGCACTCTAAAAATTGACTGATGGCGCTGTTGACGTTATCATTACGTCAGTGTGACGTCACATGGCAGCGCACCACTACGTTCAAAACAATCGTACTTTAAATACGTATTTTCACGCTTTCGCCAACTTTCTGTGTCGTTGCTCCCTCAAAATTACGTGTGTGAAACCTAGAGTCATATATTCTTTATTTGTCGAAAATAAATTCCGCGTTTAAATATCGAGAAAAATTAAATTACGAAAAATCGGACGTATCTTCCTTCTTGTCTTCGGAAAAATTGTGTAAAAATGCTGACATTGTGTTTACTGTCCGGTGCATAAACTAGTAACTCTTAAATGTGAGAGGAATTTGGTATGTAAACGAGAAAATTATCGAATTGTGTGTATAAACGATTGTGCTGCGCACAAACATTGCCGTAGCACATTGCGCCATCTTACGTGAGAACCTTACATTACGTAAGCTAAAATTACTTTAACGGTACGCGAATATCGCGGTTCGATAAGAGAATTTTACAACATTATCGAGCTATCGATAAAGAAGGTCTCTGCGAGATCTTCAGAGGCTACATCTTTCAAATTTATAATGCATTGCATTTGATACAATCGCACACGATATATTTCGCATATGATACGATTGCAGAAACTAAAACTCTATTATAAAAATTATTGTAAGATTTTAATTACGATTAGAATGTGTGGATTTTTTGTTGATACGATTTTTTTAACTTTAAATTAATAATTCCACATAATTTCTAATAAATAAATCTTGAACATTAAATATTAGGATATACAAAATAATATCAATTTGAAATATTTTCTCAATTTTCAATAATAAATAAAGGCATTGTATTATCGAATAAATTAAAAATGTTTGATGTCCCTATTAAAATTGTACAAAATCCCTTAAATTTTTAGATGCGTATACATAATAATTTAATTGTTCTCGATCATAAATGCATATTGTGCGTTTCCTACTTAACATTTTTAATTTTTCTACAATTATTTGAAATCACTCGATTCCGAAATCTCTCAATAACATCAAGTGGAAATACTAATTAATACTAAAAAATTAATACAAGCGATTTCAATACTCTTTTCAAAGTAAAACGACAAAATGTTTTACATTCACATATATATCTTCCCTTTTAATCGGGACAACACAGTTACTGTAATTTTACAGGGTGAAAATAAATGCTGATAAATAAAATCAATAAATGGTGACTCTCCTAGTATTCCGATAAATAAAGTTCTGGAGTAACGAAAACAAGTATATATCGCGTAAAATGCTCGCAATTTTTCAAGTTACATAAATTGGATTTTGTACACAGAGAAAAATGTATACCGTATTCAAGTAAATATTATTTTAAGTATACCATAAATTTGTTTATTCGCAAATATATCATAAGTTCACTACAAGCATTAAATTAGCATTAAATTTAATTGAATATATTCTGAATTTTTAGTAAGTGTAGTATTTATAAATTTTAGTAAGTGTAGTTTTTAAGAATAGAAGAATATTAAATTAAAACAAAAATTGTTTGCTTACTACATAGAGTTGTCGTAAAGTAAGTTTAATTTTTCTTTGACACAACTTTACAATATTCTTGAAGAGAAAATAAATTCTTCTTTTGAGTACACGATAATAAGATTTTCTAACACTTGTGATGAGTATATTTTAAGACTATTATCAAGAATATATTCTTTGTTGAAGAAAATTATTACTTAAAAAAAGAAAAATAAACTGAGTGATCGCTTTGCTTGGCAATAAAATGACATTTTTCTCTGTGTATAAAAAAATGTATTCTAAATATGCACTAAATTGTGCGTTTGTTTGACAAGTAATAATTGCAGATATCGTTGAGAGATCTCCGTAATGGGACAGATCCATACAGGACAGGACAGCACGAGATACTCACTAATAGAGAACATGATTCGCGTGATGTCTCTCGTAACGTACGATCTTGCAAAGTCCACGGAGAACGGAATCTCTGCATGGACGTAACGCCTCCAGACCCAGAAGACTGTAGTAAATAATCTGCAGGTCCTGAAACAACGAGAAACAAATTGATGCGAGCGATACGAGACTGATTGGCAAAAGGGTTACCATGCACACTCACACACGTGTATCCTAATCGCCGCGCATTAAGTTTAGCTCGCACGTGGACGTAAATCGCAACCGCGATTGGGACAAGCTAAAGCAATCGTCGCGAGCCTGATCTACCGTTATCTCGTAATGTGATCTGCGCTTATTGATGTAGGCCATGCAACAGAAATCGTCGGCCATGAGGAATTGATAATGACGTGACATAAATCGATCTATAAAGTCGATCTGTAAATTCTCGCTGGTAAATAAATAAACGCTGTGTACGTTATTTTATACGTTTCATATTTTATACGAGCTGTCTTTGAGTCTTTATAGCTTTCGCATTTGATTCTTGTCATTCTGAATTAAGATTGTTTAACAAAGGCATCTTGTCAATCATTTATCTAAGTTAAAGGTGATGACTTTCTACAAAAATTAGATTTAATTACAGAAAAAAACGATCCGTCACTATATAATTTTAAGTATATTAATAACTATATACACCCAAAATTGTAACATTTTAAAACATGCGTTACACTGAGAAAAAAATCTGATTGCATTAATTAGAATTCTGGTAGATTCAACCAGTATGTCTGTTGGAAAATGGACGGACCAAAATTCTTATAGGAATTACCAGATGAATCTGATTAATTTCTTCCTGTTAAATTTACCAAATTTTCTGGTTAATAATACTAAACTCACCAGCACCAAGTCGTCTAAAATTTTTTCCATCTAATCTCAAAAGTCTGTTTAATATTCTAAATTCCAACAAGATTATCGGATAAATTCAATTCAGATTATTGAATAAATTATTTTAAATTCAGTTTGTTAGAAATTAAACTGATAAACAGTAATACAAGAAGCGGATGCAGCTCAAACACACACAATCAGTGAGCTAAGCGTCCTCTTTTTGGCATTACTGCTCGTAAGAGAAAAAAGATATATTTTGGATTTAATGTTAATACTAGTTCTTTATATACATTTCATGGCAAATACTGAATACGAGTTAAATTAAGAGTGACTAGCAGCAAGCAAAGAATTAATGTAACAAGAAATTTTATAGATCCAACCAGAAAATACTAACCACATCTTTATAGTAAAATCTATTAAACATTCTAGTTATATATAAAATCGAAATTATCTTATCATGATGACTAGAAATTCTTGCTTGATTTAACCAAAATGTCTTCAATCATATACGTCTTGTTGGTACAATCAAACGATTTTTCTCAGTGTATATTACTTTTTCTCGTAATGTTTGAATATTTTGAAACTTAAGTTGGCGCGACATCGATCCCGTATTGATCGAGAATCCCGAGAATACTCACATGTTCGCGGCGGCAACTTCGCATGCTAAATTATCGCCCAAATCTAATTATCTACGAGTCACACGCGGACGCATACATCTCTCTTACGTACGCCCGGGGTCGTCGCGACGTCTCCGTAGCACAATTTCACGCTAGATCGCTAATCGAACCTCCTATTTATCTCGGCAAGACGCGGCAAAGAGGGCATTTCTAGCTCTCGTCGGCGCCGTTTCGTCTGGATTGTTTGTAAACGTCCACCGCAATCAGCGTTATACGCACGAACGTTATGGCGCATCGACCGATCCGAATCGCCGTCCTCGGAGCATGCTAATTTCGTTCGGTTAAACTGCAAACGTGTCCTTTTCTTCGTGATATAATTACCTATTTCTGCACAATTGCGGACGCTACGTCCAACGAATGCGGCCAATTTTCGAGATATATTCGCGAATCCAGGACAAGAACAATTTACAGCAATTTTATGTTTGCGCAACACACTTTGTATTTGCTTCTTGTTTCAATTACGTTGTAATATCTCGTATAATCTCCGTATATGTTGAGTATTTTTATTTTTTACATGTGCAAAATTAAAATTGAAAAAACTTTGAGAAAGAGCAAAATATTAATATAAGGTAATTCGATAAATAAAATAATATTATTGCAGAGTGTTTACTCAAATTTTGTAAAAAAATTTCCTTCCAGATCTTCAAAATTCCAGAGGCTCTTTTAGAGTTTTTTTGGATGCAACGTTCTAAAATAAATTTTTTTATTCTGTTTCTAATATTTTTCATTCATAGAAAGGAAATATAAAGAGCCAAATGTTAAATTTACAAAATATCTACTAATAAAAAATTTAATAACTCTCGTAAGATAAACATTTTTCATCCGCATAACATTTTAAATTTTTTATCACTAAAAATTGCAACAAAAAATATGAACTGCCTTTCTGTTAAAATATTAAATATGTCTCGGCAAAAATAAATATATATTATAACATATACATATTTTAAACGCATAATTGTTTATTCGTCGACTACAATATAAAAGCAAAATTATCAAAGAGAGAATTTTTAAAAAAATCTCTTCCTAATAAAATTCCATGAAAATTCTCTAAATATGAAAAAATCTGAGAATTGCAAGTTGTCCATGTTTTTCCAGGAAATAGATATCCTGCTTATTTATTGAATTGTCCTCGTATATCGATGCATTTGTGTGATACTAATGAGATATATACGGATGAAATATATTAAAATAAACTGTTCCTTCCATCATTCGCGCGTTTTATACTAAATCGCTGGGAATATCCGTTTAAAGTTCATAATTTCGCGTGGAATCGCCGCGTATCGCGCAGCGAAATACCCGGGGGGATTTAGAAAACTGAAATTAAGCATTGCCAGATGTGGCGCGCATTGTAGCGCGACAAACGCTCGAGGGAGTCGAAACGAGATTATAAATATGCGAGCGAGGATCTCTCCAAGAGACGCCGTTTGGTCTGCTAAGGCTTCGCACGCAAAAGGGAGCGGACGCGGACGCTCGCTCGACTTTGCGAACCCGCGCGCGGTTCTCGGGCTCGCTTTTCTTCCTTTTTCGTACGAAAAGTGGAGCGAACACCGGACGACCTTCGCTACATCGTATACATGCTTTCGTACGAGGCGCGCGGATTAAAGGTGTCTCGTGAAATTTTTAAGGGAATTCGCACACGAGCGCTTCGTGCATGCAAATCTCAATTATGTCTGTTGAGAGAATGTCGCCTCTGGCAAAATTTCGGCTGTTATATACGGGTCAATAGTTTACGGCAACATCGTCGTCGTTGTCGTCGTCAAAATGACTGGAGAAACCGCTATATATCTCTGAGGTTCCCTCTGAAATTCTCACATTCTCTCAAGAAAATAATTCATTCAATTTTATTCGCGTTCATTATTGCTTTTTTTCTGTGAGAAATTTCCAAGATTGTAAATTTTCATCAAAATCCTTTCACATAAGTATATAAAGAGAAATGAAATGATGTTTTTTTCGTAATAATTATTTTTTATCATATGATATGAAGAAGATAAGACTTGCGGGAAAATTAACAATCAAGTACAGAGATAATTAATTTACTAGCATAACTTTAATTGCATTCATCAGAAATATATTATCAACATCTCAAAATCAGATTCTTAAGTGAAAGAGAGAGAAAAAAAGAACATTTGCAGCAATATTATCAAGAGATACTTTAATTTAAAGAAACAATATATTTTTTTACACATATAATCTTTCTTTAAGATTTCCTTTAAATTTCTTTCAAATTTATTTAGCAAGTTTATCTTCCATTTATCAATAATGTTATCTAGCCTGATTTGAATAAAGATTTAATTTCGTAAAGTAACTTTTTCGCTAAGTGGAAAAGGATTACGTCTACATTGAATAATCCTCCGCTCAAGAGAACTAAAGAAGAATCTCCTCGGATCATTAACGATGGCGTAACATACTGTTGAAAGTCGCTAGAAAGCCGAAAGTATATATTGATCGCACGTCGTGTCGATGATACATATGTACACTTTAAGCACGATAAATTGTTAACTTCCGCATTCCAATATAAAACGGATTTAAATTTCTTCGCAGAAAAAGGACTCGAAGATGTAATATTTTATGACATTGATGTCAATCATAAATTTATATAACATTATTACATAACTCTAGGAATATTATATAATAATATTATTATATATATATATTTAGGAAATATATAAAATCTATAAAAATGTACGGATTAATTTTTATATTAAAGATAATCATCACTTGCGATTAAAATATTTTGTTGGAAAATGGAAAATTTTCTCAAGAGAATCCGACTTCTCCGATAATTAATGAGAACGTTCTTTCTCTTTGTATTTTGCAGTATACACCAAAGTTGTTCGCGATCTGGCAAATGCAAAGAATATGTTATACTTTCCAAGACTATTATCTGTCTACAAGATCTACGATGCACGCGTTTCTTCGGAGATACGCCTTCACACACACCGCTTACATGTTCTCTTTGTATTATTGCTTTATAGGAAGATCGATGGCACGAAATATCCACCGTTTTCTCTTATTGTGGAAATAGAAAATATTGCGTGTTCTATTTATATTCTTGGAAAATAAAATGTTATGAATATATACGTACGTTATCAAACCGAATATATTACAAAAGTATCGGATTTTTATTATATATTCTCTTGAATGATGACAATTTCAAAACGTCTGACCAAAGTAAATACTTGATAAAAACAATATTCGATTGCAATATTTTAATGCGTTCCTATACCTCACATATTTCACACGTGTTAGATACATAAACGCGGTAATTAATTAATTAACAGAAAGGAGAACAGTCGGAAAAAATGGATTTGGGGAAAAAATTAAAAATGAGACGCAATTTATTATTCTACGTCCAAAATTCGATTAAATAGACTGAGCAAATATTTATTCAGGTAATACCCGAAAGATTGAATCAAATTATTTAACAATTAAGAAATTACATTATTTAAATCGCTAAGTAATTTTTTTTAATGACTTTTTAAATAATCATTACATATTTTTAGTTTTTAATTAATATTATAATTAGTATAAATGTTACAAGAGTACATTTGTTTTAATTACTTGAAACGTTTTAATTCTCAATATTTTTTTTCCAACGCATCTTTATATCGTAAATATTTGCATTATATTAATCATTTAGTATTCATTACATTAAAAAATGATTAAAATATATTTGTTTTGTATAAATTTTTTTTATGATAATTGCGTTCTTATTTTTTATATAAGTAATATAAAATAGCTATCATTCTACTATAGATCTGCACAAAAAATATTATTTCGATTACATAAGAAAGCTGTGCTAGTTTCGAAAGTTCCAATAGCATTGCCTCAAGATTATCTGCCGATGAAGTCCTTTAACCTTTTCACCGTTGTGAATGTACGTGTTCACAGAGTTCGGATAATCGTGCGACCACACACACAATTCGCACATTCACTAATCTTATGCCATGTGCGCATTATGCAAATATCAAGTGGATAGATTGCACGCTCAGGTTGCTCGCAAAGTCAGCAGACACTTCTTGGCGAATCTCTCGAATCGATGCTCTCGAAGAAACTTTGAGATAATCAGAGAACGGATACTGTTTACACTTACCTGAAGGGTTCGTCTTTCTGGATCACGGCAGAGAGCCCGGACAAAGTGTGGATCCAAGTAGTCCGTCATAATAGCCCGCAAGACTATAGCACGGTCCTTTTTCTAACAGCTGTCGCGCAATTCCGTGTCCTGATCAGAGACTCGTTTCTAAACATCGCCACCGATGAGAGAAGAGATTTCCGTTTTTCGATACATGCGAGACTTTGTCGGCCATTTATAAAATGAGTCGTATGATTTTATTGGTCTTCAGAAGGCGTCGCATTTTTCTCGCGTAAGATATTTCCATCGCGTACCTTTCGAAAATTGTATTATGCATGAAATGTAAATTTCGAGTCACGGAAAGAGCGTTTGGTCACGGAATATCCTTGTGAAAAAATATTTTGACGAATCTTTGGAAGGACATATCTTGTCATCATAGTGTGTTTCTTCCAATCTCGACGATCACGTGTGAGATTCTGTAACAGAAAATAAATAAAAATATAAATAAGAATAATGATCTCAATTTAACATGCTATCAGTTTTACAGGGACACTTGTATCATTTCGCGATAAACATGCTATCTTTCTTTTTGCTTGGCTGTGGCTTGACTATATCGCACAAGTGCTTGTATAAGCACTTTGATAAGAAAACGATTATTAAGCTTTCCTCGAAGGGCGACGTAAATATGATTCATCATTCTCACACTACTTCAATAATTTTTTTCAATGACGACAAAGAGCACAGTTATAAATCGCAAGACACGTAAGTTGAATTATAAACGTCTCGAATCGGAAGTCGCTCATTAAAGTGCACCTGCAGATGTAACATATATCGACCAAACTGGAAACGTCAGCATGCTGACCTTTAATTCCTTCAGGGCCGGAAATATTAGTGAAGATTACGTGTATCTACATAGCACTTGAGACTTGGCTCATAAATTAATAATCCCAATATTTTATGCGACTCGATAAATTATACATTCTTATGTACAACACATACACTGTACGATGTAAAAATATTTAAAATTATTTAAAAAATTATGTACATTTTTACGTATTATGTTTGCGATATCGCATAAAATAAAATATTAACATTTCCTTATAAAATGTATATAAGATATAAGATATAGTAAAATATATATATTAAATAAATATTTCCATTTTATATTTTTAATAAAAATACATTTCTTTTCAATAACTAAAATAAAATTGAAATAAAAACATAAATTACACATGAATAATAAAAAAATATAAATAATACGTAATAATAAAATAACAAATTGTATAAATAAATCATATTTATATAATATTACACAACCCGATTATACGAAATATACTATTGCATGCGCAGTTTAAAAATAGACAAATCCAATTAATATCAAATTGACGTTAAAAAATTCAAAATATAAAAAAGAAGAAGAAGAGAATACTATGCTTTAACTCTTCCGATCTATCCTCTGACCTTGAATAAGTAACGTCATGCGAAACACGTTATCTTAACTACCTTGAAAGCGGTAAGTCGAGGTCACACAAATACTTGGCGTTGCGATCATCCACGAACCCAACAATATCAGGATTAGAGGTTCTTGATCTTTATAGAACGGGACCAAGTCTCGCTTCAATTGAATCGAAGTACTTGAAAATTTATTTAATTATCCTAGCAGCTAATATTTAATTTAAAGTTTACATAATCTCTATGTAATTTCTCTCTCTTCACATTTATCTGTCGTATTAAAATTTTTAATAATTGCAGAATGGTAAGAAATTACATCGAATACATATGTACGTGATAAGATATTTATCTAATTTTTACGTAAATATATAATTTTAGCCTTGACTCGTTCACAGCTATATAACAAAGGATAATTTTAAATGTGCGAGACTAGCGACTTTAAATGACTAAGAACAAGTGGAAGATTTTACTTCTTGATTGAAAGGGGCAAAAATACGCGGAATCGCGGAATACTTCTGGACGCGGACAGGACAGATCGATCATGACCTCGAATACATTCAATCGTATTCCGTCTGGTGTTTCATATATATTTCCTCTATCTACAATCTTGCTTAAAAAGAAACTTTATGAGCGCGCTGTCGAAATAGTCCCACCAATACTTATGCATTATTCCTCCGTTCACCGATCGATCCTGTCGTTCAAGAATATTCTCTTCGCATTAACCTATTACTTATCAGTATAGTTCAAGGTTTTTCAAATCCCTCATTATATATGCAGACAAACAAGAAAATATAACAGGAATGTAAAAATTTACTCAACGTCTTGAGACGTTGGCAAAAATACTAAACACTGAGAAAAAATCTGGCATTAATTAGAAATCTGATTCAACCAGGAATTACCAGGTGAGTATGATTAATTTCTTTCTGTTAAATTTATCAAATTTTTTTGGTAATAATATTAAATTTACAAAGAAAATAGCATCACTATGTCCATGTTTAGTTAATATAACAAGAAGCTTTATAGATCCAACTAGAAAATATTAATTAAATATTCATAATAAGATATATTAAACGTTCTATATATAGTTATAAAAAAATCGAGATAACTAAGAATTCTGCTTGGTTTAATCAAAATTCTTCTATCAGATACATCTTGTTGGCCAATCAAACGATTTTTCTCATTAAAGATAACTATCCCATTTTTAATATGAAAATATCACAAGTATTACGCATAACTTGTAACTTGTAAATAAAATCTTCGAAGGACTACATGCGCATTCGATGGGAAATAAATATCCCTCATTTAAATAAATCATCATTTGAATTACGCGCAAGCAGAAACTTGTTTATAGGCTTCTTGCATAAACTTTTACACACGAGTGTTGGAGCAAAGGAAGGCAATCTATTAAGAATAAAAGCCGTACACGAGCGCAGGAATATCTCGAGAGAGGCTGGCACGGCGAGGTGGAGTACGAAGAAGAACGGAGCTTCGTCGGCCTTGCGGATCGTTTCTGTTTAGCTTCGTACTACTTGTTTTTTCCCTCTTTCTCGTCGTCGTCGTCGTCGTCTTCTTCTTCTTCTTCTTTTCCCGCTCGAGACTCGACCGGCTCTTTCTTTCTCCCCTTCGTTAAAGGAACTCGCTGAGTCCGCGTCTCGCGACTCGCCTATGCACCACGAAGCGAGACGCCGTTTCGTTAAACAAAACGCGACGGATAAGTGCACAGAGGCGCGTATATCAATTTGCTAATCGTGCCCGATCATCGACCATCGAGTCGACTCGTGTAACAATACGTAATTGACGATTGACGGGATGGGCGGATTGATGGCGGGTCCAACATATCCGTAACGAGTTATTGTCGATGTTTACGTTTGCATATAGGTCGATCACCGAGTCAGTTACGAGCCTTGTTATCGGCCTGTGTAAAAGTCTGCGGCTGATAATAATACGCGCGGGTGTGGCGCGAATAGACATTCAGGTAGAAGTGATGAAACATTGGGCCGATATGTTCGATGAACAGGTGATGTGATTCATCATCGCAACGTCGTTGAACGCTCAACGAAAGGATGTGACACGATTAAACAAATATGTAAGATTCTACAAAACGCGATTCCATTTTTTTTTAATTACGACAATTGCGATATAATAATTGTAAAATTTAGTTTCCTTCAATAGTCATTTATTATGTCATAAAGGGAATTATATTATACTCATCGAAGAGATTTCAGGTAATGTAAAGGATACTTTATTACTATATTCATAAAAAAATTTAAGGATGTTTTGTATGTACAATCCCAGCAAAAAGTAGCTGAAAATCAATATTGATGAATATCCACTTTTGGTCTATTTTGAGTAAGAAATTGTGAGATGTATTTTTTAATATTTATTGCGTTTTTACTAAAATATTCCGAATTTTGTTAATCGAAATGATTAACTTTTAACAGAGAATTTCGCCTTGTAACAGATACATGGCTAACTTTATTAAATTATATTTAATATCTTTTTAACCAGTTAGTACTTGTATAATATTATTTCCAAATATTTCCTCTGTATCTAAACTTTTGCAAATTTTAAACAAATTCTGAATATTATTTCCATGTGTTATTATCATTTGAATCGACGTAGTTATACGTTTCCCATAAGAACACATGTTAATTCGGTGCAAATTAAAATCCTTATAACTTGTGAACGCTTTAGTGAACCGATTTAAAAATTGTACTGAAGATTCTAAACATATGTAAGGACATTCTGTACAATTTTCATTAAATTCTTAATATTTTGAAAATATATATAAAACATCCTTAATATATTATGCTTGCAGAATCTACGTCACGGTCTGTTTACAGCACCGTAATTTTCTAGACAACGCGTGGGTCCTAGAGTCAAATCTGTCTTCGACGACGCCATGTAAACGACTCATCGATAAAAATATCCTCGGTATATGGGGCAATTCGTAAAGCCGCCCTCCTATATGAGAAACGAGACCTGCAGAGTAAATACTCCGCCTTCTAATATCGGATGCTAGGCTTATGTAATTATGCCCTGCATTTCGGCTCAGATTGCATCGTCGTACATCACAGAGTTACTAACAATATTTAATATATATTTTAGTTGGTAATATTTTGAAATAATTGAAAAATTACAATTGAATAAAATTTTCTACATAAGACTGTGAATAAAAAAAGTAAAATAAACTTGAAAAGCCAGCTCTTTTATATAATAAGTAAATTCTCTTAGTAAAAAATCAAGTTATTCACAAGCTTCGATATTATATAATTTATCTAAATTTATATAATTATATAATTTATATAATTTATCATTATCGCTTGCATTCAGAATAATACATGTTTTTAGATAGCTAAAGAATCTTAATTTAATATTCCTATAAAATAAGAGCTTCAAACTTCAAGGATATATCCGCGCATATCGATGACATTTGACATCCTAGAAAAGATAACAAAATATCATTGTGTCGCATAAACGCCTCGCTCACAATTTAAATTTCTCTTTATTTAAACTTTATTTTATTATTTTATCATAATAAAAGACACATAACGTTAATAGGATGATGAGGCAAAGTCTATTTTCTACTTTATACATTTTTCTTTCCTTTATTCTCCCAAATGTCTTATTTATCGTCATCTATAAATAACATTCTATTGCCGAACATTTTGCTTCTGTCGTAAAAATAATGCTATTAACAAAAGCTCCAGTGACAGATCGACCGCGCAAACCATGAAGCTAATAATATCCGTCATTAACAATAAGTCGGGCCTTATCGCGTTCAAATTGTTTCATTTATCTAATGTAAGACACTCGCGTTTCCTACAAATGTAGAGCGAGAATTCTACAATTGCGTGCTACAAATGCGCGGTATGCAATTAGTATCCGTAAACAGATATGCTATTCTCCAGGATTGCTTGAAAAGTTTATGCGTTACAGCGAGGTATTTCAAGTAATCTAAATCACCGAGGCGACCGTGCGAGATTCACCGTATGTAAGTGTAAACGTACCGTGACCATCATGAAACAAAATATGTAAGCGTTGCAGGTAGACGGCGTTACTAAAAATTGCACACGGGAATTAAGAGAGAGAAGAGAATAGACTACTTGATACCGTTACTTGAAGAGTGGGCACGCAAAATGCAAACGATGAGATAGATGATCGGTGAAACAAGTTGCGGGAGCAATTTTTGAAAGAGCGGCACACCGACCCGCATGTTTAACGCGAGATATTTATCGATTTCTACGCGAGAATTGGATTCAGGTGCAAAACTTTTTCGCGTAAACCGATTGTAACTGGCGACGTAAATTCCAAATTTCGAAACACGCGGCCGAAACGGAATAAATAGCGCGTGTGCCGGCCGTTTGTCACTCATGCTCCGAGTGCTTGTGCATCCGACGAACGGACTAGATTGGATCCAGAGATGCTGACGGCGATATTTCGGACAGAGTACAATATCACAAAGGCTCGTCTGTTAAAAGCGCGCGACACTCTACTGCGGAATATGCTTCGTCTCGTGCTAGTTTGGCCGATATGTTTCTCTCTTTGACAGCTTCATGCAACACGGCGCAAAAGAACGTAAACTATCCGAATAACTGTGGATCAAAGGTGATGTATTTGGCATCTGTGTTCTCTTATGTGACGTAAAACAATCGATTACGATTCATATCGCTACTTTCGCGTATATCCGCATGGAATATACATTTTTGTATCAGATTTTTCTATAAATGTACAATGTCGTATCGCGATTCGCTCGCTGGTATTATCTTCGCGAAAGACGCAAAAGCTGTCAAAGGGTTATCGATCTTATCGACTTCTAAGAAAGTCATGTATAGAATGTGCTCTAACTATGAAAGACTTCTTCAAAGATACTTGTACAATTTCGGATTACTGATCCGCTGCCTTTTCACGCATGCATATTTTTCTTTGCAGTCTCTCCCATTGAATTTAAATATATTCAGAGATATTACATAAATTATTCATCTTAAAAACGACTTTAATTACCTTTAATAAAACTGTGAATAAAATTTATTATTATTAAAATTAATTATTATTATTTTTTAATTATTGTTTTTAATTTATTACATATTAATAATTATTAATTACTATACAGGGCATAAATGGTGGGCAAAATTTCAAGAATGGATTCCTCATGCTTAGAGAAGAAAAAAAAGTTAATCAACACAGATCCGGAAGTGATTAGTTTTTGAGTTTTTAAAATTTTTGTAATACAAAATTTGGTCTCATTTCTCGTCTTAGAAGTTCTTTTACAGGTATCAACAATTCAGGCCGCCGAACTTGAAAAACATTGTTGATGCCTGTAAAAGGACTTCTAAGACGAGAAATGAGACAAAATTTTATATTACAAAAATCTGAATAACTCAAAAACTAATCATTTCCGGACCTATGTTGATTAACTTTTTTTTCTTCTCTAAGCATGAGGAATCCATTCCTGAAATTTTGCCCACCACTTATGAAACGTCCTGTATACTTGAGACTATTCAGTATTATATATATTATTAATTAATTGTAACTTAATTATAAAAATCTATTATTATTGATATGATTTTTATGAGATATCAAATGCGTAACATTCTAAGATTTAACGTCTGAAGCACATACACACGTACACTTGTTACAAAATCTTGCGTGATGCGAGTTTAAGTACAACATTTTGCTACACTTGCGTAGCGAATACTTAATAATCTAAGCTCTCAGAAACGAGATACCGCACGTTCAAGTTTTTTCGCTGTATTTTAATGAAGCTAGCCCGAACATCTTTGATGGATCAGTATCGATACTCGGCCTCTCTGAAGATCCTTGGCCTACTCTGTGGCACGTTCATATCGTCGTCAACATTATTACACATCCGCGCTACCATTATTAACGCCGCTAACATACCCTGCGACGCGATTAGAAACGCGACGTGCGACCTACGCTGTCATAATACGCGTACATCCTCATTAAACGACCGGATCGTCCCCCGCTCGCTTATCTACGCACTTTTTTTATATAACATTCTATTAATTCGACTTTGCCCGCCCTCGCACTCGATTGTCGCGCGTTGCAGCGACCAGACAACATCTATCTGGTACATGAATAACTTCCGATTAAAAAGAATAAACTTCAATATTCCTATCGATAAAATTAAGTAAAAAAAGAAAAAATCATCAAAATATAATAATCTGTTTAAAAATTTAATTTTATATTAAACATTAGTATAATTGATATAAAATGATGCCTTTTATAAAGATGGATGGATGTATATCCAATCACAATTTTTCTTTCATACAAATTTGGACAATAATCCATATTGAATTTTTCCTTTTGAAAAATCCTACATTATATAAAAAATGTCATGCTTTATTTTATAATAAAATAGAAAAGATATATTTATGGTTTCCAATTTCTCTCTAGCTCTTTTCTCCTCGAAACTGTCAATTCAATTCATTTGTCAATCAACAACTCTCACACTTGCGAAGCGGAAGGAATCTTCTCACGTTATAGGATAATAAAATGAGCCAGTTCACCTAGATCTGTAGCTATAATTATAGAGGCACTGGATTGCAGAATATATACGAGGGAACGCGAAACTACGTTCGCGCTCCGCGCATACTTTTAAATAGCGTATATTGCTGGAAAACGTAGCAATCGAGAAACGGTTGGGAAAATTTCCAACAATCATCATAGTTCATCGCTACGTTTCTTTGTTCTTTCTTCAAACAATCCCGAGCGCTGGTCTTTAGAAATACAACAATAGGCAATATGGTCTATCGATGTGAATTTTATTGGGCCATTTAATGCTCGAATGTTTTGCACTCAATAATTCTTAAATCGCGAATCATATTACCAATTAGTCTAAAAAACATGCTAAAGATTTAAACTCAATTTAACATTAGACATTTTTAATGTAATTTAATAATCTATTATTTATTATATCACATTTTTTTGATATAACAAAATGTTGACTATAATTAATATTTATAATATTATTTAAAAACACATTTATTAAAAAAATTATATTATATTATATTACATTTATGCAATTTAATATTACAATCAATAAACTTTTAAAGATCGTTGCAAAATTAGAAAAAAATACAAAGTTATTTTTCATTAAATTATCAAATATTAATATAACTTGTGAAATTATTTTAAATTTTCAAATAAATTAAAAGAAAATTTCAAAGAATTATTTAAAATACCGTAAGTATATTAATAATTAAAAATTTATAATTTAATAATTAATTTTTTTATTGGCGAGTACTGCCACCTAATACATTAAAGATTGACAAATTCTTGATTTAATTTACGTCGAAAATAATAAGAAAAAATAAAAGTAATTTAACAACGCAAGCAACATTTCGCGATTAATCCTGCATGGAAATTCAAAGTTGGCGAGCGTGATATATAACTTTCCAAGAGCAAAAATAGTGGAGTGCCCGTCGGCACGCTAACTTAAGTCGATTCGCGAGGGTGCCGACCCTTTGTGCCCCTATTTCGCATACTCGACGCCAACTTCTTTAGTACCTAGAAAGTACCTCCCTCCGCTGACTGCTTCGTTCGCGTGGAGAATAGCACTTCAAACTCGTCGCGAATCGGAGCGCAGATGAACCGATAGAGAATTACCCAGAGAATTACCGCAAAGAATATTTTTTAATTTATCAACACAAAAAAAACCCAAGATTTTGAGACCAAAATACGTTTGATGAAATAAAAATCAAATACAAATACTCCGTCGAAAATGCTGTGTACTAAAAACATTTTAACGATCGCATCTGCAAGATAAAACACAATTACAACGTTTATAAATCGTGCATAAAAGAATGAGAAAAGAGAAGGAATTAATTATTCAGGAATTAAAATTTAAAATTCCTCCGAAGAGCCGAGTGTAACTTTTTAAATAAAATCCAATTATCTCTGTTTTTCGGCACGTTACGCTCAAAAGAGTTTAATCGAGGGAAAATCTCATGAAAATTCTTCATCTCAGCGGTAAAGCTAGGAATGGTCGAATGGAGCGGATGTTTACTCGCGGGATAGATGACGGTCAGAAAAGGAAACGCGGTGGCTCCCGATGCACTCTCATCATGCAGGTTCGTGGCATCGAACCTGCTGTAATAACCGCTTCTTAGCACTCGCCATCCGCCCGCCGTTCAAGCCGCTACGCACTCTGGCTACGGATGCGTGCCGGGTGTAGGAATGAGCAAAAAAGGATGAAAATCGAGTGGAAAAGTAGAGCCCGGAGCTAGAAAACGTCCGATGAGGCGCTCCTCCTCGTGCGTATCCGCGATGCGTGGGATAGTTCTCATCGCATTATTATCGCCGTCCATGGCGTACGCACACATTCCACGCACGTCGCCAATAAATGCCTGCGTATATGCTCGCTTAATGCATTCATATAGGGTGTTTCTAAAAGAACGAGGAAAATTTCATCATCTCTTTTTTTCGTGACCTCTCGATTTTCCGAAAATTGCCTTGTTAATTAAATTCTAGAAATCATGTGATTCTATCGAGGTATTATATGTATATATAATAGTTGTAGTTTTTAACAAAAATTAAAATTTTCATATGTATTTGTATATTTGAAATCTAATTTGCGAGAAACTTTCTATTTTCAATCATTTAATGTAACAAACTTTAATGCACATATGTAAGCAAAAAATATCGTTGCAAAACTTACTTTAAAATAATCAAAGAATTTGAATTTTTTGCTCCGTTATCTTAGAAACATTTGATGTATAAGCTAATCTAGATATGTATTAATTTTTTTTTCCGACGATATGCTCTTTATAAGAATAGAATGCAAGATTCTTCACAACGATAAGATTCAATGACTAACACTTAACGCAAAGATATCTCTGAGTAATCTAAATTGATTTGGAGAGACTCAAAATACACAATAAGTCATATATTAAATCGAATCATATCGCGATCTTGTCAAAATATAGATAGTAACGGAAAGATATATTAGAGATATCATAAATTAGCTCATTATAATCTCATCGTAATAAAATAATTAATATTAATTGACAAATATATTGAGAATCATGACACTCTTAAATTCCAAAGAATGGAAAAAGAATAACGCATAAGCGAAATTAGAAGCAAATTGACGAATAATCCCCACTGAAAGGAAGTTGCTAACTATAAAAATAGGACACCCTTTATGCACTCACGCACCAGTCGGCACCAAGTGCCGAGGTAAAAAGTCGTTTCCGTTTGTCCATCTGCCGATCTCTCAGGAGGGGAGGGGGGAAGGAACGTCCTCGCGGGCAGGGGGATTATTGTTGATGTATTTCTTTCTCCCTCTTGACAACGCGTGACCTTGAGAAAATTGTACAAACGGATGATCGACCTTTCCAAAGGACCGCGTCTCGGTGATTTATCGCGTGAAATCGAATATCAGGAGCGACGCGAATAAATTACGTAAACGCACGGATCGTGTCGTGCGGTATCTTGCGGTTTCGGTTCCGCTATAGCAAAAATTATTCGCAGTTAGATTCGCAAAAAAAGGAAAAAAAAAATAAAAAAAACATAATCGTTCTTCCTTCCACCGTTCTTCCGCGTGCAAATATTAATATTATCGTGCGATATATTATGATGAGATTTGCATGCACTTGTTTGTTTATTCGGGCTTTCGAATGCGCTCTGCGGCGCATTCAACTTTTGGTGCTTCACGTTTCATGTTTATTGTATAAAGTCATTCCATTATTACAACCTCTTTGTAAATCTCTTGTTAAAACAAATTTGTATTAAAACAGATTGCACGAAACGTCGATATTGATTTGTAAAATAATTCCTGCGAGAATCGCGAGTGGCCTTTAAAAATATCTAAATACGTCTAAAAATACAATATTAAAAATATAATTTTTTTATTAAGTAATTACGTAATTTTCATTAAATAAAAATTCTGAGAATTATGATTACAAAGAGGCCCTCAAAATAAAATTCTATGAGATTTATTAAATTTATTTGATCCTCTGTCATCGGAATCATTTTAGCAAGATACATCTTTCGGACAAGAAAATTGTAATTTTGCACAAATTTTTTCAGGATTAAAAAATATTCAAATCAAGAATAGATATAATAATAAAAATATATATAAGAATCGATACAAATATATAAACAATAAATAAAAGAATTAATGAACTAGAATTGTATAACTTTATATAAATTGTTTATATATGTAAAAAAAGTTTTTTTGACAAGGAAACTAGACAAGTTTACGGTCGAATAATCGATATTACATCCGGATAATCGACGAGCATGAGTGAAGCTTCGCGAGAGAGAGTTGCCGTGTCATATTTCAAATACTCATATGTACGTGTGCGTTTCCATGCACGACATCGCAAACGCGCATATGGTGTATGGCTTCTGTTCGGAAACAACGCGTGTTGTCTCTGGTCTGTCTTGAGAGGTGAGAAATACAATTATTCGCTATGCAAATTTTGTGGAGAAAAGTCGAAGATATTTTTGATATTCTTCTACCATGTATAACATGTTACATTATTTTTTATTTTTAATTTTAAGATTATTCTTATTTTTATTTTTAAGATTAATAATAATCATTTTTGTATAAAAATTTACTAAATAATAAGAAAAATTGTTTCATACTTCATTATGACCCTATTAAGTTGTTTAAACTTGTTCGCGCATGAATCAGCTACATTAATCGACATTATTAATTGATATATTAAAAAATTGATTTTATAAAAATTAATATATTCTACAAAAATCTGTAAAGCTTTTTTTTATATTCATCGCGATACGAAGTACTCGAGATATATTTAGAGATCGGGTTAATATAACAGAAAAGCGCAATTATCTGGCCACGATTATTTTAATATGGCTCATTAATGCAAGAACACGTGAGAGTTACTCCTTCCATTTTTTTAATCTACCTCCATTATCCGTAAAATAATTTCTATCAGATTGGATAAAATAAAATATCCGCATGAATAAGGGGCAATTAAAATAATTAAGAGTCGCGGCGTAGGTAATGTGTCACCGCATTTCGCGTCAAAAAAAAAATTTTTTCCAAAGTCGTTAATCTGATGTTTCGCACGTACGTATAATTAACGATCGCCTCGTAATTATATTCGAGTCCTTGTAAGAGCGATTACCTGGGAGGCATTGCACCCCGTGCTATCCAAGAATCGACTACCTATATCGCTGCTTTTAGCGCATCGTTCCTTCCTTGAGCGATTAGTCATACTTAATCGTCTCGCGGTTTACGTGCATCTTTAGAATTCGCTCCTCACATGTGCAACATGCGCGAGAGCAATGACGCATAGGAAATTTGCGAAACATGCTTTCTATCGCATTCGCGATATCAGATATTAATATATTTATCCAAACTCAAATTCTTTTAGTCATAATAAATGCATTTAACATCTTCTTTTTTAATGAAATATATAAAATAATATGTTTTACTTCATTTATTGCATTCGTTGCAGTAATAGATAAATTCCGGATATATTTTGAATGCGGTTGTTTAGACAAATTAAATTAGTCGTTAACAATTTGATAGAAATAATAATGTATTTTACGCATAAATATGCGCAAATAATTTATTCATAATTACACAAATTAATAAGAAAGTGATGAAATGTTCAGGCTTACGATGAATCAAATTATTTTCGGTGTAGCTCTATGTTCGCTCCAAGATACTTGAGATTCCAACTGACGCATAGTGAACCTGCTTTCTTCTTATCCGCTTGTCTTCGTTCTCCGTTTTACTCGTCGCGCGTTTTACTACGTTTCTCATCGAAGAACCTGCCAGCCCAGCATAATAAACTTTATTACGCTCTCTTTTACTTTCTTTCTCATCGCCTCGTCGAAGCTCCCATATTAAATGCTTCTCGCGAAATTATACTATCCGCTTCGAAGATCCGACTATTTTTTCCATCTGTCGTTCTGAATAAAAAAAAATCGATAGCTTTGATGTTAGGTCGCAATAACGTTGAAGAATACAACGATATTAAAAGATATATTAATCTAATTGCAAATCGCTTTATTTTAACGGGAATGCTAATTCTACATTGAATAATTTTTATATTTGAGATATAATATATAAAATTCAAAGAAAGTGTTTAGATACATTGATCTTAATAAAGAAAAATGAGACACAAAAGTGTCATAAATTGGGAAGCGAGAAAATCAATTTTGCACAATGACCTGAATTATATCAGGGTCATTTCTAAATTTATGCTAAATTCAAAATGCAGAAAATGAAACGCCCTTAAAACACAAAGATATTGGATATATAATGTGACTAAAAAAATTCCCACTATCTAGTCGATCTTATTTAGTAAGATTATATTCAGTATTATGTCAATAAGATTCGTCAGTTTCTATGCATACACATTTTTAATAAAATAAATATTTACTTTCTTCTATATGATGAAAATATATAAAATCATACATGTGTCATGCAATCATCGTTGTATATTAAATCATTATAAATTAATATTTTTTTTCATAACTGAATATTACTGGAATATTGATATTATTTAATGACAATTATCTTTATTTTTATGATTATAATATATTTAATTTTAATGTAACTCAATTAAACAATTAAAAAAATTATTTTCACCACAAATGTAACGCTAAATATAACTGTATGATACTATCTTCTGACATTGCATGTCATTCTAACATTAGCCAGATAAAATTCAATATCATATTTAGCGTTAAATCTACAAGCCGAATATAGGTCAATGTCCCTATTAAGGCTCGCTTTCCTTTTCCACTCTGTCTGTATTTTAATATTATTGTTAATAGCAATGTTTGTCACCGACCTTTTCAAGTCAAGTTTGAAAAAGGCTATACAGCTTATATACCAATGGCACATACAATACACAGAGCTCGACCAAGGAGTCCGAGCTGTTCGATGGTCACTGAACCTCCTCTAACGAATCGATAGTACGACGGCTGCTTTAATACGCGCATACACGAGATCACGCGAGAGTAGCACGCGAGCGAGCGAGTCACCTGCTGCGATCGAATTCCAAGTCCGCGCACCTGGTACCGTCGAAAAGTCGATTGTCTCGGCCGTACGCTCGTCATCCGATGAACATATGTTTTCGCGCACGTCATTTTTTGTCGTACGATTTTTACCTTTTTACAGCTAAAAACATTTTCTTGTGTTTTAGGAAAAAAAACAATAAGAAAAGTCGTGTCGAAAATTGACAGATATGCAA
This sequence comes from Camponotus floridanus, assembly GCF_003227725.1. NCBI lineage: Eukaryota > Metazoa > Arthropoda > Insecta > Hymenoptera > Formicidae > Camponotus > Camponotus floridanus. The sequence goes on along the minus strand of NW_020229314.1, from coordinate 736,340 downwards.
AACAATTACAAATTTGTATGTTCAGTAACTAAAAAACTTATGATAGAATCTTTGGTAATAAATAACATTATGATTAATACTAATTTGCGTAATTTATACAAAAATACCTAACAAAATATTTTATTAATTTAAGTCAAAGACATTGATTTTTGTTAAAATTAAATTACAGATCATATTGTATTATCTGACAGACAAAAAAGGTCGTAGCTAGTGTATTTCCTTCTGTCTCTATTTCAATTATCAATTTTATTTTAAATTTGTAATTTTAAAACTAAAAAGCTACGGAGATTAAAGTAAATATTCAATATAAATATGATAAAAAATCTAGAGTTTTGCATAAAATATTATGTAATTCACATAATAATTCTGGAAATAATTAATATATGTATATTATGAATAAATTGAAAATTAATAATATGGTATATTATCAATTAAATATTTAAAGTGTATTTCAATCTATGTATATGTATATGTGAAAATATTTAATTCAGTAATATTTAATTTATGTATTTATGTACATTTATTTAGTGCATGTATACGCGAAGATATTTAATTATTCAATAATAAATTATTGCAAAATTATTGCAAAGGCAATTCGATTATATTTAAACGACTTACTATCAACGTTAAGTTGCTAAAAACAAAAAAAATGGCGAATACGACTTGTCGAGTGCTGACGATCGATTCTACTCTTAAATTACGAGCTCCCTCGATGAACTTCTATAGCTCGTCGTTGTACCTGCAATGCCGTTATCAGAATCAGATCGGTCGTAATGAATGCTCTCTCTGCCATTTCTAACGTGCCACGCGTACCATGTAGTAAACTCGCGAGAATTCATTTTCGATGACATTTTCGTTTCGAGTACAATATGATTGATATGATGACGATTTGATTGCGTTCGAGTTCCCTCAAACAGAGAATTGTCATGTGAGATAAAAATTATTTGGCAAAAAATAATTATTTGGGGAAAAAGGAAGAATGTATGTATCTATAGAAATATACTCGTGTTTTATATCCTTGTTTTACAAAACTAATATATATGTATCATACATCATGCACAGGTTTCAACGGTCGTTGCACAAGCGACAATGAACCGTCCTTTCTCGATACGTAGCCGTACATGTCCAGACAACCACTTCCGGTTCCTCATGCCGTAGCCAGGATATGTCTCGAAAAACACGCTACGTGGCATGCGGATTAATGAGAGTTGTTATTGCGTGCAAAAATCATGCGGGAGTGCGATTATAAGACTCCGCTCCATGTAAAACTTATCGCTTTTATCATTACAAAATAAGACGGAAACGTTATCAAAGATTAGAATTAAATTATTGAATTTAATATCAAAATTACGAGTGTAAAAAATGCAAATTATGTAAATATTCTCGTATTTCTACTATTTAAAAAAATATATATTATTTTTTTACATCTGTAGCATTAAAATTCAAAAATTAAATTTATATTAGTTTTAAACTCCAAGAAATGTACAAAAATAGAGAATAAAAAACGTTTTTAAATATAATCTATTTTGTTCTTTTAAATAAAATAAAGTGTCTCGCTAATTATAAGACAAAATGCTAATAAATAATTTTTACTCTGAAAAAAACGATAAGTCGATAAACAATCCTTTTCTTACAATCAATATCGACATAATTTCCAATTTCATTTTCGGAATATTTATCCGATTTTTATGAGCAAAATGCTTAGATTCTTAGATTTTCTTCCCTCGCGCGAATTTGCTTTTCTCCCCTTTTCCTTGTAGCATTTACGAAGGGATCAGGAAATTGCCACGAAATTGCCTGAAAATTGACATATCGCACCCCTCACGCATAAACGCATTTTCCGCGGCTTCTCGCATCGGGAAACGAAGCTTTTAATATAAATTTGAGATAATTCATGCCTGACTTCCCGTTTTCCGCTCCGACATCGATCGTATCAACCCTCATATCCTGCTTTCCCCTTGCGAACACACGCGAAAATTCGTAATATACGTAAATTTTAATTTCCAATAAGGTACAACCCAAAAATTTAACATGCAAATATTAATTTTTGCCAATTTGAAAATTTCTGTGAATTAAAAGGCGCGAATTAAACCAAACTGTAAACAGATTTATAAGAAATGAAATATTGTTTTGTTATTGTAACGAATGCTAAATATTTATAACTCTTGAGGAGAAATTCATCAATTATATAAGATTCTTATAATATAAGATCCTATTATAATAATTCTTTATTCTATGAATAAATTTTTTTGTATTCTAATTTTATATTGTCAAAAATATTTCCTTAATATATTTTAAGAGTTATGAATTTGAATATCCTCGAGCCCTTTCCTCTCGACCCCAAATTCCTAACGCGTTCCTCGACGAAACCTTTGGCGCAAAGTATGAAATTCCGTGCAATTTTCGAACATTTACACGACGACAACGATGTGGGAGAGCGAAAGTAATAACTGGGATGAGAGAGAAAAAAGATATAATTCATGATATACCAAAAGGCCATATTAAACAACACAACATATGACTATAATACATCTTTATAAGCAGGATACTCGCTCAAACAGGTATGTTAAAGTAATTATAAAATAATGCGAATGAAACACCTACGCACGTAATAATTTACCAAGAATATTTATCATCGTTAATTTCCTTTGTATGTGAATCATAATTGTAACTTATGGGAAAAAATATTTATTTACGGATGTAATGATGTAATAAACATGATCCAAATTATGAAAGGAGCATGTATTAATACGATTAAGACTAGCAGAATCAAATTTCGCGTGTGTGTATGGATGTTATATAAAACAGAGAGGGAGAGAAAAAGGAAGGAAGAGAGAGAAGGAAGAACGAGATCTGACTGACGAGAAGTTATGCGAAGCGTGAGACCGGAAGAAATCCAAGATACAATTGGCCGGAAGCAAAAACCCTTCGAAGATGATGCAATGCGAAGGTTGGATCATCTTTGCGCGTTTTTTTTTCTCTCTCTCCTTCTTAGTCCGATAAAATCAAGAATAATCGCGATCACGCGACGCGTGACTGACTACGAATTTTAACTTAGCCCCATCACTTTTTACCGCTACCACTGCCTCGCCTGTTCCAGAGAGTGCTCAACGATAGTAGCAGCGGCACGGAATTGTGCAACTATGGCTATTGTCTTTTGTGCGTGCCCTGCTACTTTCTGAAAGACGCATTAGACTTTCGACTTTGTCTCGAGGCTATAGATCGTATTTCACACAGATTATTAAGATCTCTCTATCTCGCTTTCTTGTGAAAATCTGTTCCTTTTTTCTCTCTTTAAACTTCTTTTTTTTCTTTTAATTTATTTATAATAAAAATTAAAATCGATAAAAAATTTAGGGCATAATAATAATTTATATAACATATATATACAATAAGATACAGTAACAATTAGGTTCCTAAGTCACTAGAAAGTCGTAAGACTTGGAAAATTTTAAATAATTTTCATAGTGTATCTAACAAATTATATTGTATCTATATTATTTGCATTTTATTTCTTTAATTGCCGCCACTATTGATGTCGAACGCGATATTCAAATTAAGACGAGTATAGCTGGGAATCATGGATCCACGTGTACCGTTAAGCTTAATGCTAAATACCAGTGAAATTACCAGATTTTATCTTACACAACGTGTTACACACTCGCTACATTTATGGGAAATCTTTCTTATGGAGATTTAATAACGGCACAAAATAAAATTAGACATTGAATATTTTATAAAAGTTTCGTACTCGTAATAAATTATTGCAAGATTTTAGATCGAGAAACGCTAATATAACAAATAAATATTTAAATAACGATAAGACGACGTGCGATCTGCGGATTAAATTTTTATAAACACGAAATTATTAATCCATGAAAAATGACGCATGTAAATCCCCCATTTAAAACAATTGCTACTGATTGCATTTAATGAACGTATTCTCAATAAATTAACTCAAATTGTGTCTTTTATAAATTAACTTTATAAATTGCGTCTTTTGTAAAGACTGAAAGAAAGAGAGAAAGAGAGTATTAAAAAATTGAGATAATTAATAATTTAAAATGATTTTCTAGAAGAATAAAATTAGAAAATGTCATTCTGACAAGATAAAAAACAATCGCAAGTGTTCACGAAAAGTGTTTAAAATGATTAATTTCATTATAAATAAGAAAGTAGCATTATAAGCATGAGCTATTGTTCATTACATCTATAAGCTCGACTAATTGGCTATTAACTATAAGAGTTAATTAATATTCAATTAGAGGAGATAATATCGCAAGTTACAGTATATATTAATCATTGTTATGAATCAATGTTGCTAATTTACGTAAATTCATTCAGCTCGTTATACGAAAGTCTCATCGAAAGAGATGCACACATATAAATGTGCTTGCGGGGGTTCTCGACAAAACGCCCGAGGGACATCGCGATTGCGGCGCATCATGACGTAACACTGCGACTTTTCAGATCCCATTTTCGTCGAGGGTAATTTGCAAGTACGCCGTATAACCATTTGCAAATATATGCAGCTTTTGCGTCGCATCGCGGACGCGAAAACGAGGCTGTGTCACGCGTGGGATCGTTTCCTCTGCGCAACTTTGCCCAGCGGCGGCGTGTAAAAAGATTCGAAGGACGAAGTTTTGAGATACACCCATAGGGGAAAAGAGAAAAGAGAGAGAGAGAGAGAGATTTATCATTTCCAAAGTGTCAGACCGCGAGAGAGTCTATTAGAAAACTCTACGCGACTTTTGCAGACTTCTACGCACATAAAGCATAAAGTTATATATTTATTTAACTTGAAATTACTTATTTATCACAACACTTATATCCATTATATAACTTCAATATTCGTATTTATAATAAGATATAATGTAACGATAATAAATAGAATAAACATAATGCATTCATCCGAGATCTACGTAAAAAATGCGCATAGATAAGAGACATGAATGGAAGAAAGATAGATTATTGATTGAATAATTGACATGGCTCTCTTAGGTAACTGTCGCGGAACCATTTAGGAGACGCAGGTGTAACAGTAAAGACGCGAATATAGTGTTCGCGATAGGAAGAGAGAACGAGACCGGACGGCGAGCGAAGGAGGAAGACGGGGAAAGGAAAGGATATGGAGATACGAGAAGGGAGATAACGGAAGAGGAAGAGGGGAAGCGCACGTTAAGACAGGTGGTGCGGATAATAACGTCTAACGGAAAGCGCAGGCTGTAGGTCACAATAGTTGCATTTACTGGCAGTAGCCATTTGGTCGGCGAGTTAGCCTACTTCGAAAGTTGCGCGGTCGAACTTGAACGATTATCAGCGAAATCGCATATTTTATGCAAAGTAGAATTTTATTGCGAAACACCGCATACGCATAACTGTCATTCGCAGTGCGAATCGATCGAAAAAAATCCTTTCCTATTTGAATACTATTCAATTGTTAATTGAAATATGATTTATGTATGTTGCGACCTACGCATTGATCTTTCGCGGACAGACCGAACGTTGCACGAATACATTTTTCAATTATTTAATTTTGCAAGAGAATGCGAGAGAAAAAATATATTGTTTTTGTATATTCGAATATTTATATATATTCGATTGTTATATTCGATATCGAATCAATAATCAAAGTAATATATTTGCACAATTCGTGTAAAAAAATCTTGACGAGAGAAAAAACATAACAAGAAAGAATTGTGTTGCTCGTGTATACGTTGTTTCGCATTTATCATTCGCGCACACGTGTCTCAATACGCTAATAAATTAAATTTATACTCCTGGGATGAAATATTACCGGTATCAAAACAACAGTAACCATGTGTTATGTGACTGATGGCATTTTCCTGAAAGTCACTCGGTCTATTCCCCAGCCATTCATAAATATATAAGAGTGCGTACAGTGATAAAATTCGCTCCCTACTACTCCGAACTGTTTACCCGAGTACTGCAACAAAAAAAAGACTTTGCGCGGTAAAAGGTTAATCGATCTGATGCATTCATCGCTTCCCCACGGGACGACCATCTCCATTCATAAGCGCAACGAGCTACGATAAAATTTAATGCGTACTTAGGAACGTAAATATCGCGGGCATGGTAACGAAACGGAAAAGATAATTGATCGACAAGCTTCGTTTTTTGTTCGATACAATTGCATAACACTTATGACGTAACAAATATTAGATAACAAAAATTGGCATACAATTTAGTAGCATAATTTTTCAAACTTTTCTTCGAAATCATTAAGGATTAATTAAATGTCACGCGAAAAATATCTTACGATATCGATCATAATTTTTTTCTTATATAAGAGAGACAGAAAGAGAGAGAAGGATTGATATGTATATATCATATAAATATTTTATTTAAACTAATATGAGAAAAATGGGGCTGACCGGATAAATCCGGTGAATGGAAAAAACATAATAAATTCCTCTTTTTAACCGTTCCAGATTTTATCCAATGAAATAAACTGGCAAAAATATAACTAACATGTAGCACTAAAATATATTTATATAATAATGCAAAAAAATATTTTTGCTTTAATTATTAAATCATATTAATTACTATAGTTTAGAAAAATGAAATCAATATAAAAATAAAGTCTGTTTTAATTCAAATATGTAATATGTAAGATTTTTAAAACAAAAACTTTTGAGATATAAATGTTACTGAATTTTATATTAATTTTTTAGAGTGTAATAAGAGAAATGTAATAATAATAGAATTAAACATTCTCATCAATGCATAAATCTGGCTTGCGTTTATTTGTCAACATCTTATAACAAAGAACTAATTTGCTACGTCGATTCTTAATCTATTACGGATTTTATTTTAGATAAAGCTTAAATTAAATATAGAAAGCACTTTTTTAATTAACGAATATCAATAAAAAGACTTCTACCATTTATATTAATCTTTTTAATAGAAAAGATCAATTTTTTTTCGGGAAATATCGATTTTTGCCACTGGCACAGATTTTATCCAAAAATTATGGAATTTTGCCAACCTTGGAGAAAACAGAATTCTCTTCACGGACCTCAATCGTTCTGACCTCATTATTGAATCGCTCAAACGATGCAAGCGTGATGCACACATTTCTCTCTGATTTTCCATTACCGCTACGCATAAATTCTCGCTCCTAATCTCTTCAACATCTTCCGCTATGAAAGACCAGCACAATTTCTTGCCGTTTTTTCTTCGCGAAAGAAATCTTCCTCTGTTATTTTATAGATTGCGCGAATTGATTAGTTGCAAATATGACATTCAAAATGCATGCAGCACCTCACAGATGCATTTCAATTCGCGCTCAATTTACATTGAGCCTAAAACATGAGGAAACTAATAAAAACGACAAAATTTTTGTAAATCGTACTTATAAAGTGGTCTCGATAAAAATGTAAACACACATAATTAATAATAAAACTTAAATAAATAAACTTTATCTAGCAAAAAGGCTACATTTAAATTTATTAAACTTATGTAACGTTGTTCATTTTCCAAAACATAATATGACATTCACGTGTTAAAGAAAAATATTCAAGACTTTTAGATCGAAATTAAAAATATCAAAATACTTTATGTGCTTGTTTGCTCTAAAATGACATATTACTCGACTTGTTTTTCTGCCAAGAGGAGCAATAACTCTTATAATATTTTCTGAAGCAGAAACGAAACGACATCCCAAACATGCATTAAAAAAACAACAAATATATCAGCTGCTAAGGCGCATTTCATCTTTCAAAGACATATGAAAGCTCAAATAAATGGCAAAATGCCATGTATACATCAATATGAAATCACAGTTACAGCGTGTATCACATGCTATACAATCGCGGAATTACTCGTCTCTTGGAATCGCGTGCGTTGTGCGAAATTTCGCTCGGCGAGAACGTTTCAATATTTATCAAACGTGATCACACACAGATGCATCGAATAATCCAGAGACAGCTTATACAACTCTATATATCGTTGCTGCAATCTGCACTCCTCAACGTTACGACCGAGTTGAATGTTTTCTTCGAAATAACAAATACGGGCTCAATAATAGCAGCCTCGGAACTTCCCTCTTTCTTTTTCAACGTCTGTCGACGAAGCACGACAGCATTGTTTCCATCCCGTAGAGTGCATTACGTAAATGAGAAGAGTACCTCGTATGCACTCGTATGTATCTGATTCACGCGAGCTACGACGATGTCATCTTTTCAACTCCTAATCACCGTGTAAAACTACTCTCGTCCAACACAAAACGCGCGCATAGCGTTTAAGAGGAAATAAATTAAATAACGCACGCAATTTTTCGTGTATATTGTATAAAAATGCAAGCTAAACATAAAATTTTTGAATAATTAATTTGTTTAATAAAAACAAATAAAAAGATAATAACAAATAAAAGATTAAAGAAATAAAAAATTGTAAAATATTAAATGAGAGAAATTTTTTGCATTAAAATATTTGTTTGGAGTGTCCAAGATGAAGAAATGTAAATAAATAGAGAATTATCAAAATATCGAGATTTCGTAAACTTTGATTGAAATTAATATATTTTACAGCAGTGAGCTTCGTAAAAAAAAAAGAAAAAAAAAAGGAAAGAGAGAAAAAAGAATTGTATCCTTCACCGAACAAATAATAATGATGAATATTGAGATCGCAGCTCCAATCACGGAAAAGTTTTCCATAAATGATTGTCCTAGATTCGAAATTTAAGGAAGACAATTTACGCTTGTTTGTTCCAATCTGTGGATGGTTCTAGGTCACATCGAAAAATTCAAAGCGCCCACACATTAGATAAAATTCACGTTAAAATTTCTCTCTCCGTTTTATTTCATCTTCGTTTTATTTCCGTTTATATTTTATTACGTATTCAAATACGAATAAATAGGAATAAATATTATTGGAATTTTACAAAAAAAAAGTATGCATTAAAAAGTATGAAATTATCTCTTATTATCTTGGACACTCCAAACAAATATTTCAATGCAAAAAGTTTCTCTCACTTAATATTTTACAATTTTTTATATTATATGATATAAGAAATAAAATTGCCATATTTTATATGATATGAGAGATAAAACTGTCATAGTAAAAGCATTGCACTCAATTTCTAATGCATCGTGGGATTAAATAGAACAATCTGTTCGCTTAAATTAGGTATTTTCTCGGGAATTTTATTCTCGATTTCTAAGTAATAAGAATTCCTGAAAATACAATAATCGAATATCTCTTCCGTATCTATCGCTCGAAAATCGTTCTCGAAGAGTAGGCGACTTTCGCGAGAAGACGTTAATCGCCGATCAAGATATTTGCATGCACATAATGATTTCTACAGAGTCATGACTCGTATAAGCCAATATACGAAGATATCTTGTCTCGCAAGGTATCATCATCATCATCATCATATTCAATTACAGATAGTCGTATATGCACGTTATATGACTGGCTGTTGCCAATCTGTTGTTAGTTATAAATAGTTGCAGTCTACTCGATTAAGTTTCGCACTTTTTTGTATTTTCCCTGACCTTATTTATATTCTTTATCGTATTATGTATTTTCAAATTTGGCATTTTATGAATTTTACAATAATTAAACTAAATAATAAGAATTAAGTAATTAATCACTGTATGTCACTAATGGAAAGAAAAATTCGATGAAAACGATAAAAAGTGTTTGTTAATCCCATATTTTTCTGATATAAATAATTTCTCTCTTTCTCCCAAAAAATCTTATAAATAAAAAAAATACTTATTAGATGAAATTTTAAGACTAAATATCTCTGATAATAAAATCATTACATTTTTATATTTAATTATTAATTAACAATTGCTTATTAATTATAATTAATTAATGATTAACGAAACAAATATTGAAGTGTCCCGATAACTTTTTGTTTATTCGAAAAAGATTTTTTTGAATAAATAAAACATCATTTATCGACTTCAAAAACTTAAATGTTATTTACCATTTAATCGGGATTTCCATTAGGTTCATACTAGAGTGATTAATGATACCGTTGTTAAAATGTCTCTTTTAATTCCGTGAATGCTACATGAGACGAATCTTTATGTCGTACGTTATATAATTAGAGATAATATACCGTGCACTCACGTTGAAATTAACCTTCGGAACATTTCAGAATTACTCGTATTTATATCCACCAGATACGAAATACTCGCTCGATTCTTAACAAAGATTTCAATTTTTTTTTATAATTTATTCACAAAATCTGTCTATATAATCTATCAGTTATAAATATTAATTTATTAAATGAAGGATATAGTTTTGATAAAATTAATAAATATATCTCACGGAATTAAAAAAAGATTTGATGGTACACATATCCTATTATCAATCACAATATTAAAATTAAAATTTTTTCAATTATATTTCATTATATTATTCATATGATATTATTGCAATTTATTTTATATTATAGATTACTGATAAAAAATGTCGAATATTTTAATATAAAATATACGGCAAACTATGCATATATATAAACAAATTAATAAAAAATGTATGTATATATTTACTAAATCTTATAGATTAAAATCATATATATTATATATTGAAAATAAGAAAAATCTACGCGTTAGAACAATTATCAGTACGTAACTAATTTCCAATTTAACATTACGCATTATATTTTTGTTTATATCGCGACTTTTCATTCAAATATCTATTTGACATTGCGTGATATTCGCAACATTTTTATCAATTTATTTAACTACTGCAATATAAAATTAAATAGTGCCGTGCATCAAAGGCAATGATGATATTCAGAATTATATATCATAAATATAACACCATCCATGCATAGCGTACTTCAAGACTTTTTGTCTCGTACACAGTAAACACATAAATCCGCATTGCGTAAAACACAACGACAGCGAAGAGTAAGACGACCGTGATTTCGCACACGAAATAAAATTTAAACTTGAAGGTATAATATTACGACTTTTAATATCGAGGCAACATTGACGTCATAGACTCGAGCGAAGTTCTTCCACCTGAATAAGCGGTTAGATCGAGCAGCATTTCGGAGCGGCCGGTACCGCGCGCGAAATGCACGAGATAAACGATCTCTGGGAATAAACGGGCTTATCTCGCGCGCGGAAACGAGTTTGACACGCGACGCGACAGTCGCGAGACGCTAGGAATCCAAAACTCGCGGAATCTTTCCGCGGGAGTCAACGCACCCCGCCTCCCTCCTTCCCCTTCCCGCCCTGTTCCTCGCGACGACAACCACGCGATCGAACAGTTTTTTTCGAACATCGCGCGAAACAGGTATTCGTGGACGTGGTGGGATAAGCGGGTAGGTAGGCAGATGAATGCTCGCGAATATCGGCGCGACGCCGACGTCGAGCCGCAGCCGGCGAGAATAAACCGGGCGGCCGGCGAAAATTATAATAGAACGGACGTCAGCCGGGAAAGGTTCTTGGGAAGCGAAAGAGAGGGGAGGGAGCGGAAATCACTCGGAGACGACGACGCGAACGGGAGGTCGAGCGCGAAGGACGCGACCGTTGCCACCGCGGGCAGCGAATTTTCAAACGTCGCTCGCTTCTGCGTATTCGTGATGGAAGCGCGGGCGCCATCGCGGACAGGGTAGCGCGAGGCGCCCGTTCAAAACGTCGCTCTTTGCCTTTTATCGCGAAGATACATGTGAGATACTCACCTACGCTTACGGTCGAGCCTCTCGCGAGCCGGGAATCGTCGTCGATGCACCGGCGACGTATAATCCAAGTGCCGAGTGCCGAAGGAGGAGAGGCGATCAACACTCGCGAACACTCACTCGCGCGACGTCACACGCGTAATCGGTGCGAGCGAACCGATATCTCGCGAAATGCAAACTCGAGCAAAGATCGCGGGCGAGGCGACACTTTTCGAAAAGGCGGAAGCGCGGGGAACGCGACGCGCGCGCGCGAAAAATACTCGCCGACTCCGTATCCAGAAATCGTATCCAGAGACGATCGGCCGCGACCTCACTCCGTCACCGACTCCGACCGACTCCGGCGACACTCTCGCGCATATCGCGTATCTCCATAACTACTCCCCTCCATTTCGCCTCCCCGCCACGTCATTTCGCTCTCCCCACCACCTCGCTGTTCCGTCACTACTACTTTGGCTGCGTTCCATTTGGCGACGCCACGTTCGTAGGATTGCTTAGTCCTTGTCGTCCTTGACGTTGTTTGACGAAAGTTAAACGAAACGGATAATGCTCGCGAATGTAGCGATTGCCAAGTGCGACGTAACTTTTGTCTCTTCATCATTTTGACACTCTTTGTCTTTCATTTATCTCGTATGCTTACGTACGTCGTGTTACATTTTTTAACTTTGCTTTTAACGTTTAATGTTATTGCACTCCAATAGACACGAATATATATATTTATTTCATTCAAAATATTAAAAATTTTTCAAAATGTAACAATATTGTATGTTAATAATTTATATCCTATTTACATGTTTCAATCATTTCATCTGTTATAGCAAAATTAAAGAATTTTCCTTTTTTAGTTATCAAGGATTCATATACAAATGTTACTGTAATTTAATTTTATTAACAAATTGGAAGTGAATTTATTAATAATTTCGATAAGAAATTAATTATCGAGAAAAATCTGTATCTATAAATATAAATCTGCATCTATATTTATATAATCTACATTTAAAAAAAAATAACATTTTAAAAAATAGATTATTTTATTATAGAAATATCATAAGCTGGTTATGTGTAAAAATGTCAAGAAATTAAGATGACAATGTCTATGTATATATGCATACAAAATGTAAATTTTTATTGCATTTTGAAGCTTTTAATTAAAACATCATATTTTCTTTGTTTTATTGTCGCCGTTCTCCATATGTACGTCTTTCCTTAATTCGTAAATCTATAAAAAAGAAAGCAATGGTTATCTTGTATTGTAAATTGAAAGAAAGTAAATTTTTTTTTCCAATTCACCTGTATATATGCTTCGGTAAGAGTAATCATTTGAGGCAAAATTTGGGTGACGTGTAAATCCTGCATTTCGTACCACTGGCCAGTAGCTCTATGCAAAATATGGACTCGGTATGTTCCTTGGCCGGGTTCACCGTCGTGTACTATATTGGCTACTAGATCGTATGTTGTATATAGATGCTTGGCCTTTATTTCCGGTGTTAAAATATCTCCAAAATCAACATTTCTGGAAACGGTCAAAAATTAAAACTAAAATATTGTTAATAATTTTGATATAATAAATAAAGCGATGTCATGAAATGAGTCTATGTACTTACTTGACGGGAAAATTCACAATTGTCGGATTTTTCTCGACAAAAAATGTATTTTTCGTGAATCTCTAAAACCAATTAAAAATTATGTAAGATATTCAGTTCAAATAATGTAAGATATTCGTTTTAGTAAAGAAATAAGATTTACCTTTATATAAAGTATAAGATAAGGTGGCAGTTCAGTAATCTCGAATCTTTTCATGAAATTTTCTTTATAAGTCTTGTACTCCTTCTCAGTAATGGCATTAAATTTATTTAATAAAGTATATAAGTTTACCTATATAAAAATATAATATATTGATTATTTATAGCTATATATCTAAATTCTTATATAATATAGTAATTAACGTTTGTGTACAATACTGACTTGTGGAATAATGTTCTCTGTGAATTGATCTTTGAATAAAGGAGGCGGCGGAAGATCGCAAGTAAGATATAAAAACGGACTTTCTGTCACAGTTTCACCATATTCTACTGTATGCAGCAGTTCGCTTCTTTGGCTTTCTTCTAATTCCAATGGCGGTATTTTTCGCGTATATATCCGCATATGCCCTAAGAATGTTTTATAAATGATACTGGAGTCACGCTTTTTGGTACCGTTTAATGCCAAGTGAAGGGCATTTAAGAACCATGATAAAAAGTCCACCGGATCACCTAAATAGCATCTTATTAGTAAGGATGTTTTTATTGAAATGTTACAATGAAGAAATGTAGTATGTACCTTGTTCCGTGAATTGAAATCTTTTTTTACTCCATAAAACTACTGCCTGCAACATTTCGTGAGGGCTTACATGTGCCTTAAAATTACGTGGATTCCATAATTTGCGCATAAGCTCTCCGAATCTTTGTACCAAGAGATAAGATGAATCACCAGGTGGTCTTCTTACATGAGAATAATTAGATTCTCTTAAAAAAAAGTCTCTCAAAGGTGTAACATGTGAAAGTGCCTGTAAAATTATATATATGTATATGATTTTTTAAAATTATTTATATAATAAAGTATTTATATATATTAATATTATTTGTATAATAAATTACTTGTAAAATAACATTGCAATAATCATTTGCTTTTATATTATTCAATCCCACTATGCCTGGTGAATACATAGAGCCATCAATTGCTCTACTCTGTTTGTCGCTTTTATCTAATTGAGCTATTTGTGCTTTATCAAAAGTTGGATATAATACGTATTTAATATCATCCAGTGATGAATCTAATAAACATTAAAACATAAAAATTTCATTTGCTCAAAGGAAGGAATATACAAGAATAAATGTATTTATACTTACCTACAATTTCATAATTATCCGGTAAACAATAAAATTTTAATGTATGCAGATTGAGAAACACATGATGACTCTCTGCTACACTATGTGTATAAGCATGAGTATTAGTCCCCCTTCCTTGGAAATATTTGCCACAAACTAGACAAGCATATACATTGATTCTTGATAATGACACGGAGCATAATTTCTCAAAATCAAAATCTAAAAATTGTCGATTAATCGTGTCCAAATATGGACACAATCGAGGTGTTTCTGATTTTGTTTTTGCATGTTTTGCATTCTCTGTAACAGAAAAAAGTATAATTTTAAGATAATATTTTAAATTATAATTCATATATGAAAAATGCAATACAATAAAATTCAAATAAATATAAAAGATTATTGATTATTTCATGTAATATCAATATTTGTATAATTAAATATTAAATGTACTGTACTTGTCAAAAAGCTTGCAAAAGCAGAGCAAATTATAAAGCACCAAATGTTACCTAACCTCAAACTGTTTTTTAATAAAAATCATAATGTAAATCTAAAACTGATCGATTTAAATCGTCAATAATATTATACATACAAATTTACATGTACTTACTTTCCGTTTCATTATCTGAATCGCTTCCGATGTCAACCAACTTCCGTTTTCCTTGTGGACCAGACGCCATTTCTCAAAACATAACATAGGCCTGTTCTTTTTAACTGCACTATTGCACTAGTGCAATTAGAGTGAAAGAAAGTATGCTTGTCTCTTTCCAACTTACGGCACTAGTGTAGCAGTGCAACTAAAAAGAACAAACCCATTCACATTATTAAGGTGCAATTTCATTGGGGCTAAAAAGTAGCGTCAATGAAATTGCACCTTTATGTTTATAGAGAACGCATCGTCCTTTCAGGGATAACCTAAAGCCGGATACTTTGTTAATCTAGTGATTTTAAGATCGCTAAAAGCAGACTATGACAAAAAAGAATGAAAACTATGAACAACTTTGTTGTTTGTTTTATAGATTTTAAAAATGGCTTGTCGTATGCTACATATTTAGAGTTGTAAATAATTTGATAAAAAATGTTCAATCTATAAACAATGGTAACGCAAATGAAATATATCATTGTCTCTAAATCATTATATGTAATTAACATATAATGTGTATTTAAAATTAATTTATCAATTTAACTCCAATAAAATTATGAAATTTTTTTCAGGTATATTATTGTTTAATATTATTTTAATATTAATTTATTGCTTGTCAGTCATTCACATTTATTAAAAATAGTCACTTTATTAAATAATGTGAGAAACTCTATATTTTTTGCGAATAGTAAGTAGAACTTTTATGGATATAGCATTTTGGTAATATTTTATATTTACAGTAGAAAATAATTTGTATTTCACTGTGCTTTTGTTCTATAGGACCTGAAGATGAATTATGAAAGGGTGTGATAAATATCAGTAATGCAGGAAGACGCAGAGATAGAGCAAGAAGAGTAGTGAAAAGAGAAAGCTCCTAAATAAGGAGCAAATTATTGGCATGGGAAAAATTCAGATACAATTTCATGAGGAATGTGGGGCGCACATTTATGCATTTATTTATTTGGATGAGATTTACTTTAGAGCACATTCAGTATTCAACTTTAATTTTATTTTCTCTTTCTTATGATATATAAGTATAACATAATTACCTGCAAATGCTATCACTTTGTGTGCTTACAGTGATACAGAAGCAACATTACAAGTACTATATTTACAGATAACATCTGTATAATAAAAAAAGCACCAAAAATCTAATAATAGAAAAAGGATAAATATTGTAGACCAGGATAAGTATCAACCAATTATTCCACCGCTCTGTTTCATTAGAGTTGCAATTTTCTTTTATATCATAAATATTATAAATAAGAAAAAGATTTCCGTACGTTTCAAATAAATTTATACATCTTATGTATGTAATACTGCGCACACATATTAAAAGGTGATAATATCGCAGTTATAATAAGATACGATCCTGGCATATAGTGATTTTTGGATCCTCCTTAAAATAATTTAATTTGATTTATTTTTGAGAAATGCGCACAATACTTGAGAACAAATTATTTTTGTGCCATGTATTACCTGTGTAAAATTCCACACACAGTATCATATTGTCTGCGATATATGAAAAGCTTCATCGATGAAATATGATTGAGATATAAGAAAAGTAATATAGTACTTGTAATGAATAACGTTAATGTGGAATACATAAATATTTTATATTTTAATTTCATATAATCAAGATGAGATAAGACACTCATGATTACTTTAAAAATGTGTCCACAAATATCATGTAACTTCAACAGCTGCACATTCGTCAAATTAATCCTATTACGTTAAATGAATCACAGCAGCTTGTTTTAATTTAATCTAACCTAACCAATTATATTATATGCTTCTCATTAAAATGTGTAAAACTGCACATTTAATATGATTAATATACTACGTAATAAAATGTAATACACTAATGAAATAATTAAATATTATTTTTGAAAGCATGATAAAATCCAGGCAGCATACGCTTGCGTTTACATTCGACATCCAAAGCACTGAGATGTTAGGTTAGGTTAGATCGAAAAAATTTATCGTTTAACAGTTGGCAGCCCTACGAGATAGGCTGTGCAGCACTGCGCGTATATAAAATAAATTTGAAATCGTTTCTAGCTAACCATCTTCACGCGATCGACTTTATTTGAATTGCACGGCATCGCATCGAATTATGATGCAGCGCCGATTTGTTCGAATGTAATTCGGGACATCGCGATGCTGTATAAGCGTCGAATGAGCACGAATTGTCACGCAAATATGATAAATCAAATCTACTCACCGGCTGTTCCACAGGCCGCTCCTCCTCGGGACAGTTCGCTCGCCTCGGGACGTCCCATTCCGATCTTGATGCACACAAACTCACACGATATCATCAACGAGAACGCGCGACACTTTATTCGGCACTCCCGATACTCGCTCGCATCCGATAATCATTATCAAGGGCGCGAATAACGCGACGCAACTTCGCTCCATCTTCGCGATGACACCACTGAATATCGTCAAAAATCGCTGTCGCGCGTTTCCATCGACACACTATAAAAGTCGCGCGATCATCCTTGGACACTTTCAACGCTCGTTCACTCGCGATATTCGTTTAAAAACGGTTAAAAGACACGAAAAATGCGGACGTACGACGATCCGTGTAACTGCGTATGACTCCGAGTCACGTATGACGCGTATGACGTAGCAGTGACGCGTATGACGTAGCAGTCACGCGCCAACATGGCAGCCGAACCAGTGCGCATTCGTTTCTGCGCAGAAACGAATGCGCACTGGTTCGGCTGCCATGTTGGCGCGTGACTGCTACGTCATACGCGTCACTGCTACGTCATACGCGTCATACGTGACTCGGAGTCATACGCAGTTACACGGATCGTCGTACGTCCGCATTTTTCGTGTCTTTTAACCGTTTTTAAACGAATATCGCGAGTGAACGAGCGTTGAAAGTGTCCAAGGATGATCGCGCGACTTTTATAGTGTGTCGATGGAAACGCGCGACAGCGATTTTTGACGATATTCAGTGGTGTCATCGCGAAGATGGAGCGAAGTTGCGTCGCGTTATTCGCGCCCTTGATAATGATTATCGGATGCGAGCGAGTATCGGGAGTGCCGAATAAAGTGTCGCGCGTTCTCGTTGATGATATCGTGTGAGTTTGTGTGCATCAAGATCGGAATGGGACGTCCCGAGGCGAGCGAACTGTCCCGAGGAGGAGCGGCCTGTGGAACAGCCGGTGAGTAGATTTGATTTATCATATTTGCGTGACAATTCGTGCTCATTCGACGCTTATACAGCATCGCGATGTCCCGAATTACATTCGAACAAATCGGCGCTGCATCATAATTCGATGCGATGCCGTGCAATTCAAATAAAGTCGATCGCGTGAAGATGGTTAGCTAGAAACGATTTCAAATTTATTTTATATACGCGCAGTGCTGCACAGCCTATCTCGTAGGGCTGCCAACTGTTAAACGATAAATTTTTTCGATCTAACCTAACCTAACATCTCAGTGCTTTGGATGTCGAATGTAAACGCAAGCGTATGCTGCCTGGATTTTATCATGCTTTCAAAAATAATATTTAATTATTTCATTAGTGTATTACATTTTATTACGTAGTATATTAATCATATTAAATGTGCAGTTTTACACATTTTAATGAGAAGCATATAATATAATTGGTTAGGTTAGATTAAATTAAAACAAGCTGCTGTGATTCATTTAACGTAATAGGATTAATTTGACGAATGTGCAGCTGTTGAAGTTACATGATATTTGTGGACACATTTTTAAAGTAATCATGAGTGTCTTATCTCATCTTGATTATATGAAATTAAAATATAAAATATTTATGTATTCCACATTAACGTTATTCATTACAAGTACTATATTACTTTTCTTATATCTCAATCATATTTCATCGATGAAGCTTTTCATATATCGCAGACAATATGATACTGTGTGTGGAATTTTACACAGGTAATACATGGCACAAAAATAATTTGTTCTCAAGTATTGTGCGCATTTCTCAAAAATAAATCAAATTAAATTATTTTAAGTAGGATCCAAAAATCATTATATGCCAGGATCGTATCTTATTATAACTGCGATATTATCACCTTTTAATATGTGTGCGCAGTATTACATACATAAGATATATAAATTTATTTGAAACGTACGGAAATCTTTTTCTTATTTATAATATTTATGATATAAAAGAAAATTGCAACTCTAATGAAACAGAGCGGTGGAATAATTGGTTGATACTTATCCTGGTCTACAATATTTATCCTTTTTCTATTATTAGATTTTTGGTGCTTTTTTTATTATACAGATGTTATCTGTAAATATAGTACTTGTAATGTTGCTTCTGTATCACTGTAAGCACACAAAGTGATAGCATTTGCAGGTAATTATGTTATACTTATATATCATAAGAAAGAGAAAATAAAATTAAAGTTGAATACTGAATGTGCTCTAAAGTAAATCTCATCCAAATAAATAAATGCATAAATGTACGCCCCACATTCCTCATGAAAAAAATACATAATATTAATTTTTATGTATTATTATTTTTAGATTTTTATTCTTTTAAATTCTCTAGATGCACTTTTCATTTCTCCTCTCTTTCTTTCCAACTACTAAATATAGATCTATCATTTTTAATATAGATCTGTCATTTTTAGTGTACATTATTGCAGTAAGTGGAATAAAGAGCAAATCTTTTGGCGCATTTAAAATGTACAGGAAAGTTTTATCTGATGCGTTTTTTCAATAGAAATATCTGAAAAAAATGCATATGTCTTTTTTAATCTTAGTCTTTCTAAATAAAAATTAGAATAATAAATTTGCAAAATAATTTGCTTTAATATATTTTTATTGCAAACATATGAAGCAAACTGCTCAAGATGCATCACTATGAAAACATCGACAGAATAAAAAATAGATCGCATACAAAAAAATTAAAATATTTACATTACATATTTGATATTTCTGCAAATATTTCCATTATTTTGAGATTGATTTGTTTCATGATATATTGCAATAATTAAAGTATGATTTCTGATATAATCTGCCATGAGACTGCAGAGAAAGCCAGCTTTAATTCTTTATTTTGTTCAATATTTTTAATAATATAATAATTAAATTAAAGTTCTATGAAAATATGCTTGAAATACTAAATAAAAAAGATTGTTTCTTATGTACAACCTTATACCTTATAGTTTAAGTAAACAAAAAATTATTGTTAATAATATACATATATAAATTGATAATTAAATAAAACAATTAATTAATTAATCGACACAATCCACGTTTTTTTGTAGCTTTATGTCTAACATATATATATATATATATATATATATATATATATATATATATTTATAAATAAAAAATGTTTTTTTCTAATATAAATTAAATAAAAAGTATAATATGCCTTTAAATACTTATTATATACATACCTGTTGCAATAAACCAATAAAGAATGCTTTTACATTCCTCCTTGTACTTTGGCATACATATCCTTTATGCCAATTATCTCGCAACACTCTTTTATCGCATGATGACAAACAAGCCCATTATCCTTCATGAATTTTCTTTACAAATATTTTTATATTCTCAAACTGTGTAAAGAAATCATGTAACACTGAAAAATACAAAGTGATATTAAAAGAGAAGAAATAAATTTTATATTATATAGTATTGACAATTATTTTCTTACCAGTGTATTCCTTATATGTAGGAATATACATTAGTCTTTGACCAGTCCTATTTTTAACCGTCTTTAGGGATGCTTTGGCTTTTGATAACGCAAATCCTGCTAATCCATTTCCATTTCCAGTTACTATAAATGAACTGATTCTAGTCTTACGTGCTAAATTACCGGTCATACAAGTTATCATTTTGTTTTCCAAAATCCAGGTTTCAAAACTTTCAAATGTATCTACAGAAAACAAAGATATTAATTATATAAGATTCTAATATTTAGAACTGAAACATAAAAAAAAATTGAAAATAGACATTGTATCACATGATTTTTGTATGTGTGTGATTTAACCATTATAATCCAATAATAGCATAAATATTAACCTTTTTCAATAAGATCTGATTCAATGCTTCTGCCATCCATTGTAACACTCGTCCAACCACATTCCAATGGCGATAATTTTATTTGCATTGGTCTGGTCTGACTTTGTGGTAATTCCATAAGTTTTTGCTTTCTTTCAAGATTTACAAGCAGTTTTTGCTGTTGAATTAATTCTTTTCCTCTAAACACAGGAGTGTTTAGACCAGGAAATTGTATCTGAATTTTTCCCATGCCAATAATTTGCTCCTTATTTAGGAGCTTTCTCTTTTCACTACTCTTCTTGCTCTATCTCTGCGTCTTCCTGCATTACTGATACTTGTCACACCCTTTCATAATTCATCTTCAGGTCCTATAGAACAAAAGCACAGTGAAATACAAATTATTTTCTACTGTAAATATAAACTATTATCAAAATGCTATATCCATAAAAATTCTACTTACTATTCGCAAAAAATATAATTTCTCACATTATTTAATAAAGTGACTATTTTTAATAAATGTGTTTTTAATGAATGACTGACAAGCAATAAATTAAATAATATTAAACAATAATATACTTGAAAAAAATTTCATAATTTTATTGGAGTTAAATTGATAAATTAATTTTAAATACACATTATATGTTAATTACATATAATGATTTAGAGACAATGATATATTTCATTTGCGTTACCATTGTTTATAGATTGAACATTTTTTATCAAATTATTTACAACTCTAAATATGTAGCATACGACAAGCCATTTTTAAAATCTATAAAACAAACAACAAAGTTGTTCATAGTTTTCATTCTTTTTTGTCATAGTCTGCTTTTAGCGATCTTAAAGTCACTAGATTAACAAAGTTTTTTTTTTTTTAATGTTTTCTCGTACGAGAACGCTCTTAACCGGTTAGGTCTTATGGCGAAGTTAATAATCTCTCTACCGCTTAAATTATCCTCTTTATCGATTAACAAAGTATCCGGCTTTAGGTTATCCCTGAAAGGACGATGCGTCCTCTATAAACATAAAGGTGCAATTTCATTGACGCTAAAAAGTAGCGTCAACTATTGGTTGAACAAAGAAGTAAGTAGTTGCTTCTTTGTTCAACCAATGGTTGACGCTACTTTTTAGCGTCAATGAAATTGCACCTTTAGAGTGTATTCGAAAACCCCATAGGATAAAGTAACGTTTAATTGATCAATCGGGATAAAGAAATCTTGCGACTCGCATAATCACAGAAAATATGTTCAGAAAAATTCAATCACATTTATAATTTAAAGAAAATTTCTTTTATTGGACACGTAATTTGTTGAATTGTAGAAATTTACCGTACAAATTTATTTTAATAGGTTTTTTCGTAAATTCGAATATCTAAGAATGCATTTGACACAACATTATAAATTTTAATTTACCAAGAATAAGAAGAAAAGAAAACTTTTGTCCTGATTGGTCAATCAAACGCTTTAAAAATATTCATAATTCCAAATAAAATGCATCCTGAAACGTAAAATTAAAGTTAGGTTGATTAGATTTTAGATATGCACGTGGTTCTTCGTTCAAATGCACTTTTTTAACACTTTTTGTACTTTAAACTGAAATAGATGTATCGTAGATATATTTTCAAATTTCGAAGAAGAAGAAGGAAGAAATAAAGTGTAAAATAGACGTACTTTTGTTTGTGTGTAACCGGCAGGATTAGACGAAGTAAGTATACGCTTCTCTTTGTACACTTGCATACAACGGAATGTATTCTCGGAATGTTCGAAATTCGAATACGTTTTGCCGGTGTGAACAATATTGATATTGAATAACACACACGAATGAGCTCTTGCATTTGCAATAATTGTGTTGACACTTTATCAAGCTGATTAAATCGAATTACAACACAATCCTAAATTAATATTAGAAAGAGCAAACTAATATAAGAAAAGTGCAGTTACTATTGTTTTATTTCAAAGACTGAACATATTCTTTCATTAATGCGTATGAAGAAACACTTGGTATTGTGTTTTATATTCTTAAATTAGTTCAAGAGAGCACATTGTAAAATATATATTCTCTCGATAATAAGAATTTAATTAAATATATATTTTACTCTTTTCTTTAAGAAGAAATTTTATTCCAAAATAATCTACATATAAAATCTTAAATTTCTCATATATTAGACTTTGAAAATAATTATGCCTCGTACAAAAAGAACCAGAGTAAATAGCGATGAATCAAGAAGCGCGAAAAAACTCAAACGCTCTAATTCAGGTACTTTAGATTATATGGCTCAAATACAAACAGCTTTGGGTATAAAACAAAATATGGAAGGAAATGAAAATGCAGTTGAACATTCATCTGCAGTGCTTACATCCACTTCCAATGTAAAAAAAGATAAAGATGCAATTGAACACACACCCATAGCACTTGGGTCAATTTCTGATAAATTATTATCAATTGAACAAGAGCTGTGTACAAAATTACAAGATATTACATTTCCATCGGTGATACAGTATATTTACAATCCGCTTGAGTATGCATCTGAAACACATGCCATGTATGTACACAAGTACTGCACTGGTGAAAAGAAAGTTTTATTTGTCGGCATGAATCCTGGACCATGGGGCATGTCGCAAACTGGTGTACCATTTGGAGAAATAAACATGGTGCGCAATTGGCTCAAAATTTGTGGCCCTGTTAAAAGTCCATCAAAGGAACATCCTGATCGAAAAGTTACGGGATTCGAATGTACACGTAGCGAGATTAGTGGACTAAGATTGTGGGGCCTCTTTCGAAATTTATGTGGAAGTCCAGAGAACTTTTTTCGACACGCATACATGCACAATTATTGCCCACTTGCATTCATGGATGCTAGAGCTCGAAACATCACACCAGCAGAATTAAAGGCAATATTTATCTCACTGCATTCCTTTTTTTTATGCTGAACTACTTGTATTTTTCAGGGAGGACAAAAAATTTTACATGAGGCTTGCGACAAAGCCTTGATAGACATAATACAACTCTTGAAAGTAGAGATTATCGTTGGTATTGGCAATTATGCTGAAAAAAGAGCACAAATTGCAGTCCAGACAGGAGGTCTTCCAAATATACAGGTAACGTATATTTATTTCATATATAACATCCTTAATTCTTAATAGTATATCAAGATTTACTAATATATGATTTATTTTTAGGTAATGGTTCTTCGACATCCCAGTCCAAGAGCTGTAGGTAATCAAAATTGGAATGAAACAGCTATGCAACGATTAGATGAGTTAGGATTGCTCAAATTTTTTGAAAAAGCAGATGTTTAAATTCTTTTTTATATAAGGTACAATTATTTTTATATATAAGATATAAAATTTAAATTGATAATTTTTTTTTACTTAAGACAACATTTATAATATTCAAGACAAGTAAAAAAACTCCAAAAAAAATAATTGTATAAAACTGTAGCGCACAACAAAGTTTTCAAAATATCTTTACATCATATTATCTCAACATATAGTACAATATTTAATAGCATTTATTATGGATATTTCGGCATGGATGGATGTTGCATTACAAAAAGCTGAAGAATCTTTAAGAGCTGGTGAAGTTCCAGTAGGTTGTTTATTTATATATAACAATGAAATAATTGCAACTGGTAATAACACAGTGAATGAAACTTGTAATGCAACTCGTCATGCAGAGATAAATTGCATCGACCAAGTCTTAAAGTTTTGTAAAGAAAAATGCTTACAATACGAAACTGTATTTCGTAATTTAGATGTAGTTGTCACGGTAGAACCATGCATAATGTGTATATCGGCATTACTTCAACTACAAGTACACAGTATTATATACGGTTGTGCGAATGATCGATTTGGCGGTTGCGTCAGTGTTCTCGAGGTACCAAAATTTTATGATCCAAAAGTACTGATACAAGGAAACGTTAAGAAAGAGCAGGCTATGAAATTACTTAAAGACTTTTACAAGGGCGTAAATCCAAATGCGCCTGACTCAAAAGTTAAAAGAAAAAAAGAAAC
The DNA here is from genome assembly GCF_003227725.1 of Camponotus floridanus. Lineage (NCBI taxonomy): Eukaryota > Metazoa > Arthropoda > Insecta > Hymenoptera > Formicidae > Camponotus > Camponotus floridanus. The sequence continues at coordinate 711,146 of NW_020229314.1, read as the reverse complement.
TTTGTTAACAGAGAAATAATTCTTATTTTGTCATTTTTTAGTATCTTTTACGTATATTTATTTTATGAAACATTTTTTACATACATGATTCAGTATGTTACACGAATATAAAATATATTTATTTCCATTTTTTAATAATTATGTAATACATTGCGCTATAGCATAGAATAACTTGGAGTTTTTTTATAATCTTTTATACATATGTGTACTTGATGTGCAGTTTAATAGAAATAATAGTAGTAAATTTCTTCATGTGATTTTATGTACTAGTTGAACAGCTTTACATTTAATGTTTCTACTTATTAACTATTATATATACAGTTTTACATGTTTGAAATAAATATTCCATATTATATATGTATAAACTCATTTACAAAATAGACTTCTAACTTTATCATATAATATCAACTGCACCACGTCTTATCCAATTTGCATTTTCCTTGATACCATCTGATGAGTAATTGATTTCTCAATGTGTAATTTTTTAGCACCATATCTCTTGTCTATAAACAGATACATTTCTGGTTACAAGTACATTACATGAAAAAATATAATATTCTTCCACGACTTACAATCGGAGGCGGAAAGATTCTTTGAAAGTCCATCTGATTTTGGTGCTCGAGATAACTCTGCGACAAAATAAGCTTTGTTTCCAATGTATAACACGGCCTACATAATTGGCACTCTATGCGAAAACAATCTTCACATTCCTTACAGAGCTCTGGTAGCACCACGATGTTTTTGTTTGCTACCTCCATTTCTTCCTCCGCTTTATTTCTACAACATGGGTAACGTCAATTTAAATATCTTTTATGTAAATAGTTCTACTTACTCTATATTTTTAGGCAACCAATTTCGAGACACAAAACTCTTCTGTGCTCGCATTTAAATCTTGATACGCTTTACTTGCCTAATCTTCAAGGATTCTCTTTTAGTCCTCTTGCCGATACCGACCAGCGCAAACATATTGAATATGACTTGCTCATAGAGCAGTTGATTCGGTGGATAATGTGCGGAAGATAGATTCGGCGACATGTTCGCCTCCATCATGTAAACATTTAGATCTGCGTCAAGAGCCAGATCGAATCTCACGAGTTCGAAGAAATTTCTGCCATTGCCAAAACGTTTGGAGACTTCTCTGATTTGCATCTCCTTCATCAAGACGACTTCCCGGATAGCGTCATACACTCGTTCCCACATATCAGTCGGATTCTTTCCACGCTCTTTGATATACGCATCGAACGAATCTTTCATCGAGAATCCGAGTTCTGTGTAATATTTCTTCAAGGATGGCACACTCCAAATCGGTAGATAATCGTCGCCAACCACGTACTTGTCTAGGATTTCTGGATCGAAAGGATAATATTTCACTGGACAGAAGCGAAACAACACATCGCCCTTATAGACGTATAATCGTAGCGGATCTACGGACGTAATGACAACATACATTCCAATATCGAACTTGTAGCCATCCACGAGGAACGGTCGTTCGATGAACTCTTGAATGAACGTGCCATCGATGAAGTTTGCGTCATCATTGTCGCGAATGCGAATGCCCCGGTGATCGTTCGATTTCTGTACGAACAGCTTCGCGGGATGTGACTTGGCATAATCGAGAAAGGCTTGCTGATCCTCGGGTATCTTGAATGCCGCCGGTATATATCGTCCGCCACGCGATGTCGACAGATCCACTTTATTTGTGATGTAGCCGCAACCGGGAAAATGATTGACTCGTTGGTGCTTTTGCAATTTATCTAAACTCACGGACAGCACGCGAAATGGATAATCATGGGCCCACAATAGATCCCAATCGGACTTGTTATTGCTCTCTTGGAAACCGAGTCGATGGAGCACCGCGTATACATGCTTCAAATAACCGGTGTCGTTACTCTTGGCATAGATCCAAAATTTGGGTCGATCCTCGTTTATTGTAACTGGTCTTTCAAATAGATGCCTCGAGTATGACTGATAAATAAAAGATATACCGTAAAGGATCAACGGGCCTGCTATAGAAGATAGAATAATTTTTAGGACTATCTTCATTTTTAAATTCATGATTTGTCTTCCTATAATGTATCGAGCTCCCTGTAACAGTGTTATGCGTCAGTCATTATAATTTATTAAATCTGATTAAAGATAAATGGATAACAAAATGTAAGAAATGGAATTAAATGCTTTATTTTCTTTCTTCATTTCTGTTTGATTTTAATTTAGTAAAATCTATATACATTTTCTTAAACATATATCTAAATAAAGAGAACTAATTTAAATTATTATTGAGACTTTAGTTAATCGATTAGATTCCATTTTTCAAATGCATTAAATTATTGTGCCACTTACGACTTCTAATTCTTATAAATAATGAAAATAGTTTCTAACAATAAACACCCTTTTATATTTCATACCTTTTCATTCTCCTTATCGTGCCTCTTTTCGTCTGACATAGTAATTTTGATTTAAACGAGACTAGAGTTAACTCAATAGTAACAGTCTACAGTGAGTTTATTTGAGTAGTAAAAAGCGTCGTGTGAAAGTACCGTTGTAACTTATCCCCGCTTCATCGATGGCCTTCCACGTGGGATGGGATTGTCTGCCAGTCGTTGAGGAGGAAACCGGTTTCTCTTTGCACGAGACTGTAATCTACATCACGGATTACGACGTTCATAATTACCGATAGGAATAAATACACTAAAAAAATTATAATATAATAACATAACATAAAGAATTGAAAAATACATGCGCGAATGAATGTATAATTAGTAAATCATTTTCAAATGTATTTAATTTTGATTATACGATTAATTTTCAATAAATATAGTACTGTTTTATTATTGATTATTAAAACAGTCTCTAATAATATATTATAATTTTAATTACAATTAATTGTTATAAATGAGTACATTTCATTCACGTCTTATTGATTACTAAAGTAGTCCAATATATTGTAAATATAATATCTGATATAATATTACAAAATTGATTTTTTACCGGTTTGTATACAAAATCTGAATTCCTTAAGAATCTTAATCTACAATTTCTTTTCTACATATTTTATATTATTATTATTATAATTATTATCATTATTATAAGATAATTTATATTATTAATAATTTACATTTATATTATTATAAGATAATTCAAAATTTAAAATTATATTGTATTTCCTGATCTTACGTTTCTTGTAATTTTTTAAATATTTTATTTCGAAATTTAAAAAAATGAAAATGACCAATTTTAATCGTGTGTATTATTGTGTATTGTGTATATAATTGTGTACATAAATATAAATATATTCGCTCTACAATAAAGTTTTAATAAATTCTTTTGCTAGAGTAGTGATACACACTTATAGTAGTATTTCATATATTTTTCATACATTTTATCATCAAATAATATCAATAAATAATAATATGAAAAAATTTATGTGCTCGAAAGAACACCGAATCTAAATACGAGCTGAAGGAAAGAGCAGTCACGTGACGTGTGTCAGGTTAGGTTTGGAGAAAGCGCCGCGTGGTGAATTTATTCATCCTCTCATTGAATCTGCCTCTTGTTCTTTATCCGTCGTCATCCGCCGACTTGATCTATTAACGCAAGATTCCCACATATAAAGAGGAATATTACACGTACAAATGGGGTTCCAAAACATATGGTACTCGCATCCGCGAAAATACGGTCAAGGATCAAGATCCTGGTTAGTATAATGCTCTTTTCATTTTATACGCTTCTATTTGCGATGAATTTATGTGCATTAGTCGCGGATCGATCACCACGAAAATTTGATTTAAAGCGAAAGATTGGATAGTCTGAAATAATTTTAATATATTTATATATCTATATTAGTTTTATTAATATTGCTTTTGTAAAAATATGTCTATAAATATGTATACTAACCTCCAAAGTATCGCGTGTTGTAAGTCAACTCCATTCGAGGTTATTTTATTAAGTATTCTATCCGTTTTACATGAGTTTTCTATATATTATTTTTTCCCGTCTCTTTCTGTTTTTAAATTTTAATTTGTTTTGACTTTGAAGTGGCAGGTGAATGGATAAATTTAATATTTCAGTATTACATATATAAAATATTAGATGAATATACATAAATTGTTCTAAACGAAATTAATTTTTATTTTTATTACAGCCGTGCCTGTGCGAATAGACATGGACTTATTCGCAAATATGGTCTGAACATTTGCCGGCAATGCTTCAGAGAATATGCCGCTGATATTGGTTTCAAGAAGGTAAGTTTCTGTCGACATTTGTAATATGATATAAAATATTTATTGATATTTTTAATACCTTATAAATAAGGAAAAAATACAGTTAAATAATATCTTCTATTTTATTTATAGCTGGATTAAAATATAAGGTAAAAGTAATTGAAGTAAATCAACCAACAAATCACATCTATGATTTTAACCACTACTATTTTGAAATAATATTGATAATTGAAAACAAATAAAATATTCTAACAATTAGTGTACCCAGCACTTAATGTTTTTCAAATAAATATAACATTTATGTTTTTATAATTCTATATTTTGTCGCATTCTATATATCCTTCCAAATAAATACACAATTTTTAAAAATTTTTATGAACATATAAGTATGCAATTATTTGAAAAACAATTTATTATCATTGAAAGATATAATATATAATCATCAGTGTTACATATAAATAGAATTAACGAGCCTATTATAAGAAAATGTATATAAGATACAATTTATCAGTAATTTATTCAAAGTTTGTATAAGAGAGAATTATGCTATCTTTTTGGAATTTAATAATCTTTTTAATTCGAAAAAGAAAAATTAACTGCAAAAATCGAGAGTATCAAAAATCAATTTTACAATTATATTCGTGACTGCATCATCGAAGAAAAAGGGGAAAAAAATTGGCAGCACTGCAGTGATGGCGGAAATTCGCATAGGTTACGTTTGACGTTACAGTGATATTGTGCGTATCTTTCGTCGAAGACAACGTGTGTCAATTGCGACACATGGATAGAACAATGTCGGAACAAGCAGCATTACAAACACAAACGGAAACGATCTCCGAGGCGGATGTCATCGACTCCGGATCGCAGGTATTCATATCCATTACACCCTCATTTATGTACGTAATGTTTATCACTCGGTCGACGCGACAAGCGGGATCGGAGAAGAGTCGTCGGTGACGTTATTCACAGAATGCAAATAATTGTTCTTATCGCTTGTCACAATCCGATATCCCCTCCAACATACGACATCACATTGTTGGAATACGATTTTTAATAATATTTATAAAAGTATATAACATTATATTTTTTTCATTACGAATATATCAATATCTACGACGATAAGGTTATAGGGCAAAAATTATTTCTAACTTTGTCCTTTAAGTTTGAACGATGATACGTAAGGTATTCACGATTTCCTTGCGAAAGTGCGCAGCGAGTGACAGATTCTTAACAAGTGCAATTGCATGCAATTTGAAAAAATGCGACCGTGGGTTTTGTCAAACGATCATCGAAGAAAATCGTTCACCGTTGAACGGAATACGAGTTCTGGATCTGACAAGGATCGTGGCCGGTCCCTATTGTACGATGATCCTCGGAGATCTCGGTGCGGAGATCTTGAAGATCGAACGACCCGGCGATGGAGACGAGGCGCGCAAGTGGGGTCCGCCGTTCTTCGAGGGAACGCAAGAATCAACCTACTTTATGAGCGTGAATAGAAATAAGAAAAGCGTTTGTATCGACCTGAAGAGAGGTAAAGATATTATTTACGACCTGGCGCAGACATGCGATGTCTTAGTGGAAAATTATGTACCAGGGAAATTGAACAGTATAGGCTTAGGATACGAAGACATAGCCAAGATAGCACCACGTCTTATATACTGTTCGTTAACTGGCTACGGATTCCAAGGACCTTATGCAAATAGACCTGGTTATGACGTTATTGCAGCTTCCTTAGGCGGACTTTTGCACATTACCGGCCCCAAAGATGGACCACCGTGCAAGGTTGGCGTAGCAATGACAGATTTAGCAATGGGTTTATACGCTCATGGAGCAATTATGGCAGCTTTACTACAAAGATCAAAAATCAACAAAGGCCAGTGGATACAATGTAATCTTTTGTCAACTCAAGTTGCAAGTTTGATTAATATTGCTTCAAATTACTTAAATGGAAATAAGGAAGCTACAAGATGGGGATCTGAACACGAGAGCATAGTTCCTTACGAAGCTTTCCCGACAAAGGATGGATATATGACAGTGGGAGCGGGTAGCGATTTGCAATTTCTAGAGTTAATTAAAAGACTACAACTATCAGAACTTATTAATAATAACAAATTTAAGAATAATACTGCTAGAGTTAAGAATAGAATGGAATTGCTTCAAATTCTTAGAAATGTATTTAAAAGGAAAACGAATCAAGAATGGTCTGCGATATTTGAAGGTGCTTCATTTCCTTATGGAGCAGTAAACACCATAAAAGAAGTAAATAAACTAGTGTCAAATAATTTACAGTATAGTGAATTTTTACCTAAACTTTGCATGTAATTTTCAGGTATTTGATGATCCCCATGTAAAATATATAAAGTTGGTTCAAGAGTTAGATCATCCAGTTACAGGCAAAGTGAAACTCGTTGGACCACCTGTGACATATAGCTATGCTACCAATACAGTGAGATTATCCCCACCAATATTGGGACAACATACATCAGAAGTTTTAAAAAACATATTAAAATATTCAGATGATAAAATAAAAAATTTAATAGCACAGAAAATTGTGCAATAATTAATAAATATTTAATTCTCTCTATAAGTTTGATATGTAACACTCAAATATCAATTTTATAATAATGTTATAAGTCCACATGGAAAATAACTCCATTTTCGATGTAAATTTTTTATACTATTATATATAGCATTTTCAGATACATAAATTTTAATTTTATAATAGAATATTTCTAGGGAGTAGTTTCAAAACATTTTCACATTAAGCTGTTGATAATATTGTCTATTTATTGTTTATATATGTATATTTTATATTATATATATTTTTTAAAAAAATGTAATGATATTTATAATAAGAATTGCATATATGTATAAGTAAATAATTTATATTTTATAAAATATTTATGTATATATGTGTCAAACTTTTGATATAATAAAAAAATAAATTTTAATTTGAATATTCTTTTATTCATTTTCATACATTTTTAATTGTTTATTGTTACAAATGTTCTATGATCACTACATGTAGTTTAAGATGAATTAATTATTAGTTTTATTATACTAATAATATTTTCAATTAATTTTTTTTCATAGGATGTACCTACCGTACGATTACGTTTACGGAAACCAAAATCAAACAAAAAGGTCCAGTGGACTAAAGGGACTGTTGATAATGAACATTTAAATAAGAAAAAATCAAAATGTAGGTATTTATTATTTCTATGAAACTTTCTAAATTTATTCAATGAAAAAAATAATCACGTGATCTTTTTTATTTACAGGTTGTTGTATTTATGAAAAACCAAAAACTTTTGGTGAAAGTAGTTCCGAAGATAGTGATGATGAATGCGAACATTGTCACGGACATAAGGATGCTCATAAAAAAGTCTTACCCAAAACTGGAAATGTTGCTCAAGATGGAATGTCTTCTCATCCTGGTAATTTTTTGGATAATAAATTCATTAGTAATATTAGTGTATGCTTAAATAACAAATTTTTATTTTTTATATTGTGTTTTGTTTACAGAACCGATTGCGACAGGTTCAACATAAGTATTATATTTATATGCCCATTGACAATTCTGCTAAATGGAAAATAAATTCCTTTATGTTGTTTCTCAAGTCAGTATCATACAAAAGAAATGACGGATTGTAGGTAAGTGATACATATAACAATAAACAAAAAAATAAAATTAAAGACTATGATTTTTTGAATCAAATTATGTTATTTTTTTAGGTATGCAAACTTTAAATATGATTTTGCACTAATACATGTAGCATTTTTGTCACAATGCTTTAATGTCACATGAAAGATTATAAAATGTTGTCTAAATTGTTAATTCTTATATAGATTGTATGTAATATGTCATGAGAATAGTAAATTATTGAATATTCTCTGGAAAATAATAAAATCATCATTCCTTATATATTTACATCTAAATTGATGTCACTTTTTTATATGTACTTGAGATATATATATATATATATATATATATATATAATTTATATATATATATATATATTTTATATATATATATATTTTATATATATATATATATATATATATATATATATATATATATTTTATATATATATCATATACATACACATACATGCACTAGTTGCTATTCAATAACTACAAATTTTATGCTAAAGGAAATATATATTATTTGTTAATTTGTGACTTTTATTAACATTCCACATTTAATTATGATAACATTAATTTACATATTCCATAATTGCTAAATCAAATTTGAAATCACTTATTATTACATAGAGAATTGGGAATATTCCAAAATTTTTTATTTGTTTTTGTGGGAGACTTATTATATTGTTATTTTGTAATTTTACAATGTAATAGTACAACAAACTCAAAAAATGAAATATAGGAGAAAAAATATAAAATGATGCACATTTATATCCATTTATTATTTTCTTTGTTTAGCAAATAAGTAATTTGTAAATATGTTAAATATACAGAAAAAAATAATAAACTAAATAAAAAAAATTCAGTATTACAGATTACATATATGTGTAAAGAGTCATAACCATGAAAAACTTAATATTCATTGCACATCCATTTCATTGAGAATTCCAAATTTTATAATTTTGTCAGGAGATAAATTCTATAAGATCTAGAATTCCATATGTAGAAGTTATATAGATAAACTTTAAGCTAAGTTTAAAAATAGTTTGATGATAGTCTTTAAATATAAATAATATAATTTTAAAATTTCTTATTAGATATTTTCTAATTTTGCATTGTAACAATAAACAATATATTTCTTTGCAATATCCATTCTTTTAACAACATTTTTAATAATTCTTTCAAGTATTCATGTGAGTAATGTATTATATTATAAGAAATGAACGCACGTGTTTATGTGCATAAATCCCAGGCAATCAGAAAATAGATTGATTATTTGTGCTTTTATACAATAGTATTTTGGACGATTTTGTATATAGTATCAACTTAAGTGCAGAATATATTTCTAAAGTTCTTGTAAAAATAAATGTTTCAAATTGGAAATTTAATAGTTTTTAGTCAGTCAATATTATTACTACTTCTCTGAAATCTTCGTCTCTTTCGCACCTCCATACCTCTATGATAGGAATTTTCATCTAAACCTAAAGCCTTTACCATAGCCCGACTCCGCCATATTTTAACTGTATAATCATCACTAGTTGTAACTAACATTTCAGGATCACGCGGATTAAAAGCTACAGAATTAACTACATCAGTATGAGGAAATTTTGCTAAACAAATTCCATAATGTCTATCCCACAAATAACCATGCTTATCTTCTGCACCACTGTAAGCAAAAATATTTAATGAAACCTATACATTTTTTAAAAGTATAATTTTTTAAATTAGAGTAATGAATTAATAAATGCAATTGAATTACATTACCTTGCTACATATTCATTACATACGTCCAAAAATATGAAGAAACATTCATTATTAGGTGTGTATGCCTTGTGTGCTCTTAACATTGTACCAACTTGTTTCAATGTTACCAAGTCAATCACATGTATATCAATTTCTTGTGCTATTGGTGGTGGTTGTAAAGGATTAGTAATAACATAGCCCTTTGGCCATGGCCTTGTATTTACATAAAGATATCTGTATAAAAATGTAGAATCACATACTTCGCAAATATATCATTTTACATGATGACAACATTAATATAACTGACCTATGATCAGGAGAAAGTCCCATTCCGATAATATGACCGTGAAGATCAATTGAATGATCAATCTTATCGAATTTATCAGCTACAGATTGATAATTTAACCAATCTTCCACCGATGGGGTACTCGGTCTTTCTCGCTCCCTTTCTCGCTGAGCTATTCTTTCACGTAGCGACGGTCCTGGGTCTAATCTTCTTGGGAAAGTAACTAATTTAATTCTCTTAAAACCAACTTTATGTGGAGTATATGTCTTTGAGCCACTTGTAAATATAAGAAATTTTTCGGGATTATTGGCTAACTCGTCAGTATCACACTCTTCGGTTATCGAAGATTCTGTAAGCCCAGTTTTGTATTATATTATATATAATTATAATTATATCACGATCGATTTTCTATTACTTTGTATTATGTGCGCGTAATATTTCTTTACCTCCAGACTCGCTCTCCTCTTCCCACAATGGGTTCTCACTTTCGCTATCACTTTCGTGCGCCTTCCTTTGCATTTCAACCTGCCTATATTCCTGGTTGTATTGTATAGGACTAGCATATTCAAAACCATCACCAAGTTTCCTCCAATTTGAAAATCCACCTTCTAATTTACTATATCTATTATACATGCATATTACATAAATCTTAATCGTATAATAAATAGGAAAATCATCATATATGATACAAATTCATACTGTAATCTTGATGATGCATGGTGTAACACTTCTGGTTCTTCCTGCTGTTGCGAGCTACTAGGTTCGTTTGAAGGTGATAACAAATCTTTGTGACTTGGTGGATTTCCTTTTTCTTCCTTTGTATTTGAGGAGGATGGCTGACTTTGTTGTTCTGTAGTTTCAGTTGGTGCAGGTGCCAGACAATTTGCAACCATAATTGCTCTAATTGAAGAAGCATTTCCATTGTAGAATCTGAAAATTATTACAGATGTGTAAAAAAAAATTTATTTTGAAAAGATAATCGCTTTTGTCCCTATTAAGCTTAATATTAAAATAAAGATTGGAAAAGCATGTTGACTTTACCTAAAGAGTTGTGTCATAATGGGCACATGTTCACTAGCTGATTCCTGGTTTGCCTTATTAAGCCAAACTACACTAGTGCTGACTAAATGCGCCAACCAATGCAGATTTCCACTCAAAAGGTAACGTTCACTGTACCATGTACCAAATATGTCATATGGTTTATTCACTACTCTACATTGAAGGTCAAAACCAGCTACAAATAAATATAAAGCATACATGAGCAATTATTCAATCGAAAATTGATTGATTTATTCAATCGAATTTTGAATTTCAAAAAATAACTTATGTTCCTCTTTTTAAAATTTATTAATTTATGTGGTAATAATAATAATATAGTGCATTTAATTTATTTACGTGCTATTTTAAACACTGCTATTTCTCCCGAAGTACTATGAGGTGTACCAAAATGTACACCAGAGACAAGAAGTAAAGTATCTGTACAATTAAATTGCGAAAATTGCGTGTACTTCCAACTAAATGTTTTCATATCATGCAAATATTTTATGGTAACAGGATATTGACTTTGCCATACCTGAAATAACAGCATATTTATAATACTTAATAATTTATGCAAAAAAAAAATATATAAATGTGAATGTCAGGAGAAAAGTTTACAAGAATATATCCATCTTTCGAACAGGTTGCAAACATTTTGCCATTATGGGAGAAGCTGACATGTAAAACTTGATGCGAATGTTCCTTAAGAACTTCAGTTTCTATCAGTGGAGTATGATATGCCAAACGTTTGAATTCTCCCAACCAAGAAGTTTTTCCTAAGAGAGAGAAAGAGAGAATAATAATTACTGATATTCTATGAATCCAGAAGAATATAAATGTAAAATATAATATATTAATAAAAATGTATATGTATTTGTAAATTAACAGTGTAAAAAATTGTTCTCTCTTTCCTATACACGACATTGCTACACATATTATTGCTAATAAGAATATCTTATATAATATACAGATATAAAAAAAGCCATTAGGAAAGTAGCAAACAAAATCGTTATGAATTTTAATGAGTATTTTATAAAAATTTTAATATAAATTTATTATAAAACTCACATTTAATTTCAATTAAAGTGTATTGCCTTATTTATATACTTCTAAAGAATTTTCTATCATTATTTCTTTTGTCCATATTGGTTCCTAACTTGTTATCTTTATATGCCATATATATAGAATAATATACTAATTTAATTAACTCGAGATTTTTTCTTGTGGTTCAAACAATTTTTTCAAATATATAATAATACGTGATTACATAGTAGAATTTATATTTATATTTTTTACGTCGCACACATATAACATGCGACAGAATATATTATTTTCAATCGTATATAAAAATACGATGACATCAAAATACTGTTGATGAACGACATACCTGGCACGATGCCGACGTCCGGATCTATCTTGTATGTTCGATAAAACAAATATTTCCACAGGAATTCGTCACGCGATACCCTATGCCACGATCTGCACACCTCACCAGCGATCGTCAGCTCCTTCGGTGACAGGTACTGGAAGATACTCAAAAGAATCGAGTCTGGCATATAATACCAATTAATATCGCCCTCGCTTCGTTGTGACGAGCACTCGCTATTGTTATCCGATTCGCTGACATCCTCGTCAGCTGTCTGATAGTCGCACGCGGTATCCTCAACGCCGTCCATTATCGAAATGCGGCGGTTTATTTACTGGAACAGCTGATACCTGTCAGTGACTCTCACTAGTCACTATGCCGAGGATATACGAAGCAGAGAGAAGACTGAAAGATGTCATGGCCTGCTTTTAGGTGATCACTGAAAGCGATACTCCCTCTATGGACATTGAAAACGTGGACATGAACTACAAAGCCAATGTCCATGAATGTTCTCAGAGGGTAATATATAATGTCAATTTCTAGTTTCGTTCCGTGCTATGTGCACGAAATGCCGGTAACACCAGAGTATATTCATGGACATTGGCTTTGTAGTTCATGTCCACGTTTTCAATGTCCATAGAGGGAGTATCGCTTTCAGAGAACACTTAAAAGCAGCCATGACATCTCTCAGTCTTCTCTCTGGCTGATACATGGGATCTGTACTTTTTAACTGAACTTGATTGAACTAGTGCAGCTATTCAACTAAAAAAAACAGACCGATCTTTTGATACAGATTTTCTAACCTATTACTCAATTTTGAGTCTTATTATTATCAAGTTTTGCTCAATAATTTTAAATATCTGTTTATAATTTTGTTGTTGAATTAAATATTTATAAATCAACAGGATTACATGATACAGCTTTTATAGAAAGAACTTGGTAAGAATATAATTAAATTTCATACATGATTATATAAAGAAAATGTAGAAATATATATCAGAATTTTATATATTTACAAATTATATATATATAATTTAAAAATATTGTATAAATTTATAACACAAATTTATAACACATTTTAAATTATTGAAAAGTAAAAAAGTACTTCCATTTGCAGAAAATAAGAATACTTAAGGGGAATATAAGCATTTATCCCATCTATTGAAATTTTTGCACTTTCTATAACCACGCAAAAAGGAAAACTTTAAAATGCTTAGTTTAATTTTAAAACATCCTATCATATTTAAAGATTTATTAACTGAAGCACATTCTACTTGTGGAATGATACAAAAATGTTTTAAATATAATAAAAATATATCTTCAGCATTGATTATTAGAACATTTGTAACCAGAAATACAAGGTAAAGCACAGTAAAACATTTTAATATAAAAACACCATGTGAGAATAATATATATTTTAACTATGGTTTTTACATTGATGAAGTTAATATTTATATAAATATAGTTGTTATATGCAAGATGTTCTTGAACTATTGTTACTTTTTTTAAAATTGAAATGAAGAAAACACAATTTCTGTATAAAAAAAGCTGAATATTTTATCAATATGTTTATATAAGGTGTCTGGAAAATCACCTGCAGCAAAATTTAAAATTTAAACAAAATTTAAAAAAGAGGGATACCAAGCAGACTATAAATTATGATTTTTTAAACATAAAAGTGACTATAATTTGGAAATGACTTATTTTCGGATCTATGTTTATATAGCTTTTTTTCCTTCTTTTTGGGTTCCAAATCACTTCTCGAAGTACTGTAAACGATTTTCCGGAGAGAGATATATATATATATATATATATATATATATATATATATATATATACATATATATATATATACATTAATTTAATTATTATAAAAATTAGAATTATTATAAAAAAGAGAAACGATTTTAGTTTTAAATTGAACTTACATATTTACATAAGTTACATGTAAATATCAAGTAACAATGATTGTAAGATATCTTGCATATTTAAAATAAAATTATGAAAAATTACTAATAAATTCTACTATTTTATAAAGTAATAATAAGTCATAAAAATACACAGACTATCTGATGGATTAGCGCAATCAGCAAGTTTTCTTAAACCTAACAAATTGTCGCAAAACTTAATTCGGCATCAGCAAATGAAAAAATTAGATGTGAATACAAATGTAAGAAATAATGTAATTTTATACAAAAATGAATGTGATAGATATTTTCGGAATATAAAAATTATTGCAATTGGACAATTACTTGGTTGGAGTATGTTGGCTTTCTGTACTTATACATCAGCTTTCTTTGATATATTTACAACTGATATAAAATTGAAAGAATTTGTAAAACAACATGCATTTCGGCTTATAATATTTGTTTTCTCAATTTTTGCAGGTAAGATATCTTTTTACTGTTTTTTTAGTGAAAATGTATTTTTATATGCTTACATAAAAATTAAAAAATAAAATTAAGAATATTTATTTTACATATATCTTTTTGTAAAAAATTTTGTTATAAAAAATTAAAGCAACAGATAAATTTTTGCTCTGTCTTTTCTAGATTGATGTATTTGTTTTATAGGTCCTTGTGCATTTGCTTTTATATATGCTTTGTGTGCTCGTAGCATCAGATATATTATCTTAAATAAAGGTGGTAAAACACTTTCACTTTCTACTTATCACTGGCGGAAAAAGAAATCTAATATAATAAATTTACCAATAGAGATGGTAAGAATATAAATTATATTATTAAAAATTATATTAATTTAATACCTATTTACTAATTTATATTTTTGATGTATTTATAATAATTATAAAAAAATCTCAATAATACAATACAAAATATTTTTGTCTTTAAATTTTTATGTCTTTAAATGCTTCTTATTTGATTGTATTTTTTTTAAGGCAAAATGTACCTCACATAGAATGGATCGTGGAGTATGTATAGCATTTAAAATAAAAAACAAATCTCTTTTTTATTTGATTGATAAAAAGGGCGTATTTGTAAATCCAACTCTTTTTGATGAAGTAATGATATAATTACTTAATCTTAAAAATTAGGATATTTTAATAAATACATTTTTGTTACATTGTATTAAAATTGTTATATAAATAGTAGTTATTATGATAGTTATATGTAAGTGTGTGTATGTATGTAATTGATGTATATAAAATATATAAATACTTTTACTATAAATACTATATACTTTTAATACCATAAATAATCGATTATTTTAAAACATCATCATAGATGTAAATATATCAACATTTAATTGTATTAATTTGTATTATCATTAAATTATGATATATTAGTACATTAAATTATGATATATATTAGCACTAAGGATATTATCTTTAAGAAAAATATTTTTTATAGATTATTTATTAATACAAAAGTAGTAAATTTACAATTCGTGTCTTTTTCAGAAGAAGAAAAAAGATGTTAGTATAATACCTATATACAAAATAAGTAATATATTTTATTGCACTAGAATTATTTTTCTTTTTATTTATCATTGGTTTTGAAAATATTTTATACAATTAAGAGTTGGCAGAATGATTGGTATTTCAATTAATATAGTTAAGACTATTTATATTTTAATCAATATCTTTGACTTTGCCTGTCATAATACTTTCCTGAATATTTGCTATATCGATCACTATAGCCGTCATCTTGATACTTGTCTTCCGCTTTATAATAAACTTCAGGTGCTGTAGAACCAACGCGACCTTGCCAGTAATGGGTCCAATATAGATCTTCTGGATTAATATCATGGGGGTGTTTGGCATTTTTGAATACATGTACACAATATACGAGACTTCCAATTAATGTCAAAAATCCAAACACCAGAAATACTATTCCTAAGATCCTAAAAAAATATGTTTATATTGTAAAAAATTCTTTTGTACACATATATGTACATATATATATACATGATATTATACACATATAATTGCAGAACTTGTGCACTATATATAATTTTCTATTGTCTCTTATACTTTATTAATAATTATTAGAAATATAAATTAATATGTTTTGTAATTAAAAGTTCTTTTTATTAAAAATGATTTTTTATTTAATTGAAGTGTGATTATATCTATCAATTTTAACATAGAATCTTACATATAAATAGTGCAAAAGTATATAAATTTATTCTACAATTCCCTTACCAAACAACCAATGGTTGGAAGAATTGTATGACAATAACAAAGCCCAAAGTAACCAGAATCAAGCCGAGATTAAGAAGTAACATAAGGCAACAGACACCCTTAGTGTTTGGACAGAATGGATTAGGTGTGGACATAGTTTCAATAATTATACCGCCTTTTCGTGATGTACGAGTTTTCACTGTCGAGGTGCCTGATCTACCGGAACCATAGCTGTAGTGACTAGGCGCTCTGTGATCTAATCTGGAGCTTGGTGCTAGACTATGGCGTGATACTCGACTGCTTGTAACAAGATATATATATATATATATATATATGTTTTACATTAATATTTTTTATTATATATATTATTAGATATGTTTAATATATTATATATTTAAACAAGAGAGCAACCTTATGTCGGAAGTGGCTCTATATGCAGCACTAGTGACATATATATCTGAACCATTGTCACAAATACTGCCATGTGAGGCACTTTTGCTAAGCGGATGTAAACCATGTTTCGAAGATTCAGACAGTACTGAATCGCGAGTATTGTGTGCGCTTCTAGATCTTCTGTCTTCTCTATCATATCTGTCTGCGTGACTTGTTTTTATTGGTTTTACCTGAAAGGAATTTGAAAATATAGAGATAATATATGATATATTAAAGTAATGTAATATATTACAATCTAAGGAAATTTTTTATCACATATATTACCATAGTAGTATGTTCATTGGCAACGATATATTCAGATACGGTGCGATCTGAAGGAGCTCTGTGGCTCTCTTCACCATCTGTAATATAATCGCGATTTGTGCTAATATGATAAGCATACTTTGAAGTATGCATTTTGGAGTTTATGTTAATGTGCAAGAATATTAAAGATAAATATACAATTCATCAGTAACATTCGCGTTTAAAACTCATCTAAAACAGAAATAAATGTATTTATTAATAAATTATAGATTACAGTTATTTATAGAGAATATATATAATTACATTTAAATATATAATATATTGAACATATCTCGTATACGTATTTTATTTTTTATTTTATATCGTTTACATATATATAAACAATAAAAAATAAATAGAATATTATGTTTATTGCGAGTATGTAATATATGATAAAATATATTTTTGTAATATATGATAAAATATATTTTTCTATTATATGTATTGCATAATTTTAAAAAAAGGTTGCTTCACTATACACATCTTATTTATGCTATATCAACCTATAACAAAAATATAATGTTGGTATAAAAGGAATAAGAGTTGTTTTCAAAAGATATTTTTAATATTTTCGATTTTATAATTTCACTTAGTAATGTTTAATTTTTAGTAGATTTTATTTGAAAATGCTAGTATAATTGTAATTCTCTCTACACATAATTAAATACAGATTTAAAGGTGTGGCATATATTCTTTTAAGTATACTACCCGCATATATTGATTGCAAAATATTGCATTATCATTGGATTGTCTTTCGATCGTAGGCAGTGCCAGCAGCGCGTACATCGTTGGGCAAATCCTTATTTAGTACGGTGATGTCATTTAACAAGGACATGTGCAACATCTTCGATCGACAATGCGCGCAACAATACTCTTCGCCTCCGATTATTCCTTCGCGACTCTTTCAAGGTAATATAAATAGTTTCACAATAAATTGTCACATTTATAATTGCATCTTTATCTTTAACGGTGCATACATATTATTGAGTCGCGATCATTCTTTTGATCTTTATCATAAAAGGAAGATTGAAGCTCATTGTTTAAAACGGAAAATGAATTGATCAATAATTGCAACGCGTTACAATATAATAATTTCATCAAATTTGACATCACATTTTATTCAAAAATACTTAGAGTTCCATAAAAAAATAGATATATTAAAATAAAATGTAAGAAATGTATTTCTCTGAAATTAAATATCCCTCTTGAGATATTATAAATTAGAAATCAATTTCAATATTTTATTATTTGTTTTTTTTCTTTTTTCACAAAATTAATCCCTTCATAATCAATCCTCTATAATTTGCGCATCCCTTATTAAAAAAAGGAATATGTAGTAGATGTTAATACTTAATAGATATGTAGTCTGAAATGCTAAATAACTGTCTATTTATTCTCATCAACTAACCGGTTATTAAATTCCTGCTTTGCGCGATTTAATCGCGTCACTTTTAAATAAACTCGCATATTCCTTACACATAGCGGACAATGAAGCGCGCAGGCGCTACAGATCCGCTGCAACCTGTGCGCGCAATATTTCTCTCCGTACAGATCCCCAGAAAAAAAAAACGTCAATGAAAAAATATCGCGCCAAGCTTTGCGTATGTACGGCGTTGAGAGAAATATCACATCGCGCGGATGAGCGCAGATTTTTGAGATCGTTTGGAAATTTCGTCCGATGTATCGGTACCAGTTCTTAAGATAATAGACCGGTTGTCGCGCATACCTTGTGTCTCATCTGTGCTTAGGACGGAGAAAGAGAGAAATTATCTTCCCTATAGATTATCGATCCTTATCCGCGGATAATTCCTCTTCTCGTGGAAACGCGCTGGCCGAGTCTGGATCGTCGCGACATATCGATCGCTCGGTTACACGTGAGAGGAGTCTTCACAGACTTCGCCTCTGGTCCATACTTCTCTTCGTCTCCTTTTCTCCTCAAAATTGTCTGTACGGGTACACTTGTTGAAAGGACACTTGGGACTCGCGACGACGATTTCGGCGTCGTTCGCGCGGACCAGCAGTGTCGCGCATCGCGTTCAGAGCCGATCCGTAAAATCGAGATGCGCGATCGTCGAGTCTCGTTGTCGCTCTCTCGGTTCCGCTCTTGTCTCGCTCGCGCCGCTGGAATCACTGGAATCACGGAATTGCTGCTCCAACTCTGAGCCAGCGAAAGGCATTCGTCGCAGCGTCGTACGCTTTTCCACCACGCTTCTGTAGCACCTTTAAAAGGCGAGCTCAGGTGTATGTACACTGCTTAGCGCAATTCTTGCGTTCTCCGCCCGCGATTGCTCTCGATCGTCCCGCCCGTCGGGGATTTATTCTCTCGCTCCTACATTCCTAGATTAGGCGAATTTATGCAAAAAATAAATAAAGAAATTTAATTGCAGCAGAACAAACTTTTTCTTGGAAACATTATTCCAAAATTTTATTCTATTTTAAATGCAAAATAGAGAATGATATAAAATATAGATTTTTTATGCTGTTAAAGAAATATTTTAATTTCGTAAATAAAACTAGATTTTTGTTGAGTTACCTTTTTTAATGTATCTTTTTTCATGTAGATATTCCAGACAGCATAAAAAGATTAAAAATCATCTTAAAAATGTCTAAAGGACATGAAGACTCTCTTAATAAATTGTTTCTTAATCTCTTTAGAATAGTCTTTTAGAGACGTATGTATCAACTTGTTATCAATTGTTTTGTTCTTGTTCCCTGTGAAAAAATAAGAATTTTCACATTCTTTGTATATACGATGACGGACAGAGATATAAGAGAACCCGAGAAAAAAATTCATATATATATTCATATATCATTATATGTAAAATATGTTCATATATATATTCTTTCTTTATAATCTGTCTGTACATATAGGGAAAATAATAAAAATAATTAAAAAAATAAATTTCGCATTATTTTATAGAAAAAATGAAAAAAAAATTGCTCCATAAATTTATAATTATTTATGGAGAATTTTTTCTTATTTCTTCAAATCTCATTTTTTCTAAAAAAAATAATGCAAAAATCATTGTTTAAATTATTTTTTAATTATTCTTATTATATTTCCTATTTAGAGGCAGAGATTATACAAGAAGATGAAAATAAATATATAAAATATTATATATATATATATATATATATATATATATATATAATTCTATAGATATATTTATATATTTATATGATTACATATGAATTTTTTTAAGAATTATATTCTGTTATTAATATCTAATTATCCTCAAAATTTAGGATTGCCTCTTATTATTAAATACGTATTTAATATAGCTATGTATACATAGCTATGAAATATAAATTCAATTAAAAATTTTTTTAAAATTAAATCTATATTACGTAATGTTGTATTTCTTGCTCCAATATAATAAAGCATATATTAGATAGGATTTTAGAAATTAAAAATTTAGAAAATAAATCTCTATAATAATGTTAAGATACATTTTTTCAAACATTTAATATTGAAGAAGATTATTAAATGTCATTTGTCATATTCTATTTTTATTGTATCATATTCGGATAAATTTTGTATTCAATTTTCAAGCATTCATTATTATCTTAACGATACGTCTATACGTCTATGGGTTCCGCGTCTATGGGACTCGCGATGATGTCCGAAAATTTCCTTCTTCATCCTTTCGTAGATGTACGAAATTTGTTTTCGAAATTTGTGTTCGAATATTTATACCGGTATTATGTAGGAATTAAAGTGCGCTATCATTCTTACATCAGCTCTACAAAACTTTCCGATTCACGCATGATGCGCATGAAGTGACAAAAAATGTATAGTTCATGTCACGCATATTATACATTTTCTGTCACTGCATGCGCACGCATGAATCGGAAAATACCCTATATGTCTGTGCCTGCTACTCAGCCGAAAATTTGATATCCAATAAAAGAACTTGTTTTCTAGGGACGAAAACGTCATCAATTAGAATCCACATTTCCATTGGCTACTAGACTATCGTACATTGAACGCAGGCCTAATGAATTTTCCATTGCACATTTATTTCCTCCAGGTATTCTTTTCCTTCGATAATACAGGGAGCCGAGTACAATGTCATCGAGAGGGCAGCACATGATCGTCTGTAAGATCGTCCGGCTGGGCAGCGTGTCGCATCTGCCGATGACTGTTGGTGGAGAGCGTTGCACACGATCGTTGTACCGCGTGCATCGCGACTGACATAGACTCGTTAGGTTTTCTCTCCATCCGATCAGGATTATGAATTGACGCGCAGCACGACACCGGAGAGCCTCTCGCCGTCTAACCGGCCCCGTCAAGCTCCCTCTCGAACGACAATTTCGTGAGGTGAGTAGCGTGCGCTTTTCTCCCTCGAAGCATGCTCGATGCGCGCACCGCAACAAGCTGCTTCATCTTCGTCGCCGCATGTTCGCGAAGGAACCGAGAGTTCGTATAAATATCTTCTCCAAGAAAAAATTGGAGACTCGCGATGATGTCCGAAAATTTCTTCTTCATCCTTTCGTAGATGTACGAAATTTGTTTTCGAAATTTGTGTTCGATTATTTATACCGGTATTATGTAGGAATTAAAGTGCGCTATCATTCTTGCATCAGCTCTATAAAAATTGCACGAGATATTAGTAGCATGTACTTGTTGAAATTAGTCGCAAAATAATTTGTTTTGTGTGTGTGTAGTTTTAATTAAACAAATAAACTTAGAGAAGTTATTTAAATATAGGATGTTGTTAAATGTAGGATGTGAGATATTTTGTGGTTGGATTATTATATATCTTTTTAATATATATAATAATATAATAAAATTCCTCTTTAATACAGTTAGAATCCTCTGGTACTATATTCTTTAATTATTTATTAATTATTCCTGAGAGATTTTTGAATAAACGATATATTTTCTACATGCTAAATAATACTTTATGTTGTATTCATTAATACATGGAAATAAAATAAATAATTTACGCTATATTCTTTTATTATTTTTTTTTATATTTTCTTTTCTCCTTATTTGACAAAATTCTTTACTAAAATAATTTTAAATTGTTTTGTTCACAACAAATATTATTTGCTATGCAACAAATATTATTTATTATTTGCTATATGTTGATTGTTGTTATATGTATGAACATGTTGAATAAATATTTTTCCCTTATTCAGTGTATTAGATAGGAATGGAGTTTGGAGCGGGCGATGTTGTCCAGATATCGGCAGAACTGGCCCGAGTGGTCGAGGTAATAATGTCGCCCAATATATCTCAGCAGCAACGTCTGGAAGTATACAATGCTTGCGAAAGATTCAAGGAGTCCTCGCCATTGTGCGCCCAATGTGGCTTATATCTGGCACAAAGATCCCCGGACAGAAGCTCGGTAGTACGTCATTTTGGTCTACAGCTAATGGAACATTGCGTCAAGTATCGATGGACTCAGATCTCGCAGTCAGAGAAGATATTCATTAAAGAAAATGCTATGAAATTACTTCAAGAAGGCACTGAACCATTGCTACAGGAAGAAGCGCACATAAAAGATGCACTGTCGCGGGTGGTAGTCGAAATGATAAAGCGAGAATGGCCTCAGCAATGGCCCACCTTGCTATCTGAACTTAGTCAAGCCTGTACACAAGGTGTGAGTCAGACTGAATTGGTCTTATTGGTATTTCTTAGACTAGTGGAGGATGTGGCGCTTCTACAGACACTTGAATCCAATCAGAGGAGGAAAGACATATACCAAGCATTGACTACAAATATGGCAGAAATCTTTAGTTTCTTCTTACGATTAATGGAACAACACTTTTCGGAATTTCAGAAGAAAAGTGCCTTAGGACAGACATCCGAAGCTGCAGCACACAGTAAAGTCGTTCAAGTAAGTTTTTATAAGGTACCAATTATCGATAATTAATATTTCAATAAATTATATTTGTAATCGTATGTTATTATAACAGATAGTACTGTCTACACTAACTGGATTTGTCGAGTGGGTTTCTATAAATCATGTGATGGCTGAGGATGGAAGATTGTTGCAAATATTGTGCCTCCTGCTGGGTGATCCTATATTTCAATGTTCTGCCGCCGAATGCCTACTCCAGATTGTAAATCGCAAGGGTAAAGCCGAAGATCGAAAGCAATTGATGATTTTATTCTCGGAAGAGGCTTTGAAATTTATTTATACGGCAGCTACCGCGCCACCGCCTCTTGCTGGACCTACGAATTTCCACGAGAATCATTATCTGTTTCTAAAGAAGCTCACACAAGTAATTTTTACGATAATCACGCCAATTAATATATATTTACATTTCATGTTCATAAATTTCATTAAAAAAATAACCATTATTTACACGATTGTTATTTCAGGTACTGACGGGCATGGCGACACAACTTTGCACTTTATGGGGAAAAGATGACGCCTCCAACATCCGGCCAACACACTTTCATCTCTTTTTGGACACTACGCTTACATTTACGATGTATCCGAGTCTTACGCTTACGCATTTAGCGAATACAATCTGGGTAATGTTGTTCAAGCATGAACACATCAAGAATGATTCGTTATTACTGACATATGTTCCCAAGTATGTGGAACACACGGCGCCCAAACTAATTCGTATCGCATATCCATATGGTAGACAAAGTAACGGCGTGACTACATACTGCCTCGTTGATTACGACTCTGAAGAAGAATTCAATGTTTTTTTGCATCGCTTTAGAATGGACTTGTTAGAAGGATTTAGACACGCGACTATGGTAGCGCCCTTAGTAACATTCACATATGTGCAACAGTGGCTAACTGCAAAAATTACCAAGGGTATGGCGGATTTGCAATATAAGAGTGATCAAAATGATCGAGAGTATCTCGAATGGGAGGCTCTTGCACAAGCGCTTGATTCTGTTGTCTCTAGAATCTTGTTGATCAATGAGCGACCAAGTGTGCAGACCGGTTTGCAGTTATTAGAACTTTGTCTAGGTTACTCGCCACAAGATTCTTGGCTACTATCCGCTCTGCTATCTTGTATAAGCGCGCTTTTCGTATTTCTGTCGATGTCGACCGGATCGATGGCCATGCCGGGCGTCGCTATTCTGCCGCGCGTCCTCGAAAAAATCTTCGCCGCATTGGTGTTCGAGGCGCCCGGTGAGAACGAACGCAATCGCTCGCGTGCGACCAAAAACGTGCGACGACACGCGGCTAGTCTCATGGTGAAGATCAGTCTCAAGTATCCGTTACTACTGCTGCCAGTATTCGAGCAGATACGCACAATGGTACGAAATTTGACGCAAGAACCAAGTCCATTATCTCGAATGGAGAGTGTCATGTTATATGAAGCATTGTTGCTCATCTCCAATCACTTTTGCGACTACGAAAGGCAGAATCGATTTGTCGCGGAGGTGATCGGCAACGCATCTAACAAATTTGTCACGCTGGGCACGGAATGGTTCAAGGGACCGCAAGAGTTTATGCAATTCGTAGGATTAGACAGATCACCGGTGGAAAATATGCTAGAAGATCCGGCTAGATACAATCGCAGTGATCTCATGATGTGCATTTGTACCGTTTTGAGTGTGGTCAAGCGATGCTCTATTCCAGAGGATCCCGATCGCGCAGCGAGAGGTGGCTTTGTTGCTGCGCTCAGCGAAAGTGGTAATCCAGTCTACCGAAATCCCGCTGCACCTCACGTCATTCCCATCTTACCAACGCTATTCGCGCTGCTGCGAACGATGAATGCTCTTTTCACTCCTGCCGCTCTCCCTCTTCTTTCAGAGGTAATATTATCAATAATATTAAAATGTACAAAATTTTTAACTTCAAATATGTTTCATCCTACTGAGCCATTCATCCATTTTACACAGACTGTAGAATTACTATTTTTATCCTAGGGTTACAAAAATGCTTATGGACTTTTGGAATCGGAAAAAGCGAATCTGTTGGGTATAAATGTGACAAATGACAATACTAGTGAGACGGATCAAACTTCGAGCATTTCCCTGGTCCGAATGCAATCATTTCTTAGCACAATTCACGATCAATGCTACCATATGCTGGGCAGCGGTTGTCATATGATCGGCCGAGATTTCTATCAGTTACCTGGATTTGCACCAGCATTGCTCAATTCAGTTTTCTCAAAC
Source organism: Camponotus floridanus (assembly GCF_003227725.1). Classification (NCBI taxonomy): domain Eukaryota; kingdom Metazoa; phylum Arthropoda; class Insecta; order Hymenoptera; family Formicidae; genus Camponotus; species Camponotus floridanus. The sequence continues at coordinate 685,871 of NW_020229314.1, read as the reverse complement.
ATGGAGGTGATCTAATAAAATGCTATTTCCCATAATTTTTTAATTTTCATTAATTTCATTATATGCATTCTTTTAAACAGTCATTTAAAAAATATCTATTCTTTCAGGCAATTCCAGATTATAGATTGCGGCCGATTATACGTGTGTTTATGAAGCCATTTATATATTCCTGTCCGCCAGCTTTTTATGAGAGTGTATTAGTACCTGTATTGGCTCATGTATCTACGCATAGTAAGTATGATTACATACTCTTTATTTAGTTTTTTAATGCTTTCTATCTTTAAACAAGTTTAAACGATTCATACGATGTGGCCTTGTTTCAGTGTGCCAAAGATTAAGCGCAAAGTGGCAATATATTGCGCATCTCTACGAATCTGGTAGTCTGGACGAAGAGAACACCAACACACAGGAAGTCATCGATGACATGCTCAATAGAAATTTGACCAGAGACTTTGTGGATGTATTAAAAGTAGCTTTAGTCGGTGGAGCTGCTAGCGACGCTGCGCCTCCAGATACTATGGATCAGGATAGTGGGGGAATGGCTGTAGATCCACCTCTTTCACGGGGAAACAGCATCGTTGCCGAGGTCGTTAGCGAGCTAGGAGCATTCATTCTACGTCATCCGTCCACCTGTCACAGCGTCGTCCTATGTGTATTAGGGTAATATAATATAGGGTTATACTATGTCCATTGTAATGCAGAAATATCGTGCAAATTTCCCTAAAAAGTTATGAGATAAATAAAATTAATTTTTTTATTAATTCTTATTTCTCTAGAATGTTTTCTATCAATAATAATAAAATCTATAATATAATATCTATAATAATCTTGTTATTTATAGGGCGCTTGCGTGGAACGATTCAAATGCGAGTCTTAAGGCGACGATGTTGACCGGACCTGTAGTACGATCACTAGCAGCCGATGGTAGTCTTACTCCTTCCATGGCAGGACACATTATGGTCGCTGTTCTTCAAGGTTTACAATTGCATGGTCAACATGAAGCTAATCAAGGTTCCCTTATTACTCTTGGCGCACAAGTCTACGAGTGCCTCAGACCCAAGTTTCCGAACATCATCGAAGTGATGCAGCAAATCCCAGGAGTCAATCCCGCCGACTTGCAACGATTCGATGAGAAAATGGCAATAGTCAGCACAAAGGGCAACAAGGTTGAAAAGGGAAAAAAAGATCTTTTCAAGAAAATTACAAATCAGGTATACAATTGCAATATCTAAGATATGTATAACTAATGCTTAAACTTGACTGTGTTCAAAATATCATTAAAAACAAAAATTTATCGAATCAAATGCATGATTCATCACGATTCTTTTATTATCATACATTTAAAATAATTATCGGGTTTTGATACATGTTTTACAGCTTATTGGCAGAAGCGTAGGTCAATTGTTTCGCAAGGAAGTTAAAATAGACAATTTACCGCGAATTGAAGTATTCGGCAAACCTCAACAAGTGCGCGTGGATGAAATATCAAAGAACGTCGCTGATACGGGAATAGCAACACTGTTCGCTGGGCCTACGTAGCAGACAGTTTTAGCGAATCATATTTTACATAGTTGGTCTAACTCAATAAATAATTATAAATTATTGTAAAAAGATTTTTTCAGAGATGACTATACGACGGTGAAAAAAAAAGATACTCGAACCGTAAAATCTGTTGAAATAGCGTATTTTTTCTGACTGACACAGAATACGATTTTTCGACAATCTGCAAATATAGCGAATTATATTTTTAAAGCGCGATTCGAGATATCGCCTCAGATTAATGTATGCATATTTTAAAATTGCAAATTTTTCAGAAATTGTTTTTTTACTTATATTAGTTTCCAAATGTTTTGAAAAATGTTGGTATATGGAATTTAAGAAATGATACATATTAATAGCGCACAAATTTTAATAAATATTTAGTAAAAAAAAAATTGAGGTGATATTTCCTCGGCTTTTATTGCTCTCAGTTACTAGATGCTTGAAATAAAGTCTTGGATATTAAATATAAATTATAAACACATCATATTCAGATTAATATTTATAAGTGACTGTTTAAAGAATTCCTTTTTGCTCATTCTAAAATCGATCGTCAATTTCAAACTGTTGAAGATTCGGCGATACAAGTGTAGATAATTTTTTATGTGATTATTCTTATTTATTCTAATTGATTTCAAACAAACGTGTGCATGTGAAGAAGAATATCGATCTTGCTCGTGTTCATTATATTCGCGATTACAAACAAGATTGCTCTCGTCATTCAACGTTTCGTAAGATGTAAATTTCTCGATACACGTTATCATTACTTTAACGAGAGCTATTCAGAAATCAACCTTTATAACAGACATACAAAATAAAACAAAAAACAGAAGAAATGTTTTATTATACATAAAAGTTACGTATACTATATAAAACATTACTTTTCGACATAATCGCCATTCGAATTGAACTACTTGTCGTAGTACGGCACAACTTTTTGTATGCCCTCATTAAAGTACGGTGTCGCGAAATTAGAATTTCAACTAACTCCTATATATAAAATTAGTATAGTATATATGTAAAAATAATTTTCGTGTATAATAAATAAAATATTTTTTCTGTTTCTTGTTTTATCTTGCAAGTTTATCAGAAATTGGTTTCCGAGTAGCTTTCGAAAATCACTATTATATTTCAATCACACGTTAAAAAACAATTTCCGAAATATTTATACATAACATAATGTCTTTCATGGCATACGTGTGGGACATAAAAGCTGGAATGGAAAGGGTTGTACAATAAGACATAGCAGATTATTGTGATAAGAAACGTAGCAAGTAAAAATTTAACAATGTACGTGAAACGAGCAACTTAAGAATCGTAAAGTTAAGTTGCTTTGTATAAACAAAAAAAAAGAGAAATGACACGTTCCAAGCTGACTGATTTGTGGAAAACCGAATATTATAGCATATAATTCATTCTCTCTTTTTTTTTACTTTTTAAACTATATCTCCGAAGTCCATATTTATACAATATTAGGTTTGTTCTTTTTAGCTTTATGAGCTTTTTTTATTTTTAATTTTGGAAAAATTAAAAATTTACATAAGTAAAAAGTATAGTAAAAAGTATAGCTAAAATGAGCAAATCTACTTGCATTATACATTGTAAGGATTTCGAAGTATAGTTTATTATATCGGTGTCATATTTATACATATAAGTATATACATATTGTACAATAAAATCTTATAGTAATTAATCTTACATAGCGGAGTAGAAGAGAATGAACTATAATCACTCATCTACATATACATATATATTTGTTTCAAATGTTCATATTATACGATTCGTTGATTTTTTCAAAGGTATGGACGATGCCGAAAATGTACCTATACACGCAACAAAAAATCGATCAACGTCTTCCTTACAACCGAGTTTTCTCGCGAAATAATTGAAACCGCGATACAATTTATGAATCAAATTTATACGGTACTACATTTACATATGAATCGAAACGGCAGTTTTGATCAACGAGATTTACACGCGAGAACGTACGAAGAAACATTTGTATATTACACTCTTAATGTAAAAATAGAAAAAAAATCTTAAAAAATAAAACCAAACGTAAAAAAATGCTTGAGTGCGATTGACTACTGCTAACATTTTCAATGGATATCAGATCGAAAACTATTATCTACCACAAAGTTTTTTCTAGAACTTGTGAAAGCAATTAAAGTTAAAATATTTAAAAAATATTTAAAAACGACAGATAAACAATTATAAAAAAATAATTTTTATAAATCATAAATAGAGCCCAGTGATAAGAGCTCGCTAAGCGAAAAAATTCAAAAGTCGCGAAGACTCAACAACTTTGCCCCGATTTTTCTAGTTTATTTATTTCTTATACTCCTATTTTTCTAGCTTGCTGCTCAAGTCTTCTCTTTACGTTTGGTCTTAATATCGAAATGCAGTAAGCGTGCAAAATTGACGAAATTAATGCATCAGAAAGAGTAAGCAACTAGTTAAACGTAGAACATAATTGTAAACTATTGCAAAAATCCTTTCCACAAGAACTCAGATGGCATATTTAGAGTATTAAATATGTCTTGTTAAGACGATGTAAGAAGAGGATCTCACACTCACATACGTTTACATGAATTGCTACCAATATTCTATTACATTATTACATTACTACAATATCACATATCAAAAATGTTTTAATCGAAAATTCTTTTATTCTCGCTCGTCTTCTAATTTGACTAGGACATTATATCTTGCACGTGAAATAGAATTTCTTAACAATTATTTGATTTCTGTCTCGCATGCTTCATCTTGCCTTTATCGGAAACAGCGACACGTTGTAATTTGTAATTTAAACTCGTAAGTTTTTGCATTATGCACTATATTCTCAAGCATTCCACTGCGCTTTTAATAGTCACGTGTACGGTTCGTACATTATATGAGAGTAAAAGTAGTCAGAGGAACAAATTTACAATTAATAAAAGAAGATTCCATCACTCGTAAGATGCTCTCTTACAGAAGCATTTACCTTTTTTATCATTGGAATATTGCTGACAAAGAAATAATACAATTGTTTCCTTTTCGTATTTTTCCAAGAAGAATTATTACTTATTTGTATAATGGAAACACCTGATACACATGTGTACATCGAAAGTATATCGCACATTACCACAATTTTTCATAATGTGTCATATACAAAGTATTTTATATTTATTTTTTCTTTCCTTTGGAAATAGTGCATGCCATTATGTGAATAATATATGTGAATATCGACAAAGTGTACACAATGGTACAAACAAATGAATTACAATATTTATCCGGAATCACATTTTTCTGGAATATAAAAATCTGCTATCTTATAAACAACCATTTTCGATTACTTTATTGACTGGCTAAATTATATAGATCAATGAGTTCGTAACAACACTATTTTCACAATGATAATCGTTTCTTTATTATCGATATGAACTATTGGACTACATCACATTTTTATATTTATGCATTTAATTGATTGTTAAATGCGACAAAATTATCAAGATTATTATCCAGATGGTTTCATAATGATTGTTAATATATATGTCTATGTGTATACAAGATATCTCTCATATAGATAAGGTATAAATCGGTATTATTTTGTCAAAAAATAAATATTTCTTTGACAAAATTTTTGGAAATGCATTGTTTTCGAGCGCAGTTCAGTACATTTACTATTTTTTTATCCTTCACGTCAAAAATTTGGATATGATTTTATTATAATTAAGTTATTATATAAGTTTAATATTTTATTCTATTTTATTTATATCAGAACCTAAAAACACACTTTGCCATATAAAAGAGTTTTCTCTTATATAAGTTATCTCTTATATATAAGAAAATGTTAAAATAATTAAAAATAATCTCTTGATATATTTCATTCTAATAATATAAATAGACTTGACAAAATTTTTACACAAGAAATTATAAAAAATAGCAAATGCACTATATATTAAATTATAAATACATATACATATTATTACTAGATAAATTAAATACGAGATTTAGAGAATGATGATGATTTCAATGATAAATTTTTGAAAATCTTACCAAACGAAGAGAAAAATACTTATTTCTTTTGACAAAGTAATATTAATCTGTACTCTATCTATATGGGACATCTCTTATATATAATATTAATATATGATATTAATGTATAACAAATTGTAATAATTATTTTGTTAATATACGTATGTGTATAAACAAAGTAATCATTACGCTTTGTTATAATATTATTAATGCTCTGACGTAACATTATTAATTTATGCCAGGCCAGAAAGCAATGGAAATCCGCTTGTTTTCAAGACCTCGCCGGCGTTTTTGTACATCAATTATAGCGAAACCAGTTATAGTATCTTGTATATATTATATTGTAATAAAGAAATTACATTTTTTGACAATAATAACATGTACGTCAATATACGCCTGACTCTGTCTCGTTGTCCGCAAGACATGTATATGTTCGATAAATATACATTCAATTTACATAATATATTTTATTTGATATCTCTCGTATAACATATACTTTCCCCTCAAAATCGGCGAGTCATATATATTTAAATCGTATTATATTTATATCATATATATTTAAATATTATCATTATATAAATCACGATGTTCATACGTGGATACGTTTTGACATATGAGCTGTTATCTGGTTATATTCTACATATAACATAAAAACTTATAATTGACTATAATCGTAATATTTCGAAATATTTCACGTAACGTTCCACAATATGACAAATCGAAGCGATACATCACACAGTTTCTGTACAACACCATAACTCTCTTTTAACTTCTCCAAAAAGAAGAATTTTATACTTTACACAGAAGCCATAAACATTTTACAGCATATTTACAAAAATTATATATTAATAGGATCTTTTAATATCCTTTTATTATATATTATGACATTACTTTCACGTAAAACAATATTTCATTGAATTAAATTGCTTAAAATTAGAACCACATTACGTGCAGGATGTACAATACCGATAGTGATCCAGATCCAAATTTATCGCATTATACTTGAATCGTACATACCGCATATAACAAACACAAAGCGCCTAATTTCCTTTTTGTCAGTAATTCAGAAAAATTTTCAAAATTGTGTACATATACATATATATGTATGTATGCATGTACATACACATAACAATATAAGTATAAATATTATTTCTTACATCATAAATATCATCAGACGCTTATCATTAAGATTTACAAAAAAATGCAGCAGAATATTCTTTGGAATCCGAGAGTAAGCGTCCAGATAATAAAGTGACGTTATATGACTTATAATGGCGACAAGAAGCACTTTGTTACGAGCTTGTTACTTGCGGCCAGCTGCTTCATCACGAGTTTCGTTTGGAATGTGTATAATGCAATTTATTCAATGCACGTTATGCATTGTATAATAAACTCTAAATATAAGCTTTTACATATGCACGCGTTCGTGACTTAAATCGTCACTTTTCTATCTTGGTCTTTGGTAAAATTATTTTTTATAATCACTATTCCTAAAGTTTCACTTTATTCATCTCTCTATCTCTTCTATGTAGATTAATTTTCAACGATGCTTGTATATAACTTGTACACTTACGCATCTTAATTACATACGTGACATGTTACAATATCAGACAGGAAGACAAGACTGTGTACATTTATTTTTTTTTTACTTTTTAAAATTTATTTAACTTATAACGGGGTATTTCCTCGAGTTTCGTTGACTTTTATCGCGCAAGACGCACTTCGCTGTTGCTCTTAGAATATTGAATAGAATAGAAACGTAACACTTTTTTTTATTAATTTCTCAAAGTTATATCGTAAAAACGTTTCACTATTATTCGATCGAAAAGAATTGCACATTTTCGAGACTCGATTTATAGGAAACAGATACAGATCAGATATATCACAAATATATATATATATATATATATGCACAAATATATTCGCGCAAAAATCACATTCGTAACATTTAAACTTATACATATTACTATTATTCCGATGTTCAACAACGTAAAATGCTCTTAAAAAAGATCCTCCCCGCCCCTTTTCTCATCCAGTTTTGTACTTGAGACAAAGGCAGATCTCGATTAATCGCCCATGATACATATACATATATCTCTTTTCATTATACATATAGTATATATATTGTTCGATATTTACAAAAATACAATAATAACATCTCTCATTAATAAATATCTCTTGTTAGCTGAGTTTTGAGCAGTCAACGAATAAGGCGAGTATGTTTTTTTTAGTAGGGCACATATACGAATATTGTTCGTAACAATATATGTATGTGTATATGCACATAAATATATATACACACTTTTCTCTCCAATTTTTTGTTTCGTTGCACGTCTCTCTGATATCATTTCAGCACAAATTATTAGTAATGGCTCTACCATTAATATCTTTTACAATTTTAAAAAAATATATAATAAAAAAATTTTAGTTTCCGTACAATGTACAAATTGAGTAGAATTGCATTGATAATTTTTCTACTTTTTATTTTCAAATATTTTATTTATTTTATGTACATGTTATCATAAATAAAAAAAAACAAATAAATATAATAAAAAGAAAAAAATCTTTAATATTTAGACAATAAAATTCAGATATTATCAATGGAGAAATATCTTTTTACCATGTAAATGGTAAAATGAATAAATTGACAATATGTTTAATGCATAAAGAATATGCATTAAAAGGGATAACTGAAAATAAAAATTAGAAAGATTAATGCAATCTAATTCGTACAATTCAGTTCATATGCTTTCCGAAAAACAAGCACGGTAAAATATTAAGCTATAAAAATGTTCAGATACTAAGAATAGCCAGATCCTATTTTAAATGCTATGGTCGTTCCAGGCCACAAGTAGTATCGGATCGTCTCGATATACTATGATCGTGCAGAATATCGGCATTTTTAAACATTGGTCATCAATCAGTTCTTTTTCTTCCCTAATAGCAAAAACACATCCATGTTGTCCTTACCCTTGACATACACCTGTCCGCGCGGTTCGAACTCATATCGTTCCGATAGGACATTCAGACAATTGCCGGCCATTTGTATCCTACCGGCGACCCCAGTGGAATCCATCCGCGATGCAATGTTGACTGCGTCGCCCCAGATATCGTAATACAATTTAGTAGCGCCGATCACACCGGCTGTGACATCACCGTAATTGTAGCCGACTCGTAGGATCAGCTTGAAGCCCAACAGATCCCGATTGAAATCATATATCACTTTGTGCATCGCTACAGCAAAGTCGAGCAACTGGAATAGATGCGTGTACTCGTGCTCGCTTTGTTGTCTCACTTGCGGATTCAAACCACTCGCGGCCATAAATGTGCTGCCGATTGTCTTGATCTTTTCGACGTTCGCGTAGTCCGGCTCCTCCAGCAACTCGTCGAAATCACCTATAAGCTCATTGAGCACGCGTAAATACTCCTTACCGCCCAGATACGATTCGTCGTATAGCTCGTTGAAATTGACGATACTGGCGAAGATGATGCCCACGGATTTGTGATTCTGCGAGTATTTGGCGGTAGTCTTCAGCTGATCAGCTACATATTTCGGTATGATATTGTGTAGCAGCCAATCGGCCTGATTCTTCATCGCTTGAACGCGCGTCTTATCGCGCGCTGCGACTGCGTTACCATGAAAACACAATCTATAACTGATTTCAAACTCACGATTCAGAAACCAGACTAGCAACAGCAACAGCATCATATCTAAATATATTTCCGAATTGTATAATCTTTCGTTATACCCGGTGTAAGTCTCTCTTCGAATCGTAGCAGACATTTCTTGTCGATCTACATGTTTCACGACCGGCATTTTTGTCGCAGCAGCCGAGATGATAAAATCTCTCGTTGCGTTCAAAAGATTCCCTGAACCATCTAGATTATTCCGTTCACTCGCCCGCGATTTGAATAAATTTGGATGCAATGTTGCCAATTGCATCAACTGTGAACTGTTGCCAGGATCGCTACTACTATTAATATTACTGAGATTCTTCTGATGATACGGGGATATGTGACTTACCACAAGGCAGATGAATAATATGCCGGTGAGGGTAACTAGTAGATTCTTCATCCAACAGTTGAGTTGCGTGAAGTTGCAAAAATGAACCAGTCCGACGAAAATTAGGTAGCTATAGTAATATTCAAATTTGTTCAGACTCCGGAAGCTGTTGCACGTGAAATTAAGCAAGATGGAGATGATCGGTAGACCGACCAGAACTGCGCCGCACGCATGCCACGGATACCATCGGGAAAAGAATCTGAAAATATTCTGCGTAAACGTTGTATGAGCCCTATGTGGATAGAGAATCTGCCGAATGCAGAGTAACACCGCGATAACTTGAACAGCGGTGGTGAGTACAGAGAACACCATGTAGTAAATCGTCGGTTTACAGAGAAGAAAAAGTGAGATTGTGATAGCTGTATAGACCAAGGCAGATATCAAGATGTCGAAGTACGTGTTGAATCTCGAGGTAGCCAGAGTGGGAGGATTATCGCCGATACTCTCACTAATTTTGTGCGCATTTTCTCGATATTCTCTCTCCATTTCCTCATTCTTGAAGAAGAGAGTAACACTCGAAAGTGGCGGTTTAACGAAGTACGAGCGCTGAGAGCTCACATTGTCTTGCACACACCTTTGAAATAAAAGATAAAAGTTGAAAAAAAAATCAATACTTTTAAACGCAACACTGAAAAATGATTTATTTACCTAATTAACTGGAGATCAGATTGTTTGCGTAATTTATGAAAACACTGGCCGAATGTATCGGTTACCATCGGGGGAAACGGATAAGGGGGCACTGATGACGAAGGTTCGTGAGTGGAATTTAACGTTGAACTAGAGGTATAATAACCACTGACCCTGTGTCCTAATAAATCACCCTGGGCCATGCCATTCAATAGGAACAACTACAAAGCCGTGAAAAGAATGTCAGATTATCTGGTGATTAAATATCAAAAGATAATACAAGGCTTACAAAAACATACCTGTTGTTGTATACTACTTCGCCTGCTATTACTCTTGATACCTGAATCTTTTCTACTACAAATGGAAGAAGCATGACTAATCGGCTCTTGACCAGATAATAAAGGACTAGAAGGTACAGGATTTGGATCCATTTCAACGCCATTATCCAGAGGGATCTATGATAAGGACCGAGCGTTAATCGCAGTCGTAAAATGCGATAATCAGAAAAAGATGATAAAAACTCTACTAACTCGTCTAAATCCATTGCATTCTTCGTATGTCTGAATATCGAGTTTTGCTTGTCTCATAATGATATTTCTTCCCTCTTCTATCTCCAAAGGTATCATTTCTTCTGTTGTTCGTTGTCTCTGTAGATATTTCCACGGCTTACTCCGCACTTTTTTCTTGCCATAACTAGCGGTGGATGTCGGACTTTTGTTCGAATCCTCTTTATCATCCATGGTATCACCATCATTTTCAGAATCTAAAATACTAGGCAAGGAATTGGCCTTCATCCTGTAATTGCTCGCATTGGCGACCATGTGAAGATAGTGATTACGCGGCTTAACTTGATTGTTACACGATGCCAGACGACTCCGCGATTGCATCAATGGCGAGATACTCTTGGGTGACGTGACCTTTGTGATAAATTGATTCACAAAATCTGATTTACGGGCTCTAATGAAGTAAGTTTTAACACCTGGAATAATGAAAGATAAACACGCGTGACATAAAATTCAGAATTTCTGCTTTTTCTTTTGTATATCATTTTACTTACCATTGACTAGTTCTCCACTTTCCGTGATATATTGATCTCCCAAAAATCTCAAAGTATTCTCACTCAAATGCACACGGCCGGGCTTTCCCGTGCTCTCTAGCTTGTTTGCCAAGGTCACGTCATTCGACCAGACATCGAATTTGAATCTCTTGGTGCCTACAATTCCACAGAGCACAGTGCCTGTGTGGACGCCTACTCTCATATTCACGCCCTCTCGTCTCTCGATGTCAAATTGTTTTATAGCTTCGATCATGGCTAATAAAATTAATAATGTACAAAATACTAGCTTCACGATTAAGATACAATTATTTGGATATTATAATACTTAATATAATAATGCAACTTGCACGTACCTAATCCCATTTCTATGCAGCACTTGGCGTGATCGGATCTTGGTTCGGGACATCCGCTTACGCAATAGTAGCAATCCCCCAACGTAGAGATCTTTTCGCATCCGTGATGCTCGCAGAGGTCGTCGAAACGTTCAAACAGATCGTTGAGTATGGCTACAAGTTCTTCGGCAGTTTTGTTGGAACTCATCTTGGTGAATCCAACAATATCGGCAAACAGGATACTCACATCTTCCATAGAATGCATATTGAATGGACGAAACAACGAACGGATGTCCGTGTTATTGGATGGTATCGAGCCCTTTTTCAGAGAATCCTCTCGCTCTCTCTCGCGCTCGCTCTCTTCCATAAGCCAATCCGCAACCTTTGGCGGCATCACCGAATGTATCATCTTTTCTTTTAATTGCTTCTCTACTTCCAATTGTCGACGGACCAGCAAAGATTGACCGACCTTCATAAATGTACCACGCATTCTCACAAAGGTCATTATCAAGATATGCATGCCTATCAAATGAATACAAATCTGCATCAAGATCCTTATCGCGAGATTCGTGGAAAAATCGATGTCACTGACATCGAGTATCTTATCACTAGTATAATTATCTATAGGCGATGCATTTACAGTTGAGCTAATGGTGGACCGAATAATAGATAGGATGCTGGAATTTGATCTCGTCAAGATATTCGGGTCAGTTAGAGCACCGTATAATTGTTGAGCTTTCGTCTCTCGTTCTAAAAATCCCTGCCCGATATTTTGTATCGTATCTTTATCTTCATGTAGCATCGTTGATATCGCTTCTGTACTGCTAATTGTTGTAGTAAAATTACTAATATTACGTATCACATTCTGTACACCAGCAACAATTAGAGGATCCTTTAGGGATGAGCGCATAAGTACCAACGCTTCTTCCGCCGTCGCATTATTTGATCCTGAGGAATTATTTCGTACAATCCATTCACTGTGTTGCGCGTCCTTCGAGCCATACAGATAGGCAGTCAAGATTTCAAACATCAATGAATAAAGCGTGGCTATTCCCACGCAGGCGTAAAGCGGCATCGGCAGCACTGTATAAATTATCAGTAAAATTTCTGAGCACAGAGCAAAATGTCCGACCAATGTTAGTCCGTCCACGTATGGCGGTATCATGGCAAGGAAGAATAAGGATAGGAAACAGAGTGTGGATGCGACCCCCAGAGAAGTCGTTAATACATAACATCTGTAGTAATCCGTATACGTTAAATAAAGTACGGCCGACACCATGGCGGCGACGATAGCGAAAAGACCCGCTATCGTCGCCCATGTCGATGTATCGTTCTCGATGCCGATTATCACAAAGTACATCAGCCATGATAAGGACACCAATAGGATATACGTAAGAGCATATCTGCAAGAAATAACAAATAATCAGAACAATCTTTCAATTGTAATTAAAATACAGATTATTTCGATCGCATGTATACATCATAATACAAACCGAAATCTTAATCTAATTTGAGGAAAGGCACTTCTCTTAAACTGTTCCTCGAGAATTTCCGAATCGAATCTAGGATTCCACCATGATCGTGGTGCTGCACGTTCGAACGGTACGGGTAGACTGATACCACAGCATCCCAATCCCTGACTACTGTGCGCCAAGTATGTCTGTATATATGGCGCCAGAGATATGTGAATCTCGTCCTCGGCATCTTCGCTATCGTCTTTTGCTCTGGTAAAACTGACGGACGAGTCACGTTTGCGATTCAATTGAAGAGCCATATCGGTGATCTAATTGGAAAAAAAGTGATAGTATTTTAATATACAATGTGGATAAATAAATGTGGAAAATATATTGCAAATAACAAATAAATTACAATATTGATCAGGAATATATAAATATTTAAAAAATGTTTGATAATTAAAAAATGTCTGAGAAAAATATATACATGCACACATACACACATACGTTATAGTTTATATATTTTTTTTTTATATTTATAGAGTAACAGATGTATAAATTTTATATGTATAAAAATGTACGAGAAGAGAAATATATATTTATGTGATAAAAATACATATAAAAAAATAATTTTAAAATTTTATGTATATGTATATATATACAGACATACACACACATTCCATACATTTCTAAGATAATTATTCTTTTGAATATCATTTGTGCATGTAAATAAAATGCAGCTTAATTTATTGACATACACATTAATATTCTATTGCAATAATAATAAGTAGCAGCTGCTAATAATACTGTACGCAACACTTTAATGAATGCTACCAATAAAGATCTATCCACAGTGCATTTCTCTTGCTCTGCTTCCTTTATGTTACATTATCACAATAAATATAATATTAAATATATTCGTATAAGCATACAGGACATTTGTATGACGCAAAAAGATACAATTTATATAATTATTTTAGAGAATATAAATTCTCTTATCAAAATAATTTCATAACAGAAACATTTTTATAAAACAGATCGCCTTACACATCTTAATGACAGTATAATTACAAATATTTCACACACACGTATGAAATATTTTTTGCAAATATTCCCATCTCATGTACTCCAGTATGGGCGCGATGTATAAATCGTCTATAGCATTCAATGTCAACTTGTTAATTGTTATTTTACAATGCAAATCAAACGTGAGATTTGAGATTAACGATTCTACGAGACTTACCGCAAGTAGATTCGCTTCAATCAAAGGCGAGAACGCCGGAAAATTTGAGAAATCATCCTCCTTAATGACATCGGAGGTATTCGCAAGAATCAGCTAGTGTCACAGAGCGCCATTTTTTTCGCGGCTCTCCTTCGAGCGACTGTCGCAGAGGTGCGAGGAGACCTCGACGAAGTCGACGACTGAGGTGCACGGACGGCGCGATGGACGAATCGTCGAGGATGTAAAAATATTACGCGTTTCCGTCGAAACTGCTAAAACATTCTCCGCTACGATGTTTCGCAGCCATCTTGAATCCATCAACGACACGAGCCTCTATAGGTCCATTTCACCTGACGTTTGCAATATTCGCGGAATCGCTTCGTCCTTGTTGCTCGCCGAAAATTAAATAAAAACAGACGATGCTTGCAAACATTGCGAATGACAAGTGGAATATCCTAGATCGAACATCGTCTCCTCATGGGCACGAAATGTACTGAACCGCGAGCATGCGCATCGAGTGTATAGTGTTTCCGACAGGGATTGTAATTTAATTCTAGAAACATTCATTGTTTTTATTTGTAACATTCTTTTAAAATTTATGTAAGATTTATTCCTTTTTTATTATTATTTTTATTATTATTTTAAGTTTATGTAAGATTTATTCCTTTCCTTTGCATTTTCTACACTCGGATTCTTCGCTCTCTTTCCCTCTCGATAACGTCCGAGTATATATTTATCTCATTTCAAGTGTAGAAAATTGTAGAAAGTGCGAGCGAAACGAATAGACCTATAAAGTTTAGGGAATTAGCAATTTAGTAACATGTAAGATAGAAATCTGCGGGCAAATCCCACGAGAACATCGTCGTTCGCGGAGACGAGAATAATCACGCTCTCCTAAAAGTTGGCTACCGTGTACGATCTCTGATAATCTTGCCAACGTCGCGACGCGTGTTCGATGACACGCATGCTGACGCATGCAAATGCGTGATCTCGGCGTCTCAGGGCGTGTACGCATCGCGGACGAAACATGATAACTTTGGCAATCGTCGAATATTAATTAGGTCGATTCGTCATCGTCACAGCTGACACGCGATCGCGTCGAAAAAACAATCGTCGGACCGTCGCGGATGAGCGCCGTCGTCCCTTGCATACGTGGCAGAGGCCGGCCGCCAATCGGAGGAGCCGCCGGCCGATAGGCGTGGCTTGCGGCGCCTAGTACAGCTCGGCTCTACGTCCGGCCGCCATAACGCCCCGAGGTATCGAGTCGCGCGCGTGTGATTCTCGCTCCGAGTCGTGCTCGCTCGCTCGTTCGTCTCGCGATTAGCCGTGCATCCGCAACGAGAGGATCGTAACGCGCGTTATTCCAGCCGACGATCGTCCCCGTCCGTGCAACGTGTCATCCAGCGCGTATCACTGCGTGCTCTGGAATCTACGAGAATAAACAGCCTCGGTAAGTGGTCGCCGAGACGGACACGGCGTGCCGGTCGCCGAAACACCGTTAAACGTGTTGACGCGACGATTCGCCGGTACCTGTCCTCGCGATTACATCGTCGATCAATTCTCGATGATGTGTCGATGACCCGCGCGCTCTGTCATCCATATGTCATCGTCCTGCTCCGAAATCTCGTACGGCCGTCCCCGTCTTATCGCCTCCGTTTTATCCCGCTCGTACGTATTCATCCCGTCGTCATGCTATTGGGACGTATCTCAAGGACAGATTCACCAGCGACCCGCGACTCGCGACCGATTTTTGTTTCAATTCTTAGCGAGGAATATTATTTATTGTTGGCGCTCGTTCTTGTTTTTCTTCAAAGTTTGTATATATTCATCACTCACACACAGTTAATTGCTTCTTTATTCTTCTGTTATTTATAATAGTTGAGTAAAGGGCACTTTTTCTCGCAAATAACGGTGATGTATTAGTTTGATAATTTATACGGAATTTTTAAACGGTGTATCGGAGAATATGTATAAGGAACAGACAATTGTGAAAAATATTATTTAAATTGAGTAATATTGATATGTAGAAATATCAAAAAATATTGTGAAAGAGAAAATTCTGGTATAATAAATATATATAAAGCATTAATTATAATCTAAATTACTTTATAAAAAATGTTGATGGATAAGATACGATTAATGTTTCGTAGATAAGACAGTCAAAAATGGACATCCAGACAGGCCTTGTGTATGTTGGTGTTGTTGTCATCTCAGCTGCAGTTATTGCTCTTATATCAATGTATGGTATAAAAGAGAAATCCTATGAAGAAGCAATCGCCGAACAGAGGAAGCTTCCTGATGATCTATTATCAAGTATGTTAATCTATATACTTTTATTTATAAAGTCAAATATATTTTCTTGATGAAACATTTTAATGAAATATAAAATAATTTGATCACAGAATAAAAAGTAAAGATTCATATAGATAGAAATAAATATAAGTAATATAAATAGATAAAATATTTAATTAATGAAATATTAAATGCTGGAAGAAAAAACATTTTTATTTTTTGTCTTATATTTTAAAAATCTTTCATTTCGGATTTGTAGATAAAAAGGATAGAAACAAAGAAAAGAAACATAAGAATAAGGCAGGGAAAAAAGCAAAAGAGAAGAAAGAAGAGAAAGATGACAAGGATGATAAGGATGAAAGAACAGAACATGTACAATTTGAAGAAACTCCCCAAATACTGCCTCCTGAACCACCAGTACAAGTAAGTTTGTAATTTATTAATTTATTATTGTTATTCATTAAAGACATTGTAATCAATCCATAAGAATTAGACAAAATTAATGGTATGGATTGTCACTGTTTAATATTATATAAATTAAAATTGATAGCACGAATCTATTTTTATTATTAGAAAAAATGCATATATTACATATTACATATACTATTTAATGTTTATAAATTTTTGTACTATCTACTATTAATATTTATAAATTTTATATTAAGCTCACATATATAGGCTCACATATTATGTATTGCAATAATTATGATTATTTGCTTAAATATAAGAGATATATGATGTAAAGCTGTAATATTCAAGATTTGAATATTATATATTTCATGCATGAAATACAATAACCTAGGTGTCACGTAATATGATACACCATTACTGTTGAAAAGAGATTTATGTAGGACTATGGGTTACATATTTTTATATCATATAATCTATGAGACATCTTCACATAAAATTGTCATAATTGTTACTATTTCATATTTAATTTTAACAGTCACATTTACATTATTTTCAAACTTCATATAACAATAAAAATTTTTGACATGGGGTACAAATTTATATAAGAAATAAAATAATTAAAACAATTTTTCATATCATTGTGTCATATTCATGCACATTATATATAAGAATATCTAAATAAATTTTAATATGTGTTAATTATACACAATAAGCATGAATATGGTACAATAATATGAAAATTTGTACAAGTTCTTGTGTACAATATGCATGTGACAATATGAGACAACAGCATGAAAATTGCATAAATTTTTTAATATTATATACATTATATATGTATAATAATGGGCATTACAATGAATAACTCACAGCAAAGAAATTCTTATAAGATAGCATAAATTTCTTCATATTTAAGGTTGTTTTATATCATATGATATGACATGGTAAAGTATCTCTTCATAATATAAATGGAGTCACTCACATTGTGCATCGTTACATAATGACAAATACATTTATATTTATAGAATAATATTTTGTCAAAATTATATTGTTAAATTATGTTGTTATATATGTTTACATTGTTAAATTATGTTGTTATCGTTTAATATGAATCAATATTAATAAACTTTGTTTTGAGTATGTTGCTTGATATTTGAGAAAATTTCTAAATTATAAGTTTTATTGGATTGTCTTACATTTCTTTTATTTTCTCCAATGAAAATTGTGATTTAATAAAGCCAATTAAAGAATCACATTTATTATATTACTATATTTTGCATATGTCACTTTTCTATTGCTACTTTCAATTGTTAATTTTCTTTAAACAATTTATAATAATTTTTGTTTTGCGAAATATCTTCTTTAATAGTAAAAATCTTTTTTAATTATTTTATCTTTTATAAAAAGTTTGTTTTTAATCAAAGTTTATTGCTTTTGTCAACGCTAACAAATTTATAAATGATGTATTGGTAAGTTATCTGAATATATATATATATATATATATATATATATATATATTCAGTTTGTATATATATATACTTTATTTATAAATGAGAGGTTATTATATCAAATTGTACATGAATTAAATATATTATTAAATTTTATAAATACAAATATATCATTAAATATTTCGAAAAAATTTAATTTGCTGATATAATTTTTCAAAAATATATTTCATATTAAGAATATTCTTTTCATTGGACTGTAGAATGTTGCCCCTCCCTATTTAATTATTTCTTATATGTGTCTCATTGATAAATAACTCTGAAAGTTCAAGATTATTCTCTAAAAATAACTTCATCACACATGCAACAGCATTCCAATGATATTGCTTCATTCTCTTTCTCTCTCTCTCTCTCTCTCTCTCTCTCTCTCTCTCTCTCTCTCTCTCTCTCTTTTTCTCTTTCTCTCTCTCTCTTTCTCTTTTTCTCGACCACCTTATCACTTAGATTACAAGAGCCAAACATGACAAATTTCTCTTTCCTAAATGACAAAATTAGATACTTTTGCCATGGAATTTTAATTATCTTTAATTATACAAATATCTTTTAGAATCTTTACATTACAACGTTTACATTAGACTTATATTTTATTTTAATTCTTTATAAAAAAATCAAAAATTTCAGGTTTATGTGTTCAACAAGAGGACAAAATAAACATAAGGTGAAAAACGACTTAATAAATCGTTAACAATAATTTATTATATATATATATATATATATATATATATATATATATATATTTATTTATTTATGATCAATTATTATATTAATTTTTAATATAATATTTATCAATATTTCGAAATAATTTAAATTAAATTCTACTTACACTATACTTATAAAACATAATATCATGATATAATATAGTTAATTGAGTTATTTATATATGCCCATTGTTACATAATACAACATGGAATTTTTCGAGCATGCTGCTTGATATTTCCTAACACATTGTTTTCTTGATCAAAATAATATGGGGACATTGTATATCTGCATTAAACTCTTAGGAAAATAATAAAGGCAATAAGAAGAAAGGAAAACTTGAAAAGATAAAACCAATTCTCGTAAATAAAGACGAGCCATTGGTCATTGTGACTGAATTGAATCCCTCACAACCTCCCTTGGCAGAGGCTAATCATTTTGACCTCATTCATCCAAAGGATGACCTTGAACTCGTACGAAGTCAAAGTGTGAGTGATCATCATTTGCACAATTTCTTGTATCGTGCATATTTAGCTATACTTTGTATTTTGTTTCATTTTATAATTTAATAGACATAAATATAATATTGGATTATTGAAAGAAAAGCAAACCTAACCATTTTATAAATTATTGATTAAAATTGTTTATAATATTATTATCATTAATAATTGTTTATAACATTATAACATTAATATTTCTCACACTGTGTGTATGTATATGTTTATTTCTTTCATTAACTTTCTTTGTTCCTATTTGAAAACAATTACTTATACATGGAAATATGTATATATTTTTTTTTTGAAGATTTTTATTATATTTTTTTCCATCACTGTGTGTATGCTTATGTATGTGTATGTGTGTGTATATTTTTATGTGTGCGTATTTATTTTTTTCATTAACTTCCTTTGTTCTTATTATTTGAGAAAATTATTTATGCATGAAAACATGTATGTACATATTTATTAAAGATTTACATATTTATTAAAGATTTTTTTAAGTGGTCATTAATAAGGGAAGTATATTAATTTGGAATTTATTATTATTATAATGGAATGTTAACAATCATGCTAAAGATGTTAATAAATGTTTTAGGTGATAACTATATGTTCTTTATATTGTTTTAGAATATTCTCTATCATTGGATATTAATATATTACATGTTTCAACTTTTTTCTGAAGTTTTTTTAATTTAATTATTTTGCAAGAATAATATAATATTTTTATAATATATATAATAATAACATATATCTGTTATAACACAGAGAGAGAATCTTCAACAGATTGCTCAAACG
The DNA here is from genome assembly GCF_003227725.1 of Camponotus floridanus. NCBI lineage: Eukaryota > Metazoa > Arthropoda > Insecta > Hymenoptera > Formicidae > Camponotus > Camponotus floridanus. The sequence goes on along the minus strand of NW_020229314.1, from coordinate 665,367 downwards.
GAGACAGCAGAGAAAGCCAATAAATCACCAAAGGATACGCCAACCAAATTGAAGAAAAATAACAAGGATACTGTAAAAAAAAAAGATGAAAACACTAAAGATGAGAAGCATGATTCTAACGCCCATCCTAATGCATTCTCTACTAATAAAGAAGCTGTAAAAGAAATAAAGGAGCAGCAGAAAGAGACTCCAGTTAAAGAAGTAAGGGAAGTTGTTAAAGAAGCCGTAGTTCAGCAATTATCAAACAAGGAACCCAAAAAGATGAAAAGAAAGAATGATATTTTATCTCAAATTGGTAAGTTGTATTGTTTGTAAAAAGTTAAATTATTTATATTATACTTTAATGCATTTTATTCTTTATATAAGATTTTTCTTGTTTTTATATTATATTCTGTTATTTTTAAGTCTCATACTTTTCTGTGCAGTCACACCTGCTTAAATCAATAATCCGTTTCAATAGTAAATGATAAAGCTATAATACCTTGAGGATGATCTAAATCTGTGTGTGTGTGTATGTTTCCTCATAGAGAGCAAATCAATATCTAACCTGATGTTACATTCTATAGTCTGCTATTTAATTGATTGGAAATACGACTTTACTTCTCTCTTCCTGTATCATAAAATTTGCGTGCACTTTCTTTCACAGTTTATATTATTTGATAATAATGTTTACACATACACATTCAAATATTTAATATATTCTTAATATATATTCGTATCTACGATTTATAATACATTTTATATGAAGAAACCCGATTATAAAACCTCAATTATTTGACATAAAAGTCGCTCTCATGAATTTTCTAAATAAATTATTTCATACTTAAAAAGTGTAAATTAAAATCCGATAAAGCTCGTGTAAAGTATGCGAAGAATCTACTCAAAGCAAAGCCAAGCAAATTCCTTTGAAGAGCTTTGGAATGTGGTTGAGGTAGGATCACTTCCCCCTCCACACTTAACATAGGTCAATGTCCGTGCGCTTAGTACCCTTAATACTGCAATACGAATAGTAAATCTTTAATATATTTCGCAAAGTAAATTGTAACAAAGTAATTTGTAACAATTGAAAAATTTTTCTACAGAGTTTCTGCAAATCTAAATACATAAAAGTTATATATTTGTATAAAAAATTGCATATAATATATGCGCGAAATATTTTTCTATAAAATTCATATTTAATATATATATATATATATATATATATATATATATATATAGTTTTTATAGCAAAGTATAAATTTGCAATGAAAAATTCAATATCATTAATTTTGATAACTTTTTTTTCTTTCTAGATGGAGATGCTGTTAATGTTGAATTATTGATGTTGTGTATCCAGAAAGCTGAACTTAGTCGATCTGAAATACAAATACTCACTAATCAACTCTTAAATAAGCAGCAAGATAATCCATTAGAGCATTCTGAATGGACGGAAGGTCGCGCTGATCCTGTTATTAAGCTGAAAAAACAATTGGCAGAGAAGGAAAAAGCCTTAGCTGACGAACATGAAGCGAGCGTGGGTGTCCAAAATAAATTAAAGGAATTGCGAGCTGAGTTTAATTCCGAGAGATCTAGATTTTTAGCGAACATTAAACAGCTAGAAGAATCGTTGAACACCAAAGTTACAGAGGCTCAGACATTGCATACTCGAATGCAACATATTTTGGAAAGTCATGCCGCGGAGAAGCAAGGTTTTTCTAGGCAACTTGAGCAACTGCAGGCTAAAGTGACTGAAGATGCCGCTATTATTCATAAATTACAAGAAGATCAAGGACAAACTCAAGGCCACCTACAACAAGAGTTGATGGCACAGCGTAAGCAAATGGAAGTGCAGTTTACTCAGATGCGCGACAACGAAAATGCATTGAAGACTCAGTTGACCCAGAAACATGTGGAAGTGCAGGAATTGCAAAACGAACTGCAAGCGACTTGTGAAAGCAGTACTGCAGAGATAGAAATGTTACGTCAACAAATAGGTATTATGCAAGGCCAATTGATGCACTCAGAAGGACAATTACAACACTTTAAGGAAACAAGCGATCGGTTACAAGACGTTGCCAGGCAACTTGAGGTGAGAGCCGCGATCTATAGTTAAGATTCAACAAATACTTATAAACTTGATTATTTTATATTAGCATTGGTTTTTTTTTATAACTTAGGAATCTCATCGTGCGAATGCTGACTTGGATCATAGATTGAAAAGTGCGCATCGACATGAACAGGAATTGCAGAAACAAGCAAATTCGCTGCAGGCCGAACTCAATCTCGCGAAAAGTGAAGCCAATGAAGCACCTACTTTAAAACTGGAACTTAACAAGACTCAGGCTGAATTGATAAAATTAAAGTCAGAATTGTCGGTTTCATTGAATGAAGCGAAATCAGAAGCAGCTGAAATATCAGCCTTAAAAACCGCATTGAATAACAAGGAGGACGAACTGAAAAAATCTCAGGACAAACTCAATGCCGTACTGAATGATTTGCAACAATCCAACGTGCAAGTCACGCATACGGAATCCAAATTCAATTCTATGCAGGAGGAAATAGAAATGATAAAGCTTGATTTTGACATCACAGAACATAATTTGAAAGAAGCGAAAAACAACGCGAACAAATATCAAAATGAGGTGCAAAGAATACAAGAAGTATTGGCAGGCGTACAGGCGGAATTGACTAACGCTCATGCTCAAATTAAAGAAACCAATGGAATAACAAGCGAATTGAAAGCTTTACAAATTGAAGTCAATAGACTACAGAACAGCGAGAAAAAGGCGGCAGACGCACAATTTCGAATTATGACACTAGAGGAAGAAAACGATAGATTACATATTGAGGTATTATTTACTCTTTTAATCTTTAAATCTTTTTTATACGTTTTATAAAACTGGTATTTAACATTTTACATATATTTATGTTTCTAAAGATATGAATATATATATATATATATATCCCTTATACACAGCTTGCAGATATCACAGAGAAACAAAAAGAACTTCAACAACAACATGAACAAGAAAAAATCCTTAAAAATATATTAGCCGTTACTACCGAGCCTCCACATGTTAATTCGTATGTATATGTGAATTTTTTAATTTAATATAATGCATATCTTATCACTATATACAAGGTGAAAATTACACGCAGTATTTCGGGAATAAATTCGGGAAAAGAAGGAAAAAAGCTATATAAACATAGATCCGGAAATAAGTCGTTTCCGAGTCATAGTCACTTTTATGTTAAAAAAATCATAATTTATAGTTAAAAAATTATAATTTTTAAATTTAAAATTTAAATTTAAAAAAAATTTTAATAAGAGGGATACTAAGCGGACTACAAATTAGAATGTTTTTAACATAAGTATAACTCAGAAACGACTTATTTTCAGACTTATGTTTATATAGTCTTTTTTCTTCTTTTTGTGTCCTGAATCACTTCCCGAAGTATTGCAGGCGATTTTGCACCTTGTGTGTGTGTGTGTGTGTGTGTGTGTGTGTGTGTGTGTGTGTGTGCGTGTGCGTGTGCGTGTGCGTGTGCGTGTGCGTGTGCGTGTGCGTGTGCGTGTGTGTGTGTGTGTGTGTGTGTGTGTGTGTGTGTATGTATGTATGTATGTAACACAGAATATATTATATTTTATTCAAATTAACTGATCTCTACAAAACATTTATTCTCTAAATATTCAGAGAAGAGAAAGCTTTACTGGAGTCATTAAAAACTGAGTTAACGCACAAGAAGGAAGAACTCAATAAAGTGAATGAACAGATACATTTATTAGAAAGTGATGCAAACAAACACCAACATTCTATTAGCCAACTAGAAGAAGCCTTAGAAGTCCAGAAATCCAAAAATAATGTAAGTACTTTGTTTATTGAATTAAAGTATTTTCTTATATTTTTATTTGATAAATTTTACGTTAAATTATATTTTTTCTATTGTATACTTATAATTTGAAACTAATTGCTATTTTTTCATAACATGCGAGTATACAAACTATATGTTCATTCTTTTTATTACTATATCAATTCCTTTTTTGATACAAGTTGAATGTTTTCATTTTTATCATATTGTTTTTGAATATAAAATATCATATTGTACACAATTATGTTATATAAAAATTATAATCTGTTAGTAGCATAAAATATTTATTCATTTATTATCTTTTTGTTTAATTTATTATTAGGAATTACGTACAAAGAACTGGAAAGTGATGGAAGCTCTTTCTGCTGCTGAATTGCGTGCCAAATCCAATGATGAAAAAAGAATCGAAGTAAGTTTTTTCTATAATACAAATTATTTCAATTAATAATTTTATACTTAAATATGAAAAATAAATAATTATTAATTATAGTAATTATTAAATATAAATTATTTGAAAAATAAATAATTATTAAATATAGATTTAATTTTAATTACAATAACATATATGATGATACATTAGAGAATTTAAATACATTTTTATCACTTTTCCCTAATTATTTTAATTGAATAGTAAACACTAATTAATGTAAATATATTCTTATTTATTGATACAAAAATATCAAATTATTTCTAGATAATAAATAATATTTCTTATATAATTTCTTTTTTATAATATTATTTATGTTCTCTTTTTTTAATCGTTTCTGATTTAAACAGGAAGCAACGCAAAAAGTAAAAGAAGAACAAGAAGAAATAACTAAAACTCTTCTACAGAGGATATTCCCAGAAATTAAAGTGTCTGAGAAAGCACATGAGCAATGGCTCAAAGTTTTCGAAGATAAAGTAGGTGCTATTCTGAATGAATTAAAACAGAAAAACACAGATCAAGCAAAACCAGATTTGGAAAGACAAAATAAAAATTTACAAAACATGGTTTCACATTATAAACAAATTATTGACGATACGGTGAGTTTTCTTTACCGAATATTATTTTTTTAAAATATATTACTCAAAAAAGATATATATATAATTAATGTTTATTTAAAATTTTACTTTTCTTTTTTAGGAAGGTATGCTTAACAAACTACAGAATTATGTAGAATCTGAAGAAACAAGATGGCAGTCGCAACTTCAGCAGAAGGAGAATGAAGTGACGAATCTTAGAGTAGAACTTAACAATTTGCAAACCAAATTAATATCAAACGAAGCGGTAAGAATTACAAAGATTTTTATTTTAAAGACAGAGATTTTGTAAAACTAATGTAGCAATATATTTCTTGTACTCTTATTTTTTTGTAGATCAAGCAGAGAGTGAAAGAGTTGGAAGATCATATAGAACAAAATCGCACTGAAATATTACTTAAAACCGAGCAAGAAACTACATCTATTGGGGAATTAGATGGTCATGAATTGGCCACTTTAGAACAATTACAAGAGGTAAAAGATAAACTTATCGCTAATACTTTATTACTTACATTTTTTTAATTTTATTTATTGAAATACACATGATATACATATAATACACAAGATATCGATGCTATTTATAATGCACTTTTCGTTATCGTTTAGGAGAAAGCACGGTTATCGCAGGAACTGGAAGTAGAATGCAATAAAAGGGCGACGTTAGATGCCGAAGTTACGAAATTACGTTCCCTTGTTGAAACTAGTGAAGCGAGTTTAGCATATGAGAAAGGTCTTGTCACTCAGCTTCAACAGGAAATGTCCCAACTTAAGGTATTTTTGTTTTTAAGATTATTTAATTTTCTTCTCATATATAACAAATGTTTAAAATTATATGGGAAAGTAATAATGTGAATAAATTAAATGAAAAATAAAATTTTTTTATCATTTCTAGAACGAAATTTGCGGCGGCTGTAGCAGCTCAGAACAGTCTATGCTGAACGGCCCACCTACATCAGATTCTCTTCAATCCAAGGTTGGTATCTATTAGTAAAAGTTTGACTCCTATTTATATGGTGCCTTCCTTATCAGAAATACTATATATACAGCTTTTATAACATGAAGAAAAAATTCATTTTCTACAACAATAATATAAAGTATATTTTACTATGCTGCAAAATGCTGATATGATATTTACTAATCACAAAAAACCTAATGCCGATTGCCAATTACTAATAAATAGCCGCCTGATTGTGATTGTTCTGCAGTATGCAAGTGTTATTGCAAAATTGATAAAATTCTTATAACATAAATGCATGATAAATTGTACTTTAATATGTATGTATTTTTACTCTTGATATGACATGAAACTGTATAATATAAATAACATTTTGAAAACGTTTTCAATTTTTTAAAAACAATTTTTCATTCTATCTTATTGATTTTATATTAATTGGAAGGGAATAAGAAGCTCAAACCTTAAGATCTTATTCTTACAATTTCTATGTAAAATTTTTATTTTATCAATTTTTCAGTAACATTACATATCATTATACATTATCATAAAAAAGAAAGGAATATCTTTCCCTATGCTAAATAAATGTGTACACATATATAAAATATGTGTATGAAATAAAGATAAAAGATCATTGTATCTTGTAAAATCTTGTAATTAATAATGCTTTAAAATCACATATATATTTATATTGATTGCAAATGTGAAATGCCATATTAGTGATTGTCTAGAATTTTATCTAAAATACATAATTTTGTAATAGAATCATATATTCCAGATATTCAGTTATAGATTTGTTTAGAAAGTGTTATTTCAGATATACATTTAAACTTGCTAGAAAAGTTTTGATTTAATTATCATTGATTATATATTCTAAGTCATAATTTTATATTATATATTTGGAACTATCTGGTCAACACAGTGATTAATTTGCTTGAGCCCTAAAATATATTAGGCAGAAATAAATATTATTTACATAATATAATAAGAAAGACGAGTTTTTTTATTCACTTTATAAATATTTATTTTAGGTATATTTTAATTGTGCGTATCTCTATTAGCAATTTGATTACTGTGTGTAAATTACAAGATTACTGATAATCTATGTATGGAACGGCAATTTTGCAAATTTTCATCAACGTGTTGTATTCGTTCTCATTTCCGAGTTGATAATTGCGATTTGGTAAATTGCCGTTTCCTTTAAATAGTTTGATAATATAATGGAATAATCTGGAATACAGCCTCCTCTAGACTCTGAAGCTCTGATAGCTGTATTAGAAAATACTCTGCTCAAGAATACAGAGTTTGCAAACTGTTCCATAACCAAGCCTGTCAATTTGGTCAGTCAGTCTGAACAAGAAATTGAGAACAACCCCCTTACTACAAAATACTCCTCCAAATCTTGTCATATGACAGATCACACACAGTCTAATTGGAATCCATTGATTGGCCAGCAACATAAAAAGCACAAGAAAAAGAGGAAGGTAAACTTATAAATCTGAGACGGAGAAGAAGTGTTACTGGCTCGATTACTGTAATAGGTGCACTTCAGTTGATTATTGAAATGTGAAATACATTTATTAGGGCTCGATATTACAAAGAATATTATCAAGTTTCTTCATATGAAGCATATGCATTTTTTATCTTTTGCAATATTTTTCTTAATATATTATGAAAATCATATGTTTTTTATTTCAACACTTACTGATTTTTTTTGTAATAAATCTTCAATTTTTAAAGACAGAAAAAAAAAGTTTATATATTTTTTGTATTGCGTATCTCAAACTTAGTTTATATATATTCTTGTATAATGTTATATATATATATATATATATATATATATATATATATATATCTTTTATGGTATATCTACTTATGGTATATCTTTTTATATGATACACATTTAAATAAGAAGAGATGTGATAAGAACTTAATATAAAAAATTAATATAAAAAATTTTATAAAAAACTTAATTATAAGCAATAATAAATGAAAATGTAAAGAATTTTGAAGAATATTTACTCTGTCATGTATGTGATCATACTTTAAAATACACATATATTATATATATTTATCTTTTGATAGATATTCTTTGTGATAATACTGAGTCCTTCGTATTATTTTCGTTTCTTTGCTATTATTGAAGTAATATTATTTTAGTAGCTTATATCTTAAAGTAATATTTTTTATGGTAGATTGATCTTGTATAGTCCAACATTTTTATTTTATTATTGTGGTTATTAGTAAAAAAGAGTAAAACATATATATTCAAGTAGCATGTGATTTGAAAAGTAATTGTAAAACAATGTAGATAAAAATTTGATTTTGTAAACTTTATTGTTTATCTTGCTTTTTATTATAAAAAATAATATACATAGTACATTAATGTCGTTTGTACAAAATGTACTGCACTTAAATTTCCGCTAAAATTTTTTCATGCCAAAATATTTTTCTTTATTATGTTATCTCCAGAAACAGATAGTATTTATCTTTTGCAATCCACTAGATACAATCGCGTAATTGATTAAATAATGATAAACTTTTTTATGCAAAATGCATAAAAAATAACAAGATGGATATTATATTATACACAATATTTCTATATATCTCTCTAAAAATGACACATATTATATATATATATATATATATATATATATATATATATTTATATATATGTATGTATGTATATGTATAATGATACACACACATACACATTAGACAATGTTGAAACAAATGTTTAGGAACGTTTGATATTTTCCGTGTTTTAAGCGATGGAAGAATTCAATTTTTAATTAAGATATATTATAATGTAACACTGTAAGCATATGAAATTATTTTTTAGTCAGAATATGGGGGCTATTCTTTCCCTAAGTCTGATAGTATAAAAATTGGAATTCGTTTAACAGTAATCTTTGTCCCAGTGTTTGTTTAATATAAAAAATTTATTAATATTTGTATATATACAATATTGTTGATACACTTAACAATCACAGATTACCGTACAATTGTTACGATTCATAAAAAGATAGTCTTGTTGTTCAAATACTTGCTCTGTGATCAATAACAATTTAACTGTTTTGATTGTTTCGACAGTCCACTAAGAAAACCATGGCAAAACGGCGCAGATTCGCAGGTATGCAAATCTAAAGACGAGATATTGAGATGTTTTCTCCTAGCCTTTCAAAAAATTTTAATAGTAGATTATTGCTAGAACAATTCATGTCAGGTTTTATCATAATTTATTTTACAAATTTAGTTTCTCATCTTACATATATTCTGTTGTGGCATTAAATTGTTATAATCGTATTCATAAACGCATATATTTTCAATTCTTATATTTGTATATTATTGTTTTATCTTTTTTTATATAAAATTTAAATTTTAAATATAACGAAAAATATTTCTAGTAGTTTTTGAGATAAATTAATGTTTTACGAAATGTCATAATTTTCTGAATTCCAATTTTTCTCATACACAAATAAAACTTAGTGATTATACTATTACGACTTAATAAATCATAAAAATTCTGAAAATGTATATATAAAAAATGTATATTAAAAAATATACTTTATTGGTATACTTTTTATACCATATAAGAATGAAAGCTAAAAAATCTTTTAATATATCACACAATAAACATATAAGCCATATTAATACTGTTAATTTATATTTATTATTTTGGAATATATATATATATATATATATATATATATATTTTTTTGTATGAGCTTTTTTGGTACTTTGTGTTCGTGAGATATGATCTTATATAACTTATCTCTAATAAATTATGAAATAAATTTTTTTATTTTTTTTTACATTTTTAAAATTTTTTCTATTTATATTTATGATGCAAATACAGTATCTTATATTTTCAATTGTACATAATTATTTAAAATTGTATGAAATATATTAATTATATTTAATATTATTAGTTGCTTATAATCTTTTTGTGCTATGTGTTTTCATTTATATTTATATATTTCATAAACAAATTTTACAATGACTATTGTTGGCTTTATATTTTATTTTGTGATTATATTATTATATGAATATCTTTTTGCATCTTGCGTATCTTAGCACACAATATGGCTAGAAAAATAATTTCTATTCCCATCTTTAATTTCTGCCGATTACGAAACTGGCTGTGAAATTCACATATAATTCATGATAATATATCATAATTTCTAAAATCAGGAAAATAGTTGATACATTTTATTTTTATAAAATACATAATACATAAAGTTACATCGTGATCAATAAATTAAGAAATATGTTTAAAAAAAAATCACAAAAATATGTAACATGTTCAGAATTGTACATTGTTGCGTCATTTTTATCAGCACAAACACTGGGGTAAAGGGTACACTGCGCGAAAAAGAGAAAAGAGCGACGTGTTTACTAATCATTGTAACAATCAATAATTATTTTTCGTAGCGATATTTATCATACTTTGATTTTATATATTGCTTTTTATTTTATTTTCTTTTTTTTGCTAATTTTATATGAATTTAAAGTACTAACAAGATAAGAGAATAACTTTATAAATTATATAAATGTGTTTATCTTTCTCAAGTTACACGCTTTATATATATATATATATTTTTTTTTTAATTGAAATAATTTTTGTTGTCTAGTATTAATGTATCGCATGAAAAGTAAAAAAGCGATGAAGATTAGAATTTTTGTAGAAAGCTGCGTATGTGTATTGTTATTATTGTTAGTAACTTTTTGCAAAAATTTTTATCGCTTTATCGCTATTTTTATGTGTAATTTTTAGTGCAAAACCTCGAATACAATCGAATATAAAATAACATATACATATATCCAGAAAAAAAAGTCCATGTCTATTTATAAAATATATAAAAAAAGTGAAATTATATACAGTCTTATATGATTATATATAATATCACATATGATTTTATCAGAGCATACGTTTTTGTATATGTTTAGATATGATGTCCATTTCTGACCATTTCTGATCATAAAAAATGATATTAGATACCTCACGTCATTTTGTACAATCAGACAGTCAGATACTAATATCATATCTAAGCATGTATAATTAGATATTGACAAAATCCATATATGGACTTTTTTTCCCGGGTATAGACTAAGTATTCTAATAATTTTAGTTTTTGAATAATTTTCTTGTTGCTTTTTTATTATTTATTGATTTATTTATTTAGTATGTGTGTTAATGCATATCGTATATAATTTTATATTATTTATCTATTTAATATTTTATTACAGATATTGCATGCATGTTTTTCCCAAATTGCTTTTTGCCGTAAAATAAGATTTTTTAAATATGTATGCCGTGTATAATTGATGTAGCACAATTTAAAAGCCTGTAGATTTTATTAGTTTTTTTAGCTTTTATTAGCTTTGTTCTAGGTATGAAGATGACACAAGGAGTCTTTTTATTAATAAGAAATACTTAATAAATCGGTGTAATATATTTCTTATTAATAATCAATGTTGTTATGCGTAATCTTTCACAGATTTTCATTTGTTCTTCCTCTGATTTCTTCATCAAATAGTAGATATTTAAATTTTATGATTTCATTGATATGCAATATTTTTATTTGATTATTGATTTGATATTTATTATTTGCATAATATTCATCAATTTTATACGACGGAAGAACAAGTATAGAATATTATTTTATATACATTAGTGCATTATCAATTTTACACAATTAAAAGATACACATAATCATTCTATTAATGTACTCTTTCAGGGTGGTTCAGGAAAAAAATAACTTCGAAAAATAAACTGCGCTAGTGCAGTGCGAGTACTGACGGTTAAAAAGATGGGATGCGGCACTGCTATATAGGTATAAATAGCATACTTTGCTACTCAGAAGACTAAATATGAAAATATTACGGATAATGTTTATTGTAAAAAAATACAAAATATCATATTTTATTATGTGGAGAAAACTATAGATAATTAAACTCGTAGTGATTATAAATGGAAAATCTTGAGATACTGGCGCATGTGATGGTTATATAATTTATAGTTATAAATAGCTATACAATAATACACACAAATGTAAAGATTGTCAAAATTGTGCGTTACGAATTGCCGATATTAATTGTTTATAGAGAGAAAGAGAGAGAGATTCTATAAACTGTAACAACTAATAAATTTTAATTCTGTTATGCGAGACGCATAAGAACATAACACTCATAGAATGTTCTTACAATTCGAGAAAAATTGTATAAAATTGATTAATTAATATAATTCCATGACTTCATATTGCATATTATGATATTGATTTTGATATTATTTCTGAGTCACGTACTCTGATCAGTCTTTGACGAATTTTTTTTCTTCTTTTATTATTAGACGTATATATGGACCAGAAATAATAAATATGTATGTATGTATATATATATATATATATATATATATATATATATACACACAAATGTATATATATACACACATATATATGCATAATATCATATAAAATATATACGGCATTTTGTTTTCGATAGCGAACACAATACATCAGATTTACAAAACAATCTTCATGTTGTTAATTCCATTGTATACTTACAAGTTCAAATTTATTAATCGATTCACGTGCAATAATGTAAGGAGTTTGCGTGAACGACGCGATTCTATATATACAAAAATTAACGGAAATTATAATTGCGCCCAATGATTGTACTAAACTAGGCATACACAAGATGGATTTTCGTATAATTCACATAAACATTTAGTATAACATTTAACATGTTTGAAAACAAATGATTCTATTATGGACATTTATGAAAATGATCTGTATCCCCTATAAGCACACAATTTTCCTAGGATATTGTATAAATATTATTAACTGTTAATAATATTTATACAATATTTTAGGAATATTGTGTCTTATAGGGTCGTTATTTATATTCATATTTAATTACGTTCTGTTTATTATAAATCAGTCGAACTGTTTTATATTGTTGCAAAATGGTAATATTAGATCTCCTGAAAAACAATTTTTTTAAACAATTACTTGCATGAATGTTTAAAATATTGTATTAGACATTAATATTGTGTACACTTAAAGAGTTCTTTGTTCATCTGTATAATCGAATGGTCGCATAAAGAAATAGAATTTACCGTACTGATTTTTGTAAGAGAGGCATGTATGTTTAGTACACCGCGTACTTATTTACCGTTTTGTATCTAGAAGGCATATTCATAGTTAATAAAAGTTTACTGTTTTACTTGTTGCTGTATGCTATTATAACAAATCTTGAAGATTTCATTTATTTGAAAGAAATCAATCTATGATCGGCTTGCAAAAAAAACAAGAAAGTGGTACACACAAAAGTTACATACATGCACTATTTTTTTATGACTTCATCGCTATCCAAATTGAGGCATTTGTCATAGTGTGGCATAAACTTTTGTATGCTTAAGTACAGTACCGATAAACAGATACAATGTCCGAGTTGAGTGATCGAACTCCATGAGACTGTTCCAGAAATTCTGATAAGTTTTTTGACTATTCATAATTTGGATCTTGTATCGAATGACTTCCATCTGTTTACACGCATGGAAGTATGAATAGGAATGCTACGATTCAAGAATAACGAGAAGTTGATGAGCAATGCTAAGAGTTGACTAGGATTCCAGTTTCGTGGCACTTTACTTTCATGAAGACATACAAAAGATTGTGCCACACTATAACAAGTACTTTCACTAGATTTAACTGGTGATTATGTCAAAAAATAATGTTGTATTTATGTAAGTAATCTTTCTGTAAAACAAAATGTTTTTCCTATTTCACCTTTACAAACCTATCAGAGATTGATTTCTGAATATCCCTCGTATTAATACATAATGCTTAATACATATACTTTTTTAAATAAATATTTATTGATATAGTCATATTGATATATATACACACACACACACACACACACACACACACACACACACACACACACACACACACACATACATACATACATACATATCATAATTAAAATATACATTTTTTAAGATATAACGACTAATTTTAAACAATTTTATATATTTAAAAATTATTTCAGATCAAATAAGATCTTCAACTTTTCTTAAGACTTACACATTAATAAATTATTTTAAACTAACGGTGTTTAATAATACAGGACATTCTAACTACTAATTGTAAGTATTACATATAATATTGCTTTTTTCGCAATATTATATATAATAGATATTTAACAAATTTGCTTTTAGTCAATATTTGTATATCGATTTTTATTGCTTTGTTTTTATTTTGTTTGTAACGAACAATTGGATTCAACTATGTGTGCGATGCTTTGCTACAGAGTGAATTCATTAGACAATGCACTATTAGTTATGGCCATCCAACCATTCGTTAAAAGCTGGGTATTATTAAAAGTTGCTCAAAAGTGTTATATATGTACATATATACTTACAGCTCTACATGATATAAACAATACATGAAATAAAGTTATAACACTTCTCTTGTAAGTCTTACATAGTAAAATAAGAAAAGAAGTTAAAAAATTATATAAAAAATTTGTGAAAAGTGCAACATATATTGTTTATACTTATTCTATTCAAAAGTAAAAATACAAATATGCAAAGCATAAGAAATAACAAAATTGTTTTTTTCAGCAATAATAGTTGAAAAACTATATTTTAATATCACAAATCAGTTTTCCTTGTTTGACAATTCATTTCTTTTTCTTTAATTCAACATTGTTTGCAGAAATCCGAGAATATAACTACCTAAATCTTCATCTTGATTAGTCCACGAAACATAAACACTCTTTTGATCATCATCATCTCCTTCTACTTTCACCAAAACAGACTCAACTGATATAGAGCCGTCTGTCAATTGGACTGTCCATCCTGATAATCTCTCTTTTAGCGGTTGCAACAATTTTAAGGTAGTGGCATGCGCTGGACCAGGATCTCTTACTTGTACAGTAGATGTAAATCTCACTACATGTTTAGTAATACCTGCAGCCTTTGCAACCTAACAAAGTACAGAAGCAATTTACTTGTGCAAATAACAAATACATGAAAATTAAAGTAAAGATCGCAACGATAGAAATCAAATTAAAAATAATATAAAAGCCAATGTTCAAAACAGCGTGTGATTGTATATTAGAATGTTAAAATGCAATTTACATTGAATACAAATAGTAAACCATACGTTTTGATCTGATGCTTGGTGATTCTCCAAAAATAGATATTGGAATACTTTACATAAATAAAATAATTGTTTTATATTCCATATATTAAATTGAATATAAAACAATTATTATTTTATAAATAAAAGAAAAATGTTTATCATTTATCAGATTACCTCATCCGCGTCTACGAGACAAACACCATCTTCTCTCAACATTAAAACACTGTGAAGCAATCTCCGCCTCTTCGGATCTGGCGGTAAAGCCGAATATCTTTTCGCTTCGGCCTTCAACAATGCTAAAGAAGCATCCACGGGAACCTTGGAGGTAGTTGTAATGACGCAAGTTTCGCCATTCGCGGGATTATAACAGCTGACACCGAATTCCTGTTTAATCTTCTCCTTCAAGTATTCCATCTTGGCGAATTCCCCATGTACCAGCATAACGTTTTTTGGTTCGCAATACTGTATCAGTTGCATTATCCCCTTCGCATCGGCGTGAGCGGAGAAGGACATGTATTCTACGGCCATTTTTACTTCCACGATCTGTCGATTCTCAAACTCTATTCTGCGCGTGCCGTTCAAGACCTTATGACCCACGGTGCCTTGCACGCAGAAACCCGGCATGATAACCATATTGGCCTCGTTAGGCGCCCATTTCTTAAATATCTGTAGAGATAGACCGGCGTGTAACATTCCCGGCGTGGCAAACACCACCATCGCACCTGGATTATCGATATACGCTTTATCGAACGGTTTTATATGCTTAAATTCAAACATATTTCTTTGTACAAACGTTTTCTTTATTTTCTGATTAGTCCAGGTGATAAACATTTTATAATAATTATTAGCCTTCTCGGTCAAACCGAGTGCAAAGTAAACGGGCACTTTTAAATTCATTCTCTCCCAATATGTTTCCAAAAGTATACATAATTCTTGGGCGCGACCGAGAGCAAATACAGGGATCAGCACTTTACCGCCTTTGTCAATGCACTCGTGGACCTAAAATATACGCAAAATCATATAAGAGAGCTGATCAGCTAAATCATCATTGCATAATAATAAATCAAAGTCAAAACGTACTTTTTTAAGGAAATCTCTTTCCCTGCATCTTTTAGAATCCCTAATCGTAGTTGCATACGTCGATTCTGATATCAATAAATCTGGTCTACATTTATCTATCCACGCGGCACCCAAATGTCGATCTGGCGTCATATTATAGTCTCCCGTGTAAACGATAGATTGCGAGCCCACGCGAATCCAAAACATAGCTGCTCCGAGCACGTGTCCAGCATAGTATGCCTTTATTTCCAATTCCGGATCGACCATTACAGACTGATGAAGCGTAACAGCGACGACTTTCTTCATGCAATCTTTTATCATTTGCGATGTGAAAAAATTGCTTTCACCTTTACGTTCGACCGCGACCTTTCTCATATCTTCCAGCAAGATTGGCGCAATAGCCTTAGTCGGATGTGTCATGTAAATTGGTCCAGTATAGCCTACCTATGGAGAGTGGACATAAATATTCAAGAGAACATAAAATAAAAGAAGTTTGCTTAGAAGAGCTTTTGTATTTATATGATTACCATCTCCGTAAAATATGGAAGGGCGCCGCAATGATCCAAGTGAAAATGAGAGATAATGACACAATCAATGTAATTGGTGGCAGGTCCTTCCGCAACTATGTAAGAAAAATCAGGGAAGCGTCTCTCATCGTTGAATCCCATGTGCATTCCACAATCTAACATAATGTTTTTACCACCCATTGAAACAAGAATACAGCTACGCCCAACATCTTGTCCAGCACCGAGTGGTGTAATTTTTATATCTGGCATTTTTCTGTAAAAAACAATTACAAATTTAATAACGTACTTACTTATACTTATGAAAAATTGGATGATCAACCACCATGGAGAAAAAATTAAGAGATTTATATTAAATAAATACATCATATATCAATATATTTCTTATATATAAAAAAAAATTTGCTACAAATATATATAAATGCATCTTTTGTATTTTAGAAACTAGAAAAATAACTTGTTCTTAAAATAAATACATATTATATTAACACAAAACAAACGTATTGACATTATTATATTATTTAGAAATATCAATAGTTGATTAATCTAGATTAACAATTTTTATCATTCTTTAAATTACAATCATTGTTGTAAAATATAAGTAAAAAGATTAGGTTATAAAGTTTATTAGAAATGAGAGAATGCACTGGTTGGTAAACATAAATAAAATGTACATAGATAATAATATAAAATTAATGAACAATAAGTAGAGATTAATATAAATATATATTAAAAATTTCTTACACGGTTTTTTCAAAAATTGTTATACAAAAACTTGTAAACAAATATCTTCTTTTCTTTATATACAATATAATCAAGCGTAGTACATCCTTATTAATCACTGAACTTTATATGCAATTCTAAAACTGATTAAAACTTGAAAAAATTAATCGAGAGAGAAATCTCTAAGCATTATCTCTCTCTCAAAATAGAATTACAGCAAAAACAATTTTCTTTTTCCATTTTATTCTAATCCAGGAATTTTACACTGAACCGTGTTCCGAAATTACTGCCAGTTTAAAGCCCGTGTCACACTACGTATTGCGGATCGCGGATCAGAATTCAACCAATCAAGATGAGGCCTCATTGACCAATCAGAGCCATTCTTCTGAAGAATGTATGGTTACATGGCTGTGATTGGTCAATGACGTCTAGTAAACTATTTCGAGTTAGAAACCCTCTAATAAGAGACTGGCCATCAGATAGAGTGAGAGCATATTGGCCGGTATTCATAGTCCGGTCTTACATTTAAGATCATCTTAAAAACTCATTCAACTAATCAAATAGATCTGTTAGATCTGTCATATCTTTATGAGATTTAATAACATACAAAATTAAATTTTAAAATTTTTCTAAATAATATGTCAAAATAATTTTTCACATTCACTATTTAAATAAAAGAAAATTTATCATTATAATTTTATATCATTATAATTATTATTATTTATAATATTAATATTTTAATTTAAATAAAATTTATTATTATAATTTATATAATATTTCTTATATATTATCTATATAAATAATATTGATTATCTATTTATAATATATATAAATATATTATAAATAATTATAATATTTAATATTAATAAATATCACTTATATTCAAAATAGGATTATTAAAATTTGAATATGAGCGGGAGTTGCATAAAAATGGCGGACAAATCAAAAGTGGCCCTCTTATTAGAGAGTCTCTATCCCGGGTCGGTCAAACCCGACCATTCGAAAACGCCATGACAGTGATATGGCTCTAACGTTGATGTGTTTTGATGTTTTGAGGCTTTACTTAACGTGTATAAAATGAGTTATACGGCAGAAGAATATACAGATATGATCATCTGTTACGGGATGGCCGGAGAAAATACCCGTGCAGCAGTGCGTTTGTACGCAAAACGATTTCCCAATCGTGAGCGGCATCCGGCAACCGACACCTTAATGAGGTGTATGCAACGAGCGAGAGAAACAGGACTTCTTTTGACGAGACAACAACCTAATGCATTGTTACAACGTGACGTGCGTATCGACGAAAAAGTTCTGCGAGCGCTTGAAAAGAAACCAAGGAATGTATGCCATATAGCTCGTGCACTCGGTATATCGCGATCCACGGTATATCGCATTTTAGAAGAGAACGAATTGCATCCAGCAACGTCAGATTCCGACTCCGAGTAGCATGCGGTAGTATAACGCATACAAGCATCTACCGTGTGAGAAAATAATTTTTTGACTTCTTCCCTCAAGTAATTATGAGTCAAAATTTCTGAACTGACGATCTTAATTATCAATCGTCTTTTATAAATTATTGTACATACATTATTATACATTATATCTTTTATACTATTCTATATAATATTACATACAGAAATTTAGTATTACATATAAATAAAGTATTATTCTTCAGAGAAATCATTGTGACCCATGACGTTTAATAACCCATCTCGGCAGCGATCAACCGTATTAAAGATCCTATAATAAGTATCGGGTGATTGGCTACATTCAGCGGACTCGATCGCTAAGTAGCAATCGTGATTGGTTTCTACTTTCAGGACTGACCAATCAGCATCGAACTACGTCAACAAAATCTAGTAATATTGCCCAACTGTTGAATCCGTTGAACGCGGCCATTGACCTTCACAATCTTTCCAACAAAAAATACACATAAAAACTTACTGTCACGCGATTGGCTGTCAAATAGAAAAATTTTCGGAACTTTAAAAACTCTCTATTCGATAACCAATTGCGTGTTTACCTGTGTTTTCTTGCCAGAAAGTTACCATCATCACGAAAATGCACACGTATCAGGATTCTGCGATTGGACGAACAAAGAGCGATGCGCCGAATGAGGAACATGTGTGTGGCACTAGCGTCTATAGGTGCCACGGTACAAGTTTTATTGGAATCTGACGCGTAAACACGGTGACAAGTGGAAGAGAGAGAAAAGGTGGGAAAGGGGAAAGGAGAAAGCGGAGGAGGAAAATTTCTCGAGAGATCCTGCGATCTCGGAAACAGCTGTATGCTTCTATGGAGAGACGCAGCGTACACGGGATTATATCACGCGATTCTTCGCATTCCCCACGCGATCCTCGCGCGCTCGCGTTGTTATCGATCATCCCGTGTGCGTGTTTATACTTCTCCCTCCTCTTCTGGTTGCCATGTCTAGTCGCGAACCAGTAGCGGGTCGTGACGTACCACGTGATCGCACAGTTTACAAACGGCCGTTGTGATAAACTGCTGAGAACGCGATACTAGTACAAGTACGCAGTGCGCGCGCGTTGTACGTACGTACGTAGAATCTTTGTGCGGAAGGCGAGAAAAAAGGAAAGGGATAGAGAACCCCGCGTACGACTTCCTCGAGACGCTTGTGGTAAGACACCCCTTCGCAGAATTGTCGATCGCAGATCGTAATTATCACTTTACCGTAAATCTTTAAAATATGGCGCCATAAGTCAGCAAAGTGTGCGTAAAATTATATTCCTCTTCGAAGAAATGTCACGTTTCTCGGTCGTCTAATTCGTGGTTGTCATTGTGAAAATTTTACGTTAAATTAAAGGAACATTTTCTATTTATACGTTTAAACTGTTTTTAAAGGACAATGTAGTTTAATTAGATTTATTTTTTTTAGATTAGTATAAATGTTTTAAATTTATGATAAATATAAAGCGATTTTTGTAAATTACTTTTCTTCATGGAAATTTTAAAATCGACTTCGTGTCTCAATTTGCAAATTTTTAAACTTGAATACAATTTTGTAAAAATAGAATAGTTAAATATGCAAAGACATTGTCTTAAATTATTATTGTCTTTCATTATATTTATATATGCATATTCATAAGGAACATGGATGATGATATGATGGGTCAATGGAATGTTATCCACATGGTTCAAGAATAAAAATATGAAGAGTAGCGGACAGAAAGAAGAACCTGAAGATAAAAGAAAGTATGTTTTCTTCTCGGATCCAGATGTTGTTGCTAAACGTGCCGAAACTTCTGCCATTGTGAGTGACTTTTGTTATTTTTTTTCTCTTATATGTACATGTTAAATTTTATAAACAGTTTTTTTTATTTCAGACAGCACAAATTAAATTAGATTTGGAAACACAACGGCAAACTATTGAAAATCAATTAACCCATTTACAAACTTCTGCATTTGACTTAAAGAGTTTGGAAAATTTGTTATCGTATCATCCTGTACAGCCATATCCTTTTCCATTTATTAGCGCGGTGAAACGGAAACTTGCTTTAGGAGATTGTATTAACACTGGCTCAAAAGCATACGATCCAAATTCTCAAGCAAAAAGTTTGACTTCTTCAGTGTTAAAAGCAAAAGGTACACAGAATTTGTGTCAAATTGTACAGAAAATGGATTATATCAAACCACTGAAAGTTCCAGATTTGAAAATTTCTCCAAAAACATTGGATTTCTCCAGTAGAGATAACTCTGTTTCAAAGGAACTGCCTTCAACAAAGTCTGAAATAATTGCAAAAGAATTTGCACATGATAGATCTGACAGAACACTAAGAACTGGTGATAAAGTACAAAGAAAATTAGATTTTTTCTTTCCAGATGGATCATCAATTATTAATTGCGAAAACATAGAACCATTGAAAGCACCAAATGTATCCATAGCATCTAATTTATGCAAAAAGAAGGATCATGTTAGAGATAGTTCCAGGGAAAAGGAAAATAAATCCAAAAGGATGAAAAAAGACGATTCTTTGTGTGCAAAGAGAGATGAATCTGTGCGAGAGCATACAAAACGCAGTCGAAGTCCAAGACATATTTCCAGAAAAGATACAAGCAATATAAGTAATGTAAGATTGCAAAATGATAAATCATTTCATGCTACAAAAAATAATGATTTTCTGTCGATGAAATTAAAAGACAAAAATGCTTTAATTTCCACTGTTAAAAAGGATAATGATAAAAGACAAAAGTTCTTTAATGCGCAGTCTGTGGAGTTAAAAGATAATTCTGTAGACTCCATTGGTCGAGTATCAAGCAGTGAACCACTGGTCATTTCGTCAGATAAAGTTACATTGAGAGACAATAACAATAGTGTTTCATGTAACAATACTGAAACTAAATCTAAAGATATTTGTCATATGATGCAAAGATCTGAGATAGAAAACTTGAAATCAGATTCAGATATATCTAATCATTCATTTGATTTAGATAATAGACAATTAAAGGAAGATAAATCAAATAGTATCTATAAGGAGCAATTAAAGAGAGTATTTGATAAAAATAAAATTTTGAGTAGCAGACTTGATGGAAAACAACATAACATTAATTCGGAACAATCAGAGGACATTGGATCCATGTCTGATACAAATAGTTCTAAGAATTGTGTTTATCATATAAATTCTATGCCACCAAAAAATAAGGATCTCGAAATGGTTTCAGAAATTAAACAGAACATTAATTTTGCTAGATCAATTAAAACTGATGAGCTTAAATATACGGAACATTCTGAGGCACACCTCACAAGCACAAGTACTAAAAAGAATGAGGAATCATATTCTCAGAGTGTTGGTACAAGTAAAGAAACAACTACTAATGATGATTCGAATAATGTAGATGTTAGTAGTACATTGCCAGAAGCATTATTCGATCCTAGAAGAATCTCTTTTAGGGACAGCTATTCCCAACAAGAATTTAATGATTTAATTACACCAGAAAAAATAAATCTTGTCAAAACTAAACGAAGAAGAAATTTGATACCAAGTAGTGATTCAGAAGTAGATGCAAGATGTCCAAAGTATAAGCCAACAGTAAAATCTGAGAAGGAACAAGAGGAAGGACAATTGGTAAGTATATAAATGCATATTATATATCTATTCTTATATATAATCATAATAATAATGTATTTTTAATGAGGTAAAAGTATATTTAAAAAAATTTTAGATGCATCCAAAAGCTTTACATAAGCAATTTCAAGCAGAATTGCAGCTTTACGAAACTTTCAACGAGTCTCTTAGGCAAGTCATAGATGTTGAAAAATGTTTATACAATACTAAATGCGAACAAGAAAAAAAGAATTTGCAAAAAAATGAAGAATTAGAAGAAATCATTGAAGATGGATGTACAGTTGCTGCAGTTGACAGTAATATTGTTGAAAAAGGTAAACTATTTTTATTAGTACAATTATTCGTTCAAGAATATAATTAGAGAACTTAATAAATATCGGAAATATTTTTATGACAGCAAGAAATTTGATTGACTATTCGAAAAAAAATGTTAGCGACATATGGAGACCAAGCGACGAAGCACATTTTATTGGAAAGTATTATGTTCCAACAAACCAAACTAATGTCGTCGAATCAGCGATTATTAATTATGGAAATAAAGCGGCGGTCAAAGTAACGGAAGTACAAGCTAAAACAGTGCACGATATAGCGACTCAAACGAAACAAAAAAACACGCAGAACAAATTATCGGAAATGATTGAAAAGTTATATGAACAATCGTCTTCGGTCGAAAATGATATTGCCGAACACTCTTTAAATTCAATTGAGCAATTCGAGAATTTAGACCAAATAGAAGATATATCAGTACCAAGCAGAATAAGAACCATGTCGGAGATTAGTTTACATGAAACTACCTCGTCGATAAAAACGGAAACTGGGACTGAAATTAGTATTTCAACCCGAGATGTAACGTTTTCAATTAATCAATATTTGGATTTAGAGGTAATTATATTTTATTTTATATTTTTATTTTATATTTTATATATGTATATACACATTTCTAACTATATACATATTAATTGAGTATTCAATTATTTTTTTCTTTTTTTTTTTTAGATAGAACAGCTTATAAGAGATGAGAATCATCGATGCAATAAAATGGAAGAGTTATTAAAATCTCGAGAAAAAACATTGAGCGACAAAACTAAAAAATTGATACAATTAGAAGAACAGAAACGTGCGTTAAGAGATACGGGACAAGACAGTCGTTCCGTAAAAAAGAAACAGAGAGCTCTACTTTTAAAATTGCAACAAGAAGCGGAATATCTTTGCAAGTAAGTGATATTTGCATAATTCTACATTACGTGTAAATATATTTGTACTAAAATATATTATTTATTAATAGAATAAAAAAATTGCACCAACAAGCAAGCCAGGAACGAATGGATATGTTACGAAAACAAAGAAATATGTTTAATCCAGAAATGTCGACGAGAAATATTTTAACGAAATTAAAAAGGAGTGCCGATAGTCAATCACCGAGAAGATTATCAGGTCCTATGAAGGGTTACGACATACGCAGTAATAGTTCCAGGAGCTCTGTGATTGAATCGGATAAATCTCAACATGATTACTCTAATATAGAACCACAACAAGGATCCGAGAGTGACGTACACTCGATCAAGTTTGACTTAATCAAATCCGACGACGCTAAAAATAAAGAATTACGAGAAAAGGATCCCATGTCACCGAAAAGAAGCGATATATCGATGCACGAGTTAAGGTCTCGAAAATATGAAGAAAAAATGCCCAGAGCGGATATTTTGCAGCGGAAGCAAAATCAGCGTAACATGGAGTCGAAACGAATTCAAGGCCATCCTATGAACATAAAACGTCTTTTGGAAAATCAGGAATCATCGATTGGAACGTCGAAATTAGAATTAATAAATGCGTCAGTACTTGAAAAATCCGAATCCGATACGATAGTAGAAGAATTGTCTAAGAAATCGAAAACGTCACAAGCAGTAGATCTTTCTATGCAAACTGCGACCATCGTGAAAGAAAAAGACTCAACTTCTAATATCGTAACCGCTAGCAATGAATCTATAGAGGAAGATATAAACACGATAGCTCAAGATACTGTCTCTAAAACGACACAAATTTCTGAAGATATATTGCAGACAAATACAAGTAAAAGTTCTAAAAAGATTGATAAATCTGTAATGAGCGATAGAGACATATCTAAGAAGTCACAATATAATGATGAATTAAGTACGAATTCTAAACACAAGAATTTCAAATATCAAAAAATGAAATCACCTTCTAATACACTAACAGAAAATATATTACAATCCAAATCAAGTTCTCGTTTATCCAATGAACTTAAACATCAGGATAAACGAATACAACTTGAGCATGAATTGCTTCACTTAGATAGTAATAATAAAAGTTCAATTTTAGGCGAGTTAGATTTTAATGTAAGCCAAGAATTGCTTCAGACACCTGTCAAGCATTCAAAACTGATAAAAGATAAAAACTTAAAATTAAGTGAAACATCTAACAATTATAAGAGTAAGGAAAATGTATTCAGTCAAATCAACAGAAAGCTTGAACATGATGAGAGTTGCAGAAACAAACAAAATACGTCCACGTCTCAAATCAGCACTTTTGCCATTTCTCATCGTAGTTCTAAAGAAAGCGAGAAAAATTTATCAAAATCTGTAGTTGTCCGATCGCAAGACAGACATTTAGAACAGTAAGTAACACGTAATACACATAGTTGTGTGCGAATTTTTGTTCTCCCTTTACTCTTTATTTTCTTTTTATAAACATTCTTACATATTATTTAGCGCGAAAAAAGTGCAGATATGAAAACATATGTTCCGTTAATAAAATCTTGAATCACTAAAGTTATGTGTCGGGAAGTCTAATAATAAACTATGCATTCGCGCCAGATCGAGTAAAGCATTGTAAAAATAGACTCTGCAGAGAGGTAGTCCGCATGACGAGCATGCACATGCATATTCTTGGAGTTGTACATTTTTTTCTTCTGTTCTCTTCAGACTTTTAATCGCGCGCGAAACTGCACTGGCATCGCGTAAGAATTGCATCAAGGAGTGGATGGCGTGGCACGCGAGATTAAGAGCGGAAGAAGATCGTGTGAATCGTATGGAGCAAGCGGCATTTAAACTTGTTGCAACTTATTCCAATGTCTTGAATCAGCAAGGTAATATAAAAGCTTCATCGCTTAAGAAAAATTCAATTTCATAATAATTTAATGATAGTATGCTTGCTAATGAATTTAATATTGAAATTCGCAAGTGATAATCACAATTAAAATTTTAAAGTTTTAAAAAAACAAAAAATTAGTACTAGAACTTTTTTAGGATATTATGATTATCATAACAAATTCTTTTTTTGAATATTTATTAAATGTAGTTTTTTTTACATAATTTCAAACTCTAATCACAAAGTCTGTGTTCTTCTATAGATACTACTATTTCGTCCGATACAAGCGATGTCGAGGGAAGGATAGGATATCTTACTGAAAAATTAGAAGAACGACGCATCGAAATGGCGCGTTTAAAAAGGGAAGCTAAGAAGGAAACGAAAAAACAACTACGTGCTCTGGAAACAAACCTACTGAATCAAATTAAAGTAAGTGTATATAGAGGTAATTATATTCTAAAAATTATATTTCTAAAAAATTACCATTTTTCTTTAATAGAAATACGACATGACTATCCACGAAATGCGCAAAAAGTTGGAAACGAAGAAAACTAAAGAAACCGACAAATTAGCTATAGAACCAAAGTCATTGGCTGAATTCAAAGTACCTGAAATACCACTAAAGAGAATACAAAACATTTATAAGAGCAGCGATTTATTGAGATCTAAATCGGAATCTGATCTCTTAATAACGAGAAATCAGCAAAAAGATCCGTTAAAAGGTCTTTTGTTTACAACTCCTATAACATACGATGATAAATATGAAAAGAATAGTTCTAAAAAATCTGTAAAATACACGGACACCAAGAGCACAAATATTTCAGAATCAAAGGACACTAATCAAATCGTTTCCGACGAATATACATCGACAGAAGTTTATGACAAAATTCGAACAACAACTTCGAAGTTATCGACTACAAATGATGCACATTTGGAAAAATACGTTCTTTCTAAGGAAATGCAAATTGAAGAATCCGGTATTACTAGGACAAAACAAAGTAGTATATCCAGTGCTGAAGATGTTGAAACGAATCTTGATACAGCAAAATCAGAATCTGAAGTGCAAACATTATCGGATGCAAGATCTGTAGATCATAGTACTATTAATACCGAATCTACTAATAATGAATTAATGACTAATGTCGATCCATCCCAGCCAAAGATGAATCTCACGATACAATCCGAGATTCAAGAAATGGGAAACGACAGTATAAAATCTATTTCAAGTAAATCCAACTACTCCACGGAAAGTACTGCGCGTACAGTCGCTGATTCCGATATACTTACTTATTCAAAGAAATTGGACTTTTTGCAATTAAATAATAAGAATCTGAGCGAAGATATAAGCGCTATTGAAAACGGTATTAAAGTGTTTTCGGAAATAATGTCGCGTTTGAACGAATCTAATGAAAAGTCTAAAATAAACGATGAAAGAAATACATCGCAAGATATATCAGAGATAATATCTAAATCAGTTTTTAGCGACAAAATTGTTGATATTGCAAATGAGGAGAAGCATACGACGTCGGGTGAAACTACCGACTCTCTTTCTATTTCGACAAATAATGAAAAATCAAAATCCCCTAAATCAAATGATTTGAGTCACGATAATAATAAATCGGACGAAATAAATAGTGAAATATCGGCGATAATTTCGGAAGAAGTCCAGCTCTCCGATTTAGATCGTGAAATTGATTACGAAGCTAAAAGCAAAGAGATTATGAATGAAATAGAGAAATCGATAATATCAGAACAAATTAAAATAGTTCACGATGATTATAACGCAGCAACTTCGGTGTCAGAAAACGAAGACAAAGATTTATTAAATGATTTAGCCTCGGAGCTCGAAGTAAAATCGATTTCTGAGATTTTTTCCAAAATGTCAGAAAGCAGAAGAAATCTCGATCGTGCAACGACTACGGCGACGCAAATTATCGATGACTCGAGAAAACGTATAAATGAACGAAGCGTTAATTTAAATAAAGACAAATTGGAAAAAGATTTTGTAAAAGGTCAAACGGAAGAAACATGTTCGTTGAAATTTTCTGAACGTCCTCATTCTCCTATCATTGCGGGTCACTGTTCGAAAGAAAATTCCGAAACGCAAAGCCATTTGCAAAGCGTACATAGTGCAGTTCCAAGTCAAGTCTTGCAAGTTGTCGCCAGCAAAGATTCAAAATCATCGGATAATATTCCCGAGATGTTGGAAGCAGAAATTGGTATTGATATTAGAATATTGAAGAACCTCGATGAAGATGAAACAAGTACAGTGTTCGAGCATAGCAAACATTCAATGGTACTCTCATCTAATCAAAATCAATCGCATGCAATTAGCACGGAAAATATTTCTCAGGATAGAGACAATTGGTTAACTTCTGATTCGTTTCAAATCCCGCAAGATGAAGTTAGTACTGGAGAGCGAAATGAAAACTTAAAATCGCACGTAGATCACACAAACAATGCTTCGAATAATTTCTCAAAGGAAAACGTAGAAACACGTTGCGTTGACGACGCTACGAATCCAGAAGTTGAAATTAATTTAGCAAATAACATTAATGAGTCGGCATGTATTCCAAAGGAAGAATCTACTAAAGTCGAAATGCACGACATTACATTCAATAATATATTAACGGAATCTCATGTGATGAAGAGTAATGATGAACTTGACGATATATTAGATATAATCGCTAGAGAAAATAATCGAGGAGAAAGTATTTCTAAAGAAAGCGGAAAACTTGATAACGTTATCTCAGATTCCATGACTGAATTATTAGAGAAAGTTAAAGATATTGTGGAAAATGATGGCAGTGTAGATAATCATTTTAAAGGAATTTTATGCGATATTGGTGTAAATGACGAAACTGAAGTAGTCTCGAATTTCTCATCGTTAAATAATAAAACACAAGATAAAACAAATGTAGAAAATATAACCGAAAGTAACGTGGACTTTCCAAGTACGTGTAATGATAATAAATCTAGTAATAGTGAAAAAATAATGGATATTCCGTTACAAGCGGTCGATGAAACTGGTGATAAATCCGCTGTAAGGGTAAATTTGCACGTCGAAATCGACAACGAAGAAAGCCCACGCGAAGCAATACCGGAAATACAAGAAATTATAATAACAGAACTGGACTCAGATAGCGTGGAAGATAATGTTTTATCGGAACTTGAAATCGATGCTAAAGTTGAATTAGCTGAAGACGAAGAATCCACCGCAAGTTGCGTAAGCGAAAACGAAAATCGGTATACTGTGAAAGAAAAGAAAGATATTATAGAAATAAAAGAATGTTTGGAATCAATTTTGGAACAAGATAGCTCGGATGGCGAACAATTGGATAATTTAGTGGAAGTTGCTGAAAGCGGATTGGATACTGTAGAAAAAATCATTACATCGTCGCATGACTTTCCTGTAATAGACAATACAATCTTTGTAGATGAAAGTACTGAAGAAAAAACAGATGACACAGCTGGAAAGGTTGACAAAATCATAACAATATCGGATACACCGGTAAATGAAAATCTTAACAAAACTTTCGACATATTAAAAGACCCAGAGTACGAAGATATTTCCGAAGAGAGTCTCGAGGTGTCTGAAATTTTAGATAAAACTGATTTGAAAGCAGGCACTGCGAGGAAATCTTTCAATTTATCGGATAAATATCAAGCTACGCAGAAATCGGAAGAAGTATTAAGAATATTAGATGAAATTTCGCAAAGATCATCCGATTCTATAAGCAATTCGCAGAAGAATGAGAAGAGTGCTGCACAAAGCGAGACGCAAGAAGAGATCAGTGAGCTACTCGATGCAGAAGTTTCCGCGGAAGATGACAGTCCATCTCCCGAGATGAAAAAGATAACGAGAAGCAAAGTCGAAGAGAAATCTTACAAAGTGAACGATGAATCGAAAAATCGGTTTCTAAAAGATGTAGAATTACAAGATGAGCAACCATCAATGGAAGCTATTAATGATATAGGCTCCCCCGAGGAAAAAGACAGGTCTCCATTGAGATTAGACGCTGATGACGATGACAAATCCACTCGAATAGCATACGAACTGCAGGAACAAGACGGCTCATCCGGTGAATCCAGCGAAGCCGGCGATACTCCAAGAGGTGTTTCTGACATTGAGATGGATTCGCCGAGAGACTTCAATGATTCCAGACTGGACATTGATATCCTGGATGATGAACTATTAAGCGATACTAAAGCCATGACGGATCAAAACGATGTGAAAACCAATTTTCACTCGTCATCTATTGTTGCCACATCCGAGAATGACATTACGGCCATGATTAATAAATTAAAAGGTATTCTCATTATTGTTATTTTACATACATATATTTTGTTCGATATATGAAATTAAAAAGCATATATAGTAGACGATATATAAAGTCAACCGATTGTAAATTTCTACCATACGAGTTCTCTACATATCTAATGTATGTGAATCAGTATTAGTCCTATAATCAATCGTCCATTTGATTGTACATATTTCTTCAAATTTGAAACGCGTTATGTGCTGTCATGAAAATTACAACATTATGATCCAATCAATGTTTTGTTATCGCGTAAATGTTTTTAAACATGCAAAACAATCTAGTTAGGAGATTTCATACGTCGCAAGACAATAATCTTTGAAAGATGCTATTCGAGTGAATAGATTTGCAAGAATCGAATAACATATTTCAAGCGAAAATCAACATATATGTATATGTTGAGAGATAGTGGATCGTTTCTTTTTCTCTTTACGAATTATTGTTGTACACATTCTCGACTGAAATCATGCGATGCTATTATTTTATGTGGGCTGACCATCATCTGAGAAACACTCTCGATATACATATTTATACGTATCTCGATTTGTACACATTACATATTATATACGGAAACACCTTTTGTATTTTTTTTTTTTTTTTTTTTTTTTATAATGGCTGTGTGCTCTCCTGTGCAAAAGCATTGCCTGGTATAGCCATGTGTTGTTTATTTTCAGACAAATAGCAAAGTCGAGATTATATTTATCTAAAGGTAATACACGAAACTACGAATGATACGAACATTGACTTGTTATTATCTCAGTGTACTACAATGTCGATGTCGCATGAAATGCTTGATCCTGTGATTATTATTAATATTAATCTGTATGCGCGCACAAGAAAGGCCTGTAAATATTATGCATCACAAAACACAATTCAGTTCATCAACTATTTATCTATCTTTCTCTACTCTCTAAATCTCTCTATCAGAAAAAATTGTGTACAGATCGTGTACAGATGTTATATGGAATGTCCAACACCCTGTTATAGCTTTGTACGTGCATTGAAAACATTTGTTTCTCGATATATATTGGACGTTTCCTATTTTTTTTTTTGCCTCCCCCTCCCCCCCTTGCAACCTTCTTCCCCTTTCCTTAGAGTACAAATTAATCCCCCGATGTAATGTGAAGGCTCTCGTGTTGCTTTTCCCGAGGAACTTGTCTCTCGGCCTGTGTCTAAAGTACTTGATTGATATAAATATACATTTTTTCCTCTCTCTATTCCGTACAGCTTCGCTGGAACAACCCGGTCAGGAGGTTGCCGAACTGCAAGCCAAGTTGCTTCGCATCGAACAATTACAGATCGAGTTGGAGGTTTGTATCTTTTATGCTATTATTATGAAATCTACACTTTTATAATAAAATCTTTTTGTGAATAAGTAAATTAAATTATGCATATTACTTTTATAAGATCAAGAAATTGGAAGCGGAGGAAGTGTCCTTCTATGTCCGAGAAATACCAAATAAACCGCCGCCTCCCTACACTCCGCCTGGAGATGGTCGACTATCAGCCTCGCTTGGTTCGCCTTCGATGACGCCTGCTGTAATTCCATCCAACGTTGAGGAATTAACGTCGTTTACCGAGAAAGCTACAATTCTGATATATAACGCTAAACAGGCTGGCGAGGACATTGCGAATCTAGAAGCGCCTGTCGAAATTTACGATTCAATCACAGACAAAATAAACGAGGACAAGGACAGACGGATATACAACACTTTTCTCTTCGATCTTTGCAAGGAGATTATCGTGGAGGTCTTTCGGGCAGAGTACGAGAAACCTGGCCCAAGCTGGACGAAACCGAACGTGAAGACGAAACCTGCGATGAAGATTCCGAAAACTATGGAGGATCTCGTCGAGTACGTTAACCAGGAAGTCGCTACGTTGTTTGGTTTCAAAACGAAACTGCAACGAGAGAACATGGTGATGCGTTGGAGCAGGAAACGTAGGGACCGCGTCGACGAGTTGCTGGCGAGAGAAGCCCAAGCCGAAGAAGACGAATGGACAAAGTTTCATCATGACGAATTGGTGGTAAAGAACGGACTTACGGTAGCTATACTGGATACTCTCATGATGGAAACAGCAAACATAGTGAAAATAGCGTACGGTAAGAAAAG
The DNA here is from genome assembly GCF_003227725.1 of Camponotus floridanus. Lineage (NCBI taxonomy): Eukaryota > Metazoa > Arthropoda > Insecta > Hymenoptera > Formicidae > Camponotus > Camponotus floridanus. Next base: position 633,460 of record NW_020229314.1, on the reverse strand, counting down.
AAGAATAATGGTGTAACAATCATAACATTTGAATAGAGGTATTTATCATATTTTGCAGTATGATATTAGTAAAAATGACAAGGGATATATAAGTATCCTTTCATGTTTTTTTTTCTCAGGACTGCGTTTCTCACGTTACATTCTCATTTTTATTTATTAACAGTGTCTTGTAACGTGTAACATATAGGCTGGTTCCTATTTATTTGTTGACTATACAATTTGTTGCTTTTTTCTTTTTTATCGAGCTGATACGTATGCGAATGTTCAAATACAGTAAAAAAAAAAAACAAATCGCAATGGAATAATGAGAATGAAAAGAATCTCAAAGAAATAATAAGAATTATGTGAACAAAACAGAAAGATAAAAGTATAATACTAGCCATTAATATATTCTATCCACAGAATTTTCGATAATCAAATGCTCTAGGTCAGTTTATAAAAACTTTATCTCTTGTTAACACAGCGAATTTGACGAGTGTTTAGCGTTTAATGATAATTACATATACGGGCTATCATAAAACAATTGACACATAAGAAGTGATGTATGTTCTGTTTTTATTCTAAAATGACAAGTATTCATCACTGAATATAATTGTAGAGCATTTTGTTCAATTTGTTTCGCATAGAATTGATAGCAGACGTACAATCTTCTGCATGTTTTAAATTTTATCATTTACACTGTAGTTTGAATCGAAATTGTACAATATAATTATACATCACACGCATCATTGCGCAATTTATGGCTCTCGTTGCACTATAATTGAACGAAATGCTCCCTCGATTGCTGTGTATGTAAAGCATATTTTAGCGAAACGTATAGCATAAGTAAATCGGTAAATCTCGCAATAAGTCACAAAAGTTGGGGACAACGGTCATATGTGCTCAATTACTTGTAATGAAATTAACAAAATTCAAACGGAAAGACTGACATTTTGGGGCCATTTTGATCGAAATTATAAACCGTTAAATCAAATACATAGATCGAGATTGTAGTAAACATCGGCTATACAGGGTGAGGTGCATAAACATTTTATCTCTGAAAATACATTTCCTCCTCCCCCCTTTCTCTTTCTTTTTTGTTATTATTTTTACATATTTTAAATTATGACGTTTTATATACTCCTCCTGCATATCGATTTTTGTGTCGAACGAATTCGAGAGATTAATCCCTTAGATAAAAGGTTGATATAGCCCCTAGAATCGTGTAGTCGTGTACAATCGAATCCTATATAATGCATTACGTTACATTTATTATTATCGACGCAAACTATCTATAATTTCATTTTTTGATGGACTGATAATCGATCGATGTACGTTTTAATTTGATCGCATGTCGCGTCGCGATCGATGCAATTCCGTTGCACTTAGTTTTATGTTTATGGTTGTGATGTAAATGTAAGGCTTGCAGGAATGTGCGATGGTAACGTACATTCAAACATTGTTAGTGCGCGAATGCAGCTTTCATAATTTTTCATTCAATGTCATCTTCGTGAATGTACGCTATCTCCAAGTTCTTGTACGCTTTAAAGATGTAAATACTGCAGCGCTCAAGTGCTCATCGTCCAGCGATGTTCCTATATACGTGTAGGTAACATTGCTCTTTTAATTGATTTTAATTGTAACTTTTTATTAAACTTTTATACGCGCGCGCGCGAATCACCCTGAAGAATCTTCTTCCGTTTGCAGGGTACTCTTCTTAGCGTTATTCACAATCCTCTTTACATTAGCCGTTCTCGGCCGTGTCTGTAGTTGTTACAGAGATTGTTCGCATATGTAGTGTTGATTATGTACTTAACTAAGGTATAATATATTTTATAATAAACTTTTTCGGAAAAAGGATATTTTTAATTACCTATTGCGTGTAAAAAATAAATAAGAAAAATTAATATATTAATATATTTATTAAAATAAAACGCGGTAAAAAATCTTTTAATGTTTTATAAATAAATTATTACAATTTATTTATAAAGCATTAAAGTTTTATCTTTTAGGGAACACTTAAAATTTAATTATTCTTATGATGCGCGGAGTTAAATAAAATTTGAAGTGATTAGATTATAAAATGTCTCTAAATTATAATAACATAGTTAAAAAGAGAGTAATTTTTCATAATAAAAATTCACAAACCTGAAAATGTAAAATAAAATTCTTTTGTATAAAGAATAGTTTAAAAAATAATTTCTAAGGAAATAATTTGGAAAAGTGAAAAATTAATATATTAATTCCTGTACAAATATGAATGATACGATAAAAATGTATATTCATAAAATATATGTAGAAGCTTCATAACATTATTATGGAAAATAAGCTGCAGAAAATTACACAGAAAAATAAATAGGTTAGGCTTTATAGTGTTATATTATTTTAATGAGATTCATCCATTCACAAGCGTACAAGATTTTATATAATTACAAAGTACTTTTTTTATTATATAACTTGATTAATAATGCGACAGATTTTTCCATGTTATTTCGTACAGAGTATATCTGTGAGTCCTCAAACTAAAGTCCAATAATACTACATAAACTTTCTTAATTTTGAGAGTCAGAAATAACAATTTTATAAATAGATAAGATATAATTGCGGATTTTTTTTATTAATATTAGGCAATATTATACTCTTATAATTTTTAAATGTTTTTCATTTAAAAATGCATGAAAGAAAAGTTAGAGAAACTTAGCAAAAAAGGATAAAACTCGTATCTACAGTTATTATATCATTGCACATTTGTTTTATGAAATAATATAATTTGTGATATTTGTGAATTATCGGAAGATTGAAATGAATTATTTGCCTTAGAGCATATGATACATCATCATACAACAAAATCTATGATACACTAAATAGATGCAAACTAATAAAAAATTAAGAAAATATATATATATATATAACGTATATTATATATATATAAATATATACATGTATGTATATATAAATACATGTACATATATATACCATATATATGTATGTATGTATGCATGTACATATGTATGTGTGTATCATATCAATAGTAGCAAGATCGTTCCATAATTTGCCGTTTCAATAATATAGAATACGTGAAAATGACTAGATTCGATTCTGAGAAGCTGTTCTTTAATGCTTCATCATCGAGCAAAAGTTTAATATACATACATGCATGCATCGATAGCATTGGAATATATCGCACGTATATTAAGCTAAAGTTCGTCAAGTACAAATGTCAGCCAAAAGACTAGCATTTGGCAAGCTTGGTCGAGTCTTTTGCTGTTTCAGTGTAAGAAGGGAAGAAGCCTTCTTGTCTATCAAAGTCTTTTGCTAAACACTCTGATGCTGATTCGTATCATCGATCTACAAAGCACAAGTTCTCCTATATTTCTTTATCTCTGTCTATAACGAATAAATTGGTATTGGACTAGATTGTTCCATCGAAAATCGTACAGCTTATGCTTGTCATTGTCGTCGCTATTCTAAGCTATATATGCATAAAACTGATGTGATTTATCAGTACCAGTGAATGTGTACAAGAAAACATTGATCACTCGTTATCGATTATTCTTATTACAGCTGTTATAGTATTGAAAGATTCTCAATGCGTTTCAATGCTCCGGAAGTAAAATTCGCCAGATTATATAATCTCTACAAATCAGCGACATATCTTCGCGATTTACTGTCTCCGTGCATTATCGCCGTCCTTCGAACCTTCACCGGTATCATCCGCATCTCTCGGATAATCTTTAGAATTTCTGTCTTTAAAATCGCGAGAATGATAATAATGATTACTCTCCCTTCGTGATGCTTGACCTCTAAACTTGCGATTATTGCCGTCACGACCGTAATTGCGATATTCGCGTGATCGGTACGATGGCGACTCGAAGCAATTAGTCGCTTCTGCTGATCTTACGCTGCCGTTCTGGAGTTGGGGTAAAACGGTCGAATCGCCCGTATCGGCCTGATGATCTTGCTTTTCATGCCGATTTGCATTGTATCTGTAACAAGATTTTATTATGGATTTTTTCTTTTAATTTTTCATATTCCATTGCATCAAAGATACATATTTTAAAGACAACTTCCACATGAAATAAGTTTTAAATTTATATGGGAATAAAATTTTGTAAAAACTTGGCGATACCTCGATGATCTGCGATGCCAGTAACTCGGTATCGGTAACGGTGGAAATTTACGAGAATTCTGTTCCTGCATTGTTGTACTTGTAGGCGAAACACGGCTATGATGACTGTTGTTACCATCGCGAGAACGTCCGCCTCTGCTGGAACTGGCATTATTTGCTGAAGCCGCTCTTAGCGAAGCTATCTCCTTCTTCTGATCCATATTCTCCTTGTGTAATCGCTTTACCATCGCGTATGATTCCTCCAAAAGTACAACCAGACTTGCTTGTACAGGATCTCCGACTTGAACTCCCACATCTGTCGTTTCGATTTTATTCTTTTGATCTTTGTCCAACTTTCTGCAGGAGAGAAAAGTATTAGCTTATTATTAACACATATCTTTCAAGTATAAAGCAAACTGACTTTTTCTGCTGTTCTATAATGCTCGACAAATATTGGTTATGTGTTTTTGCCTCATGTAATGACGCCTTAATATCTTGTAAGTCTTTCTCCAAAAGCTCCACTTGCAGAGGAGTTACATTGACACATATTGGGCTATTCTGTAAATATAATTTATATAAATCTCAATTTTAGAAAAAATATGCTTTAAAAAAAGAAAAATATTAGAGAGAAGCATGTATAAATATCAAATATTCAAAACAATTTGTTATATAGATACCTTTGATTTTGCAAACCCATTTCCATTATCTTCAGGTGAAGAAGGACTGCTAGCCGCATTGCAATGTGCTCTTTTAGAAAATACTAATTGAAACTGTAAATCTATAAAAGAGTTTATAAAAAAATTAAAAGCGAGATACTTGAAGGAAGCAAGAATGATTTCTATTACCTCTATTTCTTTGACGCAAAGACTCTATTTCTTGATGTAAAGCAACCAGAGTTGCCTGATGCTGTTCTTGTAAAAATTTCATGTTCTGCTCAAGCTGTACTACTCTGTCTATATTTAGGCTTTGATGCCTAACATGTGCAAAACCATCATTTCTTTCATTCAAAGAAACCAAATCAGGTGGTGCTTTCTTTCCCTATAAAAATGTAAAAATATAATCTTACATATTTCTAATTTAAAAGCTTGGAACCTTTTTTTACTACGGTATGCAAATATTACATTACATTATTATAATATTGCTTTACAATGTCTGCAAGATTTTATGTTATTTATTTATGTGATTTTAGCAATATGTTTATACAAGAAAATTATATCAATAGAAGACACATACAAGCATATTTTAATGAAATTTAAAGAAATAATTTCCACGCAATAAATTTAAAAAAACTGCCATATAAAATATTAATATAAAAACATTTACTTACTTGAGGAAAGGGCACTGTTGGTAGTTTCATCAACACTTTGGATGTCATTTTTATAAGTTTGTCCTTACACAAACTAAAGTTTGTTTAATTGCTTTCCTCTTATCTATTTATATAGTATTTATTATTTTCAGCAGTGAAATATTTTACATTCAACGCATCAGCACAATTGTATAGTCTAAATTTATTAGCGTAAATAAAATTTCTTCAAGTATTTTATCATAAGCAATCTAGGAGAAGAAACATAATTTTATAATTAGCATTATTCTTAAAAATCTAGATATTTTTTTAACAGTATTTTTAAAAGTATTCTAATTCACTCTCGACTTTGCAAAAAATTATACCGTTTCTCGAAAATGTAAATCCAGAAATCACTTTTCATTATCCATTTTAAATCTGATGAAATAATTAAAAAGAAAATGACGGATGAAAAAATCAATTAAAATCTTGTAAATACTCGACGACTCATTTTCAAATTGATCACGCTGCGAAAATAGCACAAATACAATTATCAACGCGTATTCTTCGTGTGACTATCGCGGAAGGGATATAATTGAAAATTGCAAAATTCAAAAACATTCCTCATTCGAACATCACGGCATACGCCATGTAAGGGGAGTCTTAACTCTCCCAAGAATTAACGATCACTGGAAAATCACGAGGACGGAGCGAAAAGACTTTGACGAGTTGGCTCGACAAAAAGCGCTGCGTGAGTATCGAGAGATATTTGAGAAAAACAATCTCACGCAGATCAAGATACCTCACCGTGCGTGCTTGCGAAAGGTTCGATAGGACGAAAAGCGGATGAAAATTGCGAGCGCAGCGAAATCCCAAGATTGAATGAGAACGTCCTGCGCGCACATCGTGACGTCACGTCGCGCCGATTGGCCGGCGACGTTTGACACATGGCGCGTTTCGAAATCGGACATTTGAATCATTCCCACGCGATTCGCTCGGAATCGTCGTTCTTCCCGTAATCGCGAGAAGCTTATCGTCAAAAGCTCAATCCGTCGACACGCAATTTTATCCAAGCAACGTTATCGCGAGCCTCGACGCGAACTGTCAACGATTCCGCATTCGCATTCGAATCTCGCGCGCTTTCCCTCCATCGGCGAGTCACCCGCCTTTCCCACAGGGGTTCTCCGATGGCGGTTTCCTCGCCTCTGGCCCTCGGTGCTGGTTTTCCATCCGAAACCACTTTTCACCGAGTTATTCTCAACGACCTCTCAATCAACGCGATGAATCATCGTTTAAATTAATCGCACAATTAAGCCTAAGCGGTGCGAGCTGCGACATCCCGCTAATATCGGAGCAGCAAGGATGGAACGGGCCGATGAGCACCGCTGACGCGACGAGGATACACCCCATTCGTCGTGGGTTAACCCGCGCCTTCCGAACCTCGGCATCGGCCTCGGCCATCGCTCAGGAGTAGTATTGATCCGCGTAGCCGCGCCCACGCCTTTTCCGATCGTATCGCCCCGCGTAGTCATCGCTCCCGAACACACGATCAACGATAAAAAGCTTCAATGTTGATTTTTCGTCTCGTCGCCGACGCGACAGAGGGATAATTGCACGACTGTTTTCTCTCTTGTCTACATACGCGAAAAAAACGGACGTAGAAATTAAGGGAAAAATTATTTTTGAACGTGTAAGAGATCTCGTCTTAAAACTCGTTTCTCCTGGAATTATTCTCCGCACGCGATTCGATTACAAATTTATATTTATATTTTAATTGAGCGATTTTTAAAGGATATTTTATAATTATATTTATACTTTACTTTCGATTACTGTAACAAAAATTCTGTATTAATAACAGAGTAATGATACGATCAAAGTAACGATTTCTTGTTTTTGTTCTTGGAATCTGACAAGCAGCGAGATACATTTTGTATCTCGCGTAATATTCGTTTTAAATATCGATCGTAACGTCATTGTCAACATGCGTAATGCGTACATTGTCATTGCTGAAACAATCCCATCCTCTCCGAGTTGTGTACATATATATATGCATACACAACACACACACACACACACACACACACACACACATATATATATGTACACACAGTAATTATTAGAAAAAGAGAGGGAGAAAATTCAACAAGAAAAGAGATATCGATTTTACAGCAATTTCAGGCCGGTTCAGAAGAGGAAGCAAAAGGAACTTATCTCCATGTTCATATTCCACGTTCCCATGCGAGGAATTGTACCGCAGTATATTTCGTTTTATAAAATTATACTTACTTTCCTTTGATATCCGTTATTTATGGCACGGCTGAGGGGACGCGAATGAAGGCATAAACCTTCGGAGTACTAAACATAACCAAGGAAGGATGTCACTCCTTTTGAATCCCGCGAAATCTGCTCATCTGAATGATAACGAAACGGAAAATTTGTTTCTTTCAGAGGACGAAAGCGAAGATTATAATTTTAAGGTAGATCTCTCTCTTTCTCTCTCTCCAATTTTTGTTATATACAATCATATATTATGTAGCACACGCATATTTATAGCTGTATTATATTTTTTTCACATATGTTTCGGCTGCTTTTGAAAAGAGATGAGATTCTCATTTTATTCTTTTTTTTTCTAAAGTACATACCTGCAAATCGTTTCAAGTACATAGTAAAGGATGTACGTAGACAGAGATGCCGTGAGGAAGAAGAGAATGTATGGACTTCTTTCGTTAAACAGCAAGAGTTGAATGGTTATAATAAAAATGGTATGCAGCCCTCTGTTCAAAATATTAAACAGCTGTTGGATGAAGGCATGAAAGAAGCGGATAAAGAATTTAAAAGATTAGAGACGGATATTATATCTAATAGGATAAAAGATTGCGGTAAAACTGGAAATAATAAAAAAAAAAAATTAAAGGTAAGAGCACTTTCTATGAAAATAATGCTATAAGAATATATTTCTTAGATTGCTAAAGTTCGCATAATAATAGGTAAATAATATCAGGGATTTAACTTCAAAGAAGATGCCAGTTACGAGAGACACTGCAACAGGTAGCACCAATTTACTACTTACAATTTCTGAAGAGGAGAATATCCCAACTTATGAGAGAAAACAAGAGCCTGAATATTTTAAATCTTATGTCAGGAAGTCTCGCTCAGGTCACGCGATATCGCGAAAGAAGCAATCCTCGTCGAAGCAGCTTCATCGTACGACTAATGATGTCGAGTATAATTCCAGTCCGGAAAGTACCACACGACGTCAGGACGATGTCGCGGATGGAGTTATTCATGTACGACCGGATCCACTTACCATGCGTAAAATTCTGACAATGCAGAGAAAAGTTTGCGAGCTACTGGACGAAATTGCATTCAGATTGGGAAATATTCCAGCGCCGGATGGCATTAAAGATTTACAGAGGCGGCAGCAGTGCGTTGCCGAATTCGTTGTACGATTCTCGAGAAATTATCTGTATGATCTCAATAGATATGTGAGAGACATTCAGAGACATATGTGTATTATATCGCCGCGAGCGATAATAAGACCGAATCACAGAAGCCTTGGACTTCATATGCACGCTATTGAGCATAAGTTACTCGCCGCTCATCAGTTACTGCTGCATGCATTAGTTGCTTATTGCAAACACATTCCTAGTTCTATTCTCAAGGGACATCCAGGAAAGTTTAGAGAGATATTACAAGTAGTTATCGATTTAAAGACTATGTGCGATCGACTTCATCTAAACTATCTCGATTCGGGGGACACAGATATTTTGTCGCTGGTAATATTTCATTTATCGTTATAGATTTCTCATATATATATTTTGTATATTTGAAAATGAATTGCATTTTTTTTCTGCACCTAACACAAGTGCAAGATTTAAATTCGCTTACAGGTTTTATAATTATAGGGAAAGGATATTGAGAGCAAATGCAATACTATTTTATCAAAGTTAAAACTTCATGTAGATAGCGATCTCCTTGATCCTAATAAAACGTCATCAATGGCATCCTTCACTCCGCATTCGACAAATAAAAAACGATTCAACAGCAAACAGTTATCTAATCGTTTAAATATGTATAGTGTGGAAAATGTCAAAGCTCCTAAAAGTAATCCTAAACATAAGACAAGTATGTAAATCTATTTTTGATACAAACAAGTTAAATATATCTTACAATAGTTTAGCTTGTACAAATGTTACATGTTATACATTATTATTTTTTTAGATTATCAGAAGGATAAAAGATACAATACAATAGATACACATGTTAAAAAAATTACTAACGAACCAATATCTAATCGGCTATATACCAGTCCAGTATCATCCAAGGATGCAAATCAAATTAGCATTAAAAAGCATAGAACATTTGCAAAAGAAGAGGATATAAAAACAATGATGGATATATTACCTATAGATTCAGATAATGTAAATAATTTACATAATATAACATAGAATATTTTAACATTAAAATTTAAGTATTTTTTATATGTTTTGTAGTGCAGCAACCTTGAAACACAGGAAAGACATAATATGCTCACAAGAAGAATACCTAAAACATCGAGAAAAGTTTCTGACAACTTGCAAGATTCAAAACAATCAGAAAGTTTAGAAAACATTGTTAAAAACACTACCACAAATAACGACGATGAATTGATGAGAAAAATGACAATGATCACAGAAGAACATTTGTCCAGTTTAGTGCCAATTATAGCGGATCTTATGTCGTTTGTTTCTAATAAAGTGAGTTATGGTAAAAACAAGTAAATTATCTCTTCATCAAAAATAAAATTTAATAAATTCAATTTAATAAATTAGTAATTTGATTGTATTGTAAATATTTTTCAAATTTACATATATAGCAAAATGGAGAGGTAGTGCCAATTACAAAGTCAACCACAAAAACATTAATAGATTTTCTACAGAAATATCAATCACCTAAAAGCACAAAAATTAGCACAAATATCAATTGCGATGTATGTCATTCTTCTGTAGAAAGCAGTTGTGAATGTGAACATCTTAAAACAAACAGGTGATTGTTTAGATTCCATTTTATAAATATACTTCATTTTTTAATTTCTTACTTGATACATTTAAAGAAAAAAACAATTTTTTAATATTTTGTTTTCATTATAAGAACTTTGACTGGAATAGAAAAAAATGCCAAAAATATGCGACTGATTTGTATGTCATCGACGGAGAATACGTCAAAGGAACCGCGTTATTGCGACGCATCGTGCCAAGCAAATTGTGAAAGCTTAACAGAATTGTCAGATTTCGAAATGAAGGTAAATTATAACTAAATAATGAAGGTAAATTATAACTAAATTGTGAAAAATAACTAAAGGGATTATGAGTATAAAGGATACAATTTTTTATACTAATTATATTGTTCTGAATTAATAGATAAAAGAAGAAAAACGCGTAGCAAATTCGTTGAATAATATTGAACTCGTTGTTTCCGACGAAACCGAAATGAATTTTCTGAAATATAGACGTGAATATCAGCGTTTGATGCAATCAATTCCAATGTATTCTAGCATCACACAAAATAAACCCTGGGACATTGTCGCGTGGTAAATATAATATTTAAAAAATAGATTCTTTGTGTGTAGAAATTTTATATACATACAATACATATGCATGTGACATACATGTATGTAAACAACAAATTATATTTACTATATTAAATTATATTTAATTATATTTAGGATATCCGATAAACTCGTAGATGAATTAATAGTGGAGATTTCGAAAGAATTACAAATAGATGATGTTATTCAGAAGTTATTCGAGTTAGAATTTCAGGAATTTTAACAATAATGTGAATCTCATGCATGTTAAATATGGAAAATATGCAAAAAGGAATCGTATAAGAAATTCTATATAAATTTGATATATTTTATATATACATGTAAACTGATAAAAAATTTTGAAAATAAAATATTGTTTTCTAAATATACCTATCTCTTTCCTCCTAATCTTTATCACATTAATCTGTGTCTTTATAATATCTTTATATTTGGCTTTATAATGTCTTTATAATATCTTTATAATGTATGTGTATGTGTTTGACACATTCCTTGATATATTTTATGTATATAAACATATTGTGTGCGCACGCATAGTTTTCATTGAATATAGCGCCTACTCCTCGCTTTTTGTCACGTGACCATTTTAGTTTGTTCAAATTCGAGTCCAAGGACAAGCGGTGTTGAAACTAACCTCGTATGCTTCTATGTACCTCCACGATAAAACTAATGATAAAATTTGTGCATCTTGATTCATCTTGATTTATATCTTTTTATTCCGGTAAATCGTGATGAATCGGCAAACTGTCCTGAAACTTTATAAGGATATTCTGAGATATGGGGAAGCTTTGAGATTCACGAATAAGGGATATTTTCGACACAGAGTACGAATGGCCTTTAAGAATAATAAAGATTTGACCGACGAAGCGATGATAGATTTTCATTTAAAGGTAATTATATTACAGGTTTCAATCGCATGACTCATATACCATTAATAGATATTAATGTGATAATCTCTTTAATCTCTTCCCCAACTTGTAAACTGATATAGAAAGCATTTATTGTTTGATCAATGCATTCATAACATGGAATTATATTAAATGTACAAAAAATTAAAGATTTTTAAATCTTATTACATTTTTCTCTTATTCGTGTATATATATCGAAATTATTACATATAATTGTTTTTCAATTTGGAAATTTTTTTATTTCTCATGTTTTGTATATTTCTTATTTTTATATTTCTCATGTTACTTATGTTACGTAATATTAAAAATTCTATATTAGTAACACAGAATTAATCAATTTCTTTTCTTCTTCTTTCAGAAAGGTATAAAATTTTTGGAAGCCAAAAGAGTGATATGAGTCGTGTTTTGTAACATAACAAGAGACCAGTATAAAAATATAGTCTTTATTCATTAGTGGATTTTGTTCTTCATGAAACACACTACTTATACATCTTATAGAGAGAATCATGCTTGCGACATTCTTATCAATGTGTCAAAAGACCCACAACAGGATTTGCTCCTCAATCAACCATGAAGAATACTTGATGTTGAGTATTGCGATTGATAATTGTAAAAATGTGCCAGTTCGCAGCAAGTCATACAAACGTCATCTCGATTACTCGAAAGTACCGAAATTGGATGAGGCTGATCTTGAGGAAAAGTTTATTCGTGGCAGTGGTCCTGGTGGCCAGGCGACAAACAAAACAAATAATGCAGTATCGTTAAAGCACAAACCAACAGGACTCGTTGTCAAATGTCATGAAACGCGAAGTCTATGGGACAACAAGAAACGTGCGCGCGAGATTATGATAACAAAACTAGATAATTTGTTGAATAAAGAATATTCCATCGAAGCTCAGATACGCGGCCTCGAGAAAAAACAACAATCACAAAAAGAAAACAAAAGAAAGAGACTGACCGAGATGAAAAAAGCCTTTCATGAACGTGAAGGCTTGACGTAATGCTCGATTTATTGTAAATTTCCTTCAAAATATGTTTTAGAAATAAACGTATAAATGTAGTCTCTTAATTTAATGTAGTCTCTTAATTAAATGTAGTCTCTTAATTTAAAATAGATTAAAGATCAAAATGATTGTTAAATTATTATCGATAAGAATCAGTGGCATTTGAAAATTAAAATTGTACCTTAATTCATTCGATTTTGAATTCCTAGAAAAATAAAGATTTTTTTAATTTTAGAAACTATAATTATGCAATTGCACCATAATTTTTATTGTTATTCGACTTAGATTTTAATTAATCGTTTCTTACAAGTAGAATTATATAAATAATTAAAAAAAAAAGAAACGGCCAATTTTTCTAGAAATTATAAATTAGGGCAATTAAATTCTATACAAATCTAAAGATAATTTCGTGGAATTATAAAGGTGTAATAAAACAATTTTTAATGGAAAATTTTTGTATCTTTAATAATGATAATTTCTCTTTTTGAACTCGTGAGAGACTTACAGTTTTGTTTGAAATAAAATAATTAGATATATACTGAAAAAATTGGAAATATAGAAAATCATCTTCAATAATATGTAGCATAACAGAAATGAGTGATTATACTGTATAAAGCTGTATGCAGTCTTGCGTACTCTAAAAATGTATACATTCTATATAGAAATAATTCTTAATAATGATTTAAACAAACAGACTGTTCTCAAAGTGATATACAATTTTCGTCTAATGCAAATGACGAAGAAAAGAAATAAAAAAGGGACAACGACAAATGGTAAAAAAAAAAAGAAAAAAGAAAAAAAAAGGGCAAAACTATCCTGTTTCCGAAAACACAACGACCGCATCGAAAGAATGTATAGTGAGATGTATAAAGGGAGGGAGTGTTAACTAACCGTCTGAAAGAACGTCACTAAGTAGAATGGTATCACCATGAAGTAAGAGAGAAGGAGATCGAACTTGATAGCGCGCGAGTAGAGAAAATGGTCCTGAAAAATAGCATTTAATTGAGAGGAAGTTCGTTGAAAAGAATAGTTTCTTATGGTTGGGCCATTTGCAATTATTAATTAATCATTTGCAATTATTAATATAATCTTACCCGGCCAGCCCGGTTTTATCTCAATTGTTTACCTGTGACTTTATGCATTTTTCATGATAAAAATGGAAGAAAGAAAGATGGAAAAAGGAAAGAAAGAAAGATTCTTCAAAGAAGAAAAGCCTTTTTACAGCTTGCATGGAGAAAATGTTTAATAATTGGTGTGATAATGGAATTGCTGCAAGAGGCATCAACGAGTTCAGCAAAAAAAGTCGCATCTGTGAATTACATTTTCAGAAAGATAACATTTCTCGAGAAGGTATTTTTCATATGGCAGACAGTGCAACTATTACGGTGCAACGTAAAGTACCGAAGTTGAAAGTGAGGTATTATTTGATACCAATTATTAAACATTTTTTCCGTGCAAACCGTAAAAAGGCTTTTCTACCATGAAGAATCTTTCTTTCCTTTTTCGGTGGTGCATCCGCGTATCCAACACAGAGCTGCCAGATTCGAGACGCAAGCAATATGCAACCATAGTGGAGGGGGTAACGGACATGCGAGCGTAAGCGTATGTGTGAGCTGGCCGAGACGCCGATACACTTACGCTCCATTATCCATGTCCATTATCCCCTTCACTACGGTTGCTTGTGTCTCGAATCTAGCAGCTCTCTGATCCAACATGCCATTTTTATCATGAAAAATGCATGTAAAGCCACAGGTAAACAATTGAGATAAAACCGAGCTGGCCGGGTAAAGTTAATAATTGCAAATGGTGCCAAAACACGAGAAACTATTCTTTTCAGCGGATTCCCTTCCCTCTCAATTAGGTGCCACTTTTCGGGACCACTTTTGTTACATGGAGTTCGATCTCCTTCTCTCTTACTTCATGGGTATCACTAAAGAGAGAAAGAGAGTGAGAGAAAAAGAGAATACTACGATGCGATGTTAAATACTATTCTCTACGTACACAAATAATATTTTTATACACAATGTACATCGCGTCAGGACAATATCAAATCGCGAGATCGAGCGTCGTTGAAATCTAAGTCCAAGTACTTTTATTCTTCGCATCTATTTTTCAGCTGCTCTTCAACCACCGTCCAAAATGTCCACGACTGGACTTTATGCGTTTCTTCGGCGGCTTGGGGTTATTCGATCGTGGCGAACCACCGGAACTTCTCAATCGTCGATTACTCGCCACCGTCACCGTCGACAGAATACCATGATCCATGTCCACTTGATCGTCGAGCTTCATCATCCGTACGACCGGCTGGAATTCGATGCTCGAACGTCGCTGCTCGAGCTCGGTGGACGATATTACCGACGACGGGCTGATAACGCGTTCCGATAACGCACATTGATCCATCATCGGATCGGACGATTCCTGGACGTTGTCCGACGACGAGATGGCCTCGCTTTTGCGCTTCGCGCTACGCACTCCGGCACTTGGCGATTGCTTTTTATTACACGTAGACGTAATACTCAAATAAGCGTCCTTCTTACAATTCTCATCGTCGTACACCATGCCAACGTGATGATCGGACGACGACAGATTATTGTGAGCGACGGCCGTTTTCGACTGACGTTTCCTAGAATAGATGCGCCTTCGTGAACCCATTCGACCGCGCCTTGTCGCGGCAAACACGATGCCGTGTTGACGACCATGTTGCTTCAACAATTCCCCCGTGTTCTCGGACGAATTCTCTTCGCAATTGCCGCCTCGCAGTTGCCGTTTCGGCGACGACAATTCGGAATTGGTGTTGTGATGTTTCTTAGGAACTATACCGGATTCTGCCTCCTTTCTGCACTGCTGCAACTGCATATTGTCCCGATTCTCAATCTCCGTGTCTCGCGACTCGCAGCTGTTATTGTCGACGGCGATAGCAACGGCAACGTGGTCTCGTTGTCGTTGCTTCCTGACAATAGACGACGACTTGACAACCAAATTCCTCTCGGTGATTGCGTTGACGTCTTTTCTGCCGAACAGGCTCTTCTGATTCTCGTGATTCTCATCGTTGCCCGACTCGTCGTTCTCCGAAATCTCCTCGATCTTGGATAAGTCTTTCCTACACGGATAATCCTTGTTCGACAAGTAGTTTTTATTCGTTGTGTCGTCGCACGTGTTCTCCGAGATGGCTAATGATTCGACGTAACTGCTCGTGTTGTTGTCGTCGTTAATGGCATCTACGCTCTTGTCTCTCTTTGCGAGCGTCTCGTGACACGATTTATGAGATGTACAAATTTCCAGTAAGGCGTCAGTATCGCTCTTTCGATTGATGTTTAGCCGTTCCGCAACGGTTGGCAGTACAACGTTATTATTCGATGTCGTTACCGGGTGAGAATTAGTCCCTTCCGGCAATTTGCTGGACGTATCCAAGGTATTTCCAGCGAAACTCCTGCCAGGATAGAGCTTTTTCTCCAGCAACAATTCCCGGTCGCTATCCATTGACGATACCTTGTTGTTTGTTTGTACTTTTTTCTTCATTTTGTTCCCAACTGGCCAACCGGTTCGATTTTTCCTTCGTTTTCTTCTTTTCAGCGGAATGTCTATGTTCGCCTCACCACATTCGGAACTGGCGCATGACGAGTTGTTTTCCAAACAGTTGGTGATATCTTGACAATTATCGAGCAACTCCAACAGATTCGACGGCGCGCCTTTTGGTGTCCCGCAAAGACTGTCGGCTTGCGCCAAGTCCATGTCAGGCTCTAATGAAACGTTCAATTCTGTTATCATGTCCTTTGCGCTCAGCATATCGTCGATTGTTTTTGCTATATCCTTTATCTCCTCGTCCAGATCCGACTTGAGATCTTGTTTTAGTTCAAGCTTGGGTGTATTTGTGCGCGATCTGACAAATGGCGGTGTTTCTTCTATCGTGCATAATGTCGACGACTGTTGTTGCTCTCTTTTGCGAATGATAGTGGACATGATGGCGAGCGTAGACGCGTGGCAACGTGGACTTTTTCTTGGCGAACGTCCCGCGCATCCTATACCGCGCCCACGACCCCTTTTCCTGCCTCCTGCGTCGATTCTATTTTGTATCTTTATTAGCGTCTCGTGAAAATTCTCTATCTCGTATGGCAGTAGGAACGGTTTCATCGTATCGCATTCGCTGAAGCAGTGCCAAAACTCGGCACCCGTATCCTGACGTTGATACGTTTGATACCACGGTTCGGATTTGGGTATCGCTTCAAAGGAGAATTGCATTTTTTCAATCTCCGTTGACGGCTTGGACGGATAAATCTTCTCGATTATATTCTCGACTTGTGACTTGCAGTCGTTCGATTGTTGGGCCGATTTCTTCAACGTCGCGTGTTCCCTACTGTCCGCAAACGCGGCGTCCTTGATACCGGTCAACGGAGCTTGATACCTTAATCTGCTGCCCGGCGTCTCGAACTTGTAGTAATCGGCGTTGTCCTTGATAAACGCTTCAGCTTGTGTGCGTCTCCTTTTTCTCGCTCTACCTAGATGTACAGAATCCTGGGAATCCTCCTCGATAATTTCCTGTTTTACAGAACTGGAATTTAAAGGCGAACTCAGCAATGTGGATGAATTGGCAGTTTCATCGGCTTCGCTGTTTTCCGTATCTTTCGGAAACACGCTACTTTGTTCGCTGTCACTGGTTTGTTCATTCGAGTCATCTCGTTTAGGTTCGCCAAACATAAAGGATTCCGCCTCATCGCTCAGCAACGACAACTCGGACTTTCTTACGCGCTTAAATCGCACTACCACCGGCTTCTCACTCGGCGACGGTGCTTCCTTTTTCTCCTCGTCGTCGCCATCTTTCGGTCCCGCGTGCTGTTGTGGATTGCCACTACCCGTCACTGCACTCGATCGCAGTTTATTACCTAACACTTCTACTTTGTAATATGCGCGATTGTCCTCGATCAACCGTTCCTCCACCGATAGTCGATGTCGATATCGACCTCTGATACTTCTGCCACCCCTTCGATTGAGGCGGGAAGGATGCTTGGGCTTCGTACGATTATTCTCTCCCTGCAGCACTTTTGAATCTTTTTGTTCACTTTTGTTATATTCATTACAAACAAAATCTTTCGCATCGTCCGACAACTTTCTCGCTTCTATTGTCACTTTTTCCGCTTGCAATGCGCAATTGTCTCTTTGAAATAAATTCTTACACGGCTTGCAACTCCCGGTATAACTATTGTCAACTACACCGTTTTCTACACTTATCATACATTCCAACGCACACGCGTTTTCGTCACCGTTACACTCGTCCTTATTCTTGAGGTAATCCGATTCTTCCGATATACGACACGAATTTATAATACCGTTTTGCGTATTGTTATGTACAATCGCCGGCTGCAAGTTTGGCGGATCTAGATTATTACTATGCTTACTACTGATATTATCTTCCTTAGTATTTAAAATGTCGATATCATTCGAGAAGGGCCTTTTATAGTCCTCTCGCTTCGATTCCTTTCGCAGAATGTTCTCTTCATATTTCTCGTCCGGGTCATCTTCCTCGATCCAGATAGTACCTTTCGAACGTTTCTTGATGGTGAAACCCTCCAATTTATCGTACAACTTTTCGCTCTTATCGACTTCGTGCCACGGACTGCCCTTGGATCTAAGAAGATGTCCGCTTTCATGTTTCGCGCGAGTACGCAAATTATGCGGCGAACTTAATTTTAAATTAAGATTTCTACGCGCACCATTCACCATTTTTATCTCGTCAACACTAAAGTTACTTAAAGTTTTGGTGTTTTTGTTAACCTTCTCCTCGGGCAGTACTGCATTATGAAGATTACCATCTCCATTGGGGAAACAATCACAGTCTTTCCTGTAAAATAATACAAATAAACTCAATTGCATAAAATATATATGAATGTGTGTATCTAATGAATAAAATTAAACAAAATACAATTTTATGCGTATCTAAAATTTTAGTTATAAATACCTACTCGATATCCTTTGTTCTATTTAGTTTTAAGAACGCCTCCACATTGGCGCCTGCATTGATTAACGTATCCAAAGATAAAAAGTTGTCGTCATTTCCCACAAAATTTAAGTGCTGCTCGCTTTGTAAATGTTTGGATAGATCGTCATAATGAACGTGACAAATTTCGCAGTAACCAGCAACCAGCTGTTCTGTTCTGCGGGCACGTGCAGCGGTGGCACGGGGTCTCCGAGTCATTTCTTTACCCTGTCAATGCAAAAAATAAATTGCTGATGATGTTGTTTCTTGGTTAAAATACACAATTATGTAAATTTAGTATCTTTAATATAAGGGATTATATGGAACGAATAATGCACCTCGGCCCTATTTGTAGATTCAATAGCCTCCTTATTCTCCTTAATCTCTTTGTTTATTAATTTATTTTCTCGTTTTCCCTGCTTCTTTGTATCAAAAGGACACGAACCTAGGTCACCGTCGAAGTTTAACGTTGGCCACGACGATAATTCCAGAAACACAGGTCTAGTAATTCTATAACAGAAATAAGAAACGTAAAGCAATATGGAAAAAGATGGATATAAAAATATTGTGCGACATCGCAGCTTACAATTACCTGTGAAAGGATTCAAATTTGATGTATGATCCTTTCAATTGCTTGACCTTAAAATTTTTCTCAGTGTTACGCTGATTGGTTTGTTTCAACTGCTTCAAGCTATAGGTATCCTTGAAAGAAGCATAGATTTTGTTGAGCCAAGCTTGAAACTTTTCTGTCGTCCAAATAGGAATTTCCCAATTATGGGCGTTATCTAGTGGATCCACGGAACACTGTTGTGGCTGTGTCAGAGCACGTTCCAACATTGCATCCACTCGCGATTTCTATTAAATTGAAAATAAAACATATTTCTCAATATATTATTTATACAATTGCCGCTATATATTATTATAATTTATAAATTTATTGACATTATAACGAAAAAGTAATACTACTTGTTCTTTATAGAAAATAAAGTAGCATCAAAATGTACTATGCAAGTGACAGATGACATCCATTTCTTCATCGCAACATAACAATATCGAATGCAATTTCTATGCAACATATCAAAAGCCTCCAACGCTATTGTTTATATGCACCTTCATCTTTTGCATACTTACAGATCTTTGGGTAGTTTGACCCCGTAGATTGGTAAAGTTGGACGAGGGGCATTCAGAACTTAGCAAAGGTGTTGGGGGCGTAGGAGTAGGCGTCGGAACTTCTATGCTTCTCAGCGAACGGGGTCCGCCACTGCCGCCGCTGGCACAGGTCCATCTATGTTTTTCAGAGTTCGTACGACCTGTCTTATCTACTCTATCGCTGATTACAAGACTCACACTGCGCACTAGAAACAATTCGATTGTCTAAAACAGAAAACACCAAGTTGAAACAACAATTGACGATGCGCAACAAGTAGAGTAGAGTAGCAAAGCGATGACATCAGCGAGCAAACAAACGTGTAAACAAACGTGTAAACAATTTCGAGCAATCGACTAACACTCGGATCACATTCCTTCCAAGCGAATCCCCGGGCTCTCCAGACATCTCGCGTCGTTCCTCGAGCGCGGACAAAGAAAAGACCGCCGAGCGGAGCGAGCTGTCGCCGCGGGCGTCTCTCTCGAGCGCGAAGAGGCACGAGCGACCGAGACGCTCCAACTTTCGAGCAAGTTTATCGTTTGCGCAACGAGCGAAACGTCGCGCGCGCAGTACATATGTACATGCATACGTATACAAACGAGACACGCGCGCGCTCCGTACCCGATACTCGGGCGCACGCTTGCATCGCGTTACGCTGACGTCAGGTGATTTCGCGACAGCCTTCCTCGGAGCGGCTGCTGCAGCAGCGACGGTGGCGGCGGCAGCAGGGGCCGACCGTTACACGGAGGAACGCGATCCGGCGATGACGCGCGGGTGCCACCGCGACTGCTCCGGGGAGCATAGCGGACGTCGCCACTCGCCGTCCGTCGTCGTCGCCCTCGCCGTCGATCGCATAGCGTTGGTCTAATAATACCCGCGACGCCCGCCACCAGTCTCGAGAACCGGAGCACGGGCACGTGAGGGAGCACGTGGAGAAGCGGCCCCCGGAACCGTCGACGATCCCGATGACGCTCGACGTGGAGAATCCGCGAAACCGACGACGAGAGAAACGGGCGCTCGCCGCCTGTCAAGAGCGGCGCTTCGAGGCTCGCTGACGGACGACGGCTCGCGGATAAATCACGACGCGACTAGGACGCGCGCGGGCGTCTCTCGTCCGCGGCGTCGACCGCGAGCGAGGTTTAGGACGGCGAAAGAGGATCGCGGGAGCGACGAGCTCCGACGAACGAAAGCGGAACCGATCGGAGGAGAGACCCGACGACCCGAGACGCCTCGTTGGCCGCTCGTTACGCTGCTGCTATACTTGGCGGCCGACAACTGTCACGCACAAAATGGCCATTTGCCGTTAGTAGCTTGGCACGGGGGCCTGGAGACGGCGCGCGCGTTCGCTCCTCTCTCGCCCGAGCCGACGACGAGAAGGCGATTCTCCGGCCCGGTCGCTGGCCCCGCTCGCCACGATCGCCATGCTCGCCATGCTCGCCACGCTCGCCACCGTCGTCCCTCGTCATCCTGCCGAGCGTTCGCGTATTCCGATCGCTTTTCCGAATTTTCGCGCACACGTACACGCGAGGGAAACGCGCGCGGAAAAGGAATTTCACGCGCTGTCGCTCAGATGGCGCGACAACGCCATTTGTTTGTCAACACAAGACGAATCCGCGCGAGACGAGACAGGCGAGGCTCTCCCTCGATTTGACAGCTGCTCTATTAATAGGCGGTTGCGAGGCGACTTTGCATTCGCCCTTCCGCTTGTGCTGGCAACAAGTTCATTTATTCGTCCCCTGTTCAATTCTCGAGAAGCTTGGTAAGAATGCGCGCTTCCAAGTTTTCTATCTACTTCCTGTCGTATCGCGTAATGTATCTTTAATCGCTTCTCTCGAGCAAAGTGTATAATTAAATTAATTTTGAGAAACCCATCCCTGTATCGTGATGTACCAACCGCAAAATCGGTTTAACCTATATCGATCTTCAGAAATTTTTCTCTCAAAATCATCAGAGACAATTTACATTATCGCGATATAACGAAATGGCTCGTGACACATGTTATTTCCTACCCTACATGCGAACGGCTTTTCTTTGTCTTTTTTTGACATTGCCAAGTTCGCGCAGCGCTCCGGAAGATGGCGCGCAACGGCGCGAAGTTTGCCGAAACGAGGAAATTGTTTGTCAACAGAAAAATCGTTCCGGGTATCCGTCTCGCGCGCGTAGCTACGAGGGCCGACAATCGCACATACGTACACACGTACGTACGTACAACGCGTGGACTAACGTCGCGTCGGCCCGTTGCCGAGAGAGGCTGAATTTAGGGCGTAGCCCGTGCGCGCGGCTCGGCAACGACGCGACTCGGCCTCGCGCGCGAGACGCCTCGACGCACGGAAACCCGCTTCCTCTTTCGCGTAATGCTCGGTCACGTCCGCGAGGGTCAGTCCCGCAAACGTTGGGTCGTCCTTTTTCAGCCGCGCGCGTTCCCCGCATTTCGAATGAAACGTACATCCATAGATGCAACTTTGCGGAGGAGAAAAGAGCGACGACTTTTTTCAACGCGCGAATAGAGGGGACCTTGACGTTTTTCTTCGCGAATTCGAGTTGATTAATATTTATGGAAAGCGTCTCTGTCCTGAGAGAAACGTTGTATAATTCTATAGAATTAGAAATTTGATTAACGTATAACGTATAAAGTAAAAAAGTTTTGCGTTAGATTGAAAAAGACGAGTTGAAAATCTCTGTTGAATTTGTCACGACACAGATTAAATTAGACATTCTATTCATAATAAAATAAAAATTCTGCCAGTAGCATTTCCTCTGACGTAAACATTCTTCCTTTGCAAAGTATTATTAATATTAATCAACGATAAATTTGCTTCGCTGACGTCATAAACATTTCTCCTTTCCTAAAACATTGATAAAAATAAGCGATAAATCTGCCTCGGGGAAATTAATTCGGGAAAATCGATACGCGTACATCGAAATTCGCAGCCGTTTTACGAGTGACCCGATAAAGTACCGAGATCGGGGCGCGCGGGATTTTTCGGGGACGAGTTTGCCGTGTTCCGGCAGTTCGATAATCGCGCGCGTACTCAGTAGTATCACGCGGCAACGAGGTCGGCTTGAATGGCCCGGAGAACGCATCGCCGCGAGAGACGGAGATTCGAATTTTTTTTTTCGTCGCGTCCTCGGCAGGGGAGCGAGAGCGCGCGCGTTACGTCGAAGCGACTATAGGCATAGTGATCGAAAATGGCGGGAAGAGAGGAGCGGAGGGGGAAGCGCACGCAGGGAGAAGGGGGGGAGAGAGAGAGAGACGAAGAAAGAAACAAGAACGAGAGAGGGAGAGGAGGATTCGCACACTCGCCCGAAATACACCAAATGCTCTGACAAATCGATAAGCGGTGAGAAACGAAGCGGGAAACGTGGCTACGGGCTCTACTCGAACGCAGCATCGGAACAAGCAAAGATGAAATACGACTCACTCCGCCCAGCTCCCTGATCTTCGCTTCTAGCTTGGCCGCGGTGACATGGTTCTTTATGTCCAAATAAAACGACTTCTTTTCCAAAGGTTTCAGCCCCTTTTGTATACGCACATCTATAACAAAAAGAAAGTTTCAATTTTATCCGTCCTAGCATCGCGAGTCGCGCGCGCGCGCGCGCGCGACGATGCTTTGTAGGCATGATATGACATGACACGAAAATACAGCTTTCCATTGTCTATCTGAATGAACCGATTCAAGTGTAGGGGGTTGGGAGTTGAATCTTTTCGCGTATTCGACAAAAATACAAAAATACAGTGAGGCGACAATTATTTCATCACTTGTTATAATTGCTGTCTTATATTTATACCAACCGCTGTGCAAGTCACATGATACAGTCAAATTGGCGCAGCTTGTAATCAAACGATAGGAGCTCGTTCGTCGTGTTGAAAAAAAGATACGAACCGGGAGTGATATATATGAATCATCGTGTTTGCGCTGTACAACAAGAGTAAAACACTAGTGATCGCAGAGTACTCACTGGCAACAGTCGCTTGCGTTATTCGCAACATAGTCGCTCCAATTTAACATAGAGATCATCTTTCGACTCCGAGACTCAACCTCTCCTCTGATAACGATACATGTAAACGTAACCAAACGATATCTTTGCGTAGGACCCCGGGCGACTCTCGGTGATCGCTAATTCGTCCCTTGTGTCATGTGTATTTGCTTGTACGTGGAGTAAATGAAGAGACGTGCGTAAGAAACGCGCGTGGCAAACATTTCTGGTTCGTGTCCATTAACGGCCGGCCCGGTGCGTTATTATGCAACGCGGAATCATAGAGCTTACTTACACGACGTTCGTCGCGGGTCGGATTTGTTCTCTCTCGACGGCTGCCCGGGTTGACGATGATGATGAGGATGATGTTGTTGCTGCTGCTGCTGCTGCTGGTGTTGGTGCTTGGACGGCGATACCATTCCTAAGCGATGATGATGCAGCACCGCACGACGTACCGCAGCGACGTTATCCCTGTCTCACTTTCGTCCCTCGTCGTCGTCGTCGTCAGCGGCAGCGGCGGCGGCGGCGCACTTCCCATCCTCGTCGACACACCGAGTAACGTCGCAGAGGCGCGGTCGCATGCTCTATCCCTTGCCCCGTTTCTCACTCCCTCTCCCCTGGTCGTGCTCGCGAAAATACGCGCCTGTCGCCTGATCTCGCGCGCTCGACGATTACGCTCGGTCGCGGCTATCAATCTGCGCGTCGTCGTCCGTCGTGGATAGATTGCATTCTCTAACAACGTGAGTCGTCGTGATCCAGATCGTCCGCGCTGCCTTCGAGCCTCGACTCGCTCTCCGTAAACTCGGACTGTAAACTGAAACCGCGCGTGCGCAGCACGAGTTGGCAGCAAGAATGCGCGGCGACCGCTGGCCGGAGCCAGGCCTGCCAACCCTCGGCGCGCTCTTTGTCGTAACCAATGCAATTTCGAGATGATTGATCGGAGAGATTCTTTCGAGATGATTGACATGATCGTGTTTGCCTCCCTTTCTGCGAGCTTTTTTCGACGTAAAATTTGGAAAGGAACGTGGGAGAGAGCAACGTGTTGGTCGGAAAATCAATTTATCATATTGCCATACGTGCTCGAAACGAGAAAGTATAATCGATATGATAATAGAGATCCAACTGATATGATATTAACAATTATCTTAAATATTGTATCTTTTCATTTTATGAAGCTGCTGCGCGTGAGATGTGTAATATTCCTTGTATTGATGGGATTGCGAAAAGTTGGCACAGTTGTAATGAAATTTTCATTTATGCTTTCACGTATATCGAATGATTGTTTAGTTACATTGGCGTGAGAAATGTTCAAATTCGATAACACATTGTTGTTGCTAAATTCAGCTTGTTAGACGATGGCGCTGCTGATAGTTATTTTTTAAAATATAGATGTCGTTCGGGAAAAATAAATTTCTAAATTTATTTTTAGTCGAAATAGACTTTACTATAATTGTAACACATTAGTCAAAAATTTATTTTTTTCCACTTAAAAATTTTCAGATACAATGCGCTGACAAAAATATATAGTATTTACATATTTAGGGACTGAAATTTGTCACATTTTCTACAATTAAAAACAAGCTTAGAAAAATATCAACATTTCTCAAGTTATTGCACTTTTAAGAATAGTATATATAAATGCAGATGAGATTCAACTCACAAAAAATTCAACAGATATCCTTACTAAGCGTCCTGCTAAACACTTTTGTACTTAAATATAAATTATAAATTATTGTCAATTATAATATATTAAGTACCGTTAGTGTAAAAATATTTGAAACAATTATTTAACAGATAATAAATATTATCATTTATATGGTATCCACAACCATAATTTTATCCTTATTGAGATTTTTTATATTAATATACGATATAAATAATTATACATGTATATACAAGAGCATATATATATATATATATATATATATATATATATATATATATATATACATATATATACTATATATATTATATATATGTATATGTATATATTTTTTTTAATGTTATTGAAACATGGAATTACTCTACACAATTGAATCAATTATCAGTCAATCGTTCAATTACTTTAGATTCATTCAATTGCGTGATAGTAGAAATGTCCGTAGTTTGTTGGAGTTTTTCTAATGATGGAACAATTTCTAATACCATTTTGTTTCTGTTTTGTTGCATATATCGATAAATTAACTTTATTATGTATAGAACTGTTAATGGTATTGGTGTCATAATTGCAGTAGATACAGGAAGCACTAAAAGAAAAAAGAATATTTCATTAAACAATCAAGATAAATACACATTTATTTATATAAAATTGTAACGAGTAATCATACAAGTATAATTATACAAGTAATTGTATAAACTTACCAGTAGTTAGGTCATCAGCAGGTGGCTTTAATGTAAAACGTAACAAAAAAATAGCTACACCGGTATTCTGAATACCTGTTTCAATGGCTATTGCTCGTATGTTGGCTTGGGGTTGCTTGCAGATTTTCGCTACTATAAAACCTAATGTAAAGCCTAACCAAGGCAGACCCATTCCTGCAATTACTATCTAAAACAGGAAAATAAATATGTATATTTTGCATGTATATTTGCTTTACTCTAGTATTTTATTCGTAGATTCATTCAACGAAAAATATTAACTTACCTTCCATGAAAATAGTTTGAAAAGGTATAAATTAGTTAAAACTGCAAATATAGCAATGAATATAATTAAAATGATAGAGAAAGGTTTCATTATCCGAACCAACATCTTTGATACTTTTGGAAGTTTTCTTTGGATAACAAATCCTATAACCAGTGGAATTATGAGACCAATTACAAAAGTGCCAATTTGACGGTAGGGTACTGTAAGGTTTCCCTGTGCAAATATACGTTTGCCCAATGTGAAGATCCAAAACGGCATCATTCCTGTAAAGAATAAAATTTTATATAGCATGTTATATATACAAGAATTATCTCTATTTTTTGATTTTTTACCAAAAGCAGCAATGGTACATATTGTAGTCATTGTAACAGAGAGATTTAAATTGCCATCGAGTAATACCGTCCAAATATTGGAAGCACCACCACTTGGGCTTATTCCTGTGAAGAACATGCCTATTTGCAGTTCAGGACGGTCAGGAAATAAAAGAGATCCAATGAGAAAACTTAACTGGAAATAATATGAAATAATACAAATTCACAGAAAAAATTTGTTTGATAAAAATTATGGGAAATGTAAAAATATCTACATATTAGCTATGTAATATTATATCTATGATAAAAAATTTACCAATGGCATGATCAGAAACTGGCAAAAGAATCCTATAGCTGGACCTATTGGTTTTTTTAATGAATCACGGCACATATTCCAATCCATTGCGCAGCCAAAATTAATATACAAAATGGATACAAGTATTGCAACACTGGCAGTGAATATGGTATCTATTGTACGTTCTTCTCGTACTACAATAATATGAGAAACCTCCTGGCTGTCTTTAATCTAAAAAAAATCTTTATTATATCTTTTCAGAAACAATGCTTATTTAACACTTACCCCATTTTCTTCCAAAGTAAATAATAATTTTGTTCTACCGAGAAACACACCGGTAATATTTAAAATGCCATCAAAATAATCATTTTCACGTTGTAACTGAAAACTTGATGTCGCAATATTACTGTCCTGAGTGGTGACGTTTAAGGACAATTTTGATGATAAATTATAATTAGATATGTTAAATGGAACTGATGTTATATGATTCATATGCACAGTAATATCATGTTCAATATCAACAGTCAACGCAGCTGCTCCTCTCAATAACAAAAATCCTATTAAGTATGTGGCACCTGTCATTTTCTGTAAAGAAAATAATAAATAAAAGAAACAATATACTTGATCACTTTGTTTCTTGAAAAGAGATTCACTTTGTCTGTTGCACAGCAGTTATCTTTTGCGTTTAACACTCAAAATAGTGCAAAATTCAAACAAGTGTCAAACTGATAAGGATAATAAAAAGGTAAATGATAAAAGATAGATTGAAATTGTGATTAGATAAGTGGCAAAATGTAGTACAAATTAATTGCAGTGAGGAAGATCACATCTCTTGTACAGGAATTGAATATTCCATCCGGAAGAAATTATCATTCCTGTGTCGGATAATAAGCGACTTTCAAAATTTCAAGCGAGACAACAAATTGCGACATACAACGGTGATAACGGTATAAAGCATACACGTACCTTCGCGTGCATCGAATTTGTACGTCTTGACATTATTTACCACCGCGTTTACGCAAAGCAGACGCAAGTCCATAATCGTGTTACTCTTTTATCTTACTTCTTGTTTATCAGTAATAAAAAGTCACGGTCCCGCGACCGCGGAACGTATTGTAGCTAAATTGCATAATCAACGCGTGATTGTATCGCAGTTTGCAAGCTGGACGGATGGTGGGAGACGCCGTTTGATCGCCGGCGATTCCATGAAATCTGTGACTTGCACGCTATAAATATATACGACATCGTCGCGTTACTTTCGCTCTTTGGCTCGTCCAAGAGATGCACTATTAAGATAAACGCTAAACCCCAGAGACGCGCCGCTATTTTCGCAGACACTGCACGAGGTGAGCTGCAACATCCGCACGTTACGTCAATCGGTTCGCCAGGCTTCGAAATGATATATTTTCCGTCTTATCATTTCGTCGATTGACATTGAACTTGAGATAATCAATCAGCCTAATCCTTATAAGGAATGACGGGACTTTTTTATCACGTGCGTGCGCGCGAATATAAACAGCTGATTTTCCAGCGAAAAATGGAAGTCAGTTACAAAGGTTAAGTTTGATGAAAAATATTTAAGCGAAACTCTTAAGGCCGCAGCACACACTTTTGCATAAGCACATAAGCATAAGAAAATTGATTAGTTCATTTTCTTATGCATATACTTGGGGACCAATCAATTTTCTTATGTTTATAGTTATGCGCTTATGCAAAAATGTGTGCTGCAGCCTTTATCATTTTTAATAAACAATCGAAGCATGCAGAACTCTTCGATTAGTTTAAATCCTTAAAACTTTATTTTACTTATTGTTTCAAGATTTAACAAACGAGATTCTTTTAATTATATATTATGTATAGTTTGTTGCACAATTTTTTTAAAAATATATATAAAATAAAATTTTATTTATGAATCAATTCTAAATTTTTATCTTTAAAACATTTATAATGATTACAAATTGCTCTTTTTTTGTAATTAAATTTTTCTACAGAAAAATATATTTTTGCAACGACAATTGCAAGCGAAATAAAAGATTTATTCAAATTCAAATCTATTTAAATCCTTTATTAATTCCTTTATTATTTAATTCTTCGAATTGATCGATCACTGGATTCATTGATCTTTTTACAATGAAAATCGAAGTTTGCTATCACACAGCGTGCCAAGAATGTGTATGTGACATTTTCGTTGGATCGAGAGCAACGTTTATAGGCACTTACTTCGCAAAGATACTCGCGACGTTTACCAGCACTCGCAACATATGTTGCGGTAATCTCATAAGGATCTTCCGCGATGTCGGAGTAGTTTGGCGCGAAAATACTCCGAACGAACACTACTCGATCTTCGATCACTACTCAATCTCCGATTTCGACGACTGATTTCTGCCGCTTTCCTAGTCGTGGTTGTCAAGTGCAATCGAGAGAATAATGATTGGAGGGGATGATCGGCGCGATATATATCTCAATACTCTATAGAAAATATAGATATACTTATTAAAAATATTATATTTTTTCCCTTTCTCTCTTTCATCATTTAGCTCAATAAATGTATTAGCAATTCATGTTAAATATTGATAAGTGATTGAAAAATGTATACTGATACGCTCTATTTGTATCTATTTTATTTATAGTGTGTATTTGCATATAAATCATAGCACACATGCACAAAATATCTTATTATTCTATCATGTTATTTTTCAATGACAGATTCTCTCTTCAGTTTGGCCCATCTTTTTATTATGAAAATGTTGAAGGCAATTATCTATTTTAATTTTTCAATGAGGAATCGACTTGAAATTATAATAATCGAAGAATATAATTTTATTACATCTATCTTCTTTCATGAAGATTCTTATTTACAATTATCCAAGTATTTTCTAAGTTAGCTAAGAAATTAAATTTATGAAAAACATGTGATAGAAAAAGCAAAGAAACTTTTTATAGCATACACATAAGCATACATGTATATAAAAGTATAAATATTTGTATTACATTATTCTTATTATCTTACGAGAGTAAATTTGTTTTCGTCCCGTTTGTTTTTACAAACTAATCAAAATATTGGAAAAGAGAAAGATGCATGTAATAAAAAGAAAAGAGAAAGGGAAAAATTGGAGAGGAGAGTTTGAAATGCGAAAGTGCAACAAGAAGAAACAAATTAGGCAAATCTCTTATCCGTCTGCTTCTCCAAGGAAATTGCATTATGTTACACTTTCTGCATTCAAAATAAAATAGGTCTCGAACCAAGAGTTGAAGAAAAAAATATAATAAATGTTGGAGCTGCTGAAAAGAGAAGATCCATTTAAAAGTTTACAATCAGCTGAGAGGCACTGCGCTCCAGGTTCAGTTGGATGCCGGTAGGGGTAAAAAGCAACACGTACCACGTACACATATGGAAATATGGAGTCCATCTGTCAGTAGCCAAGCTGCCAGATCTCAGCCGCAAGCAACATGCAACACCTTGTGGAGGGGATAACGAGGATGTGAGCGTAACGTACGTGTGAGCTCAGCGCTTCTCCAAGCTCACACGTACGTTACGCTCACATCCTCGTTATCCCCTCCACAAGGTGTTGCATGTTGTTTGCGACGGAGATCTGGCAGCACTCAGTAGGTCAGCGATCTCGTTCGCGATGTTATGCGTGTTCGATGAATGTCATTCATTGTAATGCTAATTGTCAAACGATGTCTCATCACATGCAGCTCGTGCTACTCGGCGTGTTTCTGCTCCTGATCGCGCCCTTCGAGACCGACAGCTTCTCTTACGAGAACTTGCCCGCGGTAGCGATGGATTACAAGGTGCACATCGACGCCGGCAAGGAAGACTGCTATTCTCAATATGTGAACCCAGGAGCGACTTTCTACGTCAGTTTCCAGGTATATACTGGCTGACCGGTCAGATACCCATCGTCGAAAATTGCGATCGATTGTCTGGCTGGAAAAACGAGAGTAAAAATGCGACTTACTTGACTAACCATATGGTTGGCCACGAATGGGCCACGAAAGGTTTCACGTCTCGAGAAAGCGCTGTACGAAATGCTCGGTAGCACGTGTTCTCGCTTTGACAGTTTGTGCACGTCTCGTGAAATTCTATTTCAATCACCTGTCCTTGAGCGCAATGATCCAGTGCCGTGACACGTGTTTGCTTGGTTTCAGGATGTATTGATTTTATCATACAATACCTGGAAAGTCATAATTTTGGCTGTATCTGATAAATCGTTTTGTGAGAATCTCTTATAAGACTTAATAAAAATTGCATTACAAGAAAATAATTGACAATTAATATTTTACACTCATCAATTGTACTTCAAGCAGTTTTTTATTATAGGTCTTGCGTGGTGGGGATGGAAAAGCTGGTTTTGCAGTGAGAAATCCAGAAGGACACATAGTTTATCCTTATCAATGGCGTCCCAATGGTGATTATCAAGATCAATCCATAAACGGTGGTTACTATACTGTATGCATTGATAATCAGTTTTCAAGATTTGCCGCAAAACTAGTAAACTTATACATTACAGTAATTAGGTAAGAAAAAAAATATGTAAGATTAATTTTAAAGAATTATATTGTGCAAAATAATATATAGTGCCGTTTCATTTATTCATTTTTTATCATTAACTATTATTAGGTATGATCAATGGCTGCAATATACTGAGGAATTGAAAGAACTGAATCTTTCTGTCGAGAATTTTACGGTATATATATTATAAACATTTTTCTGCAATTAAAAATAATATATAAATTTCATTTACATATTTTATATGTTATATATACATTTTCTTTCTTTCAGAATGCAATTGTGCATGTAGAGAAAAACATTAATGAGATGCTGCAAACTCAACATTGGAGCAGGAGTAGAGAAGAGAGAGACTTAAATCTGCTATTGGATAATAATTCTTATGTGCAGATGTGGTCAATCGCGCAAGTAGTTGTCATCACATTGACGACTATGATACAAGTGTATTTTGTTAGGAAGCTATTCGATGTAAAACCATCTGGACATTCTAAAACACGCATTTAACATTAATGAATTACAACAATTGTTAGCTCGATAAGAGCATTGTCCAATTTCTATTGTGATAGATGAAGACTATCATACTGATTGATTAAGCTCACATGTCATACAAACTCTATAGATCTGCAAATCTATCTACAGAAAATTATAAACAGTGTAATTATACATATAAATGTTTCAAATTTAATGAGTACAATGCATATTTCATTAATCGATACATTTATATGTCATTTTGATGCTGTTATATATTTATATGAGATTACTCTTGGAGATTACCTTACAGAAATGACAGAGATATAAAAAGTTTATTACATACGAAAATTTATTAATGCAAAAAAATGTAAGAAATTTCTTGTAAGATGGAGATATATATTTGGACAAAAATTAACTTCTAACAACCGAAACCTAAACTTTTAATTTTAGGAAACGTGACGAAGTATTTATGTTGATGAGATTTTATAATTATGCATTTTTTCTATCAATTTATCACGTACTACTTTCATTAATCTTAAATACATGCTACTTACTTAATTTTTATAATAAATATTCCTTCTCTCTACATATTTTTCACTCAATATTATTTTATATTTTATATTCAACATATTTTCTTTCTTATTTTTTTTATACACTGAGCCAAAAGCACTGCTTATATCAAATAAGATTTCATACATTTTGCATTTATACAGAATTACATGTTTCATTTTATATCCATCTTCATTGATTTTTATTCATTACTTATTTTTAATTTCAGATATTCTTACATATGGTCATATTGAAGACATTTAAGGAATATATGAGATTTATATATTTATATTGTATTTGTATAAAAAATAATAAACACACATACATTTGTTATAATCCTCTTCTTTTTTTATGCCTATATATACACATATGTAAAATACCATCATTTTTATGTCAATTTTTTATAATTTGAATATATTATAGTAAAAGATTAAAAAAAATATTTCTCACACTTTGGCGACGAATAATATTACATTGGCACATGGTTATTGATTATGAAATACTGTCATAGCGTAATTACATAAATATAAACAGTCAATACTTTATAGACAATATCACAATGTCTCTGAGCGGTTCGCGCTCTCATTTTCATTTCATCAATGAATCCCTTGGTTCTGTCTCGCTCTTCTTTGTTGTATCACACTGCTACTGAGTGCCAACAGACGGTGTCGTTGTTTCAGATTCCGCGCACGCACGTGTTCTGACGCCACTTCCTTTGTATAGTTCGCCGGAAACCATCCTTGTTCACCATCCAACAATTTTTCACCATGGTACCAACCATCTGCCATTTTCCTCAATACATTTATCACATCCCCTATAGAACATTACTTCTATTTAGGGTCACGAGATTTTGCTCGTTATATACAAAACATTTTATTAGACATATACTAAAGAGTCAAAGTTTGTCAAAAATAATCAAAATAATCGATTTTGTTGTTTGATTTTGCGATTATACGAGCAATTTCATATCTATTTAATTCATATTTTTAACATAAAAGTAGAAAAATAAAAAAAGAACAATGAAATAAATGTTTACTAAGAAAAAAATTATTGCTAAATTTAAAACTATTCCTTCTATTGATAACATCTTCGAATATGAAATATACAATATATATTACCTGCTTGTAATGACAACTCATCTGGTTGATTTGGTGAATATGGATACTTGGCCATCACTTGCGGACAATCCCAAGACTCATATAATGTTTCGCCAACTGAACCACGTTTAGGCGGCGAGACAGCTTCCAGCCATCGTTCTCGTTCGGTATTATTATCGCATGTTAAGACATATTCTATATGACGGCCGGAGTGATTTTCCAGAAGAGTTAATATCATAGTATTTCGTCCAGCGAACGGCGATTCTTCAGAAGCTGACTCCAGAGCTAGAAGATTCCTTTTACATGCGTCTATGACGGTATAGCATTCATCATGAGCACTGCAAAGTATTTTATGTTATATACAATTTGTTTTGTGTTTGAGATTTATTTAATAAAAAGAACGTATAAGATATTTATATCCTATTCTAGTTTTATTTTTTTCTTTTTAATTATTATCTTTCACAAGAAATTCTTCCTTTAAA
This sequence comes from Camponotus floridanus, assembly GCF_003227725.1. Lineage (NCBI taxonomy): Eukaryota > Metazoa > Arthropoda > Insecta > Hymenoptera > Formicidae > Camponotus > Camponotus floridanus. The sequence continues at coordinate 599,137 of NW_020229314.1, read as the reverse complement.
TTGTATATTATTTATAGTTTTATCCTAAGGAATGCTTTTAATCGATAAATTAATGTGATTATATTAAATGATGTTGTCTTACTTGGACTTCAATTTCGTGACTAGAAGATAATCAGTGAGTAATAAAAGGTAGAGTGGTGTCTTATTAAACTTCTTCCCGAACGTGAGCTTGTATTCGGTGTCAGTCTTCATCGACAAATGTACGACCGATCCGCTTCTAACTAACTGCTTGCCCCTTAGCGTAATCGGTTTAATTTTCGACGAATATTCCAGTTTTCTGAAATCAAATATATACATATGATTTATTTTATCTAATATATAAAAGACTATATTATCTAATATATAAAAGACTATATGTAAATTTATTAATTATAGATAGTTTTACCTTGCTAAAGCTTCCATTTCGGCTTCCTGAATGGCAGCTCGAGCACCTTCATTGCATTCGGCAACGACGTTGCTTAAGGTTGATAAAACTTTTTCCCAAGACGCTCTATCCGAATTTCCAATCGATAATTTGGAAACAATAGCGTCAGCTAATAAGGGTAATCTATGCAAAATTATTTATGAAAAACAATGTAAATAATTTGATATTAACTTTCGGCAAACAACAATAATCAAACTTATATAATCGACTAAATGACAAAGGTTAATAAAATTATTTGAATTTTTAAAATTAGTTGTATATAAAATAATTGATTGACACACCTCGTAACACGTTGCATTGGTAGCATTAGAAAGGAATGTAGAGATAGATTCTGGCACGGTGGTCGCATTTCTATACGTTTGATAGTCTCCAAGAACTTTACGCCTTTCCGAGCTCTAAACGAAGGAACATAATATAATTACATCGTAAGTAATATATATCTATTAGTGTATAGCTTGATAAAAGTTATATATTTTATACAAATTTTCTCCAAAATATACAAATATAAAGAGTTATACAATCATCTTACTTGAGTTCTTTTAGAGTCGTGTCTATGCTGACTTGATTCGAACAATAGGCCACATATACAGCCTGACATTTTTCAGCGTGTTTGAGTAAGACCTCCGATAAACCCGACAGCATCGGATCTTCCCTCCATATAGCTTCCAGTTCAGCTAAGAACGTTTGCGATGTCGATAGCACGCTCGACACCCCGCCAAACAACTTCTGTCTCTCGATCGGCGTCAGGATTTCGTTCATTAATGTATGATTACTGAGGAACTCGTTTTCTAGGACCCGAAGGGAATTTAAATACGATGCTTCGGAAGTCAAGATCTCGAATTTTGCTTCTTGAATCTTCTTTTCTTCCGTTGTTAGTTTCTCTAATTTATTAAATTTTTTATAAGTATTTTTTTCATATTTTATCTCAAATGAACAATATTTTTATATGTATAAATATATGGTGGAGTTTTAACTTACGCAAGAGGCCACTGTGTATTACTTGTGGAGTATGACACCAGAGCGTTCTTTGTCCTGTTCTGGCAAGATTCGCTGCGACTGGTTCTGTCTTCCACATGGTATCTTCTACCTACGGATGAAAAATTATATATACAATAGTAATGCATTAAATAAAAGTATTTTTTCCTAATTCTTTAAATCTTTAAGTCATAAAATAAAATATGATATATTTATGAAGTAACTTTAAGTAGTTCTACATTTAAAAGATTTAAGATAAAATTAAAAAATATTATAGATGTTATTAACAAGTTGCATAAAATTAAAAAAGTAGTTAAACGTTAGAAAAAAGAAATTAAAGCTTTTATTATTTTCAGAAGAATTGCAACTCATGAAGGAAAAGAGATTTATTAGAAAAAGAATTTCTATATATTATATAATATATATTAAATTAAATGTACATACACATACACAAATAATATATTTAGAGATGTCTTATTTATTTCAAATGTAATAAATATCAAAAAATTACTTCTTCATAGCCCTCGGAATCCGATTCAAAAGCGACACGAGCCACTGCAGCCGCGTAAAACTGATAGAGAGGTTCCTGATCGGCGAGCACACTATAATGATCTGAAACAGGAGTATTAAAATTTTGTCAATACTGGCTGATTCTCATGCGCAAAAACGAGCGATAAATAAATCGAGTATACGTGAATCAGCGCGCGTACATTAATTAAGAACAAGTATCATTAGTCTGGTGAAAGTGCACGCTTTTTATGCGTCGATGTACGAGCATCATTCTTAAGTATGGGAATATTCTGAAAAATGCGGTAAAAACCTGATGTATATTTAACCCATGAGAACCTCTGAATTTAGTCTTTACTTGGTAAAATCGGGTCGCTCTCAAAGACGCACTCATCAAATTCATTTTCTCTCGCAATAATATTCGCAATTACATTTTTAATTTATTATTTAAAAATTGCTATTTAAAAATATAATGCGTTAAGTCATTTTATACTTATTGTTATTATTGCCAGAATCTTCTCCAACTAATGTTCACATGATCGTGTATTTTTGCTTTCGAGATATTTGATTATTTATTTTAATATTAATTATAGTATATTAATTATAATATTTTTGTCATTTTGCAGAATTCAATGTAATTATCATTATGTTTTGTTATAAGAGAGAAAAAAATGACAGCTTGAGAAAATGACTCTTACCGATGTCACTTGGAGTTTTTGAGGAATGGTCGCTGCCGCTTCCCATATACTGACTGTTGGTGTAAATAGCCTCCTTGACAGTTCCATTGTTGTTATTGCGAGCATCGTAAACGTTGTCATTTTTATTATTCTCGTCTAGATAGAAAGTCGACGGGCTAGTGATGCTCTTTCGGAAATGCCTCAAACGAAAGTTGAAGTATTTTCCAGTATCGTGATGCTCGTTGCCGGATTCCTTGTCATCAAAGCCGGATTCGTCTATGGACGTTCGCCGTCTTATCCTGCCAAGACTGCCTTTCGTGATGCTCCAGGTCCTGCGCAACATTTTTATTCGCTTGCCCAAGGTCTGTGTTAAACTGGCCTCCCTTGGCGGTGGTGGAGTCGGTCTCGTAGGACATTCCAGATAAGTGTTGATTACGCACTCGTTGGACACATCGTGATGCGATTGTCGCGTATCGCTCGTTTCCGCTTCGGAATCACTGCTAAAATCATCCGGCTGGCAGGAATACAGGCTCTCGTACGTGCTGTCGTCGGAAACGCTGTCTGATAAACAGAAAATCCAATCAGAGAAATTGATAAATTATCAAGTTACGTAAAGATAATTGAGTTACGTCAGTAATTAGCACAAATTCTTTTTTTACTTTTAGACGAAAAGTTTGTTACATACAATCGAGGAGAAATAATCTTTCTCCAGAATCAGATGCCTACTTAAATCTTGTAACAAATTTCCTTGAAAATTAACTGATTTTTCATATTGTTTATTATATATTTTTCGTATTGTTTCATATTGTTCGATATTGTTGTTTAAAATTCCAGGTAAGAAAAGAATACTTTAAAGATTTTTTCATACAACTTTCTAAAATAAATTTTTATTATATGCATTTTCTAATCCTTTTCACTTTTATGATGAAAAAACACTATTTAAATTTCAAATATTAGTTTTACAAATTGAAAAAAACTGAATATAATTTTCGTAAAATAATCATTCTTCACTTGCATAACATTTTCATTTCTTTATCATTAAAATTTATAATAATAAGAATATGTTCTATATTTTGTTATAGGACATATTATCTTTTTATTTATAAAATATAGAAACAAAAAGATATATATTATATTTAATATTTAAATATATTTTAAATATTATATATTTTAATGATTTATAACTTGGCTTATTGGCAAATTGTTGGCTGATTGTTTACATTATAAAAATATTATTAAAAAGAAATTTTGGAAAATTCTTGGAATCCCACAAAGTCTCACAACAATTCCTTGATTTCTCCAGGTACGAAAGAAATCCTTTTAATGTTTTTCTAAGAAGTAGACAATATACATTTTAAAATTATAGTTATATCCATTGATGTATGAATTATATTTATACATCTCGAATTTAAAACGACACATTCACGAGGATAAAGGGAACATAATATTATACAGAGAGTATTCTCTCAAGTTCCAATTTGGAAATACATCGCAATCGATAAATATCACTTAAGATTTCGTGATAAATAATTTTTCTGAATGAAAATCGTATTTCCCCGGATGGTCTAAAATATCACACGCGGACCTTCGTGCACGTAACACGACGTTTCCTGGACGTCCATGTCTTCGTCGAAATTGACGACGCGCAGTTGCACCAAGCCCTGGGTCCGCTGCGGCTGGAGATGGTCGTTTCGGCTCGCTGATCTCCATCCTCTAGCGATCTCGTCCGGCTCGCCGATGAGAAGTATCGAGCCGCCGCCCAGACTGACGGCCACTTGAAATCATCCGGTTCAGGGTCAGATCCGAGCGGGATTCAGAAAAGTACACACATGCCCACGCGCGCGCTGGACCAGGGGGCAGGAGGGAGAGACAGGTACAAGCGAGGTGAGTCTCGAATATGGCCATGGATGGCGAAATCTCTGCGCGATTCCGGATTCTCTCTCTCTTTCTCTTTCTTTTTTTCGTCGGAATTTCCATCGGCGACGACTTTCGCGACTGTCACATTGCGTTAATGTCAGTGGTGGACGGTTTTATATAACTGTCACGCGACAATCGTCATCAAACGCAGCTCTCTCGCAGCTGCACAAAGTATTACTCAACGCGAGATTCGGAGATTATAGATAAATTGACATTCTCGCGTCATGAACGACGAATTGAATGTGAATTCGAACTGGTTTTTCCGAGAGGAGGAGAGTATGTTACGAGAGCATTTTTACCGGGTTCTTTTCGATTCCGGGTTCTTCTCATCACCGAGGAAAGTAGAAACTCTCTCGAGCCGCTTCCCCGAGATCTACGTAACTTAAATCAATTCGATCTGGTAAAATAAAAGAATACTTGATGCGAATCTTGATGTAAATTAAAAAGAAACCCGCGAACTTATAAAGAAATTAAAGACCTACGATCGGAAAGTAGCACAAAGATAAAATTAAAAAACGTCCAATCTTTATCATATTCATAAAGGAAAGCAACTATAAACTGTCATATAAGCGGAGTTAACGATACGCTAATTATTCAAATCCGGGAGTGATCTCGCAAAAATCAACGCAGAGCAATTAGCGGATGTGCGACTCGTCGACGAGTGAAGGATATTCGCGAGGGAGGTTCCGCGACTACCATTGTTCTCCAGACCCGTTCCCCTGAAATTTGACGTCCGGCGCGCGCGGGCAAGCGTGATGCGGCGGGCCCTCTTCGTTTTCTTACCTTGGGTATTGGGTCGTCGGGTCTTCAGCGTCTCTCTCATTGCCACATCTCGTCGATGCGCATGCGAGATTGCGAGACGCGAGGACTCGGCGTCGCGACACACACTGTTGACGTACCGCGATGAAACACGCGGGAAGCTTGTTCTTTCTGAAGAGCAATCTAGCCGAGAGCTAGCGACAGATCGCGAGGCAGAAACACACCATACGATACAACCCGCGGCTCGGCCGTGACTGACAATGAGAGCGCGCAATTGGCGCTTTCACCTCGCGCGCTGATTTCTTAAGGGATCCTCACACGATCTTTTTAAGGTGGCTTCCACACGATGGAGGCGTAAACACCAGAGTACGTCGAAAATTTAAATCTCCGAATTTTTAAAAAGTTTTAGGAACTTTTGAAGAAGCGTCACTTTTCATTAAATAAGAAATCATATTAATGCAAAAGTGGTTGTATGATATAAATCAAATATTCAAAAATCAATAGGCACAGCGCAAAGATAACAGTAATGCAAAAAACAAAAAGACAAAAAATTCATGACAACAAAAAATTTCACAATAAAAAATTATATTCAAGGAAGGATAAACGTTTCGATCCGATTCTGGATCATTTTCAATGTTTCGCAGATTACAATAAAATAAGATTCAAAAAAGATCGCAACATAAAGCAAGGTCAAATCTAGAAAGAACAGATGGTCGTTACAATGTATTACAGAAAAAAGAGAGGAGGGAAAACCGCAAAAATCGTAGAAAGAATGGTGACATTATGAGACGCACGCATAATTATAATTTTGCAAATAAAATTCTAATATAAATCTCGCAAAAACGACGGAATAATATGCCACTCACCTATGATATCGAAACGTAGAGAGCGTGATTGCAAAAAAGGCGATTTCTTAAAGGATTCTCGAAATCTGCGATTTTTGCGTTTTTTCCCCCTTTCTTTTTTCTGTAATACATTGTAACGATCATCTATTCTTTCTTGATTTGACCTTGCTTTATGTTGCGATTTTTTTAAATCTTATGTTATTGTAATCTGCGAGACATTAAAAATGATCCAGAATCGGATCGAAACGTTTGTCATTCCTTGAATATAATTTTTTATTGTGAAATTTTTTGTTGTCATCAATTTTTTGTCTTTTTGTTTTTTGCGTTACTGTTATCTTTGCGCTGTGGTTTTCTGTCTATTGATTTTTGAATTTTTCGTTAAATGTTAAATTTGTCCTAGAGACTATTTTTTTATTGTATATGGTATTTAAATTGTTCAATATTTTCTTACGGTATTTTCTCCAGTATTGCACGTGTAATCGATAGATATACATGTGACTCGAAACCATAAGAAAACTGTGATTATTGAAAATAAAATTTAAGTCGAGTATGTTTGATGTAGATGATGTGTTTATTATCAAGAAAATATTATTTTCATGTTATCTTTGTGCTATAGATATCTTAACAGAACGAAATGATCTTTATAATTCTATCGTCATATATATTTGAATGGAATAAAAATCGAGGGAAAAATTTTTAGAAATATTTTTTAGGAACACGATACTTTTCTTAAATCTCCAATTGCCTACAATTCAATAATTACCAGGACATATGATGTAGAAATCGTTTTGCAAAAATCACAGTTTGTAAAAAACAAAATGTATTTATAAAAACTTTCTTCACTTTTATCGATTATATGAAGCAGAATCATCATTATCGATTATATGAAGATCAATCATCTAAGAAGCAAATGTATTAAATATTTTCTTTCAGTCTACAGTTAATGGCTATTGAAGGCAATTGAAAGATTTTCATTATCATGTGCATCGAGCGTGTAGTGAGCTTGTATTCAAGTCGATCGTTGATACATATTCGAGGCGAATGACCGTGCAAAACGCTTTTCCATAAAACGGGACATGCTATGCAGAAACCGTTTTCTCAGTTTCTTGCTACGGTACTAAGCATGAATCACAATAATACTTGTTATATTTATTATTATCATTAGTTTATTTCGATATTATATTTAAATGAATAAATCGAATGATCTTGACATGAATTTCGATTTTATGGCAAACTTCCAACTCAATCGTATCAGTCATATCTTGCACATGTTGAGCCGGTTTTCAATTCCCGCGTATTCTTTATTCAACAATGTGCCTCGCACATGTTGCATTTATCTCTCGCGAATAGAATATAATTGCGTGTTTTGCTTAGCTTAGTATTAGAATGGACTGCAACATTCTTGTCTATCGAATGGTGGATCCATGTGTGGTAGTTGCAGTTGTGCGGATGAAAAAGAAAAAAGGCACACATATGTGTACGCATTACGTGATCGGCTGTCGTAGGAAAACACATGTGCGACGAACAAGTAAAAACTTTTACCTGGATATGTGATCATCCTTACTGATAGCACGGTACAATGCGTCGTACGAGTCGCGAAATTATAGACGTTCTTTGACGCGGCATTTTTATTCCAAGGATTCATTTAAATCGAATCTTCGATAGTTATATAATATTAATTTTTAATATTAATTGGGATATGGATATTGAGTATGTCGATAATTATTTTTTTAATCCAGAAATACTTATTCGAATTATATTATATAAATATGTACATGTTCGATGATAAATAAAAATATATTAAATAATTTATAGAAATTGCAATAAAATTATTCTCTTTTTTAAAAAATGTTATTAATATTATTCTTTTCTTAAATAATTGATTAAATATTATGATAGATTGATTGATAATATTATTTTCTTAAAAAAAACTCTGAAAATAATTATATTTGATATTGGCAAATAATTATTTTGTACAAAATAAATGAATTGAAAAGAATTGAAAAATATTAATTTTGTGTAAAATTTAATTCTTAAGTTTCAAGATAAAAAATCTCTCGAAAGCATCCATCTTTAATTAAAATAGACATAGGAAAAAATATAATATAATGCTATTTATCTAGCTTTTATAAGAACTCTTCCCGCTAATTTTAGCTTTCGTAAGATTATTGAAACTTGCAAATTATAAAAATTATTGTCGACGGAATCATTCTCAAGTCTTAAATGCGTGTACGCGATTGCATTGACATTTCGATCACGTGGCGATGTGCAGCGGAACTTGGAATTAATGGAGAATAGGCTTTGTCGCGGCACCTCGACCTCGCGCGGCCTTGTCTTTCAATTATATTATAAATGCGATACCGTGCTATGTACGTCGAGTCAATTATACCCGCCCACTGTCCTTCGGGTATGATGTTGCGAATAGACACGATTGCGGATTCAGTAATCCGTACAGCTTGCTTACTTCGCAAAACCGCAGAATCGCGACCGTGACACTCTTGAAATGCTGCACGTATGTATGTACACTCTTAAAATAAACGACTGGGGTAATAATCGTTCGGAATGAAATCAGTTCTGCGGCATATTAATTCCCGGACGGTGCCAATTCGCAGGCGATGGGAATCCCGAAGACGTGACAGCCGTTTCGATCAACGTCTCGCGTTATTGGAAAATCAGTATCGTCATCCAGACTTTCTCGGATATAATTATGGACCTGCCGTGTTTCAGAAAGTGAAATTCTCATGTTCGATCTACACTCATCAATTTGCTAATATGCCGCGTGTATATCCTCGATAATGGGATCTTGAAAAGAGGATTGTTACACTATTTTACTTTCGAATAGAGAGATGATTATGTTTGTCACTTAAACATGTATTCTTATGTATTTCTCATATTTTTAGGATATACAATAGGATTTTTTAAAATTTATAGCGCAATCCATCTTTCTAATTTATTAATAGATTTCTTATATTTATTAATTAAGTATTATTATTAAATTCCCAATAATTAAGAATTTTAAAATTCTGAGGTATTAATAGTTTCATGGTAAACAATCGATGAATATATACATATACTTCGGGATAAAATTAACGCGTAATTTTTTTTCACGTTTTCTTTAAAAGCTGATATTTAAATTTTAAAGAAAAAGTGAAAAAAAAATATGCATTAATTTTGTCCAGGAATATATTAGTAATTTTTGCTTAATCATCTTGATAATAGAGCGCCTTATCTTTTATTTGAATGTTTACGGATATAATACTTTTTTTTCTGTTAACGAAATACGTGTTACGGTCGAATGGCAAAATGCTTGTGCAAATCCTGTCACGTGCGACGTGTTGCTTACGCAGACTACATCATTGAGCGATGTCGAAAGTACTGTCGAAACAGTTAGAGCTACTCAACGGTGGAAAATCATCGGATAATTTCGTGACGAATATATTCGTAATCTATACACTTATAGATATCGATATTGATGATATAGCTATATCATTTTAGCTATCTCTAATATTCTTTCATCTCACGATAACGCGGTTATTTTTGTCATCTAACATCAGACTGCCAGCAGACAGCATGTTCTTAGAAAAAATTATAAATAGATAATGATCGAGGAATCGTATATACATAGTTTAGTTTAAACTTCTAAAAAATATGACACAAAATTGTATATATGTTATTAAAATGCAAAAATTATTAACTATAGTATTTTTATGGAAAATTTAAATTATGCCACGTATCGAGATTTTTGTGGCAAGCTTTCATTTACGCATAAGTGCGCGCGTGTATTGCGTAAGCGGAAAGCACATTGTGGTGATTTTGTGGAACCGTCTCACGCGAAAATTTTACACCGACGCAAGTCACGCACGTATGTATATATGTGAACGTACACGCGATATTTGTGAAATGCCGGTGATTATAGCGGGAATCCTCCAAGGAGGGACATTCAAGTATATATTCTTAGCGACATTACGTTACCTGCATACACGCAACATATGGCGAGCGTTACCTAATAGTAAAATTTCCTCTTGGATAGTACTCACCGTCAACTGCGGTCTCGAGAGTCGTCCTCGTCGGCACGGTAGCTTTGATATTTCTGCGAGATCTCCTGGATCGCTGTCTCCTGACATTCCGCGACCATCGCTGAGCGAGTTTCTTCTTGCTCCATACACTTTGGCCCTCGGTACTCTTTCCGCTACAAATAATTTTATAAATTTATTATAATAAAATATAATTTCACGCATACAAATTTATAGAGATGTATAATTATATAAAATTTCTTTTATCAACAAAATATTTTCAATTTGTCTCATCTTCGCGTCAGCGCTATAATTATCATAGCAGCATTGTATTAAGCATGAGTTAATGACTTGTTCAATCTCAAACGGAATGCAGTGATAACGATGTGATATTAATACAATGACGTCGCTTTTAATCGCGTCGCGCTATATCTGACAATCAGTGATGTCCGTATATGTTTTCGAAACACTTCATTGTATATATTAACCTTGTGGATTTAATAATAATGATTAATCATTCTTCCGACGAAGGGAAGGCAATTAGCCACGCTGTTTTCGAGTCTACTTCGTTATCGCTATAATGAAGTTGTAGAAAAAAATGTTTAGTTTTTAAACAAGTCTTATCTCTTTTTTGCGCGCGCGCGAACGAATTCCAGTTCATGCTAACAATACTTGCGTATTACTTCTTAGATAAAGTTTTTCAAAACATGCCCCATTTTTTATATTTATAATATAAACATGCAAAGTTAAACATGCAAAGTTAAACATGTATTAACACTTTACACTTGTTTTATTGAAACAGCGAATCTTTAAATCGAATGTTGCAATTATTAATATTTATTTTATCCTTTCTTGTTTTTTTTTTAGGAATATTTGTTCTTTATCTCGAATCAAAAAGGTTAAAATGTATCTCGATATGTCTTTGTTTCCATTTTGAAGTTCGCAAACATAGCAAATTCTCTCATTATTATTCTTCCCATTTCCATGCTTACCATGGATCATTGGTTTGACAAGGACATCGCGAGACTTCTTCCAGGTCCTCCCACTCGGATTCTTTGCCGTTCAACGAGGTCAATCCTAAGACAGAGCCGGGTGTGGAGCCGGCGTAAAGGCTATTGACACGTTCCTCGCCTGGCGGCAGGCCGACGTCGTCATACACACCCAGCTCGTCCCGCTCCTCCTCGCTCAGATGACTCTCGCAGTCTACGCTGGAATATTCATTGTTCGTCGACGTGAAATACCGATCGTTCCCGGTTGTCGGAGCAAAACATTGCGGCACCTTTGCCGCGCGATCCTTGCACGTCGCTCGTAATTCTACGAGTGGCTTCCTACTCGGTACTCCTTCTTCACCGACCTCTGGAATCAGATAATCGCTCTCGTCGATGACTGTTAAACTGTCCTGGTTGAAGCTAGGCGGCATCACATCGTCGTAAATCTCGTCGCAATCTTTAGCATCAGCGGCGCTAATTTCTTCCACCTCGAAGCGAGACATCGGGGGACCCACGTCGTCGTAATCGGACACCTGATAAAAGATTTATTGCCTTACATTCTTTTGTAATTTAAAGAAGCAAATAATTGTCGCACCTGTCGCGGCGATCGACGAATCGACATCGTCAATTTTTCTTGCGAAACATAATACGCGTACGGTTATAGTTTTCGAAGCGAAATTTGAGGAGAAACGAATTAAATTACGCATCATTCGTGATGCCGCATTTCCGTTTCTAATTTAGTATCATGCAACGCGCGAATCGATTATTCGACATTCCATTTCACTTTTGCTGACGGTTGCCAATTTAATGCGCGAAATTGCATTTAGCAATCAGAATGCACGCGGTTACTTAAATCCGCGCATCAATTTGCGCAAATATTCCTTGAAAATCAATACGAGCTCTCGCATTAAGATGTTAAATATCATATCTTCTTTTTCGACAAAATTTGTTTTTAATCAACGATAAAATTTTTTTAAATAACTTTTAGATTTATTTATATATGCATTTACTCGATTTTAAGTTTCATCGAATATGGCAATTTTGCATGATAAGTATAAATAATTTCCGTTAATTACTCTGCGTCTAACAAAATAAATATTCTTATTATTCATTTTCATAATTTTTAATCGGACTTTCCCAAGTTGAAACTATTATTTAATTATTAAATAACATATTCATATCGCTTCGCTATCTACACAAATTACATTAGCACGAAGATTCCATTCCATCGAGGTTCATGATAACGGAATCGTTGTACATAATTCGTACCGCTTGAGCGACGAAGTTAGATGGTCCGACATCGTCGTATCCTTCGCTGTCGACGCCTTCATCGTTTTCCTTCAAGGCATGGCACGGCATAGCGGATGCGTCGCGCTTATCCGGAAAAGTCTTGGCGCAGTGATTGCTCCACAGAAAGCTACAGTTGGCCTGCGGCGGCTCCTGAGGAGAAGACTCGCAGACAGGTTCATACGTTTCACCTTCTGGCGAATCGGCCTGATTTTCAATCGTTGTTTTCACCAGCTCCTGGCTGGGCTCCAAAACTTTCGCCGCCTGCAAGTCCCTTGAAAAGTCGCTCTTTATCTCGGCATAGTTGATTCGATCGCTCTTATCTGCAAGAGAATTTGTCTTGTTAAGATTTTATTTCAAACAAGATATCGCTGGATGCCGGAAATACATATTGTGTGGACACAGAGATAGGCACCTGCTCGTACCATTTACACTATTTTGAAAAAAAAATATGCTATATTTTAAGTAAATTTTATCGTTTTTTTTTATGTATTATGTGCGTATGTTTCCAAGAGAAAAAATACATAACATAATTTAATCGATATTACTTGATAAAAGATGCAATTAAAATAATATTTTTAAATTGAAATTATGATTAATTATATTATATAATTATAAGAAAATAATTGTATACATATAAATAATTATTATATACATATAAAGCTTTTTGTTTCCCCACAAAATGACATTTTATCGCGAAAGCTTCTCTCTCTAAAATATATGTATATATATAATAGATATTGTACGTAATACAAAATATATAATTAGTGAAAACATATTATGTAACTATCAAGTGATATCTAGATTTAAAAAGTAGCTAGTACTCTTTGAAAACTAATAAAAACTAGGGCAATGCAATAAATTATTATAAAATAAGACATCTATATGATTACTATTTTTAATTACTTTATGTTTCAATAATTTGAAGATTTTTAAAATAATACATATATTACAATTCTGTTACTAAAAAATATTATTATACTTCTCGTTTATCCTTTTAATTACCCAACTCGATGTATATTCATTGTATAGATTCAAAGATATGCAAAGGTAAATCGCGCAAATCAGGCCGCACTTGTGCAAGACAAAATTTGTATAAATTCTTTCACCATTATCAAACTCAACAAAGAAATCCAACATGTCGTACCTGCGACACTTTCGACAGCCGATTGGTTTTCTTCGGATTGCTTGGAAATCACGTCGGACATTCCTGTGACAACCTTGAGCCGTTCAGTGTTCTCGTTCTCGGACTTACGTCGCTCATCCTTTCTCATCAGTAGAGGCAAAGCCGCGCATATCTGCTGATGAGTAATCACAACCTGTTCCAAGCTGGACCCGACGGTATCGCGAACCAGGCTGGGATTCGTGGCGGACGCCACATGGACAAAGTTCGTGGGCGACGAGATGATCATGCCCTTCAGTTCCTCCCTCCTGGTCCCGGCGCAGGTGCTTTGAGTCTTCGTCATTTGCAACGAACTTAGCGAACTGCTCAGAGTATACTTTTTCTTCGATTTCTTCTTTTTTTTCGGCTGCTTTACCAAATGCCGTGGTACATAGTACAGCACGTTTCTGGTGAAACGTCTCTTCTTTTTTTTGTGTCGCGACGACGCGTTATCGTCCTCGTCACTCGTGGTTGATTCCGCGTCCTGCTTCAAATATCCCAAAGGATTTCCGTACGTAATCTCTCTGGTCGTCAGATCATTTACAGACTGCGACTTTGCGACTATCTCAGAAGCGATTGGGATATTTTTCTCGATTTTGTAAATATGTGTTAGGGACTCGAGAATTGTCTTATCTGATAATGCAGGATCGATTTTAGATGTCTCGTCAAATGTAGATATTTTGGAATCTATTATATCCATCTTTTCGTAATCGCTGGATGAATTGGAATCTTTTTCTTCGACACCGCATTCTTCTTTCTCGCCCTGACTTTCAGTGATCCTGACGTACACGTGAGAATTCTTTCGTTCTATCCGTGGATATTTTAAATCATCGTTACTGTCGCTTCGATAGTCTTGAATGCAAGATTCTCTTTTTACAACTGGATTTATAGAGGGTAAACTTTCTACGGTCGTCTCAGGTTCCGTCGCATTTGTTCGCATCTGAATTTCCTCTTTGGGAATATTCTCGATATTGCATTTGGTGCCGGAATCTGATATTCTGGTGGTACAAGATGTCGACTGGTTCTCCGACTTCGTCAAAGAGAAGGCCTCGTACTTGGAGTAACTTTTCCATTGATGACTCGCCCCGGATTTCACCTAACGACGAAACGAGTGTAATTAAATGACTAATTGAATCGGCCGCTGCAGATGTTATAAGAGAGAAAGTTTTTTACGAGTAGAGAAAAATTCCCGCAGCAGTCTAGTATTTTTCATTCTTTTGTTTGACAATCATGCTACTATGTAGCTTGAAATATGTATGTTGTAATATACAATGCTTATCTATAAAATAGAGATAGCTTTCTGAGTGAATCTTTAAACAATGGCCAATTATATTACAAATGAATATTCGTGTAAATTATATTATTATGGGAATATCATTTATATGGAGAGAGAAAGAAAGAGAGAGAGAGATTTAGAAATCATAGAGCACACGCTGAAAATTCATTCTTAAAATGCAAATTCTTTTTTACTAATTAATATAAAACCATTGTATTCTATAAAAATGAAACATACATAATTTTGATTGGTAGTTTGATTAAGCAGCAAAAGTCAGCAAAACATTTTTTCTCGTAGAAACGTGTATCTAGGAAATGGGAATGAGAAACATAATAAAAGGTACTGTAAAATTTATAAAGACTGAAAAATAATGAAAACAAAACAATGTAATATTTTTATAAGGCACAATTGTTGATCGTGACTAAGGTAGAATTTCGCAATTTTATGGAAGCCGACACATGTATCGACTATAAGTCGGTCGTTTTACCCCGTCACTCGCATTCCTGATCCGATGGAATGTCAGTGATACGAGGAAATCGTAGTTGTCCCGCAATAAAGCAGTATCGTGCAATAAAAGGCGCTTGATATCGCTTCGGAAAAGTTTCGCCCGTTTAAATTTTCGGCAATCTGTGCTTCTTGATATAACGGTATCTTGATAATATGTATGATAAACATCGAGTGCTACTCCGTTAACTCCTGGCGATTCTTATCCAATGGTAAGAGCTAGAGATACTAACGAGCCACTCCTCCGACTATTAGCATCCTTTTGCTCGCATATCCGTATATCCCGACTTACGCACGTAAGAGACATCTTACTTGTCTCTCACAGAGAGTCACGTAAACTTTTATTTTTAATATACATCCGGTTTATATACGAAAATAACTGGAGTCTCTGCCTTATCTTCAACAATTCTGATAAACTCACTTTTTGTTCAAATGAGATTCTATTGTACAAATTGTACAAATAACAATAATTCTTGTCTAATTTTTTTATATCCTAAAAATAATTTAAAAAATTTCATGAAATTGATTATAGAGATTTAAAGAACTGTTGCGTCTAAAATTACTTCTCGAAACAAAAAGTAAATGTTTATATTAAATTTCATAAAATATGTGATTTGTAAATATATTCTAAATATATTTACAAATCACATATTCTATGAAAGAAGAAATTTGACAATCGAATTATTCTTAAATATTAATATATAATTCTTCTTAAAAAAATATTAATATAATATATTATAATAAATCTTAAAAAAATTTGAAATTTATGGGATAATGTAATTCCAACTCAATAATTAATTATAATATATTTACAATAATATATTGGATGCAATTAAGCTATCCCGTAAATTTCAAATTTTTTAAAGATACAGAATTAGATTCAAATTAGAGTCAAATTTCTTTTGTGAATGAGATCTATGTTCATCCATATTTCAAGATACATTTTGCAAAAATTAAACATGTACTTTCGACGTACCTCATAAGTTGATTGTTTGGGCAAAGCCTTTCCATTAACGAGCCGCTTTTCTTTGTCTAAATTTTCCATCTTGTCCGCAACATTATCGCTCTCCACGGGAAGCAACTGTAGAGGCAATCTCGTTCGCTTCAAAGCTAAGCTGTCGAGTGTGGCGTAAACGACTTTGTCGGGGATCAAGGCATTCTTGCCAGTCCCGTGCAGGAAGCTCCGATTGGCCGTAGGCGAAGGGCTCATGTCGAAGGGCTCCTTTTTTATGGTTCAATCATCTATGATTCACTCAAGTCGCGAGCATTTCACATATTATTATTTTATGTTTTTGTTTATTGTCTTTGTGTTTAAAATCTGTAATTTTCAAGAAAAATTTAATACAATATCACGCTATTTTTCACGTTTTCATTCTATATGATATTCTTATTATTACATTATTCGTTTTTCCCATATCCACAATTTTAATATAAAAAAATTATCTTTTTATAACAATTATTACTTTATTAAAAATTATGTATCTTCTACAACGTTTCTTCCTTTCTTTATACATGTTCTTGATCGATTAAACGTAAAATCTCTGAATCGGATGTAGCGGCTTTATATTATTGCATTCATAATAAATATCAACAATTTGTGTACGTTCAATTTGAAGCACAATTTGATAAAAAAAATGCTTAAAAAAATCATCATCGATTATAACCCGATATGAAGAAGATTGATAGAACCACAACTTCAAACGTTTTCCACGAAAACGCCGATAAGAGATTTTAATGTCCTTATCACGAATATTGGGTGTGCATATGAGCATTAATTGCAATGTACTGACAATTATATTAATTTATTACGTAATTACATGGATTATTATTTAATTATAAATGTGTACTTTATATATATTATAATATGACTTTTTGTAAAGATAAAATATGTCAAACATATTTACATTTTCATAATCTATCTAATTATTTATTTTCCTGAGATATGAAATTACGAATCAAATGGACGAATAATCGCAGATAAGCCTATCGCAGTTTCCGTTGCTGTGACATAAATGCCATGTAATAAAAAGGAAACAAGAAAATAAGAAGTAAAAATTGTGCTATTCGTTTTTGTTATTTTGAGATCTAATAATCGATATAACTATCCTTATTTTAAACATTATTATTAGCTTTTCATTATAATTGCCTGGTAAAAAGTCGTTGATTTTGATCGATCCATTAAATAAATTTAGGTTAAATGTAAAATTTTCTCTCGTTAAAAAATTAATTTCTGCTCTTTCGATTTAATTTCTCCGCGAATTAAATACATTAATTACCTTTAATTGATCGTACTTTGTACTGTCACAATAGTTTAATTTAGAATTGTTAAATTTATTTACTTTATCTTGTGTGTGTTTAATCGTGAAATCAATTTCTGTTTTTATCGATTAAATAGGTTAATTAAAACATAACCTAATAACACAATAAGATTCTAATAAACACAAATATATAATAATAATAATATTTCTTTTAAATTTTGTGATTATTACATTTTTTGTATATGATTCAATAATTTACAATAATTGTCAATTATACGCATATATCATGATAAATAAATAAATACAAAAGTTATTAACAATTACATTGATACCAGTTGATAATTTTTAAATATGAAATTATTATGTCAGAGAGATTAATTCATCACATCCATTAAAAACTTTGCAGATATTTTTTACTTAGATCTCAAAAAATTAAAGAATATACAAATATCTTCAAATATAAGATATTTTTATACATGAGAAATTGTTACGCGTTTTCTCACGTAATCATAGATAATAAAATACCTACTCGAATCTGCCTCAAAATCACGAAGCGTTAATATCGCAGTCGCGAAGTCGAACTCGTCGACGAAACATAACGCTCGAAGCTGTCAGATACACATATAGCAAAGACGGATATTATTACTTGTTGTTTTTCAACTCGTCGGTCACGTAACGTCGCGCAAAGCTTCTAGCTTCGCGAAAAGATCGACCCGTTCCGCTTGATCTCCCGCTCGAGACTCCCTTGACACTTTGGCGCGATCGTCTCGTGGGCGCGACTGAAGTAAAGGCTCGTAAGTGCGTATTCGTATCCCGCGCACTCCGGTGGCATCGCACGTGCGCTCGCGACGACGACGACGACGGCAGAGTGCGAAACGCACGATCACGCGGCGCGAAGCGCACTGACAGACTGACACTGACGCAACGCGACGCCGCTAATGATCGATCACCGGCGATGATCGGGCGATCGCGCGGCGCGCGCGAGCGGCGACAAATCACGCTCGCGCCGGATTTTCGGAGCGCTTCGCTGCGCATTCGCGCACGCAGACGACGCAACTCGCGTAGCGCAGCCGACTCCGAAGATCGTCGGGATCGCTCGGCAATCCTCGGCGGGACTCGCCTCGCAGGCCCGTAGCGCGAATTATCAATTTATTACATTTTTTAAACAGATTTATCCTTACAGAGATTTATTAATTACGTTGCTTTTCACGTTAATTGCAAAGTTTTGAGAAGAAAAGATTAATGTAATCTAAGTATGATATAGTAGTGAGTGAGAAATTAAGAATTAAAGTACCAAGATTTTCTTTCCATTATTTTTCTTTGAAATATATGTTGCTTTAATAATAATATTATTTTAATAATGTTAGATTTAAATAATATTATTATTAATAATATTAATAATATTATTATTAAGATTTTAGTAATATTACATTTATTAATGTTATTATTAAATAGCATTGCATAATATTATTGTTAATAGTATCATTATGATCGCAAAATATAATTTGCATATTCTACCAGACGAATATATTAAAATTCTAATTATATTTATGCTTCAAAATGTAGTTTGTGTTACAACTTTTTTGTTTTTATTCGATTAACTTTTTGTATTATTAATGATCTGTAGTCAAGAGTGTTTTCTATAAAATATTTACATGTCAAAGAATATTTATAAAAATTATACGCGCTGTTTTTATTGATAGCAATTGAGTAGCATTTTTTATTTTCTTGTTCAATTCATATATAAAACATTTATATATGTATGTTTTCTAGTGTTCAAGTAATACTTTATTACTAGAGAGAAAAAATCAATGTACTTAATTAGATAAGATAAGTCGAATTTTTTTCTATTTCAAAACTGAATATTTTAATCTATCATCTTTACGCACACTTTTGTTGGTATCGATTAACAACTCTCGACAAAAATATCAATAAAATCCTTTATATTGCCATTTATACAGATTTATGTTTGAAATTTTTAGCTTTTATTGATTTTGATTCTATATAATATATCATAATTTGATATTAAAACATATTATTTGATTGCTTGCATAAATGAATAACCATACATTATATTATATACATATGTTATAAAAAATATAAATTCTCTTTTAAATATTTAAATATATGTTTATTTATTGAATATATCTAATTATATATATTTATTGAATATTCAATAGGCATTCAATAAATATGTATACTTACGCAAATGCAATCTTTGAAAATATCTAGGTTTTTCATCTTTTTTAAATATATTCCTCTTTTATGTTTTAATATTTATTTTAAATTGATATCGATTTTATAACAATGTATCATTTTATAATAAGAAACAAGGAAATTATATGTAATTTTAACAGCGTGTTCAACATCTTTGAAAGTTTAGCAGTGTTATTCCGCATTCTTTCTTTACGGATTTCTCTGTTTTGTTTTCTCAACGAGTTTTCATAATCAAACTTCTCCCATGTACGCAATGTGACATACCTTTGCGTATTGTGTGTTTACCGCAACATTTTAATATAAATATTGTAAAAATTTTAATTCTAAAGTCAACCATTCATATAAATTATTCAAAATTAAGTAATAAATAGATAACGTGGAAGATGAATTATACAATGTTAGATTGAAGCACAATTCTGGAAACATGATATCTAATTATCACAATTTAATCGTATTGATGCAAAATATTGTGATTGCCACATAATTGCATGATCGTTTGAATTGTACAATAGTTTTTTCTGTCTAGCAAAATTGTTTATTAATTACAACAATACAACAACATATTATATAATTAAAATTGCGAAGGATATTTTTTATATCTGAAAAAGAAAGAGAAAGAAGCAGAAAAAAGAGAGAGAGAAAGGAGGAAAGAGAGATCGGATAACGATTAAAATAATTGTCAGCAAAAAAGTTTATAATACTTTTCAATGACTTCTATTCGTGTAAAATTGAAGGAAATATTTTTGCGACTTACTTAAGTTTTTAATCAGCAAAATCTATCATAAAAATCATTGTATGCATCCTGTAGAATTATTTGTAACAGTTTCATAAACAGAATTGATGGTGTTTCTTATAGCACCGCAAGTGCATATATACATATACAGATGCGCACGGATGATGGTGGTATCGATCATGCGCGTCAGAGGTAATCGAGAATTCCTACATTCCTGCACAGGTGAGTCTTGGATGCTGATGTGGCACATTGGCCCCGTTCGCTCTTCGTCGAATACATGCATGCGTGAGGATCAGCGAAATTATTATTTCAGAGAAGGTTTCTCGCGTCCAAAGTGGAGCACGATGATTAAATATGATACAGCGATCGATTCATTCAAGAAAAAAAAGAAATATGAATCATACAGACAATGAAAATAATGTTATTTGCTAACTAAAATATGTTAACTAATTTAATAGTTGTTAATTATTACATTATGCGAATCTTTCTAATTTGTTCAAAGTGAATTAAAAATCGTAATATTTAATTATTATGTATGAGTCATAAATCTTTATATAAATGCAATCTGAAATATGTATCTGCATCATAGAAATATTAGCTAACACGTTGAATATTTCTCTAGTTTCTTTCAAATTGATCATACATGCAATCATCGCTTGTACATTCTTAGATTACAGTTAGCTTGTATGCCTCGTTATCACGTAATAGTTAATTTGGCAGTTAATTTGAGGAACGAATTAGTTGCAATTACGCATCCGCTTCTATTTTAATTATATGATTAAATCGCATTACATCAAGTAAAAATTCACTGTTTCAAAAGATAATAATAATATTCAATAAGAGAGACATATAATAATAATCATTGTAATTTATATTTTATAAATATATTTCTCCTTCACGCATTTCTTTTCACTACTTAAACTGCATATTACACACATAATTATTTTTTTAAAATAAGTTCTTACGTATGTATTATATATATAATTTTCATTTTATCTCAAAACATTTATTGTTGCTTTTTAATTAATATCTATTGATTATCATTTATTTAATACAGAATTTAATGCATGATTAAATTTGAGAATACATGTATGATATGGAGTGATAACTTGCAAATATTAATTCAGGATCTAAATGTGCGCACTCCCCACCTAGTTGATGCTAGAGCAATAAACTCTAAGCGATCAGGAAATGTAGAATCATGACTGCCAGTAGACAGCTCGCACTCGAAGCGGATTCACATCGAAATGTCGGTCGATCAGGTATCGTGTTTTATTTGCAATAATAAGATAAATAGATTAAAAGAGATTAATCCTTAGAAATTTATTCTGCAATTATTGATTTCTACAAAATTAATTAATCTACAAAAAAATCATGGATTTTACTTGAAAAGTGTTTGAATAAAAATAAGTGTTTTAATGGAATTATTAAAATCTTAACAAAACTATCTATATGATTTTGTTAAAAGACTTAAAGCTAATATAAACGGAATAATATAAAATAGAAAAGGAATCAGAAGATTATTGATGATTAAGAATTTATGAATTTATAAAGTAAAAAAGATAGATTTCTCTAAATTGAATCTTCTTTTAATTTATTTTGTTAATTTATTTATTTTGTTTAATTTGTTATACAGTGTTTTTCATTAATATGTAAAATAACTGTTGTCAACGTTATCAAGTTGTTTATTTCGAACTGTTGTAATTCATGAGGTCGCGCAAAGGTTTTATAGATTTTATAGAGTGTCATTTTCTCTAACGGGGTTTTCTACGGTTGATCTTAAAACCGGTACACAGTTTCGCATATTTATAAGTATCTACATCAAATTAATTTTGATTTATTCTTTCAAGATAGAGTTAATATTTTTAATAAAAAGTACTAAGGAAAAGAGTTATATAAGTTATATGTTTAAATTATATACAATTAAAAATAAAATAATATTAAAAATAATATTAAAAGAAAATTAAGAAATGTGTAAAGAGTAAAACTTGTTAATTTATTAACTAATTCAATTTCAAGTAAACTCTAATAGTTTTATAATACGAAAATTTATAATAAAAATATTATAAAATGAAAAACTGGTATTTTGTGATAAATTATATCTATGATTCTTTTCGACATTTTCATTTTAAAAGAAATTGAAATTGATATAATCGAAGATATTTATAGAGAAATTTGAGATATTAATGTATTGTATAAATAAATATTATTGTACAAAATATATAATCACAATTCATGGACATGTAGTAAATATGTAGTAAATATTTGGATAGCAAATCTCTCAGCAAATCATATCATAATAACTTTGTACATACACATATCATATGTTATGTTGATCTTTGTGTATATTATATTGATCTCTATATATAAGGAGAATATTTCCTCTTTTCCATTAAATAAAAATGGCAGCGATTAATCTTTTATTTATAGCTTATCAGACTTATCAGAATCTAAAATTAATTTTGAAATGTGATAAAAATGTTAGAATAATTTTATCTATAAAAAGATTGAGGATTTACAGATAATATATTATATGGATGAAAACAATTTAATTAAAAAATGTCTATTATTGTAATATGTTATTAATTAAAAAAAGAATTAAAATTATTAATTATGATTTTAATTTCTAATCATTAAATATTGATAATATAAATATCGTACGTATCATATATTATACATTTACATTATATTATATACATAATCATATATGACCAAAATTATTACACTATTTTCTTTTATAAAATTAAGTCGCATATTTTGATGTCTCAAATTCCTATTTTGTCCTGTATTTTTTTCTAAAAATTGAAAACAAAGACATTACGATGCTTAATTACTTTTTTTGCACGGTTTTTAACTTACACTACTGATATTGTTACAAAATTATAATGGAAAACTTTTGAATACATTCATGAGATAACTATACATGTATAACTGATTATACATGTATTTGCATGAATCAGAAATGTTAATATCTTAAGAAGAAAAAAAGGAACCAGTTTATCGTTCGACCCTGGTGTGATAAATTTCGAGGTGGGGATTAACGTTTTTAACTTACGCATACGATCAATCGTTGGTCACAAAGTCATTTACAGTGCTTACAGAAGAGTCGAACGATTTGTTGCAAGAATGTCTCTCGATCAGGTAATGCAAATACGTATCCTTTATTCGTTTCTACTCAGTTTGTCGCAACAGATTCAACTGGTATCTCGATTTTTCGACATTCTTACGTTTCGCACTAATTTTTTCGAAGTACGTTGCAACAAAAAAAGCATCGATAAATTAATTTCAAAAGGGAAATGAGCGACGAAAATCGATCGACGACGTAGCATACTAATTTCGTTGGTCTCATATTGCGATCGCGTATAATATTATCGTATGCATTTCTCCGAGGAGAAATTTGGGGTAATTGGTAAATCATAATTTTATCGGAAATAAACTCGTCTGAGGAAAGTTTGGAAATTACAATGGTTAGAAATTTTAAAATTGTTTTTCACTAATGTAACTTCAAAAATTTCCTGCGTTACTCATTAATTTTTGTGTTCTCTCTATCTCTTTCTCTTTATATAAGTTACAAGTAAATTTATTCTTTAGCTTATAATAGCATATAATATTTAAATTAATAGTTTAAATACAAGACTTTGAGTCGTGATTTTGCAGTTTAATAGCTGCTTCCGAATCTCTCTCTCTCTCTCTCTCTTTTTTTTTAACGCAGTCATCCAAAGTCAATAGATTCAAACGTCATTGCGACTTTTTCTAAGTACATAATCCGTATTTATAACACGTGGTTGAATGATAGCATAAATTAAAATAGTATTTTTTTCTAAATAACACATAATATTATTTCTTGATGAATACGATTAACGAAATATTTTAAAATCACAAGCTTGAATTTTTCTTATAGGAATTTGAGGCAGCCGCCGAAGCTATAAAGACGCTTACGAAACGTCCTAGTGATGAGGAGCTTTTGGAACTTTACGCTTTGTTCAAACAAGCTACAGTCGGTGATAATAACACATGTAAGTTTCCAAAATATATCATAATAAATTTTGAAAATTTGATTCAATTATAAATTATACAGGGTGGACCATTTAATTTTTTAATCAATCCATGCGAATATCTTGAAAAGGAGAAATTTTTCAAAAAAATGTTTCAAACAAAAGTTATATGATTTTAAGGGGAGCATGAGATAGAGGCAATTATTTGACCTTAGATAGTAATTTGAAGATTACATGAAAGTCACTTTCAAATTCTTAAATGGAAACCTCCATTTTTCATTACACAATCTTGTAGCTTATCTCGAGAGAATAAAAAAATGAATATTTTATTAGATATTTTATGATTCATGTAAAATTAAGAAATTATTTCAAGCCTCATAACTCAGTATTCAATGAAAAAATACTTTATTATGGTGTTTTGAAAAGCTCTCGAGATAAGCTATAAAAATGTGCAATGAAAAATGGGGGTTTAGGAAGGATTAAAAATTTGAAGGTGACTTTCATGCGACCTTTAAACGATCATCCAAGGTCAAATAATTGCCACTATCTTATGCCCTCCTTGAAACTATAAAAACTTTTTTTCTGAAACATTGTTTTTGAAAAACTTCTTCTCGAGATATTCGCATGGATTGATTAAAATGGTCACTCTATATATCGGAAATATTTATATCACAGAAATAATTATTCAATCAGTTCATATAATTTTATTAAATCATATATATATATATATATATATATATATATATAATTAATTATATTATTATATATATTATATAATAATACATATTACAAAATATTTCAGCCAAACCTGGTATGCTGGATCTGAAAGGAAAAGCAAAATGGGAAGCATGGAATAAGAAGAAGGGCATTACTCAAGAAGCAGCGAAGCAGAATTACATCAATTATGCTAATCAATTGATCAGCAAATATAAGTAGTTTCGTCTATCGTCTTTGAGGAGTTGCGTTCTTATATTATAATTATAAACCAAATATAGAAATATATTTCTTTTTTTTTCATGTTTTCTATTTTTAAGTAACTTTATTACTTATTAGAAAAATTAAACAACTTTGTAATTTCTCTACAATTTTACCACATTTATTGCATGAATATTCGAAATATCAATTCCAAATATATATGACTAAATACTATATAACCGCTGAGAAAATAATGAAATAGATAAAATACACTATTGCATATTTGATACATTTTTATCAATAAATTTCCATAAATTTATTTAATTAAATGTATAATTAAATGTATAACACATTTCTCTATGCTACATAATTAGGTTTTAGGTGTGAGTTATTTATTTTACGGAAATAGCTTTTTGAATTATTAGATTAATCTTTTATACACATGATATTATTTTCTCTTTGATTGCTATTGTATTTACTTTTGTTTATTGATATATTCTATTATTTGACTATATTCGCTTTTTTTTACTTTGATTATTGACACATATGCCTTGATAAAATTTTACTGATATACTAATATATAGCAAAGTAATATTTTTTTTACTATTTAATAATACAAAAAGAAGAGAGAGAGAGAGAGAGAGAGAGAGAGAGAGAGAGAGAGAGAGAGAACATTTATTTCGAAATCACTATAGAAAGTTAATAAATACTTTGCAGGTATTTTATGAGTATAATATTTTACATTATTTTAAAAGAGTTATCTCATTGATTCCAATCAATAAATTAAAATTAAACGATCTATTTTTATAGTCATCTTTTATCACAAGGCATGAGAAGAATCAGCATCTCTCCATGAATTATCTTTACTCTTATCAGTTGATCTCGCCGGCAACTTCATTTGTCGAATATTACTATGTCGTATGCCATAAGAGAAATATATAACCAAGCCTACGCGATAAAACATATGAAATAATTCGATACATTTAATTTAATACATTAAGAAATTTATATTTATCCGTCTCTTGCATAAACTTACCAATTATCATCCACACGGCAAATCGTACCCATGTCATAGCGTCCAACATCATCATAAGATAAATGTTGATGAGTATACTAATCGCCGGCAAGAATGGTACCAACGGCACCTAACACAACAGGCATGTTATGATTACTTTAAAAAATGTTATGGTTCCAGTAATTTAACTATTTAACTATCAATTCATAATATTATATACTCTCTTATATTTTATATTATATACTTATGTTCTATATACAAGAAAAATGATAAAACATTGATAATATTATTAATCGAAATGTGACGATTTTCGAGATAAGATAAAATTAAGATTAAGATTAATTCGAAATTTGATATATACTCATAAATAATATTCAATAATAAAAATTTAAAAAAATATTTTGCACGATTCCACATATTGACAGATTATGGAAGATATTATTAAGATATTAAGATATCAATATAAGAAATAGATATACATATACATATAAGAAATAGATATAAAAAAATAATATCATACCGAGAATGTAAGTTTCTTGCCCGAAACTGGTTGGAGATAAATGAAACAAAGAGTAAGCATGAGTGCACCGATTAAAACGGCGAGTAATACCACGAAAGTCGCTTTTCCAGCGCTGATCTCAGTTATATACGTTGATAACAGAGTAGCGATACCAAAACAAAGAACAACTGCAAAAGAATTTGTAGTGTACTACATTAGATTTTTTGAGATATTAAATTTATGAAAATGAAAATACAATGAACCTTACTGTAACAAAATACGAGAGAAGTAACGATCTGTGCCGTAAGTTTAGTGGAATGATTTAATTTGTTCGCGTTTACCAGTTGTCTTATGACGAATGTGAAAGTCCTTGGATCGCGATCGTCTTTCTTCTCATATGCTTCGCTTTCTTCGTATCTGCAAAAGAAATATATATTAGTTATTTTTATTAATCAATGACAGAAATTGCATTTAATTATTATCAATCAATTGTGTGATCTGATTAATTTATATCATTTTTTATATAAATCGACAGTTTATTAATTTCTTTTAATTCTTGAAAAGTTAAACTAAAAGTTACCCAAGTAGAACATGAAGAGTTCGCTAGAATATTGTTTAATATCAAAAATAAGTCATCAAAACATTGCCAAAAATATATCAAATGAAATCACTATGATTTTTCTAAAATAACTTTTAGGAGACGTCTTAATGATGTCATTATGAGTTTCATGTTTTACCTGGGTACAGACATAAGATTAATTTAATTATGATATCTTACCGTAAAATAAGTACACAAGAGGCCACAATCGAATATGCCAGTAGCGTACCGATACTCATCATATTGACTAATTGCGTGAGTTCAAATATCGCCGCTAGAATGCCTATAATACATCATCAAAAGATTATACCGTTTGATTGATCATGGAGGATAAGATATGTGAACGAACCTGTAAGAAGCCCGGCGGAAAGCGTGCCCATGAACGGAGTTTGGAATCGTGAGCTTACTTTGCCCATCCACTTGAAGATTAATCCGTCTGAAGCCATAGCATAGATTACTCGCGGCAGCGGAAACATCGCACCTAAAAGACTAAAATAATTGATAAATAGAAGGAAATGTTGCTCTCTCTTTTATCATTTCTTCAAATTCTAAAAATATGTTAATAAGAGATGTAGATTAACATATATATAAAATTTATGAATATATATATATATATATATATATATATATATATATTTTTTTTTTTCTAATAATATCAAAGATTTTTGATTAAAATTTGTTTTATAAAATAACAAAAGAATATCGTTAATTATCTATATGTTACATTTGCAAAAAAGTTAAAACACTTTTATAGTGTTCAATAGTGTATGCAAAAAATATAAATTTTTCTCATTCATTGTTTAATTTAATGTATAACGAAGGGCAATATTACCTGGAGCATAGTCCGCAAATTGCTCCGATCGACACGAGCCACTTGGCCCAGTCCCATCCTAATGTCGTGAACAAATGTGGGAACGGTGCTTCGGGATTTTGCTCGTAGTACGGTAACACGGTGGTAAGGACCATCGAGACGCCAAAGTACGCCAGAAAGACAATCATCAGGGATGCGACAATCGCTATGGGGATAGATCGTTGCGGATTTTTAGCCTCCTCTCCCGTAGTTGCCACGCAATCGAAGCCAATGAATCCGTAAAAACACGTGGCCGCGCCGCTTATGATGCCCGATATGCCATAAGGTGCGAAACCGCCGGTGCCGAACTCGCACTTTGTCTCGGTGCATTTAGGCTCCGTCTTCCAATTACTAATTTTAGCTGCAAATTTTATATATCTTTATATCTATCACTATCTTAACTTATGAGTTTATATATATAACAATTTTTCAATTATTTTAAATTTAATATTTATATTTATATTTTATAATTATATTTATAATTATATTTTATATTTAAAGTATTAGCATTAATTATATTATTATCATTATTTTTATCATTAACAGTAATAATTAATAATATGTAGTAATTTAAATATTAAGTTACAAATTCAAATCATCAAAAAATATCATAAAATTTGTACATGTAGATTATCATTAACTCAAGGTTTTTTCAAGATATGTAAACAAAAGAGATAAATTTAAATGAGCGCTTACCTTTAGTAGAACCGGCGATTATGACGAAAAGTACGACAAAGAGATTCACTAATGTAAAAAAGTTGTTTGCTAGCGAAGATTCCTTGGCTCCAAAAGCAAGCGCAACTACAAAAGTTATTGCAAATTATTTCAGCTCTTTTTATAATTCCTACGCGTTTACGTAAACTAATAAATTAATAATAGAACTTGTGATAAAAGATATAATAGAGATATTGAGGAAGGTCTTTTAAATATTTTGTCGATCAAAATACATTAAATTGAGTTAGTTGAAGATTTATTTTCTTATTACCTGAAAACAGCAGAGTGATGCCAAATGCGAAAAAGTCTAGATATGATGATAGATAATTAATATCGATATGTGCCGCTGATTCGAAGGCATTTCTCATGCTATTGTTAAAGAGCGCGTCGACATATGTGCTGAGACCGCGTACCACGCTAGCTGAGCCGATGACGTACTCCAGAATTAACGTCCAGCCGATGAGAAATGCAACAAACTCGCCCATTGTGACGTAACTGTAAACGTATGCGGATCCAGCACGCGGCACTCGTGCTCCGAATTCTGCATAACAGAGTCCTAGGAAGCAAATAACGTGTGCAACGTATTAAAATAATAAACACAAAATGTAAAATATATATATAATATAAATATGTCAATTATTTTAAAAATAAATTTAATTTTTATCAACAAATATTAAGAACCGATATATAGATTCATTAGACTCAAATAAATTTCCTTGTTTTTATCATAGAAAATAATTATAATGTTAAATACAATTTAATGATAATTTGATAAGAATATTTATTGCATTTGCAAGTACAATTGAAGACAAAATTACAATTGATACTAGTAACTAATTTCAAAGTAATTTTTTAAATTAGAATAATAAATTACTATTTTTTTGGCTTTTTAATATACTTTTATTTTCATCTGAAAAATTTTTTTACAAAAAAACCGGACTTTATATCCCAGGTAGAACATGAAACTCATAATGACATCATTATGACGTCTCCTAAAAGTCATTTTAGAAAAATCATAATGATCTCATTTGACATACTTTTGGTAATGTTTTGGTGACTTATTAATATCATTTTTTATATATATTATGCAATTACTTGTTTAATTAATTATTCATGTATATTTTAATTATATTTAAGCAACATAATCTTTTTAAAATTATATAATGCAATTATTGAACTTAAAAATTTATGATTCTTTTTGTCATCTTTAACTCATTTTTGTTTAGGTAACTTTTAAGTGATAAATAAAATGATGACGTCATAATAATGTCATTATGAGTTTCATATTCTACCTGGGATAAGCTTTATATAAAAGAAATCTTATGCGCTATTTTTGGACTAAAAAATGTAATATAATTTGAATTATATTTATTTTTTAACATTTTTTGACAATATGAATTGCTTCTCTTGATCGATCAAGATTTATATTTTGGGTGATACACTTAATAACTATAATAGGCACTTTTTTGAAAACCAACTTATGTGAAATTATATAATAAAACTTTTATAACGATAGTATGCACGTACGACATTATTATTTGTCGAATACGCGAAATGATTGAATGCGAAGCTTATCTTAAGATTATCGATTACTTCATCAATTGGGATATCTTTTTCTAAGAATCTTTAAACTAAACGTGTTAAAAAATTTACCTCTGTTATGTAAATCAAAACTGGGTGACTTTTTTCTATCAGTATCATTTTCTGCAAAGCTTGCAGCATTTATAGCAGGACTCAGGTTTGCTTAGATAGCAACGGGAGTTGAAATAAGATCGAAAAACATGCTCATTATTTATTCAACATTTAATCTTGTATATCTTCTTTGCGAGATATTTTTCTTTATCAAACTGTTTGAGAAAGTAATAAAGAAAGTAATAAAGAAATGTTCGCTGGAGAGAAATTATGCTGTAATAACTGAAAGCTTTGTATCAGGAGGAAGAAATCGATAAAGTAGAAAGCGTATGGAATGGTCTCTTATCATTGTATCAAACTGATAGGAGGATATACCTGCAAACATCGATGCTATCGCAGCAATGGCGAATGAAACGATCACGGCAGGACCAGCGGTGGATCTTGCAACAGTTCCTGCCAAGACATACACACCTACTCCCAAAGTCGAGCCAACTCCTAAGGCTGTGAGATCGAGAGTCGACAAGACCCTCGCTAATTTAGAGTCTTGAGAAATGTTCACCACCTTTTTGCGGCTAAACACCTTGTACACATCGCGGATTTTCCACTTCATGTTATACAACTGAAAAAGAACGTATACGTGCAATTAGTAAAATTTAAATAGACATTAATAATATCCATTAAATAGAAATTAACAATATCTATAAGTTGATTGGTCGAAAGACTTTGTGGATTATTTTCAAAATTTTTTAAATTAAAGGAAAAAATTGTATAAAATTATAATCGATTAAAATTGACGTTATTCACTATCATTTTGTAATAACGATCAAGCTTCGGACTAATTATATTATATAAATAACTGCAGTTATGTAATAAAACATTAATTGCGTCCACGAAAATCCAAGATGTAACCGATAATAAGTTTCGCAAAAAAATTCTTCTTATCTTTATAATTTATTTATATTCTTCCAAAGAGATATATGCTTTGAAAATCGATACTTCTGTGAATGCTGTTTATAATCATAGTCGGTATAATTTGCGAGACAAATTGCATAATTGGCCGCTTACCATGACGAGTTTTGTTAAAGCACAATCCATTTTTCTGTCAGGAAAGTGCGAGAATCTTAACAAAAGAAATCGTGCAAATTGACCGTCGAACGGTCCGCGCGCAACTAAAGACATAAAATGTTTTCATATCACGAGACGACGTATTGGGGCCTAAGGCGCCTGCTTAAGTGGTCAAATTGTCTCGCTGCTAGTATACGCAGAGCTACAATGGTGGCTCTAGTAAAGCAATTGTCTATATTTATCACTAATAAAATTCAATATGAATACGAACATTCTTTCTTCACTTCACTTAAATATTTCCAAGAATCGAATTAAACGCTCCCTAAATTCGGTTGGATCTATTTGAATGATTAATGTTATGTCAATATTAGATTTTATCAAGTTTGTATTAAATTTTTAAGTATTTCATATCAATCGATAAAAATTTGTCGTTGAATGTTAATGTCGTTATTTACGTAAGAAAACGAGTCTAGCCGTAATGTATCTTACTTGCGTGTTATATGTAAAATTGAATAAAAATCTGATTTTGATAACAAAATTTCATCGAGAAATATTTCTCTCTTTTTTTAATTATTTGACATTGAAGACATCGATAACATTAAAAAAAATTTATAATAAGCCTTGGATGCGATGTGTTATAAAATGTCAGATTATTGCGAGCATTAAGATAAGGAAATAATGTCTATTGTACAATTAACGTACGCTAGATAGACTTTATATTAAATTTGCTAATACATATTCATTTCCTTTATGTATTTTTAAGTGTAACGCGCACATGTAAAGTATGTATGTATTGTAATAATGCTTTATGTTTTTTTTAATTTTAAAAAGTTTACAAATATAAAAGTTTACATATATAAAAAAATTATATATTTTAATACAAAAAAAACTTTCTGTCAAAAGTTTGATTTTCTATTTTTTAAGCTCATTTTGAGCAATATATTATATTTATATTTCACGACAAAACAGAAGACAAAAATTTTTTTCTA
This sequence comes from Camponotus floridanus, assembly GCF_003227725.1. Classification (NCBI taxonomy): domain Eukaryota; kingdom Metazoa; phylum Arthropoda; class Insecta; order Hymenoptera; family Formicidae; genus Camponotus; species Camponotus floridanus. The sequence goes on along the minus strand of NW_020229314.1, from coordinate 566,322 downwards.
TTTTCCTTGTTAATGTATATGTATATCTTAATATTAATTTTTCAAATATATATTTTCTGTACCATAAAAATTATAATAGTGAATTTTATCTTCCGAATTATAGATCGTCTAAGGTAAGCTTATATGTGATAACGTTCGCGCGATAATGTGTACTTACTTGATCGTTAGCAACGTAACGTTCTCGGTTGTACGCGAAACCGCTTCACTGTAATTACTGCAGTCGCACCTGAACGTCACTCTCGATTATACTGGCAACATACAGGGTGGCGCGACAATCTTGAAATTGTTTTCACAAATATAATAAACGAATGTACTTTCTTTATTTTGCTTATCTCTGTGTAGATATCGATTATCCGTTACACATGATAATATGATCAATCATAAACAAGACACGTCGGTATGTATTCCTTGGGTTCAGCGTTCCCAATTCGTATTTTGTCATATCACCTTGTCATATACCCTTTACTAGATTGTAAAAACAAGTGATTCCGCGGATTGATAACATTAAGTACAATTTCAATATCGTATATTTAATTACTTTACTACTTGATTAATACTTTCAAATTTTTATTTCTCTTAAATTGTTATCTCTATTATACGATTAAACACTAGTTGTTATTAATATAAATATAATTTTATTGAAAAATGGACGAATATTCATATTATGTATATATAACATTTTTTGTGTATATATAATATTTGTTAAAATAGGCACGAATTTTTTACATACGTATATATATATATATAGTATATATTATAACAAATGAAACATTGTTTCAAATGGACGGATTAAATGTCTTACAATATAGTGTTAAGATCAGATATAGAGATTTAAACTCGATAAATATTTGTGGCTGTATTATCTACTATAAATGCATTTACGTTTGCCTGAATAATTTACGTGAATGTGAACACTTATTTTAAAACTATCATTATGAAACGATATTGCGAGACAAGACTGTATACAACATAAAAAATCAGATTTCTGAAATGTAATCAGACGCATTCAGACATATTAGAAAAATGTAAAATTATCTTGCATGTAATATTTGTCAGTTATCGTCGTTGTAAAGAAAAAGATTTTTCATCTGCCAGTCTGGAATGTTGAGATTGATTACTTGTTAGCTGACTAAAACGTCAACCTCAATCATTTCTGCAAAATCATTGTCATTAAAACCTCAATATGCCCAACAATGAGATCAAAATTGTTATGGCAAATATTCCCCTATATAGTTTCGTTTCGTTTCCAGCAGACTGAAATAAGTATGAAGTATTTACTTATATAAATTGTGTTCCAAATTATTATAAGCGCAGAAAAATAATACTTAAATAATACTTACAATAACGTAATAATTACATCTGTCACCTTGACAGCAAGAAAAACACTGCCAGTCTAGATACCAGATATAAGTACAATCAGACATACTGTTCCGCTGTGATCTCTCGCATTCCTTTTTAGTGGCGCATCTTTTAGATACGTAAAATTGTTTCTTGGCACCCTGAGTCCAATACGGCCTACCTATAACAAACATTAAACTTGTCATGTTGTTAAGAAAATTTTATTGTATAAAAATTTAACATCAAGCATATTGTATCAACTTATTATATTTAGAGATAACTCTTTGATTTGATTTTCCTCTTCAAAACTGATAAAAATAAGGTACTCGTGTTGCTTCTAATATTCTTTGCATTGTTATTCAAGATAAAGATATCAACACTCCAATTAACTAAATGTTTTTTTTATCGACTTCAATACAAAAATGATTAAACGATAATTGTCGATAATAATCAATAGTAATTGATTTAAGTTAAAAGATACAGATAAAGAGAACGTGTTTGAGCGAAAGCTCACATAACCTCAAAAAAAAAAGACTGCGTGTAAAATGCAGAAAACTAAACTTACTGCCCCATCTGATATCCGTGAGACAAGAATCCTGTCCCTGCTCGCAGGTTTTAATAGTATTGAGACACTTATCCTGATTGCCCTCCTGATCCGTGCAAACGTAACATTCCAGGGCGTGGCCTGCGATAAAAATATTACAGGGAATAACAAAGGGTGAAAAAGAAGAGAAAGATGGAACGATCGAAATTTTATCACTTACCAAAGGACACGCACGTGATAACAAGTAGCGCGAAATGCCATTTCGTGAAATTCGGCATTTCGGAAAATCGATAACGCGATTTATCGAAAGACACGACGAGCAATCCACGATCCGCCAACTTTGAACACAGCTGATAGATCTTTGAATCGGTGACGCATCATCACAAAGGAGCGTAAAGAAATCTGCGAGCGCCCCTCAGAATTCTTGCTGGAAATTCAAAACTTGAAAAAGCATTTATTCTCATTTTGTGCGATATTTCATTAGTTATTAAAAGATAATGAAATATAATATTTAATTACTTGGAAATTTTCTTAGTTTTGCAGTACCAGTCTTTTGGATAGAAAAAGGGAGATTAGTTTAAACACGAGGCGATCAAGTATTTTATCCCGTCCCTGTTGAAAGTTGTCATAGCATATAAAATATATAGATAGAGTTTATTCTGCAATGAAGGAAGATCTGTTGTAAGTTGACGGGGGGGGGGGGGGATGGAAAAGAGCGTAAATAAAAATTTTAATGTGTGTGTGTATCGGACAATTCAAAATATTACCCAAAAGATATGATTGAGCATCACAAGCTAAACCGAGTCTACTCGAAAAAAGGAATCGAAGAAGATCGCATTTCGAGTTAAGGTCGCATTTTAAAATGCACCTTACTTGTGTCTATTTCTATTCCTTATATTCGTGCTCATGTCGGCAGCTAATGCATCGTCTATGTATTTTATATGCCATGGAAGTTATCGATGAGATCGGCCATGCAATACTGCCATCTCATAATGTTCAAATCTTCGACGTTATTCGAGAAGAATGATTTTCCTCGTCAAATACATCAAAATATTATCAATATTAATGACGGTACTAGTCAAAAAAATGGCAAGTATATTTGTTAATAAATAGTTATTTTAGTAATTAATAAATTTAGATGGTAATAGTATTGAAATCTAAAGGATATTTCCTCCTCCCCGACATGTTTCGTAAAATTTTATTATTATATATAAATTTCAACTTAATATAATAATGTAATGGATTTCAATTTAATATAATAATATAATGGGGGGATTTCAACTTAATAAAATTGTTCAACTTAATAACATTTATATACTTAATAACATTATTAATAACATTATTTAATAACATTATTTTCGTTTAATATAGTTATTCTACGTACTGAAACCTTTCAGCATTTATTTGTTTTCGAAATCTTGTGTGATTATACAATATATTTTATATAGCAAATTATAAACTGCAATAGAATTCGTACATTGCAGTTTTATATTTCAAGAATTATGATTAAAGTAAATTTGATATTATATTTATTGAAAATAAATTTTCAATAAATAATCAGTTTTAATAAAATATACATTGTATAATACACAAAATTAATTTTACAGCAACATCGTTTATGCATTACCTTTTCGAAAATCGATGCGTTTATTTTTAACTGAAACCCTTAAGATTAAAAAAAATTATAAAAAGTTTCTGACTGCCAATTAAATATTAAAATCATGTAAATCTATTATATGTGTATGTTTTCACATATTTCATAAGAATATATAATACCTAAAACAATAATTATTTTTTATTTATAAATATTATTGCTTAATATTGTTTGTATTCTTTTTGTTTTATTCATTAATCTCTGAGCTATCTAATAGATAATATATACCAATTAATTTAACAGTGTTTTCATCTATTAATATCTTAAAAAATATGCATTCAAATTACTACTAATCTTATTTACACAATGTAAACACACTCTACAATTCATATAATAGTGTGCATATGTGTCGTATATAAATTTCCTCGTATACTGGATTTATAATATCTCTCCTGAATTTAATTTGGGATCTATGCAAATCACAAATTACTTTAATGCGATACACTGAGGGAAAATTACGTATGTAAATCTTTAGTCGTCCGAAAATGCTGGTGCATGCGAAAATTTACGTTTCTATCAAAACTTGATTAGCGCATAAATGTGAATTTTGTAATTTGATAATCTGCATTATATTATCGCGCATGAATAATATAGAGTATCGACGAAGAATGCAGATGACCGTATAGGCGCGTATTATATCGCATGCAAATATTTCTCGAGCGAATTATACAATTGGCAACGTGCTCGATCGATCGAATCGCTCGCTATAATCCGCGGGAATTCGCGGGGATGAGGATTCGACGGACGTAGGAAAATGACCGAACCATTTCATGTCGTTATAAATCCATCTCGAAAATCCCTTCATCCCGCAGCATCGCATAATGTCATGGCTTTCGCGTGACACAACCGCCACGTTCTCCCTCGTAAAAATTCCAGGATAAAAAATGCGCAAACATTTCTAATCGCTAAATCGTGTACGAGATAAAAATGTCATTACGTTAATGGAACGTTCAAAAGTCACGTTTTGGAAAAAATCAAAATTAATTTCTTGCTCAAAAACTTGTAATCGAAATTTCTAACATATTTAATTACGCGATAATCGCGTAATTAAGACTGATTAAAATTTCAGACTAATATTTCAGTTTAACGTTAATTGATAATTAATTGCCACCCGGATAAAGAGAGAGAGAGAGAAAGAGAGAAAGATATTTATCGGACAATTTTCTAAATAGATGAGCGCTTGATTTGCGTGGGAGAAGCATGTCCTGAATCGGGGATGAACCTTTTACTCTCGGTACTTGCGTGGTCCTGTAGGATGTCCCGCGGACATTCTGGGACACAGGACGTGCACACTTTCCACGAGTGTATGTGTGTGTGGGCGCTCGCGCTCACACAACTTTCTCTCTCTCTCTCTCTCTCTCCCTGTGCATGGTCAGGTTATTAAAAATAGCCCAGGGGTATTATTGACCCGCGCGTCACAACTTGGGTTACAGTCTTTCCGGTTGACCGGCTTAGGCTCAAACTATAAGTCGTCTCTCCAACGAAACGCATTACAAGTTGCGAGCCTGGCGACTTTTAGCTGTACCGATTTCTATCTCATCTCTCTCTGCGGCTTTCTTTTCTAAACGCGGCTTAGTCCATATTTCTGCGTCTTCCAAGGGAGAAACCACGATCGATGGGATGAACGATGGCCGGTTCTTGATGAGCAAGATACTTTATCGGTCCGAATGAAACTCGACAGATGAGGCTCGCATAAATTCGTCGCATTATCATCGAGTAAAATCGCGTTACATTATTCTATCATCGTGGCACGCGCGGCCAATCCTCCCTTGGTGAAATTCCGTGTCATCGATTTTATTATCATTCTGCCGTTCACGTGTAAAGTCTGTCTCAGGCTAAAGCTAGAGACTTTTCTATATATTTTTTTAATATACTTTAGACACATGTTAAGAACGTAAAAATTTATTATTGGCATATATCAGCTGTAAAATTATGTATCTGATTTTTATCCGTAAGTAATCTAATTTTTGACTGTACGCTATAATTTTTACATCTAAGAAATATTTGAAAGAGAGATTACTATTGAAATTAGACATTGTAAAAAGCATTTTAAATGTATAAAAAAAAACAGTAAAATATCGGAGTAAGAATGAATGGTTCCGCGATTAAAGTAAAGCCAACACGGATGAATAGAATTTTAATTAAAATATAAATATTTATAAGATATATTATGAATGTGTTTTCAGGAAATGAGATGTAAATCCCGCGCGTACGCGATCTCGCAGTTCATCCCTTTGGAAGCCGTGACACCAAGAATGCGAGATGATCCGACACCGTTTGACACTGGACGGCGTCTGACGCTGGACCGCGATCACCGCTCGCGGCGGACAGCTGATCGACGAACGAGCGCCCGGAGCGCCTCGTGCATTTCCGCGGGCGAGTCGAAAAGATCCGAGCGACGCGGCGTGAAGTTGCCGCGTATGCATGTTAAATCGCCGATAGAATCGTCCACCCGCAGGGACTTGATCTCCATCTCGTGTCTCGCGTCCCGGTTTTCGGTCCAGCACCCGATCGAGCATCCGCGCTCGAACAAGAGAGAGGAGAGGAGAAAGGGAAAGGGAAAAGGGACACGCGCGAAAGTCTGGTTAAGCGGGAGGGGTGGCCGCCATCATCCTTCCCCCGCTCGCGGGGACGAAAGGGAAGAGCGCGACGCGGACACCTACAGGAAGGAAGGAAGGAAGGAAGGAAGCGAGCAAGAAAGGGGAAATATCGTACGCGCTTTTTCTTTCGCCATCCCCCGTCACCCCCCTCGCGGATCTCGCCGCGTGCGACTCGCGGCTCTCGTGGCCGCCGCCGTCGTTGGTCGAATGTCGATATTCGAGTGCGCGGCGCAGGCTGAGCAGTGCCGAGCCGCTGCGCCGAGAGTCTAAAATTATCAGGTGGTCCGCGCGCGCGGCTTCCACGCTTCGAGGCGGGGGAAAAGAGAGAGAGGGAAAGAATGGAGGCGCAGCCTTCGCGCCGCGAGACGGACGAGGAAAAGAGAGAGCGCGACGTTACGCGATGGCTAATCCGGGAGAGAGACGAGAGGAATTGGAGCGAGCGAGTAGGGGAAGAAAGAGGGAGAGAGAAAATCGTTGAGGGAAACGAGACAAGTGAGCGAGTCGAACAAGGAGGAGCGATTCGAGTTTGGCCGATAGAGGGAGCGAGCGGAAGAGAGAGAGAGAGAGAGAAAGAGAGACAGTGAGGTACAATACAGTAATCGCTAGGACAAGTGTAGAATAGAAGCGAGAGAGGGGAAGGCGAAAAGGACGTATTTCACAGGAATGAAAGAGAGAGAGAGAGAGTCCAAGTCGAGTGGATGCCGGGCGAGCGCGAGGCGCGCGAGAGAGAAGGAGAGATTCCCGCGCAAAATTGGAGCGAGACGATCGGAGCGAGGGCGTAGCGTCTAGTGGAGCCGCGAGAGGGAGGAGAGTCAGCAACGTCGCCGTCACCGTCGTACGCAGCAGGAGAGTACGCTACCTGGCACCTAGGCACGCTGGACAGCTCGAGCGAACCGCGCGCGCTGACGTCGACGGAGAGCGTCGAATCGTCCCGTCGTCTCTCTCGCTCGCTCTCTCCGTCCCCTCCAGCCCGCCTCCTCGCCCTCTTTCTCACACCCCCTTCTCCGTCATCCGTCAAGCACCGCGCGCGCGAGACATACCGTCGTCGGTCGGTGCGCCGTGTGACAGCTTCCGCGCGCGAGTCCGGTCGCCGTCGTCCCCGTCGTCCTCGTCGTCGGCAGCTTTCCGTTCATCGGGAGAACCGAGTGCCTCGCCTCTCGGACGCGAACCGCGGACGAGGCTCCGGAAAGGTCGGCGTCGTCCCCGGCGAGGAGTCGCTCGCGTAGCTCGGGACGCATCATCGACGTCGATCGATCGTCGATCAGTAGCAGCGGCATCAGCGGCGGCGACACCATGGCGGACGATCCGGAGAACACGTGCGAGGACTCCCTCGGGACCGGCGACAACACCTTCGCCAATAAACTGCGGGGCCGGAAGGGCGCTCTCAAGAAGAAGAATGTTTACATGGTCAAGAATCACAGCTTCATGCCAAGGTTCTTCAAGCAGCCCACCTTCTGCAGCCACTGCAAGGACTTCATATGGTGAGTAGCACGATACTATTATCGATACTATTACGATACTGTTATCGTGGACTCCTGGTAAATTTTGGTCATCCTGCGCGACGCGTCGGTTACTTCCTGTTGCTTGATATCGGAGACATCGGGACGCGTTGAGTGACTCGTTAATTTTTTCCACTGTTACGTCTACGATAGATCGCGATGAATCATTGACTAGAATCGATTAGCCTTCGCGAGAAAGACGAAACGTCGTTTCTCAACTTTTGACGATGCATTAGCTCGGGAAAGGAAAACCGAGATACGCGATAAAAATTTCCGTTCCGAGAAAGGAAATTTTTACCTTAAGGATTTCGTTCGAAACGATTTCGGATCGATTCGAGCGCGATTCGCTAAATTCGCAACTTTTTCGGATTCACCGCCCAGCTATGCGTATGTTTGCACGTTACTCTATTCGTATTTTCAGCTTTCTGACTCTGTTACAGTTGTTACTATCATTAGCCTCTTATTATACGAGCGCGTTCCCTCGAAAACACAGAGGCTGGCATGTAGCTTTTGCTCTCCATACGTAAACGTATCTATGCGTTGGATACGTTCCAGTAACGATCGAGTTTGCATCCCCGGGAGAAGAGCAGGTGAACGCCTCGGGGGGTAGCTCATCACGGGGGGATGGCTTGCATAGGCCTGTTCGACTAACGAGAAATGTTTATAACATGTTCGTAACTCTGTTGATTTTGCGATATACGCGGAATTTTGACACGACGTGTTTCTAGACATTTAAGCTTAAATTCCTTCAAATAGGATTAAATTCTTTCAAATTATACCCGCTCGAAATTAGAAATTAGAAATTTAATAGCAATTTAAAAAAATATTTCTACAAAATGAGGTAATAAAAATTATGTTTTTACATTTCGAATCGTCGGTGAATTTCTATTTTTTATTTGTATATTTTATATTATATATATATTATATTATATATATATTTTATATATATATTATATATATTATTTATATATTACATATGTTATATATATATATATATATATATATATATATAATATATAAATAAATTTAATTAATTTTCTGTTTTCATACGAGACAACTATAATATATCATTGCTTTATTTAAAGCTGATTATAAATATTGTGATCGAGGACTATCGACAATGTTATGCGCTTTAATCTCGCCTCTGATTTATTTTCCACTTTGATTTCGTTAGGTTTTTGGATCATGAGTTTTTATGCTTACAGTATTATATACAATGAAAGATTAATATAATCTCTGCCGAGTGACATATGTCATCCCACAGTTATATATAACTGAATATCTCTACTCAATTAACATCGATGTACAGTTTATATAGAGAGATATCGTATAATATTTCATTCTTTTTCTTGATATTTTCACGCTACGCGCGTTGTATACGATATTCCCTTTGTTGTCAAAATCACGTGTGAAAATTTTTATATCATAAAATCGCACCGAGAATGTTCATAACGAAGGAAAAGCAGGAGAACTTTCGTCCCGCTGTCTCTCTCTCTCTCTCTTCATTAAATCGTTAATCTGCTTTTGTGCATGCCGCTTCTAGCTATCTTCGGACCTTTGATAGCATATTGATAATAGAGTTTGGGGTTAATTATAAGTAGAGACACTCAATTCCCTCAGGGCAACGCGGCCTTTTTCCGGTAACCTCGCCCACATTTTGCAATTTAATGATATTAACGTAAACTTTTGTTTTCTTTTTTTTTAATTTCGATCCTTAACAAAAAAAAAATATATATATATATATATATATTAATTCATCTATTAATTTAAAAAATAAAAAATAATTTCTTTTCATGGATTCTTTATAGATGAAATCATTTATATACAAACATTAATTTCTTTTCTATACCGCGATTCGTCGTGTAAGGAAATCGGTTCACGAGAGTTGCCTTTGCGTGTGTTTACCCGAAACTTCATTGATCTTTCGTAAATGTTTACGGGACTAATGGGGCCGATGTGCTGTAACACATCCAGTTCCTTCTCGCGTCACGAGATACCGGTCATCTTCCTCTCTTCGTCGTGACAGACACAGATACATAAATCCAGTCAATAACGGGTCGACCAATAGTTAAACGCTCCATCCTTGACGCACTCGTACTCGTTCTTCCTTCATCTATCCGAATTAGAAACCACTCTACCGCGATATGAGAAGCGGCGACGCTGTTGAAAAGTGCGCGCACGTTTTTATAAAATGCGTGCGTGCGTGCGTGCGTGCCGACCTCCCATGAAGCGTTTTAGCAGAGGAAACTTCGGCTCACCCTCCCTCGATATCATATTGACGAGAAAATTTGGAGTCCATCTCGGTGACAAGGTACAATTGGGTGGTCGTTCGGTCCACGAATGGTGTGAATTTATCTCCGTCGCTTTCGGAAATGGAACGTTTCGCATTTAGTCATAATCGTGAATTTCCCAGCTCTATTAAAGTAATTTTCAACTCGTTGTAGAATTATAGCAGTGGCTTAATTTTACAATGAAATTCTAATTAATACGCCACTTTAATTAGTAAGCAGGGAATATAATGCTACAGCGATTTATCTCGCGTATATGTTATATGTACGTTCGAGTTTGAGAATTTATGGATTTCTAATTTATGGATTTTTCAATTTATTATTCAAATTACTCGCACATAATTTTGTAATTCTCATCTTGTAATATTCATTATTTTGCAGCGCTATTATTTGAATCTTTAATTTTACATACGCTATCTCATTCTTCTTTATTTTTATTCTAATGTAATGAGTTTTTATTTAGCAAGGGAAATGTCTGAAATGGTTTTTCATAGATAGTACTTTATTTATTTATATGCGAAGAAAGGAATAATAAAAAGAAGCGAAGAAAGGAATAATAGAAAGAATAATATAAAGCTCAACTATTTTTACATGGGTCATCTAAATATTTATGTAAGCAACAATTTATGCGAAATTTCATTGACATACAATAATTATAATCAATCTTTCAAATCTTTTTTTTAAATTGGAATTTTTTTTAGAATTAAAAACGATTAAAAACGATTAAAAACGATTAATCCACAATTAATGTATTCTTTTAAATCTGTTCTATTTCGAATATAGAGTGACACATAGTATTCGATTCAAGATATCGATACGATATCTTGAATATAACATTGACATCTGCGACATCAAAACAAGTAGGATAGATCTATTTGGACATTCTATCATATTCGTAACGACAGCGATCAAAACTATTCATTCATGGATAGAAAAATTAATGATCAACTATTTTTGCTAGATTATCGATAATTTTTATTTACGCAAAGTTGAAACATTTTTTTAACTTTATCATCTGTCATTTTAATCACACTGATTTACATTCGTCAAATTCGTGAAATGATATCTTTTTTTATCTCATCCCGAAATTCGCCCGATAATTTAAAACAAGCCTATCAACGATATGTAAAATTTGCGCACGTCACGATATATCAACGATTATTTTCGTTGCCTGACCAATGAATCTAATAGACGAAAAATGATTCGCACCGTATTTATCACATGGTATTTTGCGATCGCGATGGCGAAATGCATTTTACAACGATGCAACATAACCCAGGTCGCTCCCGTCATATGCTTGCACCCCTATGTCGGTCTCTTCGACCAGTCTGCACTTTCGTTCATACGTGCCCGGTATCGGGTTCGGGTCAAACATTCGTTATTGATATTAAAATCGAAATAATTTTAAAGTAAAAAAAAGTAGAATATTCTCGCATATCTATCTTTTCGAAAATAATTTTAAATAAAAGAGAAAGACGTATATTATTTTTAAATGTTTTTCTATTAGAGAAAAAAGTATTTCAGTTGTATTTCAATGTACTTGATACAAAAAAAATCTTGCAAATTTTTTTTTCATGCAAAATTATGTCAAAAAGGTGATATTTTTTATTTATACTATATTAATATTGTATTAATATTGAATAAAGGATTTGTCAAAATTCTCAATTTCGATTCATCTCCTTGCCTTTTAGATCATTGTTCTTTTAGAACATAATATGTATTCTTTTTTCAATATTTTATTTTAATTTCCGCAGAAACTTTAAAAACTTGCTATAATCAAAAGTATTTCATATTTTCATGTTTTAATTATTTCGAAACTTTCTCAATAGTTATTATTAATTAACGGAAAGTTAACTCTAATTTTAATGCTAAAATTTCCAATCGATATGGAAGATCCATTTTCTTTAGATTTATTACATTATCAAGATTAATTTTGTATTATTTATTATTATGTAGAATGAACTTTAAACTTTAAAAATAAACTTAAAAATAAACTTTAAAATGATAATAATTTAAGAAAATTAAACGATTGGTTTATTACTTATTGAACATTTTATTTTACTTTATTATTTCACTCTTAACATTTTATTTTCCTCTGATTATTACTAGAATCAAAATGAACAAATTATTATTATTGAAATCGTTTCCTTTCTCGAAATTTGCAAATTTCAAAGCATAAAGTTCGTAAATCGTTATTTTAGAATAATATTTTGATGACTCATTAACTTTACTCATAGATCTTATCTTTATGTTTTCTACATACCTTTCACTGACACGAGATGAGCAATTCTAATTAGGTGCATTGTAATGAAGGTAATAACGGGAGTTCGTGATATCGCGTGTGCGCGGTAGAGCTACGTGGCGAGAATTAATTCTTTACTTCTTTGGCGTTGCACAACGTTTCGTTAACGAAGATATTGACAAGGAAGAGCGGACTACGCAACGTGCATTACGTAAAAAAGGGAATGGCAAATTAATAAAACCGGTTGGGACAGATTTATACCGGTAACGTTCTATTCGGATTGAGCGTCTTTAGCTAATTTCATATTTCTCAGGTCTCCTAGATATCTTATTATCTTATACCGAGGCCAAATCAGCGCAAGAAAAAAATGTCATTTTGTCAAGGAGACAAAAACCCGCATTCTGTCATTCCAGAAAGCAACTGTACCGTAGGTGAACTGTATATATGTATCCAGCTTTGTACTGCTGACAGAAATGAGTTATTTTTATTGTACTTTTATTATATACACATGTTATGTTCTTAGAGTCGGAATATTAAAAAATTAAGAATCATAAATTTTTACACTCGACCAACTAAAACCGATATGTGATTACTATAACAAAAATAATGATTTTTAATTTTAGAACTATTTTAATTTATTAAATTCGAAATATTACGACAATAAATCTCTAACAATATTATACTCTATATTTATGTTTTAGTATGATTAAAAATTCACTGTATTTTTTTATTTATGAACGTTATTCGAAGGAATTTTTTTGAAATACCTTTGCGAAATAATTTTGCGAGAGAAACACTAATATTTTTGCGAGAGAGAGAGATGTAACCTTGTTGGTTTTTTTCTTTCAGATGTAGAACTGCACTGGATGCAGAGCTGCATTAATTATTTTTATTTGCATATATTGACCTAATCATATATATGTATTCACGTATGTGCGATTAAGGTGAATAAGATTTATTTCCACGGCTATTCTAGTTTTATAATATGGTGTGATTCATGTGTATGAGAACGGGCCGCAACAATCGCTTTTCAGCTCGCAAATCGTTATCGAGTCGTGCGGTTTTCATCGGTCACTTTATCGAGGAGGAAGTCCATACGTATCGTTTAACTCGCTCTTTCATATCTTTGGCTATCGGCGGGGAGCAAAAACCGCATGTATTGACTCTGTTACGGCAATATTATCTCGCGCGCAATTAATTTTGCTGAGTCGTCATTATCCATCTGTTATAAATGATTCGCTAAGAGCGTGACGCAAATTAATAGACGAAATGTAAATAAAATCGATTGATAAATGAGCCAATAGTAAAGTAATTTTTGTATTTTTATTTAATATCATATTATTATAATATCATATTATTATATATTTTTATTTAATTACATATTTAAAAAAAAATATGTCCAAGTTATTATTTAAACCACTTCTCTGTCTCTCTCTCTCTCTTTCTCTCTTTCTGCCTCTCTCTCTCTCTCTCTCTCTCTCTCTCTCTCTCTCTTTATATATATATATATATATATATATATATAAATTTTACTTATTATATTTAGATAATTATAATTATAATTTTCTAGTAATCCAAGGAAGGGAGAAAAGAGATTATTTGTGTCGATATAGATCTAAGCCATATAAGAGAGTGATATTGCATTATTTTTTTTTCTTTAAATTAAATATCAGAAAAGAAGAGCAAAAAATTTTGCATAATTTTAAATAATAAATAATTTTTAGATAATTATAATTATATTTAGATCAGATGTATCTTTATTAAATATAAAATCTCTCATAAAATGACATACTTGATTACTGTACTAGTAAAATTATCAAAACGCGACTGTTAACTTATTGAAAATTTACTACGCATTGATCTATTTTATACAGCTATCAGTTACTTTACTTGATCTTATGAGTCAAGATACTTATCACTTCAATAAAGTTTACACTACTAATAGCGCACCTCTTTTTTTTCTTTTCTTTTCTATGCTGAAATGTGATTTCTAGCCATCGTGTTTCTATATTACATCAATTCAATTAATTCTATATGTAATTTTGCAAATTAATGATAATTATTCATTAGAATCATAAAATTTTGCAAATTTTTTGCTCTTCTTTTCTGATATTTAATTAAAAAAAAAAAAGATAATGCAATATACTCTCTTATATGACTTAGATCTATATCGGCGCAAATCATCTCTTTTCTCTCTTCCTTAGATTGCTAGAAAATTAAATTCTCTCGTGTTTCTCGCTTTTCGCATGGTCTTCTTTTTTGAAAAGAGATCTTTTTCCGCCCGATTTTTATATCTAGTAGTCACTACATTTATTCTTTCTTTCTTACGCTGCTCGTGACAGTTTAAATGAGGTTCTGCAAAGTTCCGGACTTTGGCGTGCACTTTGCGAAAATATATCGAAAATATTTTGTATAAGTATAAATATATACTCGCGTGCACATACACACACACACACACACATATACTCGTATATATACCAAGCACGTGCATATAGGCCTATAAATCGTCGCACAAAACATCTGACCCTTCCGTCCACTTGTCGCTGACAGACTGTCTCATGTTTCACATATATGTGTACACGCGAATATACACACATATACATACACACGTACATAGCGTTCTGTATAGTACGAGTTCGCAGTGAGCATAGTTGTTGACCCATCCTCCTGTCCCCTTTTCTGTGATGGAAAATGATAACTGGAAAATAGGCCGGTGTTTCTCGTGCAGCAAAATTCGAAATGGAATTTTCGAAAATTTCGACTTATGAATTAAATTAATTTTGAGCGCAGAAAACTAGTTTTGAGATAAATGTATTTATCAATTAAATTCGAGAATTAAATTAAATTCATTTAAATTAAAATTATAGATCCATTAATTTTGTGCTCGAGTTTCTTTTTCAAAATCTGCAGAGCACGTTTGCGGTTGGAATATTACATCGCAAACTTCGATGTAATGAGTTTTCTCATGGCGAGAAGCGGTTGGCTTTCCTTCAAGATGAAGATGAAGAGAAGCTGTAACTACTCTCGTTTTCACGTTGAAACTGACGAAAGTCATTTCCATCGACAACTTTATAACAGCGGTTTCAGATTCTTCGCATTATTCTCTAGTTAAAATTGAAACAGCGATCTGTGGACCGTTCAGAAGCTTTCAACTTTATAGAAAAAGCTGACAAAAAGATACGTATTTTTTTATCCATTTTTTATCTAATTTTTGTGGCACTAATTAGAGGTCCATAAAGTGATACGCACGGGCTTTTTATGATTCTGATTCTGCTATCGAGTGTAATTTTGTGTTAATAGCCTTAACGATAAGGAAAATAAATAAAAAACGAGAGAAAAGAAAACCTTTGAGAAAAGGAGAAACGTTTTGCGGATACTGCTGATTTATCGGCGCATTTTTCCTTCGACGTATCGGACATAAAATGGAACGTGGAAGAATCGTGCTCGCCCTACGTCGACGCGAAATAAAATAAAGTCGTCTTTTTATATCGCGTCGAGAATTAAATTGTCTGAAATTAAGCGAGAGCTTTATCAACTGTGCAGATCGCATTCGATCGGAATCCAGGATTAGCAGCGCGTGATTGATGATTGATTGAAGCTGAGTGAATTATCCCGGTCGGAGCACGTTGTTTCATCACTAAACATGCGGGCGACAACTTCGGCACTCACGTCACGATCCGCTTCGATCGTGGTAAATCGCTAACAACCGTGACGTCGTTATACACTCGGCAAACCAACCCGGATATTGTCTCATTAATATTTGATTAATATAAAAAGCAAAATATTCCGCGCGACGCGGGTCGTTCGCTTTTGTGATTGCGAACGTTGCCTAATTAAGCGTCTCGTTAATTACTTGCATCCCGTATAATTATTCGAAACAATTTTCTTTATTTACTGACTGATCATACGTACGAGTTTTCCGATGTTTCAACGCAAGAATCATTTTTATTTTCCAATGTTCGCGAGCTAAAACTTTCATTCGGAATTATACGGAAATCTTGAGAAAATATTTTTTTTCCAGAACGTTTTCCTTCTTGTTATTAAAATGTATATACAGATGGCAACGAGCGATGTGCAACAACGTTTTAAAAATATACATATATTCTGAGAGATGTTTTTCTGCAAAATATTAATGCATAAACAGTAATGTGACCAGTTTGTATTCAACTGCCGAGTTGCACTGTTGAGGTATTTGATTATCCGCGTAGAATATGAAATTAACATATTTTATCTTAATAAATCTATTATAATGCTAAGCGATGAAGGCGAGTTAAAATTCATCATAAAATTTAATAATTACATTTATTCAAAATAATTACATTTATTTAAAAAGAAAAGGAGAGAGAAAATTTTATATAACAGTATATATGTGAATTTTTTATAATATTTATTTATTTAAAAATTTTTCCGTCTCTCCTTTTTTTATCATTTTATTTTCTCAGGATGAGATAGTCGGTGCTTTTTTTTAAGCGCACTTTCACAGGGTTAATCTGTTTGTCCCTCTACTTTAAGCGACAATTTGCATCTAATTCACGATTTTATATTGTCGAAAAGAGCGTTGCGCTTTTATCCTCATTATGAAAAACGGTTTACTGTTACATTTCCATACAGTGCATACTTCTCAAGTTCACTTGGGAGCATGTTTCATGCCGCATTATGTGTAGTATGACGATGTAACGTGTGTAGTTGTAATACATGTCGTAAAATGTCCTTGCATATATATCCTTGTAACTCGTGTTATGTACTCCTTTTCAGAGCTGACAAAATGCGTAACATTGCGAAAAGGTTATTTAATATGAGTAAATATCTAGAGCGAAAGCACGTACAATAAAACACTTTTATTTTACAGTAGTTTCTAAATTGTCTAAGAAAGGTTATTTCAATCTAAGAAAGAGAGAGAAATCTTCGTTCATTCTAAAACATCCAGGAATAAATTCGTATGAATCTACTTAAAAGTTTTATACATCGATATATTTGAAATATACAAAATATAAATAAAAACTACACACATGCACATTGACATACTGACATAACGTTTGTCAAAAAAGTATATACATATATTTTTCTAAATTTATATTTTTTACAATTTGTGAGCTGGAATGAATCAACAGACATGGCAATGCGTAATAAATCTAGACATGAATGATGAAAGGGATTAATATCGCGTGTCAAGATGACAATTGGACGATGGCTATCGAGTTATCCCTTCTTTCTTTCTTTCCGATAAAAGTTCACGGCCGTAGAGCTTTGTGGTGCTTCGTCTAATTCATCTTTAACAAGATTACGTCGCGGCGTTACGCAATTACGTAGCTGATCTCCGGGTATTAGGGACTTTTTACCGCCAGATTCTTGAGACTCGTTATATGCAACGATGCTCGTAACGAGATCGTCGTGAAACGACGTGACGTGACGATGAGCCTCTTGAAGACCCCGCGAGTGTAGTTGATTTTATCATCTACGTTACATAAGCAATTATCCCAAACATTTTCTTCGCTCACTATATTTGCTGTATAGTAATTTAAATGCGATATAAAGTACGATATCGTGTTTTATTTTACATTGGAATCCAATTTTTAAATGTATAGTTATGAATATCGTATGACTTTCAATCGTATCTCGGATTTTGCTCATTCGTGGAAATATCTTCTCGAGTACTTTACAATTTATGTATTTTGTTTGTGTATGTACGTCGACAACATATACATTGTAATGGTATTTTATCCAATAATGCCGTTTATCGTGAAAAACCGTGCTCTATAAGGGAATGTAGGAAGGCCAAACATTATATATATATATAATATCCTGACCACGCAAAGTTTACATATTAAGCAAATATTATTTATAAATTTCCATTGTACGCAGTATCTAAAATTTTGTCGCAACGCGTGCTTTAAATGTCACGTGTTTAACTTTCCGTGCATATTCCTAAATTAATTCCCGTTAACTGTGTATGTACAGCTGGTTTCTCCGCCTATTCAATTTGCGAAAATATTATTATTATTATCGTTATATTATTTGACTTTAATGACATAACGAAGAAGCGCGCCATCTTGAAGATTTAATCTCTTCTTCGATGCGCTTTATATCGAATGAGAGATTTGGTCGCATAGTTTGCGTAACAAAATCGATTTATTTCATGCATTACTCCGTTTCGCACGTCCCTTCATATGCATGGGATTTCGCGTTGAAGTGAATCGACGATGTGTGTCGCGACGACATTATGACGGAGACAACGGCAACGCCTAGACGACGGTTCTGTTGCAATTGCAAGCACATTTATCGTTCGCATCGGAATAATGAAATTAGATTGCCCTGGATAGAGTTACGAGTCGTCTCGAGTGGCAAATAAACGAATGATCCACTTGCATATCGGTACAATGCAGGTGATTGCATCGCGTTGCGTTGGCTCGGAAGAAAAGAGATGCAAGAATATTAAATATTTGCATGAAAACGCGCAATTTTAAATTTTTCTGATAATAAGCTATGCAATCGGCTATTATCTCATAATCGTATTTACATTGTTATTTTTAGATGAAAGTGTATTAAAACGATATTCGATACACTTCTAATCAAATTTTGATAGGGATATTCAGTTTGATCATAAATTTTGAAAAAGATAAATTTTTTTTTATATTTAGAATATAGAGTAAAAATTGCTTATTATAAAAATGTTTATTATATAATATTTACAATATATAGAAAAAATTGAAACTTTTGAAAAAGTAGAATGTGAAAGTTTGCAAGAAGAAAATTAATTATTTTATTTTACGATTATGAGATATGATTAGCATAAATAAACAAATATGTTCAATTTTTTTCATGAGAAGGAATTTTTACAATATTTATTATATTTTATTTGCATGTATTTTTCTACGTGAACTATCTCAACTTTTGTATGTAAAGCTACGTAACATATATTGCGATATACATATATTGCGATATACATATTTAAATATTAAATATTACTATTTATGTATCCAGATATCTTTCTATATGCTTTCGCTATGTATTTTTACGCAACTGATGTAGAAGAAATATATCCAAGGGAAAAGGACGAGCGTATTTTCGCCGGAATTTTACCGCTTTTTTTTTACAAGTCGCAAGATTACTTCAGAATATGCCATCAGAACATAGGATTACGTTTTACCAAGCAAATTTGTTAATATTTCAGGAGCGTGGGCGACGAGAAGCGTTCCATCTCGCAACAAACCAGATGAGAGTCGATAGTTTAGAGTGATGGGTCTTTAACCCGATGATAGACTTGAGTGGAAATAATATACTAAAGCTAGAGGCAAAGAGAGAGAGAGAGAGAGAAAGAGAGAGAAAGAGAGAGAGAGATCCTACTGTCAGGCAATAAAGCGGAACGAAAGGGCGCTTCGTTTGCCTTCAATAAACACACTAGCCTGTCGATCTACAGCTGGCCGCATGAAAATCGACGCTTCTGACGAGGTAAAATGGAAGCGGCGCTATACATGTACATTCGTTGCAGCATCCGACAAACATAAATATAGCTACGTGAAAATACATACGCGTTTGTGCGATATCTCTTTTCGGATCCGAAAGATTGAACGCGAATCAGCAGTTCTCCCGAAATTGGCCGTCATTAAGCACAACCTAGTAAAAACTGGGCGATCTTGTTCGCGCAATTTATCCGATTGATTGATATATATGGTACGCGGAATGTGCCACGGATGAAAACTCAAATTTGCACAGAAATCTCTACAGAATTATGGAAACTTAACTCTCTTTTCTCTTTCCTCCGAAGGCGCTCGCGGAATAATTCGTTTCAGAACTACTTGCCAGTTTCTTGAATTTATACATTGATAAAGGCAAGACATGATTTTCAAGTTGGTTTATACTCGAGTTTGCTGGTGATGTTTCCGAAAATTGTCAGGAATATCACTATCCGCCTCGGTATGCACTCAAGAGAATGCAAATAGTTTACTTTAGCAGAATGTTCGTCCAAATTTGCCCCCGATCACTTAATTTTGATTCGAATATTCCGTTACTTGTAACTTAGAATTTACGATGGCAGAACATCACAATTCTCATGACCGCGTCCTCTTGCAAGTCACGATATCGTAATTCGTGTTCGCAAAATTTATTTTGCCGATCAATCTTGGAATCAGGAGTGTAATTTTTTTTGTATCAATTATTTTCGCTAACGGTAACTAAATTAGCGAGGTAAAAGCCACGGGTCGCACTTTTCGCACTATTTCTACTTTCTTTTTTTTTTCTTTTTTCTTTCTTTCTCGCTTGCTTTCGCCGATTCGCAGAGATACACATAAGAGCGGTTTTACCTTGTGGCGTGTCACAGGGTGGCTGCTTTGTGGCGAGGCCACAAGAGGGATGCGGAAGGAGGGTCGCGAATCGATGAGAATCAAGGGTGAGAGAGGCGGGGAGGGGGAAAAGGAAGGGAGAAAGAGCGGCCGAACTCGGGATGAAAATAGCCAGCCAAACTCCGGCTTTCGTTGCACTCGTACAATACGGTATTGTACGTCGTAGCACGCGGTGTCGTCACTCGCTCGTATTATTGGCCCCAATGTCAGACACAGAGTAGTCTCGAAAGATTCACACATCTCTCACTTTTATTAAATATTCGCATTTTTAATAATTTTCATAATGAAGAACAAGTATTATTTTATACACTATTCTGTAAAACTGATATTTAGTAATGTAGGGAGAATCTTGTTGCTCCTCATCAACGTAATGCATAAATGTTTCTTTATCGATGATTATAGAAACTTTTTTTTGCGATTATAAGACATTTATATTTATTTTTTTATGTTAAGTATATGTAAATTGAAAGAGAAAAAAAATTATAAAAAAATTAAAAGTCTTAGGCTTATGAATCTTATTAATTCAATGTGATATTTATAGATTATAGATTATCTAAGGATTATTTCATTATTTATGAATTGCAAGAAATTAAATCAAATAATCAAAGATTCATAAAACTATGCTTATTCTGTCAAATAGTGATAGATTGGTTTTTACTAATTATTTGCTTGAAATATTGTAATTTTTTAAGTGACGCGGTTGCATCTAAAGAATTCTTCTTTAATGAATATTTGTCTCCTTTCGTGACAGCTTCTTTGTTAACTTTCAATATTTTACTTCAATTTCCGCAAAAACTTTGAAGAATCGTCGTAACCGGTAATATTTCATATTGTCATGTCTGAAATATCGGACTTCTTCCAATGTGACCGTTATTGACAACCAAAGAATTTGTGACCGACTAAAAAATTAATGGACAACGAAAGCTGATCGCCAAAGTTTTCAAGCCACGGTTTCTATCTCCATCGCTCGACGATTCTTCGCTCGTATTCCCAAATCACCATCGATTATCGTCAAGTATCGTTCGTGTCGGCCCATCTAGCGGATGATACGAGAGCACTCGTGACGGAGAGCGCGATGGCCAGTCGGGAAAAATTGAAACGCTCGCGCGAAGCGAATTATATGGCGTGTCCTCGTCGATGCGCCATTTTCTAGCTGATTGAGAATTCTCTCACACGTGGACCACATGGCAGTCGTCATTGATTGGAATCGACATATAGATCTGCACGAGGAGCACCGACTATTTGACATTTCATCGACCACGTGCGACTCGACTTTGTACCTCTTGTGTCTAACTTTTATTTCTCGGTAATTACTCGGTGTGAATTTATAGATAGAAAAGTCAGCTTTCATCTTCGTTCTTTTCGCAGGATCAATAATAGAATCGGTCAGAAGCTGAGATTTATCGGCACTTGAAACAAGTTTTTTTTTTGTACTGAACGTGAGTGGATTCTTATATCGGCTGTCTTTTGTACAGTCTAATGTTTAATAGTTTCGGAGGAGAAATTTAGAAAAAAATGGGCAATATTCCTTTGCATAATTCAATCGATAAGATTGCCCAGGAAATTGTACGTTGAAAATATATATAATAGATATAAGAAAATTGTATATCACTCTAAATAATCTATACAAACATCAGATACACATGTATACACTACCTTTACAACATATTTATTATGAAGATTTATTGCGAAGATATGATTTTTTTTATAGGATCGTAAAAATTGTTGCAATAAATGAAAATGTATGATTAAATTTTATATCAAACATTCTTCATAAAGTTTTATCTTGTTCATGAAAATATATGAGTTGTAAAGAATTTAATAAGAGATTGTAAATCCAGAGATGCAACCCATGAATTGACAAACTTATAAGTGCTGAATCTAGAGCACACATATTTTTTCTTATTTATTTTTGAAAATAAATTTGCAATGTTTATTAATTTTTTATATTCTCCCTAACAACTCATCTATTCCTTTTTACATATGTATATGTTTATACATATTATATAAAACATCTTCTTACCAAAATGGAGATTTTCTTCGTGCCGGTAAACCTAAATGCGAAGACCTTCCATTTTTTATTTATGTGAATCTCATCGTTGTGACGAACCGACAGCTGGTTCCTCCTTGTCAGACCCGAGAAGATATAAAAGACGGATGCTGGATACCGGAAGACGGGTGGTCGGCGCCGCATAAAAGGTTAATCGCAGAAAATCGAAGTTCCCTGGGGCGAGCCCTTCCTCGGCGCAAGTGTGCGCAAGCTGTCACGGCCGAAAGGATAACCCGGTGTCGTGTCGATATCGTGTTATCCTGTTGGGAGGAAATGCAAGATTACGCGAAACAGCTCGACAATCCGAATTATGTCCCGCGGCACGACTCAGAGGATCTCTCTCGTTAAGCAAATCTTCAATAATGGCTCGATTGCTATCGGATAAGCCTAGATTGTCTCTACATAATCTATATATATATCCGTATATATCAAGCACTCCGAAAGATTTGTGTTTACGTTTATTAGCGAATAACATGTATGCTCGATGTAAGAGGGGGATGATTGATATCCCTAGGAAAAAGAAAAACTTAAATATAGATATTATAAAATTTTTGAAAAATAATATCGATTTAATACAGCACAGTTTTTCTAAAAAAAGCCTACTAATTTCATTGATTTTTTAAATTGTAAATTATATTATATATTTTCATTCATCTAAGAATTTGATTTTAAATAATGGATACAAAAAGTAATGCATCTTGCACGCGTGTGTATTAAACATTATATATTTGCGCATTATTATCTAGATTCTTGCAATCTCTTATTGAAACTTCTCAAAAATTTTTTAGATTCATGTGATTTATATGCATATTTATATCTTTCTCTTAATTTATTACGGTTATTTATTTACTCTCTTAATTTATACGATTAATTTCATAATTATTTTCTCTTAATAATTATTTTATCTCACAGACTATTTATCGCGAAAAATTAGAAAGAAAAAATAAATTTTTATTTTTAAAATTTTTGTTATATATCTTTCTTTTTAAAGTTAAGATTCTTTTTAGTTTTAGATTAATCGCGTCTAAATTATCATTACTTTATAGTTATTCAAACGTAAAAAAAAGTACGGAGAATAATGGGTACTTTAAATGGAACGATGTCTTTCTGCGAACAGATCGCTTGTCGTGTCTCTGTTATTCCTGACGGTAGCGATAAACGATGAAACATTTCACCGCATCTGATGCGCGTCGTAATAAAGATGAAGAAGAAGCGAGTTTTATGTTTATGCATACACAAAGTGCAACAACAAGCAACCGTCGCATCTCATGTCATTCACGAACAGCAATGCGTAAAGCTCATCCGTGCATTAGTTTTATTCATGAGAAATATCGCGTCCCTCCGGGCATCTCACTTGCAAACTGCTTGCTAAAGAAAAATGACTCCAATGTTCCTTATTATGATAATGCCCAGATGTATCTCTCTCTCTCCCTCCCTCTCTCTCTCTCTCTCTCTTTCTCTCTCTCGCTTCCCTCCCTCTCTCTCTCTCTCCCTCTCTCTCTCTCTCTCTTTCTCTCTCTCGCTCCCCTCCCATCTCCACGTATTCGCTCATATTCAGGATTATTGGATTCAGGATATGGATTCCCGTAATCCCGACCATACCTCAGAAATTCGTGAGAATCCTGTCATGTCGCTCTTGTCCTCCTCCGGTCTGGTTTATGTATATGTCGCCCGGCTGGCTGCCGCCGGATTTCCTCCTGTACCACATAAAGGGAATGGGATGATGCGATGCATTCGGGGTGCATTCGAGGCTGCCGTCTTCCGCAAGTTCGAATGGCTTCCCAACCTCCCTAGCCGGGTTCCCACATTTATATTAATGCAAATATATTTTACATCGCGTGCAACGGAACGTTCGTATTACGATATCTATTTATAGAGGGAGAGAGCGAGGGAGGAGAGAGGGAGAGAGAGGGAGACCGAAGAAATTCACGGTCTGTATTGATATAATTTGACAGACATACATCTGGATGTATGAATAATATTTTGTCGAAGTGTCACAACTTTTGACACAGATAATATAGACTATTTTTCCTGAATATCTTCAGTGAAATTCAGTTATGTTGAAGACTATAAATTATGCAATCCTCTAAAGTTTTAAGTGATTCAAAAATTAATTATTAGCGCGTTTATATCACGTCGAAGACTTCGAGAAGAATAAGTATTACTTATCTAGTAGGAATTATTTACGACTCTTTTAACCGAATGAGTATATTTTTAGTGGTATTAAATTGAAATATGATACATATGTGTCAGGGTGATATAAATAAAAATATACGTGTTCTGATTTCTCAATTCGAATTTCTCGTTTTACTATGAAAAGTTATGAGCAGATAATGTACAATTTAATACTTACAATTGATCAAAAATTAAATAAAAAATTATTCTTAAAATTAAAATGTTAGTTTTACATCAATAATTTTTATTTTTTATGAATTTTAAATTGCACACAACATTAATATCCTTATTACTTAAATTTCAAAAATCTTATAAACTTTTTTTTTAAATATATAGAAAAAAGTTCAAGAAATAAAATCAAAATTCAGCAACATGTCGAAAATTGAAAAATTCATTCTATTTTGATAAAATTTCATCTTCAATTGGAGAAAGGGCTTCCGTCTTTTTCCGATCTATCAACCGTGAAGTATCGAATATATTCGATCACATCCTTTCGTTATTTTGAAGCTCTTTCGAAATAACGTGAATGGAATTGACATTTTACTGGTTGGACGTTTTATTGGTTGATGAAATTTCACCGCTATTCTCATCTTTCGATTCGACGGATACGACGGATATTTTCGAGGTTGTTCCCGAGGTGTTCGGTATACCGTGGCGATTAAGTTCTTAATTAGAAAGCAAGAGAGGTGCTATTTCGGCATAAACATTCGCGTGTTGGCGGTAGGCCAACGAACTGCCTGTTGAGCCCTCGGTTCGCTCGAGAAATTTCACTCGACCATTCATTGTTTTCGTGATTCCAAAGACAGTGCCCGAGTCGGTTGAATCGATGATATTTATATAGTCCAACAAAGGCCAACGTGTGTTATTTCCCGCTTCACCTCGCTGCTACCTAGACTCTTACTCGCGGTTCGCGGTATCGATGTTTCGAGTTTACGTCGTATTATTTTCTACAATACGGCTCTGTCGCACAACGTTGCACAATGCAAACGATAAATATACGATAAAGTGTATGAAATATATTTGTTACGTTATGCTTTAACGTAATTAAATCGCGTGCGCGTAAATCGAGTGCAGAAATGATATAATAATTATCGTGCGACGCGTATTTTTGAATCTAATAAATCTAACATTATGCGTATTACACCTGTACAAATGCTGCTTAATCATTTATTTTCATGTACGTAACAGCATTCTTTCCCTCGCATATATATATTTTTCAGTCTCTGATACTTTTTAATATATGCAACTGGGTCACTTTGTATGCAACACTTCACAAAAGGACTAAATATAACTTGAGTATTACTGATAACTGCTTTTTCTCTCTCTTTCTCTCTGTTTATAAATTTTCTAAAACTATAATATTAAATATATTAATTAATATTAACTTTAAATAAGTGAATAAATTATAATTTCGGTAAATATTTACGCGTTCCACCTGTGAAACAGGTGGAAAGAAAACTTATTTGTATTTTGAAATTAAGATGTTGTAGGATTTGGAGATTGAGATGTTATAATCACATGTGTAAGTCGAAAAATAATTTCTTATTATCAACTTTATTAATTTCCATATTTATTTATCAAGAATTCTAATATCGAAAAAAAAAACGAAATATGTTTCATGAGTAATGCACTGAATTTTGGTTTAAAAGCAAATTTAAAGCTTAACTCTTTAATTAAACCATCTTATTTTTAGTGTTTGTTGATATTTTCTCAATAGACTAATAGAGTAAGAATAAATACTTTTAATATTTTATTAGAATGTTTGAAGACCAGAATAAAGAAGAAGCAATTTATCGTTTCTTACGAATCTAACAAGAATAATGAATGTTTTTTTTAATGGGAGTAAATACTATCATCAAAATATTTCAAGATGTTTTTATATGATTTTAATTGTAGTTTGTAATTTATTTTATGTATAATTATCTACAGTTTTTTTTTGCAAAATCTAAAAGAAAGTAAGAAAGATTCCGATTTGTATTGTCAAGAAAAAAATTCGCAAACATTCGCATTCTTTTGCTGTACTGACAAAATAATCGCATACTCATTTTTTATTTGTGATATCTTTTCGTTTTTCATTTACTTTATTTCTTTTTTTTTGTTTGATGCAGCTTACCGTTGCTCTTTGTCTTGCGCTTTGTCGTGTCTCTAACGACGAGAAATGGGTAGCGGATAATTGCCGCGAGTATCTGGCAGTCGGCCAAACCAACCGCCTGTTGGACTGTCTACCGGGCGTTTTGACCTACCGCGTTTACATAGGGCGAAAACGAGATCGACTTTTAGATCATGTACTACCGGACCGTGCATTTATAATATCCGTTGTTGTTTCCACAACAATAACACGAAACGATAGCCTGTGAAACAGGGAGATTTTAATTTTTAAGGAAATTACGTAAAACTTCGACATTGTCAACATTCGTGATGTTTATCTTCTTTAACATTTAGAAAATAACAAACTTGCTATTTAGTAAGTAATAGTCTAAAAAGCAAATGAAAAATAGAGATGTTAAATAGAAAAAGTAAAGTTTTCATCGTTTATATCTTTATATTTTACAGTATCATTAATTTTATAAAATAATTGACGATCGCATTTATAATTTTATTTTATTTATCATAATATCTATCATAAAGATATATGGAGACAGTTTAATAATATTGCGATTGAAATATTTTTAATGGCAACTTATTTGTACAAAGTTAATATCTTTTAAATATTCTATTCATGCGATTTTTTCGAATATATTACAAATGAATATATTACAAATGTGAAACTGATGACAGACGCGCGGTTAAACTCAAATCCTATTAGTTTCGGATTATGGATGCTTATAGCGAATTAATATATATATTTGAGAGAGGTCTCGTGGCTTTAGATAGATAATTACAATAGATAATTGCAGATTGTTTAATCCTTATTGTTAATGATTCAACGTGTGATGTATTTATCTTCATGCGATAAATATTATGTCGATCGTGACTTGGCAGGTAGCGTTTATGGAAATTCATTGTCAGTTGACGTAAATGATTCTTTTTATACTCGACTCTCATCGTGCCACGTATCATTAACGACATCATTAATAAACGTCCGCGAATAATCGCGTTTACGATGCGGTAAAATGAAATATAGACCGCGTTTGTAGCAAATTTTTAAATTTCTGCAGCTATCGTAGCTATTGTTGCAACGCGATTACATTGAATCGCAATCTACGACGAATTATGTATAATTGTTTTAAAAAATAGTCCAAAAACAATCGTCGATTTTCTCTCATATACGTAGAATGTACGATTGTTTTTAAACTGTTTTTTAAAAGGATTTTTACTATGCATTTTATCTGTTTACTGGCAGATTGAACGTTGAAGTGAAATTCATTTATTCTCGGTATTTTGCGAAAAAACAGTTTTTTAAGAATATATTTACTCTGCCATTTTTTAAATACGGGGATTTAAACCGATATCATTTTTTAAAATTTAATTTTAAACACTCTATAGAGACAAAAAAATATATCAACTGTTGCGTTTCTGCTGTCACGAGTTGAAATTATTTCTTCAACAATGAATTAATATTGTTGTAAAAAAACTGATGAGTAATCTCTTTTTAGAAAGAAACACAGAGTATTTTTTAAACTCCTGTTCATTTGATTGAAAAGGCTATACGATGTTGAAACCAAAGATAATACCGATTTCAGTCCGTTGAAACGACAGTTGGTCAAAGGTACACAGAATCTGTGTTATTGTGTGACCTAGAGTGAATTTTTTCCGGGCGATTCAACGTTCGATTTGCCATCCATTTCCCGTGACTCCTCGATTGATTTCCTCCTGGAAATTCGACTACTCTTCGTTCATTTCCCACAAGGCTTTTTTCCCAAATGAGAAAAAGCTACTACGTCTAAATTTTCTATTGAAACCGATACAATCTGATTGTGAGCTGAGTTTACATCTTTTTTTTCTGTAAACATGCAAAAGTAATTTCCTACATTACTTGCGATTACAAAAATGCGATTGATGTAAGAGAATCGGAGAAAAATGTTATTAATGCTTAACTTTTAGTGGCTCTGGCGATTGAATGCAAACATTTACAGAAAATTGATGGAACTTTAACGTACAACTATTGTTAAAAAAATATTTATTATTAATATTATTATAAAATTTATATTATTATAAAGAGTTAATCAAAATGAACTAATTCTCAATAAATCCGCGCAAAAATTGTCTCTCTTATTTAATTTTCTTGCATTTTTTTCCATTTTTTTAATGTCGTTACAAATGCTATTTTGTACATGCATACGTGGTACGACGAAGCCATTTTCGCGTCAGGCTATGTTTGCATTTCGATCTAAGCTCCGCAGCAATGTAGGCTAATCACAGATTTGCCATTCCGCCTCGTTTCGTCATTACTTTTCTTTCGGCCCCGACAAGAGGTCTCTACAACCCCTGACTCTTTATCTTGCGTGGCTTCCATCTTTCCCTTGTACGAGTTCCACCCTTAACCCTTGACGTCGCGACTCCTGTCTATTGCGTCCCCGCCGATTGTACGACGTGCGTCATCGATGTCGTCGATTGTGAAATCTCGTTTATTTTTGGTACGACATCGTTGTCCGTACCGTAACTGCCTGGCGTGATTGTCATCAGCGACGCAAAACAATGACTAGATGATCGATGAAGTTTATAGAGATTTAAGCTTGGATTAATTTCGATATAAAAATAATTTTGAGATGAATGATTTTATTAAATATATACCTACATATGCATTAATTATAAATATCATACAATTATATATATAATTAAAAACACGCCATAAATTTTTCAAGTTCCTTTTATTTTATGTCAAACGTTAATTTATTTCCAACATCAGATATTTTAGACAAAATTATGAAATTTAATAAATATGAATATTTATTAAATTACCAATTATTATTTACCAGTCGGAGATTGAAAATAATTCATGATTACCCTCATCAAGTATCGCCTTTGGATTCCTTTGAGCTTTACGTCGAATGAAATATAAATTTTTTCGTGACGCACACACGTGTAATATATTACACGTTTATTTTTATTGCGGATAATATGAGCATATGGGTTCGGTCTCAAGACTACCAATAACCGTGTTCAAAAATTTATACATACTTCCTTTAGAGGAAACCCGACGTGCAATAAAAAGCTAAGAGCTCGCATGCGAGATTACATGTTTATGAGATATAATCTTTTTCTGAATTAATTATATCTGTGCGATTCATTAAAGCGATTTAATTGAGAGACTAGCAATGATTATGCATCATCGAAATGCAGTTGCAGCGATTCTTACCGGTACGAGCGAGACCTTGAAATATTGATTTGTTCGTTGAAGCTGATTTAATTGGCGGTCCGTGATAGAGTCCTCATCCATTAGAGGCTGTAAACAACGGCGGACATTAAAATGCACTTTTATTCACCGTTGGAAAAAGGAGCATTCTACTTTCTCTTCTAAAAAGAACTATCATGTATCATAATTTCAAGATAATTGCCACAACGTATCATTGTTAAATCATATAAATTTGTCAAAATTAAATATGTACAAGAGATGGAATAAAGCAGCTGTCTTATACGTGTGTTCAAAGTATTAGATAAGCATAGTAAATGAGACTGTGCGTATATTGTAATCTGACGAGAAATTTATGATTGTGATAAATGAGACAAGACACGGATACACACCACACACACGTGAGAGACTTGTGTTTACGTAACCACAATATGAAAACAGCAGTGACATTGCTTTACGCCTCGCATACTGTACATTCTATATATGAGAAATTTCCATAAAAGTTTAATTAATTTAATTCCGTAAAAAAATTTATGTATGTGCAAAAAGTGTGTGAGAAAGAGAGAGAAAAAGAAAAATATAATAGTAAAGATTATAGATATTCAATAAATATGCGCGATATGAAAGGCACCTCGAGGAGGAATCGCTTTATCGACATCGGAGGACTTTTCCGAGATTTCCAGTATCCTGGCTGTTTTGATTTATCGCATTCATCGCTTCCAGTCGTGCTCGACCAAACGCTTCAAATTTGTAACTCGCCCGCGTAATTAAGAAGTTCTGGTAGAACGATCGGGCTATATTCTACTGGCCTTTAATTGCGTCCGCGTGTACACGGGAGACACTCGTATATTCGCAAACGCGGAAACTCGAGTAAATAACGAATTCGCGATGATTCGTAATTCATAGCGCGCGCGACAGCAAATGTAATATAAATTTTTCCTCCAATATATTTGGCTGTTTCAATTTTGCGCGCACTTGACGAATAATTTGCAAATTAACCAGCTCTTTGGTCAACAATTTTCTGTTATTATTATTTTTTATTTTATTACTATTATTTTCTCTTATTTTACCTCATCATTTTATCTTATCTCAACTGTAGCAACAAGAAAAATTAATTATTAGAAAATTTGAGAGAGAAAGAGATACATGTATAGACTCTTATTTATTTATTAAAGAGCATTAATTTAGGAATTTATTCAATAATTTTAGCTTACGTAAAACGAAAATTGATTTCTAGGTTCGTCAAAAGATGTAATGTTTAGTATTTTGATAGTTTTAGTATTTTTGAAATAGTTTCTGCAATAAAAAAATTATATATAATAGTGAAATAATTATTATTTTAGATTATGACAATTTAATTAATTGCATTATTATATATGTCAATGTCTTCATAAATTATAATAATATAGATATTCTCGATATTGTAATATACACTGCAAGGTAATGCACATAAAATTTTACAAGCGGCAGATTGAATGTGACCTCTTTCGCGCATCTACTTGACACTGCAAATATTTACGCACATTGTGTAATCTATATCGCAGGTCGCTGCTGCAGAAAATATGTATAGCATACAATATGTATGTGAAGCACATATTGCGTGACTCGATAAGCCGTAGATTATTTACGATTTGATATCGGTTAAAATTACATCGGCTAAAATTATACTATGATTATAGTATATATATAATATTAGTAGATCGAAATTTTTACAACAATTTAAATATAAATCTATTAAGTTATATTAAACTTTAAAAAAATTTTTAAATATAATTAAAAATAATATTTTTAAATATTAGATTAGAATATTACTCTTAAATATTAACTAACTGTTTTATAATAGATTCGAAAATAATTTATAACATCAAAGATAAAAAAAGTCTGGGAATAAACTCTTTATTTTTCTAAATTATATTTTCCATTTTGAAAAGGCACACTAATTTCCTTTTATTAAATTAAAAAATGTTTTATAAAATTACTTATAGACTCAATTAGAGTATTATTGACCTTGACACAAAAAAGTCACAATCTTTTCCAGCGTAAATACAATCTTGAGAGAGGTCACACTTATAGTCTTTTTAACTTGTCAATCTTTTTTCAATTACGTCCGAGAGACCTCGAAGATAACTTGCCGTTCCATCGTAAGTTAAAATCTCAGCAGCTATATATGTCAAAGTCACGGCAGATCGTCGAAAATGAAATTTCGAAGGAACGTCGAAGTAATCACGAGAAATTAGCGGAGACGCCAAATGCCATTAAAATTCCACCTTCCACGTCATGAAGTAACTGTTTTTGACAGGTTTGCAGGAAATTTGAATCCTCGTGACTGGCGATTTTTGAGAAAGGAGTAATCTTTCTTCCATCGATGCTAGAATGGAAAAGTCTGAAGTAGTTTCTCTCGAGAAATAGAGAGAGAGAGAGAGAGAGAGAGAGAGAGAGAGAAGGGCAGAGTTTCGAATGATTAAATCACTATTTCGAGAATCCTTTCACCGAAGTTTCGTGAGAATTAATCGATGAGTGTCGTTGTCTGTAGAGACAGACTTGGCCTTGCATCGGCATAGATTAGGGAAATCTATCGGTGAGATCGAGAAAATTATCGTTCGTAGACTTTCTTTTTCCGCGCCACTTATCTTTGTTTTACACCTAAAAACGATGAATGCGTTATTAAATTTTAAAAGAGCTTAACTCTTAATAGCCATATTTACGCGAAAGAGTGCTTGCACTAATTAAGCTCGTGTTTGCGACAGAAATTTATCCACCATGGTTATTAATACTCCAATGGTCGGATAAACAAAAATATTAAAGAATTTAACTGAAGAGAAAAGATGTATAGAAAATACAGAATACACTAATTATACAACTTTGTCTTTTATTATATTGAAAAATAATTTTTTTCAAACTTATATATAACTTAACAAGCTTATATATAAGCCTCGTATTTATTTTTCAATGTTGCAAGATTTCACTTTATTTAAATCTATTTTTTCTCCAAAATTATTTTCAAAGTGCAATTCTTTTAATAATCACTTAAAACCAATTTTATATTTTGTTACTAATAATATACATAAAATTTAATTTTCCTTGTAACTTAAAATGGTATATTAATTTCTTCTTGCCTAATATATTACATTACATTATACTCCGAATGAGATGAAATTTGGCGTAGCCACAAAGTACAATGTAATTTTCGTTTCGCAATTTATACGAGAACAGTTTGTGTATGTATATGTGTGCATGATATGTCTGCCAAAATAATTTCAGAATCATCCGAGTGCTTCGAATTAAGTGCAGTTGTAATGCGACACTTTTGGTACCGCGTGCAATAATGAAAATATGAAACTGCTATATTAATCGGTCACAGATAATGTTCTGCGATAATTTTGAAACCATTATTTTAATCCATTACATGTTTCTTATTATGTAATCTCAATTAATTTCCTTTTTTCGAAAATATTGTTATACATGATAATTATCATTTTAATGATCTTTACATTATTTACATGTATATGTTGTATGATGTATTTATAGTTTACAACTTTACAATCTTAATTTTCTCAAAATTGTGGGATATAAACAAAATATTTCCGAGACCGAAAATCATATTCGGTAAAATAAAAAATTAGGGATAAGGAATAATTATTCCTTTTTTCATTGGGTTATATTTGATATACCTACAAGATTCTTATATATTTTCATTTCATAAATATAGATTAGCAATATTACAACAAGATTTCTGTGACACGAGATTGATTCTTTCGCTTACCCAAGATATCCGCTGATGAATTTATCTCATTTGTTGTTACAGGGGCTTCGGAAAACAGGGATATCAGTGCCAAGGTAAGAAGGTCAAGCTGATCTCTCATCGGTTCTACTACTTGCCCAAGATGTCATCATGAGGAGGAACTTGGGGCACATTTTGCTTATGTTTCAGTATGTAGTTTCGTCGTTCACAAGCGATGTCACGAATACGTGACCTTCACGTGCCCTGGAGCTGACAAAGGAGCCGATTCGGATGTGAGTATCGATATTATATGTAATGCCAATGTGCCTTCTTTCAATCCTTTTCCTATCACATCCTCCTTAGTGCGCAGACTATTTTGCTTTTCCTCTTTTTTGTCCTCAGCCAAGGATTCTCACTTGGAAGCTTTCGAGGAGAATAAAGTTTCGCGAGATAGATCTCGTAAATTGAGATCACGCACGAAACGTTTGCTATAAAAACTCAGTCTTACGCTTGATTGTATTTGATGAAGGTGCGCCATAAAATTTAATAATGATAAGTAACTTGTTAAATATGCTAGAATTTTTCTTATACATGTAAGAAAGAGCTTTCGCTTTATAAGTCTCATAATTTTCATACTTAATATTTTTACATGCATTAAAATAGAAAATTGAATAAAATAGAACATTCGAACAGACAGAATTTCAATTCTTTAACAATATAAATTGAATTTTTTTATCTACATTTCTTCTATCTTTTTAAGTGTTTTTTTTTCAATTTTCTGGTATTAATTTACGATCTTCTGAGATACAATGCTAATTCATCTCGTACACAAAAGATGCTTTAATCAAGATGTATGCTACGTTTCTGCATTAACAAACGTTCCGAAGCTGGGTCAGAAGTATAACAAAAGTCTCTTTATAGCAGAAATAGGTCACTCTCTGAGAGTGGCTTGAGGGCTGGTCAAGCTAGCCAGAAAAGTCAAATAACTGTTTGACACGTCAGCTATTAAAGTCTCATGCCTCGGGTAGGCACGTAGCTCATTATCGTGGTTTTTTGATCCACGAAAAGTCGAGGATGTTTCGTAAACAAGAAGAAACATCCATCCCTCAATATATCATATATTAATGTCATTTTAATAAAAAGATGTATCTAAAGCTCGCTGGTGGACTGTGAT
Source organism: Camponotus floridanus (assembly GCF_003227725.1). Lineage (NCBI taxonomy): Eukaryota > Metazoa > Arthropoda > Insecta > Hymenoptera > Formicidae > Camponotus > Camponotus floridanus. The sequence continues at coordinate 531,405 of NW_020229314.1, read as the reverse complement.
AGATGATGATGTAAAATGTATTCCTCCGTAAGATATTGCACGTTGAAATTTTTCGAAAACGAAAAAAGCTATTTCTTAATACTTTTGTAAAATCCATTACGCGTTAAATCAAGTCGTTTATCATCGTTTTCGAATGCCACGAGGATTTCAACTCAAGAGATTATTTAATTATCTCTGCCGTAATTTGTAATTGTCATTAATAAAAACACTAATTCTCTTCGCGCGAGATTTAATATAAAACTTTTTATGACAAAGTTATAAAAAGTATAAAGATATAATAAATTATAATTATAGATTATATAATTTTTGGCGAAAACATACAGAAATTATAAATTATTAAAAGAAAGCTAAACATTTTTCTTACAAATATATTCTTTTTGTTTCTTCAGTTTTCATTTATTCTTTTTAAATTTCGATAACTGTAGGCAAGATCTTGTAACGAAAAAAAAATTATTAATTGAGAGAAAAACAGGTCGGAATGGTGAAATGTTTGAGTTCTACATTTATGAAGCAACATTGTGCTATATTTGATTGACAGTAACAAAGTACGAAAAAGTGATTGACAGAGACACGCGACAGAGGAATTTTCATTACACGAATTTTGGCCCCAAAAGACAGTTAAGTTCCTGAATGTGGGAGAATGAAATAAATACGTGACAGCGGTTTCACAAGCGTGGCGCTCAGCTGAGCGTGCGCTAATTGGCTGCTGCACGGACGCCGCTAAACGCTTGTGAGACATCGTCCACTGTCCCATCGTCGCGCAAGGTGCTAAAGGGTTGGGGAAGCTGCGACGGCACGTATAATCAATATCGAGGTCATTTTCGAAGGCTGCGATAAATCGCGCGCCGTCACCTTGTAAATGGATAATAATAACGCATACGTAGTGCGCGTTAGTAATTCGTTCGGTCAATCTGCTCGTGAGAGAAGATAGCCTCTACTTAGCCCGACAGAAGCGGATTAATTAGGTCATAAAATCACCAAGAGTGCCTCTTGGCAATTACGGCTTTGCGTCTTTACATCATCATTTACAAGAACACCGGAGAACTTTGTTCCATTATAAACTGTAGCATTCTTATCTAAAGATATTAACGGGAATGAGGAGAGATTAATAGAGCTGTAAAATTACGAAGAGAAAGAGTGACCCCTCCTCGGAATTATGATGATATATTTGACAAGTTACTTAAAAATATATTGGATAAATTACCTTGTTACGAAGTCCAATTTATCTCTTTTAGACTTAAGAATTTCAAAGATAAAGAAAATTAATAAAGAAAATTCAACACTTTAATGAAAGATTTTTTGCTCATATAAATAAATAAATATTTTCTCTCTTATAACACTTGATTCATTTCCAGCACGTTTAAATAAAGTCCCTAACGTTTTTTTAATGAAAGAAAAATTAGTTTGTTAATAAATTGCTATTTTTGTCGAAATTATGTGTCACCTCTTGGTTTCTTCATCATCGAAATACGAAGGGGAAGATTTCTCATAAGGAGAAAGCAGTGAGATTTATTACGACACCCACCGGATAACTCGGTGCTGGTGTATCCTTTTTATCTCTTGGCTGACGGTACTCGCGTTAAAGGAGCAACGAGATCGGAAGGTTGAGAGATAAGAGGATAATGAAACAAGAGGATGCTTGGCTGGGGTAAAAAAGAGGGAATGGGGAGTACATCTGTACCTGGGGGCTAAGAGCTGTACGTTCTTTTATCACATTTGTCTCGCACAACGCTCACCGCCGATCGGCCTAAAGCCACCGTCCTTTCGCTTCGTTTAATCACGCTTGTAACCACGTCCGCGCGAAATTCGTTCACCGAAACGATTGGTCGATCAAATACATTGGGGTATTATTTGCTCGGGAAAGGCAAAGCGTTTCCGGCCCGAAGCAATTTCCACGTAGAAACAAAGTCACATCCTTTATGTATTCATCGATTTGAGAAGCCAATAAAATTACGATCAAATATATCTTTTCTTACACCAATAAATAACGAATACTTTAATATGTGATAGATCGTATTCTCTCAATTAGAATTGGAAATTTGACATTTTGACATTATCCTAACAATTTCAAAATATTACTTTAAAAAATAAAAAATGTTAATGTTAGAGAGAAGACAAACTGTTTATTAAGGGTCCGAAGTCAATGATTCCAAGCTGTTGCATTTCACGCTGAAGAAACGCGCGAATTTTTTAAACAAGATGCCAAAGGAAAGACTTCGACATTCGAGCCGTGAACGCTTTCCGCTTTGGAAAAAAATTTTACTTATCTCGAGGAATTTTCGATGAATTAATCGAGAGTCCCCGCTGTTTTCCTTTGATCCTGGACGCTGATTCCTCGTCCCACCTTCCCTCTGTGCTTCTGCGCTTCAAAGGTAATCCTTTCCGCGCCTATTGATCCGCGCGAATATCGGCGATCGTGGATTTCCCCGTAAAGCACATATAATGGCTTTTCATTGTTGGACGCGGACTGCGACAAAAAAGAAAAAAATGCACACGAGCGGGTACAGATAGCTTTTTTTCTTCTTTATTCTTCTGGCACGCATTTAACGAAGGCGAAATATAAAATCTGTATCATGCGTTCTTGTATTATGCGTTAAGCTTAAGTTTCAAATTTGAATATCATTGGCGCAACAACATTTCGCGATATTATTTTATGAATATCCGGTGATGCACGCATTTGAACTTTCCAAAATCAAACTTTTATTTAACGGAGAGATTTGATTTTTTCAGAAGTTGTTGTTATGTGACTATATGGAGTCCAATAATTAATTAATATGGAGATCGATAATTTGGATGAAGCAAACAAATTGGTGTTCTTATCGTTCAGTCATTGTCCGATAGGAGTTTGGAAAATTCGAAGGGAAGCATTTTTCTGTTTATAAACTTTAGCAAATATATTATTTTTGCATTATGATAATAAAGAAAATATATTAAAGTATATTAAAATTGCACAAAAATGATGATATATTTATTAAGCGGCTGTTTCATTTCGAAATTCACATCTAATTTATTTCTTTTTTTGTTTTTTATTTTCCTTAGAGGAAGAAGCAATTAGAAACAAACGATTCTGTGACCGTGTTCTAATTTCATATAACTAAGCGAGAGGCTATATTTCTCCGCTATAAAACGATTACGGTACAAGTACCATAACTATATCGTTGTTAACGATGATTGTTTACTGCTTCTCGGTCTTCAGTGACTAAGAACGACGATGTTGCTTCCGTTTGTAAGTCGCCGAACCAGCCGTGTAATTACAAGGTGATTACGCTACAATAATAAGCTACCGAGGATCGGATTAATCGAGTTTCGCACCAGCCGAACTTGTCGCTTCCGAGGTGACAGGAAAGCTTAATGCACGTTGTACGGACTCGCAGCAACCACCAAACCCTAGGCCGCGAAACTTCCTAGGAGCTTGTTTCGGTTTTCGCTCGAGCGGAAAGGAGCAGCAGCGGAAGCAGCTGCTACTGTCAGTGGTTTCGGAAAGTTGCCGGAACATTGGCCAAGCTGCTGTTTGATCCTGTTTCGGATGAGATTCGCCGATGCGATTTCCCAGTTTGAAGAATATTCAGTCTTTAAATTCCATTCTCGAGCACAACATTCAAGTTTTGTATAATAATAATAATTAATAGAGCATTAAAGAAACACATTTAATCATTAAATTTTAAAGAACTGGCGACGTTCAATATTTTCAAGATAATACATATATTATTTCACGGGAAGAACACATTATATCGGAAAATTTTCTTTCTATTGGTAAATTTTCAAACTTTAGGGGAGAATGATGGATATTTCGCAAAAGATTAAAGTTTTCGAGTTTAAAGGACGTTACTTTATCTTATGGAATTAAGTTACAACTTATTTCAATAAAGTTGAGTAAAGAAATTCTTGCGACTTTTAACCTTTCGATCCCAAAGGAAATTTCTTATTCTAATCGCATTAAGTATTCTCGTAATAAATATACGCTTGCGTAAGACAATGCTTAATTTTTATTCTTTTCTTGAAATATTTCATTTAATTTGATTGCTCTTTAAAAATTTTTAATTAATATATCCAGCATTATTATTAAATTTTTAATTTAGTACATCCAGTGTTGTTGATACATGTTTTCCAATACTTTTATCATCCTAAAAGCATAAACACTTGAATATACATTTGAATATACATTTTTTATTTCATCATCCTAAAAGTATAAACATTTAAATACATTTGAGATAGATATTTATTAATATATTGTAGTATTTGTGTGTCTATTATATATATTTTCAAGATTAAAAATTGAATGTCACACGTTTACAATTAAAATTTATCAAACAGGAAATAAATTATTTCTTCCTAACATTATTTTTATCAATATTGTTTATGAAATTATATATACATATTATTATATAAAAATTTATTTTGATGTAATCAGTTGCATAAGAATTTGAGAAATTTCTATTTACTTTTTAAACATCATATAATGTGTTTCGCTCATTAAAAGTCGAGAGAAGCACATCAAATTCAAGATAAATTCACAATAAAATAACTAAAGTAGAAGAAATCTTTCTGCTAAAAAACGTTTTGACCTCTTTAGACTCGCGGATAGAGATTAATCTTTCAGGCAGTTAGACTTGGCGTTATCCACTTTATCGGAAACGGCAGACTCGGCAAATCACCGATTTCGGAAATTTTTCATTCGCTACCATTTTACATTTTATTATGGTCAAATGTTGTTGCCCGAACAAATCGCGTTGTGCCTAACTCGACCGGGAAATCCAGCGATCTATGGCCGATCAATCCCTTACCAACCGTCTTACCCTTTTCCGAATCACCATCGTTCATCATCAGACCCGAGAGTCTGCGTGTGCGTGCACGGTGTAATGGTGTAATAACGCAGGACACGCGGACGAAGCACCATTTCAAGCAACACACCTACAACAGCCCCACCTTCTGTGACCACTGCGGTAGTCTTCTCTATGGTGTCATCCACCAGGGCATGAAGTGCCAAGGTATCATATGACGAGTGAAAAAGAAAAGTCGAGCGATACAATAACACAGCTCACTGTCAAGTAACACGCACTCTTATACGCGTTCATACGCGGGAAATACACTGAAATACACTGTATATACAGACACATGCTCGTACACGATGTACATACACTCGTTTTTTTTTTCTTTCTATTTTTTCTTGGCCCAGCGTGGTGTTGCTTTATCTTCGTATTGTATTCCTGTATATTGGGCTATCTCTCTCTCTCTCTCTCTCTCTCTCTCTCTCTCTCTCTCTCTCTCTCCTGTCTGTAAATAACACTCGTTGTAAATATTCTATAGCGCTAGACCTGTTCCACACCGTATTCTCGTTCGCCGTTATGGCGCGAAAATTGCAATTCCGATTAATCGCGTTAACAGGGATCGCGGATGAACGCGATAGTGGATGATCGTCTTCCTTATCCACGCGCGTTCTGACGTATCTGCTAATGCGATTAGCGGCGCTTTTAATTATATGCTATATCCCTCGGCGTGGATACGCACACCGATGTTGCACACTGCCGGCTGGCTTTTGTGCGCATTAACTCCGCGTCTCTCTTTCCGTCAGTTGGGACGCAATTCACACGTGGCTGCGTATGTGTGCGCGTGTGTGTTTTTGTGTGTATCACGTGTGGATAGTATTATTTTGCGTATAATGATGCACCGTCCTGCGACAAGAAAGGGCAAAGGGAGATGTAGAAGAGATATCTCGCAAACTATGAACACGAAGCTTTTGGCAAAAACAGAAATACACGAAAGAGCGAAAGATAGCCTGAAGAGAAATTTTCGAGTTTTGCGTTTTTCTATAATCTCATTCTTTCACTTTTTGCTCTTTCTTCTCCTTGTCCTCTGCAGAAGAAGGTACACTTTAACAATTTTACACAGCCCTTTTTTACACGTATCATTTTTTTCGTTGCCTCTCTCAGATCGTCTGTATAATATAAAAGAATTCTTTGCACTTTTAATATATTTTAGTTTAATATTCGGATTACTTACTCGAGACGATTGTGCTCGGTTCAAAAAGTTGGCGTTTCAAAAGAATGCCTTTTGTCGATAATTGGATGAACTCACCTTTGAGTATTTAGACCGGTAAAATCGACTGTTCTGGACGACACAGGAAAAAAGGGGGAAAAAAGAAAAAAAAAGAAAAAAGAAAAAAACGAGTTTGCTTTGACAATTAGTCCGCGAGCCGGTCTACATATCAAGAGCACATATGTAGCCGCTGATGTAACATCACTGAACATGAGTTATATTTTTTTCTTTGTCAAGTCCATTCCTATCCTCCCTCGCAACTTTAACGGAGCTACAAAAATAATTCTTGTACAATTACGGTACCAAAAATATATCCGACCAGTTTCTCTCTATCGACATTATGTCCCAATTAAATTTGCGTTTGTAAATAATATCTGTGCAATTGTTGTGTGATTTGTTCATGATCTGTGTGCGTGTGTGTATGTATGTGTGCGTATAATGTATATATGTTGGACGCGGAAAGTTTTATATATGCCTAAGAAGGAAAACAAGTAGAAATCAGATTTTACGAATAATTTACACATATTACATATATAACATTTTATATTAAAAAATATAATATTTTACAATATGTGTTTTATATTTATAAAAGATTAAGAAAATATTTCAAAACTATAATAATTATTTGTACTTTTGAATAATTATATAAATATTATCGAAAATATTTGATATATTTTGTAATTTTTATGAATTAAAAAGAATGTGATGCTTACTGTGTTTTTCTTAGGCGTGTATAGACTTTTGACATTGGATCTTTTTTACGATTATATATATCTTTTTCACTGTTATCACAAGTTTTCTGCCGTTGCACTCCAACCGCACAAAAGTCGTCCACTTTTTCGCTGTATTTGTTCGATGTGATTCTCGTTGTATTTTCTCGATGTGATTCTTCGATGTACTTCTACGAATCATTGACGTAATCTTCCGTTTTTGTCGTCTATCTCTTTCTCCTTTTTGTGTATGCGATTGTTCTAAAAGTCATTTCACGTGTGCAATTCACAATTTCTTACTTTTTGTTCACGTTCTTCAGAGATCTTTGTTTTCCTGCAGTTTACGACATTTTTGTGTACCTTTTTCTAATATATTCGTTTAAATTCAACTCAGTGAATCATCGATTTCTTTATCCGCGATTTATCGGCGCTTTAATTCCAAACTCGATCGTTTGTAACAAGAATTCGCAACGTACGCTCAGCTTCGTTTATCTCATTAAAAAGACAATCTACCATTCGCAAATTCAATTTATTACTCGTTTGTGAAAAATATCTCGCGATATTTTCCTCTCGTACTAACAATAATAGACATAATGGCACATTGACGTGCGCAAAACTTTTTAATTTTCATTTATTATTCATTTAAGAGCGAAAATCTATCGATAATCTTCCTATTTTACGGTTCTTTCATCCGAGAGATATAAAGAAGCGATGAGATAATTAAATACACGTGTAATATAAAGCAAAAATAGAATTTATGTAAAAGAGATCGTAAGAGGCAGTTATGGCGTATATTTCTAATTTTTTTCTCTATACAGATTATTTTACGCGATTTCCTTTTATATTCTTCGAATACGTTTATCATTTCTTCATCGTGTCGAGTAAAGACATCGCGTTCCGCTAATCATTTTGCGACGATCAATGGCACGCAAGCCGCAATTTCACACGCCATCGATGCAACGATAAAGGTGACATAGTTAACTTGGCCGTCAAGAGACGCGCGCGCTTAAAAGAGCGCGTTTCGCGATAGATGGTTCGATTAGATTCGATTGAGATTAGCATAAGCGTGAGGACGAATTTGCACGCTCGGTCGTTCAACCGTCGGTGTAATCATCCATTGCTTCCGTCGAAAAAAGATACGGAAAGGAAAGAAAACGGGTCGAAAATATAGATATTGGCACAGTTCCAATATGCATTGTACCGTTTAATTTCTTCATTTCTGGCTGGCTAGATTTCCAGATTCTTAGTAACGTTCCATATGTATTGTCGCTCTTATTGTCGTCCTCGAGAGAAAGGTGAGAACAATGGCTTTTCTGTAAGTCTCTCTTAAGGGCGCTCACGTCCCATATTTTTGCTCTCTTTCACTGGGATTTTGGAGATCGCTGAAAGTGCTCGCGTTCACGATTGGACTCTTGACAATCTTTCTGTCGCGAAAATTTCGACATTATACTCTCCGATCGCATTACCAATCAGAGAAACTTTCACATCGATCTGTTCAGATTTGTCTTGTAGTTGCATAAGGGATTCATATATCTAACATATTAAATATACTTGTATTTCTTTGCATAACTAATGTATTGTAAAGAATAAATGGACGCAGAACACACGCACATTTGTTGTATTTTTTATCAGATTTGCATAATAAATTATTTATAAATGATTATAAATATGAAAATAATGAATGTAAAAATAAGCACAAGAGTATGCGTGAAAATGAGATATTCGATAAAAATACTGTGCGCGTGAGAAAACTTTATTATTCGAGAAAATATCATTATTTTTCATATTATACAGATTGATATTATACACATTTTGTTTGCCAGATTTGGAAATGTATGATTCATGCAACTTTAACTTTACGCGGGTGAGGTCGATTAAAGAGCGCAAAGTTCCTAATGAAGTTAGAAAGCAGTTGTAGCGTGTACATTCGCTATTTACATCACACTCCCATTCATTCAATTCTGTGGTTTATAATTTTAAAACGCTATCATTCCCAACTGTCTCGTTATTTGATTAATTTTGTGGAAACATATGTATGCTCCATTCTATCAAGCAATTTATCGCATTATATAATGACAAAGATAATGTGAATTATATAAATTCCACCTTCTAGAGCTTCATGCTTTTATTTTTGAACCTTTATTTTTGATTTTGTTTAGGATTCGCGAGCAAAGGAAAAAAAAGGATGAAAGGTATAGTTATAGGGAAGGTACGCAGTTGCGTCTAGGTGTTCGCGTCAGATGCACTCGTAGAACCATGACAAAGGTCTAGTCTTTTACGGAAAATACTGATAAAGAGAGGCTGTCTTTGCAAAGACGACCTGACGCTTAAGATGTGAAGTGGAAGAGGGGAAAAGGAAAAGGGTCTAAAAGACTGGTCTGGAAATTAATTAGATGGTTGAGTTCGGAAGAAAAGCCTAGAGAGAAGGAAGCCTAGCGTTGCACAAGGATTCTTTGAACATCGCGAGAAAAGGAGAGACTCTCTGCTACCTAAGATGCCTTCGAACAGATGCTATTCAATTAAATCTTGTAGGTATTACTTTGAGGAATTTAGTTTGACAGCTTACAAGAATGTTTGTGTCTTCGATAGTATTTCTATTCTTCGTACCATTTCCGCTTTATAAGGGAAATTATAGAAAAACTCATTCGATGGTGGAATAAAAAAATAATAATTTACATTTGCTTTTTTGAAAAAAAAAAATAAGCAAAGTGTTATTTAATTTAAATTTATTTATTTAAGTTATCGATCGTTTTGTGAATAGTGGGTACTCTTCGAGAATCACAGAGAGTCATGTGTAAGTAATCTCATTCTCGATAAAAATTATTTTAAAAGTCGGAAGCTTTTCTCTCTCTTTCTTTCTTTTTATTCCTTTTTCTTCTCTTCTTCTTTTTAGTTTTGATATCGCGAGATGTAATAGAATCGTGAGTAATTGATCAAGATTTTATAGATTTTATCATCGACAGATATTCGCGCAGTTAGCAATGCATTTTTCCGCTGACGTTCTTTTGAGCACTTTGAGTGAAAGCCTTTCCTACGTCAGGTCTAAGAATAACGCCGCTATTGACCATACTCGACTCGATAATAACTGATGATACTCTGCCCACGTTCAAGTCTCGTGAAACGGATTTTTATAGTCTTTTATGCGAAGGAAAATATTCATAGTAACGACCGTAAATTTCCAATCGACCATCGTGTGCAATCTCGAACTGCAGCGCAACCTTTCAAGACTTTACAAGTGACATCTCGTTAGGAGATTTTTGTGTGCTATTGTGTGTTATTGTGCCGTTTTGAATTTCTCCACCTCGCTTACATTTGTCACGAACCCGTACTTTTCTTCGTGCATCGGAAAGGTGAATTGAAATCATTTGCATCCACAACATATTCGATTTAGAAAATAGAATTATTTTCAGTTATCTTGGGTGTTCCATTCTAATACATTCAAGAATATAACTGTAGAATATTCTCAGGGATTGTACCTGAAATTACTTTCAGTCTTTATTCATGAGAGATTGTCGTATCTATAACAATTACTTAATTGGAATTGCGAATTAATTAAAAGATCTATCCTCTACATCACAAAACACGGAAATTTATTTTACACCATTGCTAGGAGTCTGTTTAATTTCGCAAAAAGCGAAACTTCTCTCTTTCAGTTTGTCCAATTATAAACTTTGCAGATCTTAGCTCGACGAAAAAACCAAACAAAAATTATTTTATGTTTCTGGTTAAAAACTTTGCACAAAAACATATCTAGATGTAGGTCGTGTCGACATTTATATAGGTACTCACAACGAAACAGACTCTATAACAGGAGTTCAAATTGCACCTGTGCAATACACTCTCATCATCGACGACGTCTTATTGTGATCGTGTGCGCCACCTTATCCTTTACGTTCATCATCACGTGGTCCACGTGCACACACACATATATATATATATATATATTTTCTCTCTTGTTTCTTCTATCTCACTTCAGCTTTTGGGTTTAGTGCGGAAAGAAAATGAAAGAAATAAAGAAAAAGGGAGAAGGGCGACAGAACTTAATGCTTTTTCCTCTGGAACTGAATTCCCCTCCGATCTTTTCGGAATATCAATCGTCCGTCTCGATCATGCGAGATTAGATTGCAAATGAAGGACCGGGCTTTCCCGGGTCTTTCTTGTTCCCAGGCGAGCCAAAAGCACAAATGGGATGTGTTCACGTTCCTGACGCCGACCTTCTGCGACCACTGCGGCTCGATGCTTCACGGGCTCGCCCATCAGGGACTCAAGTGTTCAGGTAGAGTTCGAAAAGCTAACAATAAGTCGGGAAAGTTAAGCCTGCGTTGCGCGCGTCAACGACACGTCGCCAAAATTCATCAAACGATCTCAGATATCTCGACACATCAATCCTGACCTATCATTATCACCACCATCACCACCACCAATCACCTTCGTGGTTCCACAGGAATGCGTTTCCCATCTGGGTCGGCTGAATGCCTCTGTCCCGGTAGAGTGATCGATTTGACGGCCGATGTCAAAATTCTGGACATTCGATTTGATTACGGAATATTAGATAGGCTATTTTCTCACCGACGTAATATCAATATGATAATGAGCTCGATATAATGCGATAAAAAGTTAAAAAAATTATTTCTTAAGAAAAAGAAAGAAAATTCAGATTTTTATATACCGTAGTAATATAATAAAAAAATGTGAAAACAATATATGTTTACAAAAATATAAATTTTTAAAAATTTCTCAAAATTGTAAATTTCATTTTGAACTCCGGGATTGCAAGAAATAATTATTTTTATTCTTGAATTTTTTTTGTTAAACTGTATACAATTCATGAATATTATAAAGCAGTAAAGGCGGTTTTGTGTTACTGACAATGACTTTTCGCGATGGAAAAAAAACGATTATGTTACAGTTTCATTAAAACATTTTAATGGATGATATATGTATTATTACGAGAGCAAAGTGGGAAATAAACCGATAAAAAAGAATATCGAAAATCCATCGACAGTTCAAACAAGTAATTCGTTATACCGCTATTAATAGCTAACATATCGATATCGCGCTTCATCGTTGCGCTCGTTTCGCGCGCTTATTCGGAGACCCAGTTACAGGCTTTTCAGATTACGAGGCCGCGTGCACTCGTGAACAACAGGTATACAAAAGTGCTAGGCAATTTAAGTTCTTTATTCTTTTGTAGCTTTTATCTCACGGTGCATTAAATCGCCTTAAAGTTGCGGCTAATTTAGAGCACAGTTGAATGACAAAAAATAAAAAAATAATTTAAAAAAAATTGTTTATATTAAAAAGGATGTTTTTATTTCCAGTAACATTGAACTATCGGTTATTAGCGTAACATTTATTAAAGAGCCAAAACTTGACTTAATTATGCCACACTGTTAGCACAAATGTATGTGAAATTTTCATTTGTAATGTATTTAAATAGAGATAAATACACACACCAATTTTTATTATTTAAATAAATAAATAAATTTAAGTATTTTTTAATTTTAAGGCAATCACTCTTGAATTCACTTAAAATAGTGATGTGAGAATAAATTAAAACTTTTTAGAAACAGTTTTATTTTTTTTCCATTTTTGTCGAAATAACAATTTCTCGAAAGTAGTAAAGATTTTGAAAGTAGATTATTCATCGACATTTAACATATTTTCAAACAGTATCTGAATAACTACAAACTAACTAAATATCTTGTAAGAAGAAATTCATTATACATTTTTTTATTAGAAACGCGACAAATTTACTATGAAAACGTGTCAAGCGAACTGGTCAAATGTTAGCATCGGAATAGACAGAAATAGATGTCGGGCTGAACCCAGATGGGGCGGTATCGACCTTAGGAATAACAAATGTTCCATGGATTTTCTTCGTCGTTTGTGAAATCCCGGGAGAGCATCTCGGAAATGCACACATCAGGTGACTCGAAACTCCGTATCTCCAGTAGTCGCGCGCACATCTGTTTTGAGTAGACTCAGGATCGCGTATCCGAGAATATTTCACTTCGCCAGGCATTTTGTCCGAGTGGACGAACGCCTCGAAGCGTGGATTATACATGAGCTTACGAACCCGACAACTTCCGGTCACCGATTCCTGGGAGGAGTCAACGTAAAATTATGCAACACATCTTAGCGCTCTAAATTTGAAAAATTCGTCAAGAATCGTACGAGATCGTTAATTATTCGAACGTGCTCTCGATCAAAAATGTTATGAAAAACTTGCAAGATCTTAAAAAATGCATTCGAATGATTGCTTTCCATTTATTTCATTTTATTAAATTTTTCGCCAAACAAATATTGTGACAAAGTTGTGTATCAAGAAATTTTGTATATATATTTAGGAGCATAATTTTCTTTTCTGAGAGATTTTATGAAGCGAAGAGATTCCTCCCAGGATAATAACCATCGGTTATACACGATAGTGCCACTCGCGTCGTTTTTTATTTTCCTAATGTTTTCATTTTCGCGTTTACGATGGTTTTCGCGCTTTTATGATCATCGAAATGTCAAATAATTCCATGAAACGAATGCGATATTATTTAGTTGGGATCTCAAGACGATAATACTCGTATCGCCAAGTTTTCTTAGAAAAAGACATGTTTCTTTCACAATCGGTTGATTACATTTGCCGATGGATAGAGTCGCTACAACTATTATACAGAAATTGCGATCTTACGATTTTTTTGAAATAAAATGAATGAACGTTAAGGAAGCAAATTTATACGCGTAAATATCGCTATTATATCAATGGCAATTTGGCATAAAAGTGTAGACCCATGTTTTTGTAATAAATGGAAAACTCCATATGTGGATATACATATAAAGCGTAGTTTATTGGTTGATTTAATCACAGATATTTAATTATGGAATATGAGTGTGGAAGTCCAACGAATATTGTCAATTATTTTTATGTCATTAAATTTATTAACAGACACCATTCAAAGGACAAAAAAGCGCAAATGACTCTCATAATATTATAAAAAATATATAATGTATATACATATATATCATTTTGATAAAAATTATATATTTTTAATGCACGCGAAAATAAAATTATATCTTTTAATTGGTAAAAACGATGTATAACATTTTTTCATTAAACTGTTTAAAAACTCGAGAAATTATTCAGATTCCTCGCTCTTTATTAATAGGATTCGGTTAAAGCTCTTTGATTCTAATTTATGAAAAAATTCAATTTATTACTTTCATGAATATAAAATATTTTTACCTATATATAATTTTTAGTAAATATTTATAGTAATAAAATAGAGTAAATGTAAATAATAATTTTAAATGTATAATATTTTACATCCAGAAACGTTTTCAATTGACATTTTTTCAATCGCGGATATTGAAAGCAAATGCGATTTCGCCGAATTTAATTTTACCTGCTACGAATACACCAATTATCGCAAATAAGTACAGAGATTAATTCTGCTAATCCCTATAGCAGGAAAATGCGAGCTTATCAAAATTAAGCCACTTTCAATATCAATCGGAATAATAAAAGACAAATCGATTTAAATTCGAGAATGTCCCAGAAAAAAAGATACGAAATTCTATTACAATTTCCTCGTCGTATCATTCGCAAGAGATCTCACTTAATCCTTGATTCGAGTGTGGTTCACTTTTCGCGCTTCAATGTTCTCCGCGGGTTTTACACGGGCTTTAGATAGCGTAATTATCCTCCTGTTGCACCCAAAAGAAGCATTCCTCGTCTTCCTTGATACGAAGAGCCGCCACCCCACATTCGAAGCTAAATCTCACCATCGTCTCTTCTCTCGCGAGCTCCTTAGAAGAGTTTCTGAACGACGAGATGCGTAATTAGACATTAACCGACACAGAAAATCATGTACCGGGTATATTAACGTGGATATATCTCGTGGGTATATCTCGTGAAGGGTAGATTTTTGCAAAACGACAAGAGTGGCACGGATATGTATACCGAGTGTCTCGCTTGCTTTCTTACTAAATCGTCTTTAAATACGAAACCTCATCCGTACGATCGGTGAATTGCGAGAGAAACCAATCGACTGTATCAGTTCGTGATTTGAATCAACACGTGTATTATTCGAGATACACTTAATAACGCGCCCTGCAACGCTAATGCAGAATATTAATACGACTGGTCTTACGTAGGTATACTTTACTTTCGGCCTTGATACATTTTTAATTGTGTTATCAACTGTACTGTATTGTTGTTGCATCTATCCTCTCCTCGTTCTCTCTGTCGTATGGACGACCGTCTCGTACCCATGTTCGACGACAAAGCGCGCGAGCAGAAACGTATTTTAATATACCATTCTCCATTCTTCGCCTATTCACCCGCCGCTTATTCACACCGGCGTATTCTAACCCCGCGTCATATCTCGTCGAGTGTTGAACACCGATGCACTATCATACGCATCTCTACATCAGTGTATTATACATATGTATAGATTATACATGATGTACGATTTAACGCATCGTTATCCTTGTTTCAATGAGAAAATGTCACAATTATATGGTGTTGATTAATTTTACATATACAGGGTATTTCTTAATAAATGCGAAAAATTTTAGGAGATTATTCTTTGTCGAAAATTAAGGGGGATTTCTTATATAAACATTAAAAAGTTTTAATAAAAATTTGAATAGGGATTATAGTTCTAATAAAAAATTGAATTGCTAGTTTCATCCTTACAATACGGGATGCTGAAAAAAAAATATTAATAAATAACTTTTTTATTACTAGAAAATATTCACTTAATTTCATTGCTTTAACCTGTTCCAAATTTAAGAAAAAAATAAAAATCTAATTTTTACCTCCATTTTTGGAGGAGTAACTCCACAGGGGAGAAAAATGTAGGAGTATATGTTTATATGAAAAAGTCCCCTTAATTTTCGACAAAGAATCATTTCCTAAAATTTTTCGCATTTATTAAGAAACACTCTATATACATATATGTAAAACTACGGTTTCCTACGGCTACACATACAGCGAAATCCTCGTTAGAATAATATCTAAATTTAATTATTAATTAAATTTATTTCTATTTTAAAGGGAATTTTTCGGGATTTTAATTTCAATGACAATTTTTTTGATCAAGTTCTTCGCAGGAAAAATTTCCAAAGAAAATATAATTTTGAATTCTGTTGTCTACAACTTTTAATGTTTCTCAAATACTATAATATATAAAATTAAATATTGAATTAACATTTTGTAAAAGGATAAAGTACGCTTAAGCGAATGATAAAGTTTTATGTGATTACGTCAACGTTTTATTTATGGTTGAAGGATTTGTGGCTTAATACTTTGAGTACTTGATTCTTTAAGGATTACGTAGGAATATAACAAAAGTCTATGTATAAATTAAGAATTTCGCTGTATGTATTTATTTAGATTACACTGACTCGCGAGATATACGAGTTCACTGTACATATGTATATACATACAAACAATGTTTGCCGTGCATGCACGTAAACGTTATATATCTATTACGTCCGTAGATTTATAGCGCCCACCTATCAGCGCGTAAATTCAAATAATCGTATAATATCTTCCCTTAACGGACATGCGAATCCCTGATTGCGCACTGTATGTTGATCACTGGCGTGATTATCATTCGTGTTACTCGCAATTTAGCTTTTTGTCGACATGTATTTGTACACAATTACACACGTCACTATCTATCATTATTTGTGCATCGAACCTCTCATTACTTTTACATATGTTTTCGCACTAGATAGCCAAAAAAATTTTGACATATGTACGCGTGGGAATACACATCATTACAAATGAGATTCTATGTTGTAGAAATAGTTTCTTATTTTTTGTAAAATACAATTCATTATAAATGATTTTATTTTACTATTGAATTATTAATATCGATTAACAGTTTTAAGAATTGAAGAGCGAATCGACATTCTTAAAGGCTCATTTAGCTAGATTTATTGCAGCAATTTTTGCTCCATTAGCTCTCTATAGATCGACAAAAACCAGTTATTCTCATATATACTTCCTCATTGGCAGCTCCTTCCTTCGAGCTGCAAGTTTTAAATTCGATTCGCTCTATGATCCCATTCACTCGCCGTTTCACGTTGGTGTTCTCGCAATACATTTTATATAATATATTTTCATTATATTACATTTTCATCAGCATGAAACAAAAGAATATTCTTCAATTTATTTTAAAACGCGAATTTTTTCGGTATTCAGTTTCCGTAACAATATATTCGGGCAGTTTATTTTGAAAGTGATGTTAAAAATATCTCGAAATATGTTTTATATTTATATATTGTAAATATTAAAAAATATAAACGCATATTTTAATTGTTGCATTTTTATTGCGTCAAATCATTTTTTCTGGTGAACATTTTTTTTTATTCAGATATTAATTTATTTAACATAAAAAAATATATATGCATATATATTTTGCTTGTAATTATGTTTGAAGCGTACTTTCAAGATAAACTACTTTCGTAATAAATGTTTCATTTATATTCCTGAGTCAGTTTATTTCCCACGCGTATATAGCATCTCCAGCGCGTGACCACAGCTGTATTCGAGAATTATTTAAGTTTTAAAATATCGGATGCTGATTTACGAATATTTCAAAAATGACGAACGAACCTACTCCCTCTCCCTTGCATTCATAATTTGAGACGCGAATGACAGCTGCGGTTTCGTCTAAAATTAATTGCACGAAGGGTCGATCTGATCGCGAAAAAGAGAAAAAGAAAGATTAATCATAGTCGATGCTGATATAATCGATAATGATCTAATGACGTAGCATGCGACATGAACGTACACAAGAGGTGCGAGGAGAGCGTGCCGAATCTATGCGGATGCGATCACACCGAAAGACGTGGTCGTATACACCTGCACATCACGTGTTCCGGTGGCAAACTCACCATAGAGGGTAAGTTCAGAATCAATTTATACTGATATTGATTTTGATACTTTTTTTTCCAACGTTTATGTCTCGAAAATCAACTTCTTGAAAATTTTCGCGCTTTTTGATATTTTAATTTCACAATCATCAGTCACGTATTATTACTTGTATTATTATATTAGATATTTGAAGCAGAACGCTATCGTGTTGATATGTTTTTTTTAAGTTATATTTTATTTATGCAATTATATGAATGAATTATTCAGCTAATGAATTATTCAGTTTCTCGTCCTCTCAGATTCTTAGATTAAAGTGGATTACTACCTGAGAGCGTAATTATTATTATATATCCTAAGAGAGTTATCTTATATTATTATTACATAATATTACACGATTTGATGACGGAATATATTTTACTCCTGCGATTATTTATTTATTACAACAATATATAACAATATTATAGTAATTTATAACAGTATTTTATGGCGATATAAATTATATGTCTTTTGATGATATAAGATATATTTTTTTAACTATACGAAAAGAACATAACTATTTTTTAAATATTTTATTTATGATTCTAAATAAAAAAAAGTTGAAATCTTACATGTTATAAAAAAAATAAATCATGCATGAAAACTAATGTACATTAAAATCTCATTTTTATCAATTTTTACTACTATTTCTCATTAAATGATTAAACTTATTCAACCTGCTCTTTAGATTATTTCATGGCAGTTAAATAATATTGAAAAAATAACCATAATCTCATAGTGTATGTTACGACCTTGCGTTTTATATACAGTATAAAATTGCGTTTTATATGCAATATAAGACTTTTAATTCAATTAACTTTTGTGAATTCTGACAATTCAATCATACCGCGAAAAAAAAATCCGATTTAAATTTTGCACAGTAAGTACTCGTCGATATGCCGTTTCCTGTCGAATCTGTGTCATGATTGCGATGATGTAATTTTTACAGCGAAGTTTCGAACGATGGAAAAGCATCGTTATTTCCTTTTTAACGAGAGACCGTTGTGAGCAAATCGATTAACTAGGATTTATTCATCGATTGCTACAATTCAACGAATTCAACGAATTTCTAACAAACGTTCAAATTAGAGATAAAGGAAGAGCAGAGAAGAAATGTTCATTACATAAATGACGCGATATTAATATTATAGTTTGTTAATGACTCTTTATTAGCTAGACTTACGAATGTTATTCGTTTATTAAAATTAATTAGGGTCCCTCTCTTTTCTTCAATCTACGATTTAATAAAACAGAGCAACGTTATCGTCATCCTTGCTCTCGAGGTCGATCGTTTCGGATAAATATGAATATGGTATAACATTATAGTGTCAGAATTCTTATCGGTCATATCATTTATAATCGAGGACGATAACTGTAGACGTTATAAGGTGTTATTACTGCAAGGACGAAATGGTTCTGAATATCATTACAACCTGAGAGCATAATTATTCGCAGTCTTCCTGACGTATATATATATTGGCCACATCCTCTAAATTCGCCGCGGCTGAAGTGCATTAAATTTTCCATGATTCTCATCAGATCGGTTTATCGAGGCTCATGCTGCTACGAGTGGCCTCGGCTTAACTTGTCTTAAATACACCCGATATTATGTTTCATATATTGCACGTGTCTGAATCGTAATACATTATTATATTTGTCATCTTCGTGAATCATTTTACATTAAAGATATCTTAAAGGTCTCTGATCTCAGGCTCAGATTGCAGAAATTTGCTAACTAACAAGCGATTATTAAATAATAGTTTTAGAGTGATAATTTTCTGTCGCAGCATTACGTTTTTAATTGTGAAAATATGTATTTTAGCTCTTTTTAAAGAATTCGTTTTTTGCATTTTAATATTTGTTTAGCTTGAGATATCTTAATTGGACATATCATTGAATCTTGTCAATTTATTTAGTTTCAAGTCGTATAAAGTCAATTATAATAAATTATTAAGGATAGACTATAAATTAAAAAATTGACGCATTATGTGAAATATAATATAATATCGTAACATATGTTTCTTATTATTATATATCTGCGAATTTAAATTTTGTATAAATTTCAAGCGGTTTGTATACCTTGTAATTGATATATTCTGTTTTGTAATAAAATACCAAAAGCTCGAGTAAATTATCAAAACAGTCAATAATATACTGATAATAATGAGCTTTGTTTTATGAGCTGACCAAGTTTGCATGTGTCTGCACGATGAATCGAGAACAGTTATATTTCAAGATTAAATATTTATTTATATATAAATTTGTCTTATAATCTATTTCTCTCAATGCAGTCGATTTTACGAGAATTATAATTATTTATAATATTCCTATTAATTGTTAATTTTTTAAATTATATATAAGATGAATTTTTTATAAAAATAAACATAAAGATCTTTTTTTCCTACATCCATTATAGATATCTCAAGTTAAAGAAAACAATAATTTAATACAATAATTTAAAACAATAATTTAATATAATAATTTAATTATTGTTGATTATAGAAATAAATGAGCAATTAATATACAAGGAGTAAATAATTAAGTAAGTTGTGAGAAAATTGCTTACCCCCTAGGGTTACTTCGCCGTTGCACGATGCTTTTCCGGGTCTTTGCTATCTCTCTTGTCCATCCTTTGATGCTTCTTTGGCACTTACACTCGCGAAAAGGCGATTAATTATGATCGCGCTTGCACTAATTGCGTACAATGGAACAATCGCGCGGCACTTTGCACGATACTCGCGACATTAATTGCACGCGACGCCACTTTATTAAATTGCGATGGAGGAAAAACGCGAAAACTTTGCTCGCGCAAGACTACGATTCGCTTGACGTTAGAAAATTACGCCAAATTACGCATGTCACTCATTGCGACACGAAATCTGTCGCTAAATAGTATATGTTTTTTTTTCGAAATGATTACTATCTTGTATTCTAACGAAGTGTAAATGCAAATAAATGAGATAAAATTGAAAATAAATATCCGCGGGTACAATATCTCTCCGAAAATACATACCGACTATTTGTCTATTTGCATGATAAATCTCGATTGCGAATAAACGTAAAATACGCGCTTTAATGGAAATCATTGATATACAAATGCTGAATTTTTACTATGCTGTGCTAATAAGTATTGAAATATATATAATTAAATACAATTGTGTTTATTAATTAAATAACTCGACTTGGAATCGATTCATTATGACATTTTGACGCCAATTAAAGATCGAGAAATTCAATAATAACATCGGTTATTTTGATATCGTGTGATAGGAATCGAATTAATGATTTGTTAAGACGCAATAATTGCAAAAATTAATCGATCGCGTAAGTTGATAATCGCTAATTGTAATGATTGTATATAAAGGAAATGTTCGCGTTTGATGTGATCTTATAATACTTCGTTACGTTCGTCTCGAGAAATAATATTAGAATATTAGTAATCATTTCAAAACGGAGCGACTTGCGTGACTACCTATTCGCTCGAGTCTCGAATCGCGAATGACTGAGTAAGGTGACTGCGTATAAACAACAGCGCCGGCAATGTTGCCGAAAACACACGTCGGATTTTCCGACATATAACGTATTGTTTTTTTTTATCTATTAGTCATAGAGGTCTTCCTTTACAGGTACAATAATAATATTTTTCAATTGAATCTGAATTTATTCCTTGTTATCGTGCCTTTACAAATATTTATTCTCGCGTCCTCCATTATATTTTCTCGTGAAAGAGAATAAAATTTATCTTTAATATAGGATTATCGTTTATATAGGTGAGAGAGAAATCCCTTAATAAATTTAGAAAATATTTGCGGCACCCGCTGCGATAACATCTTGCCGCGTATCGCAATATTTTCATCTAACTGTAAGTGGCTCTCGACAAGCATTGCGGGGAAACGGCGTGTCGATTCCCTCGAGGCTCTTATCACCTGTCGATTATCTCGAAAATTAGGTTTCTTCAAACTCATTCGCGGTAGCGCGCGAACGTACTACCAGGATATTACACCGTCCTCGAGGTTTAATCAAAGTTATCGATAAAACCTATTAGAGGTTTTTTCGCGCGAAACAAAGCGCGACTTTTCTCCACGTAATTAAATTTTTCTTAGTCACAGTTCATTTCTCTAGCTAATAAAGTACTTATTTATTAATTATATTATTTATTTATTTATTATTATGAAATGTCAGACATATATTTAGCATTAAATGTAGAATATAAATTATATAATCAATTTTTCTGCAATATAAGAAAGATTGACGAGTGTTGTAATATCACTTAAAAAGAGTTAAAAAAGAAGAGAAATTTCCTTTATTTAATACGACGTTTCGACCATATGGTTGTGGTCCTTATCAAGTATATACGATGAAATATAATAATCAGGAGGCAAACATAGCGCTTGTGAAAACCATCACGAGTCACTTCGTCGAAAAACAATGTTTTTCGACGAAGTCTCACATGGACGCATCAGTCTCTCTCGTTTTTTGAATTTAATTATATAACGTTTTTTATTTGTGACTCGTGATGGTTTTCACAAGCGCTATGTTTGCCTCCTGATTATTATATTTCATCGTATATACTTGATAAGGACCACAACCATATGGTCGAAACGTCGTATTAAATAAAGGAAATTTCTGGCTAGTTTGGTCGAATATAATTTTTTCAATAATCCTATAATAAATTAAATCGATATATAAAAAATACATAAATAATGTGATTGATAGTAGACAAAAATTGATAGGTAATACATGTATTTTAAAGTTTATGACAAACACTTGATAATTTACGACGCATTTTTTTCTAAATTGTTTTTAATACGCGAAAAATTTTTTGTTTGTAACAATATCGATGCTAACATATTTTTCAAAACATCCTACGCGAAATTCGTTTTCCGATAAATGTATGCTCCGGAACTTATCTTATGTATATCTTTCCTCTATAAATTCTTTCCGAAAGAATTTGATTTGTTCGTTCGCAGTGCGAGAAGGACGAAATCTTATTCCGATGGATCCGAACGGGCTATCGGATCCTTATGTTAAGCTGAAGCTAATCCCGGACTCGGACAATGTAAAGAAGAAAACAAAGACAATCAAGGCGTGCTTAAATCCAGAATGGAACGAGACACTCGCCTTGTAAGTTACTTTGCTTGCTTGTCGAGTTTGATTTATGACAAACATTTAGATATTTATTCTTGAAAATTTTAAGATGCAGATGTGTTTTTTTAACGATAAAGCGATTCGAGATATTTCCTTCCGACTGTGTGAGTTTCACGTGTATTAAATAGCTGAAAATAATACACCGTTCATTTGTTAAATCAACTACTTAGGTACACAAATTCTGTAATTTCGGCTAAAGTGAATTTGATCTTGATGTAAAATATTTCCCAAATTATACAAAACATCAAATTATGTGCAAGAGATTTTATTTTTTTTTACAACTTTATAAAATTTTAGTTTTTTGAAAATTTTAATTTTTTCTAACAAAGAATTATATATTGACATTTTATTTATCAACACTTTAATAAATTATATAATAACAAATTAATAGATCTTTTAAATAAATCAAATGTTTTATCTTTTCAATTTTTTCATCTTATGACACATCAAAGGATTGATCGTTCAAATAGGAAGAGCACATCTTTGAAATTGAAAATTGCTATTCTTGTGAGATAAAGCAGCATTTAGCAATCTGGCTTTTACTATTAGCGATCTGAAACCCGAGGATAAAGATAGGCGGCTGTTGATCGAGGTATGGGATTGGGATCGAACGTCCAGAAATGATTTTATGGGATCTCTATCTTTTGGCATATCGGAGCTTATCAAAGCGCCCGCGAGTGGTTGGTTCAAGCTGCTCACTCAAGAGGAGGGTGAGTTCTACAATGTACCTGTTCCTGAGGAAGGCGTCGACCTCGCCGAGCTTAAAACCAAAATGCGGGTATTTATTTACTTGACAAATGTTGCAATTTATATTCAAAATATAAAAGCACAATTTTAAAGTAATAAATATAAATATTTATTATTTTACGATTTGAAGTGAAAAATTAATGAAGAGTCCTTTTGAAATATCTACTTCAAATTATGAAATTGTTATTTTGATAAATATAACAAAGTAATTTCAAAATAACTTACTAATCGAGATGTTATATTTATCTTTTATTTCGTATTTCGAATAAAATAATTGCCTAGATATCTATAGTATGATTCGTACGCGGATATATTTCACGAATTTTATCTAGAAAACTTCGGTGACGAAGAAGACACATGCGACTCAAGATAAGGACGTGCCACACAATATGGGCAAGAGCGATTTGATACGAGCTAGCGACTTTAATTTCTTAATGGTACTCGGCAAAGGCAGCTTTGGCAAGGTGAGTTTTGACGATCTCGAGAAATGGTTATACCTCGAATTCGACTGCATCTCAATTTTGGGATCGATAATGAATTCAAGGTCTTGCTGGCGGAGAGAAAGGGAACCGACGAATTGTACGCTATCAAAATCTTGAAGAAGGACATCATTATCCAGGACGACGATGTGGAATGCACGATGGTTGAGAAACGTGTACTCGCGCTCTCGAATAAACCACCTTTCCTCGTGCAATTACATTCTTGCTTTCAGACAATGGTACGGACAAAATACTTTTTCGCTAGTCTGGATTACAGGATAACTTTTTTTATTTAGATTATAAATTTCAAGAAATTTAAATGAAATATGAATGAACAGAAAATATATTATTTTGTTTTTTATTTATTATTTTGTTTTTAATAGATAAATATGTACATGTACAAAGCTTATTCATTTTTGTCTCGTAAGCTAGGATTTTTATTTGTATGACGTACTGTAAATTTCAAAATAAATATTAAAATATTTTAAATATATAAAATTCTAAAACAGAAAGTAAAAAAATTCTGTCGTACAGCAAAATCCGACTGAAATGTGTAAAAAAGTAAACTAAGCTCTCGTTTATTCGCGTTTTAAAAATTTGCTTCAAACGTTATCAGAATGGTATAATCTGCTTATTAAGTTTTCTATTAAA
Source organism: Camponotus floridanus (assembly GCF_003227725.1). Lineage (NCBI taxonomy): Eukaryota > Metazoa > Arthropoda > Insecta > Hymenoptera > Formicidae > Camponotus > Camponotus floridanus. Next base: position 506,716 of record NW_020229314.1, on the reverse strand, counting down.
TTTTCACAAAGAGGGGAACATTGAGCGAAAAGCACATAAGCTTTCTTGTATGCGGGCGATGTGAAATGATGAAAGATTAACTGAAACACTTGCTCGCGCTTACAAAGATCCGCTTTCTGCTTTCCACCTCAGGATCGTCTATACTTCGTAATGGAATACGTGAACGGCGGCGATCTGATGTACCAAATACAGCAGTGTGGCAAATTTAAAGAGCCGGTGGCAGTGTGAGTATTTTAACGTCCGTGAACGTGCTCCGCTTTAACTTGCGGATCGATATCCTTAACTCTATTAAAGCGCCGTGAGAGACGATGACGACGACGCGACAACTCGAGAGCGATTCACGCTGTCGAACTTTCTCAACGCATTTCGAATACGAAATGAAAACCGATTGTACTCGAGAGATGCGTCTCGTCGAGACGGATGTTTGCGCGCGTTTGTATCGTTGTTTCGTCGTCGTCGTCATTTTCGTCGTGACCTTTTGCGTTACGCTTTGCTCGTTAATCTCGACCGTATCCGTTGTAAAACCTCGATTATTTTATCTCCGTGTCCGTGGCACGTTTCCATCGAATTTCGCACAAATCTTGTTCTCGTAGTTTTGAAACTCATCTCGAGTATATCTCCCTCGCGTCGATTTACGCGTCTCTCTTCACATTCGCAGATTCTACTCGTCTGAGATAGCGATCGGTTTGTTCTACTTGCACGCACGCGGCATCGTCTACCGCGATCTCAAGCTCGATAACGTTCTACTGGATCAGGACGGCCACATAAAGATCGCCGACTTTGGCATGTGCAAGGAAGGCATCACTGGCGATAAAACTACCAAGACCTTTTGCGGCACGCCCGATTACATAGCGCCGGAGGTAAATATTTCAACAGAACTTGTAATAACTTGTAATTGTCTTGAAATATTAACGAATGATACACACGCACACATTGTAAATTTCAAAATCAATTTTTCTTTAGCACAAATATGGCGAGAGGTATCATATATTTCTTATAATTTTATTTTAACTTTAATTTTCCTGATCTTGATAAGGTTTATATACTAAATCTCAAATTAAAATTTTGCCAAAATCAACTTTATTACGAGTAAAATATTACTCTTCTTCAAGGAAGCTTAATTTTCGCTAATTTATATTTTATTTTTGAAAATGATAAACATCTCGTAATTTTTACTGTAAAAATCGACTCTGAATTTTGCAAGAGAAATAATATCGTATATTTTAGCTGTATATAATCCAGGAAGATATCCAATAAAAAATTGAGCTGAAATTTTGAAACGATCTTACCTATCAGAATTATGTTGTTTTTTTATTCCTGCGCAGATTATCTTATATCAACCTTATGGCAAATCCGTGGATTGGTGGGCTTACGGTGTATTGCTCTACGAGATGCTAGTAGGTCAGCCACCGTTCGATGGCGAGGACGAGGACGAACTTTTCTCCGCGATTACGGACCATAATGTCAGTTATCCGAAGAGTTTATCCAAAGAAGCTAAAGAAGTTTGTAAAGCGGTAAGCATGTCTTCTATCCCAGTATTACCTCAATAGCTTCCTGGAATTTAAATAAGTTTAAATAGAGTTTTAGACTTATTTAAATATGCTCCGAATAATCTTCTTTAGTTTGTGTAACTTTCCATTTTCGATATTAAATAAAATTTATTTTTTTTTATTTATTCATGTGACTATGAATTTTTAATTCGCACGAAATTTGTTGCAGTTCCTCACAAAGAATCCGAGCAAGAGATTAGGATGCGGATCGCGCGGGGAGGATGATGTGCGGAGCCACGCGTTCTTCCGTCGTATTGACTGGGTGAGAATAGAGAACCGCGAGGTGCAACCACCTTTTAAGCCAAAGATTGTAAGCATTTGTCGCAGACAAATATTTTGGAATTTATTTAAAACAAAAATGTTTTCAACCATTGTTCTTCGTTTGCAGCAACATCGCAAGGACGTGAGTAACTTCGACAAGCAATTCACCTCGGAGAAAACGGATCTGACTCCTACGGATAAGCTGTTCATGATGAACTTGGATCAGACGGAATTTATGGGCTTCTCCTATCTCAATCCAGAGTTTGTGCAACACGTTTAAGCGGAATACTTTATCTCAGGCTCATATCTTAACCTTCACTTCGTTTCTCGTCCTTCATCTTTCTCTTTGTCACTCAGGACTCTTTCATCCCCCTCTTGCTCTTTATCCATTTTCTCCTCCTCTCTTTTTCTCTCGTTCTATCTCTGAATCTCGCTGTAGCATTTTCGCGATAAAAACGAGCGAGAATTTGGTGGGCTGTCGTTTTTGAATTTTGTTTCAATTCATGCGAAAATCTCCGATGTATTTTAAGCAGTCGCACGATAGCCAATTGTATCACTACGCTGTAAGAAAGGTAAAATAAGAGAAAGATATACGGCGTAGGTGCTGAGGATTCGAATGAATCCAAATAGCTATCGTGAGAAAAAGATGAATGAACGGAGAAGTAGCACGTAAAGAAGAAATAGTACGATAAGACGGAAATTTCAAAATCGATGTCTTCGTTCTCTGCGTATATTATTATGCATTTACTTCAGTAGTCTCTCTACTGTCGCCTTCCAGAGTATATATAATATATATATAGGACGAATGAATGAATATATATGTGATTATATATACATATACATAATATATATATATATATATATATACATAAAATCATTACGGTATATATTACATACATATATATATACATAAATAATATATATTATACATTACAAATTTCTATCGATATTTCGTTAACGTTGCACTTCTCGTCGGTTTAATCTTCTTAAGTAGCAAATCTTTAGAAACTTGGGTCCTTAGATTTTCCGAATTCACGACGAGTTGAGAATTTATTAGTGCTATTTCGAGATTGATTCTCATTCCGACATATATATATACACACACACACACACACACTCAGATATATACGCATACATACATGTATACATATAGAATATACTCACACGTGATATTCACCTGAACACACAACACAAAATATATAATATTTTTCCTTTCTCTCTTATTCGTTGCGAAAGTACGAATCTAAAGTGTCTTTTCTAGTTTTTCTCCGTCGTTCTTCGATAGGAACGCGGATACGACTACAGGAACCATGCTCGATAAATTCTCGTATATACATTATATCGCTAAGTAATGACACAGAACGCGATTTTGATGCGAGCCGGGGATGCGCTGAGTCGATCGCGGCCTGTTAAATAATAAGTGAGGAGCTCATCGCGTCGAATAATAGAGAGGACGATATCTTACAACACAAAAGTCTCGCATTTATGAGAGGAGAGACTAAAGTTGACAATATAAACATCGGCGTGTGCGCGTATAGAAATTCATGTATTCTTCGTTGAAGTAATAATACGATATTGCGATATTATTCGACACGATAATATTTTACACGCGGGATGCGCGCGCGAGAGAGAGAGAGAGAATATACAATTAACTCGAATACACTCTCTACAATTACGTAAAATTTTTTACCGTACCGTTGTACGAACGGATTTTCTGATTTTACGTGTGATATATATTATTATAGATACGACGCGAAGAATTTTTATTCTCGTGGTACCATTATATATATATATATAAGGAAATACAAATTTTATAAAAATAATGATAAGCGTATTTATATCGCTTATGAGTACGCTTATCATTATTATGAATAATGTTTTCCATGTGAGCGAAGAATTATTGATTTCGCATTGTCTTGACAATCGAAAGGATCAAGAACAGAGTCTTGGTCCACTTAGCGCTTTCCTCGCGCATCTTTGTAATTATATCGGTGCGCTTGCTTTTCTCGCTGAGTCTCTCTCTCATTTGTCTCGTCGAGAAGGGCACAATTATCGGAGGGAGCTTATGAAAACTTAGTACAAGCGAATATATAAACAAAAGGAAAGGCATACTTATGCAATGTTTTCCTCTGTTTCTTCAACGATCGCGTGCGATCAATAATGTTGTTAATAATTATAATTGATTAATGCGCATATATAATTATATTGTAGACGTAGTTGACGAGCTCGCAACGCGAGCTTTCTCTTCGTTTTTGTACATCCAGTATTGGTAAATCGACGAGCGACTCTTCTTCGACATTATTTATAAGATGCAGTTACAATTGATGTAATTACGTGAGATATAAGATTGCCAAGGCAAAAAATGATGACAGAATTTTTTGCGCTTCAAATATCAAATCGTTACAAAAAAATAATCGTATGTAATTGCTCGTCGAGTTGCCGCATAAAAAGATAAAGTTCTCAAAGATAAGCTTGTATCCTTTTTCCCGACTCGTGTCTGTCTTTTCGCATTGTAAACGATGAATTTTCACGATTTAATCGCGTCTCGATTAAATGACTCATAATTTAATCACGGCAGGATTCAAACTCGCTACACGCTTGCAACTTGAATGCATCGTGAAGTTGTATTCACCGAGTAGTGAGATTTTTCTTGTATAGATGTTATGTCCCGATATTTCAAATTAAAAAAAATAATTTTTTCGTTGCTGTATAAAAATACGCTTTTACGGGCACCGTCCTGGCAAAAGGATACGAGTTCACGTTTCTTTACAACTCTGAGAATATTAGTTATTATTGAGCGTGTTCCGGTAATATAAAAGATTTAATATAACTCTCTCGCCCTTTTTCTCAACGGGTGATTCGATATTGTCCTTCGATCGGACGCCTTCGCGCAGTCTTGTCGCGAAATCATGTTCTCATTTTAATATCAGGCTTTCTGATATAATTTCGGGGAATCGTAACTCGCAAATTTATTGAGCTAACCAAATTTTCTTCTTTCTTGTATAGCATATATATACATTGTTAATTATAATCTATATATATTATCATATTATATATATTATAACTATATTATTATACATATATATAAGTCGATGTGGTAGTTGGCATACATTAGCTCTCTACATAACTTGTGTTCTGCGCATTCGTTCGCGTCTTTCGGATAATACGATTATGCGATATATTTTTCGCTTATCTATGACATTATAGCACCTTTAAGTAATGTAATAAAAAAATTATTACGCATGTTAAAATAAAATGTACCATTCCACGTTCGCAGTCACAAATCTGATGCCACTTTTATGAAAGGTACGACGATAACATTCGTTGCTAAAGCGGACCTCGAACATCCTTGCAGGAGACTGCGCGATCTGCGTCCGAAATCTATTTTTGTACTAAAAAAAGAAATTCAAGAAAGGGAGATTGTATCGCTTCTCTTCTTTCCCTACGCGTTTATCTAGTAGATATCTCGTTGTCACACAATTGTGGCACTTTCTAGTCTGTACGCTGGTTCAGGCGTTGTAAGAAGGCACCATTAAAGGTAGCTGATAAGTCACAATTGCTGACGCATCTATTTAGGAGAAAGAGAAGGAGAGGAGAGATGCGTTTAGGCTGCAAACTTTGACGAGAGCAAAAATACGATTTCGCGACAAGACATTTTTCTTTCATTTTAATTAATTGTAGATTGTTATCTATAAAAATTATGTGATAAAAATTTAATTCTAAATAGTACATATTATTTTAATGTAAAATCTTTATTAAATTATCTTTCTCTCTCTCTCTCTCCTTTCTATTTCTTTGCGTTTATAAAATGACTGTTTTCAGGAATGCAGACGCCATCTTTTTTTTTTCGAGGAATAAACGTGCAGCTAATTGCACGCGAGTACGGCATATGTTTTTTTATTAAAAATTTTCTTTTTGTATTGTTTAGAATTGAGCATAAAGAAGACATTGCGCATTGCGCTTATCTGAAGGACCGACACTCTCATTCTTGGCAATCCACTCTCTCGCTTGTGCGTAACTGATCAGCGGCAAGATTTGATTTGATGACGAATACTTGAGAAGTGGCAAAGTCTTTAATGAGAAATGTCAAATAAGTGATGGTGATTTTATAACAATGGTGCTGGTTTTTTTCTTAATAGAGACGTGGCATGAGATATATTAACTTTTGCGGTAGCTGCGTCTCTATTGTCGATCTCTCTGTCTATCTCTTTCCCTTCCTTTCACTCACTCTTCCTTTAAACTGTGTTGTTCCTTCTGTCTCTTTTTTCGAAACTCTAGTTCTAGATGTTCGATCTTTTTCGAAAGGTAAGGAGTAGAGTATATTCTTATTAATATATTATAGTTTTTTTTTTAGAATATCGAGTTCGCGCGTGTTCATTGATCGTGGTTCTGAATGAGAAAATCCTGTCGAAAAATCACGTCGAGTCTTTTCAGCGATGAAAATGGAAAACGTGGATATGACAAGCCGTGAGGAAAATTGAGAATTAGATATCTAACATTAATGTTTTTACTTGCTCCCTATCTTTGCACATATTAATATATTATTGTGCATAAGATAACAAATTGCTTTTCCAACGAGAAAAGAGATAAGATGTACGATGTTGAGAAAATATGCGCAAGATGAGATATTTTTCTTTCAGAACCGTGAACAATGTTTGCGTGCGTAACGCATTTGCGGCGATATTAAATTTTAAGATATTTTATCCGAAACATCTTTGCAGCAAAATCTTTGCTGGCAACATTTGATTTCAACACATTACAAGGATTTATTTCATCATAATTTCTGTAATGCGCTATTTTTGTCTTTGTAACGTATATAGTTATTTCTCCATGAAAATATCCCAACAAGTTTTTGGAAAAAACATTCACATGTTAATTATCCTTGTAGTCGATATACTTTTCTAATTTCGCTGCAAAGGTTAATAACGCTGCAAAGGTGTACGCACGTGTGTAATCGTGGAACGTAGTCGAGCGATTGATTAGCGCGTTATACTTAGCTCTTAAGTTAAATGAGAAGAGTAGCGAATAAAAAAGAACAAAAAAAAAGAAGTAAGTAAGAAAATAGGAAAAATATAGAGAGACATAGAGTAATATACATATATATATAGAAGAGAATAATCGCGTGTAGAGCTCTCTCTTTCATCCTACCATACTGTAATTAAATCTGTCGTTCTCCTGATTACAATGCCCATATATAATACACTTATTTACACATATACACGCATATTTTTAAGATGTTTTTGTGCATTTATAATGTCGTAATAAAAGTTCCGAATCTCTCTCGTGTCCTGGCAAAATTTGCTAGACCCCTTGCAATAATATCTCGTTACTGTTTGTATATGTTTAAATAACTTTCAATATTTATTTAATATTAATATTTGAAATCATCAGAATTTTTTGATATTCTGAAATGAAATATCTTTAAACTTAGTATGTTATTTAAAAAATTTATCTCGTTTCACTCTGTTCATTTTTGAAAAATCTAAAATATTGTGTTACATAATATAAAAGATTTTTCCATTAAAAAGTGGAAAAAAAAGTTTGCCAATGAAATATTTCGAAGATTAACCGTTATAGAAAAAAATTTTTTTATAATGTGTGACTACATTTTTTCATGATAAATTATTTTTCTCTCATTCGTTTATGTTATACGCCGAACGATATTATTTTTACCTGATGAGAAATTGATTTAATCTTTCCGCATTGTCATACAATATACAATGGATTGGGATCCTTGTGTATTGTTTGTTTCCTTAAAATGCTAAATAATTTTTAACATGATACTTAAGAAACGAATGAATAAGAGCAAAACGCGGATGGTACATTTCTTAAACATTAATTATTCGCGAAAATTTTTAACGTACACAAGGCATATATATAAATATTTTACTTGATGTATATACCAAGATATAGATTCTCATTTTTGAGAATTCTATAAAATTAAATAATTTTATTTAAATAATCATAATTCTTAAAATTTATTCAATTTATTAATTTTTAGTTCATTTATTTCATACTTTTACTACTTTTATACAATAAAATTAATGCATTTTTGTGCATTATGTAAAATATAAGGTAGTATTTCTTTGTTATTTTTTTTATTATTTTTACACAAACCTTTATACTTAAAATCACCGTATTATCGATATGTATTACACGGCTTTTTAGAATGGAATTTATCGATGCTCCAATTTTAATAAAAATTGCATTTAAATCTCGCGCAATTTTTAGGAATCAAATTTCATTGATTGTTCCGTATTCGACTATTCCACTTTAGTTCTGTTCGTGTAGCACCTGATTGATCACGTCTCCAATTGGCCAATTCAAAATAGAACTCTTTGATTGGTCAATCGTTACTGGTTACCCTAGGCACAGGTCGATATAATTGGACGTGATCAAACGTGACTCGGCTTTAGATCTGTTGAGTTACTCTATAGCGGCCTTTTCATTGACGCTACTTTTTAGCGTCAATGAAATTGCACCTTAAGTTGGCAGCCCTACGAGATAGGCTGTGCAGCACTGCGCGTATATAAAATAAATTTGAAATCGCTTCTAGCCTAACCATCTTCACGCGATCGACTTTATTTGAATTGCACGGCATCGCATCGAATTATGATGCGGCGCCGATTTGTTCGAACGTAATTCGGGACATCGCGATGCTGTATAAGCGTCGAATGAGCACGAATTGTCACGCAAATATGATAAATCACATCTACTCACCGTTCACCGGCTGTTCCACAGGCCGCTCCACTCGTTCGCCTCGGGACGTCCCATTCCGATCTTGATGCACATGATATCATCAACGCGAACGCGCGACACTTTATTCGGCACTCCCGATATTCGCTCGCATCCGATAATCATCATCAAAGGCGCAAATAATGCGACGCAACTTCGCTCCATCTTCGCGATGACGCCATCACTGAATGTCGTCAAAAATCGCTGTCGCGCGTTTCCATCGACACACTATAAAAGTCGCGCGATCATTCTTCGACACTTTCGACGCTCGTTCACTCGCGATATTCGTTTAAAAACGGTTAAAAGACACGAAAAATGCGGACGTACGACGATCCGTGTAACTGCGTATGACTCCAAGTCACGTATGACGCGTATGACGTAGCTATGACGCGTATGACGTAGCAGTCACGTGCCAACATGGCGGCCGAACCAGTGCGCACTGGTTCGGCCGCCATGTTGGCGCGTGATCGCGACGTCATACGCGTCATACGTGAATCGGAGTCATACGCAGTTACACGGATCATCGTACGTCCGCATTTTTCGCGTCTTTTAACCGTTTTTAAACGAATATCGCGAGTGAAAGAGCGTCGAAAGTGTCCAAGGATGATCGCGCGACTTTCATAATATGTCGGTGAAAGTGCGCGACAGTTATTTTTCACAGTTCAGTGATAGCGCGATCGCGAAAATGGAGCGAAGTCGCGTCGCGTTATTTGCGTCCTTGATGATGATTATCGGATGCGAGCGAATATCGGGAGTGCCGAATAAAGTGTCGCGCGTTCGCGTTGATGATATCGTGTGCATCAAGATCGGAATGGGACGTCCCGAGGCGAGCGAGTGGAGCGGCCTGTGGAACAGCCGGTGAACGGTGAGTAGATGTGATTTATCATATTTGCGTAACAATTCGTGCTCATTCGACGCTTATACAGCATCGCGATGTCTCGAATTACGTTCGAACAAATCGGCGCCGCATCATAATTCGATGTGATGCCGTGCAATTCAAATAAAGTCGATCGCGTGAAGATGGTTAGGCTAGAAGCGATTTCAAATTTATTTTATGTACGCGCAGTGCTGCACAGCCTATCTCGTAGGGCTGCCAACTGTTAAGGTGCAATTTCATTGACGCTAAAAGGTAGCGTCAATGAAAAGGCCGCTTTACACACTGAAAAAGTTGAAATTGTTTGAATTTTATTTTATTGACGCCATGGGTCTGTTCTTTTCAGCTGCACTGCTGCACTAGTGCAATTAGTTAGAGTGAAAGAAAGTATGTTTGTCTCTTTCTAACTTATTGCACTAGTGCAGCAGTACAGCTGAAAAGAACAGACCCCATATCTAGAGAAAGTCTAGTGATTTTAATTTGCCGCTGGTTTCTAGCGTCAATGAAATTGCACCTTATCAGTGAATTTCGGAATACAGCCTTGATTTTTTCATGGTTACATCTCTATAATGCACTTTGTTTCAGTTGGTTTACCGCAAGTGTAGATTGAATAAAAGATCTCTTTGAGATCATTTACGATTGTAACTTTACTTTAAAAAATTATAATTCATATAGCGATATAAATAAAAATAAAAAATGCCGCGAATTATGATAAAGGGTGGAGTTTGGCGGAACACGGAGGTAAGTGACATGATATTTTCTAACCTAAATCTAAATAAAGTTTTGCTCTGTGTGTGTGTGTGTGTGTGTGTGTGATGTATGATATGACAATAATTAATTATATTACTGAAAAAAATCTATTTTTTAGGACGAGATTTTGAAAGCAGCTGTGATGAAATATGGGAAAAATCAATGGAGTCGTATCGCATCTTTGTTGCACAGAAAATCGGCTAAGCAGTGCAAAGCGCGCTGGTTTGAGTGGCTCGATCCGAGCATAAAGAAAACTGAATGGAGTAGAGAAGAGGATGAAAAATTACTTCATCTTGCAAAATTAATGCCTACTCAGTGGCGGACTATCGCACCCATCATTGGTAGGACTGCTGCACAGTGTTTGGAGAGATATGAGTATCTACTGTGAGTAAGATTGGCTTTTATTTAAAGAATGAAAGATATTTACTTCAATTTGCTGTAGTTTATATATTATTATTAATTTATTTCTGCTTTAGTGATCAAGCACAAAAGAAAGAAGAAGGAGATGATGCTGTTGACGATCCTCGCAAACTCAAACCTGGTGAAATTGATCCTAATCCAGAAACAAAGCCAGCGAGACCAGATCCTAAAGATATGGATGAAGATGGTGAGTTGTGAATTGTGTCATTATTAAAGTGGCTTATTATTGAATATAATGAATAATTTTTATTGAATTTAGTAAAAATAATTAATTCTATAACAAAAAACGCATATTTCTAATATTGTATTCCTTCATAGAATTGGAAATGTTATCCGAAGCACGTGCTAGGCTTGCAAATACTCAAGGAAAGAAAGCGAAACGTAAAGCGCGTGAAAAACAATTAGAGGAAGCACGTAGACTTGCTGCTTTGCAGAAGCGTCGTGAATTAAGAGCCGCTGGAATTACTGTTTCTCAAAAGAATAAACGCAAACGCGGCGTCAATTATAACACGGAAATACCGTTTGAAAAACGGCCTGCATCTGGATTCTATGACACCTCTAATGAACATGTTGATCCTCTAGCAATCGATTTTTCTAGAATGAGACAACAGCATTTAGATGGTGAGCTCCGACAAGAAAAGGAGGAGATGGAGCGTAGAAAAGATAAACAAAAGTTGAAACAACGTAAGGAAAATGATATACCTATGGGTATGCTCAACAATGAAGAGCCTGTGAAAAAAAGAAGTAAGTTGGTCTTACCCGAACCACAAATCTCTGATCAAGAACTACAGCAAGTTGTCAAACTTGGCAGAGCCTCGGAAGTACGTTTTCTTTTATTTTCTATGCATAATATTGAAAATTTATGACATATTAATATTTCTACATGTATTCCTTGATATTTTATTACAGGTCGCGCGAGAAGTTGCTACTGAAAGTGGTATTACACTCTCCGATAGTTTACTATCAGATTATTCTTTACCTACAAATGCAGCAGTAACACCTCGTACACCAGCTGCTACAGATAGAATATTACAAGAAGCTCAAAATGTCATGGCTCTCACGCATGTAGACACACCTTTAAAGGGTTAGAATATAACAAATTTTGATGTACAAGTACGTCAATCTCATGCACTTGATTATATTTTATAAACATTCTTTTCCAGGTGGATTGAACACTCCATTGAATAATCCTGACTTTACCGGTGTTGTACCTCCTAGCAATGTGGTAGCAACACCAAATACAATTTTAACCACGCCGTTTCGATCACAGCGCAGTGATGGAACACCCATGAATTCTTTCAATACGCCAGGCGGAGCGTCAGTACGAACGCAAAATGGGGTTTTAGCGACAACACCTGTCCGCGATAAGCTCAATATAAATCCGGATGAAAATATCGACGGTTCAGAAACTCCACTTATACAAACCCAAGCAAGAAATTCATTACGCTCGGTATTGAGCTCTTTACCTGCACCGTGTAATGATTATGAGATAGATGTTCATGATGGAGATATAAATGAGGAAAATACTAGCGCACCTGTAACTGAGATAATCGAGGATCAAGCGGATATTGATGCGAGGCGGCAACAGGAATTATTGGAAGAAAGTAAGTCTATTAAATACATATTCAAGCATAAACCAAAAAAGTCTATTTTGACGTTTCAGATGTTCTCATTTATCTTTTAGAATGTTTCAAAGCAACTTTCACGTTTATGAAATATAACATATATATATTTCAATATATAAAAAATTTTTGTTGTTGCACACAACAGTATCATTTTTCTTTTAATCATTAATCTCAAATATATTTGATTTAATAATGAATATTTCTCTTTTCTGCAGGAAAAAGAGAATTGTCACGCAGATCCCAAGTGATACAAAGAGATTTACCACGACCTGCAGATATAAATATGAATATTTTAAGACCATATATGGATACACCATTAACTGATTTACAAAGAGTAAGTTAAGCACTTTATATGTATAAAATTTTACATATTCTTGATTTTTTTATGAATTACTTTATATAATATTCTTAGGCTGAAGAATTGATAAAGAGAGAAATGATCACAATGTTACATTATGACGCACTACATAATCCAACACAACCAGGTCGAAAAGGTACCGCAATATCGTTGGCTCAGGCTCAAGTTTATTTAGAACAACATACGTATGATGTTTTCGAGGAAAGCGATCTTCTTGATGTGAGTCTAAAATTATGTCGCAAAATCTTTTTATCGTTTTTACATTATTAATTGTATTAATATTGTATAATATTCAAATGTAGGCTAAAAAAATGTTAACTGACGAGATGACAGTTGTAAAGGAAGGAATGGCACATGGAGAATTAAGTTTAGATGCTTATACTACTGTATGGGAGGAATGTCTGTTGGAGATTATATATCTCGAAACACAGAAACGATACACTCGCGTAACATTAGCTTCGAAGAAAGATAGAGTAGAAGCGTGCGAAAGAAAATTGGAAGAAAATCGTATGCACATGACAGGGGAAGCTAAACGTGCTGCGAGGATGGAAAAGAAGTTGAAAGTACTTACTGGTGGTTATCAGGTAAATGAAACTTGATATTCGATATTTAATATAATTAGAATTATAGTTAGAATAATCTGTTGTTAGTTTTCCATGAAATATTATTTTGATCTTTATTTCTATATTACATAAATTCTTTTTTTTGTAAGTATAACTTATATAAAATTTATACTTTAAAGAATTATACTATAAATAATAATAGTATACAATAATATAATAATACAATAATATAATAATTTACTAAATATGATAAATATATTATAAATATGATAATGTACACAACGATTTGAAAGAATTAAGAATGAATGTCTTAATATATAATAGATATTTAGACCTGAAATTTAAATAGTGCAATTTGAATTAATGCAATATGCTTTGTCATATGATTGAGAACAGTTAATTTTAATTGATCATATTATGAAATACAAATTAAATAATTGATTATATTATGAAATTAAGACCAGAATGTTTATAGATTAGAAAATGTGAAAAATGATATAATTTTACGAAATTTACTTTAATTCATGTGGCTAAATCAAAATTTTTCTCAAGAAAATTCCTCGCATATATCGATAATGTTAATTTTATAAATTCATCTCTATTTTTATAAAATAGACTAGAACACAGGTGCTGACAAAACAATTGCATGATTTATGGGAGCAAATAGAGCAAGCACATCTCGAATTATCGACATTTAAATTTTTACAAACGCAAGAAGAGGCAGCTATTCCAAGAAGAATAAATGCGCTCATGGAAGACGTAAATAGACAAACAGAGCGAGAACGCTCGTTACAAATGCGATACGCTCAGTTACAAGACCAGTTGCAGCAGTGCCAATTAAATGATATATCCTAGAAACACATTGCAGTGTTTGTTGAATACAAGCAAATTGTACCCTAATATGTATTACTTTATAACGTTCCATAAATTGTAAAATTTTTAATGCTCCCAAAAGATATGATATACTATTAGTATAATAATAATAATAATTAATATTGTTTTGATTCAAGTATTGGTTCAAGACAGAAATTCAATATGTAATCCTTTCTTTAAACGTAAATGTCATTAATGTCATTTAAGATTTAATTAATTTGAATTATAATAATTATTATATTAAATGAAAGTTTTTTTTATATGTTTAAATTTGTTTTCTCGCACTTTGTACGATTAAGCACAAAATTATGAAAATAAAAGTTCTTCTTTTGTAGATAAAATATTATAAAATATTATAGTAATAAAAAAAGATTCGTGATACAAAGTTATTAAGATATAATACATATTAAAAGTATACAATAATTAAAATAAATTTATTTCTAGAATAAAAACAGATGTATTAAAAAATATAAATAAGATTATGTGAAGAATTTGAAGTTCTTTTACAATGCGACCTTTGTTAACGAGAATCGGAAACTAAGATGTGATTACCGACTGGCTGGTGTAAGCCATGAAGTCAAAGGGACATGATCGATCGGGGTGTCGCGCGCAGCTCATAATCGAGAATTCACTCGCGAGATGTGCCATTACATAACGCCGACAAAATGGCCTAATCGATATAATATGTACTGCGCTAATTGCAAGAAAAAAATATTCGCATCATATATTTATATTTTCAGTTTGTAAATATATTTATCTATATTACATAGATTTTAATATTATATATTATGTAGATTTTAATCTATGTGAGTACAAATTTCAGAGATATTATATATACATTTTTCTCTTTCTCACTTTAATGCAAACTTTAATACTTTCACTTTAATGCAAACAATTAACAAAAATTTATTATTAAAAATTTATTAAGAATTTAGTCTAACAATATAATTTTTTAATTTCTAGGAGTATGACTTTGTCGTCACACATTCTGGGATTTCTAGAATCTTAATTAAATAAGATTTACATGCGGAAAAGCAATTGTCAATCGTGGCTGTCCTATTTATCCCATCTATTTACTTACTTTAGGAGCTTTTCGCCTATTTTCTTACTTTAGGACTTGCCTATTTTCCCGAATAGCTTCCCACTTGTCTATCTACCTACCTACATATGTATACCCTGTATCATAAAAAAGCAACGCCACTGCTAGCGTGTCGCTGGCAAATATCCGCTGCCGGAAGGCAGATGTTAACGCCGTCGTCAGCTACCCTAATCTCGTATCGTCGATTGGTCGGCGCGACGCGACTGGTGATCGAGCGTCGAATCAGCGTCGTCGATTCGTCTGGCACCGCCTACCATCCCTTTGCGTACTCACCCTCAACCCTTGGCACGTTCACCCTCAACCCCTCGCACCGTCGTGGGTGGAGTCGACCAATGACACAGTGGTAACGGCCGTCTGACAACGTGGCCTCCGGGAGCCGCCCCGTAGTTGCCGATGGCTAACTAGCGCTACCCCGCTATAGTCGAGTCAGCCACTCGGCCAGCAAGTCCCCGGGCTGAGTCTAGTCGCTAGCTCGCTGCTGGTATTCCCCACCCTGTCTGTCCCGCCACCCCCGCTGCCGTTCGACGCATCCCTCCCGACGTGTAGGCCAACGTGCCAACTACGACGGCGACGACGGAGGTGGCGGAGGTGGCGGAGGTGAAGAAGAGGTGTTACGCCGTGGATTCGCGTGACGTAACCCCCCGGTACGCCATCACCGTGGCCTTCTCGCCGCGAGTCGCGGTCGTTTAGGGATTGGCGTCGGTGTGTTGGTTCGCGCTCGGCAACCACCCACCCATCTATCCATCTACCTACCTACCCTTTCCCTCGGCATCCCTCGTTCCACCACCCCTCCTACCACCGGACCGTGTCGACTGTATCGGGGAACGACCCATGATTCTCCGTCATGTGGCTACGGACAGGAGAGATAGCTGCTCCGGCAGCCAGTCGGGCAACAACCCCTATATATGCGCATACACACGGACGGATAGACGCGTATACATGTATATAGATACAGATATAGATGTATACAGCCGCGCGCGGGCGCGCGCGCGCGCAAATACACGTACACATAGACGCGGAGGCGAGTACGCGAGTACGCCCTTCCCGACGAGAGAGAGATGACTAGGTACGTCGAGGCTCGAAGCCATCCCGTCACGGAGAATGCTTCGGGACTTCGCGCGACCTCCTCGACGCCGCGTCGGGACCACGAGCTCGGCTGTACGGCGTTCACTGGCGATGTTCGACTTTTGAGCAGTTGCGGAGGAGATGGGCACAGGTCAGTCTTGCGAGACTCTCTTGCCGTCTCTCTCGTCTTTGTCGACCCTTACGCGCTTACGGCTTATTGTTAGCTAGTGCGATGATCGCTCCGAGGATGCGGGATGATACGCGATGTGTGAAAGTGACTTTTTCATTTGACCGCGTCGCGCCAAAAGATCGCGATGAGATCGCACGATCGAGAGATCGTCGAGCGACCGATAGTGTTGGAACAATTTCTACGTCTAATAATCATTTTTGTCAAATGGCTAAATCGCGATTCTTGGAATCTGAGGAATTGTATGCCATCCTCGAGATGCGATTAATGATGCTCGAATACATTTTCGGCATCTATTTGTTCACAGATAGCCCGTGAGTCTCGAGATATGAAATGTTTTATGTACACTGCGATCGAAAGATAATTAACAAGTTTCTAGTAGGATTTAATGATAAATTGTCATGGTAAATTCTCAGGATTTGACAAATTGTGTAACGCGAACGAGAGATGATTAATAGTGAGTGCTTAAACCTCTCGTACATTATAGTTTTTAAATTAATCGTGATGCGGATAGTTTTACAAGTTGCAACAATTTATAAGCAAGTAAATAAATTGCGATTGTTGCAACTTGAAAAATGTAAACATCACGATTAATTTAATTTAAAGAATATAATATTTAATATTTAAATAAATGTATTTAAAAAAAATATTAAGTCTCTCGAGCATTTATCGTGTTGGTAGATGACAATATATAAATGTGCATTGTTTTCTGTTGATGAACAATTAGTACGTGATTTCGCAAATAAACGAGATAAAATGCATCTCCAAACGAATCTCCAAGGTAATCATATTATCTTGTATGTTCGATTGTATCTTATATATTCTTTTCCAGATAATTAGAAAGCATGAAGAAGCAAAATGTCTCTGAAATATTTTACAATGTTTTTCAGATTACACATTGTTTAGAAATTAATTATAAAATAATATTTTATTACCTATATAATTTTATCGTCTCTAAAACTTTATGCGTGATATTATAATAAAAAATTGCCATATATTTTCAAAACAAAATATAATGTTTTTTTCAAGTTTCCGTCAAAATGGCAGCAAATCATCTTATAAAGTTGCAATTGAAATGTATGATATTTTTGGGAAATTCAAATCTCTATTTATTTTTTCAATGCTTCCAGATTTATCAAAATTTTTAAAGAAATAAAACTTTGTTCTTGATTTAGATTATTTGCAAAATAGAAGGATAAATTCAATTTATATAATTACTCTGAAAAATAATAATTAAATTACATTATCACATATTAAATTACACGATGGGAGAAAAAAAGGTATTTTTTTTCCTCAAAAGAAGATCGAAAGAAGAATCAGAGAAGTTGGAATGATAGTTAATCAACGATTAGTGAAATCAAGTTCTTGGCTGTTTCGAGCTTAATTCACGCACGTCATAAACAACGGACAATGAATGAGACAACATCATAAGCGATACAATAGAAGAAGAAGATGAAGACGCACTAGCGTACACGACGGAGGCAGTAATCCGTTGGGGTTGAAGTAACCTAGGTTGATCGGGTTAGGTCGGCTGGGTATGAGACGCGAAGGCGGTTGATTCCCCAGGCTGGGGAAGGAAGGCTTTGGTTGGCTTAGGCATGGCCGTGTTTTTCTTGCCGCGGATCATTAGGACGATTAGGGTTCCTACGAAAAGGGGAAACAGATTAGCACCGGTGATCTTCTTGCGGCCCGTCCACTTTTCTTAAACGAGATTTCGCGAAAGTTCTTTAACGTTGATTTCCTTTAACCTGGTAATTATTTCATCGCAATTTATGTAAATGTATAGATATAACAATTAATCTTTCTAATGTGATTATTTTGTCATAATGTCACGTAGATCTTAAACAGTTTGTATCTTGTGTTTATATTAGGTATGATCTTCTAGACGCGCCTTACTGTTTCATGAAATACAATCATGTGTAAATAATATCTCATTAATGATTTTGATTATTTTATAAAAAATGTTTTTATTAAATATGATTATTTGTTATTTTTTCGAGAATTGGGAAATATGTAAGAAGATCATATATCAAACATTCTTCGTATTTTTGATTATTTTCAGAAATGTGATTGCTAAAAGTTTGAATTGTATGGTATGTAATTATATTATTAATTATTAATGATACAACGATATTCTTTCTTTTATTTTAGGAGACAGATTGCTTGACATACTGTGTGATGTATGCGGTGACCGTAGTTCCGGAAAACACTACGGCATCTACAGTTGTGACGGTAATATTAATTAATAATATTTTTATAGAATAAAAAACTCTAAATTTTCTTATTTTAACAGAAAAATTATCATTATATCGTTAAATGGATCAAAATAATGTATAAATTTGAAATTCAGAAATTAGAAAAACAATATTTCTCTGAATTTAATTTCTTTTTTTATAGTAATAATTTTAACAGAAAATATATCAATTTTATTTCTAAACAATAGCAAATTTTTGAAATTAGAATTTACGCCGTGTTTTTATATTTCCAGGTTGTTCGGGGTTCTTCAAGCGAAGCATACATAGCAATCGAGAATACATCTGTAAGGCCCAAGGCGCCAAGAAAGGACGTTGTCCGATCGACAAAACCCATAGGAATCAATGCCGTGCATGTCGTCTTGCTAAGTGTTTCGAAGCTAACATGAATAAGGACGGTAAGTACCCACAAATTAACATTTTTTATGTCATATATACATATGTAATCTATGTTCTATTTACGCGCATAAATAAAATTAATTAATCGATCCAGAGATACACAAAAGCAAGATGACTCTATTCTCGTCATTTTCTACTCTTAATAATAATGTAAAAAAGTTCTTTATATTATTCACGAGTTATTTCATAAATTACATATTTGCTAAACCATTAAACTTTGTCAAAAGTAATAGCTTTTATCAAGGCTACATATTTTAAAAAATTCCTGATATTTTATATTCTAATATTTGATATCTTTTTTTCTAATATATCTTCTAGTATTTATAGTATTTTCTATAAATAAATAAAAAAATTTTTTAAACGAGTAACTTAATTTTTGATAAATCAAAACTTAATTTATGAAACGTATAATAACAAAAGGATATTTATACTTATCGGTTCAACGACTAAAAAATCGTTTTCAAATAGCGAAAAGCCGCAAATAAACCACGAAGAAATCAACTGTAACTATTAGTGTCAACCAAACCCTCCTAAATAAACTTCTCCGTAAAGGACTATCAAAGCATTAACTACGCTCGAACCACTTTATATCAGTGTAAATTCTAACACACTACAATTCTAAACGATAGAATTATTTTTAGCAAAGACTTTAGATGGCGATGTATCATTTCAATTAGTTAAATGCTCATTTCAATCAGTTGAATATTATTTCGTCTCTATTACACAATATTACGGGAAATTCTTCCTGCTGTTGAAGATGTCATACAAATGGATACGCATCGTCATGCGACGTTTCAATTTTTGGTGATATGTCATTTAGTTGATGTCATATTTCCTGAAATATTCGATTAAATATTATTGACATTAATTTATATTTATACACATTCATATTCAAGTATAAAATATTATACATATTCAAGTATAAAATAAAATTTTAAATTAAATCGTTGAATTAATCTAAAAAATTATATCAAAAGTCTAAAGTTTAAATACAAAATAATTTACAAATTTGTTGTTTGTTAGTTAGCACTTTAAATTTATATAAGTATCTATTTACTTTATAGATTCTTGAATATATTCTACATTCTTCTTCGTAGATACTCGAATAGAATCACGGAAAAATACAAACCATGTAAAACATGTAAAAAATAAAATATATACAAGTAACTTATATATTATTTGACATCAATTTTTAGACAACAATAATGACTATTAATTTTGAAAGAAGAGATAAATTAAATGAATTTCAAATGCATAAATCTGGACGACATAGATAATGATGACGTTTAACAGGCGTTTAAAATTTTTGTGACTTCTTTTCGGTTCTTTTTAGTCTCTTTAAAATAATTTGTAACTAAATAAATAAGATAAGAAGACAACGATTGCGAATCGCTATTTCTTCTTCTAAGAGTAATATTTAAACAAATAGTAATATTAAAAAAAATTTTTTAATCATTTTAGCACGTAAATAATAATCATCAACTTTGATGGCTTTGAACAAAATTAATTTAATTTCTTTGACAGCTATCTATTGATATATATTATTTGTAATCAAACAAAAGCACGAGAACTCTGTGAGTTATGGTATCTTCTTATATCGTATCTTTATTCTTCGTTAGTAGACTCTTTCGCGTTTATAAATCCTTACTTCTCGGTTTAAGTAGTGATATTTAGAAGTGAGCGAGCTTGATCTTCTCCGCATCAGAGTTACACGGGATGGGCTAGCTATACACGGGTCGATGTTCCTTGCCATCGACGGCGATATAACAGCGACGGAGGCTCGTTTTCTGGGACGCTTAGCGGGGGTTGGATCCTGTGCAGAGGTGGAGAGAGGTAGCGGCGAGGTGGAAAGAGAAAAGGCGGATGGGAAGGGACTTTCAGCAGGGAGGGAAAGAGGGGAAGGGGGCGATACGAGACCGCTCGGCAGGGATGAGGGCGCTCAGGGTGTCGGGGGTGTTTAATGCAGGACGGGTGCTCTGGTTCCCAGCGGTTGTCGGGGCTCCAGACGCGAGTAAGAGAGGAGATTCAATTAGTGGCAGAGCTTCCTAACGTTAAGGAGACTTCACACAGGGGCTTGAAACACCGATGCTTCCACTTCCCTGCCCCCTCCTCTCTCTCTCTCTCTCACCTTCGTTTTCTCCCGCTACCTTTACGAAGACACTTGTACACGTTAACGTTCTCCCACGTCGTTCTCCGTCTCTCTGTCTTGAAATTACTTGTACTTTGTTGGCGGTGTTAATTAGACGCCGTGATTAATTGCCGACGTATAGTCGACGTCAGAATGGCGTCGAAGCATTTTTCCTTTCGTAAGTAACTTTCACGAGTTTTCTTCTTTCCGTCCATGCAATATATATAAACCGAAGATGATAATAATAATTAAATGTAAAATATATATATATATATATATATATATATTTACCAAAAAGAGCATTATATATAAAGTAAGATGTATATCATCTTCACTCTTAAATAAGACTAAAATTATTAGACAAGAACTATCTGAATTATTTTGATAATAATTGTAATATATTCACTTTTATGATAAATATTTTTTTTAAATGTACAAATCATAAGATTTATTGAAACAATTATATTGCAATTTGTAGATTCAAATATGTAGTATATGTAATATAATATATAGAGAAATAAGTAATATAATATATATGTTAATCAAACGATATATTTTATTTAAATAATTATTGGTAAACTCTTAACTGCGCGGCTGATCACTTTAAGACTATTATACTGACTCCTTCAACTGATATCTGACATCAGACGGCTCGTCATCACTGATCCGTTATTTTAGGATAATATCACGTACCCGGGATAAATTTAACAATATAAACTTAACAACTTGATGATATACGTTGTTTTTACTTAAATTTATCAAGATTTGAGATGATAAGAAAATAAAGCTCATTTTCTATTCTCAATCATAAATATATTACATTCTTTTAAAACTTAGTAAATTTTGAATTCAAAATTCTCACCGTACACTTTGGAATCCTCAAAATCTGAATAATTTACTCAACATGTAATTCGCATAATTCAATATGAACCTGAAATAAGGATCAAATAGCTAGTATTCTTGAGCGATAAATAACAATGCAAAGAGAATTGGCTTTATCTCGAGTAGAATCAAATTCTTTAACAAGAAGCTGTACAATGTACGATACATGGCATGCAATGACATCATAAAAATATGTTTAGGATGACAATGTATAACGTAAATACCTGATATTCCACGGGAATGCTGATATACGCTCGCCTAACACATATATCCGCGTGATAAATATAATAAGAAAAAATTTAGCTCTACCCGAACTTGACTGGTATTGTGATTTTTGACGGCGAAACGTTGTGAAGAGCCCATAAAATGTAGATGACCACTCGGGGGTGGTAGGCGCGTTATATATTATGTACGTAGTACTCGGCGCATCGCGAAGCCCCGTGACGCCGCAGGCGCGCAATCATCCGCTCGCTGACAACCCCGAAACCTCTAACGCGCTCACCCTCCCCCTCCCCCTCTCCCGACGTAATCGACGCGCTTTCCTCTTTCCACGAAAATTCGTTCCCGCCCGCGATATTATCCGTCTGTGTTGGCGCCGTACGCCGCGCGCCTGCCACGATGAAATGCCGCCTTCCTCTTCCCATTCGCGCGTACAGACGTATATATATGTATTATGCGAAATATGGCGTTAAATGACGTCGGAAGATTACCGAGCGGCTTACCATGGCGGATTTGTAATTCTTAGCGATCGTTAGGACTTCCGGAAGGGAGCATAAACCGTCGCTCTGACGTACTGCATTTTTAATGTTGACGCTTTGCGCTCCGACTCTGCGGATTATGCTCGCGGTCCTGTCGGGATTATTAAAGATTTGATATTTTGAAAAATTATTATGAATATTGAGGATTATTATGAATATTGGAGATTATTATGAATATTATCTATAAGAAACACTCTTAAATTGCAAGAATAAATTATCAGAATATAGTCAAATTTAAATGTAATAATATTAATTACACGTACACGTAGATCATTTTAAACTCGATATCCTTTTAATTTTTATATTTAAAAAATGTTTGTCGAAAGAAAATTAAAGATCTCTTAAAACTGTAAGAACAACGGAAAAAATTAGAAGCACTTACATATCTTTCACTTTCAAAATTTATTAAATCTAAGGAATGTGTTTTAATCACTTTACATTTTTTAATATTGCATGAAATATATTTCTTTTTGCAAAATTCTTAAGCTATATATTAAAATTAGGTTATTATACAAATATCATGTTAAATATCAAAATTTACTGAAAAAATCTCTTCATTATTCTGAAAATATAAATTAATTTTAGTAATAATTAAAAAGCATTTGATAACTAGTTAGTATATTCTCTCTCTTTCTCTCTTTTTTTCTCTTTTTTGCGGCATTAATAAGATATTTTGATAAATAAATAACATAATTTTTTTAAACATCTTTAGGTTTCTTTTATCGCAATTTTTAATTTTTAGAATTTCTCTATTTTTAATGCTACTTATATTTATTTTATAATGTTCCAAATTTTTTATCAAGATTTATTTAAGCCATACTGCGGAATTGTTTCTAGATTATTATTTGACAGAAATATAATCATACTGATTTTTTTAAATTTAAATATTTTGTTAGAAAGTTAAACTAAAAGCGAAACCAGAAAAGATGACGACTCGCCAATGAAATTCTGCGCTCCACGACTTTTCCTGGAACCCGTACGGTCAACATTATTTCCAGTGTACACACATTCAGATCCACCAACACTCTTGGATCTGCAAACTTTGCTTCGTTTCATGCCCAATCGATCGCAGCCCGTTACTTCCAACTTTAAATCTCTTTGTTTCCGTTCATAATTCGGAAGCACCCTTTCTGAAAGTATCAAGTACTTTGAACCGGAATTAAATCGAGACGTTTGTACCCGAGACATTTGCCCCTTTTGGCAGTTATAAATTGAAATTATTCGAGCATTCTTTATTTTTGAAGTACAACATTCAATGTCTAATCGTATAATTGCAATAATATTGAAAATCCAATCATTGCGATCCTAAGTAAACATTCTAATAATAAGTACAAATAGATTTTTAATTTTTCTTTCAGACATTTCATTTATTTCATCATAATTATTCGTTTATTTAGTTAGTCAGAGAATATTTCAGAGAATTATTCTAAGTTATAAAGATACAAATTACAAGTTTTTAATTTGTAAAATAAATATTTTAAAAAAGGCAAAATATACATATCTATATATTTTAGTAAAATAAAAAATAATGAAACATGAATAAATTGTAATAAATATATTGTAAAAGCAAAAGAAAAGAAATTAATTTCAAAACATTTTGTTTACAGTGACATTTAATTTAAAAACGATAAAAAGAGAGAACAGAGAAAGAGAAATTTTATAATTTTCTAACTGAGATAACAACGACAAATTATATTAACGATAAATTATATTTTCTTATAGTATTTTAGATGCATATACATGTATACATAGACTTATTCATTTCTACAAAAAATATCAAATCGTTTTCGATGAAAATCAAAAGTTGTAAACATCGTTTCTGAAAAGCTGCAACATTTTCTTTCCGAGGCTCTTTTTACATCCAAATGCCTAATCGCGTAAAAATATAATATCGTAGCATGTTTTATACAAAAATCTCTCAATGTTTGCGAGTTGCACGCGAAAGCATTTTAGATTGACGAATGGTACTTGAGCACGATTGGAGAAAAATAGAAAAACGACACGATAAAATAAAGTATATCAAAGAGAAATAGAAAAATAGCATACAGAGACAGGATTGGACAAAGAGGAGATGCAAAACATCTTTCTTGATTTGTAAATATTCAAAGTCTGTCAACTATTTTAAAATAAATTTTGCAAATTTTAAAAATTTGAAGTAAACATATTCTTACTGATCTCTTTTACTGATTCCTTTTATAATTTGTATGGAAAATCAAATACATTTGTATCTAAATGTTACAAAAACAACAATATAATAATAAGTATAATATAAGTATAATATAAGTAAACAATGATGTAATAATATAGCAATAAGAGGCAACGTTTTTCTTTTTGTTTTATTAACATGTGTAAAGAAAATTAAATAATCGAGTTGTTCGGCATGTTTCAAAATATAATTCATTTACACAGAAATACATTAATAAAGAAATGAATAATTTAAAAAGAGAATTTCTCATTTCTTTTTTTAGAAATCCGTTTCTTATGACTTACATTTCTGGATATTATTTCCATTTGTGTATTTAAAGCACAGCCTTGTGAATCATTTGACATTAACCCCCGAAAAGTTGTTTCCGGAAAATTGTTACGTGCCCCCGCAATGTTTCTGACCGGGCCTGGACGGAGGCTGAGAGTAGTGACAACACGCAGAGGGAGTCGCGTGAGAGTGGACGGCTGGTAACGCAACGAAGCGAGGCGTGCCGTACACGCGACGGGCAGCATCAATCCATCCACATAAACGGTAAACGGTAAAGCGGGCCTGGAACAGAGCGAGGGGTACAGTAGACATCATAAATGCCATTAGACAGGCATTTCTTAAAATAACGCACGTGTAGAAAAAAATAGATGACGCGAAGCGTTAAAGGATAGTTAATATTTGACATTTACCACGTCTGAAAAGCAAGATGTTTGTTGCAAATAAACACCGCGGTATGAAAGATTATGAAATGATCGAATAAAAGCGCAGTCAATTTTCTTTCTTTTATACTTAATTAATATTTTTTAAATTATAAGAATTTAAAGTTTATAGAAGAGGGAGATTATAATCGTGAACTGTACGCAAATCACGCTTTTTTATAAAAATTGCACGGTTGTATCTTTGTTTTGATGTCAATAGTCATACGATTCATTAGAAATGATTCTTTATCGCAATTCGTGATTTACGGAATAACGAACCGTGGATATATTTGTTGAATATTTTTCGTATAAATTTCTACATTTTAGTCTCACCTATTACGAATTTAAAAATATTCTATGAAATTAATATATTTATATGTCTCATAAATTAAACATTTTAATTACAAATACATGAAAATTAATTAGAATAATAATAAGGAATTTTTTCTCGTGCATAAAATTTGCACATTTTGAACATAATTTAAATTTGGAAATATTTAACGCGTGATGTATTGAAATTTGCCATCTGACAACGAAATGACATTTATGACGCCTAGTGTACGCGAGAAGGGGATGATATAAAAAGAAAGAGATACAGATGCGCGGAGGAGAGAGAACGCGTCCTCCCTCGCGTGATATGAGCGGGATGTGTGCGGACGAAACGGGTCGTTGCGCTAAGCCGGGCTTTGATCGTCACCTGTCATCATACCAACACGCCCGGAGGAACTGCAGCGACCCGGTCCCGGTCCCTGTCCCGGTCCCGGTACCCCGATCGTCTCCAGCTTCGCATAAATGCGAGAATTACATCCGCGGGTTATCAGAGGCTGCGGCTCTTTCGCCTCGTGTCATTCACGACCGAACAGTTTGATCGATCTATGCGTTTAATCGCTTCTCCCTCGGCTAATTTTGCGAATATAAGTTAGATTAAAATAACAAGCTGTTCTACTTTACTTGATTATTTTAATAAAATGATTAAAAAGAATTAATACGCTTTTTTAAGAAAATATATCACATGTACTTATTTACTTTTTATCTCCGAATCCTCCGTAAAGAGACTTTGATAAATATGACCTTGTCGTAGATATTACGAACATCATTAAAATGATCATTTTCGCGTAATAAGAACTATGAGAAATGAATTTGTAATATTGTATACAAAAATATATTTTTGATTTATTGTTGTAATAATATTTAAAAATTATTATCATATATTTATTTTATATATTTAAAAAAATTAGATATGATTACTTTTATCGACGATTCTTTTCTTTATTTTATTTATAATATTTTTTTACTATAATATATTTTTATATTTATTTCTATTTCTCTCTGTTTGACGAGATAACATGTTACATATTCGAGCAAATCGAGGAAACAATTAATTAAATGCCACGCAACCGCTGAAACCCCGACAATCTCTATCTTTATGCATATGTATTTTATATTCGATCGCGTTTCACGGAATTTTGATTTACGAGATTGGTCGAGGGAAGACGTTAACTGAACAGTAAGTGATATTACATACTGATCGCATACGCTTTGTAACGTATGCAGATACACGTATGACGGTGCGCATACGATTTTCCGAACGATAGAAGCGATGCAAGCGAAATAGATCCTATTCGTACAGTCTGTATACACATATAGAGGATAGCTTCTTCATCTGTAAATTTCTTAACAATTTGAAACAATTTTTCTTTAACGAAATTCTTGTAAAAAATAATTTTAATAATAATTATATGTATTATTATTACATTCCGAAGCATAGAGAGAGTTTCATTATCATAGATTGTCCAAGAGATTATTACAAGATTAATATTATTTCGCTAAAAATTGTTTACCAAATATTAAAACTTGACGCAACAATTATTTTGGATTATTTTATTTTCTTTATAGAGTGTCAAAAATTACATATATTTTAATATTGATATTGCGTTAATAATGTTCAAATATATAAATAAAACCGATATTGAAAAAAATTTATATTTAATGAAAATAATATCGTTAAAAATGACCACGTTGATTTATCCCTTTAAAATGCGTATTCCTCGAATAAACATGAAAAATCTCCCTGAAGTGTTAGGTGCACGTGTATCGCGCGCGATCTCCTTCGACGACAATGATGACGTTGACGATCGCCGACAGTGGTGATGGTAATGGTGACGGTGATGGTGGTGGTAGTGCGTCGTGTCCATGTATCAACCCCATTCACTCGGGGATTAGCCTTCGAGATCGCTGACTGCTGAAATGTTCACAGATCGGTTTACCGTTTAGTAGGATACAGAGTGTGAGCCCCGTGATCCGCGGCCCGTGTGAGCACCGCGTGTGCCCTACACACACACATCCACAACATACGCATGTGGTACAATGTTAAAAAGGAAGCCTCCCTATGCATATGTATGTGTGCGTATATTTAAGCGCGAGTTTACAGAGAGCCAGATAGACAGAGAGAGAGAGAGAGAGAGAAACCCACACCTACGCCACTCCACTGTGGGAACTCGCATTGTGGATCACACGTGCCGGCCAAGAGTATTACGGTGGCCGTGTGTTTATAGGTACACAAAAAGATGATGTATATGTGTACGAGTGGATGGAAAAGAGAGAAGGAGAAAGAAAGAGAACGGAATCACGAACGATGAAAAGGGAATAGGGCGCGGTCCATTCCAGCGCATGTGCGATTCTAATCCTCGTCTCCGTGTCCATTCGCCGTCCGGAGATACGTGCATATTCGCGAAAATCGCCCGTCTAATCCACTGACGAGCGAAAAATTCGAGGATTTGCTTGCAATAATAAAATCTAAAGCACTCCCTTAAGAACTTGGGAAAATTTCGCGAACTCTTCATTTTAATAAAACATATAAATGAACAATTTTCTTTTACGTTTCGATATCGTAAAAGACGCATTACAAAAGATTGTTTGTATTGATTAATACAAAATAAAAAGGACCTACTTTTTTTTATTTATGTGAAAAATTTGCGAAAATAAATGTGATTTCAGCATGTTCAGAGTATGATCGATATATTAAAAACATAATTGCAATTTAATCTTCAATCGATCTTCGAGGAGAGGAGGGGGGTTAAAAGATCAATTTGTCCTGTTCTTTTTTTATGCCAAGAGCTTTCCCTTGACGCACATTCGTTTTCGCTTCGCCGAGCTGTAAGCCGCTCAGCTATAAAGCTCTGTATTTGAGCAACGATGCGTACAGAGCGACAAAATGTTCCTTCTTGATCGCAAGGCGCTGTAAAGCGAGGCGCTTTTGTACGAAAAAGGCGAGCTTAATGGCCACGGCTGCGAAAAACGGATCGTTTTTCGCTTTTGATTCGTGGATATTCGATGAATTAAGATCTGCATCACGCGCGATTAAATATTTCATGTATATTTTACAAATATATTCACATATGTGAGAAATTATTTTCCCATTTTTCGAAATTAAAATATCCGACGAAATTCCATTATCTTTCGCAATTTGTTAAATTTTAATATCAATAACATTTATCTTTCAAATTAAATATTTATTTCATTAATAAAAACTTAAAAATATAATATCTTATGTAGGCCTTTAAAGTTCCGTAAAAATTCTACAATTTTTAATATTATGTACATTCTTCTTAATTCAATCGGTTTTTTAGCTTTTCCATATATATATTTGTATAATATCATTAATACGTGATCAATATGTGACAAAACACGTAAGAATAAAAATATATAAATTGTATTGGTTTTGATAATATCTCGCTGCTGTGCGTAAAACATAAAGATCACTGTTTGTAAAGTAAACAGGTCTTTATCGGCAGGTTTTTTTCCGACAAGGGAGCTCACTGCTGGAGAGAACAATTACTCCTGGAAAATAATAATATTTATACCTGTTACGATGTGCACGGCCAATTTGCTCGATAAAGCAAACAACCCCGAAGCGGATTTTGCATCGCTTCTTTTTGCTGCGTGTATCCGCGCATACGTGAAACGTTGTCTCGATTTTAAATAC
The DNA here is from genome assembly GCF_003227725.1 of Camponotus floridanus. Lineage (NCBI taxonomy): Eukaryota > Metazoa > Arthropoda > Insecta > Hymenoptera > Formicidae > Camponotus > Camponotus floridanus. The sequence continues at coordinate 477,060 of NW_020229314.1, read as the reverse complement.
AAAATTCCTCATATTTATCCCAGCTTACTTATTTATAATGTTTCGTAATATTACAGTGAAATTTTAATGTAAACATGATAAATGTTTCTAATGAGGATAAATGTATTTCGAAAAAAGAAACCCTGTGTGAAATTTGCGCGAATTAAAAATTTATGAAAACATTCTTTCATCATTCATGGAAGGAAATGAAATTTTAGTATACAAGATAATCCTCAGATATAACATAACTTTATTAATAAAGAATTAGGCTCTTTATGTATTTTAACAACATTATACACAAGAAACGAGCAAATAAGAGCCATCGCGGATGATAGTACGTAAATTTTTCTTAAAGATTAATTATTCGCGAAAATTTAAACGTGCACAAGGCCTTATGCATATATTTGGTGCATTTACTAAGATATAGATTCTCATTTTTGAGAATAACTTTATTAAACTTGACAAAAATAACAAAATATAAATACAATAATATAAAATGAGCATTTATTTAGAAAAAGAGAGGGAACATTTCAAGAATCAACTTGTCGATGAATAAATTGACGGTTGAAAATACAACACTCTATGAATGCAGTTCTTACGTCCCAAGTGAACCGTATTAAAGTATAAGTTTACTTGAATACATCACGCTTCTGCCGTTAAAATGGTGACGTCCCGATGCGAGAAGAAATTGTTCGTTGCGCCAGTGGCAAAGTATTTCTCTCGACGGGGCGATGCGTGATAAAGGGGAGATATTGCGACGCCAGTGCGAACGTGGGAATCCGCGGCTGCTATCCGCTCAGCCTCATTAATGATGATGTGCTTGCCACCCAGTTGCAGCTCACGCTTCGCCATCTCGCTCTATCTGTCTTCCTTCCCTTCGACGTCCTTCGCCCTTTTCTCGCTTTCTGCCTCTCTTTCTCTCTCTCTGTCTCTCTATCTCTCTCCGAGTTTGTAGCCACGCTCGAAAGATCGAGCTCTGTGGAAGCTGACGCCCGGCCAGCCACCACATCCGATCTACCACCCTCTTTCATCCGCAATTCACCCCCTCTTCCCTCTCGACCTCTTGTTCGTTCGCCCCTCTTCCCCCTTTCCCTCCTGCCCCTCCTCCGTGACGGGTCACGGGATATACAGCTCCCGTACATCTCGAACGACCTACAACGCGCGTTATACCCCGAATTCAATTCCGCGCAACCTGCGCCCACTTTTTCGCTCCCACCGTTAAGTCCATCGCCGATATTATTGATAGGCAGTCCTAGATACGGACTTTCGATCACCGGGGGCCAGAAGACCGAGGGCACGTCCCCTCGCGTGCGCAAAAATATTTTTCATTGAGTCTCGAAAAGGGTTGAGGGCATTTGTTCTCATATATTGCCAATTTAAAACAGAAACTAATTATATAATTTTGTGTTTTCTATATGCGGAACTGTAATGAACTCTATTAAGGAAGAATAATATAAAAGGAAGAGAATAATATAAAAAATAAGGAAGCACAAGAATAATAATAAAAAATATATATACACATGCACATATAATGGAAAAAATGCACACACATGATGTAATATGAAATATATATTTTTGAAATATATATAAAAGTATTAAGGAAGAATTCTTAAGGAAAAAATAAATTTAAGAAAATAATCTTTAATTGTATTTATATAGGGCTTCATGATGTAATCATGAAGCAAGATTAGACGTCAAAAGTAATATAATTACGTTATAACTGGTGTTTAGCAGTACAACATGAACGCGGACCGAGGAAACCAAAACCCCATGCGATTATCTCGGAGAAACAACATCAGCAACAGTCGTCAATTGTTACGCAGTTATCCCCTCATTCCGCAACCCCGGTGCACAATGATCGATTAAGACCAGCACTCCCTCCCCCGTATGTTCTGTCACCGCACAGGTGTGTAACACATTTGCTATTATATTATAAATTAAACCGTAAATTGGTTCATACGTACTATAATTTGCTTCAATTGCATTAAAACATTTGTCTCATTAGATATAGCTTAAAATTTATATGACAGATATAGATTAAAATATAAATGCCAATGAACAATAAGATAATTATAAATGACGATTAAGTGTAATTAAAATATGAAAGTGATAAATGATTTTTGATTTCCATACTTATTAATACTATATTTATAAATTAATTTATTAATTTATTAATACTATATTTATAAATTAATTTATTTCTACACTTATTAATATTAAAAGAAGTGCGAATTGATATCCAAATTTCTTAAATATAAAATTAATATTTTTTTATTGTTTCAAAATAATCATAATATATATATATATATATATATATTTTATGATATAAAATGTTTTGTTCGCTACTACATTAATAATTCTATGGTTAAATAATTCGAAATAAATTAAATTTTGTTCCATGAAAATATTCAAGTTTTCAATAATATTTATACAATTTTGTTAGCTACTAAAAAAACAAACCATATATTCCTAATATTTTATGTAAATTTTATTTCAATGCATCTCAAAGATTATTTAAAGATTATAAAAATGATAAATATTATAAAGATCTCGGAGATTGGAAAATCACGATGATTAATCATTTCCTAAATTTGGCATGTAACCATTGAATGTTAATGCGGTAGCGACGAGATACACTTCGCGTATGCGTAACTACAGCAATGATAAAATTTGATGAACGATACTTGAGACTCTTCGTGAAGTAGTTAAGGGTTATTACTGTAGAAGGCTAAGGTGCGACCAAAGATTCACGCCTTACCCTCGACCGATGGCGCTGGTACAGAAACCGCCGGAGGAATCACCATCCCCCGTGCCGTTGGTTCTACCGCACCCTCGCACGACCACGACCCTCTATCAAGCGGCCACGACCGTCTCCCTAGCGCCGCAGCCTCCCCTTCTGCAGATACTAATGTCCGCAGAGGAATGTCAGGTAAGTAATTCAGCTTAATTTGTGTGCCCGCCCTCGCGTTTCTACAAACTTAATAAAGATCAGCGGTTCGCCAAGTTCATATTTCGCAATCTAAACGACGGGAAAATAGATTCACGTAAAAATATATTGTTGATATTACATACACAACCTTCTGTACAAATAAAAATAATATTTCTGTATCATACTATTTAACTGTCAATTAAAATTTAAATATCAATTCAAATTTAGATGTATCTTGGCTTTATTTTTTTATTTGTTTTATATTTCAAGTTGAAATTAAATCGAAAAATAGCAGAATCAAACAAATGATGATGTATTGGATCTTTAATAAAAAGATACTCGTTTTAATTTATAATTATATAATTAGTAGAATTTAAAACTATTGAATCGCTTTTTCCAAAAGAAACATAACATTATTTCTTTAGATATAATCACAGAAATAAACAATTATTAATTATCTATCACATTCATCTTACTTTTCACTATTTATTATTATTATTATTTTGCATTTTTATGAAAAAAAAATTGTACATTCGTTGTATAAATTAACCCTTTGTGTTTGGAATTAAGGAATTGGTTTGGAATGCGCGATTGCAACCTACGGCGGAATACTCGGTGGAGCAAATGGAGACGGAAACGAGTCAAAGCCCGACAGGCACTGTACAGAGTTTTAGTCCGACCTGGGAGATGTTGCAGGTAGCTTCATTTTCAAGCATAGCTACTTCATATCTTTCTCTTTCATTCAATGACATCCACCGTTTATTATGCGGACATATAATAATGCAGGAAACAACGGCCCGGCTATTATTCATGGCTGTCAGATGGGTGCGATGCCTGCCACCTTTCCAAACGATATCGAAAGATGATCAGCTGTTGCTGTTGGAACGATCCTGGACGCAACTGTTTCTCCTACATTTGGCGCAATGGTCCATTTCCTGGGACATCACCGCGCTCCTTGATGATGAACAAGTGCGCAGCAGACTTCCTACAGACGACAACCTGACGAATCAAGAACTCGTTCTGATTCAGGTTTATCGATTTTATTTTTCATTCAGTAAATTACAACGATCGCCAATGTAATTGTTTTGAACAAATCATCTTCTCAGCATCGACAAATGTATTTTTTGACATTTCGTTTCTTTCGTTGCTTTCCATTTTTTATTTATCAGGCTTACGTGCTTTTTAACGTCCAACCAACAATAAAGACAATGTATTTATTAAAATATTGTTGCGGAATGTGAATGCACGAATGCGGTCATTTTATTTGAAGAGGTGACTTTATCCTGTTTCTGAATAATCATTTTTTTCAGTATTTCTTTCAGATAGGAAAACTTTCATCAACAAAGTATTTGTTAAATATTTTTTTAAATATTTTCTTATATTTCAGGCTATAATATGCCGGTTTAGACAATTATCCCCCGATTTCGGCGAGTGTGGCTGCATGAAGGCAGTAGCTTTATTCACTCCAGGTAAAGAACGTTGTTAGATGCAATTATCATACTATTAGCAACTCAGATCAATATTTTTGAATATGATAAATTTAATAATCGTTACGAAATCATTAAAAGCAATAAATATACATTTATCTTACATTAATAAAAGTGAAAAATAGACTCCTAAAAAAGATTTTAAAATGTTATAATTTTTTATTTAGCTCTTTTTAAATCTTTTCTTATACTTATTTGAAAGTTTTTAAAGTTAATACATTCAAAAAATTTATATTGAAATAAAAGAAATAAAAAGTTTTTCTGGAAAAAAGATGAGATACCAAGAAATGCAAGCAAGTAATGATTGTTAAAATTATATTAGTGTTATATTAGTGTTATTAATAGGATTAATAGATTAATAGGATTGTTAGATTAATAGGATTTGGTATCATTTATTTATATATTATTTATTATGATATATCTTGAAATTATTAATCGATTCTTCATCGCACCAATGTATATGAACTATCACATACGTTCTTCTCTTTATGAATTGCAGAGACAGTTGGCCTACATGCAATTCAACCGATCGAGATATTGCAAGATCAGGCACAACGTATTTTAGTGGATTACACGAGGTCACGGTATCCGCAGCAACCAGGAAGAATTGGCAGGTTAATGATTCTAGTCGGATATCTGAGATGCGTCTCTTCCAAGACCGTCGAACGGTTGTTCTTTCACGAAACTATCGGGGAAATACCAATCTCGCGTTTGCTAGTCGATATGTATCAAATGGAGAAATACATCAACTGAAACGCATTTGCACACATCGTACGTACACATGTTATATAAATGTATCAGGACCAGCCCTCACAATTTTCCAAAACGATCTTTCGATTCTTTTACATAAAGCAGCGACAGAATACAAATTTCTTTTGCCAGTGCTCTCTTACAATTATATTAGTATAGCGCTGATATTTGAAATGGAAAATATTTATTTAATTGTTTTAATAAATCTTCATTATAACGTGAAAGTGCGATATTATAATTGTTAAACAATTAATCATTCTTATGTTGATTATTTTTTATAAAAAGATGACCACAAGATCTTAATTTGTTATTTATTTATTGTTACGAATTATTTTTTTAACCGTTTAATCTTTTTTTGTTCTTAATAATAATGATATTTTATCCTTAATAATTAAATTTTAATAATTTTTATGCAATATATAGATTTATTTATTTTTTGCTATTTTTGTTTATATAGTAATATTATAAGAAACATGTTTTTGTAATTTAATTTTTTATTTTACTTTTATTCAGATAAAAATATGATGCTCAAATTTATTAAAGGAAATCAGAAAATTGATCTATATGTTCCTGGTGATGTTTGATATTCTATTTAAAAAGATTCATGTATTGCTATTCACTATTCATACTATCCTACTTCTAAGTAAATTAAAAGTTGCATCATTGCTTATACATATATATCGAACAATTTTGCAAATATTTTTTGCATGTGCCAAATAAGATACAGCCATAAACTAAGAATTAATTTAGCACATTGAACATTAACTTGAAAATCTAGCTATTCAAATTTATGATTACACAAGCTCTAGAAAGAAATAATAAAATTACTTATTTTTGTTGCATATTCAAATATTTTATTTATTCAACAGATCAAAAAACTAGTTTTAATGAATGTGTATATCTTTGCATTGATTGATAGAAAATAAACCAAGCGTTTCAATTTTGACAATGATATACACATTCATTATAAATATACATTCGTTAAATCACTTCATCTCTGTCTTACCACTTTGACATATACTGTTTAAGAGTCATATTTTTATGTGATACATTTTCGCATAATAATAATTTCTTCACATAATAATACTCTATTACTACATCTTATTTGGAGTAATTGTTTTCTAATAATATGTTCTTAATCAGTATTTCAAATAATTGGCGGAATACGATTGATTACAATTGATGACTAGAATCGTTTCAAAAATTGTGTACGTGATTTATCAAGAAATAGTTGATAATCTACATCACATATCTTTATGATTCCTATTGTGTATATCATATCAACTCAATTTGTTGAATAAAACTATATAGAATAAACGCATCATATATGTTATGTGTGTATATATATATACAATGCAAAAAAAATAAGTTATAATACATAAAAATAATGTAAACGATAAAAATATCGCACAATATTATTCTTAAAGCATTGTAAAAAGGCAGTGTTGTATAATAATGGTGCTCTGATTTCTTTATATCATTGTGCTTCTATAAAAATATGATTTTATAAAAATCGATCGCAATGTTTTTTAATTACGAATGAGATAGAAAAAAACGGATAATAAAAAATAAGTCTTAAAGTTTAAGATGTGAAATTGTACTCCATAATATAATTGTTATATATTCTCAAATCTTTTGTTAATAAAAATATTAAATTTGTTATACGCGCTTACGTAATATTGTAGCATACAGGATGAACTTTATTCTGTATTAATAAATGTCTCATATAAATATATATCTGTAACATATTTTATTCTAATATATATATTAAATATAGTATATTGTAATATATATTTTTCGTCAATATCTTAAAAAAAATATCTGTCATATCTGTATCTTGATTATAAATGTGTTGTATAAAGTAGTTACAACAGTGATTAAGTAATTTATTTCAAAATTACATTTATATCATTTTTAATGCATTGTATAATTACAAACAAAGTATTAATATACTTACGTTAAGTATTATAATTTGCGAAATTTTGTAATCGTATTTAAGAGAGAGAGAACGATGTATTTTATTTATATATTAGTTTCATACATTTTTTCTAGGTCTATTTTTAGATTCTTCTTTTCATCATTTTATTATATTATTTTAGATTCTTTTCTTTTTATTTTTTTCTTATATATAGACGTTGATGTACATGTTACAAGAAACGAAAAATAATAGTTCTCGTCTCTAAGATTGGCATGAATGTTCGGCTAAATTCTTCGAAATCTTTTTGAGTGATCTAATGTTAAATTCTAAATTGAAAAAAAATTCTTTCATTAACATATGCATTTCTGAGTATAAAATTGTTTTTCATTTTGAGAAATTGATTAGCTCTGTGTATAATTCATAATATTAATAAAACGATTTAACAACTACTATTTTAATATATATATCTAAAATAATTCAGAGAAGCTTAAAATAGTATTCGTATTAAATTTTTTTTATCAATATTATACACAAAGCTAATCAATTTCGTAAAATGAGAAAGAATTTCAATATTATAAAATATAAACATATATGAATTTTATGTCGTCCATATTCTATAATCTTGGTTTTTAACTTTATTCATTTATATATTATAAAAATATAATTTATTATTTATAAAGATGTATATGTGTATTGCATTTATCGAATGTACTTTAATGTATTTTTCGTAATAGGGCATATCACTTATATAATGACAATTTAACAAGAGTTTATATAACTTTGAAACTTTTGCAGAAAATTATTAGGACCGAAGAGAAAAAAAACTTATTATTGAATATCTATTTTTACGCAACGAACTTCGTTGCTGATTCATCAAGAAAATATATTTCTTATGATCTAAATTAGTTTCAACGAAAAGATTCACAAAGATAATCGCAGAACGTGACATAGCCGATCGGCGACTAAATTTATCAAATATATTACACACGTGGTAAGTGATTTAAAGAGCACACACGAAATTATATAAATGTAAAATTTAAGTAACGATTTTAACAAACGATCTTACTTGTGAATATACCTCGAGATCTATTTTTAGAATTTATCATGTATAACCACTCAGAAAGCCCGTCTCCCCATCACCTTTGCACTGAGTACAAAGGTTGAACGATCATCGATGACAGAGATCTCGAAACAAAGTCAAGAACTCGTGTCGTTCTCACGCTCAAGGAAGAGGACTGCGACTCCTCATCATGGTTACGCTTACTCCCGTGTTAGGGAGGGAGAATAAGATCGAATACTACAGAACTGATCCTGTGAAGTATGATCTTAAATTTCTGCCGGTTCCTGTGCCATATATATAGTGTGAATGACTGATTTCTATTACGAGAAATGCTTCATCGTCGTCGCCCTCTAGCGACCAAAGCAGAGACTAAGAGCCAACATAGCGCTTTCGGTTAGTGTTACACATATTGGCTGCGGTCGGGAAGACGCTCTGGATGCTTTGAAACATCATTCTATCTTTGTTCTACATTCCATGAGAATAAAGATAGAATGATGTTTCGAAGCATTCATAGTGCAGTCTTGACTGCAGCCATTGTCACATATTGAAACTGTTGTATACAAATTTACAATTTTATAAATAATTAAAACAATAAAACAATCTCTCTCTCTCTCTTATTATTTATAAACATTATTATTATATTATTAATATTATATTATTCATAATTAATCATATTATAAATTATTATTATTGTTATTTATATTGAATAACACTAATAAAAATATATACTTGCTATTGTTATTATTTAAAATAATATTAATTATCTTTTAATTACTTATGTGATTATAAATTTGTATACATTCTTCGCGTATTCTAATACGCATATGTAATGCATTCAATCGAATTTATTATATTATAATCTTTGATAAAGATACATTCTTTATCGATACATAACGGAATGATTACGTCAAAGACTTTTCGTTATTCTTCACAGAGGGCATCACTTAGATACTTATTGAATGTTTTCAACTTTCATAGCCACATAAAAATCAAGCTCCAATTAATTTAATCGCGAATTATAATTCAATTAATAGAATTACAACAAACTATTTAATTGTACAACTAATTTAATTTTTTTTTATGTTTCAAACAATAATAAATAATAATTCTTTTTAAATTCTTTTCAACAATTTTTTCTTTATTACAAAATACTAGATATTATTTGATAAATTAATTTCGTAGTTAATTAATTGATTATTTATTAATTAAATATTAATTAATTGATTAATTAATTAGAATTTAAATGGCTTTCAAATTTCTACAAAATAAAAATTGAAATCCAGATAAGTGAAGCGTATGACTAATCATTGATTTTCATAAAATGTATGCTTATGAGATGTATAGATACATATTCGTTAAAACATATGTATATATAATATAATCAATCGAAATAAACATAAAGTATAATGCTAATAGAAGTAATAAATAACAGAAAGATAAATAACAAAGAAGATAAAAATATAAATAATAAATTATTTGTATTGTTTAATCAAATTAGATATAATTATACATATATACATATACATACATATGTATATATAAAATTCTTAAACAAAACACAACAAACAAAACATTTCTATATATATAATTATAATATTATACTTTCATCAAATAATTATAAAATGTTGTATGATAGAATTAAACTAAAAGATTGCGTCATAAAATTAGCATAAAATTTTACAATATAATTTTCATAATTTTCATTTCAAATATGATTTATCTATGATATTTAATAATACTTGATATTTAGAAATATTTAAAATTTGTTTATGAAATTTAAAAATAAAATCGTAATTTTTGTTTATTATATTTATTTGTTCAGATGAGAAACAATTATAATAATATACATTCTAATTATATATTATAATATTCGTTTTCCAGAACCTAAGAAAAAAAATATAGATGGAAAATTTCTATGTTTGTATAAAAAAGCTATTTACACTAATTGGCTTGTAATAAAATCGAGGAAAGACGTAACCTTTGTATATACTCCTGGAAAACCTGGTTCTGCGCATCTAAAACCATATGATATTATACCAATAATATAATAAAATTTATTGTCTCGAGGATTAGGAGACATCAATGGTCCACCACTGTCACCCTGAAAAATCATTTCATATAAGCAACAGATAAATAATTAATAAAAAAATATTTATTTAACTAATTAATAAAGATATCTTTTTTTAAGTTATAGTTTCTTTTAAAATGGCTGCATTATAATTAATTTTTCACTTATGTCATATGAAGACAAGTCATTATACGTAAAAATAAAAGAAAATAATAAATTTTTTAGACGTTGACAAAATTATGCTTAGGAAATTATTAGTTGGATAGGAAATAAACTTAAATAATAATAATAAAGTAAGATATCAATAATGATATTAAGAAATGATGAAAGGAACGAAAATCGATCTAAATTCGGAATTACTATTTCAATATATATTGTTAATACATTTAAAATGTACAATCTATAAACGCATAATTCGATTTATTAATTAACTCTTTTATTAATTAAGCCATTTATAAGAAATATAAATATTTTTTATTAATTTTTTATTAATATAATTCTATAATCATTTCTTACCTGACAAGAGTCTTTTCCACCTTGAGCAAAGCCGGCACATAAAACGCGATCATCTATTACAGTCTCTTTAAAATTTTGAAAAGCTCTTACGCATTCTTGTTGTGGACGAACAGGAAGTTGTGTTTGTAAAAGTCGACTGCTTGTAGGCCCACCTAAAAATATAAACAATACATAATTAAAATAAATTATAATATCTTAATAAAAATATAGAAAAAAATTATAATATAATAAAAAAGGCTTTTAGTATTATATTATTACTATTATTTATAGTATTATTTATAGTATTAAATTATTACTGTTATTATATATTTATTAGATTTTTATATACATATACATATTTCTTTTTAGATTTTTATATACATACACATACATATTTCTCAGATTACAATTAGAAATTAAAGAAATTCATCAAATTACATTTAGCAAATAATATATCTATTTATATATATGTGTGTGTGTGTGTGTGTGTGTGTGTGTGTGTGTGTGTGTGTGTGTAGTTTATTTTATTCAATACTTACGGTAATAAACAGATCCCCATCCAGCAATGAAAGGATACGTATTTTCCACGTTTCTATTTCTATTAAAATCATCCACTGGCAGACAGATAGGATGAAGCGTTGCTGAAAGTTTATAAAACTGATATCAATTTATAAAGCGTAGTGAAGAAGAAAGGAAATTAAACAATTCTAAAAGCTAAATCTAATCTAAAATTTCTTATTTTGAAAATTATATGATGATAATATTTAATTTGGCAGATTTTGCAGATTTTATTGATTTTGTAAATCAAATACGTATCTATTTTAAATTATAGAATATAATTTATAGAAAAAATGTTCAGATCTGACATTTTTCTTTCATCATAATTTTGACTTAGGAGTGAAAAGAAAAAATTAAAATTTTTACGTAATTTTGATATTTGTTTGTAAGTCTTTTCGGCGCAAAACAATAAATATATCTATCGTCAGAATTATGATAAGTTGCGAATCACAAAAGAACAAAATGCGGAAAATATTTTTGAGAAATTAAATTGACAGAATTGAAAAAATTATTTGATATAATACAATACAGAAATACTTCTTAAAGAATCGATTATAGTCTTAATTGAGTTTTCTCATATTTTAGATCTCCTCACACATTTCATATCAATGAAAATTTTTTAATATTAAATTTCACGTGGTTTCTCGATCTTTCGTGAAAATAATAGTGAGTGAAATAAAAAAAAACATTAGCAAAATAGGAAAGCTTACGTGAAAATGGTACTTCTCGAGTCGTTTTCAAAACAGCCACATCGTTCGTGTGGCTTGTGGGATTGTAGCCGGGATGTACTGCTTTCCATTCGATAAAATCCTCGAAGGGAGTCGCTCCATCGGAATCGCTATTGAGATCCAAGTCACCAATACGTACTTTATACAAATCGTCTCGTACGCAATGCGCGGCAGTAAGCACATGACGAGTAGAAATTAAAGCGCCACCGCAAAGCCATCTCGGAACATTTGGATTTCTCGGATTTCTGAATCCGAGAACGGTGAGCCAAGGCCAAGAACCTACAAAATGGATCAGTTATTACTATTAATATCATAGATTCATTAATAACGCTGACAATGACACTGATGTAAGTCACTTTTATAATTTTTATTTTTTAACTGATATCAATATCATATTAATTAAGCGTTTTAAGAGTCTGCCGAAACAAAGACTATGTAAAATTAAATTCAGACCAAACTATTTATTTCCATTGACATGTAAAAAAGCAACAATTTAATTGTTTCTAACAAAAAGAAAAATTTTCAATGTGTTGGTGAAGAAAAAGTTGATTAAAAAAATCTCCTATAAAATTTACTTGAAATTTACTTTATTTAAAAAAAAGACGGATTTTAAAATTGACACTTTTTAATTTTTCTTAGAAACACATTATAGTTTAAAAAAATGATTGTTGATGATATGTGACAAGTAATACAAAATATAATAAAACAGTCATATATCATAGATAAAAATTATTCTCTAACCAAAATTATTCGTACCTAACGAAGCTGGCGAGCCACCAACGACTCTACGTAGCGGTACATCACTAAATCCACAATCAGGTGGATACAAAGGACCATACACAGTATTCGTGATCTCGCCACGACCTTGCTCGCCTTCGTTTTCTGTACCACCTGTATTTCCGCCATTGTCGGTAGGACAGCAAACTTGAGGATCTCTACCTTCAAATCCACAAAGGGAAGAACGGAGAAATTTTGCTACTTCTGGATTTTGAGAATTTGTTTGCAGAAGATTGAGCAACAGTGTACATTTTTTTATATTAATGCATATACCAGGTCGCCCTTGTGGGTTTTGGCATTGACCTGCAACATAAAAATTTAAATTTAACAAACTTTATAATATTATATTTATTTAGTTAAATCTGATCGATTGTATAATCACGATTCTTTTAATTTGTGGCGATATTATTTTTTTCAGAAGCATTTTTCAAATCATCGAAAAGAAGATGTAATATGTCAGTATAAATCGGTGTCCAGTCGACTTTCATCGATGATCAGGCTTTCATGATATTACATGAAACTCTCGTTCTCTCAATTTAAAAAAATCTTGCCTTGGCCCTGTTCGAACAATTTTACGTCAATGCTTACTACTGTAATTTCCCGGTAATCTGTGTAACACTATAGTGTAAAAAATTTGTAAGCCTTTATATATATATGTATATTTATAAAGATCAATTAATCTTCACAAATTTGTGAAAAATATATAAAATATAAAAAAATAATAAAAAATATAAAATATATAAAATGTAAACAATTTATAAAAACACATATTTAAATTTAATTATCTTAAAATATAATTCAAAAAATTCAACTTTCATAAATATAATTCTTATAATAAAGATTGTTAAGCTATTAAGTGAGTATAGTGAGTACAGACTAAGTGAGTACAGATAGAATAATTACGCAAGATGACGCACTCGAGAGTAACACGCGGGAGCAACGTGTATTTATGAAATTAGATAATATGTTGAGTTAAAATGACACATGTGGACATACCGGATTTGTTTCATACGAAATTCGATTCGCTATTATATTAAGAAAGCACTATCAGTAGTTCGGAAGTAAAATCTGACCGATAGTTGTGACGAGATTGTAATGGAATCTGTAGACACATATATTACTCAAAATGGTAATAAAAAGCGCATACCTTGAGATTGCGTCGGTGATATTAATATACATAGTGAACTGATGAGTACGACGGAAGACCACATTTTAAATCTTTCCTAAAAATTTAAATTATGTTATCTCATCTTCAGTAATTAAGTAGATTATGCAAATATAATTATAAATAAATTTTTTGCGTTCTCAAAATAGATTTAATAATTAGACTGTTAAAAGAAATGTCAAATGTCTTAAATTACATATTAGGAAAATTGATAAAATGGGATTGTATTACTTGAGATTTAAATAATTTTTTTTTAATATGTATTGATATTAATATTATAACTTTTTTTATAATTCTTTAATCTCTTTAAGTATTAGAAACTTTAATTAAACTTAAAGTTTATTCATTTAAAATTGAGTAAAAGGGGCTCTACTATTTTACATCTAAACTTCATTTATCATATAACTACAGTCATATTTATACGTGATGCTAAGAAACTGATATTGTTTCCTTTGTTCCCTTTTTTTAAAAAATGAGTTTTTCACAAACAATATTACTGTATTTATTACATGTTCGCATTATCAAACATGTTATATATTATATATGCATACATCATTATAGAGTCCATAGCACTGATACTTGGTGGATATAATTAGGATAGTAAATAAAAGTCATGTGTTATTTTACTTTGTTAAAATATTCAAAGTAACTTTTGCTTTAATTTAAAAAATTTTTAATGAGCCGAGAAAAGATACACATGTGTCGAGGACTGTTAAATAAAACCATTGCAAAGAAATTCGATGACCCAAGATACAGCACGTGCACGGAGATTTCGATGCCTCTACCGTACTTATGATTAGTCAACGTCAACATGAAAATAAGTTCTGCCTGGGTACCCCCGACATTGAATAAATGTGAGCTAGCCATAATAGATGAAGATTTATATTTAAGCATTTGCAACCTAGCGTGACAACAGTTGTTAGCGGATTCTCCTGCGATTTATTTCACGGTCAAAATTAATTATGAGTTATAATATATTTGACATTGACAAATAAAATCACTCTGAATTCAATGAAAATAGCATTACTCTAATGATGTCAGATTAAAGATACGCACATTAAGCGTAAAAGTACGTTGTTGATCTATTAAATCTTTTAGAAAAAGTATTCTGAGAAGATAAATCAATTATGATTTCAAAATTAAAAATTACATTTTCTTGTTAAATTTAAAAGGCAATTTATAACATGTGATGTATGTGTATGTATATGTGTAAATATTATTATTGAAAGTTTAATAAGTATTAATATATTCCAAATTTTTTAAATTTTGTCAAAAAATGACTATATCCTTATAAAAAAATACGGTTGTAAAAATTTGAAACAGATAGAAGATGTACTGTATAAAATGTAAAAATAATATAAGAATACTTTTTGTATAATATTAAATATTACAATGATATTATTGCTAACATACGATTGAGATCCTTTTGCACAGAAATAAAAACACTAGCGAATAATAGATCAATGAAAACAGGGCGAATTGTCGATGAACATTACATGATGGCTACTAAATTGCTCTTTTCTGCCGCATTCTCTTTATAACGGACAGAGAACAAATAGTCAACTAATAGTCATATTATTATATTCTGCTTCCAATAGTGTTACGAATGTTTTCTTCCATCTTGTTTATCAACTATATACATGTTTCTATTGAAGCGTCTAATGACAAGATATTACGTATATCGAAGTAATACAATGCAGACATACATCTGTTACCTTAATTACTGTGTATTATATTAAGATATGTAATTATTGTGACAATATGTGTTTAAATTAAAAATTCAAGTCAAGTATAATTATCATACAAATCGATTAGAAGTTGGCTTTGTCAAGATAATGTTATGGAATATTATTTTTCGGATGTTAAATAAGCATCAACAATCTTCTAAAATGCAATATAATGCGCTTTTTATTTGATAACTTGATACACATGTCATCTCTTAATTTAATATATAGTTTATCATAACTGTTATCATAAAACATTAAAACTGAAAGAAAGAATGAGAGACAAAAAAGAGAGAGAAAGAGATTAAAGTTAATATAATTAATTCTGTTAGATATCATTGGAAAGAAGCGCAATGGATATATATGCTGATTGAACTCTTCGCAATGCGGCCCCCACCGGCGGTGTGGTTGCGGGAGGAGGGCCGAAAGCCCCCTTCCGCATCCTCCGCGCGCGCGCGTGTCTGTGTGTGTGTGTGTGTGTACACATACATTTGTGATATTAATAAAACTTTTTTTATCTATAACTTTTTAATAAACAACGAACGCGGATTAAAACCTTTTAATGCATGTTTTTACTATGTTTTTACTACAGAATTAAATTGTTAATAACTTCTTAATAAACAATGATCGCCACAACTAAAACTTTTTAGAGGTTACTTAGGATTATGACCTTGACGTATGTCAAATACATATATATATGTATATAGATATAATACATACATATATGTATAATACATACATATATGTATATATACATACATATATGTATATATAAGATTCTTAAACAAAACACAACAAACAAAATTTTTATATATATATATATTTGTATAATATTATACTTTCTTAAAATAATTATAAAATGTCGTATAATAAAATTAAACTAAAAGATTGCTTCATAAAATCAGCATAAAATTTTACAAACAACATTCTCATTACAATTATAATGAAATAATTATTTATTTATCTAAGTATGATTTATTTATAATATATAATAATACTTAATATTTAGAAATATTTAAAATTTGTTTATGATATCTAAAAATAAAATTGTAACTTTTGTTTATATTACTTATATTTATTTGTCCAGATGAGAAACAATTATAATAATATACATTTTAATCATATAACATTCGTTTTACAGAACCTAAGAAAAAAAATATAGATGGAAAATTTCTATGTTTGTATAAAAAAGCTATTTACACTAATTGGCTTGTAATAAAATCGAGGAAAGCCGTAACCTTTGTATATACTCCTGGAAAACCTGGTTCTGCGCATCTAAAACCATATGATACTACTCCGATAACATAATAAAATTTATTGTCTCGAGGATTAGGAGACATCAATGGTCCACCACTGTCACCCTGAAAAATCATTTCATATAAGCAACAGATAAATAATTAATGAAAAAAATATTTATTTAACAAATTAATAAAAATTTCTTTTTTTAAGTTTTAGTTTCTTTTAAAATGGCTGCATTATAATTAATTTTTACACTTATGTCATATTAAGACAAGTCATTATATGTAAAAATAAAAAAAAATAATAAATTTTTTCGACGTAGACAAAATTATGCTTAGGAAATTATTAGTTGGATAGAAAATAAACTTAAATAATGATAATAAAGTAAGATATCAATAATGATATTAAGAAATGATGAAAAGAATGAAAATTGATCTAAATTCGGAATTACTATTTCAATTGTTAGTACATTTAAAATGTACAATCTATATACGCATAATTCGATTTATTAATTAACTTTTTTATTAATTAAGTCATTCATAAGAAATATAAATATTTTTTATTAATGTCTTATTAATATAATTCTATAATCATTTCTCACCTGACAAGAATCTTTTCCACCTTGAGCAAATCCGGCACATAAAACGCGATCATCTATTACATTCCCTTTAAAATTTTGAAAAGCTCTTACGCATTCTTGTTGTGGACGTACAGGAAGTTGTGTTTGTAAAAGTCGACTGCTTGTAGGTCCACCTAAAAATATAAACAATGCAAAATTAAAATAAATTATAATATCTTATTAAAAATATAGAAAATAATTATAATATAACAAAAAAGGCTTTTAGTATTAGATTATTACTATTATTTATAGTATTAATTATTACTGTTATTATTAATAATATTCTTATTTATAGTATTAAATTATTACTGTTATTATATATTTATTAAATTTTTATATACATATACATATTTCTTTTTAGATTTTTATACACATACACATACATATTTCTCAGATTACAATTAGAAATTAAAGGAATTCATCAAATTACATTTAACAAATAATATATCTATATATATATATATGTGTGTGTGTGTGTGTGTGTGTGTGTGTGTGTGTGTGTGTATGTAGTTTATTTTATTCAATACTTACGAAAATAAACAGATCCCCATCCAGCAATGAAAGGATACGTATTCTCCACGTTTCTATTTCTAGTAAAATCATCCACTGGCAGACAGATAGGATGAAGTATTGCTGAAAGTTTATAAAACTGATATCAATTTATAAAGCGTAGTGAAGAAGAAAGCAAATTAAACAATTCTAAAAGCTAAATCTAATCTAAAATTTCTAATTTTGAAAATTATATGATGATAATAGTTAATTTGGCAGATTTTAATTTTATAAATCAAATACGTATGTATTTTAAATTATAGAATATAAATTATAGAAAAAATGTTCAGATCTGACATTTTTGTTTGATCATAAATTTGACTTAGGAGTGAAAAGAAAAAATTAAAATTTTTACGTAATTTTGATATTTGTTTGTAAATCTTTTCGGCGCAAAACAATAAATATATCTATCGTCAGAATTACGATAAGTTGCGAATTACAAAAGGACAAAATGCAGAAAATATTTTTGAGAAATTAAATTGACAGAATTGAAAAAAATAATTTGATATGATACAATACAGAAATATTTCCTGAAGAATCGATTATAGTCTTAATTGAGTTTTTAGTTAATTCATTTTTTAGATCTCTTCAGCTCACATTTCATATCAATGAACATTTTTTAATATTAAATTTTACGTGGTTTCTCGATCTTTCGTGAAAATAATAGCGATTGAAATAAAATAAATATTAGCAAAATAGGAAAACTTACATGAAAATGGTACTTCTCGAGTCGTTTTTAAAACAGCCACATCGTTCGTGTGGCTTGTGGGATTGTAGCCGGGATGTACTGCTTTCCATTCGATAAAATCCTCGAAGGGAGTCGCTCCATCGGAATCGCTATTGAGGTCCAAGTCACCAATACGTACTTTATACAAATCGTCTCGTCCATGTACGCAATGCGCAGCAGTAAGCACATGACGAGTAGAAATTAAAGCGCCACCGCAAAGCCATCTCGGAACATTTGAATCTCTCGGATTTCTGAATCCGAGAGCGGTGAGCCAAGGCCAAGAACCTACAAAATGGATCAGTTATTACTATTAGTGTCATAGATTCATTAATAACGCCGACAATGACACTGATCTAAGTCACTCTTATAATTTTTATGTTGTAACTAATGTCAATATCATATTAATTAAGCATTGGATTTTAAGAATCTGTCGAAACAAAGACTATGTAAAACTAAATTCAGACCAAACTATTTATTTCCATTATATGTGAAAAAACAACTTTTCAATCATTTCTAACAAAAAGAAAAGTCTTTAATGTGTTCGGGAAGAAAAAATTGATTAAAAAAAATCTCCTATAAAATTTAATCAAAATCTCCTAAAAAAATTTAACCAATTTAAAGAAAAAGAAGACGGATTTTAAATTTGACACTTTTTAATTTTTCTTAGAAACATATTATAGTTTAAAAAAATGATTGTTGATGATATGTGACAAGTAATAAAAAATATAATAAAACAGTCATACATCATAGATAAAAATTATCCTCTAACATAAAAATTATTTGTACCTAACGCAGCTGGCGAACCACCAACGACTCTACGTAGCGATATATTACTAAATCCACAATCAGGTGGATACAAAGGACCATACACAGTATTCGTGATCTCGCCACGACCTTGCTCGCCTTCGAAATTGTTGCCTGTGTTTTCTGTACCACCTGTATTTCCGCCATTGATGTCGGTAGGACAGCAAACTTGAGGATCTCTACCTTCAAATCCACAAAGGGAAGAACGGAGAAAATTTGCTATTTCTGGATTTTGAGAATTTGTTTGCAGAAGATTGAGCAACGGTGCACAATTTTTTATATTAATGCATATACCAGGTCGCCCTTGTGGGTTTTGGCATTGACCTGCAACATAAAAATTTAAATTTAACAAATTTTATAATATTATATTTATTTAGTTATATTTAGTTAGTTCCTTCAATATGTTTTCTATTAATGTACATCTCAGTATAATATCCTAAAGTATTCTAAAACTTATATTTTTATAAAATCTGCTTTAGATGATTTATAATTCGCGACAAAAGACTTAAGAGAGAATTCTATTTCTCATTTTATGTGCTATATATTTTAATGTATATGTGTCCATTCTACTATTTTTTTATGTAAATTTTTACATGTAAATTTATATTTCTTCAAATATTTTCTATATTTTACACGATAAAACTGTAAATAAAATTATATATGTCTTGAAAATAACTTCTTATACGTTGATATAATATCACTTTTAGATATATGATATATATATTTTTTACATATATTGTAAAATATTTGTATGAAAAGTAGATTAATTATAGTATCTCGTAAGCACTTTGTTATATTACAGTTATTAATTATCAGTTCTTTTATATATTTGGTCGACAAATTTGATATTTGCTATCACGCGTGACGTTTTTCACATATAAATTTTATTAAAATAAAGAATATTCAAGAAAGAAGCTTATATTGCAATTAATATTGTTAAACATTTTTGTAATTATATATTTATCTTTCGATTCGAAATCTCTGATTAATCAAGAATAATTATAGAAATTATAGAGTAATAATTATAAAAATATAAATGTTAGCATGAAAAAAATGTATAACTTTATCGCTATTATGCATAATAGTTTATTGCGCAATAAAATGCATTTCATTACGATAACGTACATTTATGTATGTACAATTCTGATTCTTCTGAATTATTTAAATTCTACTAGCTACAGTATGTAAATATATTTTCTGTGAAAAAAGTTAGTAATGTTTGCTAATGTTGTTAATGTTACATCGCTAAATACCATCTTTTAAAATCTGCCCATAAATTTAAAATATTCCGGTAAGTAATGATTTACATTATACAATAGAATAAATTTATGAAACAAGCGGATAATCAATTCTAGATAGATGCGGTCAGCTGTTCACTATTAGATATTTGTGCCGCATAAGTAAAAAGTTAAAATTTATATATTTTCTTGTTTTATAGTAAGATATTATTTATACAGAGATTTTATTTATAAATTAATTTTCTTTATAAATTTCGAAACGTTTCTATAATATATTGTATTAAGAGAGTATATTGCATAACTAAATTTTTTTTATCAATTGTATCTTATTTATTGCAGTTTTATCATTATTTACAACACGAATTAAAATAGTTTATCGTAATAAATCGTAAGAATTTTTTCTTCATAATTATCCAGTGAGCAATAAATTACCAAAAAGAGTTCTTAAGGTGTATTCAGGTTTAAGAAATGGACATTCGACAAATGTCATGTGGAAGATAACATAATGATGTCAATAAGTTCTCTAATAAATTCTCGATTTTAGAAGAAAAAAGACATCACATAAATACATCTGAAAGAATATTATAATTTAATTTCTTATAAATGTCAAAAAATAAAAATAAAAAAGAAGTAAAAATAAAAGAAAGGAGAAAAGTGCACACTAAGATTAGTATAAAATAATTTATTAAAAATTGTTTTATATATTATAAAAATTATAAACCAGATGTAACCTTAACTCATACTACAGCATGCGGGAGATTGGATATTCGTTTATAATTTATATAATATATAAAGCAACTTTTAATAAATTATTTTATACTTATCCTAGTGTGCTCTTTTCTCTTTCCTTTTATTTTTACTTTTTTTCTATTTTTATTTTTGTATTTTCCTCTTCATTTTTCCTTCAAGATAATCTGCCAAGTTAATAAATAATAATCTAAATTATATGTGTTCTCAAAACTCTTTATTATGTACTTATATACTTATAGATGTCTTTAGAGCTAGTAAGCAAACTCTAAAGACATCTAGTAAGTAGACATCATAAAGAACTTTTTGAAGACATCTTACAAAAAGATTATTGATGTCATTTTCAAAAGAAATTAATAAAGTCTTCAAAAAGTCCTCTTAAAGACTTCTTCCTCTCAATAATCCTCACTGGGTATTCAATATCGTGTGAATTAATAGCGACCACATCCGGCAAATTCTCTGCTGATTCAATTATACTACACATATGATTAGAATAACTAATTAATACAAAAAATAGAATCGTTATGATTGTATAATTGGTCATTAATTTTTTTATATTATATTTCATAATAGTTACTCCTATTCAATTTTTAAAAATGTTATAAAAATATTCATTCTAAATATATATTAATTAATGTAATACGAATAATCTTTCGCATTGAAACTTTCAGTATTTATCTTAAAGTATATACTTTACATCATATTAATTTCGATTGCAAATCTGATCGATTGTATAAACAAGTTCTTTTAATTTGTGGCGATATTATTTTTTTCAGAAGCATTTTTCAAATCATCGAAAAGAAGATGTAATATGTCGCAACAAATCGGCCTCCAGTTGACCTTCATCGATGGTCATGCTATATTACATGAAACTCTCGTTCTCTCGATTTAAAAAAATCTTGCCTTGGCCGTGTTCGAACAACTTTACGTCAATGCTTACTACTGTAATTTCCAGGTAATCTGTGTAACACTATCGTGTAAGAAATTTGTAAGCCTTTATATATATGTATATTTATAAAGATCAATTAATCTTCACAAATTTGTGAAAAATATATAAAATATAAAAAAATAATAAAAAAATAAAATATATAAAATGTAAACACTTTATAAAAACACATATTTAAATTTAATTATCTTAAAATATGATATATAATTCAAAAAATTCAACTTTCATAAATATAATTCTTATAATAAAGATTGTTAAGCCATTAAGTGAGTATAGTGAGTACAGACTAAGTGAATACAGATAGAATAATTACGCAAGATAGAAGACGCACTCGAGAGTAACACGCGACAGCAACATGTATTTATGAAATTAGATAATATGTTGAGTTAAGATGACACATGTGGATATACCGGATTTGTTTCGTGCGGAAATTCGATTTGCTATTATGTTAAAAAAGTATTATCAGTAGTTTGCAAGTAAAATCTGACCGATAGTTGTGACGAGATTGTAATGGAATCTGTAGACACATATATTACTCGAAATGGTAATAAAAAGCGCATACCTTGAGATTGCGTCGATGGTATTAATATACATAGTGAACTGATGAGTACGATGACGGAAGACCACATTTTAAATCTTTCCTAAAAATTTAAATTATGTTATCTCATCTTCAGTAATTAAGTAGATTATGCAAATATAATTATAAATAAATTTTTTGCGTTCTCAAAATAGTTTTAATAATTAGACTATTAAAAGAAATGTCAAATGTCTTAAATTACATATTAGGAAAACTGATAAAATGAAATTGTATTACTTGAGATTTAAATAATTTTTTTTAATATGTATTGATATTAATATTATAATTTTTTTTATAATTCTTTAATCCCTTTAAGTATTAGAAACTTAAAGTTTATACATTTAAAATTGAGTGAAAGGAGCTCTACTATTTTACGTCTAAACTTTATTTATCATATAACTACAATCATATTTATACATGATTCTAAGAAACTGATAATGTTTCACCTTTGTTCCCTTTTTTTAAAAAATGAGTTTTTCACAAACAATATTACTGTATTTATTACATGTTCGCATTATCAAACATGTTATATATTATATATGCATACATCATTATAGAGTCCATAGCACTGATACTTGGTGGATATAATTAGGATAGTAAATAAAAGTCATGTGTTATTTTACTTTGTTAAAATATTCAAAGTAACTTTTGCTTTAATTTAAAAAATTTTTAGTGAGCCGAGAAAAGATACACATGTGTCGAGGACTGTTAAATAAAACCATTGCAAAGAAATTCGATGAACCAAGATATAGCACGTGCGCGGAGATTTCGATGCCTCTACCGTACTTATGATTAGTCAACGTCAGCATGAAAATAAGTTCTGCCTGGGTACCCCCGACATTGAATAAATGTGAGCTAGCCATAATAGATGAAGATTTATATTTAAGCATTTGCAACCTAGCGTGACAACAGTTGTTAGCGGATTCTCCTGCGATTTATTTCACGGTCAAAGTTAATTATGAGTTATAATATATTTGACATTGACAAATAAAATCACTCTGAATTCAATGAAAATAACATTACATTAATGATGTCAGATTAAAGATACGCACATTCTCAAAGTACAATGTTGACCAATTAAATCTTCTAGAAAAAATATCCTGAGAAGATAAGTCAATTATGATTTCAAAATTAAAAATTACATTTTCTTGTTAAATTTAAAAGACAATTTATAAATAACATGTGATGTATGTGTATGTATATGTGTAAATATTATTATTGAAAATTTAATAAGTATTAATATATTTCAAATTTTTTAAATTTTGCCAAAAAATGACTATATCCTTATAAAAAAATCTACGGTTGTAAAAATTTGGAACAGATAGAAGATATACTGTATAAAATGTAAAAATAATATAAGAATACTTTTTGTATAATTTTAAATATTACAATGTTATTACTGCTAACGTACGATTGAGATCCTTTTGCACAGAAATAAAAAGCGATTAATAGATCAATGAAAATAGGGTAAATTGTCGAACATTACACGAAGGCTACTAAATTGCTCTTTTCTACCGCATTCTCTTTATAACGGACAGAGAAATAATCAACTAATAGTCATATTATTATATCTTGCTTACAATAGTGTTATGAATGTTTTCTTCCATCTTGTTTATCAACAATATACATGTTTCTATTGAAACGTCTAATGACAAGGTATTATGTGTATATCAAAGTAATACAATATAGGCATACATCTGTTACCTTAATTATTGTGTATTATATTGTGTATTATATTAAAATATGTAATTATTTTGACAATATGTATTTAAATTAAAAATTCAAGTCAAGTATAATTATCATACAAATCTACCAGAAATTGTAAGGCTTTGTCAACATAGTATTATGAAATATTATTTTTTTCGCATGTTAAATAAGCATCGACAATCTTTTAAAGTGCCATATAATGCGCTTTTTATTTGATAACTTGACGCACGTCATTTCTTAATACATAGTTTATCATAATTAATAAATATCTTAATATCGCTAGTCGAATAATCAAAGGATTTTTCAATAATCCTTTTATCATAATTGTTATCATAACATTAAAATTGAAAGAAAGAGAAATAAAAAAGAGAGAGAAAGAGATTAAAGTTAATGTAATATAATTAATTCCTTTAAATGTCATCGGAAAGAAGCGTTAAAATAATTTGTATGACATCTTACGACAATCAAAATAAGTGATGATTGATATGAAAAATTATTGAATTGTATTATTAAAAATTTCATAATTATATTGGTTTCAATTTTTTTCTCAACAGACATTAATTTAATCTGACTAATTTAATCGTTACTTACTAATTAATTAATATGTTGCTGCTAGATTTTTTACACAAATAAAGACATCAGTGATTGATAAATCAATGAGGATAGCGCGAATCGTCGAGGAACACTGCACGAGGTCTACTGAATTGCTCTTCTCTCGTGCATTCTCTTTATAACGGACAGAGAGAAATAATCAACCAATAGTCTTACGTTAGACTAGGATTTAATTGTATGCGTGTAAATACGAAAAATTCTATTCACGTATATGTAAGGTATATAAAACTTGCTGGAATATATGTTTGCATGTTAGAGAAATATACATACATACGTATGAATAAATAAATAAATAAATATATATATATATATATATATATATGTGTGTGTGTATGTAATAAATATATATATATATATATATATATATATATATATGTAATATATTTTCTGTATAAATTTATACTTTGTTGTGTATGTTCTTTCTCTTTCTCTTACAATAAAAATAATTTTAAATTATAAATGTTGAAGGTACATAAAAATCTTCCTATGATATATTTTTTATAGTAATTTTCGAATATTATAAATATGTGATAACAAACATTTAAAAAAAAACTCGATTTCCAAAATCAAAAATAAATAAAAACGTTCTATTAATTTCAATTAAACTATACTTAATTTGAAGGAAATATTATGTAACAAAAAATATTTTATTATAAAAATTACAAGTTATATCAACAAATCACGACTTTCCATAAATTTGTTGATGAGAAAAATTCAATTTTTCAAAACTCTCAAAAAACTGTTATTAACAAAAGAATTTAATATCACATTAGTTTTTATTATACATATGTTGCAGTATTTATAAGTATATAAAATTAATTTTTAATTTTTTTAATAAATAAATATATGTATTTTATTGAATATAGCATTAAAAAATTGTAATAAATAATTCTATATTTTATATTGTCAATGTTTTAAAAAAGTATGACATAAAACTATTTAAGTGTAATATTCTCTTTCATATAAACAATTTTTTTATATTTATCTATCTATATGATATACAAATACATATATCGTTATACAAATACAATCAAGAACTTTATTCTCTTTTTAAAAAACTGTATTGTGAAATATTCATGAAAGTCCTATATGTGCTTCAAATTCCCGAGATGAGTCATCAGGAAAAATCGCACTTAAAAAGGCTATCCAACAAGACCTTTTTCAATTATATCTTGCCTTATTACTTTCTCAGTATTACTTTGGACACTCTTTCCCTCTCTCTCTCTCTCTCTCTCTCACTCTCGGATCTGTTTTAAATCTGGAGTTTTACGCTTCGTGAAGAGAGATGACCTTGAGTTATCGTTTGTGTTACGCTTTCATATATGATACATAATGACGTTTTAATAATTTTTCGCATCTTTGATATAATTACAAAGCGTGCGAGTCTACGTAATTCCGCGTATGCGATGATTTACCGATAGTAAAATAGCGGCGACCAACTCTACATCTTTTGCATCCGGTAATGCAAGCGTGAATTATTCACAATTCTGTACATTCTGTGTGTCATAAATGAATCTTTTACATGTTCACAGTCAGTAATATTAGATACATGATGTGTAGCGAATTAAATAATGATATTATATATAATAAATAATGATATGATAAATAATTAAGGGTTTTAATTAAAATATAATATATCTTTTCGAAAGAGGTATGTATTTTGCATAACGTTTATTCTATAGTGTTGCAACAGTAAGTCAATTACATTTTGCATTATTATCCTATTATATACACATTATTATTTTAATTTATTATATACAGTATAAATTCTTTCTTATTATTTATATGAAAGTATATAAAATTATTGTTTTTTTTTCTGATTTACATATTTTGTAATTATAATTAATATAGATGTATATATATCTACTTGTGCTTTTATTTTGTGGAATAAAAGTCGCACGTTAAGAGATGAATTATCTAACTACTTGATTGTATATGGCAAATATTTCTTGTTCATAATCCTTGAAACAGAACACATTATATATATATATATATATATATATATATATATATATATATATAATTTCCAAAATTTTAATTGTGTGTATATGAATAGTTATATAAGTTATAATATAATTAATTAAATTGCTAAAAAATGTTGCATAAAATGCAATGCTATGTAAAGGATTATATTTTACTCTTAATAAATGAATTTTGATAAATAGTTTTGGTACATGGCAGTGTAAAAAGTTTTCATAATGACAATCACTCATCAGTAATGAAACAAATTACATATGTGAGACCTAATATACAATACTAATCAGAAATAATAAAATTTATAATTTAGCATGTACCTGTGTGTAACATGAATGTAGGTCTTTATGAAATTCTTTCAGACCGTTTATAACAATCTTTAATAATATATATGATATTCTTCTCTTCTCTTTCTTTAATTCAATCGCTTTTTTCAACTCATTCTTTGATATCAAACTAGCAACAGAAAATCCTATGACATTATATGCATGTTTCAATGCTATCTATTATACACTACATTTTTTATCGCATTTTATATTGACAAAATAAAATTATTCATGTGCAGTATTAACTTGAATACTGAAGATATTCTAATGTGATAAAATGTGTTGTTTTTACTATAGATTATTATAACTAGAGAATAGTATTTGATTCTATTATGTAACATATGTACAAGAATGACAATATATGTAAGGCCTGACAATACAGTGATTTTTTTTCTGCAATTTTCATACATACAATGGCGATTATCTTTAATTTAAAATTTGCTTAATCATTCTATAGATCAAATTTGTTTATATTTATAACTTAGGCTAAGTCTTTGGCTTAGCATCGGTGATAGTAATCGAAGAAATTTAATACGAATAATTATTGGTTTTTAAATATAAACTTATCACATATATTATTTTCGGCATTATGTCAAACGGCGCGCAGTATTTTCATTTAGTTTGAATAATATTCAATAAGAAAAAATAATATATTACAAATATAATTTAAATAACACAATGATATTCTCACATGATAAAAGTTAATTAATAGTAAACTGCAACAATGGCAAATAACTTTTCAATATATTCAGATTTATGTTATTATTAATACTATATAACATGTAGGATCAAAAATTCAGGGCTTAATATTATAGGTACAAATTAGTATATGAAAAGATAAAACCAAATTATTCTTTGAATTGTTATTAGTAATATGACATGTAATACTAGAATTTTGTCAAGATCACAAATTTAATCCAAGCATTACAAAAATTTACATGATATTAATAAAATATTTACAATAGAAATTTCATTATTCTCATAAATTGAAGTACACTGAATAGATATAATTTATATAATATGTATTGTATATCCCAGAAATATTATGTCGACATAGAATCAAATTGATTTGTCAAACTTATATATCTTTGTGTATATTTTTCTTAACTATATTCTATACTCAAAGATATATAATATTTTTGTGAAGTCATGTAAGTTATTTTAAATTTCTTATAGCATAAATTTTTACGTCGTATACATATATAAACAAAGATAAAAATTAAATATTCATTCATCATTATAATGTATATAAACAAATTTAGAGTCTTCAATATATTTATTATTATTATTATGCATAAAACCAACCGCAGTCAGAGATGTA
Organism: Camponotus floridanus; assembly: GCF_003227725.1. NCBI lineage: Eukaryota > Metazoa > Arthropoda > Insecta > Hymenoptera > Formicidae > Camponotus > Camponotus floridanus. Next base: position 448,036 of record NW_020229314.1, on the reverse strand, counting down.
TTAAAATTGAAGCTGACAACTCTTCTTGTCTTCTTCAGGAACTCAGTTCATGTTTCGTTATTTTGATTATCCATAACATTTTTACATTATTAATCCATAGTAATAGTGGTAACCCAGCACAATTTCTCCTGGATGGACCATCTTGAGAAATATTTGATGTTATGTAAACATAGATAGATAGATACATACATATATAATATATATATATATATATATATATATATATATATGTGTGTGTGTGTGTGTGTGTGTGTGTGTATTTGTATTTATATTTATATTTATGATTATGAATATTTAATTATACCTAATTACATTTTAAAAAGAGGCAGATATGAAAAACCTTAAACTATGTCGCAGTAGTAAATTCCTTATGGAGAAAAGTTTCAATATCTACTCGACATATAGGACAACGTTTATTGGTGCATAACCATCGATCAACGCAATCGATATGAAATAAATGCATACATGGAAGCCTCCTATAAATAAAAAAGAAATATTACAAAATTTACAATTTATAAAATTGTATTAAATCTATAAAAACTTGAAATTAAAATTTACCTGACACTTTCACAATCTTCAAATTCGGATAAACATATTGTACACTTCTCGATAGCATCTTCCCCATTCTCGACTTTTTTTACCTATAAATAAATATGTTTATGTAACATATTGTAACATGAATTGCTCTTATACATATAATAAGTGCAATAATATTAAAAATTTTCGCATTATAAGCATTTATTCTTACCCGTTTGTATTTATGTGGGAATGTGTGGCTTTCAATAGATTCTTGCGTAGCCCCACAATTTATATGACCCATACGTCGCAAATCAACAATGCGCATATAATTGTCTAGTCGAGCAGACATGTGACGTGCTCCTTGCAATACAAAATCTGATAGACCCAACGGTGGAAACGGCATCATATCATGTGTTCCAGATCCTTGCTACATGTGTATATAAAACGAAGTGAATTGAATACAACATCAAAACAATATATACTTGATAATAAAAAGAAAAAACGTACCATATGAGGATGGAAACTAATATGAAGGTGATGCATACGTTGCGACGGCCGTTGATGCGGATCATAGTGATACATATGATGATGTACATGTTGATGTACTGGCATTGAGGGCAACATCACTGGAGGAGTCTGCTCCATTTCTTCCACCTCATTTAATGGATTCACCTGTGAATAATATAAAATGCGAATTAAAATATGATATTGGAAGATGTTATATATTCATACAAAAATCTAATTACAATTATAGGTAGCACAGGGCATGATCCTCTATAGAAATTAGGTGGCCCTCGAGCCTCAGGATGGCTATACACAGTAGGTTGTTGCGGTGGCGGTAAAATAGGTGGAAGATAATTTTCTGTATATGCTGTATTATCTGTTCCATTGTTACAACGAGCATTCGAAGGACTGCTGTTTTCGCCGCTTCTACGAGCGACATACGTCGATGAATGTACATGAGAGTTACATGGTCCTGTATTACTAAAAGTACATATTTATGAATAAATATACTTTACTACATAAGATATAATATAGTAACAATAATACTAACGCGACGTGATGCGACGAAAATCTGTGATAAAGTCTTCGTCTATGTGCTTCTTGCATACGTTGTTGATTTATCCACAATCTCTCTTGAAGTGGATGCATGCGTGATCTCGTTACGTTCGTAGATGCATCTAAATAAAATAACAATAAAATTTTTAAATTTAAAGTTCATATATATATATATATATATATATATATATAAACAAATTTATTTATGATTTTATATATATATATATACATACATATAAAATCATAAATAAATTTGGGGAGGTAAAGAGGGTTTATAGAATTCTCAAAAATGAGAATCTATATCTTGATAAATGCACCAAGTAAAACATATGCATATGCCTCGTGACGTTTAAATTTTCGTAAACAATTAATCTTTAAAAAAAATTTACGCATTACTATCCGCGGTGGCTCTTATTCGCTAGTTTCTTATCGTGTTGTTTAAATACATATAGAGCCTAATTCCTTTCAATTTATAAATAAATTTGTTTTTATATTAAAATAATAAATAATAAATTCTCTTACCTCCTACAGATCCATAACGTGAGTGAGCAAGCATTCTGTGATTATGATACGTGCCTCTATTATGCATGTTAGTATGATGTGTTAAATTCCAATAATCCATGCCTGGGAATCTACGCGCACAGTGTGGATTACTTCTAAAAAAGATTTTATATTACAATAATTATATAAAAAATAATCACAATTTGAGAGAAAAAAATTATTTAAGAATATTTAAGAATACTTTTTAAGAATACATTTATTATTCACCTATTATACTCTGCCAACCATGGATTGTTAGCTACAGGATTTGCCGATGTTGACGGCGTATGTTCTTCATCAGATTCTACAGTTAAATCAACTACAGTAACTGTACGATTATCTTCATTTGTATTTTCTAAGGAATTCTATAACAATGTAAAAAGTGTATTTTTTTTAAATAAAATTTTTATAATATACGTACTAATATTTTTTATATGTACAATCTTATACATATACAAACTGTATATGTATATATATATATATATGATGATATATATATATATATATATATATATATATATATATTGATGAGTTTTATATAATAAAGATTTTTTTATTTATATGCATTACATACCTTGACATTATGATTAACAGTACCAAGTACTTCAACTGAACTATCTTCATCATCACTATCACTACTAGACGACCAATCTAGTTGCAAATCTGGTGCAGATGGTGTGTCATCATTTTCTATTAAAATTTAAAAATTAACTATTTAACAATAACTAATTAAGTATATTTAATATATTATAAATGCTCTAAACATACGAGATGTATGCACCGATTTCACTTCTTGATGAGGTAATACATTTGAATTATATGCTTCACGATGTAAACTAATAGCCAAACTCAAATTATGATCTCCTACATTTTCTAGGATATCTGCTGTTGTTATACTGCAAATAAAATAATATTTATATGTATTAATAATATATCATGAAAATAACTAATATATATGCATACAAATGTAATAAGCTATAAATACTTGTTTGAAATAGGATGATCTGATAATCTAGATGGTCCAGCTATACTCAAATTATCTGGTTGTTGACCACTCAATAACTTTTGCTCTTCACTTCTTTTAGTTTTATGTTTGATTGCCAAATCACGATCATGCAAAATTCTTTTTGTCCTATAATTATCACATAATCTTTCCTCGCACGAATTATTCAACTGTCGAATTGATGGCTCTTTCTTAGAATTTCTTTCTTGCTTATTTTGGCACATATTACAATTTAAAAGATTAGATTGCCAATATTCCTGTGAATCACTAGTTGTATCTGGTGGTGTTAAATAATTCCCATAAACAAAATTATTATCAGAAGTAGTAGGATGAGCTGAATTTGTATAAGGATCTATAGCTGCTACTTCTGATTCCTCAATATCACTGTCTGCAAATAAATGCTCATACTCCATTTCATTACCTACAAATCAGATGCTTGATTTATCTTATATGTATGATTGATGTATTGATTTATTTTATATGTATATATACATTATGCTATTAGAAATTATTAAAATATATTTTATACAGTTACTAATTAAAAAATTATCAGCTTTCTCATATATACCAGTAGGAAACCGAGATTGCGGAGATGGATCAACTGTTGATGTAAATGCCGTATCAAATATATCAGCTAACGATGTAGAATGAGCTTCTACAGACGCAGTTGTAGATTCTGCTTGAAATAGCTCATTTTGTTCTTCAGGCTTACCTTTATGCCAAACATTTTGTGAACTTGTATTTTCCTCCATTCTACCTCTACAATATATTCAAAATTACAATAATGAGAATTCTGTTAATTCTCAAAATAAAATTTGCAAATTTAAGTTTGGAGTAATGAAAAAAAATTTTTTTTTTTGGAATGCAAGCTCAAATGTACAATAGCAAAAATCTGAATAAAAAAAAAGCTCAGCTTCGACGATTAAAAATTTTTCGCTCTTAATGGCAATGTTTGCGCGTTGCACAACTTCGATACTGAAAACGATATCGAGTTACAGGAAGCAAGTTTTGCATGATACTACCAAAGATATAATGAAACTTTAGATATATACCTCCGAGATCTCTTTTACTATATCCTATTACAATCAAATCTTGGATCAATACCACGGTAAAATAATTCGTGTATGCCGAAAATGTACATTACCTTACAATTCCTCCGACACTTTCATCAAACGATAAGCGTATCTTCACCACGTCATTTTTATAAGATTTATTTTCCGTGACTCCGCGCAGTTACTTAAATCATATTTTCACATACCCCGATATTACCTTGGAAGCCGAGACACTAGAAATTTGATTAAATTGCTATCTATCAAAAAAAAATGTGCAAGTATATATAATTCTTTTATGTCAGTATAAAATATATAAATGATGAAATCGAAAAGAATTTATGTAGATTGATGTAGAGAGACGGGTCTCCCTCCCTGTTAGCATAATATGCACATCTGGCAATCGCGATACCATCAATCGTACCTTTCGTCAACTACACGCTGACTATTTAAAAGTTCCGTTGGTCGTACAGTATACTACCTTTTCGCTATCTCCTGCGCCGCAGGTATTCTATGACTGTGTTCGGGTGGCACCCGATTGACCACGTCGCCAATTGGCCAATTCAAAATAGGACTCTCTGATTGGTTAATCGTTGCTGGTTACCCTAGGCACAGGTCGATATAATTGGCTGTGGTCAATCGCAACGTGGTCAAACGGGACGCTTCCGCTGTGTTCATTTGATGCTGAATCGGAACAGTGATTGGTTATTCAAACGTTGGTGCCAAAGGTTTTTCACTAGATGGACCAATAGAAAGACTAGAAATTTGGGTTAAATCAATCGGGGAAAAAGGCGCCTTTTCATGTCGACATTCATTTTCTAAAAATAGTTACTAATTTGTTAATTTTTTCGTCACGTGATGTCTTTTGACGCTGAAAAAAGGCTTGTTCAAGTTTCAAAGTATCAAATTGTAATATGTTTTAAATTAAAAAATAGTACATATATACATAGCGTGTCCAAAAATATAGAACAGAAAAATATTGGAATTAAAATGAAATTAGAAACCGAAATATATATCTCGGTTTTTAAATAATTTATGATATAATAAGTTCTAAATAATTCAATTGATAGAAAGACAAAATGAAAATTCGCCAGTAAAACAGATCCTCTATTCGCAGCCAATCAGCTGAGGCATTTAAAGAGCGATCTTCGATTCTATTTTCTCGCAAGTTCGTGGTTCGATCAAGCCAACTCTGTATGATATCTGCGCTGTCTGTATATGATACTCTCTCCTGGACTTGACCTTTTTGTCAGATCACAGTACCTACAACACTTTTAATGGTGGTCCGGTGTTAATTTAATTTTCAGCATTGCCTCAGCGAAAAGAACAATTTAAAAGATGGCTGTGGCTGCCAGGGCATTTTCAAAATTTTCAGGTGGGCGTATCATTCTTTTTTCGCAGATCCCGCAATATCTCCTTGTCTTTCCAATGTTCGTTTGACTTTTGCACATTTGAACAGCAATATCCTGAGATTTTTTTCTTGTTTTGATTACGCCACGCGCAGCCTATGAACGGACTAAAAATAATGCTGACAGCCTTGTCATAATAATATTTTATTATATAAGAAAGAACATAAAATCGCACCGTATAGAGTCGCATCTTATAACAAAATGCGCGTTTCCCTAATTAAGAACGATATACGAGCTTGTATTATGCGAGAAGCAATTGAATGATTTGTTCCCTCCTGTAATAATCGCGATCCTTTTTACGATGATAACTTTCAATTAATTTCAACGATATCTATCCTTTTATCTTCTATTCTTAGAATAATAAACGTTTTAAATAATATATTTTATATATATGTATATATTTTAATCAATTTTCTTGTTATTTTCTTTCATGATGCTCTTGAAATGTCAGATTACATTCATTACATGTAATTAGGGAGAAGACTGGGCTAGAAATCTTGAAATTTGATATTACTAAGAATAATGAAGGCAATTTAAATCTACTTTTTGTTTGTAATTGTATAATGTTACTAAAATATTTTTGTATACAATATAAAATAGATTTTTTTAGAGAACAATTTATATTTTATTATCAGTTTTTTATATCATTTATGGATATAATATTTTTAAATAATAAATATATTCTATTTATATATTTATATCTCATACATATGATATCTTAATTCTATCATCATCGACTTATTAGCATTTACTATTATTATATAAAATTACAATTATCCTTTGTAATTTTTCAGTCAAGAACTGTGGAAGTTTATTACGCTCTCAAGTGAGATTTAATTATACAGAAACTAGGAAGAATTTAAAGATTGATGCAAATACCAAAGTGATATGTCAAGGTTTTACTGGAAAGCAAGGAACTTTCCATTGTCAACAAGCTATTGATTATGGTACAAAGATAGTAGGTGGTGTTAGTCCCAAAAAAGCAGGTACAGAACATCTTGGAAAACCAGTATTTAAAACAGTTAAGGAGGTGAGTTGAATATTGCTATCGTTTTACAATATTTATTACTATAGTATTTTAGTAAATTAACTAGTATATTTTATAGGCGAAGGAAGCAACTGGAGCTTCTGCATCAGTCATTTATGTTCCTCCTCCAGCTGCAGCATCAGCCATTATGGAGTCGATTGATGCTGAGATGCCTTTAATTGTTTGCATTACAGAGGGTATTCCTCAGCATGATATGGTTAAAGTAAAGAGGCGATTGCTTGAACAAAATAAATCACGTTTAATTGGTCCAAATTGTCCTGGAATAATAGCACCTGAACAGGTATGTAGAAATAAGACAACTTGAAATCTTTTTAGAACAAAAAATATATATATGTATTCTTTTTTATATATCTAATATCCTAGTGTAAAATTGGTATTATGCCTGGTCATATACATCAAAAAGGAAAGATTGGTATTGTATCAAGATCAGGAACTCTAACTTACGAGGCTGTGAATCAAACGACCCTTGTAAGCATATTTTAATAATTATATATATATATATATATATATATATATATATATATTTTAATAAGATATTAAATATATTAAAGTAATGCTTTGTTTCAAGACTGGACTTGGACAAACATTATGTGTTGGTATTGGTGGTGATCCATTCAATGGCACTGATTTCATCGATTGTTTAGATGTATTTCTTACGGATCCAGAATGCGATGGCATCATAATGATAGGAGAGATTGGTGGCAGTGCAGAAGAATTAGCAGCAGAATATCTCATCGAGAAGAATACTGTTGGTTGCTGTTCAGAGTTATTGGTACCCAAATCCCTGACCAAATCCTAACCAAATCCTATTTTATTTCATCCTCAAGATAGAATCCTAATCATAGAATTTAATGCCATATTTTGTTTATATTTTTACAATGTATGTATATTATATTGTAGGGTGGAAAAGCTAAACCAGTAGTATCGTTTATTGCTGGTATTACTGCACCACCTGGACGAAGAATGGGACATGCTGGTGCTATAATCTCAGGAGGAAGAGGTGGTGCGCAAGATAAAATTAATGCACTTGAAAAAGTGAGTAGCAATTTTATATATTTTATTATATATAAAAAAAGATATCAAATGAAATATATATGAATATGAATATGAAATATATATGAATTTTATTATTAGGCTGGTGTAATAGTAACAAGGAGTCCTGCACAAATGGGTAATGAACTTCTAAAGGAAATGACACGACTTGGTTTGGTTTGTAATTAAAAGACGTGCACTACTATAATTCTGTGTAGTTTTCTTCATGTTCATGTATCTTCATGAAAAATAAATTGAAAGTACACCATACAGCAATAACTCACACAGAACATAGTAGTGTAATATATTAAAATATGAAAAAGAATAATTTCACTTAATAATATATCAACTGTTCTCATTGCCATATATATATATATATATAGATCAAAGTGAAATATAAAAGATACTGATATTTTTTAAAGAATGAATTTATTTCAACTGCAAGCATATATAATTGTTTATAATACATTTACATTAGCCATTGCTTCAGTAGTGGCAGATATTTATCGAGAATAATTTACAAATTATCCAAGGGAACGTTGAACTGCCATTGACTTATCACAATTTCAACTAACGCAAAGTTATAAATTTTTCTATGCTATTTAAACATAGTTTTTTTGAAGAATGGTTGTTTAAGTACACAATGTATTATTATTGTAAATTATATTAAGCGTAATATATTACACTTATGATAGTAATAAATCTGAACTCTATGGATCATGTATCCTTACTGTAAAACATGTTAAAGATTGAAATATATATATAAATATTGCTGTTTGTTCCCACAGCTACTTGACTTTTATGAAATTAAAAAACAGTCAATCTTCCACCATATGTTCTATGGAAGATGAAACTATTTCATCATCTAAATCCCATTATTTTATCAATAAAATTAGCAATATCTGCACTTTTGTCATTAATAAATGGTTTCAATTTTGTGAAGTCCATTGTTTGTACAATATACAATAAGTTTTGACAAGTACAGTAATATAAATACTCGTCCTTGTATAACTGCTCAGCTAACTCTATTTGATGATTATCCATGAGAAGATCATTGATCACTACAATTAAATGTTTACGTTTTTCCAAAGCTTCCAATACGCTTCCTGCACCTGCGTGGCTTATCACAAGATCTGCTGATTGCATGTACTTTCCAATGGACGGACTTAATTTAAAAGTTTCTATTTTATCGAAACCATAACGTGCGGTGCAATCCGGTTCTAAGTTACTATTGCCAATTTGCAAAATTAGATGTCTGTAATTACGCGCCGACAGGGCCTAAAATCGCCACAGTAATTATAAACATGGAAATGCTCTAATAAATTAGATTTTATATAATGTAAAATAAATAACATTGTTATAACTACCTCCAAAACTTCGCGACTTAGTACGGTAGTTATCAGATTATCGAATTTTGTTGTACCAACCGTAACAAATACCGTTTTATCTGACATTGCGTTGTATTTACACTGTCACACACACATTAAAAATCAAAACATTGATTTATTATTCTTTCTTTATTCATTTTTTAAATGTAAATATTCGATTTTAATTAAAGCACTATACACACAGATGATCTATTCTGTTCATTTCTCTCCTACGTGGCTAGGTTAATTTTTTTTCTTTTTTTTTTAGTCAATGATTGATTTAGAGACAGAAAATCGCTAATTTAGGTTTAAATAATTTTCATATGGGTTTTTCATATGCATGTCACATGAAAAGTTTGAATTAAGTAGATTGAGCTCGTTTACACAAAATTAAGCTTTTCTCAAAAGTGGACAAAAAATTCTCTTCTCGTGATTGACCAATCATAATGGGACAAAAATTTCTTTACTCCAATTGGTCTATTAAACGCTTCGAATAAATCCCTCGTAACTCAAGTGGAATGCATCCTTTGTTTATGTTACGGTAAATGCAATCATTTTATATTCTTGTAATCCAAAACATTGGAGTGCTATCATGCAAGTTGTATTTTAGTGTTTGTTGAAGTCTGTTGAAGTTTGGTTAAAACGTGTGCATGCTCCGTGTTGGATATACGTTAATCTCTCATTTATTGCTATTTATTATTTATGAGAAGATATTGTAAAACATCTAGAGATGAAGACGGCGCCGGATCCAATATATGTGCAGGTATCGGATGTCATTTTATTATAACGGAAATTGTACGTCTAGTAGATCGTAGCACAACCGGCGAGAATGTTTATATTAAACGTCATATTTAATGAAAATCACGCATCTATTCACAATCATTTATTACATATTCTTTTTACTTATTTTTTCTTACGAAATAAATTACTTTTTCACCGAATTATTGTATAAAAGTTCAATAGACATTATTTAGTATAAACAACATAGGGATGTTTAAATGTCTAGATTTTGGAGCAATTAGATTATATAAGTAGATTATATATATTAATTTGTTGCTTAACAAAATTCTCAAACGCAATAAGATATTTTTAAACAATCGACATAAATAATATTTGTTTTCGATACATTAAAATTAAATATTACATGAATTTAAATGTTATAAGAAAAGTATAGATATATAATATCTTGATATTCAACTTTTATAAATTATTGTTTTTATATTTTCAGGAATTTCTATTTAAACAATCAAATACATCTCAAGTGTTTGATTTGAAAACTCCGACATATATTCCTGCCGCTTGTAATCTTCTTGTAGCTGACAAAAAGCGAGGATTGCTTTATATAGGACATGATGATAAAATTACTGTCTTAAAACCAGCAGAGGAAAATAATGCAGAATGGAAGATAGAACTCCAATTACCAAGCGTTGTATCAAAAATTGCAATTAATTGTGATTATAATTATATTGCTGTAGCAGTAGCACTGAAGTCTACAATATTGATATATGATGCCCATTCTTTAACTAGAAATGTATGCACATAGCATATTTTTTCAAAAATCTCGAAACTTTTGAATTTATTACAATATTGTAGAAGCACTTATAGAAATTGAATATTTTTTGTTATTAATGAATATATTAATTTTCAGAGTCTTAACTTATTAATTGAAACAACATCATCATACAAGCTAGATAGTTATGTGACAGATATACGATGGAATCCTACTGTACCTACAATGTTTTGCACTATTACTAGTGATTGCACTATCGGCAGTTTCCAATTAAGAATAGACGAAAATTCTGTACCAAAAATATCTATACTCTCCAACATATCGAACGAACCGCAAGCTCTATGCGCAGCCTGGAGTCCCAAAGGCAAACAAGTAGCGGTTGGTTGTAAAAATGGAGATATTGTACAACTGAAACCAGATACATTGAAGATTGCCAGAACTATCGCAGGTCCTTCTCCATCTATTGGAGAAGTGATTAGTATCCTGTGGATCAGTAATTATCAATTTTGTGCCGCGTATTTGAACAGCGAGCGGCATACAAATGTTCTCATCATCGATGCGCCAAAGGGAGAGATAAACGCTACATTTACATGTTTTGAAGATATTACCTACGGTTTTCCTGATGCCGAGGGAGAGGGAAGTATTCTTCGTTATTATTTCGAACATGTGCCGGAATGGGGACTTATCATAGCAGGTAGTAGTACCAGTAGTGAGATAGCTGTATTAGGTACTACAGACGGGGGTGCAAATTGGAATCAATGGCAATTGGTTGACAGTGGTAGAGCTCAATTGCCTCTGATGAGAACCACGGAAATTTATCCTTTGGGATTAGCTGTGGACAAATCTCCAATTAACAAATTACCCTGGGGTACAGATACCACATTGCCACATCCGGTTCCCATTTTACATATTCTTGGAACATCTGGACAATTGTGTAGCTTTCACATGGTCAATTTGACACCCAATTGTCCTGCCATCAATATACATCCTACAGAGATTATCACAGCACCAATTCTGTCGCAGCCTACTTCATCCACGGAAATATCATTTACTATTAACGCCGCGGTGACCAGCACACCACGTCCGAAACAACCAGAGATTGCATCTGAACGATTAAAATCCGCTCCGATGACGAATATATTTGGGGATTCTCTGAAAGCAGCGGGATTCTTTCAACAACCTGTAGAACAGTCAATAATACAACCGAAGTCGCAAGAAGAAAAAGTTGCATCACTTGCACCTACAAAGCCCATTGTGCCCAAAGAAATACCAGCGCTGGAGCCTACAAAGACAGAAACCAAATTAGTGGCAGCAGATAAAGAAGCAAGTTCGCCGCAAGTGATGGAACAAAAAGCTTCCATAGATGACAGCATACGGATGCGTGCTTATTTGCAGGAGCAAGCATTGTTCGAGAAAGAATTACGAAATAGATTGGAACCACAAGTATGGGAATGCGGTACGGATGAAGAAAGAAAACGACTTGGAGAGATATCCGCCGTCATAGAACAATTCTTGAGAGATTTAAGAGACACTACTAATAGTTTGTCCAGTGATATTGCATACTCGAAAGCTTTGTTACTTCAATCATTCGCATGGGTTGAAGAAACTAAATCCAAGAATGCAGCTGCTGCTGACATCACTGGCAGAAATTGCAGCGATAACAGTAAAATAGCAGATTTGCAACGATGTTATTACTACACACAGACACAGCTCAATCAAGTTAGTAAAATTTTGGATCTGGAATGGTCGGAGCATAAAGCACAAGAGAGGTCGAAGATGAAAATTCCCAGCTCAGAGTACATATATCAGAATCTCCTGGTACATAACAAAATTATTGCGAAAGAAAAAGAGAAGCTTGAACAAATTTTACGACAATGGAAGTCTCTTAATCGCTCATTGTTATACACAACCGGTAATATACCCGGTAATCTTAACCGTTCGATGGCGAATTTGCATTTGAATTCGCATGAAAAATCGTCGACTATTCGAAAAACCGACGTTATTGACGCTCGTTGTAAAACTATTGCTTCGAGGACTTTAAGTTTTACACCTGAAAAACAAATTAAACTAAAGGCATTACTTACCGAATCATCCCCGAGAATTATTAAGCCAGTGAATCCGTCACCAATTCAAGATCGCTTAAAAGCCACATTGTCTTCCCTAGCATCTCTCAGTCCTGCGGTCACTGAAACTAAGACCAAGATTGAATCATCAATTATTAAACAAAACACCGTTGTCAAACAGCAGACAGCAATTGATCAGAAGCAGATGAAGGCACAAAGTCCCCTCGCTTCGTTGAACAGCATTGTTGCGAGAATCGGTTCGTCCGATATGAACAACAGTATCGTTGCTCAGAAAATTCAGCAAAAACCGCTTCCTACAACCGTCTCTTTTTCTCCAGCGATGTCTGTCAAACAAATAGACAAGAAGATTATTCCACCAGCAGTTTCCATAGTGTCTCAGTCCAAAGCGAAACAGGACCTTAATGTTAACTTCCCATCGTCTATTAATCTCACATTCGGAACATCAACGCTAAAATCTCAAGATATCATTTTTCCAAAATCTTCTCTTACAGATACAACTGCCAAAAACAATAAGGAATCTACGCTCAATGATAGCATCCCTAAAGGCCCGGATTCTGCTTTATCCTCGACCGGACCGTTAAAGGATGTATTATCAACGGAATATCCGTTAACAGAAACTGCTCGTACAGGAATTGCTCGTAATCTTCCATCGCTTTCCGTAGCACCAGCCGTGAAAACAGATGCTGCTTCTACATTCAGTTTTGCTACACCTAGTAACGCAGTTTATTCGAAATCCACATCAAATACCACCGTGGAACCATCCATAACGGCAGTTCAAGCACCGATGCAAACGTCGATAGACCTATCGGCTTTGTCGTTGACTCTTCAGCCGACGAATCATTCAAACAACAATGTCAATGGAAAGATAAATACAAATGCGCCTCCTATGAGTTTTGCTGCACTTGCTCCTGCTCTAACACAGGTTCCCACGATGACTGCCGCTATTTCTCCCGTTACAACTATCGGAGGACTTACTATCAGCCTTGTAGATCCGAACATCACTCAACGTAAATCGATGGAAATGCCACCCATTAATCCGGCCACCATTGAAAAGATTACTACGTCTGAAGCAACATTTAATTTTGGATCCATAGCTACCCAAGTTCCTCCAATTTCATTATCCGCAACACCGATATTTGGCGGCCAAGTTATAAAGAACACGCTTCCAGAAGTGACAACTACAACACTGCCTGCTACAACTACTTTTGGTGTAGTCGCTTTTCCGTCGATTACATCTACATTTGGAACATCAACTCCAGCATCGACCACATCAGTATTCAGTGGATTGACGTCAAACACATCTGCCGGCACTACTGTCACTTCTTCATCGGTAACATCTGTAAGCAGCAGCACCCCGTCTCCTTTCCAGAGTTCTCTGAGTAAGCCAATGTTTGGCGAAATTACCACCACTAGTATACCAGCTGCAAATTATGGAATTAGCTCTAGTAATGTTTCTGCGAGCACAATCCCATTCGGTATTTCTACGATAATGACGACAACGACAACAACAACGGCGGGGATAGCGGCATCAGCAGCTTCGATTACGCCGGCATTCAGTAAAAGCGGCCCGATAGCATCTCCGGTATCGAACGCACAATTCCCGAGCGTTCAGATATCCGCATCATCTGCAGTGAATGTCTTCACAAAGCCACTAATCAATCCTGCTTCACCATTTGGTAATACCGGAAACTCCGTATTCTCCAATGTGCCCACTCCATCATCATCGAATACTTCTATATTTGGAGGTAACAGCATGAATTCCATCTTCGGATCAGCTCCGTTATCTTCCCCGAGCGAAAATATCTTTGGTGGTAACGCGACAGGATTCGGTACATCAGCTCCATCGGAATCTATATTCAATACCACTCCGAAATCCGATATAATGTTCGGCGGAACAGCGAATACATCTTCAGCTACTTCTCCATTTGGTAGCGCGATGAGTAATGCATCTCCGATGATCGGTTCTTCCGCGGGAACAAATGTCTTTAGCTCTACTATGTCTAACGCATCTCCGATACAGCAACCTATGCTTGGTGGTAATCAACCTGCTTTTGGACAGGCTTCTACTTTCGGCACCAAACCGGTCTTTGGATCGTCACCTATCTTCGGATCCTCAAAACCCGCAAGTGGTTTCGGCACAGCCCCTGTGTTTGAATCTTCTGGCATGGGTAAATATCTGTTGCTCATTAATATATATAATATTCTTAAAATTATTTATATAAACAAAAGAATGTATAACACAGTTTACATTTCTATCTTGAAAAATCTTTATATGAATAAAAGAAAAAGATAGAGAGAGGGAGAGGGAGAAGTCTCCTTCTCTTATCTTATTATTAGTTTCTTTGAAATCAACTAAAATGTATACACAATGTTCTTATTAATCTTATGGAAATATTGCACAAAAATTAATTCCAAATATCAGATATAGTTAATTATATCATTTTGTATATCTGTCATAATAAAAAAAAATATTATAAATAGGATTTGGAAGTCCATCCATTATGCAAGGCAGTTCTACAATGGAAAACATGCCAAAACTATTTGGAGAAGTAGCAGGTAGCAGTACATTTGAATCTTTAGCCAATCAATCAGGTGGTCTCAGTTTTGATAGTTTAGCACAAAAGAATCCAGAACCAGAGAAACCTACATTCACTGCGTATGTAACATTTATATCAATAAATTTTGAATTGATAACACTTAACTTGATACGATATTACTAATTGAAAAAGAAGATATATATATATATATATATATATATATATATATATATATATATATATATGAAAATGCAGATAGCAAATTATAAATAACGATTATTTTATTACAGCGGCAGCTCGTTCTCTAGTTGGAGGTGAATAAAGTACGGTTGCACGGCTTATTTTTAAAATTGTTATATATCATTCACACTGAATAGAAGCCAAGAATAATTATAAATTGTGTGGATATTGTTTTATATTCAGAAAAATGTACTTTTTATGAAAAGAAAAATGTGCTCTTCTACTGTTGTAATAAATGAAAACAAAATTAGGTTTTATAATAAAATGTCATCATTCACATCAAAACAATAATCGATTAATATTACACTTCCGAATCTAAACGAGCAAGATTTACTCGATTATTTATAATAAGCAAGAGGGAATGATCAAAAACAACTATAATTTTATATTTTTTATTGCTATTTCTCACTCAAGTGAAAAATAATAAAATATTAAATTTTAATCTATAAAGAGACATGTACAAAATATAAATCTTCGAAAAGGGAAATATACAAATGATTATTGTAATAATAATGTATTCATATGCCTCTTTTGATAGCTTTCGGTGCAATTGATACCTTAGTAGGTTTACATAAATCAATCACGCATGGATCATCTAAAGGTGAGTGT
This sequence comes from Camponotus floridanus, assembly GCF_003227725.1. Classification (NCBI taxonomy): domain Eukaryota; kingdom Metazoa; phylum Arthropoda; class Insecta; order Hymenoptera; family Formicidae; genus Camponotus; species Camponotus floridanus. The sequence goes on along the minus strand of NW_020229314.1, from coordinate 432,030 downwards.
GTACAAATTGATGAAGATGGTACCAATAGTGCCAAGGAGATTTCTACATTACAAGGCTCCATCCATACTTGATGCGATAAAAGAACTGTCGTCCTCAATCTGTAATCTTTCTGATCGGAATGCTGCACACGCAAATCCGACTGTCGTGGTAACAGTAATTGCACTTGTTGATCCGGATGTCTCAGTTTTATTCGCAGTGTAGCCGGATCGCGTAGATTCAATATCTTTGCATTCAGAGGGATTCCCAATAAGAGGCCACCTGTGAATTTAAGCGCAGCATCGGCATCACCCCGTGGTTCGTCGATATGCGCTCGACAAAAGCGTGTCGTCGCCGATGGTCTTGGTAATCGTTCATCTCCTTGCGCCATCGGCGTCAAGAGCAATGGTAATAACAGGCGCGTCAAGGAACCTGGCTTTACGTCCGCTAGACTAGGTATCTGTAAAACTAAAGCTTTAGAAAACGGTGGTAATTTTGACGTATCTTGAGGTAAAGCGTCAGCTTCTGATAAAAAATGACGAGCCAATGGTAATGCGCTACCGGTAGCGCTTTTGGTCACCCTAACTAATTCTATAGAGAGTGCTTTCAACCACATATCATTAGCCAATATAATTTCAGTTTCGCCTAATCCAGTAAATAAGCGTTGTAATCTAGAAAAAAATGCGAAAATAATGTAAACATAACTGAATAAATTTCCTTATTATATTAAATTCTTTATAAAGCATAGCAAGATGACTTTCTAAATGTGTATTGAGAGTATGTACTTTTGGGCGTGTTGAAGAAGAACAGAAATGTTGTTGCTAGTATTCGGTATTGGATTAGCCGAAATAGATGTCCCCGATGAGACGGAAAACTCTTTGAGAATGGACTTCAATAATAGCAGACATCGAATATACAGGGCAGTGAAACGTGCTGCACCTTCCATATGATGATCCATCTCTGCTAAACGATCAAGGTCAATTGCCGCGGCTTCTAATAGTTGTGTATGAACTTTGCCTCCTGGTCTGGCATTTTCAATTCCAGCTACCATTTTCTCTAAAAACTCTCGACCACGTTGATCTCTATTCTCCTCGTTATCTATATTTTCCATTTTGATCCCCGATCCGCTCGTAAGCGCTGGTCGTAATCGTGGAACTAGATGCGGCATAGTATCGCGCAAATAGTGATAATGCTTGGAAGCATGTTCCGTAAATAGAGCGTGCATACTTGGACAATGTAATGCGGCGTTAAATATTAAAACGAGCACACTTGCATCTGTTATCAAGAAGTTAAGGATATCAAATGAAATTTTTAAATATAAAATAATATTTAGCATATAAAAATAAAAAAAGGATACAAGACGGTTCATCTACATCTGGTTCGGGTGTGTCGAAAAAAGGATGTCGTCCGAGAAGTTGTGGTACTAGAGGTAACGTCAAGTATGGATGTGATGCACCTAATGCTGCCAAACAACTTCTAATACTTTCTCTATCTTGAGGATAACGAGTTAGATTATCCAGCAAGCGATTAACGCACATGTAAAGACAATTTGTGGTGGCAAGATGACTAGCGGCTAGCATAGCATGTAGACCTTCTCTTACTTCTCCTGAGAAATCTTCTAACGCACCTAAAATTGTTTCCAATTGATCTTCTCGTAGAGTCACGCTTGTTGACATTTTCCTTAAAGATTCGATAGCTCTTAATCTAACGTCCTGAATTTCATCGTTGAACATATCCACCATAAAGTCCAATGAAATTCTAGCTATACTCGGTTGTTCTAGTGAAAGCGTGCAAAGTGCTTCAACTGCTGCAGTTCTTACCTAAAATAAAGTTTATTTACAAAAAATAATCAATATAGAAAGCAATCATAGAAAAAATAGATGGAATAAATTTAACTGAAACAAATTCTTAGTTATACAATTATTTAAAATATATCAATAAAAAGCTTTTGATTGGATTAAACAAAATGAAACTGTATATGCATATCGCATATTGCATAAATTTATACCTCTAAAAATTCATCTTCTAAACCATGAATAAATGCCCCACAGGATCCACTTTTCTCTTCAACTTCAGATCTGTCTGTTTCTACTACTTTTTGTTTTTTATCCAATGCTTGCTCTATATAACGACGCGATACACTTTTCATTGTTCCTAAAAGGGACATTGCTGAAGCTCTCACACGAGGTGATAAATCACCCATGAGGCTGCAAATTTGTGAAAAAGCGCAATCCACCATACGTATATCTTCTCCATCAGATCCAACAACAATACTGTAAAAGTATGTAAAAGAAGTTTAAGAAAAATTTATTTTTTAAATATATTTATATTCCTATATTACTAACTTTTCTGGATATTCCTTGCCCAAAAGCCAGATAAGTTTCAAAACAACTCGGCGTACAATTTCATAATCATCCCGAAGAGCTGCACATGCTTCCTTAAAGAAACTTGCCAAAAGTCTACAACCTCTATGAGAATGCAGTTCTGCCATAGTTTCAAAAGCTTGAGCACGTACTCTTGGATCTTGAGAATGAGCATAATTGCCAATTAATGTTAAAGTATCATCTGCAGCATTTGCTGTTAGGTAACGTCCAATAATAGAAAGACACCGTGTTTGAACGCCATGCCATGTATCAGGTAGATGATCCTGTGCAATTTTCAATACAAGTGTTCTGGAAAAAAAAAATTAAAATACTTACTCTTATTAACTTTTTTTTAAATTAAGATAAATTTTAATTGCACATATAGAGAAAAGATAAGATAAGATAAGATAACAGACAAAATAAGATAGGAAATTATATACCTTTGGTAATCTCCCAATTTTAATAGCGTTGCTAATCCCTGACTTTTTACTCTATGTGATTCTTCATTTTTTAAAAGTTCAGCTGTTTCATTTACAATTTTTGCTTTTTCCACTGTATCTGGTGTCACTTCTCCCAATTCAGCAAACACCCAAAAAATCTTAGCTCGAACTGCAGCTTCATTCTCAACAACAAATCTTTCCGTTAGCTTTTTTACAGCTATAGGAACATCCTCTGGTGCTATATATGCTATGGAATCCGAGATACGAACAAGCAATTGTAATGCATCATTTCCACTCTTGCATTTCTCAAGACATTCTATATAAGCTAATGCTGAACTGCCTTCGGTACTGGTCTTTGCACCACTCGTTGACAATAGCCTTAGAGTTTTTAACCGTTTAGTTGGCGGTTCATTTATAACCTAGATGAATAATTTTGTAATTCATAAAAAAATAGTAATTCTCTTATATTTTGTGAAGAGAAAGAAATATCATACACTATCTTATTACCTGGCTCTGAGTGAATTCAGCTAGGACTCGTTTCTTCATTAGAGCTGCCATTCTTAATAAACACTTTATTCCATAATAAATTATTTACTTTCTTTTTTTCGGGGAATCGATTTAATTCAAAAATAATATTTTAACATTTTTCATACAGTAATATTACATATTATAAATTGGTGATTACAGGCACACTGTCATGTACTGTCGTGTTTACTGATAATAGAGTGAGGCCCAGTTGTGTATAGAATAAATCGGATATAGGACTCTCTATTGGTTAACCGTACTAAGCCTCTAAGCATCGGTCGATATGATTGGTTGTGTCCGTTTCATTCTGTGTGCAACTGGGATCCTCCCCTGATAATATACCTTCTTTCTACCTCAAGAAGGAAGACTGTAATACCGGCTTGAATTCGATTGGTCGCATTCAGCGGACTTAACAGCTAAGTAACAATCGAACATGATTGGTTTCTACTTTCAGATCCGACCAATCAGCATCAAATTACATCGGAAAATCTAGTAATGTTGCCCATCTAGTAATGTTGTCCGATGAATGCGGTCATTTAATTTTTAATTATAACTGAAAATATATGAAACATAGACTGAAAACTTTCATAATTTTTCTCGATCGACCAATCAGAATGAAGGTGATAAGGATCTCTTTCCTTCGATTGATCAATTGAACGATTCAAAACTTTAGTGTCAAATGAAGTGAATTATCAATCATGTTTCAAATATAAATTATGTTGGCAATAGATTCAAAGTTCAGTTGCGTACATGTCGATGCGAGTTTATACAAGTTATCAGCGAAACAAGAAGCGAGCAGGATTAAATGCGTTAGAAGTTTACGAGATCACGAGACAGTTATATGCCAAGGAATCGGAATCGTGAATAATACAATCTTAATCGTGAACAATGGAGGAGAGCATTACACAGTCGTACGATTCGAGGCACTTGTTAGACGGTGAATCCATCGTCATTTCTGATAGCGATGAGGAGGACATCGTCAAAAGTTCTGCTACTGGGACACATGACAAACGCGCGTTTGTCATCGATGAGAGCTGCAACGAGGATGCCGATGTTTCAACAAACTCGACTTTCGAAAAGTGAGTATCAAAAAAAGTGTATTATCGCTAATCGTTATTGTTTCGTCGAGATCAAATTCCGATGACACTTCTTCACTACGCGAGAATCAACATTGTTCGCATTTGGGACAAAGGAACCGCGACAATATATTTATCGATGTAAGAATATATCTAATTTTTTTATATATAGAAACTACTTTTATGTTTATAATTTATTTGATTTGAAATTATTTATTGATTATTGGAAATCAAATCTTGTTGAAATCTTGTTGAAATACATTGAACATGCAGTGTGTATTTTAAGAAAATTTCATATATACGTATATAATATATATTTTTTTTAAATATATATTATGTTATTTTTTTATTATTTTTTATATATTATTTTTTTAATAATATTTCTATAAATATATTTTCTTGTGTCAAAACTATGTTTCAATCTCTCAGTAAATCTTTTCTGTTAAATATCTTAAAAATTATATCAAACCGCTGAATGAAACAAACTGAAAATTAAATCAGCAACCTCATCTTTAATAATATATGTGAAGGTTAAGGTCATCGATAAAGTATGCGTAAATAATTACCGAATTATATATCGAATTTATTATATAATTTTAGCGAAATTGTGTATGTGTAATAACGAAATATTATTCTATGTTTCATTAAGCAATCAATAAATGCAGTCGATATATATAAAATTATAGAATAATTTTTCTTATTATAAAGATTTCGTCTTTTTAAACGAAAAATTTGTTAATTGTTTTAAAAATTCGTTAATAAGAGCGCTTGGTATGCTGTTATATTTATTGTGATTATAGAGATGTTTTCATAGACTGATAAATAAGAATAAAGATAAATGATAAAAATCGATATTTAGAAATCCGAGGTCGCGCGTAAGATGCTACTGTAAAGAAGCAACTAGGAATACTATTTTAAAGAAATATACATATATTAAATTTATATGCAAAAGTGCACGCATATATCTGGCGACTCAAGATTGATTTGCTCGAAAATAAATATATAAATATAAACAAAGATTTCTATATATAAAAAAATCTTTCCTAGTTGCTTCTTTACAATAGTATCTTGCGCGCGACCTCGGAATTCTAAATATTGATTTTTATCATTTATCTTTATTTTTATTTATCAGTCTATGAAAACATCTCTATAATCAATAAATATAATAGCATACCATACACACACACACACATAATATATATTATTATTAATATATAATTATATATTATATCTTATTCGATTTATTAAGCACAAGGAATTACTAAAAAAAATTATAACATTCTATTTATTTTTAGAATTATTATTTTTAGAATTATTTTTGTTAAAGATTTTATCAAACCTTTATATTTATATCTTGTTATAATTTATTATGATATTCTCTGCAATATATTCATAATCTTCCTAATCTTTTAATTTTCAAATAATGTAGACATATTCCCTACTTTTTTCATTTTTTCGCTCTCTTTCATTATATAATATTTTCTTTTATTTCTTTATATAATATTATTTATATTTTTATATCATTTATATTTTAATACTATTTTTTATTTTATTAAAAAATTTTTGTTTTTTTATTCTTTTTATGCATAATTTTATTATATTACATTATTTATATTACATGTTAAATTATATATAATTTATTATATATAATTTAACATGTAATATAAATAATTATATTTATAATTACGTGTTAAATTAAACATAATTCTGTGTTAAAACATGTAGATGAATGTATTATTAAATTATGAAGATGAATGTTTTCTGTAAATGTTTGTTTGCAGAAATAAATGTATTGATAGTGATGATTATAATACACCAGTTGCTTTCTTAACTAAACGCACAGCTCAGAGAAAATTGAAAATAACAGATTCTGATGGTAATATAAATAATGAGAATGAAGAATATCATATAAGTAACAATTTGTGTAATTTTGATTCAGATGAAGAAAATCTTGCAGGTAAAGATTATTTTATCCAATATTAAACAAAACTTTGTATATTTTAAAATTATATTTGTTAGGAAAATAGAATTACTAAAATAGAAAATAGAATTATATATTTTTATTCAATTATGTGCTGTTTTATAGACTCTCTTGTTTCATATTCACCAATTGAAAACAATAGTAGGAAAAGGAAGGATGTTAGTCATAATAATTCTAGGGAAAACATAAAAGAATTAAAACTTAATTCTTCTAATGAATCTCTTAACTATATTTCACATCAACAAGATGACAATAGAACAGAAAGTAGAAATAGAAAAAGTAAGAGCATTAGTCATGATAACAACTCACAAATTGCCCATGAAATATCAGATCATAAAATTCAGGAAATTGAATCCTCTCATGATGCAGCTGTGACTATTGTACTTGATTCAGGTATTCTTATTGATATAACATCAAACATATTTGCAGATAATGTATGGATGGATTAATTTTTTCATATAATATAATTATCTATAATTTGTAGATTCCAGTTCCGAAAGAAACAGTGAATCTGAAGCAGCATTATCTTTTGCAAAACAAGAAATTGGTGTTAGGAATATAGATTCATTAGTACAAAAAAGGACAAGTATGGTTTGCAAATTGGAACAACTTAAAGATCAATTAACTAAAACAAAAGTAAATATAAGATGTGCCTAATTCCATTTATAGCTAATATAATATTGTAGAAATAAGAGAAATAATTACACTTTTAGATGTAATAATTATATTTAATAAAGTAAATAATCTAAATAATTTCTGCATATAAAAAAATATTTTTCTTAAATACAAAAAACTTTTTTTAGTTATTGCTCACTGAAGAAAATATTGAATTATTACCTGATAAAGGAGAGAGATTGCGTGAAAGTATACGTGAACAAGAAACAGAAATTCAGGAGTTGATGCTTGAATTGGAAAAAACATCTATAGTACAAAATTTAAATAGCCAAGAAAATAAAGTATCAAAACAATCGCATTCAATAAAAGGAAAACCATTATCCATCAAAGATGAATCAGATTCATATTCGGATGAATCAGATTATTCATGTTCAGATGACGACTCGGATTCATATTGGGATATTAATAACATACCATTCAATCCAACTACATTTCCTGAATTAAAACGATTGGGCGAAAGGGCACAAGCGACAAGAAATAGAGAGCTCGCTTTAACAGTCGAACGATTGCAAGATTTGCATGGATCACTTGTCGCTCGTCCATCAGAGAAGGAAAAGGCGGAGGATCCAAGGGGATTAAGAATACCATTAATGCCACACCAAAAACATGCTCTTGCATGGCTTCTGTGGAGAGAACAACAAAGACCGCCTGGTGGTGTTTTAGGTGAATATTTAAAAAAGATTTTATATTATATTGTCAGATATGATATAAATTTTCCTTAAATTTTTTTTATTACAGCTGACGATATGGGCTTAGGTAAAACACTGACTATGATATCTTTAATTATGACCACTCTTGCTCAAAAAGATTCTATAGATGAAAGCGATGATGATGATAGCAAATGGATCAACGATCGTAAATCTTTATGTATGTAAAAATTTATTTTAAATTTAGCAGGAAAAAATTTATATATTAGATTTTTATCTTTTTAAATATATCTGTTTTCTTCGCGAAATATTAACTTATTTAAATTATTGTTATCATAAAAGTATAAAATAATTAGTCTATTAAGATAACTGTGTCTGATTATTATCTGCAGATCATAAAGGTGGTACTCTAGTAGTATGTCCTGCATCTTTATTACATCAATGGGATAATGAAGTGCGAAATAGATGCAAACATGGTTTGTTGTCTGTTGAGATATATCATGGCAGCAAACGAGAGAGTATTCCTAAACGTTTATCAAAAAATGATATTGTTATAACAACATACAATATATTAAGTCGAGAACGTAAAACCCAATCTACATTATATAAGGTATATTAAAACTTAAAAATATCAATTAATTGATAAATAGGCAAAAATAAAAACTTTAAATTTTATTAATATGAACAATAGAGATCTATTTTGAATTTTAATCGCAATTTAAAATTTTTTGGCAGATTCATTGGGAAAGAGTGATACTCGATGAAGCTCATATAGTAAGAAATCATAAGAGTCAAGCATCCTTAGCAGTTTGCGAACTTAAAGCAAATAAACGGTGGGCCCTTACTGGCACACCTATACAAAATAAAGCATTGGATTTATATTCTATTTTAAAATTTCTCAATTGTTCGCCATTTAATGATTTACGCGTTTGGAAACGATGGGTTGATAATAAGAATGCTGCAGGCTACCAAAGATTAGCGATGGTTATGAAGACCTTGATGCTGAGAAGGACTAAACAAGAATTAATGAAAAAAGGCGATGTAGAGGATTTACCCGATAAATCTATCGAGGAAATGATGGTGAAACTCGATCCACAAGAACAACTCGTATATGAAAAAATTTTAATTTATTCCCGTACTTTATTCGCACAGTTCTTAGCTCAAAGAGCAGAGAAGGCACATATGTTTGATTTGCATGGTGGAAAATATGATGTGCCTACCTATCTTTTAAGTCCAAGTAAGTTGAATATTGAATCTGGAATAAGATACTAATACTTATATATAGTTGTATAATTAAAATACTTATATACAATTAAAAATGTATCAGTACATTTTATGTGTACTTATTATCTGTTCCTTGTTTTTCTATTTCAAGCTAAAGAGACACAATTTTCAAAAGCTCAAGACAAATTACTGGCGATGCATGCCGATGTAAAAACGCATGAGATTTTGGTGCTTTTACTAAGATTGCGTCAGATGTGTTGTCATCCAGCATTGATTCATGCGATGTTGGATCAGGATGATGTGAAACACAGTGGGATAATGAATGCAGAAAATGTGGATCCTAAATTATTGTCACGAGTGAGTAACATATCGCTTAGTGGAATCGATAAGGAAGAAGAAGATGTTGATATTGATAAAAGAATAGTTGGAAATCTACTTACTATTGAGAATCCAGTATTTGATGATGATCGCATTAGTTCTAAAGTGAGTGACAATAGTATTATTTAATATATACAAGAAGTTTCATGATTTTACATATGATAAACGTGATATAAATTTCAGATGAGGATCATGCTTAATATGGTTGAAAAAATTTTACAAAATAGTGAGGATAAACTCATTATCGTTTCTCAATGGACTACTCTGTTAAATGTTATAGCATCACACTTGCCTTCAATAAAAGATGCTACATTTAGCAAATTTACCGGAAATGTCGCTATCAAAGATCGCCAAGTATGCTATAGATGATAAATTGCTAGTGCCACTTAAGCATGTGATTTTTAATGTATTTTAAGAAACAGATATGTTCATATATATATTTTGTATTTGTTTCAGAATGTAGTAAATTCCTTTAACAGTCAAAAGTCCGGTCCGAGAATTTTGCTACTCTCACTTACTGCTGGTGGTGTAGGATTGAACTTGGTAGGTGGCAATCATTTATTATTATTTGATATTCATTGGAATCCACAATTGGAAACACAGGCACAAGATAGAATTTATCGCTTTGGTCAGAAAAAAAACGTCTATATCTACAAGTTAGTACATCACGTTTAATTTCTACGCTGATACGCTCATATATTTTTCTTTTTGGTATTGAGTATTTTTTTCTAGATTTATTTGTGTTGATACAATAGAAGAACGTGTAAAAGCTTTACAAGAACAAAAACTCGAAATAGCGAGAAATGTACTAAGTGGCGACAGAAATGATACTGCTATGAAGCTCACTCTCAATGATCTTAAATCACTGTTCGGCTTTTAATTTGTTATCTTGTTTTGTTATATTGTTATTTTGTTATATTTATAAATAGAATGTACAGATATATATGATGATAGTTACATATATATATGTATAATTCTGTTTTATTTTAATTTAATTTAATTTAATTTAAGCATATAAAGCATTCTTGTTAAAGAAATCATAGCTTTCATACATTGATATATATTTCATTGAGATAATTTTTCATAATACTAGATTAATACTCTATATAGTGATATTACATATGATTTTTTCTTTATTGCTGTCGATTTGATTTGTCTTTGTCCTAATATTGATCTAAAAAAAATATCTGATTGATTTTAGTTTCGACTGTAATTATATACTTTAAAATTTTTTAAATCTTTCTAACAAAGTTTTGTTTAAATTTGCATAGTAATGTGATATTCTATACATTACAATTTCCAAAAAAATGGGTACACTTTTATTTTACAGTTTATTTTTATTTTGCATTGAATTATAAAAGATTGTTATTTTTGCAGTGTTATAGATGTAACGTTATTTTAAAAATTTATTGAACTGATAAGTCTGATTAATAAATAAAAATATAATGATTTTTTTATTATATATGATATAGGAAAAAACGATAATTTTTTATACTTCATATATTTGATCTCTGTTTTTTATACTATATGATAAAAGATTGTTTATTCCCATAATAACTGTAAGTGAAAGATATGGAATGTATAATAGAGAAAAAGTAAAATGTTATTTTTTCGATTGAAAAGAAATGTTATATCATGGTGTTAAACCTGTGTTATTTTACATATATCCAATCACACTTGGGCTGTGTTCCAAAATTCACTGCTACTAATGAAAATCTATAGTTTACGTGATTTACACTAGATTTTCAGTACTGGCAGTGAATTTTGGAACATAGCCTTGATATCCAATAGCAGCCAATAGGAGGATTTATTTCTTTAGGAACAAAAATGTTAGAGTTCCTAGGAAGCACATTTTCTTATTGGTTAAATATCGTAGCATTGGTAACGTGAGCAAATTAATAAATATGCCGATAAGTAAGGAACAATTATTTTATGGAAGTGACAATATTATAGACGTACATGTAGCTGTGGCAATAATTTTGACAAAACAGTCAAAGTAGTATAAAGAATAATTCATTAAATAAAAGAAGAAAGAAATTTAATCAAAATGACGGTTGATTTGTCGACCGTGCCACTTGTTGGAATCTCTGCTGTGAGTAAACAAATTATTACAGCTATGTTAAACCCCAAGAAAGTTTTATCAAGCGATAACGGTTTACCAAGGTAAATATAATTTGTTTTTACAATAAATAATGTTTTACATATTTTTATTCTTCATGTTTATATATAATGACTAATTATTATTTATAATCAAATTATCAGAGATTGGCGAGGTCTCGCACATTTGTTGGAACTCAATGGAGAAATAATGTCACTGCTTGTATCACATTCTGATCCAACAACATACATGTTAACAATGTTAGAGAAAAATAAAAAAAATATTACCATAAAAAATTTTCAAACAATGATGGAAGAAATGGACAGATGGGATATTATTGATGACACTGAAGCAATCTTTCGTATGTATTATTCAATATAATAAAAGATAATATGCTCTATTGGTTATAATAATTTAAAATATATATATGAAAGTTGATCGCGATTATCATAAAAATTTTTTCTATATTTTTCTTTTTTTTTTTTTTTTTTTCAGAAAATGATGCTGTAAAATATTTGGAACAACAGCAAAGAGCTCAAGTATCAGCTGATTTGATAGATAGTGTTGATCAAGAAGTACTTACATTAGGTTTGTAGAGTATGCAATTAATAATATTTTAGTCCAAATTAATCAACAAACATAACAATTATGTTATACAATAACTATATAATAAATATTTGTTCCTTATAGGCGATGTTCATAGGTTAAGTCAAGGTTTAGAAACACAATATTATGATGCATTCCTTTTATATGCAGATGAAGATGTTAGTTTTGTAAATGAAATGGTACAAAAATTGGAGGCAGAATATAAACTAAAGGTATAATTAGCTATAATATATAATTGAAATATATATATCTCTTACAAAGATTCAATTAAAATTGAACTACATTTTTGTTTTCCTTTTGTTGAAAGCTTTGTTTGAAAGATCGAGATCTAGTTGGTGGAGTAGCATTTGAGCATGAAGCAGTGATGAAATTAATATCAGAACGATGTAATAGATTACTCATTATAATATCGCCCAACTTTTTAAAAAGCTCAGCAAACAAGTTCTTCTTAAATTATGCTCAAGCTTTAAGTATTGGTATGTTTTTGTATTGAATTATATCTATTTTGACATATTTGTTATTGAATGAATAAAATCACAATCTTTTTGAAACAGTATATTTTAAAAATTTATATTTTTTCATAGAAAAGCGGCAGAGAAAGCTCATACCATGTATATATGAAAGCTGCGAATTGCCATTTCAATTGAAATATATCTCTACTCTGGATTATAATCGTAGAGGATTATATAACTTTTGGGACAAGTTACATGATTCTATAAAAACTTCAAATTCTATCAATACAAAGTAACGTAACTCTTGTTCAATATAATATAATAACAAGACACATATTTGATACACACACACATGAAACATTTATGTTATACATACATAAAAGCTATTCTAAGAATACAAATTAAATAATTATTACTTTTTATTATTACTAAATAATAATAAAATTACTTTTGCAGCAATATAACACAGAGAAGGAATACAACAAAAGAAGTTACAGAAGTAAAGGATATTTTGTTTGATAAGCATGATAATATACCTCAAAATAGTCAAAAGACAAATGAAACATCAAAATATCTACAACAGAAGAATAAAAAATATACCATTGCAAAAATAAATGATGCAAAAGCTTTAAATGTTGATAGTAAAAAGAATAAGACATTGTTACGATGGGAAAAAATTACAAATTGGAAAATGAAACAAACTAAGCAAAGTGGCCAATTAATTACAGAGACAGCAATTCAAAATCTGCCATCAGTGGATAATTTAGACAGCTTGGATTTATCAAATACTGATATATATGAGAATAAAAAGAAAAATTTATTTAGCAAGTTTACAAAGAAGAAAATTGGTATAAAAGCTTGAGAGACAAGGCATTTTTATTGTCAAAAAATTGCACATGAAATTCTATTTTCTATTTTATATTCTATTTTATATACTTTTATATACTTTTCTGTACAAAAGAAAGAATATTTAAATATTTACAGTAAATTCATAAACATTTATGTTAAGTTTGAACATGACAATTTTATATTTTATTGAAAATTAAAAAGAATTAAAGAATAATTAGAGAATAGTAGAAAAATTCAATTCTTTATAAATAGAAGAAATAAGTTTAATTATTGATAAATGCATCATATACTTATCTTTCACAATAATACTTATTGAATTAATACATTTTATATTGTTGCATTTATATGTAAAATTATGTATTTAAAATTATAGTTTTTTTTATAATATTTGTAAGAGATATAAAAAGAATTTTTACATATATATAATATGTATAACATAAGTGTAATATATGTGTAATATATATGTACAATTGACATAAGATTAATGTATATAATGTATAAGAAATATATTATTAGTATATATGTATTAATATGTATATATATGTTTCCTTATTTAAAGAAAATTCGTTTTTTTTTATTCCAATTGTAAATGAATAACTTTGGTATATGAATCTTAAAGTCAATGCACACTATCGCCAATTATTGACTAATCAACTATATCAATTTTTGAAAGTTACTCATATACATATTATATACATATATCTATTTGATATCTAATTGATTAATCTCTGACGATAACACGTTTTATGTGTGTTTCTAGATCAGAGACTTATCCGTCGTCGCCGACCGATCAAGAGATGATAATTCGAAGGCGCCGTCACGAGATGGCGACACAGTCGCGCCAACTCCCGCCGCGCGACGTCGCTCTCGCACGCGCCTGATCCGTGGCCATCGTGGGAATGGGGAATCCAATATGGCAGCCGTCGTGATAGCCGCACAAGTCAGTGTCGCGGAAATGTTTTCAACTCGTTGAACGAGCAACCGCGACGACCGGTCGACGTGTGACGCATAGGTTAGTAGAAGGACGCGTAAACGCGTCGGTCGCGTTTCGCGGTCGATCGGTCGACTTGTGTCAGGAAAGCGCGATGTCGCGGATCGTCGCTCGCGTTTCCCCTCACTTTCCCGTCTCGCGCGCGCGGTTCCGCGATATTCGCGCGTACGCTCGTCGCGAATCGACGTCGTTTGACCGGTGTCGAGACGAACGAAACGCGTACGCGACGGTCCTCGGCGCGCGCGACGATGCTTCCGCGTCGAATCCCGCCGACTCCCGTCCCTTCGTAACGCATGACGCCGCGTCGCGCCGCTTCCGCATTGTGTACGTTTCGACGACGATGTGTGTGCCCGCATATTTCCCTCTCTGTTAATCGCATCGACTGCATACGGTCGTCCGTTTCTCTCTCTCTCTCTCTCTCTCTCATCTTCCCCTTTCCCCCGTCATATCTCCCTCGCCGCGAGCGCATCGTCTTTGCGTCAGGTGTGTGCTGTTTGTATCTCTGCGTGAGTGCGTGCGTATTTATGTATACATGTGTGTCTGCGCGTGTGAGACTGGAGCGTGTGGGAATTGTTTTGGGAATGTCACTCTTATGCATCTGTTTTCGTCTTTCCCGTTTTTTTTCCCCGTTTCTCCTATCATCGTGTGTCGCGCGGTCGACTGTCGCCGCGTGTGCGTGCGAGTACGTGTGCGTATGCGTGCGTGTTTGAGCGTCAAGAGCAGCCCGCCGATGTTCGTCGCCCGGCTTCGACCAGTGTCAACGTGTGACGCCGATGTACGTTTTGGGACGCACCGCCACGTCGAGGACGCTACGTCGAAAATATCCACGAGCGTCGTGACACCTGGACCCAGCGACGTTCGGTGAGTCTACGATCTGCTTTCTTTCTGTCTACATTCCTTCTATATTTTGACCGGGTCTGCGTCCGAATGACAGGTGGACGGAGCGCCCGGGATCATTGTCGATCGCGATTACAGAAATTCCGTCGCGCTTGAAACGTATCTGACGTTTGTAAAGTCGTTATAAAAATTCTTCAATGTAACTTTAAGGAAAGAGGAAAAAATTGAGTCATATTATGCGATATTAATTTCTGATAAGTAATGATTATATTATGGTAATGTATTGACGATAGTATCGTGTATCTCTTTCCGATTGTATTTACATGTGAATGTTAATCGTCCACGACGGGAATTTCATAGTGTTAATTTCTTTCCATTAAAGATATCCTTCTTGAAACTATATTTTCATATTGTATTTATGCTAATTTCTTTTGAAAAAAATATTTTGAATTTTTCTATAGCGATTTTGTAATGGTTCTGTAATGGATCGACATGATTAATTATATAAATATTCATATATTATTCATGTAGATATTGATGAAAATAATTAATAATAGACTGGTCTTGTTGATCAAGTTGATCAAGTTGATTGTGTAATATATATATATATATATATATATATATATATATATAATTATAAGATCAAAATTTAAAAAATGCACGCTGGAAAAGATTAAATTACATTTAAATCCGCATTCTATTACTAACATTTAATCTTATTATTGAATTACGAATAGAAAATTTATGTTGGATACCAGTAAGAATAAAAACAAGCAGCAATTTGCATACATTTAACAAAATTACTCAACTATAAATTGTTTAAAAAATTTTGTCATACACATAGCAATAAAATTGGTGAGAGAAACAGACATAAAATTAAAATTCATCAATAATAAATAGGGATGCTTAAATATAATATTATGTAAAGTACATAAATTTCTATTTATTTTTAAAATCATATACATAAACATCAATCATATACATAAACATCATATACTTTAACGTATTTGAAGTAAAAAATATTGAGTACATAATTTGCATTTTCTTATCGGGCTATAATTTAAAATATTTTGAGATATATATATTGTAACATATTTATATTTATATTTTTATATTTTACATTAATATCTTTATATTTTATTTTCGAAAAATCAAATACGTTATCAGAAATGCTGCAAGTCCCTTCATATATCTTGAATTTTTTAGTACTTTTATTGCACGTTCACGTGCTCTGTTGAATTTATATCGAATATGCAGATTTTATACTCCCCAGATTTTATGCGCGATATTTGCCGGTAGGAGTATTATCAAATTTTGTTTCGTGATTGTATATATACTCAATCGTTTTTTATTTATTTTTTTTATTACGTGTACTATTTTTTTGGTATCATCGGAACGTATCGCAAACATATAATTATGCCAAATTCGCTATCGGAGGAAATACGAATAATGAATGGCTCATCTCGAAGAGTTTTCGTCGTATTTTCATTCAGCATCGTATTGGACTCTGCTCCATTCCGAGTATTATCCGGAATTATATAGCACCGAGTTTAATTCCGTTTCTCTATTCTTTAAGATCCTCTATCTTATTTTATTAGCTCGCATTTTGCTTCTATTTCTTTCGCAATCCTTCTTGGCTAATCAAGTGTAACCCGCTGTTTTTAGAGGATGTTATTTACGAAAATGTCTCGTGTACAAGACATTTTCGTAAATAGCATCTTCTAAATGTATGATAAACGAGATAATAATGTGAAAGGTAGACGGTAGTTGGGAATGGGTATAAAGTCCGTTTTTTATTACATATAAAAATATAACCGCGAAACTTGTTTTAAGTATTATTTTGCATAGCTCATGATCATACTATTTATCATATATAATTTGTTACATCATTACCTACGTCAGTAATTTAATATCGTAAAAATATTTATTGTCGCAAATAAGAATATTTGTATATCGTATACACATTGTTTTTTCCTCTTTAGTTTCCTAGTGATAATTATTGTCACATGTTAACTGCATTTTTAAAAATAAAAATGGATTAAAGTAGTAAAAATGTAGAACATAATATCTTTTTGGAAATAAAAATTTTTAAGTGACAAATATTATAATTTATAAAATAGAAAAATGTAAATTACGTTGGTTTCATAATAATAAATTACGAATATTATATCAAATTTTTTATTTATTGTCACATGTTAACTGCATTTCTAAAAATAAAAATGGGTTAAAGTAGTAAAAATGTAGAACATAATATCGTTTTTGAAATAAAAATTTTTAAGTGACAAATATTATAATTTATGAAATACAAAAATGTAAATTACGTTGGTTTCATAATAGTAAATATCACGAATATTATACCAAATTTTTTATTTATATATCATGTCTTCTATAAAAATTTTCTAATAAATCTTTCACATAGATTTGGAAAGACACTTTTTTAGAAATATTTCGTAATTTAATTCAACGATAATTACATAATAAATTATATGTTTTGCACAAGCGGAGGAATAAAGATATTATTTTTTATTTAATTCAATGATAATTACAATTGCTTCCGGTTGACACATATTTACGTATAGAAACGGATATGATTTCGCGATATGCGCTTGATTTCGCGTACTTCATCACACACCGTGCGTTTTATCGCAATCCTTGAACATGATATCTAGAATTTTTATTATATATGTTAGCTCTCTAAAGTTATACAACTACGCGATATGTTTACTCAATACTCATGTGTATCGTATTTGGAAGAATTATGATAAATGCGTATTAGGAAATTTTTTGTCGCGTTTTTTAACGCCGGATTATATAATGTATAATTCATATTTAAGTCATGAATATATTGCCATTATTTATATGCATACAACAGTGATTTATTCATTAATATTTCAAGTAAATATTATTTTTGTTTCGACTTGCGCACGCGTCATAAGTTTATCATAATTACACATGTTTGAATAAAACTATTACAATATAAACTTGAACAAACCACTTGATTTCCACGCTTTTACCTGTGTTGATTAAATATTGCGACGAAAGCTATTTTAAAATAAGAATGTCGAATATAAATCTGGCGCGTTATTTTCTCGCGTGTTACATTTACATGAAAATTACAGATAGAGAATCGCTCACTGTAGATCCGGTTTAATAATAAATCTCGTCAACCGTAAGCAAATAGTAAAGTAATAAATTCAGTAGCAATTGTAATTAAAATTTTATAAATTTAAATATAATCTTAAATCGTATTTCTTTTTATTTTGAAAAATTTTGCAAAGTGATTATGAATCAATTAGTTATGTTATTACTAATACCAAATATCGAGTGAACCTTCTTGTAGAGAATCCAACAATATGAAACTGCGCAACAGCTCATATGTATAATTTTTCCTTCTTATCTCTCTCTATTTGTTTGTCGGCAAGATGCTATATAATTAGTTACACATTGCGCAAAGATGTTTAAGTAAAATTAGAACCGTATATGCTTGGTTTAACAAATCCTTACTTAATTATGAAGCTAAAAGTCTTTGTATAAGATAATAAACTTTAATTTTAATCCTTTATTTCACAATGTTTTTTTGTGACGGATTTTATATGATTTATATTTTGCTGATGGATTTTTTATTAAATTGGAGCGAATTTCTCTCTCATCAAAGAAAAAATATCCAAGTAATTTAAAATAGTTCACGATTGCAGATATATTAGCGGATTTCTTGCAAATTAAATTTTTCGAGATTAAATAAATAAGCCGTATTCCATTTTTCTAAAGAAAGGTTTATATTTTTCAATTGATTTTATCTGAACCTTATTACAAAATAGAATTTTCATTTTTGAACCTTTGAAAATATAATTTCGTCAATTCATCATGAATTCTCTCTATATTTTTTTATCGACAAGAAAATTAGTCAAAATTTATCAATATATTTATCATCAAAATTTAACACAATTGTTAGCCATTCTATTTTTATTATTGAATAAATAGATTTTATTTAATCTAAATTATGGGACAGTTTAAAACATTTAATACTCGAATAAATGTTTTCTAACAAAACTTAACACACACATTATATATGTATACATATACATTAGTTAAATATTATACTTTATACTATCTGAAAAAAACAATTTTATATTGAGTTTAATATATCGTGCAAATTAAAAAGATGTAGAAAAAATGTAGAATATGAACGATTAGGTTATTTTTGTAGACAATAGAATCGGTATTTTTATAGAAAATTATTAAAAACTGAAAAAAGTGTAAATGTAAGAGCTAATTTAAAAAATAAAAGTAACAAAAAGAAAACGTAATTGAATTTGACGTACTTAATTTTTAATCTCGTGAATTACGAGCGATTCTGAAGATCACGGACTTCGATGAATATTAAGGAAACGAAATCAGATTTCCAACTTTCTTTACTGCAATCCTATAATTATATTCTGTATTTTGCGCTTCGATTAGTTAAAGACGAGTTATATTCGACATGGAAGAATTATTTTTCGCTCAACATTCCAGGTGCACATCTCGACATTTTATTTTTAAAATTTGTTGAATTATTACTAAAGAGTATGTGATGTTAACGAAATTTCTTTTTCGATTTATTTACATTTGCATCTCGACGTTGTAATAAAGAAAAACTATCCAGGTGGGAAATTGTTTTCCACTTTATTTTTGTCATTTGTTTCGCTACTATGTATGCGTGTGTAGGTATTAGACATAAAAATGTAAGAGAGATAAAGAATTAATATCAAATATCTATATTTGTAATGGTCGTTGCGCTGAAATAAAAAAATAACGACATGCATTTAAGCACGCGATAAAATTATGAGAGTTCATTGCCTTCGTTTTAAAGACAATTTCGTAACGTAAATTTGCTGGAAACATGCGAATCCAACATGTGTCTGTTAATTCACGAAACATGAACTCATTTCTTAATATTTGTACATTTGTAGTCGTTAAATATACATATTTCAATTTCAACGTCTCATTCATCGTTTAGCTTCTTTTAAAGTTAATAATTCATGATAATATCGGGTTTTTATGCTTGTATAAATGCATGCACGCATATTCAAGAAATTGTCACCATTAATTTTATTTTCACAATTTCTCATGCATCGCGTTTAAAAGATTTGTATTTATGTTAATGATATAATTTTGTTCCAGTTGATGTTAAATTATTATTACGATTAAATTTGACTATATTTCTACATTTTTTGCAATTTTGATTAGTTTTGCTTTTGGCTATCCTAAAGGAAATGTGCTTTTTTAACATGCAACTTAAAATATATGCCTAATTTTTTACAAAGATCTATAATTTTAGACGATGTATACTTCACGATGTTCAGAGAATTTAGTAGAGAATTTTTTCATAATTTTCCGTATTATGTGATACAGAAAACAGTTTAAAAAAGTATAAAGTATACATTATATATATATATATATATATATATATATATATATATATATGCACAAAAAATACATTTCTAAATACATTAAAATATAAAAATAGAAATATTAAAAAATATAAATATAAATAAAATAAACTCTAGGAAAAGAATTTGGTCACAATTATATATCACGTACAAAGCGTGTTTTTTAAATATATAAATAGATTATTAGAATACATATTATTGGGTATAAAATATAAATATAAAAGTTAATTAATGTATAGCGAAAAATCTGTTATAACGCTTTGTTTTTCTTTAAAAAAACATCTTTACTTTCGCTATAAAATCTTGATTAAATGATTATATGGCAAAATACTTTTTAATTAGCTTGAATTTAATTAGAAATTTATATAGTGGATCTTCGCATTTAATTTAGAACAGACTCTTCTTTCGTGGTTGTTACTGTATCATCGTGTTAAATGTTACATCGTGTGGAGGATATATGTAAATGGAGAATAGCGGGAATGTTGCTCATACTTCTTAGAGCACAATTTATTAAGATATATCGCATTTCCCCTCCGAAATAGCTCCGAATGTGTCTGAACTATAATTCTCCATTTCTTCACATGTACGTGTTTACATGTATACTACACTCGTTTGCAGTGCACGAGGACATAATACACTGCACAATGCTGCAATAGATTACGCTTGTTCTTTCGCGTCTTAAAATTTACTATTCGATATTATTATGAAGCATGAATGCTCCATTTTTGCACGCTCTGGGACAAATGGCCATGCTAAACCATGTGTTTATTATTACAAATATATTTAAAATGAATTAAAATTATTGAAAATTTATTTTATTATGATATTTTTAAACACGTGTGTGTGTGTGTGTGTGTGTGTGTGTGTGCATTTAAAAACAAGGAAAAATATATCAAAGAGATGTTTAAAAAAATACAATTGTTAACAAAAATTACTTTTATAAATTAATAACAAGATTCTATTTAATGTTTGAAATATTTTTCGCTTATGAAACTATACACAATGTGAAATGCACGCGCATACACACACACATTCTGTAGCGTATTATTATAGTAAAATCCGTCTCGACATGATGTGTTTTGACATTCTAGTCTACTTAGTATTTGCCAGTAAATTATTGCGCATTCAGTATTATCCTCTGCGTCCTCTATTATTCTATTTGGGAATAACCTGATGCGTTCTAGCATAGTTTAACAAAGTTTCTGTAATCTATTACACTGTGACTAATGAAATTTTTGTCTAATTAAAACTTTTATTTACGTCCATATATTCTGTTTGGTGAACAATAATTCTTTCTTCTGGCGTGTTTATATTCGTGACCTTTATAGCCAAAGAATTGCCAAAAAAGACGAGTTTATTGGCGTGTTTCTCTGCCAAATGCACAGTGAAATATGATTCGTCGAGCAGCTTACGTTGTTCGATGCAATCGTACACTGATTTTGGCACTGAAAAATCTGCTATTGTGATCGGAATTTAAGACTCGTACAATATAAATCTTCGTGTAATTCACGAATTATTCCTCAGATAACATTTCTATATGTGTGTGTGTGTGTGTGTATTGTACCATCGATATTTTCTTCATATTTATTTTTATCTTTTATCGTTGTATGCTTATTAGATAATTTTCACGATATCGCTAGTTTTATTATTTAAACGATCCTTTATACACACTTATAGATACGATTAGATGTCATGGAGATATTTGAAAAGTATATCTCTTTTTATCTTAATTATTGCAATTTTTCATGCACAAACATAGAGATTATTTTCTTATTTTTATGTCAGTAAAGTTTTTATTTATAAAAATGATAAGTTCTTTTTTAATCTGAGAAAGAGAGTTCATATAATAAAAAAGTAATATAATAAAAATAAAAAAAATAAAAAATCGATTAGTACTTGAAAATTGTTTTTGAAATCAACTAATAGTAGAGTTAGCTATAAATCAGATGCAAAATTAAAAATTAATTTTTTATAATATTTGACATTTTAAACCAAATTTTGAAATTATTAGAAAATTAATTTTTTTTTCAAAATCAGTTTTTTTTTAAGTTACATTATGTAGTTACATGTAGTTATCTAGTACATTATGTAGTTATCTGATTTATTTGGATAAGATTTTAATAGTGTTAATTTCAATTCTTTTGCCGCGAGATAAAGAAGATGCAAC
This sequence comes from Camponotus floridanus, assembly GCF_003227725.1. Classification (NCBI taxonomy): domain Eukaryota; kingdom Metazoa; phylum Arthropoda; class Insecta; order Hymenoptera; family Formicidae; genus Camponotus; species Camponotus floridanus. The sequence continues at coordinate 409,315 of NW_020229314.1, read as the reverse complement.
ATATTTATGAAATTTTTTCTGTTGATATAAATTTTTAGCTGTTATAAATTTAAAAACATGAAGATAAAGAATGATTATTTATTTTGAAATTCGGCGAATTCGTTATCTTGTACAAAGTCTGTAAAATCTTTGATTTATATTCACACGAGAACAACCGACTACTTTTTTGCATAATTAAGATGTTTAGAAATTACCTTTTATGGTTGCGTGCGTAAATCATTTCAGCAATACCTTTGAAGCATATCCGGCGCAGGGTTAGGCAGATGCGATGGTAATATGCAAAGATGATAACGATCTGAGGCGGCGGATATCGCTCGAGGCTAGTCGGTTACACAATCGCGTAAAATCAGTGGATCAAACTATCTTGGCACTGTTCCACTGCTGCACTTCAATTTCTTGCTTTTGTATGCTCACCAGAATTATGTCGCAGACTAACACCTTAGCTGCGCAACAATACTATTCCAGATACAAAAGAAAATTTAGATGAGGATAATAGTGTACGATATTGCATTATAGCAAATATTAAAAATTGATATTTTACAATAGAAATAGATATTTTTACATTATTTTAATCAAGAGTTGATAATTATAAAAATATATAAATTGTTTGAAGCAATATGTATAAGCAAAGATACAAAGTAAAAAAATTTATTTAGATGTTTCGTATATGAGCAATTTTATATAATTATTCGTGACTTATAAATTACGTGAAAAAATACAGTTTAAATTAATTGATCAGTGAATATCTTAAATAAAAAAGCAGAAATATTAATTATCATTGACTTTAATATAACGGAACTTTTTTATAAGATATTTTTTAGCAATATAAAATAAGATAGAACAATAATAATATAAATAGTTTAACATCGAGAAAATAAAGAAATATGAGAATTTAAAGATAAATGAATTGATTTAAAAAAAGAGAGGAAAAACAGTGATATCAAAGCATTATACATACGACTCGCGTATTGTTTTCATATATTATGTAAAAAATGCTGACAGCGTTTATATAGATTATATAGAAAGATAAATTACACAATGTATATATGTAACTGTCAACAGTTATTGTGTTCATCCATCAGTATCTAATATTGATCTCTTCGAGCAATGTTTGATCCAATTTTCCTTCAAATTTTCTCGTGTTAGAGCAGAAAATGTAATGAAAATATTAACTATAGTTACGTTAACAATCGATTTTATTGAAGATTTATGCTGCAGTGTTTCGTGCAAGTTAATTTTCAAACAGAAAATTTATTGATGGATTTTCTCTTTTAGAGAGACACAACCATTTTCATATAGAAATTTCAAACTCTAGAGTTGTAGAGTTTGATCGAAAAAAGATAATGAATCTGATGAATATATATGGTTAATTGTTGCCATTTTTTTTCATCAAAACCGATCAGTGATTGTTCTGTCACCTATTATGTATTTATTTGATACAAAAGTCGAATAGAAATATACATGCACACACGGTTATAAAAGCAACATATTTTTAATTTATTCGAAATATATATGTATATAAAAAATATTTTAAAATTAATTTTATTCTATTAATGTGATCATTGCGATACAAATGAAATGATAGAAATCCGAAAAAAACGCGTTAAACATGTGTTGGAAGGATACAGGAAAGGAAACAACAAATGTGAAAAGTCAAGGCCAGCTGCTTCTTGTGTCACGCACGAAAAAAATCTTAAGGCTCCCACGCTTGGAAGATAAAAAAGCCTGTTTTTCTTCATTAATTCGAAAATTACGACTCAAATGGACAGAAATATCTCTTTAATTAAGAGTCCGTGGTTTTGGACACATTCTGTTTCCAGTATATTAATGCTGAAAGCTAACTTTATTAGAAGAATATTTAACATATCTAAAGCATAATTGTGTTGAGAAATAGTTCAAAATTATTATTAATGAATATAATATATACGTAATAATTGAAAAATATTGAATTTGTTTCTTTAAATTCAGAGAAATAAAAATTTAGTAGTTAAATTGTTAATTTAAAAAAATACGCTGATAAAGTAACATTAAATGCTTCTTAATTCTTTTTACATTCATATATACACTATCCTCATATATGGTTATGCGACATTAATATTATAATCTTATATTTCAATATTTATTCACACAATTTATTTCTAAATATATTTTCCAATAATTTTAGATTTTTTATACATGTTATAAAAATAATAAGAAAATAATATATTATAAAAATAACATGAGTAACTCGTAAATTATAATAAAATTTCTTAAGAAAAAAATAATGTGAGTAACTTGCAATAAAGTTTCTTTATTGATATGTTAACATAATTCTGAAAGCTTTAGATATGTTTGATTATGTTGCTTATATTGAAGAAGGGGAATATACATTTTATTTATCAAATTAATTACTAAATTATTAATCGATTATCAATTTTATTTCTCATCCATCAATACATATTACCTGGCGTCCTTACTAAAGAAGACGGATTGAAGATCGTTGGGGATTCTCTGACATAACCGGTTAATGATCGAATCATTAAATACGCAATGTTTTAAATTAAAATACGTATACACGATATACATATATATATGAAAATCTACTTTTAGAAGCATTTACATATTCTAACCGACTGAAAGTGTAAGTAAACAGAGTTCGTAATTTTTGACAAAGATATTTCGAGCTTACTTTAGACAAATTATTAATAAAATTTTATGCGACGTATAATACAGAAAATATAAAAAAATTACATATATACACATATATGTACATATTACATATTAAGATGCGCATACTTACACCAAGATATGCAGATAAAATTATATGAACGGAATTCTATCTTAAATTTCTTTAATTCTATCGCGAATTATAAAAGCTTTAGATGAGTACGGTGGTCATATAATTCATTCGCGGATTAAATTTCATCTTTCATAAGATGGCTTTTCTATTGGAGCGTAGCATTAAAAGCATCGATATCCTATCAAGAAGAACAGGGTGTAAGAGATATTTTTACGATTATTTGTATCCTACACCTTGACCTTTTTCCTCAATGGAAAAGCGATTATGGCGCGGGAAGACAAAGCTTATCCTATCTTTCATGCAGATAATATAGGTCCTTAAATCGTTTCAATTTCCGCTACTACGAACTATGGATTCCAGAATGCCGCACACACCTTCTATAAATCTCTTCCGCGCGCTGTTCTCTTTCTTCTAGTTTGATTTAGATATAAGGTTATATGCACATATGTACATACACATACATATATGCATATAAATCGAAAACTTATATAATATTTCAAAATTAATTGAAATTTTCTCTATGAAACGCGTAATTATTATCTTTATTATGTCATACACGTAGTATACATTCTGATTTACATATTTAATCAAAAATTCCATAACTCCGGCTAAAAAAGAGAAAATGATTATTTCAATTTACATATTCATTTACATATAAAACGAAGTATTAATTTGTAAAATTTAATTTTTTAATGTCGTCTAAGCAAAAAAATGATGAATATATTTGACACAAGGATTCTTATTCTTTCTTTTATATAAGAAGATTTATGTTTCTTTTATGTAAAAAGATTTTTTATAAAAGAAATTGTCCCATAGAATTCCCTCACAATTTACATATATATATTCATTTAGTTGATGCACGATTAAGTGAAATCGCATTATTCCTACGTTTTCTGAAGCTTTAAGATGGTTTTCTAAAACTTGGATGTGACGATTAAAGAAAAATTTTTTCATGAATAATCTTGCAGACATATCTCGTTTGCTCTATATTCTTTTTTGTTATTTTTATATAGCACAGTGGATGATGATTTTTTTTGTGAATATTAATATAATCGATTGTCCATATATAGGCTAAGTTTACCTTTTCTTTAATTCTTGCAGCATTAAAAAATTTTTTTAAATATTTTTTTATATAATTTAAAAGAATGGAAATATTTAAAATTATAAAATATATAATATATGCAATTATTACGTTATTTCATGTTTATATATAATATATATATATATATATATATATATATATATATATACTGAATATTTGAATGTTTATTAATTTATTTTTATGTTTGTGTTAGATTTATTTGAAAATGTAATTCATATATAATCCATGTGTAATCCATACATCTCTTTTCACACCTTTATGAAAATTTTATCTTTTATTTAATTTATAGCTTTCTCGAAGGAAGTTTCTTCGTGGTCTTATATCATTCCCTCGTAGTCTTCATCTCCTAAAGGAACTTGTATCCCTGAGAATATGTAACAATTTCTATTCTGAAATTCAAGCCTATTTCGCTTTATATGCTCGTTTCACTAATTAGACAAGTGTGTGACGTACCGCGGTTTTACTTACTATCACAAAAAGCTCCGAACGCGAGCGCGTAATGTTCGAAATTCCGATAAAACCGCGAAATGGAGAGAGGAGAATCGTGTATCTGGATATAGTTTCGTGAAAAACCGATTTTTTTGCCCTTTCAGAGATACAATCACTGTGAAAATCATTTGCCATAACAAATGTAATTAATATCATATTCCCTTTTATACGTTCAATTTTGCAAGTACTTTTAAATATGAGGAGTTTGGTATCATGATAAATTTATCTACTCATGGTTTTCAATTTGACAAATACGCTTTTGTAGCTTTATATTTAGCAAAAAATATCGCGCGAATAAAAGACATTTTGATTTTGCGCAATAATATAAAATATAAGTATTAATTTTACTTTATTTTTTACGTTTTAAAAATATTCTTATTTATAAGAAAAATTTTGAATATGATATGATATTTAAAAAAAAGTTGCCTTAGTTTGAAATTATTATTACTTTATATGGTGTTCAATCAAAACAAATCTCGGATAACTTAAATTTACATAAACAAATACGGTATATTTATTTGGGAAACATTTAATAAAAAATAATAAAGTTGTTTTATAAATAGCTTTTTTTTGATGCAATTTTGATGTAATTCTTTTAAGAGAGTTTAATTAGGACGCAACATTCATGTATCTATTTTTATCTGATTATTTAATTTCTGCGTTGAGCACGCATAGGAAATTTTTTAATTTGCGTAATAACGTAAAGTAAGTTAAATGGGGATTAGCACAAACAGTCTATGCTTCTCTATGCATTTTTTTGCTATTTCAGATGTTAACCGAAGGAAACGAAATGATAATATTATTTCTTCTCGAAATCGAAATCGTTATATTGAACGAAAATAAGTCTTTTATTCTTAAATTGCAATATAGATTTAATAACATAGATTTTATATCTTAAGTTTTCTCAATAAACAGGCGAATATTCAATGATTTCAATGATAAAATCACATTATATGTACAACGAATAACTCACATAGCTTTTCAATTAAAAATTAACAAACATTATGAGATATCTGTAAAAATAATTCTCTACAGGGTGTTTCATAAGTGTTTGTCTCATTTCTCGTCTTAAAGTCCTTTTACAGGCATTAACAATGTTTTTCAGGCCGCCGAAAAATATTGTTGATATAAAAGGACTTCTAAGACGAGAAATGAGACAAAATTTTGTATTACAAAAATCTTAATAACTCAAAAATTAATCATTTTCAGACCTATGTTAACTTCTTTTTCTTCTCTAAGCATGAGGAATCCATTCCTGAAATTTTGCCCACCACTTATGAAACACCCTGTATTTAATTCAGTCAATATATAATCGACTGAATTAAATAATGAATACAACAAGCGCGAGATAATTAGCGAGAGATACGCATTTTATCTAATCTGAGTGACGCGAGTCTTTAACGGATTGCAGAAAGAAACTTGACGCGTTATTTAAAACTCCTTACTAATCTGCGATAGAGGCGGCAGGAGCTCCCCGAACGTATCCACTATGTTAGCGATAAGTATTCCCCGGCGACGTTATTCTAAAGATATAAATTACGGGCGTGTTAGTGACGACGGCAACACGGTCGTAGATGGAAGGAAGGTGTAGGGACGACAAATGATAATACTTCACCTTGTACTTCTTCCGTGTATCTATATTCAGCCTATCCGGCCGTTGTGTGTTCATCGCTATTGATCCATTATGGAACGCGCGCTGAAAACCTTTACGTGTTAGCTAAGGCTAATGGTGAGAGCAAAAAGAGAAAAAGGAACGGAGAGAGAGGGGTGGGAGGGAGGGAGGGGGTCCCTCATTTACGTTTATCGCGCGGCGCGGCCGCCCCCGTCGTCCTGTATCGTGCTATCGAAAAAATTTGATCTCGCCGCGAAAGTCTCGCAACGAGTTGCACCCACACACCCGAGACTTTACAATACATAGATCAAGTTCGCGCGCGGGAAAACTTTTCTTTTTTTTCTGCCCCCTTTCTCTCTCTCTCTCTCTCTCTCTCTCTCTCTCTCTCTCTTGTGCCGTCTCGCCATTGATTAAACGTCAGCTGTCTGAGGGACACCCGACATAAATATCGAGATATCACGAAATGTATCTGCACGGCGAAATATCCGGGATGTCTGTCTGATAAACGATGAATAATATTATATGGAAATGATGCAGAGGGCCTACCATATGTCCGCGATTTTCCTTTTTTTTCCCCCCTCTTATCTTTGGCGTCTTTTTTTGATGAGCGAAATCTTTTTCGGGAACGCAATTTCTCGGCGAAATTGCGAAAGTTATAATGCAAAGCTACTCTCTGCTGCTGAAGTGGATGGATTGCGAGTTCTCCCAGTGTATACGACATGTGTATTTATTAAGAAATTCATATAGGATATCACTCTTTTTTTATGAATCTCTTCGATTGTTATAATCATACCTGCATTTCGAGCTTATCGAACAAAACATCAGTGTTTGTTTATTCCGCGAAGATTAATGACACACTCTGAGAAAAATCGTATATATGAGAATAAATATTTGCATGAGATGTCGGTAATCGCGCTAGTAGCTTTAATGGAACGTTATAAAATAGCGGCCGGATTAACTGCCGACGTGTTCTGACTTGGCAAATATCAAAGTTTTATTCAGATTAATTCGCCCGTAAATCTCGCGAACAACGTTCCGCTCCATTCGGAATCGTTGGCAGAAATCGTCCCAATTTGGAACGGCCTTAATTTTCCATGCGATAGTTATGTAGAAACGACTCGGGGCTCGCATCGTCCGTTAGACACAATTACCATCGGACCCGATGTTAACCCTCGTTTTCACGTATGCATAGTCCGATAATAAGCCACGTAAAAGAGGTTTGCGATTCGATAAAAAAAAGGTCAACTGCCCGAGCCTTTCGCCTCCTACAGTTATTTTTCTTTTAATAGCGCACTCTCACGTGACACTTCAGGATTCTGATAATCAAAAAATGTAGCTGCCACATAAATGTAAAGAAAATATATAAAGTAGGAAATAATCGAACATTTTTTTAGAGACAATGGGGATCTTATATAATCTCATAAAAACTAACTGAATCATTAACTGGAAAATCTGGAGATCAGTTTTAATCTTTAGAATATCGAATAATGTAAGAAAAAATTATTTTTTATAAATTTATAATCTTTTTAAATTGAAAAGTATTATTATATTGTATTAATAAAAAGTATTATTATTTGAATTAATTGAAAGCCGATAAAAAGAGAGACATGAGAAGATTTATTATTAAAAAAAAAATAGTTTAAAATTAATTCAGGAATGCATAGATGCAAAGGTTAATGATAATTCTTGTACACTCTAGTACGTTTTATATCGAGGTGACGTGTCAACCTAATTACGTAGTCTACGCTATACTTAAACTGTTGACCTGAAACTCTGTTGGTTGTTAATTGCATAAAGTACGTCGTGTTTTTATATTAAAGCTTATTTCTAAACGCAAAAGTCGTAAAAATAACTGTTTACCTTTGATTTGTTTGAATTTTTGATTATATGATGAATGGGAGGGAACACAATGGCAGTTTGTGTTTTCAGATTATATTGATCGGAGCCGTTCGACGAAGAGAGTAATTCCTCACCAACATATTAAATGTTAATTAAGGGTCGGTTAATGGTTTAATATCCAACTCATTGTGCACCGTCTATATAATTTCCGATTTTTTCTTTTTTCTCTACTTGTGTCAGGATGAGCCGATACAGATTCTTCTGTCTTAACGAACCTCTCGTAAGTTTCTTACTGAGAACAAAAGAAAAATACAATAATAACAATGAAGTTGTAACAAAATAAAAAAACGTTATTATAAAGTATTTTTATATATAAAGTTTTTTTATATATAAAGTTATATAAAATTTTTCATTGAATCGAATAATAAATAATAAATAAGAATGTATATTTTACAATAACACATTATTTCCAAATAAGCAAATAGATGTATTTTTCATACTATTAACGCTTAAAATAAATAATAATATAATAAATGCGAAATATTTTAGGAGAAATATACAAAATAAACGTATAGGATTGTGTGTTTCTTGTGAGATTTCGATTCACGACTTTGCCAGTGAAAATGTTAATTATTTTTTTAAATGATTCATTTCATACTTTTTTATTTTAAAACTTAATGTTCGATGTTGTAAACAAAATTAAAATATATTGTTATATCTAAACAAAATAGTATCGAAGTAAAATTCTCATTCGAGACGAATAAAAATATTGCATCTGCTTTCATGTTTCTGGATTCGCAAGGAGCCAATAATTTAATTGAAGAGTTATTAGATATTTTTATTCAATGTCTTCTTGAACTTTATTGACACTTCTACTATTCCATACTATGCTGTAAATAGGCGCCATGTGCTATAATTACGTGCGTGAGAAATGTCAATTTATTTTAGAAATTTACGCAGATTTCGATTTTAGCAGATTTCGATTTATACGGGCACATGAAAAGACAATTATTTTATTAAAATTGCATGCAACATTTCTTTTAGTATACTTAAATAAGTATACTTAACATTTGAAGGTATATATTTACTATCTATGATTTGCTATGATTAATAATGGTAATTATAATTATATGTGATTGATGACTATAATTAATAAATGTCAATACACATTAGATTTAATATTATACATTTTTACACATTTTATATTAGATTTCATATTAGACATTTTTTGCAATTTTTGTTTTTAAAAATTATTTATGTTTATTCACATTCTTTAGTGATTTTTGAACATTATGTATGTATGTATATGTGTCCGACGAATTACAAAAAAAAGTGTATATGTGTGTATGCATTTAAATTGTATGGTTACAATATTTTGTTCACTATTTTTAATTAAAAATTGTCGGTATTTTGCGATAAGCTCTTCAGTTGATCATAATTAAGCAATTACCTCACAATTTCCGGTTCTGATGACGCATGAAAACTGATTTGTGTGCAGAGAATGTACGATACAATCGATGATTAATACTGCATATTATATAAAGCTACGTGTATTAATTTGTATAATTAAGTTAAATATACATCTAAATATTTTGCGTAACTAATGATTATTAATCACAAAGCAGATGCTATATCACACGTGCATTAATTTGCCATTTGTGCGTATATTCCTATATAATTTATTATATATTTCTTGCATATATATCTGAAAATCAATTCAGGAAAAATTGATTAATCTCATAAATCTCAAATTTACATAAAATATGCTAAACTGAATGGTAAACTGAATAATACTTTTTGACATTTATATGATTTACATTTTTTAATTTCTAGTATATTTAAATATGCTATTTTTGAGATAGTCAAATGTCTACTTAATATTTATGTATGGATATGAATTGTTACATACGTGTGTGCTTATTTGCAGTAAAGTGCAAAATATAAATATTACAATATATTTACGTTGCAATTTAAGCACGAAATTTATGTAGTATTTTACGATTATAAATATTAATACCTTTCTCTTTCTCCTCTTTCTCTCTCTTTTTCTTCTTTATGAAGATAAATATGAAAAGTTATCGAATTGTCTTATATTTATTTTAATATTTATTTTAATAAGTTCTTCAAAAATATTTAAATTTTATTTAACATGAAGTTCATATATTTGTATACAAAAAATTAAGTCTAAATTAAGTTTAAATTATATAAATTTAAGGTAAAAAAATTGAATGGTTATTTCATGTAATGCAAGATAAAAACACTTTTTTTTCTTGAATGCTATGTAAATATTATGTAGCATGTATATACTTACACCATTATCCCTTATGCAAATAATCTATTTTTATAACTCGGAGCAAGTAGGATCTATCAAACCCTAGTAGTTATTCTATTTATTATTATTATATTTTTACATAAAGTATAATATTTAAATAGCATATATACGTAAAGATTCAATACGTATTCAGTTTATTTTTTGTTGGTTTCATTTTTTAATTTAATTTACATGCACATACTATTCTTACGAAAGATTAATTAACATCACATCAATAATAACGAGAACAAAATGATTTCTAAATGTAAAATGATCTATTGACACAGTTAAATATTAACTGTAAAAAAAGTGATTTTTTTAATCAATTTTTAATTAGTATTATTTTTAATTTATTAGTATATTTTTAATTAGTAATATTATCTTATTTTCAAGAGAATGTTAACTTTGTATATGAAAAATATTTGCATCTTAAATTACATCTATGATAAAAAACAATTCTTTTTGGAATATTAAATATTACGAATCATTAGACTCACCATTCTTTTATAATCTGAGAAGAAAATCTATTTGATTCTATAGTCGTGAATGCATTCATTCATTAACCAGGGCGTTACGGACGGCTTCACTGACTTTGGGTAATTTCCATTTCAGTTTAACCGATTCCCAGAGGTCTTCTTAGAACGAGAATAAAAGGAGATAAAGAGCAAGTTTAAATTATGTTCGAAGTTGATCGACATTATGATGAAACTCGTTAGTTAGTTCTAGAGAATAAGTTTTTCTTTGTCAATTTTTGTGAAAAAACGTGTTTTATTTATCTTATCTTTAGTTATCTTATGAATAATTATCAACTCTAACTCAAGTTGAAGTCTTAAAAATGACATTTTACCACTATAAAAAATGCTTTATATAAAATTATACATATATAAAGAAATCTATGATTTCCATTAAGATACGTTGTCTCTTTACAATATAAAAATTATAAATAACATATTTTTTTACATTATAACTTTAATAATCAAGATAGCAAATATATGTTCCTGATATAAAAAGTATTGAAATATTTTATAGAATAACGCGAAACTATATTGAACTATATCTAACATCATTGATACAGAATATGTCATTGAAACTTTATAATAATCGTGATACGATTATTTGAACTTTTTTTTAAATAATTAATTTTTAATACGATGTATTTTTTTATATGATGTATTTTTTATACGATGTATTTTTTATACGATGTATTTTAATACGATGTATTTTTTAATACGATGTATTTTTTTATACAATGATAATATTTTTTAATATTTGATAATTTTTTCCTCAAATTAATATATTTGATGGCTTAATGATCTTTTTAATTTTTACATTATACGGAGTCCTCTAAAAAAGTCTTAAAAGAATGGTCAAATATCTCAAAGATAAAGCATTTTGAAAAAAAGTGTTTCAAGGTTCAAAGATAAAAGTTTTAAGCTTTTAAAAGTTCTATTGAATGGTCATATCTATTTGACATTGAGTGGAAGAGTCAAGATTATATGATGGAGTTCAACTTTGTTTTTTTAGATGGAACTCCATATTTTTCATAGCATATTTTTGTAGCTTATCTCGAGAGCTTTCCAAAACACTGTAATAAAATATTTTATTGCTTAGTACTTTTCGAGTTATGAGAAATAATTTCTTAATTTTACATAAACTATAAAATATCTCGTAAAATATTTATTTTTCGATGATATTACTTCCAATGATATTACTAATTGTTTTTTAAAATAATTTTTTGTAAAAGAAATTGTAACTGTTAATTGCAAATTACATATTTTTTCTTAAAAACAACTACATTTTCTTTACATCAATTGACATCTCTCATTATTTTGTGCGTAAAAGTATCGAACTAATAATTTAAAAACTTTCGTCTAAAACATTTTTTTCAAAAATGTTTTGTTTTTGAGATATTTTTGGACTTTTGGAGAACTCTGTATAATGTGTATTGTAATATTATTATTTATAATTTTTATATTATACGTAAAACACAATTTATTGGAAATTAAGGTTTAATGGAAATCGGGAATGTTTCTTTATACATATAATTTTATACAAAGCACTTTAAATCTGTTTGAACATTTTTCAAGATTTTGGTCTCTTTTGTTTTCTATATATATTTTTATATTCAATTTCGTATTAGCAACAGCGGTTTAAATCTACATTACATAAATATGAATAACGATATATGAATATGTTATAAAATACGTCTTCAATATCAAATCAAATAATATCAAATTTGTAATTTTTTTAGGAATATATACCATATTAAATGTATTAAAATTTAATGAAATAATTAAATATTAACATTTTATTAAATATTGAATATCCTTTTTGAAGTCTAATGATCTACTGTGGCTTTTCAACAATTTCAAATATGAGAGATGTAATATGAGATGATAATTTTAATCCTTTTTTCGATAATAATTTTAAAAAAGTATTAAATTAATTAAGATATTTTTTTTGCATATTTTATAAAGAGATATGAGAAGAGAGTGAAACGTATGAATTATCTTGAGAAAATTCCACGGGCTTTATTCGTACTACTTGAACAAGCGTATTCCTTGCTTATCGGGAGAAAATATACGGATACTCCGATACTCCGATACTCCGAAACTCCGATCGATACCTTATTTACGTTACTGCAGCGCGACAGTCGAATTTACGCGCAACCATTACGGGTGGTAGATAATGTAGGTAACTTTAAGCGAGTAAAGTAGTTCGCTATAGCAATTTCACATCGACCGTTAATTTCGTAACTGTTTGTCGAGGATACATAGATGGAGCTCTATTCCGCAAAACGGTTCTTTCCTTCAACTTCCCGTAAATATGGCGCGTCCAACACACGAGTAGATTTCCTCGAGTTTATTTTATTTACGTAAGTGTATAGTGAGAGAATAAAAATGTAATCAATGTCTAAACGATATGCATATGGACAGCGCTACTTAATAGGTAAATAATTCATTTAATCAGAAATTGTGTTTTATATATTTTTATAAAAGGAATTGTTATTGCGTAAATAATGTCGGTACTTTGGAACAATTTTTTATTAGCTGAAAACAAGAGGATAAATAGATAACATAATTTATATCATATTGATTAATAATTTGAAATAAAAACTATCAATGATATATCGTAGTTTGAAAGAGAGAAAGAAATACGCATGCATATGTATAAGATCATTAATATTTTGATACGAATAAGCGTATATTTCAAAAGCATATATGCATTTTTCATATATGCTTCGATCATGTATCTAAATTCATACGTTAAATTTTTAATGCTCTTGCGTCTACATACATGTATATTCCTCCCATCTTCTCTCTCTTTCTCATTCAAGTTATATTTATATCATCATTGATTGTTTTCCCTTCAAATTAGTACCTTCATTTACGATATAAATTATTATTTGATTGTGTTTTTATTGACTTTTGATGTATTCAGATAACAGATTCCAGTATGAATATGTTTTGCCATGTAAAAAATGTTATACGAAAAATTATATTTATAATTTATATATATATAATTAAAATACAATTGGAATTATATAAAGCTTAATTGTGCCAAATAAATAGATCACATAATTATGGACAAATTTATATACGAGTGATTTTTTATTAATACAAATCAACAATCACTATATATATGATGAGACAAATAAATAAATAGATGAATAAATAAATAAGCAGATGAATGTTATTGCGATATACAGCATAATATTAATCACTTATTGAGATCTTATTTATTTATTTATCGATGATTGCAGGTGCGAAGATCAATGTGGTATCTCAATTTAAAACAGTTCTGCTTGAATATCCTACGTTTCCCTTCTTCCGTTGCGCATCTCGACGATAAATATATACGTATTTTCCTGGACTCGGAGCAGAAGAAAAAACTTGGCACGTGCGCTGTTCGACGCTGCAGGTACAATCTTATCGATCTGAAAAAGAATTGCTTATCCGGGCATATGATAAAACATATCTTTTACTTCCGACAGAGTTTGTCGTATTTTCTACTCATCTAAATTATCGGCTTAAGCGAGTAAAGTTTGATTACTATTATCGATACAATAAAAAAAATATACAAACTGTTTTGAAGCTGTAGATACATTATTATTAGTTCATAAATTTCTGATATAATTTCAAATTAAAATTTTCTGTTAGATCGATCAAAGCTTCGAATTACTTTCATATAATTAAAGTATGCTATATATTTTCGGCTTTCATCTTTTTTAAACTGCGCTCTATGAATCTCTTTTGCAACTATGTAACAGGTAATGATTCGAACTGTGCTATACGAATTTCTTTTGTAACGTTGCAATAATGATTCAATTCAGCTATCAATGTGCCGGATTTAACCTCGGAAAATGTAATTATTAATTTAATTATAAAATATAATTATATATAAATTACATTTGGAGTAAATAATAATGATATATATATAAATGTTCGAACGCAGCTTTGCAGTTGAAATACCAATGTTCGTAGAATATTATTATATAACATGACAGTAATGTTTAATCTACAATAATTGATGATATTGATGAATTAGTCGGTTCGTATCAAACTCGTTTATATAGAACTGTATTTGTTCATGACCATGTTGTTTATTTATCATATAATTCATTTTTTTTATTCTATTCTGATATTGTTTATTTTCTGATGTTATTATTTATTTTACATGATTATAAATTCAATTTTATTAATATTATGTATAAAAAAATGGAGAAAGAATTTGAGACTTAAAATTTCAATTTGAAAAATTTTGACAGTTACGCTTTAAAAATAATTTTTTATTCATATATAACGTAATTTTTTGTTTAAAATACTCTTTACGTACATACATTATGTTAATGCGATTAACAATTATGAGATGTTAATGCGATTAACAATTATGAGATGTTGAGTAATAGAAATAGGATCCGAATCCTGCGGATTAATTACAATCTTTTTCTCCGTGAAATGTAAATCATTTTTTCACTGTACTCATCTAAATTTTAGTTTGAGAAGTAACATATGCGTGAAAAGTTACGAGTCTATCAAGTTACTATGCAAGTTGTGACATTGAAAAATTTGCACGCGTCGGGTCGCGAAATTGACATCTTTATATATCGGAACGAAGTGCGTTCGAGGACACTAACGAATGCGAATTGCATTGTACGTAAATTTATCTTGCATCCCGAGCGTTTAAAATGCATTCTGAACGCAAGATAAATTTATGTACAGTACATCATTAACGCACAAGTGTTGTTGCAATTTGTTGCAGTGGTAAACCGGATAAGTGGAGCGATTTTCGATCGATCCATTATTAGATCGAACAGCAATTTCTGTCGAATAACATATTGTTACGATTTTTCGCAATTGACTGCAATTTACTTTATCATCTGCAACATGTCGAGCAAATCACAAACGTACTCCATCCAACAAGCATTTTCAATGAGGATAAAAAGTTACCTTTTCTAAGAAGAAAAATTATATTCTTTTTGAGAAAGAATGTTGATATTTTATCTGAAAATTATATTAATGTTAGAAACATTTATTTGTTATATTTTTAGTTTTACTATTTTATTTTATATTTCCCAGATAGTGACAATATTTGAAATTGACGTCTAAGGTAAATTTATAATTTGTTGAAACATCTATAATTTACGAAAAAAATTACAAAATTATTTGTATTCCTTATTTCAACGAGTTTTGAATATTTGAAATAATTTAAAAGAAATTATTTTAATACCTAAAGTTCATAGAAATCGGAAATTATTTCAATAAATTATGAGAATCAATGATTTCTTTTTGCTACAATTTATATTAAACATTTTATGAAAAGTGTCATATTTTTTTATTTCTAATATCTGTATATGATTGCATAAAAATAGTATGCTTGTTTTTCTAAAAAGTAATTTATCAAAATATATAATAAATTTTTCCACATCAGGAAATATTGAAACAAATAATTATGTTTCAGCTATAGAAACTTTAACATTCAATATTTCAGCAACCGAGCTCTTTAACAAAAAGTTAAGTTTCGCTAAAGAAGAATCCATTTGAAATTGAACAACGAATAATTTTGCGTTACTTATTTATTCTCCTGTAAAGCTGTAATAGAGAAAGTCCTGTAAATAGAAAAAGTCCCTTATTTATCGAGACTTATAAACTCGAGAAGTCTTATATTATCGTCATGAGAAAAGAGATAGACTTAAATTTTCGTAGGGGATAATGGCATTTGTTAGTTTCCGAGACACATCTCGAGAAAAATAGCGATATACGCAGGTGTGCATATCTGTCTCGATGATGCGCGAGCTCGGAGGTAAAGAGAAAAGCGGCTTATGTTTCCATTTCGACGAGATTACCATGACTGTTGGCTTCTCCGAGGAGGACTTTTTTCCCTCCGCGTCTTTTCGTCTTCCACCCGCTTTCTTCTCGCGCGATGGTGATCGTCGTTCTGCCCGCATTGCGTCGCGGCGCTGTCCTCACGACGCCGGCGCTCTGCCGATCCCCAGCCTCTTAGCGTTCTCCGTCTCTCTCCTTCCTTCCCCTCTTTCGCCGCTGCGCTCCGTGAGCTTCCGGCGGTCGCCTCTGCACAACCTTTCGACCCCGATGGTGCAATGGTGATCACACACGTCTCCCTTTACCGCCGATACATCCCTCCTACACGACATTTCCAGCTTTCCGAAACAAACTTCTCTCCTCATAATTAGAACAGAATTACATTTAAACTTGTCAAATTAGATTCTTGATTGATTCGATCGATTCCGCTGTTTTGCTATATTAGAAGGAAATTGAGGAAAATTCCATTTATTTAATTTTTTTTCGAGTAATTTTAAAAAGATTCATTTAGTTAATTTTGAAAGAGATTGCAATCTTTTTATTAATAATTTTTAAATAATTATATGAATATTACAAAAAATTAATTGATTGTATTTAAAAAATAATAATTACAATCATTACATTAAGGAGACCAAATTTAATTACTAAAAGTCAAATATAAAATGGCATTTTTATTTTTAAAATATTTTTTTAAATTTAATTATGATATTAAAAGTTTAATATTGTTAAAATATTTGCAATCAAGAAATTAGGAAGTAATTTATACGTAAAATAATTATTTATATCTGTAGAAAATTCGATAAAAGTTCACTCAGTGTACATATATATGATGTTGTCAACTATATATATAGCTCTCCTACCTCTCTTTACTCTTCAATTTTCAAAGTAATGCGGTAGCTATCGACATCCTTCATCTTGTTTTTATCCTTTCTTTGGTTAATGAAATTTCGTTGAAATGCTCAGAAATTAGAGTAAGTCGGATTATTTACTTGCGTCATTTTCACGTTTATATATATGTCCTCTTAAATTTTCTTTTCTAAATGTTTTTTTCGTAGATTTTTAATTCTTTGGTAAACATTATTCTTACATTTTTACAAGAAAATTTTTTGATATTTTTACTTAATTTTATTATCTTGCTTTATTTGTGCTATCAATAGAGTTTAAAAAGTTTGAAAATTTACCTTATAACTTCTCTTTTTTCATTTGTATTATAATTAATTGGTATGTATTACTAAAAAAATATAAAATATGCTCTTTAATAAGTATAAATAACTATCATCTCTTGATAAATATAATATAATATGGCTAAATGATAGATCAAATTTTGTTGTAACTTTTAAATATTACACAAAATATTTTTTTGAAATATATGTAATCATAAAAAGTATCTGATATTTCTAATTTTAACGTTCAAAAAGAAAGAACTTTCTTTGTTTTGATAAACCATAGCATTTTTTTAGATGTCTCTTGTATTTTGTACAAAAAATGAACTATAGCTCGTCTAGAAAAGAGTATAGTGACATTCGTTAAAACTTTTGAATGAAAAGGACGGCTCTCGTTAGTACTCATGTGTGCAGATTCTTTTAACGATTTTATTTCAGTGAAATTCTTCAAAAGTAAGGTTTGCGAAAAACCATTTTCATTGTTTATATTAAGATTTGAATTTAGAATTGATGAAACAATCAATTTATTTCTTCAATTATTTCAATATTGATGAATCTATTGATTATCAGATATAGAGAAAAAAAAAGAGATGCGAAGGGAGCTTAGACATATTTATTATAGACATACGTATTAATATACAGAGATCATTTGTATATTAATGATGGAAAAACAAAATTATAAATTATTCTTTCCACAATTACTCCGCTGTCGTCCGATATCATTCCAGACTTTTTTCTCTTTTTGTTTCCCTTTTATGGCATTCACACGAGACTCACTCGCAGAAATATGATTAATTAATCGTGCGCCCATTCAGAATACGACGATCGCCCGGTACTTTACACAATATAATTTCGAGAATATGAAAGGAAAAAAAAATAGGCGATTACTACGACGCTGAAAAATCTCATTTTGTACACAATATATTTCTGTATATTTCTATATATGAATAATATACGTACGCATTTAATGATAATTTTATTATATTACGTCTCATTCAACGCAAAATAAATATTAAATATATACATTAAAATTAATTAATTCAAGGATTAATGATCGCTAATTAATCATCGGAAATAATTGTCTTTGGCATATTTATCGCCAATATTGAAAAATATATTAATAATTATAACTAAAAAATATAATAAAAAGTACTATGTTGATTAGATATTAAAAATTGAAATAGCATTGAAGAGAATTTTTAGCAATCTATTTATGTAATAGAAAATTGCAATTCATTATGTTCGTATGCACAACTATAATCTATAATCCGCACTTGATTAGTATGATCGGATAATCTCAAGATTTAATCAAATTGAGCGATATCAGGACGGAGAATACTAGAA
Source organism: Camponotus floridanus (assembly GCF_003227725.1). Taxonomy (NCBI): domain Eukaryota; kingdom Metazoa; phylum Arthropoda; class Insecta; order Hymenoptera; family Formicidae; genus Camponotus; species Camponotus floridanus. The sequence goes on along the minus strand of NW_020229314.1, from coordinate 390,353 downwards.
ATTGCATCATTGCAGTATCGGAACAATACACGAACTGTTACATATGTACATGTTTCGATCAATGACAATAAATGCTTCTTGAGAATATCATCGTTAGTCGGATAATACTAGCGTATATCTCTCGAACAATCCGCCCAGAATGACTACTAATTTGCCAAGTCTTCGAATATAATATCTCGATAAATGTTATATCTTCTTTGATTTCCATGATTTTTTCTGTCCTTTATGCGTTAAAGAGATTTCTTTTTCATGATGTTGATACACACATTCATAAAAGCAACCGCTGAAGTTTATGCTGATGTAACGATTCACGATTAATAGTGAGTAATAAATATTTAATTACGGAAGGAAGAAGTTATTATCTTATATGAGTTACAGTAAAAATTGCTATTTTATTTCAAAATATTACCGCTTTCGATTTTGAGCTTAAAATATTTAGATTATAAACTTGGAACTTTTCAGATAAATGAAACCATTTATATAAAATACGTAAAAAGTACAATAAATAGAGAATAAAGACAAAAAATAAAATATTGTTTAATAATTATTTTAATAAACAATTTTTTAATATATGTATAAGCAATAATTGTTAGCAATAATATAAATTCTAGCAGAAATTGCGGCCTGGAACTGTGATATGATATTTAATGAATTTTTTTATTTTGATACATGCTTTAAACATATCATAAAATCATAACATATAATCAACTATGCATCGAATTTTTTATATCGTCAATATTCGTATATTATATCAGAAGTTTCTCTTTCAATATACATAAAAATGTATGTATATACATATATTGAAAATATATACTCTTTTATATACGAATATTTTTATATAAACTCTAAAAATATATGATATGGAAAATGAAAGATGTAAAAAAATCAGTTTTCTATCAAATTTTCTATGTCAATCTCATAAATCGACAAAGTTTTAAAATTTTGAGATATTTAAAACAACAAAGTTTTTATGAAACATATTGAAGAAAATAAAAATCAAATATTATTGTATCTGTATGAAACATATTGAAGAAAATAGAAATCAAATATTGTTGTATCTGTAGTTACAGAATTTTATAAATTAAAAAAAAATATATACATATTAAGTAAAACTAAATTAAACTAAAAAGTACATATATTTATATAAAATATCTGGAATTATTAAAAAAATTGAATAGTTAAAGACACATTAGAGCAATATCAAATAAATTAATTGAATAGGAAGAATAATAATAGTAAAATTATATCTCTTATAGTTCGAGTTTTATTTCACCCCGTTGTCGTATTATAGATGTTAGGCTATTTTAAATTTGCCGTAAGCTTTTCAAATCCGATGATATTGTCGTATAAGCCAATATTGATGTTCGTTTAATGGTGAATGTAGGGAATATGTTGCGTTTCCTTTACCCTCATCAATTTCACGAAACATTTTGTTGAAGTAGCAATCCACGATTTATCCGTCACGAAGTCATTAATCATCCGTGCTTTCTTAAATGTAGGGTAAGTGTAGCATGTCCTTTTTCGGAACAAATAATGCTGCACATGGCAAATACACAAATAGACATTATTGCGGAAAGAAAAATACGATTCGTTTACGAAACTAATAATACTTGTAATTTTTTGCCCAAAGTTAAACATCTAATAAACGTGATACATAATTTTTCGTTGCTACTTTCACATTCGAGAAATATCCACCGACCATTAATATAATTTACAATTTGCATTAGTTTCTCGTATAATTCGATAAATTAGCTCGCGTATTCATGTTTATACGTCTAGCAAATGCAATTACATCTCCGATCAATGTACAGCAAATACAATTAATTTATTGTCTTCTTTAATAAGAGATGTTTCATATATTGTTAATTAGTAAATTCCTATCCTAATTGGAAGCTATGTACTTACAATTACATGTAACTTACTATGTAATTACAATTAGTAAAATAGCTATTATTTGCCGATGGGGATATTTCATGAAAATTACCATATTATAATAAGATATAAATTATATAACAGTAATAGAAATAATGGAAATAATACATTTTAAATAACTTTCTATAAATAACAAAAAATAATAACTGCTATGCTATCACATTTATTATTTTTCTATTTGATACGGATTTGTTTTTGTAAAATATTTTTTTAATATGATATATGAGTATAAAGTTTTTTTATGTGAAATTTATACACAACATTTGAGTATATTCTACGAAAAAAAGATGCATGTAAAAATTATCAGAGAAAAAAATTGTATAATCTCATGTATTGCACTATAATCTAATACTTTTTAAAAATTATCTGAATTGTAATATTCCAGTTATTTTCATTTAATATGTTTGATTTAGAATGCAAAACACAAGCAATTTTATTAATAAAATTGGATTATTATTATTGCTTTAATAATATTATTGTAGAATAAGTTCGAGATGTTTCACAAGATATATTTTCACGTCCAGCTTAAATAATTAGTTTATAATTACAATTTGCAAAATTTAAACACACCTTAGTAAAGCATATAATAAATTGTTGAATAATATTATAATCAAATATAACATTTCACCTTTAATGAAATGTGTAGGATAAAATTTTCGATATCGGTTTTTATGTTAATTCTCTGACATCAGTATATGAAGTAAAATAAATATTTTGACTTTTATTCTATTTTTGCGGATCTTTGCAAAACTTTTTTAATTTCAATTATTCGTATAAAGAATTAAAGAAATAAAATTCATGAGCAATTTAATAACAATTTATACTTACGTTGTACAATGTTTGCATAAATTTGAATCCTGACTAAACGGCATAAATATTCTGTTCTAAACTTAACAGGTCATACCAGATCGCAGGAAATAGATCGCTTACAAACGCGTGATATTTGCCGACGTATCTGACATAGCCGAGTAATTTATTTTCTCGATGCGCGCAATCGAATCGGTGTGCTTTCTGCTCTTGATGCGTTTATATCGGCAGAAAAATCGAATAAGAAGGACGGTTCGCAATAAATCCCAAACCGCAATGGAACACTCTCCTCTAACGGAGATTTATTTTCACGGCAATTTACTTGATCCCGTGTGCGTATGATTTCCCACATCAATTTGATTATCACCGTGAAATTAGAGCCTTTCCGTTTGACGTTGCACTCAATTACAAGGCGATTTCCTTCATCATCCTCAATATTCTTTATCGCTCTCGGGTATGAAAATAAAACGATTTATTGTTAATCTTACTCTATGTACACACGAAGCGATTCTTATCCAAACGCGATTCGGTCATTAATCCATACTGCGGAAACAAAGTCGGAAAATGGAATTAATTCCTTCTTTAGAAGTCTTTTTTTATATTTATGTCTTTTATATATTTTGAAAGATTAAATAGAGATAATTGGAGACAAAGTTTTTTTTTTCATTATATTACAAAAGTTTTTCTTTGGACGAACAAATACAGAAAAATTTATAAATCAAACATGTTTTTAAAAATAAAATTTATTGCTTTGACGATATGATGCATTAAAAAGTGGAAAAATGAATATTTTTTTCGCGTTCGTTGCATCAAATTGTTTACTACAAATTTTTTCTATTGCGATTTATAATTTTTTAATCTGTAAATTTGTGATAAGATTTCTTATCAAAATAAAATCATAAAGTAATAATGTATTAATAAAATATTATTTTATTGATATATTATTTTTGATGTAGATTATGTTTTTATTTTATTTTATTTTATTGAAAGTTTTAATTATTACAAACTTTTATATACCAGATGTATTATTGCTCATATTTTTATTGTATTGTGGTTTGATTTGATTACATGTTAAATTATAATACCGTAAATCCATAAATAAAAATGATAAAAACGATTAAAAATTTGTCAGATGTATAAAACGATAAAAAGAATTCCTATTAAGAGTTAATATAAAATATATATAAATAATAAAAAATGTATATTGTAGTGTTCTATCTTTGCAATTATAATTTATTTTATTTTAATTATAAAATGTTAGTCTGTAAATAAGGGAAATGTTAGGATTTACAATCTTGCAGTTGTGATCATCAAGAGAATTAATTTTGGCACGTAATAAGAAATTTAGGCTTTTAGTGTTGACTCAACTAAAACTTACGCCTGACTCGACGTATCTGAAAATTAGCGAATTATTTGTTTTCGACGAACTTTGGCATTGAGTCCAAGATAAAACGACCGAAAACTCTACGAGCGGACATTTTATCGGCGTTCGGGTCGCATAGAACGACGATGACCTAAAAGCTGACCCGAGAACGCCTTTAAAAACGTGTTTTTCAACTCCGGATTTCTCGGGGCGCCCTTCGCGGCCGGAACGAGTTATATAAGTGCATCAATTTCTCACGCGAATTTCCGTTCTTTCGCTTATGCTACTTTTACTCGTGTGATTTTTATGAAGTGATGGAACAATAAGTATGAATCGGCTGTTTATATCGGCGGGCCAGTCTTCAAAATCTGAGGGACCTCGAGAATCTCGGCGAGATTCTCTGCGATTAACATATAAATGAAGGAATTTAAATCCAATAAAGCCACCCTCGCTCTAGCAATCTCATCTTCTTTAGTAAAATTCGGTACGCGTGACGAGTATCTAAATTGTTATAATAATATTGTTATAATAATAGCTCCTGTTTTGTACTGATCCGATTATTATTAACATTTGAGAAGGTTGCCAAAATGTTGCCGAAATATCTTGATATTAACATTATATTAAAGACATTCATGTGATATCTCGTACTAAGAGAAATACAAGTTAGTCGTGAGATACGATAGAAATAATATTTTGAATATATGCATAAACGGTTAGTAAAAATAATTAAATGAAAATAACTAGGAAATATATATATTCACGGTTTTTATTGTATCATTTTTTACGCGCGCGTCTGTTATAAATATTGCAAATTTATTCGCGGAATTGCAAATATGTCCAAACGGTTAGCAGCGCTACACGAGACATATGCTAACGTCGCATTTGCATTCTTGCCTTTTTCCGTTTTCGCACTTTATGTATTTTGTTTTTAATGAAATAATAACGACGGGTTGTAAAACAAATGATAACGTATGGTTAGGCAAACGAATATATTCTTCAAAAGCCACGCGAATTCGAAAATGTAGAAAAGACTATTAAACTGAAATAAGTAATTATTTTTTGAGAAAGTTATATATATTATCTACACTGAGATATTAAGGAAATTACTTGTCTTCGTTGCATTTCTATGCATTTAATGTAATCCTCTTAGAAGCAAATAATACAATTAATGCAACTTCAAAAGTGGATTACGATAAGCAAGCTTATTGAATGATTTAAATAATATCGCCAATAAAATTACTTGTAATAAAATTAAATTATGTCGACTATATGTCTCTCTCTACGAGGAGCATTTGATGATAGTATTTAAAATATTTTTTGAAAAGAAAATTTGTACATATCGTGAATTATTGCTTATGATTGCCCAATAAAACATTAAAATATTTATTAAAATATTGTTCAAAGAATATTAAAATATTCTTTGAATGTAAAAGTCCTGTAGTAATTGTAATAAAAATTTTATATCCATAAAAGATATTTTTTCATATTATATATTATTTCTTACTATAAAAGAATATCAAATCTGACTTATCAATCTTATTCCATTTTCTGTTGCTGTCTTTTTTACAACGATATAATTTTATGCAGAAAAATATTAAAGAATGATTTTCTTCTAAAGTGCAACAAATAAATACACGACTTAATTATTATGTGTTTATTTTATATTTAATGGATCTCGCTAGAAAATTAGAACGAGATTAGTCAAAGGCGCGAGTTAATTTTCGCTGCTTGTCCGCTTTCCCCTTTCCTTCCTTTCGGATTAGGATGATATATCGATGAGAAATAGCATCGAGTGAGTCGTAGTTCGAGTTCGAGCAAATTAATTCTATGTGTCAAGTAATAAGTTTGAAGGTCGAATCGCTATTTAACACTATACGGAACGAAATAGAATGTGTAGGGCTAATTAGTCTTGAATTCTGAAATAAATTATCTATCGTTACTGATTAACTAATTATCGACGAACGAAAAGACAATTTGTCACTGGCCACGTAGATCCGTCTCGCTTCATCATCGAAATCGAGTTCGAAATTTAATTAACGAAGCTAATTTAAACTCGACCAACATTTGCGGAACTACTAGCATCCTCGGATGGTGGATGTACAATCTTTTTAATTTACTACATAATATTCTCGCTTATCGTGCAATTAATTTCTGAAAGCTTAACTTATCATTATCGAAATTTTAATTGATTGCAATCTTTTCTCAATGTTTCTTAAATTTTAATACGAAAAGAAAAATATATTATGCACTAATGTAATTAATAAAATCTTAATATGCTAAGTTCCTTTTAATTATTAATGACATAAAATTTTAAAAATATATATTAATGTGACAATCTTAAAATAATATTAAAATAATTATTTAGTAACGCTTTATTTTAGATTCACTATAATTTGAACTATGCAAGAAACAACTTTTATATTAAAATATCAATAATATCTAAGTACTCTCGTATATCCGAGCAAAGTATTTAAAAAACTAATTTTTTCGACAAAATTTTTTTGACAGAATTTTTATGACAGATTTGATCGCGTGTCAAAACAGTAATGATATTTATAATGAATCACGTCATTGTCAGATTAAAGTTCTTACGCCACAAAAGTTTCCACAGCTACTAAATTATATTATTCGTCTTAGGTATGGCAACGAAAGGATCGATAAAACCGTGATGAGCGATTCTGCTCGAACTTTAATTATTCGCATAAAGCTCGCCGAGAGAGCTCGTTCTCGTTTTACGATCCGGAGCAATGGAAAAATGACAAAGGAAAAACGATTTCGGGGCGCGGTTGCGCGAAGATCGAAGCGAATTTCTTTTTCCGCACCTCGGAAACACATCTCGCAGTGTACCTCGCTATAGGTGCGCCAAATACTTACGTCAAGCTTTCGTTGGTATAAACTGTCGATGGTTCATGAACAAGTTGGATTGAGCAGAATAAAAGGAACTGCGATATCTGCTTATCGGACTTCTTTAAATCGTTATTTGCATAAAATTTATTAAAGCTGCGCGAGACATCTTGAGAAATGCAGTACACGCAAATTACGGTGAAAGGAATAAAATAGGGAGGAAAAAGGATGATACGTTTCAAAGCAGTAAATTGCAAGATCGCTTTGTATATTTCCTCTTTATACACATAATTTAAAAATTTTGTAAAAAATAAGGAAAGGTAAAATATATAAATATTGAAAAATTTATAAATCAATTGATGTTTAGAAATCTTCGAAAAACAGTCATTACAACATGATTGATTATCCAATGAATCGTATCCATTTAATATTGTCGTAATAATCGCAAGCGATATTTTTAACAATTGCAAATATCAATAAATATAAAAAAAAATATTAAAAAATACGTACATGGAATTTACAGTTGAACGAACTTTAATACTAAAGTAACTTACTGGAAATGTCTTATGAATAATAGAGCATTGAGATAGGCGAGTAGTAATCGACGACACAAGTCAGCCGGTGCACGCGACACAAAGGCTGCTTCCCTTCGGCCGCGGTCACCGACGTTCCCAACGCATTTCTCAGGGAGTTCCATTTGCCAGACCGCGATTTATAAAGGGTTGCTCAGCTTCGGACAAGCATGCGGTCAAGGAAAACGGGAGACCTGTTGGTTGGTTATCGTTAGATCGTAGCGTCTTCAAATTTCCTGGCTGCCGGATCTTCCGCTTCTAGGATACTTATATATTACTTGGAGAAACTTGATCGCATTCTCTCATCTATTGATATTTTTTATTACATGTTTCTCTTTGAAAGATTATAAAATTAATTTATTTTTTATAGGTAGTAAAAATAATTTATTTATTTATAGATAGTATGTGGATTAAAATATATTAATTGTAATAAGAAATTATTTTATTTCGCTTATACATTTCGTTTTTAATGTTTAATAAGATTGATGTCGATTTATCACGATTTATATTAATTTTTTAAAGCTAAAATATTTTTAATAATAATAATAATAACAAAGAAAAAATTAAGAAAATATTTTTTCAAATATATAAATAATTGTTTTTGGATCACAAAACATTTTTATTTCAGTGATTGAATCCTCAAAATCCTTGTTATATACCATTATGAATATTATTGGAACTTATCTGATGAGATATTAATTCAAGTCAGTTAGAATTATCGTTTGATTCTCTGTTGATTTTTGCTATTTTTTTTTACTGTTGTTAGAGATAAAAGGTGTTTACGTAACGTACAAACATTATTTAACAAGTATTGCAGATCGATACAAACGCACTCGTAATGGAAGTGACCATCATATACATCAAGAATAAATATTGACCAAATGACATATTGCCTCTGGCCATTACTTCCTCGGTAATGCGTCTCTGGCAATAATTATTGCCGCTACGTTATGTAATTGGCGCACGTTGAACTTAATAGTATCAGTGTTTGCTCATAGACGTAGATAAAGTATACATAACATTTTCTATCATGAAAAACCCTTGCAATTTTATCTCGAACATTTATTATTCAAAAAAGAGAATTTTGTGGAAAATAAGAAAAAATCGAAGAATTTCTTGCAAAATATGTATAAATTATATATGTTAAAATACATTTTTTTCGAAATTTTCATTTACATTTTCATAATTTTCAAACATGAGATGCATAACAGGTTGTAAGTTGCTCTGTAAAATTAACGCTAGTCTTTGGGGAATAAAATAAAATGGGGAATAAATCTTCTTCCTTGTTGATGTATGAACGTGCGTTGCTCTATATCTCTCATAGAATAAAACACAAACAATGATAAGAATAAGTGAAGTGCTTGAATTGTTTCATATTCAATTTTTTTCATAGCGGCACGATAGCTAAATCACTTTTCTGCGATCGATTCTATGTTGAAATGTAGGAAGAAATTAATAATTAAATTAATTTTTTTTTGAGAAACTAAATTTTATTTTAAAATCGTGTTTGATTAAAAGCAAAATATTTGACATATGTATTTAAAGATTCATGATCAAACAATATTTAATTTACGTTTCACACTTAATATTTAAATGTTGGTTCATATTATAATTTAATACATTTTAATATGCTTTAATTTTGAATGTACACTTTTGAGAATTTCGTATAATTGTTCTCGACTGCATCTTACTTAAATTTAAAATGTTACACTCATTTCGAGACACCGACATGTATATAAATCGTTTCTTTATATAACGTATAAGGAAGTTTAAATTCTGTTAAATTGATAAACTGAACGAACGGCAACATAATTATTGTTCCTTTAGTAGAATTCGACTTCTTCTCTTGCGCAGAGGAACATAAAAATGTCGAAACGTGTATCCATCCTAAAGTATATTGCGTCTTCTCTTCCACAGAGGAAAAATAATGAGTCCGCTGGTACAGCTTGCGAAACTGCGGAGATTATTGCGAAACCGCGTGTAGAAATATGGGGTGAACTGCAGAGCGAAATGGATTTCCGGTTTTTAAATAACTGTGCGGAAAACACGAGTGCTCGTGGAAGAAAGTGGTATAATGGATGAGGTTTTAAGTGAATTTATCCCTTCATCGCGAGAGAGACTCAGGTATTTGCTCATTCATCGTATACACGTCATAGTAGTTGCTCTTGTAGCGCGTATAAAAGCGGGTTTATCATTTTTAGTACGAACTTTTGCCACACACATTAACCAATATTCTAAATCTACTACGCTTCAATAATCTACGTTTTATCTAAATTAGAGTGCGCATATGTATTAATTTTAAATGTATATATATAATTGTGTCGTGACGCATGTAATAAAATATTTTATTGCCATGAAACATTTAAGTATAAATTAATAAAAATGAAATAAATTTCATATATCGGATGAAATAAATTTCATATATCGAATGAAAATTAGCTATACGTTATGTACTCTTTTCTGTTTCAAATTTCTATCATTTTTATATATGTATATCATTAAATATATTTTATACAGTAATATTTTTTGCAAAATTTTTAAAAATATATTTATCTAGAGCGTGAAAAATTATAACGATATTAATATGTATGATTTATTTGAAATATGCTAGTAATGTTTAGTAATTTGAGATATAGTAATATTTGACGCGGGAAATTATATTAATTATGTATTAAAAATTTCGTTGATTTTTTCTATTTTGTGTTTTACATATATGAGCGGTGATAAGATAATTTATTTCGGTGATCGTAATCTTGACAATATCATCGTTGTTAAACGAATGTATCGTATCATTGCATAGTCATGATAATGTTTCAATCGACAGCAATACGATAAATAGATGAATAACGAGGATGACCATCCTGCCGATGACCACAAAACGCGCATAAATGTGATAATCTACTGGAATCAATGTAGTTCGCTCTTGCCGAAAACGATTGCGCACATTTCCGATATCTGGTAAACGCCTACGCAATGCGGTGAAATTTAGAGGAGCGCCCTGTTGTAATCTCTAATTTATCTATTTAATTATTCGCGTGATAAAGCACAAACGTTTCACGTTGAATTTCGGAGGAATTCTAGTCTCTTGTTAACGCATATTGCAGAATATCCTAAAAAATCCATACGCACAAAATCATCACATATAATTCTTTGTTGAATTTGATGGAAATTTTATCATTTTTTAATTAATATTTATAATTGGATAAAATCCCAAATTTTGTTACTAGATAGAATAATTGGAATTTTATTAATATAAATTAATGCATCATTTTTTCTTGGCAATTTTTTCTTTTTTTAATGAAAATTAATGCAAGTTGACAGCGTTTTAAAAAAATGGATTTTTAGGATTATTCGTTTTTTTGAGCATGTATGCGATGAATCCGCGTCAGTCAGGCAATGCTATATAAAAGCATCGATGGGGTAACTCGCTGATAAAATCTGCATTCATATCGTGTTACCGAAAAAGAGAGAATATATTCGATGAATAAATCTAATCAGTCCGGCACAAGTTGGTCCTTTTACAAGATTATATACATATTCATATAAGAGAACTTATGTGAAACTGAAATATATCGTTAATCTTTAAAAATGACGAAAAAAGTTAAGAATTTTTAATTATAAGACTTGGTTTTAATAGTAATTGATAATATTATCGAAGTTTATATTCTGTAAATTTTATTCAGAAAAATTGCATTTCTATAACTCTAAAATATTATTAATTCTCGAGAGGTCAACCACTACTCAAAAAATGTACATGATTGTCATTTTTGACAATACAATACATTTTATTGTTAACGTTGCCATTGTATTGCTTTTTTATTGTTGGTGTTTCTATTATTATTTTATTGTCAATATTGCCAGTATTGCCACAAAATTAAAAAGTATTTCTAAATGTATATTACTTTTTTTCCTATATTGCTAGTATTATTTCAATACATATATTTCTAAAACAATTTCTAAAATTATATTTACTGTATTGCCGCAATATATTCCTAATGAAATGTACAATGATTGTCACAGTGTGATTGAGTCCTCGTTAATTTTATATTAATTTTTAATACTCTTAAAGATTTAATTTTTGTGATTATAATGTAATTTGTAAGAACTGTTACAAATACACACACACATGCACACATACGCACGCGTATGTGTTAAATAGATAGAAAAGTCGAGAGCGAAAACAAGAAACAAAGTTACCTATCTTAAATGAACTTACAAGACAAAGATTTCTTCTCACCAGAAAGAAATGACTATTGCCAACTTTTCTCTTACGAAACACTTATTTGTTTGTTCCAGGAAGATGTGGTGGTGTCGGGCGCGGTGCGAAACATCAAGAAAGGTAAGATGCGAATTTTTCAAAACGTTGGTCACGTGCACGATTGCCGCGGCGACACGTTGAATGAAATTTTCAGGAACATATTTCCGCAATAGTCGCCATGTCGATCGTGCTACATAACTTTTGCAACGCATTCGTGCGACCGACGATACCTAGCTTTACGTCACATTGCATCACGCTTTGACGTGCGTTTCGAAACGCAGTTTCATCATCGGCGACGTGTCCTGTTAAAAGAAATAGTTAACGAGTGGCGCAATCGATGACACGATCGTGTTATGTGTGGTAATGGATTTATTAGTGCATCCATTTACTCGTATCGCAATTATTTATATATTCGATAAAGAATATCAAACGAGATACATATGCACAATAGTTCGTTTGATGAACAATAATTCGTTTATTTGAAACATCGTAGAAATATTTTTATAATGCTTTTGAAATTTAAATTAAATATTGCCTTCAAATATTTTATTGCTGTATGCAACAGAATATTATATAGCTACATAAATTATTTCTTGCAAAAATCTATAGTATTGTAATGCAAATTAATAATGTAAGCATTGATAAATTGTTGATACTTAATGTGTATATAACACTATTCTAATTACAAAGATTTTTTTTATTGTTAAGATATTTTATTATTAAAACAGATTAAGAGGTCAGTATACAAATTAGACTCCCAACGAAATTAATCCTATCACTTACTAATTTATGTAGTTTACACACTTATTTTATCAAAAATATATAATAGATGAGGTATATTCTTCTATACAAATAACAATAAATGTGCATATAATTCACGGATGTTTCTTAAAATAAATTTTTCAAATTATGAATATTGTTTTTTAAACGAAATGATATTTAATTAATTTTATTATCAATTTTGAAACTTTTGACATAGATAAACGAGATAAATGATAAATCTCATTTAATATTAATGAAAGTGAAAGAAATTTTGATTTTCTTGACCTTTGATTTCGTACTTTTATAATAAATTCAAGAAGTGAGTGCTTATAAGAAATTAAAAAAGAAAGCGACAGAACAATCGTGCACATATATACACTATTCAAAACTTTATGAAAATTGTATGTGATATCTGCAGTGAGGATGCATTTGACTCCATTATAGAAAATCTCGAAATTTAATCTCTTAGAATCTTTTTAATTAATGATTTTATATACTTGGATTTAAATTATTCAGGCGCTTCACAGAGACAATGAGGATAAATATGAAATTTTTATATGCATTCTTTTAATACGTAATAATATTTAATTATTTTTTCGATGTTTATTGAAATAATCGTAAGTTTTTTCTTAAAATTTGAAAAGTTTAAATTAAATACACACACTTGATTTAAAATATTTAGAGAGATTAAGTAGTTTAAATCATTTTAAATTTAAATAAAGATTTAATGATATGTTAAAAACTCAACATGTATCTCTCATACATATAAAAAAAAAATATATATATATATAATGATTTAATTTTATTTATCGAGTTTAAGTGCATCTGAACAATATTGAATGATTCGAATAGCTTTGCTTGCGACTCCTGTATCTCATCTTCTCCTATTGCGTTTCATCAACATTGTTGCTAATGCCTGACCTAAACATTGATAATCTCACGCATCCCTAAGCTGTGTAGGCGACCGTTACGTTTCAATCAGGACAGGCGCGCGAGCGTAAGCGCTACAAGTTTTCGATTAATCATAGTCGCTGCCCCAATTTCTAAATTCACAGTCGCCTTGGTAGCGCGCGCGCGTCATAACTTGCCTACGTTCGGACATTGTCGCGGAGACGTCGGCTATTGATTTCTCTCGGCGCATTCGTGAATGAGGCGTGTCTGTTCCCTTTACAATGGAATGACCGTCTCAATTATTTTGGGCTTTATCCTAGAATTATGTTCCATCGCGTGTTCTCAAGAGATTATCATAAACGATTCCCGATTCAGGCCGGATACTGTATTGCTGGATACAGTATTGTTTCCGATGATCGGCTCTGTTGATCCATCATCTCCACCATGAGAAATCAAATTCGGATGTATAATCAAATTAAATACTAATTTAGTGCTAATTTTTTATTTTAATCGTAAATTTATTAATAATTTGCAGTGAAATGATATTAAGAGAGAAGAGTGGAAATGCTGACATTTAACATTTTGTTAGATTTGATACATTTTGGAAAATGAGGATATCACAACATAATGGTCAATTCGTCATCTTCATTTTCAATATCAATTTCTTGCTAATTTATAAAAGTAATAATTGGAATAATGACGTAGATTAATAACGTTAGTTTAAAATAATACTTAATACGTAACAATACTTAATTATGCCATACATTTGAATTTGATTTCTCGAAATGGGAAATGTCAGATTAACGGAGCTTCGATGATTGAATGTCGATAATGTCAACTGGGAATACTCATATTAAGTTGAATGCTATATAACATTACTTAAACTTTACTTGTCTCTTGTATTATTTAATTATATTAAACTCCTATAAAACGATTAAAATTTAAAATATTTAATATATTTATTTTTGTATCGAAAAATATCAAAGAGATAACATTACTGAATTGATGGCTTAAGCTTCTTGGGGTATAGTAATCATGATGCAAAGCTTTTATTTCGCTTTTCATTAGCTTAATAATTCTATTTGACCAATATTTTGCTACAATTCATATTCAACAATGACATGAAATTAATATTAATCATAATATTAATCATGTTAAGGAAATTTATTAAGTACACAATTTCATCTTTTATACTGAAAAAAAATATTATTGTTTGTGTGTGTGTGTTTATTATTTAAAATTTTTTTATTTAACATTTAAAATTTATTTATTTAACATTTTAAAGATTTAAATTTATTTATTTAATATTTTAAATATATATCAATTGTGTGTATATCGGACAAAAAACAGAACAATTTACTAGGCAAGTTATAAGGTTTAATTTGTTATTATTTAAAGCTCTAAACGATTTCTTTGAACATTAGTATCGTAAATTTTATCTTTTATTGTATCCTTGCTGATTTTGATTTTAATTTTTCAAACACGCCAGAGGAAAGAATAATTTATTTTTATAATACTTGCACAGTTTATTTTAAAGATTCTATTAGAATATTTATTAATTAAGAAAATTAATGTGAAGAATATTTATTATTAAGAAAATCAATGTGAGTATTTAAAAAATTTAAATAAAATTCTTTTCAATATATTTTATAGATACAATTTTTCGTAATTTTTAATAGTTACTAATTTTGTGTACTAACATTTTGTCTCGCTGATTTAATTGATTTATCTAACTAAATATTTATCGTGGCCGTTGAAAGTTAAATTCGTCAGCTGATACATACTATCTATAAACAACAATAAGAAACTTAGATTCAAACCATGTAGTGTTAAGTGTAGCACCTGAATGCAATTGTTAGGTCTTCAACAGGCATTTCTATTTCACTTTGAGTAGAGCTATTGAGGTTTTAATCGAACCACGACAAATGGTATTTGGGAGAGTTTACTTCGGACGAGTCGATGAATTTCGCACTACAAACGATTTCGCGACGAGCTATATAGCTTCTCTTTCTCCAGCACTGCCGATGTTTACCGAGTTCCTCGCTAAGCAGAAATAATCAGACCTACTGCCTCTCTCTTTCTCTCCCTTTCTCTCTCTCTCTCTCTCTCTCTCTCTCTCTCGCGATCGATACGCGTTTATCAGCATTCCCGGGCTACATAGCGGACGAATCCTTTGAAGATAAAGCACAGCATATAAATATTTGACAGCGCGGAACAGCGCCGTATAAACACGTTTCGCGCATATTTTCCCTCCGGCGGTGAGAATCCGCGTTTTAATGCCGTTGCTCGAAGATTTATTCGCGGGTAACAGCGTTTACGCGCGGATATAAATAACGCGAAATCATTTCGCGCTCTCTTCTCGCGATAATAAACCTTCGCGTCGCGCGATATTTCGCTTGTCGAAACACATCTCCGTCACGATGCCACCGCGTTTTTTCGCGCTTTCCTTTTTCCTTTCTTTTTAATTATTCCGGTGTGTTTTCGTCAGCCTCAAACGGCATTGTTACAATAGCAAGAGAGTAATGCTCGATACAGTAGCAAAAGACTAATAATTTCAACGGGATTATCGGTCTTCTCATGCTTTTGGAAGATAAAGCATAGGATAAATATATGCGACAGGATTATTTCATTTGATACGGAATAAAATATTTTATGCAATTTATGTGAGAGCTTATAAGATTGTCTTTTTGAGATAATTGTGTAATGAAAAATTCGGGAAATGTAAACTTTATGATTATACAGAGTGTTTCTAAAACTATGTCGGAGATTTTAAGGGCGTATTCTAGGGATTAAAATAAGAAAAAAAGCTATAAACATGAGTCCAAAAATGCTTTTTCTCCAAGTTATAGCCCCCTAAAGTTGAGGGAAAAAAATCGAAAAATGTATTGTAACTCTCGGAGACTTTTTCATAGAACGTTAAAGTTTTGCACAGCGTAATAATTAATAAGCTTCATTTTTATGTGGTTTTGACCATTTTTTCCCTCAACTTTAGAGAGCTATAACTCTGAGGAAAAGCATTTTTGGATCCGTTTATATGAACTTTTTCTTATTTTAACCTCTAGAATACGCCCTTAAAATCTCCAACATTGTTTTAGAAACACCCTGTATATTATGTGATGAAAGAAAATTAAAAAAAGCAGAGATCTCGTAATTTTGTGATTTTCTGGCATTTTAATTTTCTTAATAAAAACGTAATAGGTAAATATAATAAGAGCATAAAATATTTCAAATAATATAAAATTGATAATATAATTATGTTAATAATAAAAGATAATTATAATAACAATAAAAAGTAACGATTTTATTGATTGTATCATGAATAGTAACATTATCATAGACAGACTGGGCATTATTTAAAAAGCAACATTATTCTAAATTTTCTTTACAAATTATTGTGTCCTACAATCTCAAAGCGCTATAAATAGTAGAGATATGATAACCCGCGATACAATCTCATACTTGTATATGCATTATATTTTTGTCGCGAATGCGAAATAACATCGCGACGAAATTGTGACGTTATAAAAATATACTTTCAACGTAGGCGCAATCGACTTACCTATCGCGGACGCGATAGAGGAGGGGCGGAGGAGAGAGGAATTACAAAAAACCAGCCACGGAAGTGATCATCTCCTCTCGGCGAGAGCGACTTTTTTATTATATTGGTCACGCCTGTGACGCAGCTCTCTCTCTATGCGTCTTATGGAATATATTTTCCATTCTCAGCCGGCGTGTCCGCCTCCGTTTTACCCTTTTTACGTCGATGTATTCCACGCCATTGGCGCATCACATACATATTACAGATAATAAAAGAGAGGGAAACTTACGCACTGCCGGAACATGTTGATGTACTTCTATGAACCCCTCGTGGATTTGCATGTTATTCGAGGCGAGGCGTGTGCTCGATTTTATGCACACGTACACGTACGGTGAGACACATAAACTGCATAAACTATCGTTTCAATTATCTCTTATCAACGCGCTCGTATCTTTCACAAGAGAGAACTATAATCTAAATATTCCGCCATCGACCCATTCGCAATCTGCCTCGAGCGATACAGCCGATGAGACTAATGACGAAATAACTCCACTAAAAGGAGATGATGCTCTATAGCCAGGGATCAAAATAATTGATTGAACCAATATATTTCAAGGCAACGGTCGTGGCTACAATTTTATGTTACATAACTCTAGTTTTAGATTATTTATATCATATTTATTATTTGATATTTGATATTTTTTAAATTTGAAAGCATTTCTAGTTTTTCAAAAATATACATTATATTTGTTAAATTTTTAGAAACATTTTCCATATCGGAACAAATTTTATGTACATGCTTTATAAATAATTATATATATTTTATAAAGGCTTTTACATGAAAATATATAAAATTACTCAGAGAGAAAATAAAAAATAATGCATTTATATAAGAAATATCGAATATTATAAAAGTCTAACGAACAGATAATCAAATTATAATATTAGAATTATAAAATTTTTTCGAAGAGATATAAAAAACTTGATAGGAAATGCTATTGTTGAGTCATAATTTTATTATAAAACTTAAATTCTAGATATGCTAGTCATTTTTTCTCTAGTTAAATGTCATTGAGAGAAAATGTTACTTTTATTCATATTTATACGATTGCAAATGCAGGCATTATAAGTTGGAATTTTATCATTGGTTCAATTTATTAAATAATAGAGAACGATATCAAATATTTTGGTGTTTAATCGGTATTAAGCGATGTTTATGCAAATTTCGACACATAAAATTCGATATTATCTTTTTAGAGAAGCGATTAACATAAATTAAACACAGTTAATACTTGTTTTTTTCTGAAAGTAAAATTACTTTTAAAAATATAAATGTATATAATTATACAATACAGATTTTTTTAATTATTATTTGGGACACAAAATATCTATACATACTTTTTTTAATTTTTTTAAACTTTGATAAAAGTTTATTCTTTATAAAGAGAGGCTTAAGCTGACAAAAGCAGCTGATTTTGTTTGCTTTTGGTTGAACTATACGTTCACTAATATTTTGCATTTATTATACCGAGAAACACGCTTCTCTTGATGTTATAAAAATTTACATAATTTATTATAATTATGCAGTAAATTTCAATAATATTGGAGATTGTTAGTTATATGTTTGAAAAACATATTAAGTTAAATTTGAAATATTCCGATCACATAATTTGATTTACTACAAACGTTAAAACGTTTTCAATCACCAGCTATGAAAATTAGATACGTGATAAAATAATTGTGTTGTACTGCAAATGTAGATGGCTTTTCCAAAAATAGAAATAAAACAATGAGCACAGTTTAAGGACTATAGAAACCAAATATTTTTTTTTCTGAAAATGTAGCTCACTTTGACTCGACTATCCATTTGCATTATCGAAATTTCACCGTAACACTTAACCCGATTGCGTCGTGACGACTTAAAATCCTACCAAAATTTAAATTTAAAATCTCAAAGTCGGTCAGTTGAATTTCAAATTCGAGCTTTAAGTAAATCCTCTACACTCGAGTGTGTTGATGCTGGGACGGGACGTAATAAAAGTAAAACATTTCAATAAAGACAGTAATGATTCGTAAATGATTTTTTTATATCGAAACGTTAAGCATTAAAAAATTACGATAGGACATGGAAAAAAAATATTTTGGTTCATAAATAATGTACTTGAAATATATGTCATACGAAATGACGTATATAAAGTCAAGTTTTATTTTTTTTACCTTATTACAGTATTTACAGTTATTACATTGAGATAATATTCGCATTATTTTATTAGAATTTTTCGCAATTAAATTTTCATTTATTTTACAAATAATAAATATGTTGATGTAATCGTTAGGTTAAACAAATATATATTCTTGCACAAAACTAATCTTTGAATGTGCTGTGTAATAATAATAAAAAAAAAAAAAATAAATCACGGTAATCTAATTTGCCACTGAAGTGGATGCTTTCGTCATCATTTTTGATAATGTGCCACGAGGATCTTCATCGAGATGCGTGACTTCGCGATTGACGGCATCCCTCTCGAATAAATCCGTCTTAGGACCTGTCGATTTGTCCGCGTCTTACTCTCAGGCTGATGCGCGACTCGTTTTCCTCGACATTCCAAGGAAACGATTATTATCGAGGGTGCGTTTCCACTGTAAGCCCTGCGGGGATGTATCTTGAATATATATATATATATATATATATATATATATATATATATATATACATAAAATACGTACAATCTTTTTACTTCATCTTCCCTTTACATCTTCTCTTTATATCCTCCGAACCCTCTCCTAACACCCTATCCTTCTCCTGAGGCCCAACGCTCATCCTGCGAGCCATCGACTGCGAGCAGGAGTATAGAGGTCTCCAGGTGGGTGGAGATCGATAGCACCGCGACCCAGCTTTATCCAAGCAGGCCGGGGAACCTGCTACTAGTTTCCGCGATGTGTGTATCTATACCGAGTGTTCCGCTATTATCGCTCGTTCCTATTAATCTTTAAATTATCAACCATCGCTTACGCACGTAATTCCAGAAGTTATAAGTACCCACAGTACGTAGGTTTCTCTTGCAAAATTAATTAGTTTAAATAAATATGAGAGAAAATTGACTTGTGCATTAATAAATTGAAGAAAGGAAGGAAGATAAATCTATCCGCATGCTTATTACTTATAAAGCCAATTATGCAATATATATTTTTTGCAGTTTATTGGTTGAAAAATACATTTAAAATGTTATTGCAGATGCACAAATAGATAATTTGTTTTACTGTAATTATTTTCTCTTAAATAATTTAAATTATTCGAGAAAAAATACTGACATATATTTGCAACACAGAAATTTTATTAAAATATAACATGGCATATATGAAGACAAAATAATATAAATATATTGTAACAATTTTGTGTGTATAAAAGCATAAAAATGAAGTTATTATATTTTATATTTATATTTATATATTTGTTATAATATTTGCTTATATTTTAGATATAAACATGTTGGTTGCAGCGTGGCCGCAATATTACCTTTCGTTCTTTTCTTTTAAAATCGAAAAGTAAAAAAAATTTTTGATAATTGAAATTGAAAGCTACGTATTTATAATTTTTATTTAAATTCTGAGCTCTACTTAAAAATTGTTTGTTATAATAATTTAAAATTACGTTTCGAGAATGTGTAAACTGATGATGAAAGCTTATTTTTCATTAATTTTCATTAATTTTTATTGGATATTTTATTTTTTAAAATTTTCTGTAATATTCAATTGCTAAGATATTTAATAAAAATTAAAAAACATTTTTTTTCACACCAGCAATGATCTTTTATTACAGTTTTACAAAAAAGAAAGAGTTTATTTTTCAGGTTTATCAAAGAACCTGTCGCTGACAGATGTCGTGGTACTTTGTATACATCCAATTTTACACGTACTTGCGCGCGTGTGCCAGAAAAAGTAATTAACGTTACCGGTAACACACACACATAGATACATATATACGAGTACATACATGCATATATATATATACAATATATATATATATATATGTATGTATATATATATATGTATGTATATATATATATATATATATATATATATATATATATGCATGTATGTATATATGTACACGCGCACAATTTATGTCATTGTACCTGACATTATAGCCCTTTGTTCGACGATTATACATTCTCTCCTTTGGCAGTTCTGCCTCTTGCGCACCTTCATTATCGTGTTCCGTTTCTCATTGAAATAATTTGAATCGTGTTTTACTGATGAATATTCAACTATTAAAATCGAAAAAAAAACGTTAAATACGTATTATATGTCTGATGATCAATGATATCATGTGAAAATAAGTGAAAGAATAAATGAGTTTTTATTAATACAGAACATACATACTTACACAAAAGTCTTCCTGCAAAAATATTAATTTCCATCAATATCGTTTTTCGTGATAAATTGTATTAAATTTCTAAATACATATATTTTCTATGATAAAAAATTCTTGCAATAATTATTATACGAAGAAATTTTTTATTGGACTTTACAATGCAATTTTTCCATATCTATTATAATGTTAATATTTAAATGTTAATCAAGAAAGATACACTTGTGATCGAATAAATATAAGCTTTGTGTATCAATATTATCAGATATATACTGCATTTTACATTCGCCATTTACCAGTATACGCATAACATTACGAAGTATAGCTTGATTTGTTTCGTCAACACTTGACATCACGTCTCTTTCGCGAACAACTCTCGTTGTTTATCTGGAAAATGAATGTTGCCCAAGTCTACATTACAGTATGCACTCGGAGAAGCACATGTCTGGCGTGTCATTTGCCTACCGAGCGCAGCTGATAGTACTGCATCATGAATTGCGTTGAAAGTTGCTGCGGTGGCGAATTCAGGTACTTAGCATTGCTTGCAAAGATACAATCGTAATTTAAGTCATGAGTATTTGTACTCTTGTAATTCGGATCCCAACTACGTGGTAGAATGCAAGATTCTACGACTAATTCGTAGAACGTAGATGATTCTTTTTTTAAAGAATTTGATGTGGTATTATCTTTACAAAAATTCAGAATTTTTAAGATTAACTAACTCTTGAGGGCAAAATTCCAAGCGAAAATCCGGTATAAATTTTTTACATAAAATTATTTTATAAAGAATTATATATTTGATTTATTTATTTGTGCTCTTGTTAATTAATTTTTCAAAATTTCTTTTTCGCTTCTCTCTTTTTTTTGTTAATATACGATTAAAAAATTACGAATTGCGTGCATACATGTATATATCATATATTTTTATTTTTATCAATTCCAATCTTGTCAAAATAATCACATGTAAAAAAGTTAAGATAAGATTTGCGCCATTTTTATACATTAAACGTTTTTCGAATTTCTTGATAATTCGTGTTTCGTAAATTGTGTATGCAAATTTATCTCACAAAGTGATGTGCAACTTTGGAAATATCTAACAGTTGTTTCCGTGACTAGAAGAGTCTCTCATCGAGGATGCGCGAACGATGAAGTATTTCCGCTAAACAGAGCACGAGCGAAGCGTGTCCTTGTGCTCCAGTTACGTTGAATCGGATTAAAAACACGCGTTATACAAAGCAAGATTGTCTTGCACGACGGCGCCGTTCAATTATGATTCATTCGCACCTGCGTGTTGCGAGCGTGAAATACCGTTATTGTTTTCGGATGATATGTCCTTCTCTCGATTTACGAAACTAGAAGAATAGATATGGAAACGAATAAAACGTAGGTACGATGAAAGCCAAATTATTATGAATGAGATTAAAATACTAAAGTAGATAAGAGAACAAATCTTTAGAGAGATCTTTTTTCTAAATTCAATATTTATTTTAAATAACATATTTAAAATAAATTAAAATAAATTAAAATTAAATAACATATTTAAATAATATATTTTAAATAGCATATTTTAAATATATTAAAATAATTATATTAAAATATTCTCTTAAAAAATTAAAATTTTTAAGAGAAATAAGATAAATTGTAATATAATTACACAATACAGGAAAATTTTTCATTGCTATAATGTTACATTAAAAGTTTGTAAATTGTAGATAACTTTTCTAATGTCACATAGTTAACTATTACTTTGTCTGTCAACTACGTGAGCACACGTGCTGTTCAAAGGATTGCTGATCAAACTTTTCTAATCATATACTTACTTATTTATCCCACTAAAAACGACTAACAAACAGTTATAGTAATTTATTTAACAAGGAAAAAAAACACAAACAAAACTTTTAAATTTCTGAAATGATGCATTTTATTTTTTTCTTCAAGCATTAAAGGCGACATATAAAAAAATAATTTAATGTCAACTTTCATGAAATTTTATATAAAGTATTCATTACATAGAATTGTGTACGGAACTGTCGTAGCTTTTTTATTATATTTAATTTTTGAATGACGAGACAAGGGAATATAACATAATCATACATAATTTAACTTTTTATAATAATATTTGTAATATTAGGTCATAAAATTACATGTTTACTAAAACAAAGTTTATTATATGAAATTAACTGCGGGAAAAAATTAAATATGCTTGCATTTTTGAAGATTGGTTTGTCAAGACTTATTTTTATTTTTAATTATTTATTTCTTTTTAACAATTTTCAAAATATGCTCGCGTAAAATAAAAAATATAATTAATGTATGATAGGTATATACGTACAAAACATTGAAATTATAAAATTTAAAAGAGTATTTATGTGAATATATTGATTTTATTGAATAATATGTAGCTAATAATTTGTGTGGGAATATTTAACCTGGGCAAATCGATCAATGAAGAATTTTAAATTTACTTATTTTAAATTTTACATATAAATCGAAATCACGATATGCGTATAAATGTAGATAGTGGATCAATAGAGAATTTGGTTTTGTCGTATAATTAGTGCGCAAGTTGAAACGAACTACGTGCTTTGCATGACGTTAAATGTTTTGACAATCGTGTATTTCGCATTCTCTGGCTTCATGCCCACAATTCCCTGAACCGAAGTTATTCATTCTTACGAGCTATCCGCGTTTTATCAAGGGATCCAATTGCCACGAGAGTCATGTCGTGAAGATAACGCGCGAAGTGATATGCAGGAAAAGGATCGTTATAGACGTCTAATGACTCATGCAATTATGTTAGAAATGAAATCGCACAGTAATGAGAATTGCGAATTATAATTTCTCTCATGCGCGCAGAGAATTCATAATCGCCACTTTTGTATTTTAAAACTACCCTTTTTAAAGTTGTCGCGATATTACTCATAAAATATTGATCCTCCTCCCTTTTGATCTCTTGCGAATATTACTTATTTGCATGTAATTTATATTGTAATTTATGGTTATATTATGAAGAAAATAAGTAAAAAATAGCTTTTTAAAAGTTACGTTTATGTGTTTGACGTGGTTTTTTAAACAAAAAATTATTTTCAAGCTGTTATTCAATATTATGGCCGCGCCACAAGGACATGCTATTCGTTTTAAGCGCGAACGATAGGACAATTGTACACCGTAACAAATCTTGTCAAATAAGTCCAACTGTCACACAAATATATAAATCCGTGCGAATGCAATTATTTTTAATAAATACCAATCGGTCTCTTCAGTGGAAAAATGTTTTCAAAAGTTTCCTATACAATTGAACAAAAGTTTATTCATATACAATGCATCAATCGCAAGCGGATAACTCTTGTGCACGTATCGGCATTTTCGCGCGATGCAGTTAAACGCAATTCGAGGCGAAATATATCGAGTACCTCTTACTCCGTGTACACAGTTCACGCTAACACTATCTACAGCACACTTTAGTTCTTCATCCGTAATTATACTCTGGAGCTATTTGTGCAATCCGTCCTCGTTATCGTTCCTGTAACTCGTACGTTGCGATATTCCCTCATCTCTCCCAGTATCTGAAAATCGTATTGTGAAATCCTTCACAGAAACATTCACCGAATGTTATCGTTGAAAATTCTACGAAATTTACAGTCGATTTTATCAAGGCAATGATATAATAGTTGCCATTTGCCGCATTAGAATCGCTACAGAGCGTTTTAATTATCCCAAGATGCTCCGAAGTAGCGGAATAATTAATGTCACTTGGAGTGTGAGATCGCGACACCTACGAAGGGTTAAGATCTCTTAAGAGGATACGCCACGATTACCCCGGACGAGAAAAAGGATTTCGTTCGCATGGATATATTCCGCGGAGATGCAATCAGCTGTAAGGAGCACTCGCTGATCCGGGATTACTCGAGTATGAGCCGGATAAATTGGAGCTACTACTAATTTCCGCGATGCACGCACATGCCTTGTAATTAATGTGTCTCTCGCGAACCGTGTCGTTTCCGTTTGCAATTCTGTGTATCTCTTCGTTCATCAATTCACGATTACGCGTGTCGTTCGGCGTGCTTTGTCAGAATGAAACTACGGCGAGAAACTCGAGAAATCGCAAACGGTATGTCTGAGCGCGAGATCTTTTTTGTCGAAGCAACAATTTTACACGAAACGTCTCGTTTATTATCTCAGAGATGAAAAAAAAATGCAACAACATTATGCAATAATAAGTTATCGCGTAAGATAACTCATTGTCGCATAAAAATGAGCGTAATATAGCAAATCATGGATGAAAAATTCGCATTAAAGTAAAAAATTCGATTTACTCTTGTCGCAATTTTTTTCTTCCTGTTATCAGATTTTTCCACCTTTTGTATCTTTCAACCCCCCCCCCCCTCCATTTTTCATTGATAATTGGATGTTCGCTACATTGTGTTCTCAAAATTGTCGAGCGCAATGTACAACGAACGCGAACAACAGCTCCTTAAACGCGAAGACTCGCGGATTAATTTCGTCTGTCTTCGGATGCTTGGCATTTCCCAAGATGGCAGGGGGAACCACTTCGTTCCCTTCTTGTTATGTTCTTATTATACCGCTCTACTTGGCATCGCTCTGCCTCCAATCGTTTGTAAAACTCACGTCACATTTCGCCTCGAATCAACCCCGAACTTTTTAAGGTCGGTTTATTTCTGTCTATTGTTGATTTGTACGTTTTATGTGAAATATCACGGATCTTTAATAATTAAAACATGCTACATATTTTTTTAAATCAAGATCATAATTTAAATCACTAGCTTTTTTAAATCTTTTTCACGTATAAAAAAGTTGACTTTATTCTATATCTTTTGAATTTTATTGTATTTTTCCTGCGAGAGCAATTTCGAGAAGATGAAAAATTCTAAACTACGTATTCCATCTATAATATACTATACTATTCATATATATAATCAATCCAGCGATATATACAATATAAATGATAAAAGGATGATTAATAATAATGAAAAATAAAATATGAAAGCAAATCAAATTTTTTTACACTGTTGTAATTTGTTATCACATTCTCTATATATTGTAGATAAATTATAATGATTTTGGAAATGACATTTTGAATTAACACGATAAAATAATATAAAATAATATAAAACAATTTATAAAGTAATTATATAATATATATATTTTGGTTTATATATAACATTATTTTATATTCTTTGAATCGTGAAATAAATCCTTAAAAATTATTTTGTATGAATTTATTTTATATTTACTTTATATTTTATTTTTGCAAATATAATTATTATTTTATATTTGTTTTGAACAACAGGTAGATTTGCTGAATATTATATCTAGTTGCACACATATGGAATTACAATTAGAATTACTATATTTTTTATCGATTATTTCGATTTTTTCACGACTATTATTAAGAATATTACTTAAAAAATTACTAAATCAATACATCTTAAAATATCATCCAAGTGAAAAGGTAATAAAGTTTTAATGCAACATTGTTTGCAATCCATCTTGAGCTGTCGTGTTTTTTATCCCAGTATATATTGAATATACACACTTAGCTTACATTGTGCAGTTTTCAATCGATATAAAAAGAATTGCTAAATTATAAAAAAACTTAAATCATGACGCATTTATGTATTGATAAAATTGACATTGCCAAATTGTAATTTCGAATCGTTGGTAGAGCATAAATATCGAAATAGGGGCGACGGAATTGGGCCGTCAACGGACCAGAATGTAGAAATAATTGTGGGGTACCGTGCCGTCGGTGCACCGCAAAGTGTTAATAGGCCCGCGAAAGAGGTAAATGTTACCAGAGAGAGAATTATAACTGGAAAATGTACGTCCATTTCATAAATCAAATTATGCGGCCATGTAATGCGCGGACCGTTTCGCAAATGTTATAGGACTATGGTACGCAATGTGCATTCCTCTAGTGCCAAATTAACGAGCACATTCGAGAATATGGATGCTTTTACGTTTGATTCGAGTTTAATAATTCGAGAAAAATTGCGCTGAAAACGAAAATAGGTATCTTTCCTCGCAAAATCGCGAGGAATACTTGAACAAATTTACATGACCAGTATGTATGACGATAGACGATTACGCAAACGCTCATTTTACTTTCAAATCTTTCCATATTTGAAGTACGGTGCAATGTTTCATCTTGCATGAGTCAGAGACTGGATTCGGTAATCGTATTGTTTCTTGTGCAAACACGCTTAATTAGGACACGTTATTACTATTTTAGATAAGATTTTAGCGAAATAAATGCGAAAATTGCAGATTTTTTTCACTGAACTTTTCTCAATAATCCGTTATTTTTCTTATCGAATATTTTTTTACTAAAACGAGTTTTTCTTCCTTATCATATAGTTTTTGATATTGATGAGAATCATTGAATTTTTGCGCTTCGTTCAACTTTTATTTAACGCTAATAATTTTTGATATTTTAGAATTACTCATTATGCATATTGTGCACAAATATTGTAAAAATTTGAAAATTTATAAAAAAATGATTAAAAACTAGTATTTTATATTTTTATGATCCAAAATAGAGTTTATCTTTATAAGCGTGAAAATTAAGGTTTTTATTTCAACGCCTTTTAAAATTAAGGTTTTTATTTTAACTTTTAAATGCCTTTTTAGGATATTTATTTTACATTTAATATTTTAAACGTAAACTGGAGTATATGTTGAAGTAATTTTAGCAATGCTTCATATAACTGGTATAACTGGTAGCTGCAAAAATCGATAATCCCGGGTTTCGAGCGGCGTTGTTGCGTGCGGCATACTCGTTATATCGTATCATAGTAAATTCTATTTTTTGCTAGATATTGCATTTCAAATTACTAATGTAAAATCTATCGTATCGCCATTAATATCTCAAGTCAAACTGCACCAATATTATATGATAAAAAAAAGGGATAAAACATTTCTAAAGATAAATTTTTTTTTATATTCTATTATAAATTATTGCATTATTATTTAATTAAATATATTAATGTAATTATTATTTAATTATTATTATTTATTAAATAATTAAATAAATATAAATTAAATTATTATACAATATATATAATGTTTAAAAAATTATTGTCTGACAACATGGATTAATCTTTTTCTGTCTCTTTTATATTTCATATAATTATTATTGTGTAAAGAGATATGGATATTGTTAAAGAATAATGCCTTTTATTTCCAATAACTAATTCTATTATCGAGTTATCAAATATAATCAGATTATTATCGAGATTAAAAAACAATTACTAAAATCTATTTTATATTTAAAGGCTCCTGAATGTATATCATTCATTATTATAATTAATCAACTTTCAATTAATTAAAACAAATTGGTACGCGATATCTAAATATTATTATCAAACTATCAATAAACATTTCCGACATGTTATACAAAGCTCTGTAACAAAATTTCTTTAAATACGCCTATATACACAAACGTGTTCTATTCTAATTTGTTTCTATTCGATGGATTTATCAAACGAAAAGGAAAAGAAAAAAAAAATAAAAAGATAAAAAGTAAAATGTTTGAAAGATAAAAAGAAATGTTTATTTAATACTTTGATGACATATGCGGTGATGTGTAGTTAAAAATTAAATAAAAAAAAAAATAAACAAAACATTTAATAGTCAATTAAAGTCATTTTACATAATTCATTGAGATTGTTAATTAAAACAGAAAACAGATTATTAATATTTATTTTATGATATTTCAATATTTTCATGAATAATTTCATGATATTTACAAACATATTTCAGTGCACAAATTACGTATTTATTTAGCAGTTACAAAAGAGAGAGGAGACAAACGTGGATTAAATATATATGAATTAAATGATTAATGAAATGATGAAACCATCGCGATAAACAGTCACATATTTTTTAAATCGCATCTGTCCAAACAGCGTCACTTTCCGCATTTTGATGTAAAGCCGAGTATAATCTCCAACGAAGATACTAAAAAATTTGATTTTATTTTTCTTTCTAAAACATTATTTTTGTAACTCAGAAATATTCTTTATACCGTGCCGCTGTTTTGAAAGTTCTGCTTCAATTTATTTCTAGATGCGACCAAAAACTTTACATGAGAAATAAAGATAGATTTTTCATATTTTCTTTTCCTTCGCACCGTTATTGTTTTTTTGCTTAATTCCGCTAACCGGCTTCTATTCTTCGAAACCACGCAGGAAATGGATTTTTTTATCATACGTGATTCTAATTTTAATCTGAAATTTGGTTGACTATTATTATTATAAAAGGTAACAAAAAATCAGCTTTAAATGCATTTTAGTCTTAAATAAAATATCCGATAGATTAATAAGTAATCTGAGATTTTTTAAAAGAATAATCAAAATTAAAGTAAAAGTTAGTAAAAAAAAAGATATCGAAAAGATAATGAAATAAAATAATTGCAAATTTTATAGCATTTTTACAATTATTCTCCTTTTTATGTCATCTTTTCTTTCATTCGATTTTAAATTTAACATGGATATCTTTTTATATTAATCAGAAATTGATAAGCTTTTGAATTTATAATTTTTTTGGCATATATTTTCCGTTTTAATTCTTTTTATATTTTTTTAACTAAATTACAGTGCTTTATTAAACTCAATTTAGGCGTTACCTTATCTTTGATTAGCTCTTAGTTGATTGAGATTAATGTATTATTCCTTGTTATAATGAAGATTTAAAAAAATTAGTGTCTGTTTATTTCTTAAGACATTTTCGTTACGATAATAAAAAATCTAACCTACCTGTATATTTAACGTCTCGCGTATATTTAACATCTCTATCTGTATATTTAACATCGCCAAGAAAATCACACATAGAGAGTGCTTCAGTATCTCTTACCGTCGCTAAATATATTCATTATGCTGATGTTATATGTATCGCGCTATGACTAAATCTACGTACTTTTTATTAATTCACGATACAATTAAATCCTTCGTTATATGTTTAAATAATTAATACGTGACTGTTTTATCGTTGCAATATTTACTAACAAACGAAAATAAACGAAAATTGGGAATTATATAAAATTTTAGTTTTCTTTCTCTTATTTCATGAAATCGCAGTACTTATAAATATCTTATTTGTTACTATCATTTTCATATATAATATTTTGTGTATATGTGTAATTTTATTATATAAGTAATATAAAAAAATAAATATTTTGTGTATATGTGTA
Organism: Camponotus floridanus; assembly: GCF_003227725.1. Classification (NCBI taxonomy): domain Eukaryota; kingdom Metazoa; phylum Arthropoda; class Insecta; order Hymenoptera; family Formicidae; genus Camponotus; species Camponotus floridanus. The sequence continues at coordinate 359,803 of NW_020229314.1, read as the reverse complement.
ATTTTATTATATAAATAACATAAAAAAATAAACTGAAACATACAGCATAAATAAGTGAATGAATAACTGAAACATACAGCATATAAATAAGTGAATAATTTTTAATATTTTAAATTTTATAGTTTTTAATATTTTATTATGACATTGTATGACACAAATTATTGTTTTTTTTTTATTTTTTATTTCTTTTTTTGGAAATCAAAATTTGAATAATTTAATATATTAAAAAACGCGAATATTTATATGTTTATTTCTAAGATATATTTTTTTTTATAAATTGGAGTCAAGAAAAATTGTCTTAATCAGATTAAAAATGACAATGTTTCGTGTATATATCTTCCAAATATATGTGATATTTCAATAATCTTTTTCATTTTTCTCAAGTAAATAAAACAAAAGAATTATTCAATAAACAAGATAGATGTGAAATTTGTCCTTTATAGAAACTTTCAATGAGATCGCACACACTTCGCATAAAACTCGAGCTGCATGTTCAGAATATATAAATCAAAATTGAAGTAAACAAAAATGATTTAGACGTCACAACTGGTCCGTAACGAACGCGACAACAGATAATTTATTGATAATTTTTGATAGTTTAAGAGCAATAACGGCACGTGTACCGCTTTGTGAAATATTAAAGCTATGATTACACTGGTAACTTTCGGAAGAATAGTTGATAAACTCTGGTGAAACGAAATCGACACCAATTTCCTGTATCTGGCAATCATGGCACTTCTATAAAGGCATTACTTTATAAATTCCATTCCACGTTTATTCTTTTCAGCAAAACCGATTCATCAAATGGAAATTAAACGGATTTCAACAAATCGAAATCTCATATACATGAAAAATAAATATTATTTTATATGTATTTTTGAATAAAATCGGTTCTTTCTAATACATTTCGATTTGAAACAAAAAATTTTAAAAATTTATTATTTTTAGATAAATTAAATATATCTAGAATATCTATTATACAATAAAATATATATGAACTGAAATTAATTAAAACCGAAACAGCTTGCTTTTTCTTGACATAAATTTATGGTTCCAATGTAGAAATTCCTGATGACGCTGACTATATGTATAAACAAATTAAGTTGCAAAAAAATTATAAATTAAATATATAAATAAATTAATCTTCTTAACTTGTAAATCAAATTGTTTTTAAAGTTCATTCTTTATATTTTTTTCAATAATGTTGCTTAAAATAAAAAATAATATTAATAATAATATACAATTTATAAGCTTAATCATACTTTTTAATTGAATTATTGTTGTTTTTATGCAAATAAAAATATTGTGAACTTATATTAATAATAAAAGAGTTAATGCTGAATGCAGTATACTAGTTTTTATTTACTGAAGAATACTTATTACGAGGTATAAAACAGAGGGAAGAAGCTGCATTTGATATTAAATATTCTGCTTGAATATAATCCTTCTGACTGTATGCTCAGTTATTCGTTCTGGTTGTTCCTAAGTAAAACAACGAAGAATATAAACCAAGGAATGCTGAATCGTGTGTACACAGGCATACATTTATTTCGTGACATCCAATTTTATTTTAATTTATACGTATGCTCAACAACATCAGTAAAATCGAAGAATTTAATTTAGAGCTACGTCGCGGGAAGAATTCTTAAGCGGGATATAAATAATACGCATTCTAACAGTATTATTGATTACGAAAAAAGTTATTTAATCTTCAGAATTAGTATTTAGAACAAAATTTATAATAGATTGATACAGTGTTAGCAGCTTATTAAAAATTTCTGAGCGAAAATATAGAGGAAATTGTTTCAAACGTACAAAATGTATACGAAATAAAATGTTAATCTCTCGTTAACCCGTATTTCTACGCGCTAATGAGATTAGAAAGAAAATGAGAAAAGAAAAAAAAAACAAGCGACTATTTGCAAATGCAAGAGTCGTTGATAGTATCAGATACAAAATATGGAAGTTGCGACAAGAATAAATATTTAATTGATGATTTCCATAATAACACACATGTGACTTAAAAAAGATAATAATTTTAAAAATATTGCGCGCACACACACACGAATATGAGTGTAATTTTGTAAGCATAATTTTTTTGAATAAGCCAAATAAATTAAGCTTTATATAAGTTTGATAAAATTTGCATATTGAATGCAAAATAAATTGCAATCTATTTTGCGTTTTAAGTTGCTATTTTAAATAATAAAATTACATTTATATCAGAACGTTAGCTAGATCTAGATTACTAATAGGACGTAATCTATTATTCTCTATTACGGATGTATTTGGCGGGCGCAGATTTCTGATATAACCAACTGTGTATGTCCTTGTAGCTTGTGATATATGTATGTGTGATATCCCATCGGGCTGAGCATAGCCATTCTGATGCATTATGTGACATTAGTATGTGTACACAATCGAGATTACTTTATTACTATCTCAGCAAATCTTGGTACGATTTTACAAAGCGTGTGTAAGGACTAATTCTTCTATCACATTCAAAGTTATACAGTTACAGAGTATTGTTTCAACTGAATTATCATGTCATACTTGAAATTGTATGATATTCACAAGCCTGTTTCTCGAAACGGAATACTTGAACGTTGCTTCTGTATTATAGATCACAGAACATGGTTTCTATAGTACACATATACATACCTTGTATACTGTTATTCATCGCATATTGAACATTCTGAAAACAATGACGCAGGGAAAGATGATAGAAGATCCATTACAGAAAGAAAATATGAGTGAATATATTTTAGCGAAATTATATGATATAAAATTGAATGCGATAATAATGTTTACTTTGTATTAGATTTACATTTTCAAAGAGCTACCAACAATTATAACAATATTAATAACAATTATACACAAATAACACAACAAATATATATACAAAGTATTTATTTAATATATTTCTTTTATTTTATATATATAAATGTATAATTTTTTAATGTAACTGATAAATTTGTAGAGGAAAAACTACAAATAATTATCCTGAAAAGGCAATTTTGCAGTTACAATAAATTTTAATGAAATTGCTAATTTATTAATTTGTTTAATTTTTAAATACATATATTGATTATTTTTATTATACTTTTGTTTTTAATTTGGGAACTGTGTTGAAATTTTTGATTATTTCAGATATAATGCTAAATAAGCAACATACTTATAGATGTTATAACGCAATACTAATGACATATATTATGCTGATGATAACAGTTATGAAATAGTAACAATGTTAAAAATAAAATTAATAACTCTTGCACAAGATACAACAATGGAGATAATATACAATATCAGTGATATATGGTATTTTGACATATGGTATATAGCGCATGATGGCACAAGTATCAAGCAAGCTACTAAGAAAGTTTATAAGACTACTAGACATTGCGAGATAAGAACCGGGTGGACTTGTCACAGATATATCATTCGCAAGACACCGCCTAGAGTTGTCCGCGAACTCTTCAAAAGTTAGCACAAGGTATAAAATACGCGCTCTTTCTTTCTCTTTCGCTTTATGACCGCGCGACACGCAAGCAGATTTTTTTGCTCTCGCAACACTCACGGATTATTATCCGCGATGATCTTAATTTCTTCTTACGCGCCAAGGTTCTTATAAAATTGAGCTTATGTTAACTAGGCGATGCAGTTTCGAGCGGCACGCGAAATGTAGCACAACGATGGTTAACAAAAACCATGTGTATATGTGTATGCGATTTTACAGAGCGCATCAAAAATTATTCTTTTCTCTTCAGATACAGATGTTTTCTTAAAAAATTGTGAGTTACCATTTTTTTCTTAAAATCCTATAATGTTTAATATTTTTTTCCAAAAAGCATAATTACATATATATATTTATATATATCAATTAATAAATTACCAATAAACCAAGTAATTATATATTTACCAATCGGTAAATATATAATCTAGTATCCGGCATTTAATTTAAAGTACTGATAATTTTTTGCGAGTATACGAAATAATGCAAATCTGCTAAGAAATTTATAAAATAAGCGGTAAAGAGTAACAGAATTTTTTTTGGAGGATTGCTCCTGCGACATTTACGATAATAATTTCTAGGAAAAGAATCCAAGTAATTTATTAAGGAATTAGTATTTCTAATTTTATAACTTAAATAAATTGAGTATTACATTTTAAATTAAACGCATTTCAATAACTGCGTACCACCTGCGTACCACCTGCGCATAAAGAGAAACGCGTGGCATAAAGTGGCTATTATAAAGTTGTAATGAGAATTTAATAATAAAGATAAAATATAATAAAGAACAATTTAGTAAGATAGAATTATTCTGTTACGAACAAAGATCTTTAAAGTTAAATTTTGAAGAAATACATTTCACATTGTTAAATATTTTTATGTAAAATAGCTTAATCAATCGAAGTAATAACATGTAAAATTTAAAATACAAGAAATTTGGCAAATATAATTTTTATATAATTATTAATATGATTTTAAACATTTTTAGAACCGCTATACGGAATTTTTTATTTATACTACAATATATCATAATTTTTATAATTACATAAAATTTATTAGCTAAAATTAATATCATATAATATAATCGGTCTTTTTCATTCTCATACATATATATATATTAATTTCAATTAAAAGTTAATTTTTACAGTAGTTTAAAGTTAAGTATAATATAATATTGTATAATTGTAATGTATACGGCATCTTAAATTTAAATTTTGTAAAAGCAAGATCTAATTGGAATTAATTAAAATCTAAAATAATTTATCTAATAAGAGTTATATAAATCTCAATATTTTCTTTTAAATCTTTTTTTAAATCTTTTTTAAATCTCTCTAATTTTTTTCATTTTTATGAATCTTAAAGAAGTTACTTCGACTTTTAAAATTCTTTGCATCTCTATATGTATAATGATATTTAAAAGCGATAATCCAGGCATTAGTTTTCTTTCAAGATTTTGCTTTTTAAAACCTATTCGGTTCTATGACATCATTATCGTTTACAAATGATCGTTAACGACAAATTGGATGATCATCATAAAAAAATAGTGAATGAGGTAATCAAGTAAAAAAGAATGAAATGAGATGCTATATATTATAATGCTCCACTTATGTGATATAATATAATGACATATTATTAACTAATTTCTTTTTGATCTCTCAGAAAAAAATATTATTTTATTAAATATTTCTATATAATTAAAACTTACTCAAATCATTAAAAAGATATTATTAAAAGACAAAATTACTTTTACATAGATGTTATTATTTTAATTTTATATGAGAATTAGAGAAAGAATAAAAGAGGAATAATTTTCTTTTGAAAATTGTAAAGTTTCTTTTAAAATTGATAGATCAATACGATACACACACACACACACACACACATATAAATGTAATATACTTTTATATGTATATTTGTTAAGTTAGCATTTTCTTTTTTATTCTACATTATTCTATGACAATCGTTCTTGAACGAAATTGTAACTCGGATATAATACTCGTATAGTAGAGATAAATCTCCGGATTTTATTTCGAGATTGAAAAATGTAAAAGGTCGTAGTGTGCGCAACGTTTTCGTTGCAGCACAATTACTTTGTGGCAATAATTAAGATGCGTATCGAATTCATATGCGTTTCCAGACATTTAATGGTACAAGGCATACAAAACAGAAATAATTTTGCTAACATAATAGATTAAAATATGCCTCCACATGTTTTCAAGTTAAATAAAAAGAAATTAGAAGTCAATAACACTTGTTAATAAATATCTTTTTTGATATTCGCAAATTACTTTAATCAAAATAGTCTTTGATTCGACAAAAATAGTGGATTAAAGATGAAGCAAAATTTCGCGATTTGATCAAATTAGCTTAACATTATTTTTCTTTATCGAGACATGTCGTTATTGCGAGCATAATTAAGAGCCAGAAACTCTGGATTGCTTATTATATCATCTCATAAGAAAAAACGTAAAGGTCATACATTATAATATTCTTCAACGTTATCATTAACGTATCCGCAACGTGCACAGCGTGCAATAACGATCGCGATAACAAATCAAGTATGCATCGTACGTATCACACGCCATTTCGGCGAATATATTAAAATCTTTACCTTAAGCGAGAGAGAATTTAAGTTACGATGCAAATAATATAAAGGTAGAATAATTCTTTCGATAAATTTTCGTTAATAAATAATAATTCATTTATCAGCATAATTTTTTCTGTCTTGCTGACATTTTAATGTACTAGTAATATAAAAGGTATTAGTGCTATGACAGGATATAAAAGAACTTTCTAATCCTACAGTAAATATATCACGAATATGTTAGAATTTATGATTATATCTATATGATTTATAATTATATTTTTTTACGATTATTTTAAAATATAATCATAAAAGTTCCATGTTAAACAGATATTTGTATATATTATTATACATTCACAAAATTGTCAATTATACACTGTTAAAAAATTTTCCAAGGAAAAATAATGCGTAAATTTATTGGAAGATATCAAAAACTTACTAATATTAAATTATGTTTTTTACGTAACGATTTTATTTTGGCTTGCGAAGAAAACACGCACATTACGGTATATTGCAAGAAAACTTGTAGTGGTGACGAGTTGCACATTATATGCATTCACGTATATCTTTATCGGCGTTCTAATACTTCATCTGGGCACGATGAAAAATAGAGGAACATTATATTTAGTTGTTTGAAGGACGCTTGTGTTTTTTATTGCTTATCAAAATACACGATAGTACATTATTCAAATGATCAACGTACTAGGTCAATTATTATGGCCTGCATTTTACTCTTATTCATGCATTTGCAACACGTCTTAGTTTTTATGAACGCGAAGCGTATAATTTTTCTGACAAAAAATATATTGATTTTCATTGATTTTTATTTTGTTGTAATATTGAATAATTTTTATATTAAGAAAATAATATATCCCGCATCGAAGTGTTATATGTGATACTAGAAATATTTCTCGCATAGAAGCAAGAAAGAAATACTCACAATTATTTATTTTCTCGGAAAAATATTTTGAAACAAAATTTTTTCCAACGTTTTATTATCGAAACTATTATATTTTTATGAGTAATAGAGTTTATTTGGTGTGCGTTAAATTATTCTAGTATATCTGTTTTTGATCGCGCAAAATCGATTAATCTGTTATAAATTTATAGCTGCGTAGCATGCAGATTAACAATTGCGAGCGATTTTGTTTTTGCTTCCGCAAGCAAATCGAACGATCAATGATTTCCTGAAGAGTACGATGTTAAAGATGTTCCTTGAGATGAATGTGCATTTTATGGAAATTCTTTGTGAAATACATACACACACAGATATACATGTATATTATATGCAAGCACGTCAGAAATGTGGAGCGCTACGACGGCTTCATACGAGATTGCATGCTGTTTTTCGTTGACTAGAATATACGGACAAGTAAATAAATTCGATTTGCACAATACCAGACGATCTTCCTTTCTGGAAATAGGCATTTCTGTATCTTTCTAAAGTTTGAAGAGAAGAGAATGTTATGTCTCTGCCATAGCTTATTTGTACGCGTAGATATATTTGAAGATAATTTCTCTGCAGTAAAAATATAGAAAGTATTATAATTTTATATCGTAAACAAATTATAATTTTGAACAACAGTTTGACATACTTGTTATTATATGTATGTATATACATGCGATATCTGAATTAAATATTTTAAATAATTTAGAATAATATCCATGTGTTGTCATATGTGAGTGTTCAATTGTTGATAATTGTTTTATCGACTCGAGTTGCATATTTCAATAAATCGTGTATTTTGAGGTACAACACCAGTAACAAAAATAATATTTTGAAGTAGCAATAAAAAAAAGTTTTTTTTTATGGCATATTTGACTTTCTGCAGTTCTCCATTTTCTATGACAATCGCGACAATACGTGCAAACGTGATTTATCTGGTTTTTTGCTTCTATATTCCATGGAAAAAAAGAACCTGTCGTTTTACAGAGTGACCCATTTCACTGAAATATATTGATGTTTTCTTTTTTAATATAGTCGATTTAAAGCTACATCCAATTATTCTTGTGCGCAGAAACAGAAATTTGTTTTAAATCCAGTATCAATAAATATCCTCTTTCTTTCTGTCGAATTCTTGACTTTTCTCTTTAAATCCTATTATGCTTAATCTTTTATGTGACATATATTAATTTTTTGTAATTAAATAATTTTTGCAGCGGATGTTAATGTATTAAATTCTAATTAAATTCATTTATTTGTGTTTATTTTATTGATTCGTTTATTGATCTTTTGAGATAATATGTATGAGGTTATATAATTTTTCTCGAATTAAAATGATCAAAAAAAGCGTTTGTTGATCAAAAAATGTTTTTATTTTTTCCAATAATAATATCTCAAATTAGATATCAAAAATAAATATATAAAAAATGCACAATATAGTCAATTATTTTGATCATACATGTACAAATTATACATTGATGTCAAAATGGCAAAATAAATTTATCTGAACTGAAAATTAAAATTATACTTCTGCTGTCTAATATTAGTAACATTAACGGAATCACTGATCCAGAACAGCAAGTTTATAAAGGAAATTTACTTTAGCAGTTATACTGTGTATAAGCAAGCATACGATACATTACGCAAGTGCAGTAAACGTAATGCATTTCTCAGGATACACTGTTCGTCGCATGCAGCTGTAATTTTCATTTAATTAAAAAAATGGAGGAAATGTATTAAAAACATATTTAGTATTAAAATATATTCGATTAAATATTCTTTTTTTGTTATTTATTTAAAACATTTTATAAAAATGTTATATTTATATTTGTATTTATTATATTTTGTCCATTTTATAAAAATGGACAAAATTTGAACATTGCATTTGTATATATATGGACATTTATGTATCTGCAAAACTGCTTTTTAAAATTTTGCTTCATAAAAACAAAATTTCTCTTAAGCTCATATTTTATTCTTGTTTCAAATGAATTTTTTTCAAGAAAATTTTTCGCGTCTTAGATAATTATTTTTTTAAATATTTCTAAAATATTTCTAAAATTTTTACGTGTGCCTTTGAATCCTCCTTCTTAGAATCTTTGATCTTTAATAAAGAGATTGCTATTTATTTAAATTCTCAGCGCTCTTAAATAATTCCGACATCAAAGTCATTATATTCTCGATGTTTTATTATAAAAATTTTTGTTTTGTAATTTATCTGAAAAATCTATCGCTAAAAAATTAGACGTTAGAAATGGAATATATAATAAAAAATTTAATTTAATTTAAAAAATCGACGAATATCAAAGCAATTAAATCTCTTATGTTTCGATCGTTATTGGAAAAAATAAAAATATTAACAAATTTGCCTAAATTTGTTTTAATTCGGTAACAATGTCATATACTTCTTTATACTAGATATTACAGTATTTTTTATATTTTCTACATAGATATATATCAACACATTGATATTTGATTCATTTCTGTATTATTTAATAGCTTGAGAAGTTTTTGTGAGCTCGAAAATTTTCTTCTTTTAAAATAATCGGCTTTCACAGTCCCATTTTTCTCACCCAGGTAGATTTATTCCGAGTTACTTGCAATTCAACGTCAGGGCGGATATTCGCCACGAAACCATGTCGGTTCTTTTAAATCGTATCGTGCACTTAGAAGTAACCTTTTTCGGTACGTAGTGTGCATTTCTTGCTCCCGTAGCTGTTCCTGCTATGAAAAGTATACATGGGAGCGAATCTCGCAGGAACGAACAGTGCTTTTCTCTGTGCGCTCACGACTTTTTGCCAATTTTATCTTAAGGATAGAGAAAGAGAGAGATCTGTGAGAATCTCCGTTCCCGCAGTGATAAAGAGATCGATATTTTTTTCTATTCATTTCCCGACAATGCTCGTATTTTAGAGACATTTTTAAGACAATTTCTTAAGAATAAAATCTGTGTTTTCGTATGTCTGTGCTTGTGTCAATTACAGTAATGAAGTGAAAGAAAAATGTAAAAGAGCTACAGCGAGCTGTTTCTTTTCATTATTTTATTTTTGAAATATATTTTATTTCTTAAATATATTTTAAATGTGTGTGTGTGTGTTTGACCGACTTTTCGTAGTAATAGTATTTTTACTTAAAAGAAAAATTTAACGAAACCCATGCAAAATTCGAGGTACTAGTATTTAAGGAGATTCGTTAGTATTTGCAATACAACATAGGTAAATATGAGACATACACAACAAATGTATACATTTGTACATAAAAGTAAAAAAATTGTCAGTATAAACACTCTTTGATTTTCTTCATTAATCAAATAAATTCTACATAAATAAATATTTCATTCTATGTGAAAAAAATACGAGAAAAATTTCCTAATAACGAATAAAATAGAAAAATATTGCATTTCATATTTGAATAACAATTTAATAATTCGTTAATAATATCAACAAATATTTCAATCGAAGCTTTTACATCTACTGTGATTATTATGAGTTATTTGTTCAGTTTAAGAATTCCAACGTGATCGATACCGCGAATGCCTGCTGGCATGACAATATTAAAATTGCAGATATATTTATGTTGTTTATGCATTTCGTTTACCATGGATGCACATGTTTCATCCCGGATCGTTTCTTCCATGATTGCTAAAAAAAAAATTTTTTTTTCGTGCGTGAGCAAATTGATGTATGAAACGTGTCGCGAAAAACACGAATGTACACACAGTGATACGTCTTTTCTTGTTCTTTCGCGTGACGAATTTACGCACAATGTAGACCTTTTGCCTTTCTGTCGTGTACATCGACGATCGTTCGTGCAGAAAATTGAAAAGCCGCACGGAAAGAACGATGCGCGTTCCACTTTTTTGGGCAAACGAATTATAGCTAAATGGAATGGATGCAAGGTTGCACTATATTGACATAGAATGAATTTAAAGCTGCTGTGCGACGATTTTTAATTGAAAGTAAAAAAATTACCATGTTTCGAGAGAGACGCGTGACATTCAATCAATTTATATTTTTTTACTTTATTCCAGATTAATTACTTGGATCTGGATACTGTTATTAATTATAAATCACGGATATGTTTATAATAAATATTATTTATTATAAAATCATTACTTCCACCTATTTTAACAAGAAAAATAATCCTTTTCATGGAATAAATCGCTGACTAATGCACTCTGTTTTGATCACATTAATTGACAAATAATTTGCTTACGTAGATTATACATGCATCGTGTAAATGTAATCATGCGTGATTAACGCTGTTCATCTAATGCGATACATAGTAATTATTGGAATGTATATTCTTAGTATTCTGCGATTTTCATGACGTTTATTTAAGCCATGATTGATTTCTACTATTATTGTATATAATCATATCAATATATGTATAAAGCAGTTTTTAAAAATGATAGGGAAAATCGAATGAAACGATGAATACATTGGAGTTAATATAAATGGAATCTATCTAATATACATCGAGTTGATAAATTATATTTTTACATGTATGACACAATATTTTTTGCATATTAATTACGATATCAATTTGTCTTTCAATTTGAAACATTTTTCTGCAATTTTCAGCTTGAAAAATCTAATAAGGATAAATTTTTTGTACATTTGTTATATAATTTAACATCGAAATATTACATTATTATTCTTAGTATTAGAAAAACATTAATTTGTGTATAATTTTGTATAATTTTGTATAATTTTGTATAATTTTGTATATTTTTGTATAATTTTTTAATAATTTTGTTTTACTTTAATTTTCTTTTTTTACAGGTTTTTTCTTTTATACCTTTTTGTACAAAATTTTCATATATTATCCTTATCGTTTAATTTTATCGATACTTGAGACAAACTCTTAAATTTGTTTTCTTCTTAATTTTTAATTTATTTATCATATAAAGTTTCTTTGTAAAACAATCATTTCTTTTTAATATTGCGGTACACGATGAGAATACATTAGTGTCGCTAAATTTTCTGTATTAATTTGCTTAATTTGCTTACGTTGCTAATGATATTCAGATATTTAAATAAAACTTGTTAGAAGAGTTTCCATTGATTCGCAAACAATATATATAACGACGACAATACGTGTACAAGCATACATAATATTTATCTTATCGCGACCAGCACGATTATTGACTTTTGCTCTGTTTGAAAAATCATGAGTTTGGATGACCGCGTATCGTTCCTCGCACACGTTTGCACGCATTTGCATTTCATCGTGAATGAAAAGCTGCCCTGCGCTCCTCTCGTTTCTTTTTGCAGTATCGTACCGCGAATGATACCGCACCATGGATGCCTGTCCTGTGGTTTCTCTGTGTTCAGGCCGATTGTAACGCAGACTCATATTGCACACTCAGAATTCACCGATAAAACGTTAATCGATATTAATTACATCATTCGGTTTCTATCATTCGAATCCATTTTCAGCTCTGTTGACCCGATGCGGAACGAGCAACCGTTTGGCTTTCCGCATGGGATCGTGCAGTGGCTATCGACGATCGCTTTTTGTTAAAGCGAGAGGGATATATATTTGCATGGGAATTGTGATATTGCGCCGGACAATTCGACTTTCGATGTGACATAACGAAACGCGACACACGTGACATTCGCGGCTTGAATTCGAACGACAAGTCGCTTCTATGCGGTATGATGCGACGTAAAATAAGATCAAATGAGACCGTATAATGCGAGACACTTATTCAGAGAGTGATAAATATTTGAATAAGAAGGAATGATAAATATTGAAATAAAAAAAAGAGTAGGCTCTCGATAAATAAACAATCTAATAAAAGCCAGGTTAATAAACGCGAGATAATTAATAACTCAATTGTTAGACACGTACAGTAAATGCTCATCATTTTAAAGTTTTGCGATTGTGCGCTCGGTATAGACATATTTTTATCCCGGATGCTTGTGTTTTCGATCTGGGAGGTTCCCGTTTGTGACTATGCGCAGAAAAATTTGCGTTTTTTCTATTCCTTGTTTACCGACGATGGCTCGAAATGGGCCGAAACGTGCTACGATAAACGCAATTTTTCTAATCGTTGAGTTATTAATTATTTTGCTCTTGCTTATCTGCTCTTGGCCCTTATTAGTATCCGTTTTATTACTTACTTTTCTCTAAATATTTGAAAATCATTTTAAAATCAATTTAAAATTATTTTAAAATTGCGCATGGTTTGAAATTGATAAAATTATAAATTAAAGTTCACAAGATTTTCAAGATCGCGCGATAAGACACGCTTTATCAAAATACGGTTTTATCGGATATAATTTTCACATGCATGATTATCATGTGAGACTCAACGGAATTAGACGGTTTAAAAGTTTGCTTTATCGGAAAATTGCATTGACTCACTGTATTATTTTGTTTGGTTGGTTATCTCGTTTGCAAAGTCCGCGATAATTATAATACTGATTTACGATACATATTTATCTTCGTTAGAGTAAAATCACTGTAAATTCCTCGCTAGGAAGCACAGTCATGCGCAAGGAACATGAATTTTTTGATCATTATTTTTCTAACAGTAGATATTCATTTTGCTTCCTCCAACGTTATATGGTTGATTAAGTAAAGTTAATTTTCCTACAATGTGTTCGCGCGAAACTTTTCCTTATTCCGTACAAATTTTACATTATTTTGACAGAAATACGAAGGAATTAAAGAAGAGAAGAACGCTCAGTAAATAAAATATGCATATATTTACAATGTTCGCATGTACGTTTTCGGGCAATAATTTATCGAGCTGCGAATTTATCTCGCAATTTTATTACAATATTAAAGATTAGAAATACAAATGTATAAAAAAGCAGGTGTTAAGCAGGAACTCTTGGAAGATGCTCCCTCTTTTTGAAACTTTAATGTGCTCGCGATAAAGAGAAGGAGCGTCGTGATATTTCATCGAATTTCCTCGTCACAAGATATTCCATGATGTAACCGCTCTGACACAAATCGTCGCGTTCTTCGCGACGATTCTCGCCGCGATACGTAATCTTGAAATGATCTCGCGCTCTCGGATGCAGAAATGAAATCGTGAAATCGGTTAAACGTCGATGTCGCGCGATGCAGCGATATCCAAAGCTGTGCAATCATTGGATCACACGCGTGCAACGGTTCACGCCAACGGACACCGTCGCCGTCGACGGCGGAAGAAGCGACGAAGAACACAGGACAATCGGTAGGAGGTGTCGAAGAGAGTGGCGGAAGATACGCTTTACGGGCGCGAAAAGATAGAGACGGAAGCAGGGTCGTATATAGACCGGAAAAGAGAAAGAGAGAGAGAGAAGTAGGAGGTGGAAGCTTTCGCGGGCCGAGAGAAAAACCAGAGGGGGCAGCAGGAAAAGGAGAAGGGGCAGCGGAGGCCATGAGGAATCCTACGGCGGTGGGAGTGGGTGGCGGGTGGCGGCGGCGGCGACGGTTCGTTCAGCACGCAGGATCAGTCTCGGGGAGAGAGACCTCGCACCGACGCTTTCGCCTCGCTCTAGCTAGTACCTCCGCCGCACTCGTACGTGCTAGAAAACGCGCCGTATCGTCGTCGACGGTTTTCAGCCGCGAGAGAAACACCGCGGGTAACAAACGCGCACGCCTCTCACGTCGCTAGACGGGACGTCCGCCTGTTGTGCGAGTCGTTTCCGTCCGGATCGTTTCCCCCTCGTATCCCGACGAGCCTCCCTTCGAGCGGAAGAAGGGCTTCGTGATATCGCGCCTCTTTCTCTTTTCTTTACTCCGACATCCGTCTTCTTCGCCTTCGACCCTGCGGGTTCTTGCGGGATCGGGTCGCTCGTTGTTGTTCAGCCAACGAAAGGCCGGTTGAGGGCGAAGAAGAGAGAAGAGAAGCACGAGAGGAGAATCGCGCGCGTCCTCGTTCTGTCCTCTTTGATCGAGCACGCACCCTTCTCGCTTGACGAGGGGAGAAAAGCGAGTATACCGCGTGTAAGAATCATGCCACGACGCTATCAGCTCGAAGTGACAATCTCGGCGTTGTAGAGAAACGTAAAGGGCCGCGGCAAAAATAGAAGAAAAAGAGAGACAGAGAGAAGAAGAAAAACCACTTGAGAATCCCGCTGGCGTTTAAGTCACGATATAGGACGGTCTGGAGTAGCGACCCTTTTCCTTACAAGGACGTGAGTGTACAACTAATTAGCGAGGGATCCTAGGCGTAATGACGGAAGGGGAAAAGGGGGGTAGGAGTCCTTACGACCGGGTTGAGGAGCCAAAGATAAGGGAGATTGTACGGGTCGTATAGGTATTCCGCGCGAGTACGCTCGGTGGACCCCCGGGGCGTACCGAGTAGAGGGGAGGCTGCAAAAAGGACGAAAAATCCCTCAATTTTCTACATCCTTTGTTCCTGGAATTCCCGAGTAGCTGCCGAGTTCGCAAACGTCGAGCATACCTGCGAGACTGACGGCTATTCGCTGTCTAAGCGTTTTAGAGAGCCGACGTCTCTCTTTGAATTAGACAAAGCTGGGATAGACATCTTCATAATGTACGATCCTTTTCCTATCCCGTTGAATTTTCCAAAGTCAGCTCGTACATTTTGCACGCATAGCGTGGGAGAAATAAATAGCTGAAAGAGAATTAGGGTCATTCGATAAGATCTGGCTTTCCGATCACGTCTCAGACCGCTAATCTCCTGTAAGATTAGTCACTTCGTGGGTCATTCGGAAAGAATTTTATGAAACTAAATCGTGGAAGGAACGACGTATCGAGCTCGAGAGCTTTTGGAGTTGAATATGATTGATGCGAAACGCAATAAACACAATGATGAAATAAAGAAATTATTCATGTTTCATCTCGCGCTTAAAATTCTGTCTGTTATTCTGTATATTTGTCTTCTTTTTTCCATTTAAATTCGAAAATATTTTCTCACGTCCTTTGATAAACATCTGCGAGCTGACAATTCATTTCAACAGTAAATTCTTTTCGACATCTTTAATATTTCATTAAAAAAAAAATGCGAAAATAATGTTTGGAATTAATATCGAATACAGAATGTTACTTTGAGTCGGATTATATCTATGTGAAATTTTATTCGATACGAATAATCAGAGTATGTATAACCAAAGTAAGTCCACCATTCTGTAATATTAAATACTAGAGTAATGAAACTTGAAATTAGCTTTTCGCAAAGAGAGAATGCAATGGAAATTGCTCGAATATTAAGATTGTACGGTCTCTATGGGATTCCTGAGAAACGCGAAACGAGAGCTCTGGGGAAATTGATTTATCGCGACGTATCTATTTATGTATCACGGTAATATGCGGGAGATTACACATCGGTAAGATGAATTTATTCCTATCCATTTTTGTATACACGTAGACGTAGCGGCGTAGAATCGGATGCATATAAAAGGCACGACGAGAAAAAGAAGGCGATACGTTGCATCACGAAATCGATAAACTCCTCTCCTCCCCCGCGGCCTCTCTCGCTATGTAAATAAACAATTCCACATCGCCCCCGCATTCCAGTTGTTGGGTTAAACGCTAGAAAGAAATTCGGCAGTCGATTCGATTCACGGCGAGCTTGTTGCACCGTCGTCGAGCGAGAGGGCTTGAAATTTTAAACACGCGTGTCCCAGATTAAATTCGATCCGTGTATACCGTAGCGTACGTATACGACGGCTTTAAGCCACGCGTTTAAACTTTAAGCACGAACCGGGAAAGGGAGGTAATGCAATCGGACGGGGGTAATGGGTTAAACGCGGCCGAGTACCTCCCTACCCCCTCGCCCCCCTTCCCCCCTTCCCCCCTTTTTCTCCCTCGTTTCTCTCTTTCTCCTCGTGCAGCTGCGGCCCTTTATCGGCCGGCACACGTACCGGGACGGTACGATCGATAGCGCGAATATATACGCAAAGAGCCAAGCCACGCCGCTGGTCGAAGCCCGTGCGTTCCTCGCAGCGGCGTGAAATGATAGCGCGTTTCCGATGTGTGATCCGCAGGACGCAGGTGAGATAATATGCGCTCGCGAATTGCGCGCGAGGGTACGCGAGCCAGGAGGGTGCCATCGCGCCGGTTGCACCAGTGACTTGCGGACTCGCGAACGGGGCACGTTCCATGTGTCGTGAAGGAGCCTGTGCCACCCACGGCGCCGATCTCGCGGCCACGGCTTTTCGGACGAACGACGCCTTCAGCTTCTCGTGAGCAAGTCGGCCCCAGCTTTTCTCTCTCTCTTCAAGCTCGACGAACAAGTGCAAACGAGACGTAACCGAATTCGCGAGCCCAATTGTCTCGTACGAGAAAGAGAGAGAGAGGGGGGAAGGAGAGAGAGCGAACGTTATCGTTTATCTCGAGGGATATATACGAAGAGAGTATTGCACGACAGACGTTGGAGTTGTGGAATAACGCCCCTACTGAACCGGTAAGCTTCTTTCCTGCGGTTTATTAACACCCTGTAATCCTTAGATTTCGCGAGGAGAAACGTCGAGATTCGATATCTTCGATTTTTCTCTTTATTTTTCTTCTCCACCCCCTCCTGCTCCGATAATACGTCCAATCTAAGAGACGGGGTTACTTGGGAATTTTAAGGAAAAATTGCAAGGGATATTTGATATTGCGGTTTAAATATTCTCACTGTAGAAATACAATTTGTACATTTACTCGTGATGATAGCGATGATAGCGACAATCGACGTAAAGTAGACTTTTCCAGAGATGTAACATCGAAAACTGAACTCGTCTAAGGTGTTCGTAGACTTTTTTTCGTTTTGCACTCTCTCTGTGCAAATTGACAGTCTTCATTACTGTACAATTTCTTTCGAACGTAAGTAATATTAAAATTCGATCCATTATTTTTGAGAATCTGTATATCATGAAAATATCTATATGCATTGATCTAAAATGAAATTTGTCGATTCGTAAAGAGATTGATTGAGTACGTTTTGTTTCTCTTAAAAAGGTCATAAATATATAATAAAATAATAATAATATAAAATTAATAATAATATATTAAAATAATAATAAAATAAAATAATATTTATTTAATTATCCATAGTTTTTTTCACTATTTAGGTTTGCAATAGTATCGTCTTACTATTTAACTTAAGATGCTAATTCAAAAATGTATGTCATCACTAAACAAGTGTCGACAAATAATATTCGTGAAATAGTATTCGAAAATAGTAAAAAGGTGGATTAAGAGGAAATAAATTGTAGATTAGTGTAAAACTTTGTATACGAAATGACTGGCGTGACGTCGAGAACGACATCCGCAGATAAATTCGAGGTACACGGATTCGCGTGCTTGGATTAAATATAATTCTCTGGAAGAGTAAATTGGGGAATACGCTCAATTACCTTGAGTATTTGCGTCACGAAAAGTCGAATCATTCGCGTCTTGTACCGTTTCTGTACCGCCATAATGAGACACCCTGTATATAAGTTCAATTAGAATTAAGAGCTTTACAACAGCTGCTTCTCTCGATAAATTAAACGACCGACAGATTAAAACTTCACGCCGCGCCGTTAATTCGTGGTCGTTGTTTTACAATCATCAACATGGATGTAATAATTGTTTACTTTTGGGATATAATAATTGTCTGGCTTCTTTTAGGTGAAAATTTTATCTGAAATGTGTTTCTCTCTAGGAAGATTTATAATTAAAATATAATATCTCTTTGGAGATGGAGGGCTAATTATATTTACTTATGCAAAGTGCTATTACGGTTGTAGTTATATGAATATCGTGTTTACACTTGCGCATGAATATTTTTGATTTTTTTTTAGGTGCAAAGTGATACGAGTAGAATAAATCATGCAAAATAAAATGTTAAAGAATTATACATATTTTGCGACTGAAAAGTTTTGTCAAGAAGCACGCACATTCTAGCTGAAAAGAAATTTATGATATGCAATCATATATGATTATGTAATATTAGATAATTAATGTTGATTAGATACGTTACTTTTAATATTATTATTATTATTATGAATCTTATTATTATGTTACATTTATTGTGACAGATTATAATTGACAGTGTATTTTTTTACTTTATGAAATTTTTTTAATACTAGATCACATGTAAGAATATTCGATAATAAATAACAAGAAATTGAAATTGTCCTGCATCACTTTTTGGTTTAAATGACGCAATGGACATTCTTGTAAAGTCATTTTTATAGGATAATGCATTTCGTGACTTGACATCTGAACGATTTAACACTCATCTTGTTGCGCATTAACAACGTTTCCCATCGTTCAATCTACCATCGCCCTATCCAACCGCGACGAAGCTATGAGGCTTTTGAAGTGTCTGCATAATTCATGGTCGATCTCATAGCAGTAACCTCTCTCGTCCATCATCTTCGGCTCGTCGGCCGTTTTCATGTTCATCACAGTACACTTGCGACGTAAAGCGTGCTCGAGATAACGTCGCCGAAGGCAATCCGTTTTCCGTTTTTTTCAGTACATGAAAGATCAAGAAAGTTGCTTTCACAATCGAAAGCCACTTTCTGCCCAATATTGACATTAGAATGTGCGTGTATGTGAGATTTGTCTGCTTAATATCTTATGCCTTAAAAAAATAATGAATTAATTAAATTAATTAATTTAAAAGTTCCAACAGTCACAAAATAAATAATTTGTTGTAAAATATGAATTTTTTTTTAAGGTAATAATTTTACTTATATTAGTTTTCAAATTTTTTTAAAGAATATTATTTTTGAAAGTATTAAATTTTTGACATTCGTTTGTAATTTGCTGCAATTTTTAACCATTTTAAAAAATATTACATAAATTTTATACTCGGAATATTTTAAAAAATATAAGTCAAAAATATGTTTAATAAAAAAGGTAATAAAAAATATAAAATCTATTTATATGAATTTGGAATATCTATTCAGGATTCTTTGCATTTATTTGCACGAGAATTTTTCTCGTTTATCTAAAATTTTTGTTACAATGGACCGGGAATTTAATAGAAGTAGCTAGACTAGAGTTATTTTATTCGCGATGATACAAAGCTAAATAAAGGGGTAAATGTGCATTTATTGATTTTTCAGACTTTTTAAATACAGAGAAGCTGCGTTAAAGTCGAGACGTATGTACTGAAAGTAGCACAAGGTCATGCAACAATAATTCCAAGTGTAGTTTATCTTTTATCTAAAACCTTTCACATTATGACAGTTTGGTTTAATATTATATCAAATAATACGCAAGCCTCATGTTAGTTTTCTCTTATGTAACTTTATTAAAAATTATTTAAGTCGAGAAATGTCGAAGGTTTTCAAAAAATATTTTGTTGTCTTAAATATATTTGAGAATAGTTGAAAAATGACATGAATTTTGAAGCATTTGTAAAAATATATCTTATTATATAACTTATTATAATTATATAAAGATGCAATTTTTTAGATTTTTGTATAAAATTTTTAAAAAGATTTAACAATTTTTTTTATATAGTATATGTATTTTAAAACTATTGATTATTTTAATATTTTTTAAATTAAGAGAGAGAGAGAGAGAATGTGTGTGTGTGTGTGTGTGTGTATATATATATATATATATATATATATATATATATATATATATAATTTGAATTATACATATTTATATTGTTTTTATTATTATTACATTAAATAATTACGTTATATATTATATAAATCGACCGAATTAAATACGCTTCGTAAATTTAATAAATTTTCACAACATCTGAACATATCTGACATTTCTAACTCAAAATTATTTCCAATTGTCTGTTATTCGATTATATTTAATGATAGATACATTTGATTTTATATATGTATAAAAATTATTTTAACAATTTTACACAAAACATACGAGATATTTAAATTAAATTTAATATTATTTCAAAAGTATATAAAAGATATATTTTACTTTGAAAATGTGTAAAAAACTCTCTTTGTGAGAAATATTTTTAATAGTTTACGAGAATACTCGCTTTTTTTTAATATCGAGGTTACTTAGCGACTCTGAAAATATGTATATAGAATTATATGTATCTCAGGTGACATTTTGTGTCGTTTGCAGCTAATAAATTACGTTTTCGCGAAATGTATTCCGTAAATTATCGAATTAGTGACAAAGTCGGATGTGCGACTAACTCGCATATTCATAGTTTGGATCTAGACGCATTGCTGTGACACACAGAGACGCATGTATGATATATACACTGATGAAATTTTCATACAAAATGATATTTACGCACACAAAGAACGAAACCTTTTTTTTTCTCATTCAATCGACGGTGTTCGATCGAAGGCAATTTGAATAATTCGCTTCGTCGTGCCGTCTCACCGGTAACTTCTTAAAAGACTTTCGATAGCTTTGTAAATCGTCCCGATGGTCGTTACGACTAAGCCCTCGATCGGTACGAATTTATCCCTTTTGTAGTCGCTTAAGCGATTTTTTTGCAGGGCTTTGTCGCTATTTGACGATATTTTTAACATTTAAACTATAAGAATATTAAGGGATTTCTATTGCTCCCTGTCTCTTACGATTAATTTTTTTTATTGATTATCTATACATTATATATATGAGGAAAAATGTTGAACAACAAAACACTTTTGCTTGAGTGACGCATTTTTTAATATATATTAATCTTTTCAAATCGATACGGTTTGTACGAAAATCATATAAAGTGTGCGTAATTTTATTCTTACGTTATATATATAAAAATAAAATTTTCTTATTTAAAACGTGCGTGACATCAACTGGATATTTTCTGAGAACATAAATCGAAGATTTCCATCCTCTTAGTTTGCCGTTTGATATCGGCGTAATCGCGTGATAGAAAAATTGCGAGGCAGGGTACCCGATGACCGCATCGTCGGTCTAATAACAGAATGAATGTAGAATCTAGCTCAACCTTGGCTCGCCAATCGACTTCTATCTAGATGGATGTTGGCTCGTATCGAACTCTATAGCAGTCATCCTTGACATTCTAAGTCGCTTCTGACTGGATCGTCATCACCAAACACTATTGGATGTATTATAAGTCAATGATTTCGAATAATTCATTGCATCGAGTGTGAGAGAAATGAACATTACAAAGCGTATGATTACGCAAAATTATGATTACGATACGTAATTTTGAATGATGTAATTTCAAATTGAAAAATATTCGCAAAATAAATGAACGCAATATTTAGTACGATATTTCACTCGTGTTTGTAGTATTTTATAATATTTTTTTACCATTAAAGAGACAACATACACACACACATATTACGTTATAATAATATTTTCCAGCCAAGAGAATATGTACTAAACGCAATAATATCAAACAATAATATTAATATTATGATACAATATTATAAATGACACAAATAATTGAGATAAAAATATCGAGGGGTAAAGCTTGCGCATAATTTACACGTTAATACATTTGTTTGGTGCAGTCATAATTTCGCAACAAAGGAGAAATTACGAAGAGGCCTGTAATGAATACAGAAGCTTTTAAAAGCGTCGGTTACTTATTATTATCGAACGATTTGCAACCAGCTTTATATTCAATCGATAGACGTAAAAGACGTAAAAAGAAACAACAATTTTTGCCTTCATTTTTTTTAGGCGAGTCGTTTCGAAGAATCGATATCAGAACATGTCGAGCACGACAGCAGGATTTAGTACAGCCTTGAGCTATTGATCCTAGTAACCCTATTGTACGTGGATCTTTCCTTTCGATTTACTTCGGCTACACGTGCGTTCGGTCGACCGTATTGAATTCGCGTAATCGTATTCACAGCACTGATGATATCAACGCGTTACAATATACATATCAATCTTTGTAGCGTGATCGGATAATGACGATCGATTAATAACGTTCGTTTAAGCGATGTATCAGTCTAGTGTAAGTGACATGCGTGAATTGTGTACCTTTAATGAAGATCAGTTTTCGAATCGATTGATCGCCTATATAATCCATGTTTCTTCCTTCAAAAGGATTTTGATAATTTACTCTATCTTCTAATCGTTGATAAATGTTGCTGGTTGCAAGAATCATACGAAAGATTACAGTGGTAATTTTATTCTTGCATTTTATTCTTGTTCCATTGATTCTACAGTGTATACCCAGACAAACGATCATTGATATAAATTGTCGTTGATTATTTATGATTTGCAGTATTCTTGAATAGAGGAGCTTGAATGTAACAACGCGAGAATAAAGACTCTTATCCAAGGATGGAAGAAATGAAGAAAAGAAGAGAAGGAGAGATCGAAAGAAAATTACATCGGTCGAATGAACAATTTATCACACGGAGATCGCGATTGCTTATGATACGTACGTACATGGTTGAAATACAAGAATCGAATAAAACTTTTGCGGGGAATTCATAAGAGAGAAAATGATTAATAGCCGCAAGAGATCGGACGTCGCAAATAAAATATCTGTCCGGAGTGTCTCTCCCCGGAGGCAGTAAATCCCACCACGCTATCTCTCAAGTATCCATCTGACGGCACGAGGTGTAAGACGAGATTGTATAAAACCTGATAGTCGGAGGCGACATAACGGTCGATCGTAAATAATAAACGCGGCAAGTTTCCTCGGCGAGATGATTGTCGCCAAGTTCATGACCCTTCGCGCAAAGGGCTGTTACATTTGAAAAGTCGGATAAACTATGGGAAGAGAAATGCATTCCGAGCGGGAGCAAGATTTAATACGACGGATTCCGATGAAATTGAAATTATTCACCGAGTCGGAAGAATCGAAAACGAGACTTCGAATGTCTTCGTCGAAGGAGGACAATGATGGCGTATGGTAGGAATCGGATGGCCCGTAATCGCATCACGACAACGTCAGGGACTACCTTTCATCACGTTTTCATTCCGGCCGCCAATAGAATTATCGTCATCGTACTGTCAATCGCTTTCGCGATTATGATGGCTCGTTATAATTATCTTGTTAATCTCGCAATCGTGCGAATGCCTTGTGCAAATGTCATCGCGCCGGTGCGGTTTTCTCTTGTGTTCCAAATCGCCATCTTTGTTTCGATGGCAGGGCACGTATTTATGTTAACAACGCGAATCGAATACTAAATGTATCTGTTATGCAATATTACTGGAATTAACGGACGCGTGCGGTGACTTTAATTGCAACACTCGTCCGACTCTTGATTGATTGCTCACGCAATTTAGTGTAAACTTATTTTAGTAAAGCGCAGTCGTTGATCTTAATAAGGTGAGCAATTGAGTCTACATATTGACTCTTGAAAGTAATAGACATTGTAAATCGGCCTAACAATTAGTCGAGATTGTAACCATGCTTCTTTGTGCCAAAAAGTATTTGAAGATACTCAAATTTGAATATGCATATTGAAAATGTAAAAAGTTATACTTTATATTTCCTTTTCTTATAAAATCTTATAAATAATATTATAATATAATCTTTAATCATAATTGTAGACATAATTATTAAGTGATATAATATTTTTGCATTTTATCTTTTGAGAGTATAATATGTATATTCGCTATTTATTTATTACTTTAAAACATTTTCGAATCGTATAAATATTACTTTTTCCAAACAAAAGGAAGAAAATGTATAATATTTAAATCAATCTAATAGATCTATTTACTTAGCCGATTTCAACACATTCGGGAAAAATAAATTTAAGTAAAATACATTAAATTAAGAGATTGAAGGAATTTAATATTTATTGTCTTTTTGTTATTTGAAGTTTCTAGAGAGAAAAATTCTTATCCTTGGGAAAGAATTTTATTTCTGCATTGTGGCTTAGATCCAATGCGTGTTTGCGTCTCAGAACGATAATAGCCGTAGCATGTATATTTTCCTTCTCGGAAAGCACGAACATATCCGGAAAAATCTTTTCATAATGCGACGGAATAATGCGTCGGCTAAAATTAACCATGGCCGAAATCCCTCAAACTACGATACAGCGAGAATAAATGTAGTTATAAATGGATGTAGAGTGCGGCGATACGTACGATAAAATTTTACCGGCAATGTCGATCTAACAATAAATCCTTGACGTCTGTCGTTCTTTCTTGACATTTGATGGTGACGGCTTATTTCTCGGCACCGTAAAACATCATACTCCCCTGGAGGAGTAAAACCAATTTCTCACCGAGTAATAGTCTTCATTTGAATATACATGTTTATTATTCTCCCAAAGTTCATTCCCCGAAGTGTGTCTCCATAACATCTTTTTATAGCACATGTATATATGCGTGCATTTGGCGTATCATTTCGTGGCCGTTAAAGTCAAAGAAACTGCCAAACTGAGTCGCTAAATTTACGCAGCATCTCATCTTTTACATTTATTATCACCAACTATCGTGAAATCATCGATAGTCGGTTGTCGAAATCAGTAGATCCTATAGCAATTATTATATTCATAGTATGTCAATTATAAACCGTGTTGTGTGAGTAGTATGTTCGTTTCGTATCCGATGAATTTTTAAGACGATGCACATTTAAATCACACAATTTACTCAATTTCTTTAATTTAAATTGTGTTGTTATTAGAGATACACGTTCATTCGAATTCTTCGCTCCAAAAGGTTTCAGTTTTTTTCGGCAAAGCTTTACGTGACTCTGAAAAGCTCTGTTGCGAAAATGGACGTAGAAATGGGCTTGCAAGAAAATGGACATGCCAAATTTACGATGTGCGAATATTCGCGATGACGTTGCGATTCTTTTCTCCGATCAGATCACTCCAATTATCGATCGAACATAGGGCGTAATCAGCGAAAGTAGTGCTCTCGCAAAGCAAAAGGAACGCTTATACAAGCACGCTCGTTATACAAGCAACGACAATGTAGGTCGTAATTGACGGAGACGGTTGCTGACTCTTGCCTCTAGCGATGCATTACGATTTCGAGCTTGTGAATTCGTGTTCTATTTATGCCGCAGCCGAGGCAGGCAAATGAAATTTTAAAGAGTCGTGAAATTCCCGAAGAGCCAGCATTCTATAAGCACACTCTCGAGGATACTAAAGCGAGAGGAGAGAAAGGGCTAGAGAGGAGGGATTAACCCGTACGTTCAATGATCAATGGAGAGCAGGGAACTGGTCATAGGTACGCTTACGTCGAAGGAAATATGCGATGGAAAAATCCTCTTCATCCATAGCAAGAGCTATGAACAAACTGCACGAGTACGCTATGAATTCCTAATGATACGATGAGCCCACTCTCGAAAACTCTTTATGGCATTTAAAAATTTTAGATGATATAAACTGACATTTCCTGCTCATCCATGCTCGATTATTATGTGTCTGAACGTTAACTTGATATAATGATTTTGAATTTCACAGTTTACATATCCTTATTATACAATTTTAGACACAGAAAAAAAGTTACTCATATTTAATATATTTATCTCTCTCTCCTTTTCCCTCTCTTTTTTTTCTACAAATTTATAATGAAATACAAAGACACGATATATGATAATAATAGCAGATACGGCATATTTAAATAAAACGTATGTATTTCGTGAAACGTTCATTAATAATATATTATTTACATAGCATACATGTTTAATGTTTTAGAAAGATTCTCATATAAATTTTTGTCGTTGACTTTTCAGTGTATTTTATGATTAAATTTTAGCTAGAACATTTTTGTTCCTTCCATGTTATTTTCCATGTTTTTATAATGCACGCATCTGCTAGGAATACGCCATGTACACGAACGTGTGCAATTTATTTTGTTGTGCAATGCATGTAATTTACTATGCATACCAAAGTATCTTTGAAATGCGCGTAAACTAATCTTCGTGATTGATACTGAATGGAAAAGATACGCTTATAGAACTGTGCAAAGGATAAAAGTTTGGTGAATTTCCTGCAAGACCTAGTTTCGGCTGATTCTCCCCGTCTTTGAGATTCGTTCCCGTCGTTTCTCCCCATTCTGAAAAACGGTTCGCAAACTTGATCGAACTACAGTGCCAATGTCGTAAAATACGCTAAAGAAACCTTAACGACGGGGAAACTGAACGGTTCCTCCGCTAAAAACAAGTTGGCAACGAAAATGGAATAAATAATGCGGCTTATGTGTGCTTTATATACATATATATTGCACGGAGAAATGCTTTAATATATTTTTCTTAACTGGATATCAGACACGAAATAGAACAGAAAATATATATTAAATATTTTTCTTATCTATTTATTGTTTTTCATGAAAGAAAAATATTTTTTAAATAACATATAATTTTTGATTTTCATTTATTTAGTTTGTATATTACGTATGAAACGTTGTATTATTATCAATTTTTTATTATTATCTATTTTGAATATTATTTTTTATATAACTTATATAAGAAAAAGACTCGCTTGTTACTTTATTTCTTGAAATCTAACCGCGAGTAATAGAATCAATAAATATCGGAACATCAGCGTATGGCTTCATAGAAAATCAGATTTGATCTCCGATACTGCGGTTTTTCAATGCGAAAATACCTCAACGTTCTCGATTCTCTAGCTTTCCAACAGCTAGAAAGCTGACTAGCTTGCTACGATACAGAGTTATCTCAATTCTGGATATCGCGAATATACAGGAAAAAGATTCTTCCAGTTCGAGTCGATAATTCTTTGTTCTCGTACTGAATACTCGCCAACTGTACTTCATTACCTGTGCAAATTCGTCTCTCGAGTCTCGCACGGATAATCAAGCCTCTCGTCGAAATTAGTTAATTATACCGCGCGTCCCCTGTCCATTTCATTATTTGATTCGCATATCGCGTGTCTCTAAACTGCTGAAGCATATGATCAATATATTCGCATACGAATAGTTCGATCGATTCGAGATATGCAGCTCGTACGGAGATACGAATGTTTAACGTTCATGAACACTGGGGGAGCAACTGATACGCTTATCATTTTGTTATTTATTCTTGTTTTTACCTAGATACTACAATGATATTTTTTCCTAGAAATCGTTTAATAAAAATTTCTAGCAAATAAAAATCGAAGAACATAGATACATTTTTCTTCGAAATGTGTTGAAGATATTAACATATTTTATTTAAAAATTGATTTAGAGAGACATATACATTTATATTTAAATTATACATATAAAATATATATTTTAGATAAAAATTAGTTTCACTGGAGCAAGTCTCTCCCGATTCTATTAAGCATTTTTCCTTTCCATTCTATTCCCAAATATATAATACATATAAAATATATTATATTATATTTCAAATAAAAATTAGTTTAGAGCAAGTTTCTCCCGGCTCCAGTGAACATTTGTTTTTCTTTCTCATATTTGTTTTGCAATCCATCGGTGCTGTAGGCAAAATGTTTTATGTATTTTCGCGCGAACAAGGCACCGAGCGAATCGCATGGCAGTGGAGTATCGGAGTACCTTACCGGGATTTCATTTTATCGTATGCAAACGTCGAATCTGCGACTATAGGCAAGGGATTGGGTAACGCGGTAAATCGGAACTGTGTGGGGGGTGTATGCAAACACCGACAAACTTGGTATCGTGGTCGTGTTGACACGTTCATCGGACAGTCGAAGTCGAGATGATTTGAACTGTTGAAAGGATTCCATGGTTCCATGGATGAAATGGAGGAATATTTAATGATTTTCGAATATCCGCAAATTCTCTTATCGATCAATTTTCGCCTAAAATTTTTAGTTGCTTCTTGTAAAAAATTTATTTAAAAAATTAAGTTCAAAAAAATACAGAAAAAGATTTTTCATAATGAAAATAAATTTGGATAAATTTTATGAATGCATCTTGAAGATGAATATATGTATATATTATTCTAAATTTTTGTAAAATTTTTGTTAAATCTGTTACATCACGAATATATATATATATATATATATATATATATATATATATACATACACATATTAAAATATCATAAATGTCATATGAAAATGTTTTATCAGATTTTTTATAAATTGATTTTATTATTAAATATTTATTGTAGACTTTTATGCCACGATGACAATTTTTTAAAGAATAGTGTATATATATATGTTTTTACTTATATTTTACATTACAATAAGTTATATACTTAAAAAGTTATAAATTCCACAAATTTATTTTCCATGCAGTATATGATTTATTGGCTGAGCAAAAGTTTTATTTCTTGTCCGACAAACTGAATGTCCGATATTGAGTGAATTAAATAACATGGAATAACATAAATCTTGATTAAAAATAAACATAAATCTTCTTTTTTAATTTTATTTTTTCCGCTGGAATTACGATACCGGCGATTTTGCACGTACGAAACTTAAACCGACAAAATGAACGTCGAAAGCTTATTTATGTATGACGGAAGTTTCGTTTTGCTTATATTTCGAAGCAAGAAATTAGTTATGCAGATTAACTTCTAGCGGTGTGCGTATTTCGTGAAAGTTTTTACGGTTTTAGCGCAGGTTGTAGATTACATAGATTGTGAGACGTTGTTGGACGTTGCTACGGGTACCAGTCTCGCATTAAAAAAAGTTTGTACAAACTTCCTTGTAGATGCGATATTCTTCTACGATGTGTATTCGCGTAATTCGAGCATGCTTCGAGACGAAAAAATGTCTCGCGTAAACTTGAAAGTTACGTTAATTCTTACAGTTAGTGTTATGTGACTGGTAACGTTAACTGGTTTTGTTCCGATACTCTTTTTTCCATAACACTCAAGAACAAGCAATGCAATTTTTTTGCAACTTTTATACTAAATTGGAAAATAAAGCAGAATACATCGGAGATACTATCGATATATATATATCTTCTTACGTAATCAAAAAGTTATCGTGTTAATAATTGCATTCTTTAATTTTTATATATTTTATTTCTTTATATTATTTGCTTTATATTAAAATAAATTTGTATAAAAACAAAGTGAATCATAAAATGATAGTTGTTTCTAGTTGGTAACTAGATGATGGGCAGGCTCATTTTAAGATCCCTCGGAGATGCAACTTTGTTCTGATGTGAAAGCAAAGTGGATTCATTCATTTTATGTTACGGTTGCATAATAAATTGTGGTACGTCATATATTCTCTCCTTCGTCTGTTATATACGAAAGATTTTTTACACGAAATTTTACAAGATATTTTTTTCAAAACTTGACATTGTAAAAAAATGTTCCAGGTAAAATTGACAGAATTTTGAGGCAGAAAAAACTTGATAATTTTATTTTAATTAAGAATTTTTTTGTATCAATCGATTCTTTTTATTATCTTCTACATAAAATAATTGAGACAAGATAATACAAAAGTAAATATTCCACGAGATATTCTAGTTTATGTAAAATTATGTCCAATTAAAACATAAAATATCTCGAAAAATTTAAATTTTTAGCCAACCTCTCTTTATAATTTTTTACATCAAATATTGCAAACAATCAATTTATATATCAAACAATTAGGGTTCTATTAAAAAAAAATTAGATGAATTTTTATACATAATCTTGAGAAATGACCTTAAAAATCAAGATTATCAACTTTTTCCTGCCTCATAACTCTATTAATTTTATTTGAAATATTTTTGTGCAATATCAAATTTTTAAAAAATGTAATATTTTAATGAAACATTCTATATAATTGTTATTAGTAGAAATGTTTTTGTCTTTGATCTACATAATTCAATGCTGCCATATTTTACATTAATTTGCGGTAGTAAATTATGAATGCGAAACGCAATATTTTATAAAAGCATTTCGTTTTAAATCTTTAAATATCATCTCTTTTAATATTTCAGAATTAATTTCATTATGAATCAATATAAAAAAATTGGTTCAAATAATAACAATTAAAAAAATAATTAAAAATTTTCAAATAAAAATATTTTGAAATATAACTTCCTTGAATATAACAAAATAAATGATAATAAAAAAAAGACGCGTTTCTTCCTTCTTCATTGTGTTCCATTATCTTGTGCCTTGGCTTTCCAATTTTTAATTAATTTTTTAATTGCATTGTAATTACATACATATATTTAAAACGCTATTAAATTTAATAATCATAATTAAGACTATTTAATTTCGAATATATTAATACAACATAAATGAATTGTGTATATGTGTGTATATATGTATATTTTGTATGAATGTACATATCACGCGCACATTGAAGATTAATAAAGTAATGTATAATTGTTAAAAATAATGAATCCCACTTTACACTTATCATGCACGGAGCCACTCCTTTTTAATTTATCTTTATTTCACGCAAACCAGACATTACAATTAATTATGGGAGCAGTTTACGCAATAACAAGATGTTATGCGTATTACGGTTCTGTGTATTAAAATTTAGTAGCATTATACTTCTAATGGAGCATGTTTTCGCGCTACATTTTGTTCAAAACATGTACCGTATACTCTATTAGATTTTTTAAAAAATATTTTCTTGTACTCTCAATAATTTAAATCAATATTCTTAATAAAATAAATGAAATATATAAGCAGACTTAGCAATTTAGATCTTTCGCAATAATCGATTTAGCATAAAATATTGTAGTATACGATATTATGAGGAGGAATAACTAACATATTTAGAGAAATCAAAAATTAAAGACGTTTAGAAATTAAAAAATAAAAACAAAATACATCAACATCTTAATTAACATTAACATTACTCGTTAAACAAATTTTTATAGACACATTGATTATTATTAAACACACACAGAATTTTGTCTTGTAATAAAAAATCATGATTTTACATTCTCTGAAATACTCTATAGATAATAATTTGCGTGATTGCTGTTTAAATATAATTAACATAAATTATACCTCATAAATTACAATATCGTAAAGTTGCATTTATCTAACGATTGCATAAGACATCCAATATAAATGTATAAATACTTAATAATGTTTTCTGTGCCGCTACAAACGGAATTCTATTATCTTTATCACGAGTATAGATTGTCGCAGTAGAAAATCCCGCTTATGGTCAGACGCGCGGCGGCCCCGTCGACGACACGAAACGCTTCTCATGCGTGCGGCCTCGGCGCACATAGTACACAACACAGCTCTTATATATATATATATATATATATATATATATATATATATATTATATATTCTTTATGTTTACAACTTGGCGTATTTTCCGCGTGACAGTTGAAACGTTTTATACACGTGTCTCGATTCTCCGGCGTGCTATCGATCTGCTCGCGCGCGACTATTGCTGTCCCGTCAGGGGGAGAAATACCTGGTGGTATTTCTGACGCGGGTTGAAAAGCAACCCGAGCCGCATGCATGAATATCAACTTTACAACGAATGCCGCGTCACTGAAAATTTTCGCGGCACAATTTTAGAACGCGATCTTTATTGTAAAAAATTCAAAATTTCGAAATTGTCTACGAGGTAGGTGGAATGGCATTTTTGTTTTATTTCAGAACGTATATATTTTTAACTGCGCAAAAATTTCATGCCATGAATTGCCTCCAACGAGTGCAATTTTTTTTAAATTGTGCGGTACTTTTTGTTAAAATTATAATTCTAGCTTTAAATACGTTATAAAATACTGAGATTTTCTACGATTTTATTTTGCACAACGTACTATGGATAAAACAGTATGGCGTCATGTGAAATTAGATAAACTCTGATTCACGGTGACGTCCGCGAAGCGTAACAATTCGCAGCTAACTTTTGAACAGACAAGATCTGTCAATAGATTGTCGGACATGGAAAGTCAATTTGATTATTGTATCGGTTAAACAGCGAAAATTTCTATGAACGTCATGCATATTTATCGATTATTTAAAATTTTATTCGACGTTGATTTTTACTGGAAAATTATTAAAATAACTTAAGTGTAAAAATATTTAAAAAAATTATATATTTTCCTTCTCTTTCTTTTTTTTTTTAATATAACAAAGATTTCGATTTGCGATTATAATCTGCAATCCTACAATTCTACAATTACATAATTTGCATGAATTATATTTGTTAGGCGAATGATTAATACATAAAAATTATATATTTTTATCGAATTTTTACATGTTATCAATTAAAATCGATAGCTCAATAATTCATGTTTAATCGAAACAAAATTAATTATCTTTGATTCAATTAACTAGATATTTTTGTACATTCTATTGGAAGAAGATTTTTGTTTATAATATCACAGATTTTGTTTATGATATCACAGATTTTTTTTCTCAATAATCGCGTTATGCTTTAGAAAAATTCATTTCTGCAACGGCTTGCCATTCGCACAAGTTCGTAATGTTTAATCAAGTGTTTAGTTTATTGTTAGACACATGTAGATGTTTGATCTTGTATTTCATTGATTTGATATTTTCAATAAAATGTAAAAAATTATCTGCATTAATATGTTTTACGCTTCGTGCTTGCATATGCGTATAAATGAATTGCGGAAAAACTTGGGGCGTTTTGCAACGACAAGCAACTTGACGTATCTATCACAGTTGGGTAGAGCACGTGTTATTGACAACGTGATCGCCAGCTTTTCAAACAAGAGTGCCAAAATGTATAAAAGCGTGTTCGCTATACAAATTTTATGTTACATTGTGAAATTTTTAACTGCACAAATCTCTTTTTAAAGGAAATCGATAAAGGGATGTTTATTTTGATTCTTTTTTTATTCAATTGTATTCACGAAAATATCTACCTATTTATTTGCCTTTCGATGATTGATTATTTTCTTCGTTGTAAAAATCCTGTTTGTTAATTAAGGTTACGAGTAATAAAGCATGCACAGAAATAGTTTGTCTCTTTACAGCGTAATTATGGTTTGGGATCCATTAATCTTCTACACATTGTACATTGCAGATTGTACGTTAGCGGGTTTTTTTATCGAACGGTGAGTATCGATTTACATGATCCATCGCTTTACGGGCGACATTATCTGATCAGCGCTAATAACTGGATATCGTTGTATCGCAATCGCGTCTGGAAAACAGTATTCTAAAGACACGTAATTTCAGTTGTAGCTGCGATTTAAATCTACTAAAGCGTATGTGTGGATGCACCCGCGCTCGCGCGGGTATGTATGTGCGTGTATGAAACTCTTGATCCGAATAGTGTCGCGTTATTACACGACGAATACAATCGCCGATGCAGTTATCCGGCCGTTATGTACGTCCGGATAGTATATTGTCCTCTCAAATTATCATTTGAAATATGTATTAATGGGCCATTCGTATTGCCCAAATTCACCAGGAACGTCTCACGCAAATCCTAGTGGTAGATTTACGTTTATCTGTATGGTGTTGGAATTAAAATTTACGACATTGCGATTCGGATTGCGCGGTAATAGTGTTTTTATTTAGCTTTTTCATCAAGCTCCTTTTTTATCATTTAAATGACCACATTTCGAAGTTGTAATTTGTACACCTGAAGGAATTTTTTATTCTGGAAAAAATGCAAGAATGAGGATTTAAAGTATATTACATAAAATATCGTAGTATTAAACGTGCTTTAAATACCATCATTTCCTCTCTATTATTGTCAAGGTGGTATGATATTTTTTACAAGAAATTCAGCGTAATTTTAAGGCAATTCTAGAAGAAACAGAAAATATTGCGCAATGATTCTCATGCAGATCGCGTACTGTCGGTTTGTCTCGAATACGATCCATCTTTTTATAAAGATGTTACAATCATTACAAGTGAAAAGGGGAGCTCGAAACTTTGAATAGCCGGAGAAATGAAATATTGAAACAGCGTAAGAGATAATAAGTGAAAATGGGAGTGTTATTACAAGTTTTTTTTTAAACAGAATCGACATTTAATTTTTGCTAAATATACGTTCATCCATACAATCGATTTATCACTTTTGATTTAATAGTATTCCAAATCAATAGCTTTCATTTAAAATCGTACAATAAAATAATAATTATGTAAAAAACAATTTACATTAAAAATAAATATCATAAAAAGCAAATTGCAATTTTATTAGAATTATAAATCACTTTTAACATTAATAATTGTATTAATTATACAGAATTATAAATTATATTTAAAAGTTATATTTAATCGATAAAAATGTGTTTTGTTTTAATTACTTTTTGCTTATATTAATATATCAGAAAAGTATTGAAAATTTTTTCGAGGAAATCTTTATAAAATTGAACTTGTCGTTAATTATACGTTAAAAACGTTTGCGATATTTATCTCTTATTACTTATCTGATTGTAATCTCGACTTTACATTTCGATCGGAAACACTCTGTGGTTTTCGCGGCGAGAACGTCGCAAGATTAATGCCTCCGCATGACGTATAGCCGACGATTAGAATTGCAATTTTGCTCGCGCGGGAGAATCGCGTGCGCGAGGCTGTCGTTGGCGATTCGCGTCAATGTCCGTCGAGAGGCGCGGCCTCTCAGTAATTTATAGTTTGAACGGAAGAATTGCAAATTGCGGTTGTGGCTGAAAATACGCCCGGCCACCGACGCACGGTATCAACCTGCAATTTGCGCCCCCGCTACGACCTGTCGTACACAATGTATACGATAACTCGATGACTTTACGGAATATACTCTCGAAATTATATTTCCTACAATTATCTTCATTTGGGAAACTTATTATTGCGAATTATTACGCAAGGAATATTAATATCGTTTAATTATTTCAAGCAATATGTGAGTAGATGTATAATTTATATAAAAGAAATTACACTTGAAATAGAACATCTTTTAATAAAGAAATATAAAAATCGTGCTGGTGCATCATTTTCAACTTGTAATTATTTTACGGATTTTAAATTTGTTACATAAAGTTACTGGACGTGCTCTGTATATCCATTAATAGGGATGCCTCATCATCTATTTGTCACATGTGGCTTCATTACTAGTGCATTTAGAATTCGATACCGTTGCAATATCTGTCTGTATTTCAACACCATTACAATCAGCAATATTATTTCTTTAAATTGTCGAATTTCGAATTAACTGTCGGCTACGAATTGCATCGATAACTCATAATTTATAAGCGATGATGATACGATTATTCTGACTCTGCATAATGTACAACATATGAAGTTGTGATGATTTTACATTACGTATTATGCTGCATATAGCTTTTTCGTATACATATTTAATCAAGTCTGTTTCAGACCGAGTTATAATTTGTCGCAATATTCAAGACAGGATTTTATTAATAATTTTAAGTGTCATAGAAAAGACACATATTTGTAAAATATGTACATATAGAAAAGACACATATTTATAAAATGTGTACATACACATCAAAATGCACGCATGCCTCAGCAAATATAAAATTGTAATTAGAATTTAGATCTTACTGCGAATTTTATGACGAATTATAAAGCATTAAATAATAATATATGTATATTGCTATTATAATAACAATATCCTAATAGTCTTTTCGCAATAATGTGCTTTTGCATATCCTTTTTTAAGTAAAGAAGCTTTTGTTAATTTTAAACCAGTAACTTTTGTTCATTACGTTCCGTAAAAATAATTTATAGATGACCAAAGTTGGTGAAATATCATAAAATTTTCAAGAAATTTCAGTCAAAAGTATTATTAAATGCGTAACGTAACAAGTGCGCTATTACGATACTTATTATGTCATGGATTAATTTTCGTGGGATTTATGATGATTTTAATTAAAACCGGCTAAAAAGTGTTTGATAATAGTTGTGGTACTTTTAATTAAAAGTTGGTAGATCTTGTATAGAGAAAGAAAAAGGGAGAGAAAAAGAAAGAAGGAGAGAAAATAATCTTTACTACTGAATAAAATATCGCGTAGATTCTTTTATATTCTTATAGAAAATACGATTTTCAAGAAAAAAGCATACATGAAACAGTACTCTGCCAAAGATTGAAATTCACCATTAAGATTGTTTTACTGTCTAAGGATATCGTAAAACTGATTTTACTTTTATTACTCCAGAAAAGATAAAACAAAAATATTTTAGCATATATGTACACACATACACACACACACACACACACACACATACAAATATCATGTTTAATATTTTATAGTCACAACTGAATTATTTAATATCGATGCATTTTACTTTTACTCATGCAAATTGATTTTTTTGTATCATTAACCTTATACTGTTGGTACTTTGATATCGTGTTATTTTTTTTCTCTTTTTTATTTGTGCACGCGATGTATTTATTTGTCAGTTCTTTAATCTTTTGAATTAAAGAAAAAAATATGATAAAATACATTGGAATTTCGCGTAATGAAAATAGACTTAATGTGTTGAGAAATTAATCGGAAATGGATGCGGAGCATTAATTATCTATAAAAAGTAGGGCATAAAGACTGTTTGCCTTCCATATTATGCCATCGGAGCGCAAACTTGTGTATTCGCCCGCGCACTCACTACAAACTGGAAACTTCGTTTACGACGTTCAAAGCGGAAAATTGTTTCGTTTTACTTGAACGCAGTTCGTATATTGGTGCGAAAGCACTCGGTAGCTCGCGAGAGACTTGTCGTTTATTTCGAAGCACTTTGACTTGTTTCTCCAAAGTTTGCGCGCGTTATTCCGCACACCCATTTTGCCTTCTAATCCGCCCACGCGATCCGGTAATGTGCGGAAAGTAAATTTGCGGGGCATATGTACCTTGCCGATTAGTGCCTTCGTAATGAACGATCGCAATATCGACAACATTATTACTATTTTCAACTACCGGAAACGATGCTCCGGACTCAGTTAAATGTGACGGGGGATATTTCCATTTGTATTTAATTTTATTATACATAGATTGTTGTTAATAATCATTTCTTTTAGTTGTAATTTAATATTATATCAAGCTAAGAAAATTGCAGCGAATATATCGTGATATTAATGATTCCATTATTATAAGCGATCAAACATGAAAAGCTTTTCTTAAAATACAATTATACAACTTTAACATACTCGAATTTATTTTTTTATTTGGGGTTTTATTTCAAAGCTTAATAAAAACATGTGACAAATGTAATAAATTATAATTACAATTATAATTTGTTATAATACATTTATTATATTTATAAATTATAATACAAATGTAATAAATTATAAGGAGATTAAGGGGCCATCAAAATTTTTTGCTTCTCATAAAAGATAAGTCGGTTGCTCAAAAGTAAATAAAGTCTCACGTCACGTTATACATTTCGCATTGTATACCCCACAGACTTTACAGGATTAATTAACATTCTTGTCTCGAATCGCTGACTCGCCCGTACTCTGCTCAGGTGCACTCAGTTTTTTAGGTCAACGTGGTTTGCGTGCGTGGTCAGATCGTGTTTATCACACGTTTGCGACTCGATTCATCTTCCTCAGACTCGAGGGATTATTAAAATCGCTTGTGTGTTGCACGGACGTGTGTTCGATCGCGTTGAAACTAATTAGGTACGAAGTAATTTCGAATAAATCGCCTCGGGCGAGAGAGAATTGAATCGCGTTTTATTGTTTAATTCCTCGGCGCGGAGCGTTATTTCGTAAAATGTTCAAGTTTGTTTGATTAATCATCGCGACGTGGCGAGCCATGCAAATACGATGGATGAAAATAGCGTAAGGAATATTGTAATGTGCTATACATCAACGCGTATTTTGGAAACTTTTTCATTTGCACCCTTACCACCACCTTGCGCTCGATTTATGTAAAAGAAGAGAAACAAAGTTCTCTTCATTTTCCGAGATACGCAACATAATTGGAAGAGAAAAGCGCACGGATTTGGATAAATTTTCTGCATTGTTTTATTTCAAGATTAAATATTAAATACGCTCAACTTTATTAAGTAGAAAATAATGCGCGGTGAAATAAAATTGAAATTTTTTGATATAATACTGAAAAAATTGCGGAATGTATTTTCATATATTTGCCATAATTCCTGTGGCAAATCCGCGTCACGTATACAGCTCGTTATTATCGAAACTTTAATATTCGAAACTATCGGATATTTCAACAGCCGTGGACCACCGGTTGGATTATTTGCATTCTCTCTAGCACCATTGTCCACCGTAACTGCGTTAACACAACCCACGACACGAGCGAACACCGTGGCCAGCAACGCCCGACAGTCTTGGCATTATTTCGCTGCTTTCATTGTCTTCATTTGGTCGGTTTACAAAAGGTCATCAGAACGATAGTGCATAATTCATCGCTCATTATACCGTTGTATAGTCTCTTATTATACCTCTTACGTAGTCTCAATATTGCTCACTACACTATTATGCTGCTTAACTATGAACGACGTTAGCGAGCTTTTCCACACTTTCGAGTTTGCAATATCACACTATCGCTTATTCCTTGCAACAACTTTTTCATTGTCATTGCTTTTTAAATTTTTTTTAAATATTTTTTTCCAATATTTAAAAGTATGCACTAATTATTGTAAAAAAATATTGCAAATTACAAAACAATAAAATACACATTGCTTATTTGTAGGTGAAAATAAAACTTTAAATATGAATAAAAAAATAAGATGATAAGCGAGTTTGAAATATATTTAAATGTTTATGGTGAAAATGAATTAGTATTATTATCGTAGAAAAAATCATTGGTGATTTTTTTAAAAGTATTTCAGTTATTTGTTCATGTTATATCAACGTAATTATAGTGCACGAAATGGAAAGATTGCAAATAATCCAAAGCACGTTATAAGTTACAGATAAATTATATAATGTAAAATAAAAATGTTGAATTAATAAATGAATTAGTAAGAGCATTTATAGGGACACAATATTTCGGTTTTTAAATTTATTTTAATTGTAAATTCTATTTTAACGATTATAATAACAGGTTTTTATTAAACAATAAAAGTCTATTCAATTAAATTACAAAACTAGAGTTATATGTATATATATTATTTGATAAAACAAAGCACGTTGATAACTGTGCTTTCGTTGAGAAAACGGAAGCAGTTTCGTCGTTCGAATGGTGCATAAAGTCGAATAGATTAGACGTTATTTGTCGAAATCTTGGAATTAGCCAAGGATTAAGTCCCACCATCGGCGTTAATACGACAAAATCCGCAAAGCCTCTTTAAGGAGAACACATCGTCGAAACTCTACTCGCCATATTCCTCGGGGAACATTTCCTCGGTATTGCCTAGGAAATTTTAATGAAACTGCCTCGCGGTACTTTTGCCAGAGCGGAGCATCGCACAATAATAGTCTTCAGAAAGTTTTTGAGGTCGAGGCGACTCCTCAGAAATTTTTCAATGCTGCACGGTTTCATGGCAAAGTTCGGTAAATAAAAACTTGGCCCCGATGTTTGGTCGCATTTATAATTTAAGCCGGACATCGCGGTAGCGACGCTATGATCGATGAATAAAAATGTTCTTGCCAAAGTCATCAATTCTAATAATTTTTTTACGTTTGATTTTCGCAACATGCGTCTACGATTGCCGAAATGCTGTAAGATTCTCGAGATGATGAGAAACGTGGAAGAAGTTATTATATAATTCTAATCGAATCATTCCATCCTTTTCAAGTATTTATAAATAAATAAATTGCCAAATATTATATACATAGAGACACAAATTAAGTTTTATGTCAAAAATAGAGCGTTTAAAATCAAATTAGGAATATATTTAAAGTTGTTTTTCATAATTGATTGGAAAAATATGAAACACAAAGTTACAAATTGATTCTTCTCTTTTTAATATTTTATACATATTTCGCTCTTTTTCTTTCTTTACATATCTATTATATATAAATTATATTGAATTGCAAGAAACCACATCAACGTTCTCTTTATATATAATATCGTCACAAAAATAGTTTTATAGCTGAATTATATCAATCGAGCAATATTGATAAGAAGTATCAACATTATTAATAGTGTGTACTT
This sequence comes from Camponotus floridanus, assembly GCF_003227725.1. Taxonomy (NCBI): domain Eukaryota; kingdom Metazoa; phylum Arthropoda; class Insecta; order Hymenoptera; family Formicidae; genus Camponotus; species Camponotus floridanus. The sequence continues at coordinate 319,081 of NW_020229314.1, read as the reverse complement.
GGCTATAAAAAACCGCTTCCGTGACACGTGAGAAAAAGTGTCGTGCCCTACCCTCTCTCTCCCTCTGTTTGCCCACTTTGTGACAAATTAATTAACATCGTTGTCTTTCGCATGAAAATTGTGTAAATAACCAAGTTGGGAAGTTCTTTTTTCGATTTATCGCGGCAAACATTTGCGGTCTTATAAGCGATCGTAGCTACCATACATGGTCAAATATCTATTTTAGGTATTGCGTCCGATAATATCATGTTACATACACATACAGTTGAGTAACACATCCGCTCGATTCCGCGATCCCACATTATGGAGACAAATTATCTGAGAAAAAAATGGCATAAAGAAGAAGGTCTTTCTGAAAATAAAAGTATACGCTTTAAATACTTTATACATTATTATTATATTATATTATTTATTATATTATTTTTAAGAGAAGCTGTGTTTTTCGTACAATATTAAATTAAATTATTTAATTAAATTTCTCAAATTTTTATTTTTTTTTTAATTTTAAATGATAATTGCAGTGATAATCATAAAATTGAAGAATAAAAAAAGCGAGCCGATATTGGAGTACGTTCTAAATTTTACACACACACACACACAAATACACACACGTATCTCTTTTATCTATTTATTTATTCAATTCAGACAAGTTAAACGTGCAAGCCAATTCACTTCGTCGCGAACCACAATGTTGAATAGCCGTCCTTATAGCTCGCCTGTACACGAAAAGAGCGAAGAGTGTGTGTGCGAGATACACTTAATTTACTCGCATATTGGAGTAACGTTTCGTTGAAACGGAGATAATAAAGGCACGAGTACAATAAAGCCACGGCCACTGGAGGAACAACGGGCGCAAAACAAAGGGAGTCGCGTTCACGTAATAAACACGGACACGACGGACACGCCGGCATTTTCTCATGTTTCCACACGCAGATATATAAGTATATGCACGCGAATTTATGTCGCGATGACGACAATAACGATGCCAATGCATCACGCGCGCAGCCGGACGTTCCGCCGTTAATTCTTTGCAGTTGTCGATGCTAAGAGACGCGCGATACTCGCGTTATAAACATTCCTCGCATGTGCATCGCATACATTTTACGACGGATGCTCCATGGCAACGTCTCGTTCCTCGCGGGAGAGATGAATGATAGCAACGTGTTTCGTGAAGCGCGGAGAGATATTCCGATTAAATTAATATGTATTAACGTATATCCGCGTTGCGTTTTTTAGAGTTTTGCAGCGACGATGATTATTTATAATAATAATAATATCACGAAATTCAGATGAAAACAATTATTCTTTTTTTTTTAATTATATGAAGGGATCGCAAAAAGTCATTTGGATGTTTTTTTCACTATATTTCCATCTGAAATCAAATTTTATATTGTCGTCTCTCTCGTGCATTATATGGCGTTTTATAAAATTTTAATCAAAATTTATTTCAGAATGAAACAAAGATATATATTTTCACTGTATATTAATTTTTCCATAATATTGCTTTTTAACAGAAATAAAATAACGATGCTAGAGAGAAATTAGTGTAGGATTTTGGAGAGAGAGAGAGAGAGAGAGAGAGAGAGAGAGAAGGAAGAAAGGAGAGAAAAATTCGTCTCTCTCGTGCATTATTTGGCGTTTTATAAAATTTTAATCAGTTTATTTGAGATTAAAATGTCCTTGAGAAATCACTCTTGAGCCATTTTCTCTTCATTAACTCTTCTGTATAATAGAGGAATGCTTAATGGCATGTTATTATAACGAATGACAGCGATAATGAATGATTATCATTACGAAAAAACGGAATTATTACGTTTGACCTTACGACTTTATTTTTTTTCTTAAATAATGAATATAATTGTTGAAATGTGCTCTTAATGATATCTCTAAGAGCGATAGAATCGTGGGGATATAAATATGTTAATTCTGTAATAACAGTTTTCATTTAATTACCGAGTTCTCGAGCAGCAAGTGTAGCAAAAAAAGTAAAAGCAAGTTCATTAGCAATTATAATTTTCCTCTCCCTCCCTTCTCTCTCTCTCTCTCTCTCATCTCTAAAATCCTACTAATTTCTCTCTAGCATCGTTATTTTACTTTTGTTAAAAAGCAATATTATGGCAAAATTAATATACAATAAAAATATCTTTTGTTTCATTCTTCCGCAATAGTTTTATTTAAATCATTTAGGAATATCTTAAAGACGTTACCGGCATATTTTTTTTCTCCTTCGGGCAAAAGTTTCTCAACTCATTTACCAAAGTTCCCTTGTAAAGATCAAGCAAGGAGAAGAAGAAAACGGTGCATTAGCAACTATAATCTCTTCCTCATCTAGAACACGACCGATAAATTCTTTCTGGCGGGATCCTGGTTGGTTTCACGTTGCGTTAAAACTTTCGAGCAACGAAAACTTGCCACGACGGGGAATTAATATACGGCGAATGTACACGTAATTTCTCTTAGCAACAGTTTCAAGCGCCGTTCGCTCGAGGAACGGCAGCGGCATCGGCCTCGGGCATATAATTTCTTCGCAGGAGCGAGAACTTTAAGCTCCCCGGCAAAAGGTAGAGCCGACCACGGCGCATTAACTCGAGTGGTAGTTCGCCCCGTGGAATAATCAACGATCTCCCCCGAAACTCGGGCACGTACACACATACGGAGCATTTCTCTCGTGACGGCCTCTCCGTTAATCTTCATCCGCGCGCGCTTAATCTCGTAAATAGCCGGGCGCGACTTCATCGACGTTTCGTCGGCGCCGCCGAGGGGGGACGGGGAGGACGTTAATTACGTTTACGTGTTTTGCATTTCGACTCGGGACGACGCCACCGAGTGTCTCGCGGTTACGGAATAAAACACGGCGGCACCGGGGGAACCATTCGACTGACCGATCGGTCACGAACGAGTGTGTCGTTGTCAAGCCGGTCACGAGCACGGCGCACCTATTTCACCCGGAGCGTTTGAGTGTCCCTCAAAATTCCAGCTGCGCCATCGACCGCCGTTTAATTCGGCGTTCAATGTCAGCGCGTCTAATTCCATCGGACGGAATATTCGTGGGTGTATTTTGCTGCAAGAGAATCGAAATTGCCGAATGTCTCGTTATATCTATTTGTACATTCTTGGAATTAATTCATATCAAGATCCTTAAACTATCCATGTTAAAGAACTAGTCACATATTGAACCTTGACATATTAAACGGTTAGCGTTCTTCATTCCTCTTTAGTATTTGCATTCGCGTCGGGTTATCCGACAGTGATAAAATGCTTCTGTTCATGTAGATGTTGCGCCTTTGAAGATCTTGGCACGAAAAGTTAAACATTTCACTCGTGCACTTTTAGATACAGAAGAGCGGTATCGATCTTTATAATCTTTGTAATTTTTATTTGTGCGCCTGTTATCGAAAATTCGATAATCGCTTAATGTGGCGCTGGAGAAAATAACGTATTATTTTCTAGGTGAGTCAACGTAATATCGGGTATCGCCGTTTTTGACCGCGTTTATTTTTCACCCAGCTTCAAATTTATAATTAGATACGCGGCTAAAATTATTTGCTAGCCATTTGCGTAATTTTAGTCGCGTTTAATTATAAATCTCTTTGTCGGAGATGGACCGAGACTACCCACAAAGAGTAACTCTTGCATTATGATATTGAATCCATTTCAGTAAGCGACACATTTTCCTTCCTTTGATAGTAAAGACAAATTTCCTTTGATTAAAGTTACGAGAACAAAAACACGAAATTATATTACAACTATAAAATTGAAGGAGGAAAATTAAATGTAAAATTCATAAATTAAAAGGCAAAGATGTTTACAAGCTTTCATTTCAATGTAATCTTTATGGAATACACACTAATTAACACACAAATGGAGAATATGCATAATTATTTGGAAAGAAAAAAATATATCTATTTTTTTAAATATAATTTTTTAAAAATCTTAAGAATGTTAAAGATGATGTGAAGAAACCGCTAATTTAATTAATGAAAGCAAACGTATCCTGCAATTGCTGTCAAATAAATGGGGAAATATTAATTGCATATTGAAAGATTATAGCGAAATAAATTATTACAGTCGAGCGAATTAAATAAAATCTCATAAAAAATTTTTTCGGCCCCTTTTACACGATACAGAAATTAATTTTAATTGTGAAAGTTATTGAAAGACATTTTGCTCGTTTATCCTTTTTGAAACGCGCATGATCATGCATGTATACACATATATATCATTGTCATTCCGATCACGCGTTCAGTTTCGATATCCTGCCGGTTATAGCAATGTCGAATTTCGGGGTCTAGGGTGCAATCGATGAGCGTGCATTGCGTGCGTTACGTGCATTAAATGCATGCGTGCGTGCCTCAGTATATAACATCACGAAAATTGCGTACGGCTTCTTATCACATAACGAGAACTTCCGCGGTTGTTATCAAGATCGCTCGGTTTCATGTCGCCTTACAGAAGATTGCTGCACGAAGCGTCAATTATATATATTTTCACGAAATCTCTCGCAAGAAATCTGCTAGTCTCTGGATATTCATCGTTCTAGTAGCGCACTATGAGCAAAAATGGAGTTTTAATGCCTAGTTTCTCTTATATGGAAAAAATTAAGTCTATTTTGCAATGAAAAATTCTGTTTTTCCTCTAAAGAAGATTAAAATTTCATTTCGCTTGCGAACGAAACGCTAGTAAGATAATTAACTCAAGTAATATTTTTTTTCAGGAGTAAACAAGATGTTCTCTCATTAATGCTTATTGGAAATATAGAATTCATTTTATATGGAATTACACAAGAAAATTATAATCTTAGAATTCTAATCATTTTCTTATTATAATTTACAAGCTATTGTCAAGTTTCGAATGCATTAATTGTTAAATATATAATTTAACAATATTGATTTATTGTCAATTACTTATTGTTTATTAAAACAGAATTTTTCAAAATAATTTTTTGTATATATTAATTTAATTTACTATAAACAAAAAATAATAAAATATAATTGATAACACGAAAAATTAAATTATTTAAAATACTTTTATATATATATATAATAAATATTTATATTTATTGACAGCATCTCTTCTAAATATTAATTTAAAAAATATTTACAATATCAATTTATTACTTATTATATACTGATAGGGTCTTATACAAACGTTTTTTCTGTTAAAACTTGGAATAAGAAAGTGAGAAAAAAGATTAGGAAAGTCATTTATTTAAATATCTAATTTATTTTATGGATTTATGACTTGTACGTGCGTCCAATGTCATTGACATAAATTCTCTAACATTAATATACTCTGCACGCAAGTCTGATCGACTCGCGAAAATTTTATTATGCTTGCGAGAATCGTATTAATTGAACGAAATCACTGAATAAAAAATCATCATGTAAAGTTTGATATTTTTAAATAAAAAGTATATAATATTACTGTTTGAAATATATGAAACGAAATAGCTAAAAAAATAAACCTTATTTTTAGAAAGAAATTAGATCAAGTCTATAGAAACACAAATAATAATTTTGTTTATTGTGCATCGCAAAAATATTTTTATTTGTTTATTTTATATCATCGAACGTTAGTCCTTATGAAATATTTTATTAATTGTTGTAGGTATCAAAATGGGTTGTTTTGGGAGCAAAGACAAGTTGAGCAAGGAAGATATGGACTTCCTCAAGTCGCACACGCGATACGATGAAGCCACTATAAAGGAATGGTACAAAGGTTTTAAAGTGAGTATTGATTGTTATGAGATATGTGTATTCATAGAAAAAAATCAAACATCTCGTTAAAAAATTAGTTTCTCTCTCAATTTTATTACAACGAGGTCAATTGATTTTTTGTTATATTTTGCATCATATAACTATTTGCATGATACTGTCATTTTATACAACGCGTGTATGTATTTTAATACGTACAAGGAATTGTTTTAATTTCTATCTTCTGTTTCTGAGAGCATTCAACTTATTTTTATCTATATATGACTTATTGTTAGAATGCTTATTATATCATTATATATTATACTTCCATTGTTTGTCTGTGGACAAGAACACAGTAATGAGATATAAACACGATAAATGAAGGTAAGCATGCTACTGACAGGAAGTGACTTTCATTGAACACATTATAATTATAATTTCTTGTTGATAACATATTAAAAGATGATGAGTGAATAATTCATCATATGTGGGTGACATGAAGATTTTTAATGCTTTATTATAATGTGTACATACTTCTTAAATAATTAACTAGTTATATATTTTTATCAATCTTTCTATTTTTCCTTTCCTTCTTCTCTCTCTTTTATTATAAAGATTAACGTAAATTTTTACATTTATGATGTGTAAAGATAAAATATTGAAAGCAAGAAATTTTTATAGTTGTATATTGATTTATTACAAAACTTTTAAAAATCGAGTTGTAAAGTTTTATTAAAAACGAAGACATGTTGTATATGAGAAAAATTATATGTATTTACAAAAATTAAGTATTAATTTATAAAGAAATTATTGTTAATTTACATTTATAAATCTTATTGGAGAGTATATTTTAAATTTGTAGAGATTGAATCTATGTACAAACGAAAATATCCTCACGTTAAATCATAATTTTCTATCGAAAAAGGATAATAATCACCATTAATTAATACGATGATGTTTGCATTATGAGAATAAAAATGAATAGAAAATTACATAGAGAAATTTATAAAGGCGAATGTAAACAAAACCTGCACGAGTGCATTAATAAATATTGCACGCGTACGTGATAGAGTAAATAAAGCAGCTCCATTCGTATCCGCAATTATGCCACATTAAACAAGCTGCGATATTTCATGAGCATGCGCAGCCAAACGCGAAAAAGCGACACTCCAGGAAATTTTCCCTCATAAAGAAGCTGAACAGGGGTAATACGAACTCGTACGAAACGGTTATGAAACTTCATAAATCAGAATCCGCGCGGTTAAATTCACGAGCGGTGAATTTATCCATCCGTAGCTCATTCCGTTAGTCACGAAATCTCTCGTTCAGTTTAAATATAACAGTATTTTTTTAGATGTATTCTTCCAACACTTTTCGCGATAGGTTGATTACGAGGCTTTCTTTTTTGAAATTCAATCATAATAAGAAACTAATAATAAATTTGAGCCTCGACATTTTTGAACTTTTTATAAAAACTCAAAAGATCTATTTTTTTGTACGATATATGATTGTATTTATCGAATCACAAGTTTCAATGCCTTATGCTGTTATTAATAATTAAAAACTGGTTCGCGTATAATTGATGCGATTAATAATTGATATCATTATATTATTATAGTATATTGTGATGTTGTGTCACGTTAATGAATGTAATTAAAGTTAATTTTGGTACTTATTTATATATTCTGTATGGCAGTTATTAATTTATTCAGTAGATATTTGACACGTTCTATGCAAAACTGGCTTACTCACCCATATTTCCGCGATGAACGTTATAATAATGTGTCTTAAATATTCATATTCAATAAATTCATACGTGCCGCATAAATGATAGATTTGATGACACTGTTAGATCTAATTAAAACATTATCTTATGTATACAGTATGTATAATGTATCTCATGTGTACACTAATTGTGTATAAATTTACAGAGCTGGAAAGTAATCAGCAATTATAACAATTATTTCGAAAAAATAATTTTGGTATGTATTTTTTCGATAACAAATAACGAATTCGACAGTGCATTACATCATTGCAACAAGTGCAAACTATCGAAATTTCATCTTGTATGTACGCGTTAACATATTCGCCGGACGCAATAAATTCTCGTTTAAAAGTTTAAAAATCTAGAATGGATTATTTTCAAATACCTAGCGCGTCAAGTACTTTTATAGGAAACATGTTAGGAAGTTTGGTGAATAGGATTTCATCACATTTCAGTATATTCTCTCTACGAGATGAATCAATCTCGATTAGAAAGCTTCGGGAAGAATCGACTCACACGAGCCGCAGCACGAGTGAATAGAACGTGACGTTCTCGCGGAAGCTGCCAATGCCGCGGAAAAGTTGCGCACGTACTTTCTCAGGCAATTTAAACGGGCACGAAGCAGAATTCAGCGTGGCGTCTGCAACTAACTAATTAAACTAAGCGGAGTCATTAATGAACGTTCCGTAACTTGGTCGCGTTTAGCCGTTTTCGCGCGATGCGCGCAACTTTGAAATAAATAGAGACCGATTACGCGTATCGATCTTGGAGCAGAGAAACGCGATTAGGGAAGATTGAGAAATATCACGGGGATGATACCACGTATACGTTCTCTCGTTTTAAAAACGTCAAGATAAATGACGCTGCATTAGGGCTAATAATCTGATACAGAAAAAAAATCGAAACGAAAGGACGCAATTTTTTTCAAAATCTCTCTCTTAAACAGACAAGACGAATATCTCCCGATCGATTCTCCGGAAAAGGGATAGCTACATTTTGGCCAAATCCTTAAATTTAGATGCGATGTAATTCTAGTTACGAATATTCTTATTTCAAGAGACGAATTAATATATTTTTATATATTTAATAAATCTTATTGTTAGACACTAAATTTATAGAGAAAATATATTCTTAATGCGAATGCAATTTTTTTTAAATCTCTCTCTTAACCAGGCAAGACAAGTACCTCCCAATCGATTATCCGGAAAAGCATTTTAATCAAATCCTTAAATTTAGATGTGATGTAATTTTAGTTACGAATATTCTTACTTCGAGAGACGAATTAATATATTTTTATACTTGATAAATCTTAGATTAAATTTATGGAGAAGGTATATTCTTAAGGTATATTCTGCGAATGCTTGCCGATCGATTTTATTTCTAGCGAAAACTTGATGAATCTTTGCGCTCGTGAAAATTCTAATAACTCTAATAACTCTGAGAATTTCTATAATCTTGCATTCCCTCGTATGTTACAGCAAGACTGTCCTAACGGCAGGTTAACGCCGGCGAAATTCGTCGACATGTACAAAATGTTCTTCCCGTCCGGCAACGCGGAGGAATTCTGCGATCATGTTTTCCGCACATTCGACATGGATAAGAATGGCTACATCGATTTTAAGGTGAGTTCTTTACAGCATTTTGAAATTGCGCAGGCTCCCATGTAACGAGCCGTGTAATGACTACCGTCGTGCTTTCGCGGCGCGACGGATTTTCCAAAGATACGTCGGGCGACCGTACTCGTCGCATGTCGATCTTTCCGCGTGATTAAACACGATCGTCGCCAACAAAATTGACGGTTGATTGGTTCGAAGAAACGTGTTAGACGCTACAATACTTTCGTCGAGATTGTGCTTCTACGACGTGGAAATATCACAAAATTCAGACATATAATACAGAATATATATGTAATATGGAAAATTTACGAATATTGGAAAAAATTATCAAAAATATAATCTGTGTCGCGAGAAAAGGATCGACCGACAATATGCGAGAAGATACATAATACGGGATTATACGTCTTGGCAAGCAAGTGCGAAATATTCGCTCGAAATGCGATGGTGTAAATCTTGTCGAGATTTTTAAATCATATATTCTTTTCTAGTTATACCCGTGATATTCCGTTTACTCTCCATAATTGAAAATTTATGTTCGTAAATAATCATTCGAGTCCTTAGTAATGCTACTTGGATATATCAAATTCAACTAGCATCATTTTCTCTAGTAATCTCATCTCATTCCCTGTAATCACGCGATTCTACGCGAAACTTGGAATTCCCCGAGAGGAGTGCTTTTGAAGACGTCGCCTTCATTTCTGTCTGCAAGCACAGCTCGCAGATATTCTCAGTCGGTTTCGATATGTTTGCCGGTAATTTAATATGCTTCGCTAAAGATTACAACGCGTCGTGTTCGCCAACCGGCGAATAGCTATTTGATATCTGACCCGAATACGTCGGGTAAAACTCGAAGCTTTGTCTAACGTCGCGCTTTGGCAGGTGGTTTTGCATCGCCTCGCTGATCAAAGCCTCGCTAGAGGTACACTATTCGCCACAGAAAGGCATCCTTCAACGCGTCCGACTTTGCAGCTACCGTCGTCGCGACCTTGTCTTCCCGCGGTCAAAGTTCATCCCCTTTGCTATGTAGTTTTTAATCTCGGAATAGCTAGCACGCTGTCCTTGGTGCGATCCTCATAATTAATCGTGAAAGCTGCCAGAGAACGAAACGCGTGCATATTAAAATATTCGCGTCTCGCGCCATAATTTTTCACATCTCTTACAAATAATTGGAATGTTAATTGTTTATAAAATATATAAGATCGGCATAAAATCGGAAAAAATTGTATGGACAAATCACAATTTTATTAATTTAAGAATTATCATAAAAGAGGTTCTAAAAATAATAACGGTTATATTTATGCCGCGTTGAGACAATTTTAATTTTATATCCTTCACAAAGAGGCGTGATGGAAATGCATTTTGTCTAATGAAATTATCGGAGTTAGTTATTTCATATTAATTTACGGAGTAGGTCGATTACCTAACATGCGATCTCTATAAAATATTGTTAAGTTTATAATAAATTATTTGATTTTCATTTCATCTAGAAAAATTCTCTGTATAATACAAAATTTATGTGTTTTATATACTAAATGATATCAGTTTTACAACGTTTGTATGCGATAAATGCGTTTTTTGATGCTTCTTTTTTGATGGTGTGAACGATAAAATTTTATGGAGGATTATTATTTTATTTTCCAATATAAATATTTTGATATTCAGTTCTCGATAAAAAATTCTACAAAAAATAAAATTTACTTAAAATTTCCACACCAGAGTTTATTGTCTATTAAAAATAAACAGAAATATAAAATGTATTATTATTTGTAAAATTTATTACTGATTACATATTCCTAATACTTAAAAGATTTATATAATTTATGTATTGGGTTGCCTTGCTGGTTTTGTTCTAAAGAAATAAAATCAGCCCTAAATCTTTTGCTTAATGTTTTCTCCGATAAAGAAGAATCGCAGTAGTTGTTTAAAATAGATTTAAAATCAAGAATAATATCGAATATTCGAAGCAAACAGCGGTACCACTATACAATATATTCAAATCGCAAATACGAACTTCATTTGAGTCAAGTCAACGCCGACATTTAATAGATGCAGACCAGATGCAGATGTAATCTGCCTTGCGGTTATATCTTACGCGGTTGCGCGATAGTTAAGAAATTTCACGCTTCCGTGGGATGATAAAGTTTTAACAAAGCTTCACCGATGTGAGAGCTTGTAATTCGCCCGACGAGCTAAAGTTCTCTCTCTTTATATATAACATACTCTTGTTATCTCTAAACGCCTATTTTCCCAGCGACTCATGAATAAACCTGCATTGCGATAGTTTGACTTGTCGCGATTGTATTGTGCCGCCATCAATATTATCCGGTAAGAGACATTTGTGGAATCCGGTACATAGTTGAAAATACACGCGAGTTTCATCCCCTTCGAGATAAGCAGCACCGGGCGAGGTACACACCGTCGACAATAGTTTCCATTCGATTCTCGTCATCGTATCGACGCGAATAGCAGCCTATAATAATCGGACAAAAATCCGCTCTTACTTTTATGGACGCCATCCATCCCCCGTCGCATCTTCACTTGAGATATAATAATATCAGTTACGTGTCGCTCGTTTTTCTCCGGGGAAAATCCGAACAAAGTCGTCGTCTGAGTTTAACCCTCGTGATATCGGCTGAATGGGAAAAACTTTCCTCGATGCGACAAAGACTCTTCCACAAGACGTCGTTGCCGAGTCTATAGTAATAGTGGCAATAATAAGCAATGAAATTTATGGGAAGAATGTGCCCGTCTCTCTCCTGAGCGAGAAAATATTATACGGCCATTGATCAAATTGTGTGATCTTGGTAAAGACAAATTGGCAGAGACGAAATCTAATTTTTTATCTTCTAGCATTTTCTCAAACATCGATTGATTTTTCTTTATCGTTTAAAGTAACTCGAAGTAAAAAATATAAAATAAAATTATCTTTTTATGTTGTTTAGTTTCCACAAAAATTATTTTTTTATTTATCTTGTTTTCCCGCTTAATGTGTATTATTTTCGAATCTGTAATTTTAAAATAAAATTTAGATTAAAGAACAATGATTAAAAAGGCTAGATGATGAACGTTTAATTTTTTGTAAAATGAAATGATTTTGAGAGAATTTTTTATTATTTAAAAAAATGTAATTTTTAAGGGCGAAACTTTTCTACTTAATTATATATTAAATTTGTAGAAGGAACAATAAACTAAACGGCTTTGAACGGCTAGCATATATTAAAGAGCCATTAGAGGTTTAGCCAGAGAATTATACATCCATGGATTAAACTTTATTTTCCGAACATTTCCGGTGGATTAATGATAAATGGGCGCGCATCAGTTATCTCTCAGCTTTTCTTGCAACTTTCTTTATTTACGAATGGTTTGAGCTCCATATACATTCATCGCTCTCTCCAGACAGTATCTAAAATCTTGAGAATCGAAAGCTATTTCGTATAAAAACTGCTTTGTATTCACTCAACCAAAGCTGTATCCAAATGTACTACTAGTGACACGATAAATATTCTTTAGTTTCCTGACATTGATATATTTTCCGGTTCCTTTGAGCATCGCTTAAACGATATCTGTTTCTTCGCCGAAAGCTATTCGTACAAATATGTGTATGCATAGTATTTCACATATGACATATGACAAGAGGTGGTTTTTTCGGTTTTTTCGATTATCACATAAGACTTTTTTATATTCATCGATATTTTTAAAGAAGATCTGGATCTCTCAATCGAATCAAGTATAATGATTTATAGAAAAATAATCGTAATTTATTAAAAGATGTTAAACTGATATTACATGTTGGTTAATAACAATATTTCAATCGTCTCGTAGTATCGAAACAAAGATATTTAATGCCCGACAAATTATGTTAAATCTCTCAGCGAATATCGCATTTTATCACGAATGGCGTTGCAATTCCCCTATTTGAGAATTTGCGAGGATTTCAAAGAGAGCAAACTTTGTTCATGCTTTTGCCCTGACGGAAACTTTTCACGTGTCGTACCATGTAATTGCATTGTTGCACTCGAACGCACTATTTGGGACTAGAAGTTGACTAACTCGCTAAAAACTTAGCACGAAAGTTAATCTTGGAAGAATATTTCCCGAAAACATGATTTTTTTTATTCGATACAGAATTATTCCCTATCCATATAAACAATATTTTGCACTTATTCCACCTCAATATTGAGATGAATTGTGATACTTTAATAATTTTGCTGGAATTAATTTCTTCTTGCAAAACGTCAATTTATCTGTCTGCTTTTTCATAACTCTTGTTTAAATTATAAAATTAATTAAAATAGAGTTAATTATAAAAGCAAGTTGAAGAACGTATTCGTATATTGCTATTGTACTTTTCAGAATTATAATTTTTATTTGTATTATTTTCAAAAGAAATTTAAGCAAATTTTTAACATCATTTATCCTTGCATAATCAGAGAGATCAATATACTGTAAATTACAGAATTAAAAGATATACTGCAAATTTTTAAATATTTTTTATTTGTGTTACACATTTGTTACATAATGTTAAAAAGTTTTTATTTAATTATTTTCGTAATAATTATATGAAAAACTTAACGTTATAGTAAAATATGCACGTCACATAATTAATGCAGAAAAAAAAGTACACGTTTTACGGAAAACTTTCTCGACTTTTCTGTTGAATCTTAAGTCCCAAATAGTCTTGACCTTTTCCTCTTTCTTAAAGGGCGCTTGATCCCAATTTTCCAATAGTTACATTTCCATTAATGTCGGGCAGCACTAGAATTTATTTTAAAAGTCCATTTCTAACGATCCAATGAGTTGTGCTTTCCAATATTTTTGAGGCTACACAGCTCATCTTAAAACGTGCACTCTATTTGTGCACTGAATCTCTTGTGCGATATAATATTGAATTAAAATTTTCAACAGTTAAAAGTGCAAAATTCTAAAAACACAACTGTGAACGTCAAAAATACATTAGCACGAATCACTTATATTTATAATTTAAAAATAACAACGCAAAAATAACAGGTGCGTCGGAAATTAAACGGCATACCTGTCATGTACATATATGATGGATTTGCTCTTTTCATAAATTATATAGATGTAGAAAGTTTTTATATTAGATGTAGAAAGTTTTTTTCCTTAAAAATTTCTTTACATATGGATTGATGAAACTTATGTTAGCTATAATTATGATATATTATAATTATATACGAGAATTGCGTCAAATATAAATCATCCACTTGATAAATAGATCATATTATTTTATTTATAAATTTCTCAACATGTGGTGCAACTCAATTAACGAATATATGATGTAAACATGTAGATATACGTGTATTCGGATTTATTTACAGTTCATAAAACACGAACAAAACTTAGGGTATAATATGTGCTGCATACATTGAGGGATGATTCAAATTGATGGATTCATAATTCAAAGCACAATACAAAAAAGTTACAGAGTAGCCCCTCGGGGAAATCTGTAGAGTTTTGTTTTTTTAAATGTTGTGTACAACCCTTTGTTTGATATAAACGCCGTTTGCTTTTGACGGTTTCATTTAGAAAACAATAATATTGATTTCGAGATTCCCGAGATTTTGGATCGCTTGTTTTCAAGAGAGGAAGACGCTCAAAAAGCCAAGAAAACATTTTATCTTAATTAAATGATCACCAAGTATGATTTGTGCTCCAGATTGTCTCAAGTCAAGCAAGTGATGCGAAAATATCTTGAATTTTTCATTTTGCGTTTTCAACCAATTTTTATACATAAATAAAGACGTAAATAGGAAATTTCATAAAAGCATTTTCAATCTTTAACATTAAGTGTGACTGAATGATTAAATTTGAAATGTAAATTTATTAAAGGAGAATTTATCTAAAATATTTACGATACACATTTTGTTACATTTATAGTTTTCACTTATTCTCTTAATTTATTTCATATTTGTAATTTTTGTTTCTTAAAAATTTTCTATGTTGAATGTTTCTATATTGAAGGATATTTTACTTAAAATTGTCTGGTTTTTCTAAAGAAAAATCGAGATTTCACACAGAATATATATTTACAAATTTATACTAAAATATATAGTCAGATATTTTATATAATATAAATATTTCTTTTTTTTAAGAATCAAAAAAAATATTGAGACAAAAAATATTTAAAACTTTATTCAGCATTAATCTTTTTATTTTGTAAAAAAAGAGAAAAAAGCAGAAAAAATAATACATACTTTTATACATGTTTTTAATTGGAAATTTTTACTTTATGCAAATATAAAATTGATATTATAATAGAATATAATAGAATATTATGATGCACATAATAAAACTTGTTTCATTTATAGTTAAAAATTCTTTTCTTAAACTTTTCCAACCGCTCGTTCGTTTTCGAAATAATAGTGAATAAGGCTGTGATATATCAAAGCATAAAACGCGTTACAAACTTTCAATGATGGTAAAATTGATGCGTAAACTTGAATGATGTGTAACATGAATTAATTTAACGATTTGGAAACTTGCATAACCTTCTATGTCTCTTTCCGACTTATTTTCTTTTGACTTCTTAAATAGCCAATGCTTTATTAATATAAACGTAAAGACTTACTTCTATACTAGTTCCATATGTCTTTTTCCACCTCTATATATTTGTCTGAATTAATCATATCGTATACATGATTCTATAAATGCAGAAATTGTCATCTGATATCAATTTTTAAAAGATATGAATTATTAAGTTAAACAATATATATCTAAGCAATCCTAAAGGGAACACTTTGAGAAATTTCGATCGCAAACAAATAATTTAGAAGAAATTATATTTAACGTTATAGTTTCTAAAATGTTATATTATCAAACGTATATATATATATATATATATATATATATATATATATATATTAATATTTTTATATTTTAAATAACATATTGGTGATGGTGGAATACAATTTTTCTTATCATCAAATGTGTAAATTATATTGAAATAAACAAAATAATTTCTAAGTAAAATATTTTTATTATATTAAAGAAAAGAGCTGAAAATATCAAAATATATATGGAAATATTAATTTTATACTAATTACTAAAATAATATAAGATAATTTTAAGATAATTTTAAGATTCTTAATCAAGAGGAGAAAAATTTAATATTAAGATATATTAAAAATTATGAAATATATGCAATTAACACGGACGTTTTAAACATCCATTCGAGAAATTCTCATTCGGAAAATTCTCACTCTTAGAGAAACCACTTGGGCTCACTCTCAAACATTCGCGTTGCATTTATTCTCATGAATGTAATGTCCCTAAGGCCGGTTAATGGCATCACAAAGATGTTTTCTTTCCTCGACACGAGTCGCGTTCCTCTCGTAATGTCAGAGCTCTTCTCGGGCTCTTTCACGAGCTTGGCAGGTAAGCTGCACCTAAAATACGTGCGAGCCTAAGGCTAGTCAAAAAGGAGGATAGCTCGGTGCATCTTTCTCTCTCTTTCCTTTTCCTTTTCGCTGAAGTCAATACGAGAAGTGGCGACATTTGAGAGGTCAAGAAGAGCAAAGAGCCCAGCTCTTACCTCCATCGTCCGCTATATTCTCCATTCTGCGAAGCCCTCGTCTCGTTTGTCTACCTCGGGCGGCAGGTGACCCAGTTCCTGGAACGCTACTCCTCTCTAACGACTCGAAAGGTATCGGCTTGAGGCGAGGGTACCCGAGGGTACAAATTCGCTCGACGCGCGATTACTACCGCCATTGTGCCGCCGAATCACGACCGCGAGCTTTTACGCTTACGCGATTTCACCCGGTAAATGGGCGCCGGAGAAGCCGAGGCTCGTAAAAAGAGCCATAATTTCTACACGATATATCCGCCGATGACGCGAGATGATTGATAGCGTATCTTTGGAAGATTCGAAGATGGGATTGTTGACGAGACAGTTGAAATGATTATAGTCATTTTTACTGCTTAAGATTTATAGAATGATTTGTCAAAGTAATCAAGATCCGTCTTCAAATGCCGCTGTAATAAAATTAGAACATTCAATGTACGAGATTGTCGGACGTAACAAAGAGATGTTCATCGTACGCTCTTTTCTATCTGGAGATTAGTTACTTATTCAAAATATATAATTTATTTTCACGTGGATTCTCTCGATTCTCTTGTCAAGATTATTTTAGCCGATTTTATTGCGTGTTGAAAAATTTTATCACATTCCAAACGGAGGATTATTTCTCGGGGTTTCGGTAGAAGTTGTTGAATTACGATCCTCCCCTTTTCAACGCGCGCTATTTTCTGCCCTCAAATGCAATAGTTACTTATTCGAAATACATAATTTAATTTTCACGTGGATTCTCTCGATTCTCTTGTCAAGATTATTTTAGCCGATTTTATTGCGTGTGTTGAAAAATTTTATCACATTCCAAACGGAGGATTATTTCTCGGGGTTTCGATAGAGGTTCTTGAATTACGACTCTCCTCTTTTCAACGCGCGTTATAAATACACGTTGAAAAATATAGATTTTCGCACAAAAGAGAAATGCCTCTTTGCAGCGGGTAAATAAAAGTTTCGATATTGCACTGTTACTGATATAGGATACCATCGGCTTTTGTTGCAGGAATTCCTATTGGCGATCGACGTGACGTCCAGCGGTACACCGGAAGAAAAACTGAAATGGGCGTTCCGTATGTACGACGTGGACGGTAACGGCGTTATCGATATGCAAGAAATGACGAAGATCGTCCAGGTACTGCGCCTCATGTATAATGCATGCGCTTCGATTTATCTCCACTTGGTTGCACTCGACCGCGACTCTTTCGATGGAATACAGATTTTTTCTTTTTTTTTTTTTTATCACTTGACGTCAGTATTGCCGGCACGATTAATCAATGAAGAGAGTGAGCGATTCGATATAATATTCATGTATAATATATTCATGTATGCGACATGATTTTTTTTTTCCTCTATCGTGCCTCCACGGTTTGTACTTTACATTTCTCTAATAAAAAAATTTATAACGCGTGCATAAAAAAAAACATACGCGACACGATACGAATTCGTTGCGCTATGAATCTCAATGGGATTAATTTTCTCTCGTTACTCGCTAATGAAACGAGATCGCGCGAATATATTCAGGAAATACTGAATCCTGAATTCACAGTCGAACAAGTCGATTCATACGATGGTTAATTAATGCGCACCTGCAAACTAGGAAGGACTATAAATCAACGCTGTTTTTCCCCGTCCACCTCAGAGGTGCATCCCTGCAGACTTCTTACGTGCACTCGTGAGTAGCGTATGCGGCATATGCAGCGCATACTGGCGCGCTAATATTTCATGAACCTCCTCGCGAGAACAGATGTCGACGTAGTCGCGCGGTTATTCCACTTGACATCGTGCATTTCTCAGAAATGCCTGAAGCGAAGCCTCGTTAAATACAGCTGCCGCATTTCATTTTTAAATAAGTAATTAAAGTTTGTGTGCTGGCGACGATATAGCGAACGAGGGAATTTTTTCATGCAACCTTGCATATTAAATTTTCATAAAAGATTGCGATTCACATTCTTTGTACATGGATAAATATAATCGATCTTTAATATTTAAAGTACGCAAATTTGTTGATTTGTTGATTTCAATATTCGCGATGCTGCTTATTTTTTCAGCGAAATAAATTCAAATAAATATGACGCAAAAGAATTCGAATATCGAAAAATTGAGAAACAATGAAACAAGTCAATCGTGTAAAATGCTTCCAAAATTTTTAAGGCTCAACTAGCATTTATTTCATCGCAATTACATGAGTGTCAACGAAAAATATTTTAATTACAGTAGAATTTTAATTGTGGTAAAAATAAAATAAAGAATGTCAAAATTTGACAAAAATCTAGTCGATTCACTCGCCTTCTTATTTAATATAAGAAACTCGAAATTGTGATGCACAATAAGTAAGACATAAAGATAAAATCATGGCAGAGAGATTCATATTATCGCGAGCGTGAATCTAGAAACGAGACAGGCTTATATGCAGCAGAATGCGGAAAATCGTGATAAGATACAACGAGAAGTCTTATAAAAGAATATTATTAAAATTTATCTTAAATAAAAAAATATTATTACATTATAACTATATTTGGCTCTACATTTTAATGTACTTTTTTATTATTTTAGGCAAACATGTTTGTATGTTAAAATTCTACTTTTATTGTATAATAATACAACTATAATTTATAAGCTTATTCAAGAAACGGAATAAAATATTTGACAAAAATTACGTAATAAAAGCGATATTGGTAACGGTCGGTTTTCTCATCAATGTGTTAAAAACCCTTACTCAATACGATATTAAAATAATGTATTGTCAAATTATTAATATCGAATAAACATCAATATTATTTTTAATTAATATACATATATATTTGTGTACATTACATTACATGATTCTTTAAAAGTTATAAAAGAAAAATGCTTCAAAAATATTCTTAATTTTCTACAGAACTCGTACACATCCGTCTTTTCATTTATAATAAAAATCGATGCAATCACCTCGCGTCTAAATAAAACAATATTTGAAATTTTAAATAATAAGAAAATTACATCTTGAGAGAATTAAAGCGTTTTAATTATCGACAAAAAGTTTTTTCCCAGGCGATAATAGAAAGATTCTTTCAACGTTTTTGAGATACGTTATCGTCATCGTTAAAAAGCTAGTCGAGTTGCTTTACCCGCGTCCGTTCGGATACTCATCTCGATGCTATTAGAAGTTTGGAACTTCCGGAACGCCGTTACCACGGGAATTCCGGCAACCGGAAGTTTTCCGCGCGCAATGAAAATTAACGACGGAATGTTTGACGAAACTCAATGCCTTCGTGTATTCAACACTTAAATCCGTGAACATTTATGTCGTGAAACGTGTTTCTGTAACTCAATTGACTCTTCACTCTATTGTTGAAACTCTGGGAATAACAGTGGCTGTTATTGATATCTCTACAAGCAAGTTTATTGTTTCAAAAATGTTACTTCAGACTTTAGACGTGTTAAATTGTGAAACGGAATATTCGCGAGTAAACAATTGTACTTTGACAGATTCATTCATATGTAGCTCGCAGGATTGAGAATGAAGTAGACACAAGTTATAAAAAGATGATATTTTATATAATCTCTAAGCAAAATTAAATAATTTTCGAAACGAGGACAACATGACAGCTTATAACAGAATATATAGTTTGATCGTATTCACAATATTATCATTTATATGAAACATTGCTAATTTATATTTCAAATTTACATGACAACACGTTTGAATTTCCTATTATGTTTTCCCACAAATTAATCTCGCATATAGTTTGTTATAAAATTGTAATTAAAATTGATTTAATTCTCTGGATATATGTACACTATGTGGACAGACACGAAAGAGGATTAACTTTGTTTAAATAATCGTCTCCAGCTGGTTTAGTTCAAGATAAAATTAATTTGCTTTACCTCACGTAGTTGGATGAAAAATAATAAATTCCACACGTTTATCTCTGTCCGAGCGATTTACAGTAGATTAATTGGAAAGATAGAAGAGATTGTAAATAAAAAATTAGTGGGGTGTGTGCTTTAGTGATTCAAAGTATCGATTAGGTGATAAATTATATTTTTTGGGCGATACACAAATTATCAAGTTTTACTCAACCGTGAATATCACATGCTTTAGAAAGATAAAGTATATCCTGAGTATAAGTTAATTTTAAACTTATTAGTTATTCTCGATCAGCTGTAAAAATGCATTATTTATTTCATAATAATGAGTATACGAGAATCGGATGATATAAGTGGAAATTGTTTTATGCTTTGCAATAATTGAGTCTTTATTTAAATTAAATTGATAATTTTCTCTACAAGATAAACAAGATTTTAAAAAAAATTTTTAAGTTTGAATTTTTATTTAAAATCGACCATATAAAAAATTATGTTATTTCGAAATAATCGTTATACTATTATTGAATAATTATTCTCCAACTTTTATTAAAAGAAATAATAACATGTTGTTGTTATATAATGAAAAATTATTCAAGTAATGAACAGATGACGCGTAACTTTACGCTTAACTTACATTTTGACGGGATATAACAAAACCATGCTCGTCGAATCATTAATCAGATCAACTGTTCTTTTTTTATAAGGATGTGGTCTGAGTTACGCAACCTTCGATCTTCTCGTGATGAATTTAAGATAGACTTCCGTTTAAAAAACCGTGACAGGAATGGCTTTCGTGATTTATGACTTTCATTTATGTAACGCACAACCTTGACTACAATTTTTCTCCGCATTTTTTCAGTAAAAAATGATATTTTTTTAAAATATAAAACTAGATATCATTATTGCATTTAAGTGAACGTGAACTTTTTGTACATTCTGCATTACAAAAAGATTAAAATCGATATAAAACTCCTGCCTGATTGTACTTAAATCATTTGTATGTAACTCATATTATTTTATATTATGTAAGATGATAATCTCTTTTATTCATCAACTTAATTAGATGCGGAAGTCGATGAGAAATATCTAATGATATTTTTAAAGGAAGTATTATACACAAGTTTAATATCCAATGTTTTTATAATTCATTATAAAAGATATAAAGCGCTTTTACATGTGAATTTATTTTATTATATTAAATTAATATTTTATCGGGTGGAATTATGATAAAAAATGTAGCAATGGCTTCAAACGAAAATATCATTTTGTGAATGGAAAGCAAAATTGAAAAACCGTTACTTTAAAATTATGGAGAAAATTGAGCGTTTTCCCAAAATATTGATATAAAATTGTCTTTTAATGTATTTTATAAATATTATGTCAAAATATGCGAAATGGTTTTCAGGAAAATGCGACAGAGACACGTTCATACATTCATATACGTTTGATCCTACGTGAGCCCGAGTATCACGTAGAGAGAAACAAAGTATTGTCCTTCTGTTCCCAGGCGATATACGACATGCTCGGCGCGTGTTCGAGCAATAGACCGGCGGACAGCGCGGAGGAGAGGGCGAAGAACATATTCGCAAAGATGGACGAGAACAACGACGGGCAGCTGACGCAAGACGAATTCCTGAAGGGCTGCCTCCAGGACGAGGAGCTGTCGAAGATGCTCGCCCCTTAATCCCGACGTCGCCTTCTTTCCGGAGCCGCCGACGCGCGATCGTAAACGAGGATACACACCACTACCACTAGTTCTCATGACTCTCCCAAAATTCAACGACAACGGAACGTCAACAGTAAGCCACCACCAAAGTCGACACTCGCATACACACGCGCCATCGTTCAACACGTACACGTACCGAATAAAATACCGAGAAAATTTCCAATTAATTATGACGTATACGCTATATTATTATGGCGATTCGACAACAAGTCCCGTCGCTCGTGTCCGATGGGAGGACACGAACCGTGATAAGATGGCAAGAGATCGAGGAAAATGATCAAGGATGATCGATGAACGAAAAGGAGGGACAACGAGTCGAATCGAGTCTTGCTCGAATTTGAAAAAGGGAAAAGTTTTCAAGGGGATGGCGCGCTGTACGCGCAGATCTTCGTTCGGACGACAGTAATACGATGGTGATAATCGGACCTAGGAAAAGATAGCCTCGCGAACACACGGAGAACGGAGGAACGACGTCACTGGTGACGACGAGGGATCTAATTAGCATTTTGTGAAAGCCCTGCTGTCCATTTTGCGAACTCATCGTCGACAAGTAGGGTGAATCCTGCACTCACACGCTGGTTCGTCGTGCGAATTCAGGAATTTCCTCGGACCGGATGGAATTAATCAGGGGGGCAGAGGCGAGGGTGTTGGAATGTTCAGTTCTCTCGGGAGAGGAAAGTGACAACGTTGGTCGTCACGGAGGATCGCCGGTGGCTTTCAAAGCTCGCGCTTGCACCGACAATTTGGCTTAACCGGTCCTAGACGTGCGGCATTCGTCGTCTCTTTCCGACGAAACTATACTCCCGTCTAATAATACAGACGAAGAGCATAAATTAATCCTCTGATGCGCTTCAGGAGACATAAGGACTTTCGTAGTTCCGTACAATTTCGCACAGAAGTGACTTTGGAGATATTAATATCGCGATTCTAATTTCACTCCGGATTTATCAATAGCGCCCAGAAGTTGGTCAGATCTCGCGGTGGATCTTACTAGATGCCTATTGTTTTCGCGAGCGCTTTAATCTCGTTATAATAGAGAATTAGGGTAAATAATTCAAGCGCATCATACATTAATTCGCTTCAAATTGGATTGTTGGATTGTTACGGACAGATGTTTGCAAGTATTTACACAAGCACTTGATCTTCTCTCTCTATAGTGTCATTTATATATAAAACGGAGCAAATTTTTATGTACGCACATAAAGCGTAGGATAGGAAATATCTCAAATGTATTTGAATAATTTCAAAACCAACTATACGATTTAATCCGATTTGAGTCTCGTGAATTCTCCGTTGAATCATTGCACGGCGCTTGTTTTTCTAATCCTATTCATATATTTGAACAGCTCAAAGCCAAACTGTGATTTGAATCTCGTGTAAGTTATTGTTTGATGGCCATCATTAATCTTCATTTCATTCCATTCCACTCCATTTCACAAGATTCCACTGCTCCGCAAAGTTCCGTTCATCAGATTACGCTCTAAGAGTCGCATCAATTTACTCTCTCTCTCTCTCTCTCTCTCTCTCCCTCTCTCGTTCGATTATACTTTTAAATAAAAACTTGTTCAAATAAAATGAAGAAAAAATAGCGCATCAGAGGATGAATCAGGACCAGGATTAACCAAAGCCGGTGCAGTCGGTTTGAAATCACCCGAGGCGATCTTCTCGATGGACCAGGAACGGAGAATCTCGCGTGAATCAGACAAGTGAGTGAGGAAGCGAAGATCCGCTCGTCGCCAAGTCGCCCGTCGTAGAATCTAAGAGACGAATGCGAGAGACACTTGCGTGCGCGTGTCGCGATCGCACGCACGTCCCACTTTTTCAGGCCTCTGCACGGATCGATCGTAGGTCGACGTAAGATCGACGTGTTGTTGCGCCGATACGGGCCCTGTCGTCCTGACCGTTCGCCGCGCGAGGTGGCAACACAACGAATTGCGCGAATTACGAGGTAAACGTCGAGGTAATTAGATAGAGGGGACGGGGGGAGCAATATCGCTTAAGAGAAGATACGTTAATTTTATATCGGTGCGGCCCGATGTCGAGAGAGCCCTACGTCGGTTGCATCGTCGACCAGCACGCGCGTCATCCTAGGCTGCAATCGATACTGGATACAGCAGTTATTACGTGCAACGGATGTGGTCTAGTATTCAGTACGGTTCATGTGTATCCGCTGGATTTCCGCGAGACACGCGGCGTGGATTAAGCAAATGCCACGAAACTTTGGGGGGGAGAAGTTTTATAAGGCGATAAAAGGGGGAGTCAATTTCCGGACGGCCAAAATTTCCGTACAAACTACGCGATTTTAAACCATTCTTCGCCGTTGCGCTTCGCTATTTCGTCTCGCTATTGTTCCTCCCGAAATTACTTACACATGTGTACTAGATTTTCCGACGTGTATGTATCCTGATTATCGCGAGAAAGTCGTATAGAGCACGTGTAATTGGCGTTATAAAGATACGAACAAATCATAATCGTCTAGATGTAGCATCTCGGTTAACTTTAATCTAATCTTTATCGATTCTCCGTCTTTTTTTAGAGAATTAAAAAAAGGACAAGGAGCTAAATCAGCCTGCGGTCAAAGTTAACTGACATTTGACGAAATCGATTTTCCCGTAATGATGATTGACATATTTTCTACGCGTAATAAATAATACGATACGACTTTAATCATTATCACATACGGATGTTACGTAATCTTTACATCACATCGTAATTATGAAAAGCGGAAAGCAAAAAATGTCAAGTCCACTTATCGCGCCAATCGATATAAAGAGGATCAATCTGATAACCACATAATGGCCGTCTTAATCCAATCGACAGCGTGCTCGTCGACGCTCACAAATGTTTCCGATGCTTTTCACCGGATCGAAGGCTCCTCGATTTCTTTCTTCTATTTTCCTTTCTCGTACATACACACACATATATATGTATATCTTTATGTAGAATATATTTGACATAATGGTGCCCGCGAGAAACACAGTGTGCTCCGGGGTTAATGTGGTTCGCGCGTGTATATATTTTAAGATTTACGAACAAAGATCTGTATCGAATACAATAACGTAACCGTATGACGTTTCTCGCATACGTTATGCTTCGCATGAAAATGCACAGACGGTATTTGTTCTATCTCGCGTCGAGTCAAGGTAAGTTATCTCATCGAAGAGTATTTTCGAATTGAACGGAATTTCCTTGAATTCCGAGTATTTGCATAAGAAATGTCGCCTCTTTAAAACCAAAAGGAAATATCTCAAGCTGAAATCTCTCTTACAGAATGCGCGTGATTTCTATTCTTCCTTAAGGAAGCAGTTTTGGAAAACGCTTTCTCATAATGCACAGAATTAACTGCACGTATGCCGTATGCATATTTAGGCATGATTGGTTTCAAGAAAGCAATAGTTGAGTCCGCGGTACACCCACATATATACATGTAACGTCATCAATTTATCCTCTCGAACTATCGTGTACACCGTTGTAAATGTTCCACTGCATGTTGGGACGCACGTTGCAGATTGCTTGTAATTGCCTCGTTACCTGGTTCCGATAGTTTTGAGATATGTCTTGTGGTTTGCACGAGCCACAAGCGGTATCAGAAAATCTTTTTCTTTTCACTATTACTCATATAATGATGAATTCTTTCATGTGCACACAGATTTTTTTGAAACTTTGCGATGAAGGTAAAATAACATATGTGTTTAAAAATCTTTTTTCTTTTTTCTTCAAGAAAAGTCCACGAAGATTCAGAATTATTGTTGACTCTCAGTGATAATTCATCTTCAAGGTTAAAATTAAACAAGGACGAGAATAAATTAAAATAAAAAATAGATTGTAATTTTTATCTATATTAAATAATATGTAGATTTTCGTATTTATGTTAATTAATAAGTCCAGCGAGACATATTCTCTGGGTCACGTTAGAGAACACGCGTCACAAGCTTCCATCGAACAAGGAAACCAGCAACGACACGTGCAAGCGATATGCCGTGAAACTTTAAAGAGAATTGATCAAGCAGCTGTTGTGCGATATAAGGGACAAACTTGATTTGAGGGTGTAAATGCCACCGATAATTGTTATCGCTATTCACGGCGAGCTACCGGGCAACTTTTTTTGTCATGTAGCGTTGCATGTGGCGCGGTAAATTCTCACGTACTAAGCGGCTTAAGTCGCGCTTGCAACACATTGTGATCCGTGCGGATTTCTAGGGGATAAAAAAAACCCATTGCACTGATTCACAAGCTTTTTGTTCTTGAATCTACTAACGATCGAATATATATAAAATTGACTAGATAATTAGAACAAATATTAATTTTCCGATTTCAATTGTGCGTGTTTTTATTATTAAATATAGACTACAATTATAAAGAATTTTGAAGTACGACGCAAAAATCGGAGTAATTGAGGAATGCTTGAGAAAAAGATTTTATAAAATATCAAAATACACAACTTAGCTTTCTCTGTAAACTGCAAATATAAACTATTGTGTGTTGAGATATCTACAAGTGATAATTATCTAATAAAATACTTGTATCAATTTTTTTTCGAAATTTTGCGGAAACATATATTTTCAGTTTTACATTTCAATTATTAAAATATATGAATTATTTCGATATAATAATTTATAACTTGTACAAAATCTGAACATATTTACGAAATCTTTATCGTATGTGTGATCTCAGATTAGCTTTCGAGATACATTATTTTCCGTATTAATATTAGAGAATATTTTATTTATTTATTTATATATTATCTTGTAAAATGTGAGCAAATTGATGAGCAATTAGTGTAGTAATATTATTGAATTAATTGATAATCGTAAACGGATAATATATCGAATATTGGATATAAAAATTCTTCGCGACACAAGTAAAATTATAAAACGCGTAAGAATTTGTCGGTTTTTTTCAATCGGAAATATTATTAAAATTAATCATTATAAATGAGACCGAGGAGATATATATGAGAGGAAAAAGGATTTTAATTAAAATTCCAATTAATCCTTCAGTGCCATTTGCTCGCGGTTATTATATAACAGATAAAAAAAATTAGAAGCAATCTCTTTCTCAATCAACAAAATGGGCGAATGCAATTTTAAAAAATTTTGCATCACGATGTCATAAGCTACGGAATGCTTGTGACGCTGATTCGGATTAAATTTATTAATTGAAGTGGACTCCACTGCAGTGCTTTGATGAATAAAGTGCATTCGAGAACTGCGTTGTACGGGTTTCGTAAAGAAACGAGATATATGTGTGTATATGTGTGTATATCCAGAGACTTTAATAATATACATAGAATTATGACGAGTATCTTAAAACGATAACATCTCAGATTGTACATCTTACAGAAATGTCTTATAATTAAAAAAGATGGAGATGTATTTAAAATCTTCAAAAAGTTTATACAGGGAGATAATATAAAAATAATTGAGATTAATTATAAATTTAAATGATTTTATTTCGCATATTGACAAAAAATTCCTTTTGTCAAAAAAACTGCAATGACGAAGGATTAGCTCAATGTTTTTCGTATTTAAAAATATAATGTTATATAAAAATATTTTGTGTTCTTTGCACGACTTATACAAAACAATATTTCATATATCTATAAAATATATTAGACATTAATTATAAAATAAAAACAATGGCGAGCGTGTTTATTCCAAGTTCAAAGAATCAAGTACTTTGGGCTAGTCAAGAGCGTGCAATGATTTAGGAATTCTTAAATTATTGTACACACTATCATTGCGCGAATTGTTCATTGTGTGTAGTTATTCAGTAATTAGTTTATATATAAATGCAAACTAATAGAGGAGAAATGTGGAATAAAAGAATGGCGGAGAGAGTTTATGGAGTAGGAAAAATATCGTTTGACATCGTCGAGTAAAAGTTATCTATCGATACTATACTTAACGAATAGTATCAGCTTAATTAAGATCAAACTTAATGGATGATGCCAATCTCCGAGATGTAGTAGTATTAAAATTAATAATACCAAAATTAACCGCTCCTATTAAAGTTAGTCGATGTAATCAATCGATAGGTTGTACCAATATTGATTAATAACACTAATGCTAACTGATAGTATCAAATAAAATGAATCGTTTCTATGAAAATTAATCGGTAGCCTCGGAATTAATTAACATGAAAATTAATTGGTTTTACTCGGTGTGACTGCATCACCTTAAGTGAAATAGTACGCGCTAAAAGAGAGAGATAGACCTCCTCCGTCTCCCTATCGTATTAATCAAAGAACAACGATAATCGGACCACAATGTGTTACTAATATGTCGCTCCAACGTACGTAAAGATCTTTTCGCGGAAACACGCGAATCGCGCATCCCTTGCTTATTCTCCGCCAGCGAGATACGTAGATAAGGTCTCTCTCGTGTAAGGCAGCGTCGCGTTTTCGTACGTCGCGTCTTCTAAATCGGACTGTGCTGGTCGTAAAGGAAGATATATATATATCTATCGCTCGAATTGTGTATACTCATCTCTACGGAGACGATAGACTAGCCTCTATTAGTGATAGCATTCGACCAATTGTGTGTTTTTATTAGGAAAAAAAAGAAAAAAAAGCTTTCGCTTTCTCTCTCTGATCCGCGCGATTGCGTTCTCTCGTCTCTTTGCTTCCGCTCGCGGTACTCGTCATCGAATTCACCGACTCGATCGATTTCCCTCTCTAGATAAATTATGTAGATACAAATTAGAGATATGTAGCTTGGTAGGATAAAAAACGGCACAAACTCTCTTTGCGGAAATCGCGTCGCGAGTGATTTCGTCGGTGGGGTGGTGGGCCTCCTGCTACAGGCAAAATTGAGCAATTTAACGGACGAATGTATCCGCGCTCGTTATTTTTACTCGGTAAAATAATGCGCGGGATTAGCGATTTGACGATTGAAAATCGAGGGAGATCGGAGAACGCTTTCTACGTCGTCGAGACAATTAAAAAAACACGTGCTCTCGTGCATATATATATATATATTTATATTAGGCTAGGTACATATCACATCTCGGCTCCTTCCATGACGCGCAAGAGGCGAAGGCCCTTTTTCGCTTCGCGATTTTACTCTCTACGTGCTTCAATCGCAACTATCACGATTAAGTCAATTTCAAACGAGGAAGAAAAACAGGAAGATATCCGTTAACACGATATTTCTATATATATATATATACATGTACGCGTAATTATATATATATTAAAACGTGTTAATAATATTGATATATATTCTATGTGTGTAGTAAATCTGTACGAGTAAATATGGTCTTGTTCACTGGCGATGATGGACTCGATTTTTCGGATGGAGGAATGAGATCTCTGCGGACAATTCTTTCTCGAAACATTATTCATTTTTATCTTTGAATCTGGAGGCGACGTCCAAGATTTCATACGCGAAAATTGAAACTTGGTTGAATGAAATCTTGACTTGAGAGAGAGACCCTTTTGAAAAATTTCTCCAACGTCATGTACAAATTAAGAAATTATGTTAAAATGTTAAAGTGTCAAACATTTTTAGAGGCAAATTAATCACGAAAAATTTATGAAATGTGACAATCTACGATATCATTAAATTTTTATCAAAAATATAATGATAATTTCAGATTGCGCGAAACCATCATCAATGCGCAAGACCTGAGATAGACGCACTATGATTGACTTACACTAAGATACACATTCCTAATCGCTAATCGCTAAATCAAGACTCGATTCGTAAAAAAAAAAAATAATAAAAAGTAAAAAAAAAACAAAAAAATATTCACGCAACTCTTCTCTCTCGAATAGAAAGTGCAGCATTGACAATCGACATAATAAGAGTTCCCTTTTACGAAAGAGTCGACGTACGTATATAAAACGGGAAAATTTTATAAAGCTTAAGAGGACCTAAAGTGCATTACACATTAATGGAGGAGCCGTCGTCTCGGTTGTCTTTCCTTCTTCGGCGACGCGCGGATCCTCCTCTTACAAAACCGTCACCCCCTACATACACGCGATAGGAAACGTATACGCACATAACTATGCACCTACGCATGCGATCGTGCGTGTATGCGTGTCCGGAACTCAATTTCCGTCGCACAACATTTAATAGCGTTTTCGCGCCAGCGAATTGTTCACGCGCAGAGATTGCGAGAGTTAAGATCGAGTACCGATTTAAGCCGTCGACTCTCCCCCCGTACTCCCTCCTTACTTAAGATTTCCCTCTGTGGTTTCCGTAGATTTGCACGCCCGAGAGACGGAACGCGTATATACTTATTACGGGATCAATCAAGATAGTCGCGTGACAATTTCGGGATGTTCCGCGATGACGTGTATAATTAACGATTGTCATTCTTGTTGCAAATCGTTCTATTGAATAAATGTCGTTACTTTTGACGCGTCAGTAAAATCAATTATTCGGTTCATCATTAAATATCCTCGCTGTCACGAGTTCTCGCCACGATTGATCCTACTTTCTTACGCCTCGCCGCGAAATGACGAATGAAGGTAAAAAGTCAATTCGACGTGAGAAGATTACGCGATATATTAAATAAAAGTACAGCGAAATGGAGCCATTTTGCGCGCTATTCTCTTACCAATCTATGCGATTTTATATTTTTCTACGCCTTCCACTCCGTTTAATCCGCTCTCGTCACGATCTCTTCGAGACATTTTCCCGATACGTCTTATCGCACTCGTCGTCCCTTCTATTACGTCGGTACTTGGCGAAACGTATCTACAAACTCTAGTAATCTAACAATAAGTCATCAATTTTATTAACACGCGACATGTGCGTCGTTTCGCCGCACGATCAACTTTCGCATGCCGGAATATTCTTCAAATGCACTTCTCAAGAACGATCGTAAATTTGCATTCGCCTTCGCGTCGATTTACGATCGGCAGAAATGCTTCGCGCTATACGACGCATGATGGACGTTTCCCATGGATGTTGTAAAAATCATCGTCTCGTATTCCATTAGTTTGAACGACTACTCGGCTATTGCATCATTTTATTCTTCTCGATCGATTTTAAGAAATATATCAAATTCGGGAAAATTTTAATTTAATTTATACATATTTATATTATATTTATAATTTTATAATATTTATAATTTATATTATATTTATAATTTTTAATATATAATATTTATATATATTTTTATTTATTTATTTATATATTTAAGAGAAAAAAAAAACGAAAGGAGAGGAGCAATATTTCTATATATTTTTTCCATATATTTTTTAGCAAATGTCAACTTCTTCGACTTTATTTAGAGGGCAAGATTCAATCTCGTTGCTGAATGATGTGATTAGAGAATTTCGATTCGGGCAAGATGGAAGGTATTCCGGTGTCGCGAGAATTAAGTGCGATTTCGCATTGGCCGATAAATTTAATCTCCTGAGAAACATCGGCAGCACTGCCAGATCGATACGTCGATGCCGATCTGATTTGTCGAAGGATCAATTTCGGCCATAAACGAAACGAGTTCTTCTTTGGCAGGGTAGCTGCGTATCTCGATTTCACTCGTTTGCAATATCGATGAGTCTGCTCTATGTGTTGCAATTTCCGATCTTACTCGACATGGAAAAAAAATCTCGCTCTCTCCACCTGATTATTTATTCAAGTCGTAACAATTTGTTAACTCTCTAAATCGAGAGTTTTTAATCCTTTTAGAGTTACCTACATTTTCGCAAAAAACTTATCGCGAATATATTTTTAAAAGAAATACTTATTTTTAAATAAATAAATATTAAACTTTTACGAGAGAGAAAGATTATAAATTTTAATATAGTTTTGTGACAAGCAACTGCAAGTTTTGTTGAAATTGTCGTGATTTTATAGTTTATTATTCAATTAAAACTATTTTATCGAATCGTTAACAATTATATTTTGTAACAGACGAATTTTGCAAACTTGAAAATTAATCCCGTCTTGGAAGAAAGATTGTTTAGGCGATATAACTTCCTTTCGTGCTTTGTATTAAAGCTTTTCGATCGCGTAATGAATAAAAGACAGGCTCGCGTATAAAGAGACAGTCCCTTACATAAGAAAAATTTATATAAATATATATCTCATAGAATCTCATGAAATATACTAACTACAAACTCCATTTTCCTGTATTTTAAATAGTATAGATGATATCGCTTCGTGTCTATCAATTTTTATCACGATGCTCAGTTTTGATCGATTAATAATAAATAAAAAGTTAACGAATTACAAAACTATGCATGCATTTATAGTGAATGTGTATTTTTTGACATACATTTATTAGCGCCATAAAACGTGTATCCGTGATACAAGTTGTTCTTTCTTTGAAAATTCGCAGCTGATTGACTCGATCAGAAGGTGATTTTCATCGTAATAACGTAGAATAATTACCGTACATTATTCTGGCATCGCTCTCTTATCGCATAGCGTATTAAATATTCGTCTGATGTAGTGTTAGACTGAACGCTAATCCTAAGAGAGAAAGGCGGATCTTATGACATCCGGAGCTTTACCCACGAAGGAGATATTCGTGTTCCGGTGTCATGTTTCTTGCCTCGGGCTTTACGCTCGCGCAGAATTAACCTTCGGAAGGGCTAAGTCAATAGTTCAGGCAAGATTACCGTTGCTGTCTCGTTAACGGAAAGTATTTTGTACATATATACGTCTAGTTTGTGTGTATGTGTGTGTGTGTGTGTGTATAAAGTATGATGTAGCTTTATCGCTAAATTTAATCAAATCGCTTTATCTGAAAACGATAATATTGATAAACTATTATTAATAATCGTTTTCAATTAGGCGGCGGAGATTTTATTGCAAAATATAGTATATATGTGTCAGATGGAAATCATTTACGTTGTAATCTCAGTTTTTTCATTTACTTTCATCTTCGTGTTCCGGATTAATTTTCAGCGAAAATATTTAAATGGACTTTGCGAAAGCAACGATTCTGTATATACTTGAAACTATCTAATGTGCATGACATTAATTATAATTCCAATGTAAACACTCGAGTATCAAGCTTTTATCAAGCTTCCTCTGTTTCACCTCACGCATAATTATTGCACCCGTTGAACGAACGCATCGGCTTAATCGGTGCGTGTTAATTAATGAGACATTTCGCGCGTATACATACGTAGTTCGGCTATCTATAAACGTATTGTTGTTTCAAGCAGAATTAGCGAGATCTTACCGTCGACACGCGCGTACTTGGTCAACCGGACACACAGACCAGCAATGATGAAAGTAAAGCGTTTCAGCTAACTCTACAGTCCGTGATTCGTACAAAGCAGCCTCGAATCGATTCGGCCCAAGACGCGTAATATAACTGTGACCCACCCCCGGGTAATCGCAGCACTTTGCATTATCGCACTTTCACGTTACGACTTTTATCGAGAAGCGTTTCCCAAGGAACGAGGAAAGCACCAAGGGAATATTAGAGGGCAGAATTGACTTGAAATTCCAGACTGCTACTGTTGATAAGGATTATAAGTAGAGTACAATCACATCTTAAATATTTGATCTTTCGATACATCTATATTTCTACAAATTATTACTATTTTTACTATTAAATTTCTCGTATATTTAGCGCTCTCTGGCATTAATCCTCTTTCAAATCACGGTGAGCACGGATGGAATTTTTTAATATCCGATGTTATTTTTCAAAATACTCGAAATACAATTATTTTTAAATAAACGGAGAAATCTCTGATTATGCACTTTCGTTTTGTATTACATTTTCTCTGGGGACAGTGCGTTGCATTTCGCATTATCTTTCCATTTCGCTGGATAATGGATATAGACATGTATCCACCTATTTCGTTTGACACTGGAGATTTTGTGCAAAGAATCACGGGAGGAGAGCAGATCTTTCTCGAGCAAAAATTCGTTCATCTCGCTCATCGCGAGTCTCGATCCTTTCAGGATCCTATGTCAGAATTGTCATCTTAACGTGGTAATCTTGAGGAAATAGTCAAGATATATATCTGATAAAAAAACTACTCGTGGGGAATGTACTGCCGATAATTACAGCCCTTGATTCGTAAACGCTTTGAAAATTCGCGGGTGACTTTCTTTCCCTGCGGAGCACCTTTCCAATGTATTTAGCTTATAGAACACTTAGGACCAGATCGTTCGTGTAAAATGGCACGATATATTTGTAAAAGTCGTTTAGACTAACGAATTTGTAGTCTGCGTGGTTGCAACTGCGAGAAAATGCTTCGCTGAGATTTTTCCGACCGGTTTGCGATTTTAGGAAGCGACGAAAATACGGAAAAGAACACGATCGTTGCTCTCGCCGATTAATAATCGAGTTGAAAATATAGTTCGAGAAAGTATGTATACTTGATGTCTCATAGGCAGGTCCTAGAGAACCAGATCATGTCTCATAATGATGATCTCGCTGAGTTGCATGACGGATTACTTTGCACCGCAATAAAAAGGGGATTTTCTAAGTATGTAGTGTCTAAGGAAGTAATTAATAATTGACGGATTCGCGTAGATATTAAACTTTGTTATAAATTACATTCTTAGACATTAGATGAAATTTTAAAGTCGATCGATTTGACATATTAAGTAGAAATAAATCTGTCATTGTGACACAAATTTTCTTCTCGAACGATGCGATCTTATTCCATTTTAGGATACTATTATTAAGACGAACAATTATCCGATTGTCAATAGATGTCTAAAATTGACTTAATAACTGTAGATTCGATCTCAAGAAAATCCCTGTCATCAAATTATTCGATACTTCAATTTTTAGAACATAAAATATAAATGAAAGTTTTATGCTTGACTTTAACCAACTCTCAATGATACAATCATAAAATAAATTTTTATCTATCTCTGTCTACGACAAAAATCTTACTGTACGATTCTAATCTTAAGAAACAGTCTTATAAAAAAAATTAATCGTTACATTTTTTATTATTATTTAGCGGCAAAATCCAAATTTAAATGTATATTTTAAGCTTTATGTTGTCTAGATTTTTGGAAAGAAATTGCGAGAAATAATTTATGGAGCAAGATATTCAAAACTGTCCTGACAGAGACTGATATAGACTCGTGTATATTTTTGATTTTAGTTAGAAATTGGAAACTCTATTTGATGACGTCGATTACGTCGATCGAAACTATTGACGTATACGTATTTCCATCTACGACTACTTAACAATTATCTTGTGTATGTACATGTACAATGTTATTAATCGCCCGAGCTACTATTTTCACATCGTATCAAGCACGCAAGAACTCTATAGAACTCTACAAAGTACTTTAAAGTTTGTACTTCAATTGCATACCACAACACGATATATTTAAACAACTTAACCAAACAGCTTTTCCAATTAAATAAATAAATGCGTAAGCAATCAACACCGATAGCATTATTGCGGGTATTTGACCAAATTAATCGCAGAGTATGCTTTTGCTATAAAACGTCTATTTTCCGATGCTAAGAATAAATATAAAATGGATATTTCTATAACTGGATAAAACTATTGACCGGAGATAAATTACATATAACTAGTTATCTTTATTCGAGACTTACAATCGCTTTATTATGCTTTATCACGAAATTTTTTATCATATATGACTGATTTCTATCAATTTTCTGTTAAAATTTCTCATTTCTTTCGTTTATTAGTAATTATCATAGATAATTAATTATCAACATTTTTATCTATAATAATTATCAATAACGTGATTATTATCCTTATTTTCATGTTTTATCAGATGGAGAAGAACAGAAAAATTCAATTGATTTTTAAAGACATCTCACATCGAGATTGGATCAAGTTGCGAAATTTAAAAACTAACTAATTCGTTGGTTGCTTCGTTATTATTATTTCGAGACTCATTGTGCCACTTAGGGATGACTACGTCAAGGAATGGCGCGTACATGTGAACAACACGACAAACACACGCTTGGGATTTCGCGGGAGAGCACGCCAACTTCCTAGTTAACTCGACGCAAACCCTGCTTATCTAAAAACCAGACACACACACCTCTCTCTCTCTCTCTTTCTCTCTCTCTCTCTCTCTCTCTCTCTCTCTCTCTCTCTCTCTCTCTCGCGGGTATTACAAACGTCCTTGCGAGATAATTGCAAGCACGATATTTTGCATACGGTCGTCCCACATTTCGAGTAAAATTGCTTTTCCGGATAAGGTCGTTAGCGATCAGGGCATAAGACAACGAGCATAAATCTTTGCACAAGGTATCAATTTTGTTCCAAGGACGACGCGCCGCGAAGATAAAAGAACACGCACGCATTTACCTTATTAGATAATATGATAGAAGGAGAGAAAATGTGTGGCACACATAATATACGATGCGTTTCTTACGACGTGCAAACGATTTACGTTGATGCGAATTTTTAATCTGTTGCGCAAAAATAATGATAATGATGTCAACGTCGGAGTTGAATAGGATATTATTCTATATCGCATTCTGTACGATTTTCGCCAATAGTAGATTGAAAAAAATTGGAGCATAAATGTGACGTGTAAAGACAAAGTATCGATAAAATATATATGTTTTAATTATATACACACATGGAGATTTATAAAAAAATATTTTATACGACTCCATTAAAATTTAGTTGCATATTGTAGAAATGAAAAATATTTCACATGTATCGTTCAATTTTTATTTATGTAAATCACATTCCACAGAACATAATCTTTTTTTAATTAAATCGCTTTTTATCGATTGAAAACATTCGATATTAATAATACAAATACTTACTGTGCGTTTATATCTCATAACTTCTATTATTCGAATATTTTCAGAATTATAATCGATCACTATAACTGATCGGAAAGAGAAAGCAAAATATATCTAACGAAAAGTATTAAAAAGGACATTTGCGTAGGAGTGCTCGACTCGAACCACTCTTCGACACACAGTATCATAATGACAGCAAGTTACAGAAGAGGAGTATTCTCTCTTCTTAAATGACGTTCCAGAAAATGACGACACAACCGATATCGCGGCTCCGAGCTCTATCTGAAATTAAATCTCGGCCGAATATAGTAGCGTGAATGAAAAAAAATAAATAAAAGAAAAACCTATGATACTTTATATCTCATTATCGTCGTTAAAAGTTTTACTCGGTCCTGATCTGCCGTTACGCGAATTCGAATATTCGCTTATTCGAATCGAACTCTGCGAGTCTCTTGCAGTAATGTAATGCGTACGCACGCGGATCGTCGAGAGCCACGTTAACTACATTAGTTTCATTACCAGCGCTACCGGTGTAATCAGCGCATTCACTGATTGCGCGAAATTACCGAAGCGTATTGCGGCCGTGAATGTCTCGAAGTTGTAATTAATAACGTATTACGAACCTCGAGTGTGTTCGCGCATGTACCGATCAACAGCGTTAAAAGGGGATGAATGTGATCCGCGGATTTTTCGATAGATTCTTTTTTTTAGATGATTACGATAATATCAATATAATTCCTCGTTGTGTAATATCACTTCTGTAATGTTGACCCTTTCGGCTTTGCTTGATATTGCATAAAGCGTGCTTTTCATTTTACGTAATTTATAATATATATATAAATATAGACCGTATTCTCTCTCAAACATATATATAATATTTATCAATTTTCCGCGTGTAAAATTGTTCTTTTATAAAATTATCCTCACTTGCTCGAGCAAGTTAATCATTCAACTGTACATTATCATGTCCCATTCGGACCGACATTGATTCCGAAAGGGTTAATAATGTAGATATATTTCTATATATTACAAATCTGCGAATTGTCGTGATTATTGTGACGCGATCCTGAGGGAAGTGCTTCTCTTTGCGATAAACGTATACATATGTTCATGAAAAGGGAGAGATTGGAGAAATAATATAAAGTATCTCTTATACCGTCTTATATATATAAAATCTGACAGATTAATGACCAGAGACAGGTATGTTGATGCGCGCTGCAACGACTTTCTATTTTAATAAGTTTGATGCGAACGAACGAACGACAGATATATACTTGTCAACCGTGGGATACAATGGATTTTTGTCACGCGAATAATAACGAGAAAACGGCTTTGTTTGCTGATTGTAACAAACAGAATTTCACTCGCAATTACATCGACAATGTCTCGTAGAAAATTCTCACAAGAATGTATCAACTTGACAAATCTCGAAAGTCTCGCGACGAAGCGCACTGTCCGATCGCATATAATTTCCCACGACAGTTGTTGCGACGCTCCGTCGTACGTTATTCCAGCTCGATTTGTCGAGTCTCACGAAACGGATCCGCGACGCGAATGCGAAACAGGAGATAACAAAGTGATTACGAACAATTCATTTTGCGCCCGACGCGTGTGACAGTCGTTGACGCGTTCACAATCGATGATCCCGATTCCCGATCGCGACGAAAGTGACAGCGCGCGCGCTGTCAAGCGCCGCCGCGCACGTCAGGACAAACGTCAAATCGCGAGCCGACGACGCGCGCGACATAAAGCATGCGAATATTATTCGCGCGAATATGTACGTCGCCGGAATATTAATTTCTTTCGGCGTCGGGCTATTTTTCCGCCGAGATGCAACTCGCCGCCGCTACCGAAAATGCCTCGAAGGGTGAGACCGAAGCATCCCTCTCGAGACTCGTCGTCCCGTTTGGGACGATGACGCTGCTGTCCGCTCGTATGTAAACTATGCGGCCACGCGAAATTGCATCGCGATGATACAGCGTCGTTCCCCGAGCAAATATTTTGCTCGCGATGTGTATCTCGTACATATATATACGTTACATACGCACGGACACATATTTTAAAAATAAGACAAATCTAGTACTTACGTATATATTATTATTATTATTATGTGGTATAATTAATTAATTCCGTTTAAGCAATCAAAATAAACTAACTCATATTTTGTATGTGGGTTCTTCGCACGGCGAGGAACCGTGGGAGAAACCCGCATTATCGTCATTACTAATATTATTATTATAATAAAGCACACTACGCTCCAAACGTATTATTATTACTGCCGTTATTACTGCGTTTTTTATTATTGTCGTTGTTTTGTTAAAAAAAAAAACGTAGCCTCTCTTTCTTGTTATTAATCTCTGAAAATGTTTTCTTCTGTTGCAGTTGCGTGAATGCGTATGAATGCGTGCGAATGCATCCTAATCTCGTCGCTTAAACTCCCCGACTCATCCTTTCCTTCAAAAAGAAATCCCCTTTGTGTTTTTGCATATTATAAATACACATTGTCGAAGAAAAATGTATGTAAAATCGGTCGAGGATACCGAGAAGAATCGACGAAAACGAAACGTTCGGGAAATCTATCGACGATACCTTAAACAATTTTGAAGCGTTAATTGCTCTCGTATACATCACGGTTGTGATATTTAACGGCATCGATCGTAAAGGTTGAACGATAATAAGTCTGTCAAAGGGTCTCGAACAGCACGCGCATCTACGATTTACGCGGAATCTTTTTTACTTCGTCTTTAGTCATCGTTGGCTTTAGTATCCATGTGACCTTTGATATTCAAGTCGTTTACGGAATTTGTCGCGATTCCTTTGGCCGGGGGATATTTTTATGCCGGGTTTTCATCCATTTGTTTCGCTCGCTTAATTGCCGATTGATCTCGAGTGCGGGTCCCGACAGGTAATAATCGTTCCCGTTCGAAATAATCGCGAGCGAAAGAGAGAGAAAAAAAACGATACGACCTATCGAGCATCTATCGTCTTCTGCTACTCCCGCAGTCGGCTCGATCGCAAAGGACCATTGAAAGTTATCTTACGTCTCTTTTTCTTTCAGGCGTGTCTGGTGGAGAATACCAGCCGCGAAGCGTATTGTGCTTAACGGCACTATTAGAATAGTAGTCTAGTTAGAGCTTAATTATCTTCTAATTGGGTCCCGGGATTCTTCGGAAAATCAGGGATTCTGGAAGGGAAGGACTTTAAACAGCCATGGGGAAGCAAAACAGCAAGTTAAAGCCGGAAGTGCTGGAGGACCTCAAGCAGAATACCGAATTCTCAGGTGCGTTTGTTTTGCACGGATAATTAATAGACTTAACACATTTTCCGTGTGCTATTCAATATTTGTCTTATTTAAAAATATGCATATGAAATCTAAAGTAATAATTAAGTTTTTGCTTCGAGATTAAAGTAAACCTTGCATTAAATATTTTTCTAAAGGTGTGAGAATGTTATACATTTATCTCTCTGACAAGAAGAGTATTTTTGCTTGGAACGCATTGGAAAATTGTTTAAACATTTGTAAATGTGACGTATGCGATATGTAACAAACTCGCCGTGTTAATAAATATTTTAGCTCGCCGATTTACCCGGAAACGTGTGAGTAACGTTGGCCAAGCTCGGTATAAATAATATTTTACGATCCTTTCTTTTCAAGATGCGGAGATTCAGGAGTGGTACAAAGGATTCCTAAAAGACTGTCCCAGCGGCCACCTCAGCGTGGAAGAATTCAAGAAAATATACGGCAACTTCTTTCCTTACGGTGACGCGTCAAAGGTAAATGGAAAAATCTCGCGATAAAAATACACCGTACGTATATAGACGTCGCATATGATCGATAAATTTATTTACATATTGCGTGCCATGTGCGATCTCGCGAAATTATTCAGATTTTATTTTTTTTCTTAATTTATCATAATTTCCTTTCTCTCTCTCTCTCTCTCTCTCTCTCTCTCTCTCTCTCTCTCTCTTTCCCTCGCTCTTTCTCTCTCTTCCTAGTTCGCGGAGCATGTATTCAGGACGTTCGATGCGAACGGCGATGGCACGATCGATTTTCGGGAATTTCTCTGCGCCCTCAGCGTAACGTCCCGCGGCAAGTTGGAGCAGAAGTTAAAGTGGGCCTTCAGCATGTATGACCTGGATGGCAACGGTTACATTTCGCGACAAGAGATGCTCGAGATCGTAACGGTACGTGCCGTTAAAATAAGGGGCTGCGAAGAGTATATTTCAACAATTTACGATATAATAATTTTACTTCTCGCAAGCCTGATACATGTATAGTCAACTATATCATTGCTTCTGCTTTATTAAAAAATGTTATTTTTTTTTCGATTTACGACTCTCTCCAGAACTCTATGTATGTCACACGATCTTCATTGCGTAATTGAAAAAAGATATATTATTCAAAATATAAATTTTTTCTTTCTAAATTTATAAATGATTTAAAAGATTTGAATTATAAGATGTATGTAAAATATATGTAAGATATACATGTACTTGGTAAAAAGATTAGATCTCTATATTTAATCTCTATTGAGAGAAAATTGATTCTACGATATGCAATTGAAAATACTCGATGTGGCATTTACACATTATATTTTATTATAAATTGCACATTACAATCAATAAGGCAATTGCATTTTTTAGAGTTTTTTTTATCACTATAAAATATTATCGATATCGATCAATCATCGTGAAATGTTTTTTCATTGTAAGGAATTTTTTCTTAATGTTGTAAATTTGTTTGTACGTAATTTTGAGGCAACTAATATTCCTCGACATACAACTCTATTCCATTTCACTTTATTGTAACATTGATTTCAGGCGATCTACAAGATGGTGGGCTCCGTGATGAAGATGCCGGAAGACGAGTCGACGCCGGAGAAACGAACTGATAAGATATTCCGACAGATGGATAAGAACAAGGACGGCAAGCTATCGCTTGACGAATTTATAGAGGGTGCGAAGAGCGACCCATCTATTGTGCGACTGTTGCAGTGCGATCCTAGTGCACAAGCTCAGTGAGGCCCTGGGCCAATACAGACAAATATCGATATGCCATCTGCATACCCGAATCGGAGCCCGGCCCAATTGATATCCCAAGCGGAAGCGGCACGATCGTAGAAATTTGTCCTCCAAATTTATTGGTATATCGAGAAACTTGCCGAAACGTTATCTTTATATATGTTTGTTTTTTCTTTTTGATTTTAATCTAATAATTATTACATAAGCTTTTGATTGTAGGACGCTTGGATGCGTATAATTCATTTGTCATGGTTGATTCCAACGAAATAAGTTACTATCCCATGGAAATTGTTTCACTTTGTAAGCATTTTTTATTTGAAAACGATATTAATGCATAAATTATGACTGTTGAATAAGAGAACCATTGTTTTGATAATAGATATTCGATACAGAGAATAATAATGGAAAAAGAAATTTCTCCATTTTATGATTAACAATTAAAACACGATTAACGATATCTTTTAATCGCGCAACGATTATACATTAATATTTGATTTTATTTATTAGATACTTTCCGTCATGTGTGAAATTTTAACGAGTATTTTATTTGAAAGTTGAATGTAAAAAGAACAAATTGCAATCTTTTTTGATTAATACGATCATTCAAATTGATATCTTCCGATGAGTAGTAATGAGTTAGAAAGAATATTTCGTTACTCAAAGATATCGCCTTGGTGGTTTCTCGCGGATATTCTACGATCACGCACATTATGCGCGAGCACAAGTGCGTGCTAGTGAAGGCTTCTATAAATTGGGCCGGTATCCGAGAGGTCCAGGGTCACTGGGCCCATGGCGCTTGCGCATACCGCAAGCTAGTCTACAAGACTAGTCCAGTCGCTCCGTTTCGTTCAAACGGATCGGTTTAGCGAGAAGCTTGTTACGCCTTTTCGGGTCGTATGTGCCACGCTGCGCTCGATCCGCGGAGCCATCCTGAGAAACGCCCGAGAAACAACGCGAGAGGAGGGAAGCCGGTCCGCGTCGCTCGATCAACGCTCGGTCCGACGTTGCGTCGATGCCGTCGTCGAACTTCGCCGGCTGTGCCGGTCGTTGGAAATGATGAGCGGGATTAGCGAAATTCTAAAATACTCTGTGTTCGTAAAATATCCGTGATTATCGGTAGCCGCGGGTGCATGGCAGGCAAAACTCTCCGACGTGCGACAACGTTCGATTTTCTCCAGGGATCGCTCTCTGAAGATCGAACGCGTCGCGTGTCATCGGCAGCAGACTCTTGTACATATGAGCGGGATCGCA
Organism: Camponotus floridanus; assembly: GCF_003227725.1. Taxonomy (NCBI): domain Eukaryota; kingdom Metazoa; phylum Arthropoda; class Insecta; order Hymenoptera; family Formicidae; genus Camponotus; species Camponotus floridanus. The sequence goes on along the minus strand of NW_020229314.1, from coordinate 275,895 downwards.
TCGCGCATCGACGCATCATCGGACTGCCGTTTCAGTAAATTAACAATTGTCTCTCGCGCAGGAAGCTCGCAGCTTCCGACCGCGGTCATGATCGTCCTCTTACGCATCGTCGCGTTGGTATTTAAAATACCAAAGACGCGGACGGACATCCATCCCTTCGATGACACGCGCTGTCGTATCTCCCGCCCTCAACCACGGAGCCTCCCTTTCCCCGAGTATCTCGGCTCATTATTATTACGGACTGACCCATTAAAGGAAAAGACTTACGCTCGCTTGGCGTCCTTCTGCGCGCTGGCAACGAAATTTAGCGATTAGAGATTCGCGATCCCAGGCAAAGATCACTGCGAAATCGAAATCGCGCGCTAGCAAGACGCATTTGCCAGTTACACACATGCACACGCAACATGCTTAGAAACGGATTTAGAGCTTGATCTAGCGGAAGAAAGAAATGTGACCGCGTAACGATTGTCGATTGTCACACGGATACGTCGAAGATGCTGCGAAGAAAATACTCTCGATTCGACGTATCCGTGGGAAGAAGCAGCGATTAGTGTATCGTCCCGTTGCGACGTCTCGATTCGCTCTACAACGTCCTAGCGATCGAGATGTCGCAGAGCTAATCGATCGAATCGCGGAGAGTTTGTCCTTTAACATTACTGTTATATTCATCTCGTCGTCATTTTACCATTTTTAATGATCTTTGTCGTTACGATGGTTAGAATGATTAATTGTAGTCGGATAGAGCATAAAGATTTTCGCCTCTTTCCAATCTCGCTAAAGGAAATGAAACGCATCCTTGCCGATCAGAGCGACTGGCCCTCAGCTTTAGCGAAGGAATCGCGCTTGGCCGAGCGACCGGACGGATAAAGAAGAGGAATCTTCACGCGCGCACGCGTGCCGTATTTAGAGATTTATTTTTGTGAATGCGTGCGTCCTATGTGAGCGTGTAAGAAGTATGCGTATATGTATATCCATTTTGCGTATGCGCGTGCCCCCGTATATAAAGAAGCGAAAGCGATAAAGAGACGGCTCGAGCCGCTCGAGGTGCGAGCCTTATCGCCCCATCGTCCGATAAGTATCGATCGATTGAGATCGCGATAATTATATATACATAAAAAAATATATATACACGTATACACACATATAGATACACTTACATTATACATTATTGATGAAAATTCAGAGTGGCAAGGGATCGCAATCTTCGTCCACGCGAATACACACGCAGCAGCAGAGTTTGACGTTTTATGGTTTATGACGGTTCTCTAGCTATTGCACGATCGGGCAGTCGAGTATGATGAATTACGAAGTAAACACGAGCGCGCACATAAACGATATTTTTCGATGTACGATGGAGAGTGATTTTCGACCGATGACTTATTCGTTGTCCGTCGAGAGAGGATGGATCCTCTTATATATTATTTTCAGTTCGCATTTCTCTCGTGAGAGCTTTTCCCTTCACATCGCGTTTCCTTCTTCCTCCCCTTCCCGTTTATCTCTTACAAACGTATTTGATCGCGTACGATCGCTTTTCCATTCGTGATCGATATCTATTTCGGAGAACACTTTCGTTGCGCTAGGCTGTCTCCCAATGAGACATCCGGTCCGACAATGCAATGTTTTAAAATGTTGCGGTGTATAACGAATGCTAAGAGAGTTTTTGATTTTATTATGTTTGGAGACGTTACGCGCAAGGCAGTATTGTATTTTGCAGAAACGCGTTTCATATACAGAGAGATGCAAATATATAAATATTATATATATATATTAAATATAAATACACACAAACACACACACACACACACAAATCTCTATTATAATATATCGCTATTGTACTTTCTAAGATGTACATCTATTCATCTCGTGCTCATTAATATTTAAGGCTAAAGACTATTTAATGATATCTTTAATCTTTCAGTATATAGTCATTGTATAAACAAATAAATAACCTCATTAGTGTTAATATATACATATAAATATATATATAATACACGTTAAGATTCTAAAATTACTCTTGTGAACTTTTCCGATTATATTAAATGTGGAAAGATTTTATTCTATAACAAGGTGTCGAAAAGAAACGACAATGACGGAGATTTCTGGATTTACAGCAAAACAGAAAATATAGTTGCGTTGATTAAAAAACGAAATCTATATTATAACATATAGCATAGGACTGCCAATACGTTACATTAAATACGCGGCGGCAGTTAATTGTACCTTGGAACAAATCAAGAAAGCAATAAACAATGAGAAAATATCCCGACTAAATTTACACGAAAAAAAATGTTTAAAGTGACATGATTTCAAAATAGCATGAAATGCATTCGATATCGTACAGCTCGATATTTCACAATGCATTCGATCTTTCGTATAATGACGAACATGAAGTGAATAATATCAAAGTTGTGTCGAGGCTTGACGAAACACGAGCGGTAATGAAGCAATCGCGATTGATAATCGTGTGAAGACTATTAAAATTTTCAGAGAATTATTAAAAATTTTCGCTATGAAAAAGTTATCAAATACTATTTCCAATTAACTCGGAATCGTGTCTGTTTGTACACGTCTCTTTGAATTTCATCTCATTTTAATCTACTTTCAATACTTTTTTCTTCAACTACAAAATTAATATTGTTGAAAGAAATCGTATTCGATTATATCAATTTACTAAATTATCAATTTAATTCATTTGTCAACGTAATATAAAAGTCATATAATCATCGCTCTCTTTATAGAAACATAATCAATGTTGACTACTTTTCATCATTATAAATCACTCTGACGCGATGTAATATCGATAAGAATATTGATATATACTTTATGTGAATTTTCCGTTATACACATTATTATTAAAAAAATAAACATATACGTTGCGTTTTAGAATTTAAATTTCTTTTATCATCGATATGAATATGTCTACAGTTTTGCATATTAATTTTATTATCTCGCTATAGAGTAATAAGTTATAATGTGAATTATATATTATAGTCGCCAAAATTGTGCGAAAGACATTAATGCTTATTATGACGTAATTATAATTACATAATTATTACGCAATAATACAACGTGTAAATTATACTTCGCATTCGACACTGCATTATCTAAGAAAATGAAATAGTAGTATTTTACTGAGATATTTTTATAAAAAACACACATAAGAGATGCACATAAATTGCAATAAATCGGGAATTGAAAGATATCGCGAAATGCAGAAAGGGAAATGTGCTTACATTAATCGCATAATTAATATTGTATCCACTCGTGAATGCTCGTGAATGATGAGATAATTTGTTGTCTTAAATTGGGAAAAATATTTATTCGCGAAACATCTTCATTTCCATTCTCAATTGCAATCAATTGAAAATATAAATGCACATTTCAAAGCACAAATGCATATCATATATATTTCTTATTTTAATTTAAAGCAATAAAATTACGTTTTACGCGCAAGCATTCACGAGATATTAAATCTACATCTTCTCTGTTGCGTGAACGCGTGTTGAAGTCGCAAGTGTCAAAAACACCTGTCAAAGGACAACATTTGCTCACTATTTGTTGAATGGTTTATTTTCACGAGTCATATACTTTCGTCTATTAGATTCAATAATATTAAAGCCAAAAAGACATTTAGAGATACGTAAAAAGACGCTTAAAAGATTCTTGAAGAATATATCTAGAAAATAGTGGTTTACTTATTAAAATTAATGAATCGATTCGTCAATTAATTATCTAAAACTATCTCGGTCGATAATTATAATTAACTATATCTATAAATACTGTCGAAGAGACGTCTTTAAATATTTCGATGACAATTTCTAAGACGTTTAATCGATGCTTGGATCGAAGATTAGGATAATTAATTTAATTTGTTAGCTTGTGTTTAAAGTGTTAGTGCGCGTACAAACGAATATTCAAAGTGTATTCTTTCGCTTGATCGATAAATTGCTCTTTTGTATTAAATATACAAGAAGGAACTAGGTTATCGATCAAATTTTAATTTTACGTGATTAATATGTTGTGTATATATAATATTATTTTTAAAATCTGAAAAACGCGTTACATACGAACGGAATCCATTCGCATATCATATCATGCGATATATTTTATTTCTAACATTTACTTAAAATTTATATCAACTATTAAGCGGTTTTCAGTTCCTTCTCATACAATTATATTTAATTATTTATCGCAGATCGAAAAAAGAAACAGCACTGCAGCATTTCCCGATATTAAAAATTAAGAATGCGATATAAATAATGTAAACAAACAGAACACTTTTACAAACGATTTTAGGGACTCATTTTACAGATAAAATAATCATCGAAAGCGCTTTTTGATCAGAGTTCAGCTGCGCGTATTATGCAAGGATTGCGAGAAATATGTGTGGCGTCACTTAAAATTTTTCTTCTTGTAATAATATATAATATATACATTCTCTCTCTTGTTCGTATCGACATAAATAATTTTTATAAGTAAGAGAAAAAGGATTGTGATAGCGCGTTCGCGACGTAATTCTATCTTTGATGGAACCCGTGTCTCGATCATGCTGAAAGTTTCATTTTCGAGATATTCTTGAGAGACCGCCTGTGCATCCTTTGTTCTCTCGGAGAACTTTCTGCCTAATCGCATTCTTTTACGTTCTGACATTCATATCTGTGACACTCGCAAGATATATGCACAAAAGGAATAGATGCACCGGAACCGATAGAAATCAATTGCGAATCTCCTTTTTTTTTGATCTCTATATTTCTTCTCACGAAGCGATCCCTTCTTGGCCGTCGTTTTAAGAAGTTAATACGATAGTTCACGGAAAATTGCACGCGCATATGAGACGCACAAAGAAAAAGATTTTAAGAACAAATATTTATATTATATATACATATATAAAACGCGAGAGAAAGAGAGAGAGAGAGAGAGAGAAGATTCGATTACGTTCGTTAAAGCGAGACAGATATCGATGACATTTGCTGTCGTGATTCCTAAACTAAGCCATACGAAAAATTAAGAGTTATCATACATATATACAAACATATATAGACCTATATAGAATACGAAATCGTTAAAATAGTTTCTCACACATGTTATTACCTTAATGAGAAATGACAGGTCGGAAAGACGGCTATTTGCATCTATAAACGTCCGTAGACACCCAATGGACGTTTCTTCGATCTGTATTTCTCACTGGGTGTCGATCTATGACAGAGATATATTTGAGGACGATGCAGTAACGTTTACCGAATATGAAAGAGACGTAAGTTTTCTCGAAATTTAACTTTATCGCATTCTCTTATTATAATCCCAATATTCTAATCTATCTACTCTATGATTTCTCTCTTGCCTAAGGATCGTAGCGCGTTCTTGTGACTACACTTTATAGAGAGTTCCTTCCCTAGAGAATATCAATGATATTGCGAGTTAATCGCTTATATATCAAAGTTTTATCAGCAAGATTCTATATAGAGCTATTTCTATCGAATGTATCGCCGATTTTCAAAACGAACGTATGCCTTAAAACTTTTTCCGCACCTTCTTGCCAACACATGTTCTAGTGTCTACTTCGATAATGTTTGTCAGAGGCGCGTAGCTCGCGAATCAATTGCAGCTGTTCACTTTCTCAAAAGAGTCTAAGAATTTGAATGTATGTGCAAAATTGTGTTTCGTATTTACGATAAAATGTTGAAAAATTATAACGACTACGACGAGATGATTTTAAACTCGACACAATTTATCTCTGCACAATTTATATATTCGCTCTATGCTGAATTTATTTAATTGGATTACGTAAGAAAATTTTGAAATACTGTTAAGACTTTTTCTTTACGCACATCGAACATCTAAATTCCTAAAGATTTTACATTTTATTTTATTCAACTGAATGAATCTGATGGTTTGTCTCGATTTATATATATATCATTTTTTTAAATTATTTTTTACGTTTTAATTTGAAGCTCATCGAGAGTCAATGATTGAATCTCGCTTCGTTAATTCATTAATTTGCATTCCATTGACGTGTTTGACATTGGAGTGTCTTGCAAATCGTTTTGCGTGTTACGTGACTCAAGGTCCACTGTGAATCATGAAAGTTAATTATGTGTGGAGGAAAAAATGCGCGTCATTAGAATATTACACAAATTTCGAGTCAGTGCCCAATGTTTTTTCTCGTAGATGTAACGCAGAAAACACATTAGACGTTCTACGATAGATAAATTAATCTCTTCCTTGTGCGTAAATTCACCTCTTCGATGCGTATGTTTTTTCACAATCTTCTCGGTGTCTTACAATACCACCATCCTTTAATAATCACGAAAATAATTGCTGTATATCCCCTTGACAAATTTTTCCCTCTAAGATTTCAAATCAAATCGCATATTGCTGACGTCTAAGCGTATTTAACTCTCAACGCGCTCTATAATTCCTACTTCTTCTGTATTTCTATTATAATAATGTAATTTATTATTACTTTGATATGTGGTTCTATATCGCGGTGCTAAGTATACGAAGTGTACGTGTTCTATCTCGTATTGTTTATCCCATTCGACGGATATAATTTGTCAAACTTTCGCATGGTAACCGCGTACGCCCTTCGACACATTGAACGTTCCTTATCTGCCCATGTCGTGTTCGTTAGGAAAAAAATATCGAATATATTCTCTCGCGATATACACGAACAAAAATTTCACGATGGAAGAAATTTGAAGATTTTTCTTAAAAAAAAAAAAAAAAAAAAATACGATTATCGACGCGGCCAATGCGAAAGTTGCGCATGACGGAGTTTTACATTGTAATAAATGTGTCAATCCGCGGTCAAAGGTAATTAATCCGTTAATTTATTCCGCAAAGACACAAATATTAATTGATCATTTCCTTCCTTTTCCTCGAAAAACACGCCATACGGGGGTGTGACATGTGCGATACATATTCTAACGTCGTACAAAACGAGAAAAAGAAGAAAAAAATACAAAAATCAAAGCATTATCTTTTTATGCGTTCCGGTACCGATAGTAGAACACCGGAAAGATATTAATGTTGTGTAAGATGATTGTGAGGTGTTATAAAGTTTTTATTTGCTTTTTGCGCCTTATATACATATATATATATATTTACTGTAAGTGATAATTATTACTAGTTGTTTATTATAAATAAGAACGAATCACTCTTGTGTATATCAGTTAAATTGCTACATTAAAGTGTTAATATTATACTCGTTCAAATTGCGTCTCAATCGATTCCTCTCTCATTTTGAAAATTTTGCTCTTGACAACTCATTGACGACTATTGCAATGTCTAATACTATATTATGATATAGCACTAAGTTAACATCATCTAGTTGGATTGTCCATTGTTTTATTTCATAATCTGTTTTAACTAAATGTATATATTGCTTTTTTACGTAATTAACAGTTCTAGCAACCCTAATAGTTTTATATGGCTGTCTTATTTGTTGATTTGACCCAAGAACCCAAGATTTGAAAAATGTGTTCTAAACAAGATTTAATTTATGAATTTATCGATAGCATTTTTCTGTCTTCATTAATGTTATTGTTTATTTTACGTATCTATTTATTTTTCGTTTAGTTTATTTTATATAGATTACGTGCTATTGCACAAAATGCAAAAAAGCACTTATTTTTTTCATGTACATTTTCTGACCATATATGGTTTATTGTAAGATACTCGCAATTGAATTCAGATTGATGTAGGCTCTCTTTGTTTGTAACTTGGCGCGACACTATATTTCTTGATTGTTATCCAAAATTACTATATGTTAATATCGTTTATAATATTGTAATAATTTAATATTAATAATAGAAATTTAACAGTATATAACATGAATTATTTTCATAATATCGATAGGTATTATGCCCTCATAAATTTGCAAAAATTATTTTTAATTATGCTCTTTATTAATATCTTATAATATTATTAGTAATTTAATATTCATGTGATATAGTAGTTTGATAGTATATGTTATACTTAACATAATATGAACTATTTTCGTAATATCGATCGACATTATGCATTCACCAATTTGCGAAAGCTAATCTATTTTATTTTATATATATAATACCGATCAAGATTCGGATATAAATCTCGATTATTTTACGTCGAGAAAGAGTGGCTACGTGATCGACAATCCTCACGAATCTACGACGGAGCTCCGGTTTTGGGGTGGGCAAGGAAGAGGGGACGCAATATAGAAAAAGTATTCCAACACAGTTTATCCTGCTAAGTGATTATCAATCCTATAAGTTCTGTATTTTTTGTTTACACATAAATTATAGAATAATATCTAAACGTTTCTTTTCTTCGATGTCTTGTGAAATTGTACAATAGAGTTACAAATAAGGATAAAGCCATACTTTTTTACGTATTATAATCTGATATTCAGTCTTTGCTAATGTTACGTAATAACGTGCTAGAAAGAACTAATAGTTAGATTGCTATTTGCGAATTTTAATCAAGATATCCGAAAGAGCATGAAATTGTTCAGCTAGCTTTATGCAAGATATTGGTCTTCTGTTATTTTTCTTTTTTTTTTTCTTTTTTATGAAATCGTCAAATTATAATTATGATACAACATTTCTACATTATCACCACAGCATCGAATCTAATCTTATATATCATAATACTCCTGAGAAACTGTTAATCCATCGTTTTAATAAACTCAATCGCGGAGCAGAATTGCGTCCACCAATATTGTTCTTCGCCCTCCAATCGATTTCCATAGAAGCTGTCCACGTATTGGACAGTCGACAGCAATGATGGAGGATTAGTCTGAAATTAAACGCGAATTAATAATATGTGCAATCATTTTTCTCATTAATAAAAAAATTATTCCTATTAATTCTTATTTACCTTGATTATGACATAAACTAGAACTGGAATCAGGTCATCAGCAGCAGGTATCCCTCTTTCCGACGCCATGGAGAGAAGATTCATGATGGTAGTTGCGCAACGAAATACACACTGAAGCTTATCCCTAGGGGTCTTATACGCCGATATCACAGCCAATTCAGCCTGCGCCCATGGCCAGGGGCATTCGTAATGGTAAACCTTTGGAATGCGTAAGTCCTTGTGATTTGGACTTACGACCCTCGCCAACTTTTTAATGTGATCGTGAAGAAGCTGGTCCCTATATACATCTCCGTCTCCATTTGGATAAAGTGCATTATGATACACCCGTGCCATGACGGTTCTTTCTACCACCACTCTCGCTAAATCTAACTGATTAGCGCTCGCAGCTAAAAAGTATACGAGATAAATTTAGATATTAACCCGTAAATCTAGATCAATAACAACGCGATAAGCAATTGCATTTACGTACATTGCCAGATTGGATCGTTGTCCATTTCGGCATGGACCTTTCCTAGAAAATTATCTACAAGATCCTGTTTTTCATCGGCTAATGTAAGCTTTTTAAATTCGTCGCAGAAACGTAAGAGAAAAGCCTCTCTCTTCTCCAAAAATACTCTCACGCAAACAGATACAAGATGATTATTAATAGCATCCCGGTCGCATTTAACTCGCACGCATAATCTAGAAGATGTATAATTATTGATATAGATAACTGCATCTTATACTATACATAAAGTAATATCTATATATAGTTACCTATCTAGATGAGCCAACGTCGATAGCAATCCTTGACGACATCTAATTAAATACGCGATATAAGGGGATCGTTTTTGATAGTCCTCTCGAAGTGATTTGAAGAGCTTTCTACAACCATCGTCATTAAACAAACGCACGCAACGTAAAGTTTCATGAAGATGAGCTATCAATGCCCTGTCCTGCAAGTTTATAGCTTCTGCCAATTGTAGTTGCAAAAATGCAACCAATTCATTTTCTTTTTGCGACCAACAATGTCTCTGTAAAAAAAATATTTATATGAAATTTCGTTACATAATATCATAAAAAATAAGGAGAGACAAATATTTGAACATTTAATAAATTTATAAAAGATTAAACTTTATTTGATACATGAGATTATAGTATTTATAAACAAGAAAATTAATGTAACAAATATATACCTCAGAAGTATTCCATGGAATGTGTTGAAGGTCAGCAGTACTAAGTACCATACGTAATTTTCTTTTAGCATCCGCAAAAGCATAAGATAATTCTACATTATTTGGATCAATTGAAAGTCTTTCGTCTTCAACCTCTTTTGTGCGAGATTGATTGCTTTCAACTGAAGCTGTGTCACTAGCCGCACTTGGTTTTCTCCTGTACTTTGCTAATATGTCATCAATAGTATCTAAAATTATATAATGGAAAAGTCTATTAGATTGCATTAAATACAATGAGTTACATCTTTTTCTTGCATTACTTTTCGATTTATCTAAAATTTAATTATATAATATCAAAATTATTAAGAAAGATTGAAAAAATTACTATTTTAAATCATATAATTTATTATATAATTATGAAGATATATTACTTATTTATTAAAATCTTACCACCCGCGACATTACCGGATGACGTCACATCCTCCGACATAATTCTGCGTATTCTATGTCTGCAAATATCGACGCCATCACCAGCAGCCTCTCGATCGTAGCATCTATCGTCAGTCCCGCGAATAGCTTTACCTCTACGATTTCTCAACGACAATTTCAATTTACCAAAGAAACTACGCTTGTTCTTTTGATCGTCATCCAACAGTTCCTTGTCGCCTCGCTCTGCAGTCATGTCAAAACTTATGCTCTTTGGAATCGCTCCCGTTGATGCATTTGGCTTGGAAAAATTGGGACTCGAGCCGTCTATCGCATCACAATTGCCATTAACTGCTGGCGTCGGTAACGGTAAATCTGATGTCGAAATGTTATTCTTGATACGTGGTTCGGATCCAGAACTGCTACTGGATGTTAAACTAGCCGTACTCAATCGGCCTACGGTATCTCCGACTGATACCATACAACTATCCAACTCCTAATTTACAATATTCACACAGTTAAATTTGTGTACGCGCGTGTAAAGTTTATAAAAAAATATGAGGAATTGTAGCAGAAAAATTAAGCGAAGAAATTGCAAACCTCTGTTTTCGCGTCGCCATTCTGGGACTTTTCTGGCAAAACAGGCGCAGAAATATGATTAGCTAACAGCAATGCCGGTGCGACTGCGGCTGCAGCGATGTGATTGTGCGCGGTTGTCTGACGTTCGACTTGCTTACCATTGTCAATATGAAGTTTATCTATCAAATGGACCAGCCTATCTTCTCGTAACGGTTTACCGTAATCCGTATTGCTTATATTATTAGCATTCTTATCTACATATTCCATTGTACTACGTCGATAATCAGATTTGGTTCCACCACGACCTGTTACGTTAGACGACGAAGGTAACGGAGATGTTGTCGGTGATGGTTGAATTATTGAAGTTGCTATATCAGAATCCTCTCGAATTCCCGAAAGTGATGAAAAATTGATACCTGAACCATCAGGACCTAAAATCATCAAAATAAAAATCATATTATATATATAAACTGTGACTGGAGAAATTACTTGATAATATAATTGTGCTATACTTACACGGAGTGGCGGATTGAAGCGTTTCTTCGTTTCCTTCAGAGTCGGCGCGACTTTCTATCTCGGATCTAGCTGTATCATCAGATCTACATCGGAAATATTGCAAGTAAATAAATATAATATTTTTTAATTACTTTGTTAATAAAAAGTTAAAAGTTACGAATATTTCACATAAGATTATATATATTTTCCTTTTTTTTTAATTTTATATATGTATGTATGCATGTATATATATTTTTAAATTTAAATTTAAATTTAAAAATTTGAATTTAAAAATTTGAATTTAAAATTTAAATTTAAAAATTTAAATTTTTAAATTCAAATTTTTAAATTCAAATTTAAATTTAAAATTTAAATTTTTAAATTCAAATTTTTAAATTTAAATTTTTAAATTCAAATTTTTAAATTTAAATTTTTAAATTCAAATTTAAATTTAAAATTTAAATTTTTAAATTCAAATTTAAATTTAAAATTTTAAATTCAAATTTTTAAATTCAAATTTTTAAATTCAAATTTTTAAATTCAAATTTTTAAATTTAAAGTTTAAATTTAATTATATATTGTATATATATAATATGTATATTTAAATGTGATAATATGTAAAAGAATATACCTGGCAACACTAGCAGTATCATCAGTATCTACTTCAGTCAATCTTTCCGAATCACTGGCCAATACATCTGTACTCCACGCTTCAGAAGCGGTTTCACTAATGTCTAACATGGTTGGCGTAGGCTCGGGTGGCAGAATAGGTGCAACTTGTTCAGGAGGAACAAGAAACGGTATTCGATCTTGTTGTTCAACTATTTCACTATCTGAGGCCAATACATCTGTAGACCAAGTATCAGACACCATAGAAACAGTCTCGTCTCCTAAAAGAAAACATAAATTGAATAAAAAATAATATTAATAACATATTTTGCTACTAAGTAAATGTTGTTCAAATAATATATTATTCAAATTTATGTTTTTATGTGTGTGTCAATATTTGTATGTTTACCTTCAATAAGCTTTTTAATTTCAAATTTACAAAATTTGTCATCAATTTCAGATCGGCTTTGTTTAGTTGGGATGTTAGGTGGCGGCAAATCCAGTTGCCTCACTTCACCTACAGCGCGTCCATCATCTCCTTCAGTGATTTGGGACGACGGTGTATCTCGACCTAATGTTTATACGCAAAATTATGTAATTTGCGGAAAATACGGAAAATCCTTTTTGCAAATATTAAAGTATAGAAAAGTCAAATATTAAAGTATAGAAAAGAAACATATTATAAGACATAGAATTAATGTACCTGATATATTAGGAGTTCCTCTTCCCGATACATTAGCAGACACCATATCTGAGAGATTATCATTCTGATCTTCTGTCTCTAACTCTAGGGAAGAAGCCATGCTGTGATTGGAAGCAGCCTCTGATACAGCTTCCAAATTATCAGATGTATTGCCAATTGAGCCTTCGAACAATACTAATTATTTTTAATGTGTAGATGTGTTATAAAAGCCAAACAATAGTAGTCAATATTCATATAATTGATATACCTTCGTCATGTGATAACGAAAATCGAGTCCTCTTTTCCTGCGTTTCGATACGTTCGCCATTACTATTCTCTTGTCTAGTATGGTCAGTTGATGCATCATCAGGAAGATTCAAAGTAACAGGTCCGTTTTCCATACTGCTTTGGAGTTCCATGCATAAAACCTAAAAATAATAAGACAAGAAAATTGTAATTGATAAATTCAATTAATTTTAGATATTTTGTATTATAAAACATGTAATAAATATATATATTACAATGTAATAAAATTATGTAAATTTTATAAAAATATTGTATAAAACTAATTTTGCCCAAATAAACATATACATTTTCAGAAATAAGTGATATATAATCTTGTATAAGCTATCATTTAATTAGCTATTAATAATATCTTTCTAATAAATATATGATAAGATAAATGAATAGCATGCAGTAAATATATTACATTAATATATATACAGACTTTCTGTTCACTGAGTAGGCCTACAGATTCTCCAATTGTTGGACCAAAAGGTATGACTAATACATCTTGAGAATTTTTATCCAAAATTTCCTCTTCAGGAGTAGAAGTACCATTAGATTCCTCTACATTTTCAGTTGTTACATTTGGTGAGAATGTAGTCATCCTTATACCCTTATATCCCTTTCCTATTATAAAATATTTTATTACTATTGCTTTCTATAATCTCTAATAATTAAAAAAATTGTATTATTATAGTACAATTTGAATAATACTATTTTATTATTATTAATGTACCTTTCCCTGTAGTAACACCTCGTTTATTAGGTGTTTCCATATATTCATTACTCAATTTATTATTATGCAATAAACCTGATGGTAATTGTGATAGCATCTCTGCTAATTGTTTCCTATCAAATGTATTATGCGATATTGCTTCTCCATTGTTATCATTGATAATCGTATTTAAAAATGTAATTAAAGAATTCAATTCACTTTCCGTAAACAGTGCTGCGGATCGTGACAGGCCTTGAAGTTTATTATTGTCAATCATTGTTGGTTCCTCCTCCAATTCTTCTGTTGCACCATCCAACATTGAGTCTATTATGGAAGACACTGAATCTTTCTCAAATTTTTTATACAAATCAATAACCTTATTATCAATACTTTGATATTTCTGCAGCGAAAGCATTTGTAAAATTTGTCCGACTTGTATGAGATTAAATCTCGCGACATAACTTATCGGTGCATCAGTAATACCGTAAGGTTCGGGATTAACTATAGCAGGACAAATAAAATATGTAAATACAAGATCAGTGCACATAGCATGCACTTCTTTTGGGTCTACATTTCCATTTTTACTCAAAAGCCCTGCCATTTGTCTTACAAGCCAGCAGACACTTGTAGGAAAGCAGTGTATTGTTTCGCGAATATTGACGATAAATCTCTGCGTAATGCGATATAAAGAATTGACTGTCCACAGTCTGTAACGTTGCAGCTTTGCTTGATATTCAGGTGTGCCTTCTTTCCCGAATTTCTTTAATCTTTCCGCAGGTGGAAATCTAATAGGCGCTTTGTCAGGATCGATGTCCAGAAACATTTCATCTTCCATGAGTAATTGCACGATAGGGTTGTGCAAAGCTGCCGTTAAGAAGAGCTTCGCGGAAAACAAGCTTTCGTGAAAGATGGAATAAAATCTGGTAAATGCGCAAGTGCCGTGTCTGAGCAATCTTCGTGGGTTATCAGACGGAATTATCTGCAGCACCATAAGATGCCTCAGCAATCGGAGAACCAAACTTTTGTCCTCCGGCAATATGCAGCTGCCATATAATCCAGCGGCTAAGCACTGCACAATTGTCTGCATTGATTCTGGAATGAATTTGTCTCCTTCGACCAAACACGAAGCGAGAAGCTTGGGTGACTTTCGCAACGCACCCAAGAATTCTCCGTAAGATAAACATGCTTGGTAACGCAGATACTTATACGCATCGATAAAATGTGAATTTTCCAATGCATTCGCTCTTAGGCAACATGATGCTGGAGTGCAATCTGGCCTTGCTACTATCAAGCGATTCAGATTAACTCTCTGTTGAGCAGTTACCCATGCTTGCTGTGCTAATTGCGACGATACATATAAAACCTAGAAATAACAGAATCTTGTATAAGATACATTTGTATAAGATACATTTAAAATTACTAGATATATGGATATATATATTACTTACCCGTTCGTTAAGATTTTGCAAATTTTGTTGTTCTGAGTTGACAAACAGTCTTTCCTGCCGCAAATGACGAGCTAATTCCATCATATCCCACTGTAGCGTCTCATGGGAATCGATACTGTTAATCGATGACATTATTGGCTGTACCTTCAACATTAAAAACAGAAATGTAAAGGAGGAACAGTTACAGAATTGAATCGGAAGAAAGTGTTATTTACGGAGTTACTTGCGTACAATCCTGTTAGTCAAATATCTTGAGCATTAATAACAATGAGGCACAAAATATGTGCGGCGCGCTTCACAATGAACTTGAAGAGAAACTCTCGAGCTTTTGTTTTTTTTTTTTATTTCTCGAATTCACAAAAAATTGCGCGCGAGAATACGTCACCTCACCTAACGGAGCAAAGAGAGGCTTTCAATTCAGGCGGAACGCGGACAATCTCACAATTAGATATTTGCATCGGCAAATACGCGAGCATAGTTTCGCTACAATATTGCAATATTGCATCGACACAGGGTGAAATTAGAGCGATTATCGTCGTACGTCGAACGCGACGCGTATACAATGTCCCGTAAAGAGGCTCGGCCTGTTATTGTTACGTTTCAAACTCGCGTGATACGAAAGATAAATCTCGCTTCTATGCATCTCGCTTTTATCTCTTGTCATACGTTAACATTAATCTATGCGCGCAGCGACAAGCCGCTGATCCCGACCCCCGATATTCAATACTTACACGTCGTTGACAGCAATTATACAGTTTGTTGTTATCTTTCGTAGATCGGAATAACACCCCCAATGACACACGATCATTTTCTGTTATAGGTTAGATTTCTTTCTATAAATGGCCGCAGGTGTTGTGAGTTGTGGATCTAATTGTAAGCTCGGACGGAGAAGACGTTTGGTGCCCTACTAATCGGGAAAGGAACGTCCATTAAAGGCCAATTTTCAACGATACGAAATTGGACAAGAATTTTCCCTTGCAAATGCAACACGTAATGATATAATGCAAAGTAAATAATTAATGTAATTTAATGTTATGTACAGTAGAATGTCAATTGATGAAGAGATTCTTTTGCGATTTTACTTGAATAATGGAATCAACATTTTGTCAATTATATTGTTTAAACTTTTAAAGATAACTGCATCACTTGTAAGATATTCATGTTCAGATTTTTACACAATCAAATTTTTTAAAGTCATAAAAATGAAATAAAAAAATAAAGTAATTGACATGAGAAAATAAATATCAATTATATCATAAAAGTAGATATCAATTATGCTTCTTTATATTAGTGCATTAGAAAGTAATTTTACTGTCAACGGTCATACCGCGTTGTAAAGTACCAGTTCTCGTCTGATCACTGAAGTCAAGCAGCGCTGGGCACGGTCAGTACTTGGATGGGTGACCGCTTGGGAACACCGTGTGCTGTTGACACATTTTCTTTTTTATTATTTTTTACATAATAACGTCATAATAATTATCAATTTTACTTAAATAATGGAATCAACATTTTATCAATTACATTGTTGAAACTTTCAAAGATAACTGCATCACTTGTAAGATATTCATGTTCAGATTTTTACACAATCACATTTTTTAAAGTCATAAAAATGAAATAAAAAATAAAGTAATTGACATGAGAAAATAGATATCAATTATATCATAGAAGTAGATATCAATTATGCTTCTTTATATTAGTGCATTAGAAAGTAATTTTACTGTCAACGGTCATACCGCGTTGTAAAGTACCAGTTCTCGTCTGATCACTGAAGTCAAGCAGCGCTGGGCACGGTCAGTACTTGGATGGGTGACCGCTTGGGAACACCGTGTGCTGTTGACACATTTTCTTTTTTATTATTATTTTACATAATAACGTCATAATAATTATCAATCAATGTAGAATGCTTATTCCAAAACAAAATTCTTTTTCACACTGTAACATACGCAGGTGATAAATACTCAGATGAAACAACAAAATTTAATTAAACTTTTATTTTTATATCATATATATATATATATATATATATATATATATATATATATATATATATATTAATATATCAGATTGCGATCGTCGTTTTAAAATTTTGACACATGTTAATTCAAATTTCAGTTTTCTAAGCAATCAAGATAATTTTTTATTCTGTCAACGATGATTAGCAAATTTTTAAATTATAAAAACATTGTAGGGAGATGTATGATGTATTACAAAATTTTATTCATATAAAGAACATTAGAAATTTTTTCTTTCTCTCTATTAAGATTTCAAGTAAGAACTGCTTCTAAATAAAATATTCAAAAAGGTTAATGTCACATACACGGTATTTGTTGATAGTAATATTTTACTTTGTTATATGTGTACATATAAACTTGTATTAAAATTTAATTTAAATTAAATATAATTCGCAATGGAGAGATAATTCCTCCATTTTTTCTATTTCCTTTTATATTCCATTTTTTATTAAAAATGGAATTCCATTTTTCATTAATTATATTACATAATTTCTTAATAAACAATTTATGATCTTGATTTCGCTAGAATATGGAAAACGCCAGTATCAATGAGCAACCTTCCGACAAGACGACCGTCGATCCATCTGTCCAAGATAACGTTAATTTTGACGTCACACCATCACCTTCGATGACATCCACCGTCACTTACGAAGGACATTCTCCGTCATTAGCTTTAATGCAAACTTCCGCTGCCATTCCCAGTACACGTTCCGATACGGAGCAACATTATCAATTGGTCGGCAATATCAATGTTATCAATCAATTGTACGCAATATCTGTTTGAACAAAAATATTATTTGTCGACGTTATTTTATTCCTTAAAATGTCTGGATTTCTAATTAAAAAATCACACGTATTTAATCTCATATATGAATAATAAGTCAAAAGTTAATAAATTATTATTAATTAACGTAAATTATTACGTTATTCATAAAAGATTATTTAACAAAATTTCATGTAATTTTTAATTAGTTTTAAACAAATTTATGTTACAAATATATAATGCTACATCTTCTCTCTTTTGAAATTAGTTGCAAAGTAAACAGGTAAAGTTTGCAGGGAAGTTAATCAAGATATATTTTGCATCTGCTATACGGAAACTTACGATCTTTTGGCGGCAGGCTTGTCGGATGGTAACTTAAAGTTCTACAAAGTTAGTTCAGAGGAAAATATATTGACTCTATGCGATGCGGAAATGATGCAGAATCCGGCTCCAGTGACTGCCATAAAGCATCGACCGATCGACAGCTCACATCCCATCACGCATACTGTAATAGCAACTTGTAAGTATTTTGCATACCTGACTTTTTGTTTTATAAAGAACTTAAATTTATATAATTGTGAAGTTTACTCACGGTAAAAAAGAAAGTGAGAGATACTCAATTTTACATATTAAATATCATTTACATACGTAGATGCCAACGGCTGTGTTAAATGCTGGCATTATCCAACCGCGCAATGCATTTACACGATACGAGAAAGACGGCAGACACTTGGTTTAGCCTATCATCCTCATTTACCGAAATTTGTTACTGTCGGAGATGATACGAATCTGTACTTGTACGACGAAGAAACAAAGACGAGGGAAAGAATATTTCATGGAAGGTAATTATACCTGTTGAAAATATTCTGAAATGACAGCCTTTCATAAAGAAAGAGATTCCGCGTAAAATAATGATAAAAAAGTTTGATCTTATCCAAGGCATTTTATGTTTCGTACGCGTAGCGATTCACCGGATGTCATGGATGGTCATAAATCCAGAGTCTTCAGTGCTTGCTTCAATCCTAAATCCGTGCATGAGATAATAAGCGCTGGCTGGGATGACACCGTTCAGTTTTGGGACACCAGACAAGCTCATTCTCTCCGATTTATATCAGGTGTACATATGTGCGGTGACGGTCTAGATATCAGTAGAAATGGAAGAGAGGTTTATATTCAGAGATTTGTTGATTTTATATTCATTTCATGCTTCTTTTTCGATATAATGTATATTTTGTTAGAAAATTGACAAATTTATGTCAAATTATAGCGTAATATTGTGTATTAATAAATCTAGAAACAATTATGCGCTAAATAATTACATATTAACATAATTAACTGGTAATTTTATTACTATAACATTCTCTGCTATAAATATATATTTGCTAGAAATATTTACATAATATCTACAATTAAATGATTCTCTCTCCATAACAGATCCTTACTTGTTCATGGCAAAGGAACAATCCTTTGCAATTATGGGACTATGGTAGTGGCAAACTGATTATCAACTTGGAACCGGACAGTTATCCTTGTTTGTTATATACTGGAAAATATGTGACAAATTTGTACGTTGCATGCGGAGGCTGCGACACTGATCTCTTCAGGATCGTCGATTTGCGATCTCATTCGGTAAATTTAATAATATTTCATGCTATTTCAATATGAAAACATATATTGCTTCTAAAATTTTCTTATCGCAATGAGCTGATTGTTATTTATAGGGAATATGAGAGATGATAAATAAAAATGACATTTTAAAATGAGTGATCAGTATTATGACATTGTATCGGATTGTTAGAAATTTAATTTTAACTACAAAACTTGATATTTTAATTTAACAGAAAAATTAATTTTCTTTCCTCGAGTTTTAATATTTCAATTTAAGATATATGCAACATAATACGATATAGTCATTCATTAATTATAATCGCATTATAAAATTGTTTTTTTACAACAATGTTTTTTACAACAAAATATTTTTTACAACATATGTTCTTATTGTAAGATAATATTTTCATTTTATATATTTTCTTTTTTATAGACTATAGCTATGATCAAATATCTCAAGGGAGGCGTGTATAGTTTGGATATCGGCCCATTGGAAACGAGATATGCCAAACGAACGACTCTCCCAAAACTCGCTTTTTGTGCCGGAACAATGATTTTTGAGGTAGATGCTCAATTGACTACTTTATGAAATTTTTTTGATACAAAAATATACATTATTTTTTTTACAATTTATACAATATTCAATTCGTACGTCAAAACTTGAAAATGAGAAGTATATCTCATTATATATCTTTAATATAGCTGATTCACGATTATTACTAGTAAGATATTTGTAAATATCTAGTCTATATAAGATTTTTTGATACAAGATAAATGATTTTCTTTTGATATCCATACATAATCATAAAGAAAAAAATATTTTTTTAAACAAATTTCTGTAAAACTATATTAAAACTTTTATTAAAACTGAAATGATGCAGTTTTATAATCTATATAAAATAATCATAAATTTTGATTGATTTTTTTTCGCTTGATAAATAATATTTTCTTCTCTTTATGAATGAGCGAGTTTGAAATATGATATCACTATAATGTGTACATAATGCGTTATTAAAGATGAAATAAGATAACAAAAAATACAAAGAAAGAAATGATGATAATATTTAAATAAAATAAATCAATTATATCTCTTCCGTCTTCGGTAAATGTACGTTTTCGAAGAAAGTAGCACATGCGCTCTCAAGCAATAAACAATGTATTTTATTTGATACAAACTATAGTACAAAATTTATACAGAACAACATACGGTTTTATCATTTCTCATATGACAGCATTTCTCATATCGAACGAACGCACACACTTAAGCAAAACTTAAGAGACAAGGATTAGGGACGGTCAAAGGAACGGGATAGGGATAATCACTAAAACTGAGCACATCGATTTGTGACAATACAAACTTACTTGACACGAGCAAATCCATCGGTTGTTGAAGCGATTCAGTGTAGAAAAAGATCGCTCGCGCACAAACATGCTGAGAGAGCAGAAAGCGCATCGTTTTAATTCGCACCGAAGACGGCGACACGTCCTGTTTTATAACACTTATATAAATAAGACTTATCGTCGAACATTTATTTGGATTACATGGCAGTCATTGAAATCTTGCGCATTCAGCTAATGAAAAGGAACAACAAAAAAATCTATACATAAACAATTTAAATATACTCTAAATTGAACAATTTTGCTGGAGCATTCAAAAGTTTCTGAAATTTTATTTTCGCTTAATCGTAACTTTTGTAAAAACAGGACACGGTTGTCTCCGGCGAGATATCGCACAGAAAAAAATATCCTCCTTTTTTTCTAAATCGCATCCGATTGTACTTAACTTGTGTAAGTAGAATAATAGTTAATCTCTAGGTGCGACCCAACAGACCTATTCGGAAAACTACATGTTCCACATTTTTTGCCCGTATTTACAATCTGAACGATCAACGAGCCTAATTTGGTTGAAACGCGTGATATTTGTAATAAAATATATTTTTATATTACGATAAAATCGCGACGCGCGATCGCAAAGCGTCCCTTAGCAGCGGTCGCATTCGTCAAAGTACATCAGAGTATAAAATTGGTCGTCAATGCGGGTTTCTTTCATCAGGTTTTCGTCATCTAACTAAATTTCGCGCGACGCGGTAGAAATGTGTATGATTTACAAAATTAACGACGAGTCGATGATATGTGTTTAAAAAAATATTGTGACGTTTACAAAGATATAATCGCTCCAAGTCGATCGATGGAAAAGTGTACGCAGTGCATGCAAGCACTCATGTAAATCAACATATCTTTCCTTGTCATTTTATTGTACTTTTTTATGAGAGTTAATAGCGACATTTCCTGATGCACTATTGCGGCTGCATCGTCAGCCATTGAAAAGCATTACACGATCAATCAATCTCGGAATTAATCGAGATAAAGATTTATAATACGGGAATACAAAGAGCAAGAGTTAATAACAATTAATGAACGAGAAGAGGTACCTAATTCGCGAGAACAATGGTCGTTTCAACCCAAGACTCTCTAAATTGGATCACGAACAGCGAAGAGATCCAAATTCGTATACGCGCATAGATCGTAAGTTAAATGTGAGATGGGTCGATGAAAATCTAGTAAGGTCTGATCTTTTATTGAAATCGTAATCTTCGCGTTGCAACATATATCACACATTTCAGGAGATAAAGTAATATACGTAACTCTAAATTATTATTTTACACTTTAAGAGAAATCTCTTTCTAATTCACTTATTACAACATTGCTATTTCTTCGATTGACTAAATTTCACATAGTTCCATGATCATGCAAAATATGGCCGTTGACAAAAGATCAGGAGGAATCATTTTTCGGGAACGATTGAATTCGTGAATTTTGGTACCCCCTTTTTCTTCAATCACATTCGTACTTTCGAAAACAATCGCTCAACAAAAAACACACTTCGCTACATCGTGCGTTGTCACACACAATGTGCATCTCGCACTCTCTAATCACGTTATCACCTATAAATTACTAATAGTGGCTTAATATTACATTATCTCGAGGTCTCGTCGTATATAACTTTTATCCCGTTACGACAAAATCGCTTCGCAAATCAAAGATTTATCGTCTCTCGAAGTAACTTTAAATTCGTAAAAAAAAAGAGAGAAAAAAAGATCAAGAAAACGAAGCAGAAGAAAGGTCAGCGTGTGCCTGAGGCTCAGACCTTACATTCACAGCCTGACTGAGCACTCGGCTCTTTTTCTCTTCTTTTGCGGACCAAAACCCGCTCCGCTTTTCACGTTAAGTCATCATATCGCATAATATACTTTTCATTCTTAACGCACGTTTGATTCCGAGCCCATTAACTTACGACGAAGTGATAAAGGAATAACGATTATATCTCTCTTCCTTAATTTAACGTTGACCTCCTTCTCAACGCGCAGCCTCGTAATTGTTGCATTTCCAAGCTTAAAATAATTGAACTAACGTCAAGCCAAGTTATACATATATATAATATATAATATATATATATATATATATATATATATATATATATATACACATACATACATACATACACACACATACATACACATATACATAAATATATATACATATATACATACATACACATACATATATATTTATATACATATGTTGGCGAGAAGGAACATAAAGTGCCTGTCGTTGTTTCGTAGTAAAAGATCCTATAACGCTTACGTGAAATTATCGTTTTATAAATAATAAGTTACATTACCGAAATGACAAGATCGTTCTTCTCGATAAATGAAACGATTGACAAACAATCGCAGCGATGATGATGAAAGAGAGAGAGAAAGAGAAAAAAAAAAGATCTATTCTTAGAACAATTGGGGCGACCATTTTAGCTTCGAAATTTTCTGATTTTCATCGCCAATAAGAAGAGATCACACACGATTTTATCGTCACGATAACATACCCATGCATTATTCACAGAGGTATCTTCATTTCGAATTATCCGTTGCACTCGCGTTTCGTCTAAGAATTCGACATACGCAAAATAAATCGTCTAATCACTTTTACATGGTGTTGTAAACAGGACTGCTATGCCTAGGCCTGACTTGTAGCCTAGCGAGGGGATGAGTTCTACCATGCTGCTGTTGCTTCTTGCTAGCTGCCTTTGCCACCACGCTGGCCACAACCACGCTAGGTGACGGTACCGCTGGCGGTCTACCGGGTGCTTCCGGCGCCTCGTTAAACAGAGGCGCCGAGTGGTTATTGATCATAATTGGCGCTGATCTTCTTGAAAATTCAGGGGCGATTTTCGATTTTGCTGGCGGATGCACCTCCATAGTGTCCCAATCTTTGTCTTTGTGCGCGCGTAACTGCACGTCCGATGAACTTTTCCTGGACTCTGGCTTCGCGACCTCGTACTTTCCCACTAGTACTCGGACGGAGAGATCCTCCGATGTACTATCCTGCGACGATAACGGTGGCGTAGTTTCGTTTCTTCTTGTCTGCTTGTTGTCTTTGGTTTCACCGACGCTGGACGACGACTGGATCTTAGATTCGTTATGCGGGATCACCGGTGACGAGGGCAAGCTCCGAATCTTCACGTCCCTTTTTGGTCGTGCGGACAGTGACGCGTTTTCGCCTTCACACATGTTGTTCTCGGGGCTCCTTTCTAGCTTAGTCGACTTTGCCTCGAATTCCTTTTTCAGATTTTTTACTATACCAGATGTGCTACGTGGACACTCGGCTTCTGGCGAATCGTCCACGGAGAGGCAGCGCTTACTGAACACGGACTTGTTGCACAGATTTTCCAAGACCATTTTGTGATGTTTCACGGAAGGACATTGAGGAGTATTGACGACGCACGGACTGGACGTTTCGCTTTCCGATCTGCACGATCTCAGGGACAGTGGCAGGTCGGATTCGGAGGATAAAGAGGACGGTGCAGGGGCGCTCGTAGATAATCTTCCGATTTGACGTATGGACGTAAGGGAGATGTCAATGCCTACCGGACTAGGCGAATCTCTATTTGTTTCTACTTTAAGATTGTATTCTTGACTGGGCGACGAATCTCTTCTTCGCGTCGGTGACGGCGACGGCATATGATGCAATAGCATCGGATTGTACGTTTCGACCGCAACCGCATCCATGTCAGCGGTCAACCTGTCATTCTTATCGTCCGCGGACGTCGAATTTTGTGTGCATACGCGTTTCACCCCGCCCACAGTCGTGCCCTCTTCTAGTTTTTGCTTAGTGCGCTTTACTGTACCCGGATGCCAGGGTATCTCCTCCTTATCATATGGGAATAGACCGCTGGATCCGAGTAAATCGGATGGCCGCATGTCGTAAGAGCCCCAGGAACTGTTCCTCGACGGTAAGGTAGCCCACGAACTATGCACTGAATTATTGTCGAGAACCACCGCACTGTCGTAACTACTCCAGGAACTTTGTCTGCTTGGAGATTCCCTTGTGACAGGAAGCTCACCCCGTCTCTCTTCGCGATCAAACACTCGATCCAGTTGAGCGCTAAATGGATCACCGTCCTTTTTAGTCTTCTTTCCCAAACTATCGGGACACGTCGACGATGTCGTCGTATCCGTTGCCACACTCGCGATACATTCACTCTCCACACTCACATCTCCGACAATTTTATTGTCATTACACGAATCCACACATGTTGCATCCGCAGACGCAGTCCAGACTAGACATTCACTATTATCGTTGATCTCGGTGGACTCCTGGTTCGTCTCTTCTTTTCTCTCCTTCTGTTCTTCAGGATCCCAAACTTCTTCTCTAGAAGGCCTTCTGTTCGCAACAGAAACTGTGCTCTCTTGCGTTTCCTGCGATTGCTCGCAATGCGAGTGACCATTCTCGATTGGTTTCGCGTTGTCCTCCGCAATTGAGCTCTGAGGCAGAGATCTCGCGTCCGAGTCGGATCCCGGTGATGACGGTTTACTGCTGGCCGCTTCAAATTGATTGGTTAGATTGAGTACTAAACCCTTCCTCTTCTGTCCCTGAGTTTCCAATTTATTAATTCTATTTTTTACGCTAGGTGGTGTTGTGCCAGGGGTGGGAGCGGGGTCTAGGTGCATTATTTTATTCTGCGACACGCTGTAAGATTGTCCATTGTCGCAGGGCATTAGAACGTTGCGAGCCTCTTGTTCTATTGCCGGTTTTTGATTCGAGCCACGGAGCAGATCCTCCCGTGTGACTTCCGCGTTCCCTGTCTTGTCGATACTTTCCAACGACTGCGATAAAGGAACTGCAACATTACATAATAAACGATGAAAACGCTTGTTTCTATATAAATAAATAATATTCTGTACATTTTCCGCATACATTTTTAACTGCATTTTACTTCAATTATAAAGTACATGAGCAATTGGAAGGTTTTTATCATTACAATTCGCATAAATAATAGAAAAATACTAGTTTTATAAAATTTACACATTGTCAATAATTATCGATAGATTGACAATGTCATGTTTGGCGATAACAAGCTCTATGATTAAGCATTGACATCAAACATTAATAAGATAATAATTTTGCATTGCCGTTCAAAAACTCGTTAAAAAGAAGCGAAACTGGTTAAAGATATATAGGATAGAAAAAAATCTTACTTACCGGAAGGCAACATATTTTCGGCGACTTTGACATTCGGTGACCAACTCTTTGGTCTCTGGCTACTCTTCTTCAACTCTGAACCTGAAATCTCCCGCATATTGTTCTCTATATTATCCGATTTTTCCTCCTTTTTTGACTGATTCTTCGCGGACGTGGGAGATTTCAGATTCGTGTCGGACTTGGACCTCTGAAGTTTCTCCTTGTTCTTCATCGCATCTAAAATACCTTGGTACGTTTCCAACTGCAGGAGGAAGCTGTTGTTGGGCTTGATACAATTGCGCTTCTCCTTGACGTGTTTCCATGCCTGGGAGAAATCCCAGTTGTATGCCTTCATCGCGTAAGCTATCACAACGGAAGCAGATCGGGACACTCCCATCTTGCAGTGCACCAACACCTTGGACCCCTCCATCTTCGCCTTGGTGATGTACTTGAATGTGTTATCCCAGTGTTTCAGCAAGTCCGTTTTCTCATCGTCGTACACACGTACATTTAGATAAGTGAACATGCCCGGGAAGAAGTTATCAATTTCCCGAGTAACGTTCAAAATATGCCTTACACTGAAATTAAAAGATACTAATTAGAGTTAAGTTTAGTACATAGTACAACAAGATGATACATTTTGAATGAGAGAGATAGTTTTCGATAATATACACAATTCACACAAAGTTTTCCAGATATTGGAAATAACGATTATATATAAAGATACATCTATATAATGATTCTTTCAAGTGAAATACCGAGTCTATATATAATGTTTAAAAGTGGAACTTGGTTTAAATTCTAATTACATAAAAAATCGATCGTTGACCGAATTAAAATATATAGACCGTTATACACAAGATTAGAAATGGCTATCAAATTTGCATACGATACGAAAATATGCAAGAAATATCTCGCAATGCGATCGAACGTACCCATTTTTCTGAAGTTCCTCTAAATTGCTGGCGTTCCACTCGCTCCCGAGATAAACGTGATCAAATATCTCAGTTGGCGCATCCATTTGACCTAGTATAGTGAGCATCTCTTGATCGATAAACGGCTTAAATTCTCCGAGATCCATATCAAGATCTTCTTCCAGTCGGCCTCTAATATACTTGGAGGTAACTTCATCGAGATCCACGGACATCATAATTTCCTTCAACGTCGATCGAATCACGCGCTCGGTCTCCTCTCTCTCCCTAGGCCTAAAATAAACATTTTTATTGATATACTATGAATAAATTACTTATATAGACAAAATATATTAAATACATAGGACAACAAATCGGCAAACTATCAATGATTATTTTATTTCTCGCATATTTTAATACAAAGTAATATAAATCTTCTTTTCTAATTGTGAGCATTTTTATAATTCTATATAGGTAACTTTGAAAAATTTATATGAAATTATTTACTGGTTTAAGATGGACTCGTAAACGTAAAAAATTAAGAAAGAAGAATTAGCAGAAGATTTTGCGAATATATAATACGTATATCAGTTTCCCGGATGTATGTTCCAAGATTTCATAATATTGGAATCCAATAGGAATGACCTAATGTTGTTTCGAAATGTTAATTCGAGAAAGGATGAACAGACGTAGAAACTGGAAATAATTGAAGGACGGCTATAAAGTTACGCTCCACTTGTATCGCACGCGACTCGAAGCGGTTGCATAGACAGCCAGAAAGGACGCATCGACGAACTACCGAGTCTGGCACGGAACCAAGTTAAATTCACGATAGTCAGCTGTTTCTCGACGAAGGAAGAGTCGTTTTATACGTATATTCCTCGTCGATCAAAATTTCGTCCGAACGCAAATGAATCGGGGACGCCAGCTAAATCGAACGTCCGCGAAATCGTCCGACGAGAAGGCAACGCGCGACTGCTTCCAAGAAACGCAGGCTTTCCGCGCGCGATCTATTATCTGGCTGTTGGCCAGGGTTGGAGTTTCGTCTGCGAAGGTCCGTGATAAGAGTTCGACTCACTTGGTGCGAACGCTATCCGGTGACGGCGGTCTCTTGGACTCCAGATTGTCCATGGCGTGCCATTCGTTGAGGCACGACCGATCGCTCTCGATCCGTTGCTCATAGTAACTGACCCAGTCGTGAGACAGTCCACCTAGAAAATAGTTTTGCTCGCGTGCCTTACCGGACACCTTATGCAACGTCTGCAAGGCCGACCTGGAAAACGAAAAAATGAGAACATTAGAAGAATTTTCTGAAAAGAGATTAAAATAAAAAAAAAACTTTGGCTTGCGGAGGGCTCGTGTTGTTTATTCGCTTCTCGACCTCGTTTTCCCCTAGGGTCCCTCTATTATGTTTTTTGCTAGAATAACCGAATTATCGATGCTGCGGTTTTACAACTGCTACAACGTGACGTTTCGCAAGCGTGAAGAAGCGAATCTATCTATCAGCGAGGTCTTTGAAGATCGACGGAAAGTTATCATCATCTGCGAGAACAAAGAAAGCACGTGTACTTTCTAAAGTATGAGCTGACGGTTTATACAAGAAATATCTTTGTGTTCCGGATTTCGTTAGACAGCGAGAGTCAATCTTGCGCATCGCGAGATACGTACCCCTAGGAAAATTACCGTAAGTAGTAACTTTCCCATTCGCCCCCGTTCTATTCCGAGACTAAGCGATGATTCTCACGACGTAATGTTCGCTGCGTAAGGAAGCGAGCAAAAAATATTAGCCAATTGCTTGAGAATAGGGACGCAACGATGTCTCGCTTTAAATCTTTTCAAAGTGCGAGGTGCAATCTCCATCGCGACGGAAAGACTTCAAGTTTAATGTAATTTTTAATATACGATTATCATTTTTGAAAAATGACGCATAAATAAAACCTTAAGAAACTTTTGTCGGGGGAAATAGAGGCTGTGCACGCGATCCCTGATGTCGAGATTACTGCGTTGCAAATTTAAATTGCGACATTTGCTAAATGATCTGTTGGTAGAGACTGGTTGTAGAGACTCATATACATACATGATGTCATCGATATAGTTCGCTGAGCATCGCGTTGAAACGCTCATTGCTTCGTTCTAATAAAACAGATAATAATAACAGATAATAAGATAAATCTTACAATGCTATCGCAGCGAGACGTATGTAAAGTAATATAAGACGTAAATAACATGAAAGAAAGTTTCACGATTCGTTCGTTTTTACTTTCCTCTAACAAATTGTATTCAAAATATGAAAAAAAGTGATCAAAAAATTGCGCGATTATGAAAATTCAATGCACAAAGATAGATATTTCAGACTTTCAGGTAAATATTTTTTTCTACTTTTATTTTTAAAAGTAGATACGTGTACTTTTGCTTCGTTTCCATTTTTTAAACTTGGCCGCGTTCGCTAACTAGTTTCCTGGTTTTAGATTGATATACATATAAATCAGTTCAATCGTTTCCTCTAGATGAGGAAAAGGATATCCTGATAAATATTATCTCCGCCTTGTTTATTCTACACCTATCAATCAGACTTGTTACTCATATAAATTTTATTACATAAATTGAAAAATGCGATAAATTTTATTGACCATTTATACATCATTAAGATTTTCCATTTAAATTTTTGCTGATTTCTAATGTTTTATGTATATACTTTTACAAATTTAATAAATGAAAGTTTATGCAAATTTTTGCGGTTTTTCGCAAAAATTTGTATAAAAACTGCGATAGTCCTATGTTAAAAAAGATTCTGATTTATGATGACGATCTTTACATTTTATTTATGCATATTTAACAATGCTATTAAAATTAAAGGTTTCGAAATAAAAATTAAAACAAATTTTAAAAAATTAAAACGACAAAAAAATAAAATATAAAAAGTAATTTTAGTTTTCAAACAAATAATCTTTCCTGTTTGGTCACATTAGATAAATTTGATATACATTTATACATGTTACTATTAATTTCTTTACATGTATATATAATGAAATGAAACTAAAAATGAAGTACAATCTTTCCTTATTTATTATTTGCGAATGCAGAAAAATCGATGACTTTTCATCTATCCCCGATTGATTATTTTTCATTCATTTCGCGAGAATCTCTTCAAGATTCAAGTTCGTGTACAATTTTTCTCTCTTTTCCGTCTTGTTACAACGTGAGAAACCACTTGACAAATATTTCCGATGACATTTCGCAATCGTCCGAGAAACGAAGAAATCTCGAACGTTGTTATCGTCAGCACTCGACCATGACAGTGCCGCCACATAAGAAGAAAGCGTGATCGAGGATATCCCCCTTTGCCACGTCGAACAATAAGTCAACAGTGTTCTCGAGAGAATCATCGGAACGTAAACCCTACGGAACGCCGATTATCCTTGCTTCACGCAGTTGGAGGTCTTCTTAGTGATCTTCGCTCTATTCCCATAATTACGATATCGGCCTTTCATTTTTGAAGAACGAATTGTGATAAGAAGCTTAACCGAGTGTCGGACACAATTGTTATGATTAAAAATATAACAATTTGTAAAAGGTGCAATATTCGAAAATCATAAAGGGAACAGAAATTTGATGTTTTCATCTTAAACTCCATCTCTTGATTCAGTTCCGCTCAAATTCCACACGCAGATCAACTTTTTAATCATACTTGTAGCAATTAGATAGAAATCTCTATTTGAAAATAAATGATAACAAAATAATAAAAAAGAAATCATAAAATAAAGAAATAA
This sequence comes from Camponotus floridanus, assembly GCF_003227725.1. Classification (NCBI taxonomy): domain Eukaryota; kingdom Metazoa; phylum Arthropoda; class Insecta; order Hymenoptera; family Formicidae; genus Camponotus; species Camponotus floridanus. Next base: position 245,060 of record NW_020229314.1, on the reverse strand, counting down.
TTTTGAAATAATTTAACATAAAATATAATATGGATATTTAAAAAAAATATAACTACGTATATATATAACTATACATTTTTCTAAAATGTATACTTCAATTAAAACCTGAAGCTGCAGATCTTTTATTTTTGTATTCCTCATTCTTGATTCAAGAGAATAAATAGATAACGAAGAGGATATATATATATATATTAGAATTCAATTCAGAAATACACTTGAGCACGCTATCACAAGAATTTACGCTTCTAGAGGTTCTCGCGTACAAAAGAAGATAGTTGAAGACCGCCGTAGAAACTAAAGCTATAAAGTTCCAAGGATTCCAACATCCAGGAAGTCTGCCGGTTTCGCGGATTGCTATCGGGAAAGCTGGTCATAGGCTTGCTGCTAGAAAACCGCTATGAACGTACAATGGACGCTAACTCTCAATAGCGACCACGGGATTCATCATCGAGACGTCATACGCATATATGAAGAGTATTATAACATCTAATAAAATATAATATTTCTGAAAGATGTCACATATAGAATATCAATTTTAAAAAATTAAATTTTTCAATATAATTCAATGTGCACGAGAAGAAAGATACTTTAAAATATTGATTATTCAATTTTCCGAAATAAGATTTCTATACTTTCCCATAAAAGACAAAAACTTAATATTATTTATATACCTATATGCTCAATTATTTTTTCGTGAAAACAATCCTCTATTCGATGAACGCATTAAATCAAATAGAAAATATGATAATATTAATTATTAATGTAGTTATAAAATTGCAAATGAAGAGTAACGGCATACACTGGTTGTAAGTTACAATCGTGACGCTAAATATATGTTGGAAATACCAGTCACGTAAGAGGAAGTAGTCAAGAAATAAAGACATATAAGAAGAATTTAAGTGAGTATGCAAAGTATCCATATTTTACAAATACGAAGATTTTTCTTCTACGGCACATAGATAATTGACATCGGTCGAAGGTAAGATTTTTTTGTACAGACATCTGTCTGATTTCTATGCGTCATATCTACGAGACGTTATGAATCAATAGAATAAAACGGAATATGTGGATACATATATGTATGTGGATACATATAAATGGAATACATATATATGATATATATATATTTTTTTTGTCAATATAAATTTCGAAAAAATCAAGATTTCTCCTTATTGAAAATTTAATATAAGATATATTAATTATCTTTCGCATAATTCTTTATTTCCGATAGTAAGCACAATAACATTAAGCAAGTCTTAATTAAAAATTTAGTTGAAATAATTTATTTGTAATAAAAAATAATAAAAAAATTAAAATAATTATATTTGCAATAGTTTTTTAAAATTCTTTAATTTCTAATGATTTCTAATTTGCATTAACTAGTCTATGATGTGCCCAGACATTAAATTCTTGGATTTTATAGTTTAAATACATTTAAATATAGTTTTGCGATACGCGATATTCGCGGATATTCAGTGTCCATTTTCGTGAAGCGATCAATAAATCGATCAGTGAATTATAAACGCATATTGAAATTTAGGTCGATGTAACAGGAGAATTTAGTATTTTTTTCACAAATCTCGCGTTGCCACATAATACTTTGTCTAGGCTTTGATCTACGATTTATTCATGAATGATGACGAAACACGCATTGTATATCTCGTAATTTTATCTGCTCTACCGATCGCGAAGCCGCATTATTAAGAAACTTCTGGGAGGGAGGAACTGCTTGGCCTTTTGATACCTTGACCTTCCTTAGGTAGCCGTATGAGTAATAAATTTCATTTCAAAGTTCTTGCAATGTTTCAAGCGAAGGAGATAACCGTCAGGCCTTGCAATTTCTTTAACCTTTAAAGGGCAGATCAATTTCGTTAAGGGTCGGCAATACCTGTGTCCGGCATCTTGGATTACGGTCCAGAGATGAGAGAATTCACACAAATAATTCTTGCCATTTATAAAATGCGCACGTATGTACTTGTATGTTCCAATTGAAGTAGTCTTATAAATTTATTAATAAATAATGTTCATTTATACAAACATAAATGCAAATGTACAAAAAAAGATGCAAAAAAACATCGATTATTAATAACATAGTAATCGTTTTCGAGTATTCCGTTAAATGAAATGTTAATCTTTCAAATGTATTCTTACCCATGTTCAATCTTAATAATAAAATTTGATCTCGTATATTTGATCGATCTTAATTATAAAATTTGTAAATCTTCTTGTGACTTTTACTTTATAATTCAAAATTTCAAGATAAAAAAACATAATTATTAATTTTTAATTTTCGAAATTTGATTTAAAGTGTACAAAAAAAAAATTAAGAGACATTAGATTTCTAAATATTGCTCGAGTCACTCGCGTCATTTCTACAATTTCACTGACTCGCTGAAAAATTTAAATTCTTTGGCGACGAATGTTTAGGGAAAACGCGTGCCACTTTCTTAAGCGTAGTAAACACCATGCAAGAAATTGTTGCCGTTCCGCATCGACTCGGCAACGATTAGATAAGACCACTTCCGTTTTCTTGACGGTGCGTAAGAAACCGAGAGAGTTGCTACTCGTAGGAAAGATGTGTGTACGCGTATGTCTTTACGCGTCAATTAACGTCTAGAAAAATTTTACGCAACGAGCGATGATCATCGACGGGAGCCGTCAGGATACTATAATTAAACTTTTACGTAATGGCCACCTTTGAATCTACGAGCAAGAGAACCAATAAGAGCGGCGGGTTAACGCACCGAAAATATATGGCCTGAATCTTTTCAAGGATAACACTCTGTACTCATCATAAATATATAGAATTTTCATATACGTCTTATGTAAGCGATTTTTCTAATTAAACGACACTTTCTATATATTTTTAAGTCGTAAGAAATGATGAGTACATTTTAAATTAAGAAAAGTCATACTATTATATAAAAATCTAAGTTGTCGAAAGAACTCGTGAGATTCATTACCTCGTTAAAACATAACATTCCCAATCGTAGTCAAATAATGTCTTAAAATTATCTTGATGAGAATTTGATAAATCCGCACTTGTCATTTCAAAATTAAAATTAATAACAACGAGAAAAATATAATATCCATGCATTTGTACTTGCTATTTATACATTTGCAAGAGCTACACGCATCTGTGCGATTACATTTTATATTCCACAATAATACTGTTTTTATCATCTTTTACCAACTTTTAAAATTTTCCACAATTATTATATTTAAATTGCACTTTTATTAAAAAAGAATTCGAGATTAATGTTTCCCACGGTCGTTGAAACAACCGAGAATTGTGACCCGGTCTAAGATGCGAGAGCTTTTACACGATCACCCGGCGAGAAGAACAGCGGGAGGCAGACTGAGCCTCTAGGCATGACATGATCGTTAATTGTAATGAGTCGCGTCATCGGTGGAACATAAATGGAACGGTTGGTGAAACGTCTGTTACAGACCCATCGCATAGTCCCGAATCCCACTTGATGTCATCGCTAACACGCTGACATTCGATTAATCGATCTTGATCGGGGACACATTATGACCTACTAAATAAAACTAATTAAAAACTAAAAAGAGAGCTGGGTTTGACGTAAACTAGACTAACGTAAAATACATTTTAAGATTATCCTCTAATCATCCTCTTTTTTAATAATAAAGTTATATTGCTAATTTAAATACAGAAAAATAAGTGTATGTTTGTGTGTCAAGTAGCTGGTAGAGAGATATTTAAATTGCTGAATGTTTGAGATGCATGTTCATCTCGCATAAAAGTCAAAAAAAGATGTCTCGTCTCCAGCTTGTCATCGCGCAAATCATAGAGATAACATAGCCAATTATACAGGATGAATAATTGCATACAAGAAACGCGTATGTATGTTTCATGTATTCCACAGCTAAGTGTGTAATGTAAAATGTTCCTACGCAGGTATTTGAATAATATACTGCGACGTTATAATGCGTGAAAAGTTAGTAGTACGATCGAAAATAAAATATGTATATTTAATCATTACTATACACAATGATATATTTATTGATTAAACAATTATTCGGAAAATATATAACCAGAATATGCATAGATTATAATTTTTCAGAATCAAACTGTTTCCGGAAAAATATTAAATACTTGAAAATCCAAATCTGGTTTGTTGATCAAAATACAATTTTATTGCGTGCTACTGTATTGTCATTTTGTACGTTAAAATGATTTCCTAAGTGAATTGTCATCTGGATGCGTGCCAAGACAGTCCGAAGAATGCGAAATCAAGCAAAAGAGAAAGCTCGAAGATAAATCGTCTATGGGTGAACAAGAGAATTGCACGCATAACACGTACTTCCCTAACGAAACCCGAAATAATTGAGTGAAAACGTCGTGCATTTTTCCGTAAATGTTTTGTCATTCAAAAATACTCTCGATTAAAACTGCACGATAAGAGATGATGCAATTTTATAATTAGACCAAACAAAATTAAAATCATACAAATCTGTCAAAACTGTATCTCAATTAAATCAATTGTTTGAGAAAACAAATCAGTCAAGAATATTTCGAGAAATACGATATTCCCAACGTTGCATCTTCCCCCTTTATAGTTAAATTTAAGAATTAAATTATTTTCAATAGGGGTATATGGTACATGTAAATATGATGTATAAGTATATATTATGCACGAGTAAAAATTTCTAAAATAATTCTTTGCAAAAAATTATAGATATTTCAGACAAGCAAGTTCCATCTTTTATTTTGCTTCTGCGTCCATCACAGCAAGTAAGTTTCATAAATTTTTCCTAGTAATTTTCTAACCGTGAATTTTTTCCGACATTTCTTCCATGTTTCTAACTTTTAAAATTCTTTAATATTTTTCTTTTTACATTTGCAGCAATCTCATCTCTAAAAATTCAATATACTTGTAATCGAAAAAATAAGTAACGTGTAAGTCTATATTAATTTACTTAACAAGATTTCCAAGCATTGGGAAAGATTTAATTTTAAGTATGGATAGCCCTTCTCTTTTTTTCGAAATTCCTAATAATCCACAGAAATAGATAGAATAAAAAAGTGTTATATAAAAAGTACAGGATATCAGCGTATTCTCAATCGCTTCGACCTTGTCGAGTTATTCTTGTCAAGGTCGTAGAATTGCCCCTACGAGGCTCAGACAGACGCGTCTCGTTTCCTTTGTACGCAATACGTAGCACCCTGTACTAAGCCCCTGTCGAGGGTTCGCAAGGCCACTCAGTTTCCCCGATTTGGAACAAAATTCGCTCGCAAAAACACGCTGTCTGATGCGCGTTGGCCAACCGTTCGTTGACAAATGCCTATCATTATTCCGGAATTTGCCTTGTCATCGCAGTAAAGAAAGATTTTGCTCAATCCTGATATATGCAATATACGGAATCACTTTTACGAATCGTATTTATACGTTAAATATGTTTGATTAATATTATTTACAAATTAATCTAAAAATTATATAATTAATTAAAAAACTAATAAATGTTTTAAAATAATTTTAAAACACGCAACTGTCACAAAATTGAACGAGTTTTGGTTTCTGAATATCAAATGTTTCTTTATATGTTCGTAAAGAAAATAATTATAGAGAATAAATATGAACAATTAATAATAAATCTTAAAATGTGTTGCAAAATAATATAATATATTAAAGAGAAACGTTAGCAATTTTTGCCATAAAATTCTCAATAAGCTTTTTGTTCACTCAAATAATATAAAATCGCAATAAAAAAAACTCGACTGATTCGCAAATAATGCAATGATATTCGAGAATGGAACAATGAAGGGAGTCTGCTTATCGCGAAACGCAGATGTAGCTCGCCGCAAAAGCAGCAAAGATGCACCTGCTGCTTCTTTCTCCGTGTTTGACCAGTTTTCAAAGGCACCATGTATTATTTAAAAGCGTTGCGAGCGCAAGATACAAAAAATTTTTCTACAAATAATTTTCTTTATAAACAAAGTTATCATGTGACATATAATATTATTATTATATATTATTTCGAACAAAGTTAAAAACAGTGAAAACTGATCCGATATCCTATGCGAGTTACATAACAATATCAAAAAAGTGTAACAAGTCATCAGTCGATCCCTGATCAAAATTTTAATTACTCTTAAAAATTTATCTTTAGCAAATATTTTTTAAAGCACATTGAAAAGCATTTAAAAATCCCTACATTATTCGAACGTCACGCCAAGATGGATCGCGAATGGCAAATGCATATCTGATTTAATATCGCGATAATGATTAATTTTCTTTTGAAATTTACTATGGTCTAGAGAATAAAGACGGATGTCAAGAAGACAATATATCACGTTTGCCTATATGTGAAACTCGTTTAGCATCGAGAAAGATTTACTTGCCAAATCGTATCTGACATTGCTGATTAATGATGTTCTAAATCGCATATCGCGATTTGGCTGATAACAAGAGATAACAGAGCACTTATCAATCGCACATCGGTTGGCCATTGATTTTGGCAAAAAAATAGGCTTATCATTTATTTTAATTATAAATAAATTCAAATGGATGTTGCATATTCGCCGATAAATTTTTTCAGTTTAATCGACTTGATGATAAAGCTCTTCCTCTCTTTCTCGGAGAAAATTTATTTGAAAAAGTTGAAATATTCCTTGCTCTTTTATACATATTTAATTATTAAAATATTATTTGCATTTTCGAAACAAGTTTTTTATTAAGCTGCTTTCAATCATTTATAATTCAGAATTATAGAATCGCAGCATCTTTCCGTTGAAAGAAAAAGCTTGATTAAAGTTGATTTAAGAATGCAAAATAATTTTGAGCATCTTATATATATATAAAAAAACAGTTAAATAATAGATATCAACGACAATGACTGACAACGACTTTAAAAGTCAGTATGCAGAAATATCCTCCGGAATGTAACTGCGCATCGTAAAACGTTTCGAGAATAGCATTACCCGCATCCAGAACGAAGAAAGTGTCGTAAAGAGAGGACGTTTATTCGCTCGACTTCTGTTACGGGCCTATTATTCTTGTTTTGCGGTTAGGATGGCCCAAAGATCTTTACAAGAATCTTTACGTCGCGCAAAAGTGGAACAATCGTTGCAGAAATCTTTGTGTGTAACCGCTTTCTGGCCTTCTTCCGCGAGATGTCTACGAGGGCTATCGCGAAAGTTACCGACGACAGCAAATCCATTTCGGCATTGTCAGCTTGCACTATTTATTACGACAAAAACGGACACAGACAACATGCATGGAAGTGAGACTGTGATTATTCCGAACAAATAAGGCGTTATATGTCTTATATCGAATATATGGAGCATGAGCACTCTACGATTGCTCGAAATTGGAAAGCGAATCGCCAGCGATCGGATCAAGATCATCAATACGAGGTAACATGTGTTTGCGATTTTAGATAAGTGATATAGAAAAGTTGCGGTTATCGATTTATATTTTTATATCCGCGCACGCGATAATCTTTCCTGCGATGTATCATCACTATCGGAATAATTCATTAATTTCCACGATCGAGAGATGGCGATGAAACGCTTTTGAAGAAAGTATTGTGATGAATCTCAACATATATATTTTTCGAAAATATCTATAATAGAAAGCCGGGAAATTGTACGAATTTATCGCGCTTTCAAATCCAGCATAAGTATACGATTCAAGTAAATACATGTAAAATGAAATTTACTGACTCAGAAAAAAATATTTTACAATTTAATGAAAAAAAAAATTAAAAAAGCAAATGACTGATGCTTTTAATTGGGAAAGAATTAATTTTTCATATTCAATTGTCGAGGAACATTTCAAATGCGATTTCGGACACGCGTGATCCTGAAAATATACCTTGATAATAATTTCAATTTGAATGTACACCTTGTGTTTCTTTCTGTCATTTTCTTATATATCTATATTTTTTTCAAACGCAGAAATTCAACGCCTGGGTTTAATAATTTTTTTGCGAAATTAAATAATAATTGCGAGAAAACCGAAAAGATGCCCGAATATTTTGCACTTTTACATTTATTAATATTTCCGCAATAATTTACATTTCACTCTGATATACTTATGCTCTTAATCGCGATAATTGCATTTAAATAATACATATTTTTAAAAGCTGAATTAATATATTTTCACGATTTCTCTTTATTGAAAATATTAATCTTTGTAGGTCATACTTTTTCACTCTATTCTTATCATATATAGGTCATAAGGTCTTGTCAATTTTGGCTGTCTCAAAGCGGTTGAAAAAAAATCTACACATATTCCTCAACATTTGTAGAAGATGTTAAGATCATGTACGACAAAAGTTGAAAAATAAATTTTAAACATTTCACTTTATCGATTAGGGGGTCTTTGAGATATTCTATTATTAAAATATCTCGATAAAGTCAAAATGACCCGTATGCGACCTTTAAGGGGATTAATTGCGTGGTTGCAAGTTCTTCGTGTGGCTTTTCTCTTTATCGTACAACGTAAGCGTTTAAAGTGCATCATGATTAAAAGAGCATCGTGTCTGCGTAGGTGTATGTATATGTGCTCATTGGGTGCGAGAAGAGGCGAGAAGAGGCAGATATGAATTTAAGTCTGACTGTACCGCCGATAGATTTATCGGTGGTATGATCCACCATTCCCTTTGATCTTTCCATCGCGAGATAGCGCACAAAACTAGCGAGCTCGTCCCGTCTCCCCGACAACCTGTTCCCCAGGTGGCGGCGACAACAGTGAAAGGAATGGAAACGATTATGCCGCACACTCGTGCACGGGAGCGAGAACGGCCGGCGGTGACATCAACGGGTGCCACCTCGGTTAAGGCGTTAACCAGCGGTCGCCGATAGGGATCTCTCTCTTTCTCTCTCTCTCTCGCTCTTTTCTCCGACACCCGGCGTGCAGTCTCCTACAGTCGGATCCTATGCACCGGACCGTGAAAAACAATTAAATGGAGCAGCGGCCGAATCGCGCATTGCGCTTTTGGTTTCATTGTGCGCAATGCTATGGATGAGAAACCCCCCCCCGAGGTTTATCTCGCTCGTAAAGCGAAAACGGCGAATAAATAATATAGATACCCATTAACCTATTTTAAAAGCCTCTTGCGAGATTTCTTCGTGAAACTTTGCTCCGGAAGGAGCACTATGTGCGATCGAGAGACTCCACACTGAGAAAAATCGTTTGATTGTACCAACAAGACGTATATGATTAAAGGCATTTTGGTTAAATCAAACAAGAATTTCTAGTTATCATGATGAGACTCGATTTTTTATAACTAGAACGTTTAATAGATTTTACTATAAGAATTTGATTAGTATTTTCTGGCTGGATCTATAAAATTTCTTGTTACATTAATTTCTTTGCTTCTTAACATAACTCGTATTCAATATTTGCCACGAAATGTATATAAAGAACTAGTATAACATTAAATCCAAAGTATATTTTTTTTCTCTTACGAGCAGTAGTGCCAGAAATAGGACGCTAGCTCTCTGATTGTGTGTGTTTGAGCTGCATCTTCTTCTTGCATCACTGTTTATCAGTTTAATTTCTAACAAACTGAATTTAAAATAATTTATTCAATAATCTGGATTGAATTTATCCAATAATCTTGTTGGAATTAAACAGACTTTTGAGATTAGATGGAAAAAAATTTTAGACGATTTGATGCTGGCGAGTTTATTATTAACCAGAAAATTTGGAAAATTTAACAGGAAGAAATTAATCAGATTCATCTGGTAATTCCTACAAGACTTCTGGGTCGTCCATTTTCCAACAGACACTGGTTGAATCTACCAGAATTCTAATTAATGCAACCAGATTTTTTTCTCAGTACAGATTTCTAAATTAAGAGTCGCGGCAAGAATATTTACGCAAAAAGGAGAAATTTATAATTACACGCACCGAGAAATATGTATACGATCATTTTTATTTATATATACACATTTTACGATAATTATTGAACAATCATGTATTAATTTCTGTCGATCGAATATGATAGTTTAATAGGGTGGTTTGGAAAAAAGGCTAAAAGGAGAGAGGACATATATGATATAAAGCAACGCTCGCGGCTAAGCTTTCCCAAGCTAGATCGACTTCTAGTACCAGAGGCAACTCGACGAAGGATGTATGGTGACATATTTTCTATCTTCGAACGAGCACCGAAGCTACTAGGATAATGGGATAACGATCAGCTTTCCAACCAGAACAAATTCTACTCTCTAACGACCCTTTGTCATTGTTTGTTATACAAGATTCGATACTTGAGTGAGAGAAAATGAGTCAGGGAGGAAAGAAAAGAAAGAGGTGCGTAACCGACTTAAAGTTAAAAGGTATGTAAATTATTTTCGTGAAGATGTACTGCCGTAACGAATGACGACAACTGAAATAAGCAACGGCTAAAGACTTGAGAATGTTGTAATGCAGAAGCTAAATGAGGGACAGTAACATATTAATTAAAATTGATAAAACTTTACATTTCCTTTTTTGCGTAGTATCTGTATTATTTTAAATTATCTTTCCGTATGCGAAAAAAATCCAGCAAATATGTCCAGCTTTTCTTTAATATGACATAAGAATGTAAACTTGTGTGCATTCTATAAAATTACCAGATTAATTTTGTCAAAGTACAATATATATTGTAAGGCTTATAAAATTGCAAGAATTGTTTTGTGTAAAATTATATAAATAATTTAATTTTATGCAAATTAATTTATTTTTTATTTTTTAAATTAATCTCCTTAAACTGAATATTTTAATTAATATTTCTATAATATTTTACATATATGTTTAAATTATATTATTTCATTTTACATATAACTAAAAGTTGACTAGTCAAAGAAAATAACAAATTAGAAAAGGATTCGGGAAGATAGACGATAGGCGTTACGCATATATAGATATGCAAATCGATCGTAGTTTTGTGTCATGGATATCAACCGCCATGTTATCACGATTACGCAATGAAAGAGACGCTCAAGAGAGAATGTTATCATCCACGTCTATCGTTCTAGCATTCTCTTCTATCAGTTTGGAAAGTTATCTCCGGCACGCCCTTACGAAGGAAATTCGATATGACAGGGAAAACAAGGGAACGACACAATAGATGCGAGTCGAGACTCGGGTGGGTGGTGAAAGTTCGAAATAGTTGCTTGAAAAGCTATCGCGCCGACGATTGACACGAGGAAGATAATGCTACAGATATATACAAGAAGATTTGCATTTAATGTACGAAAAAAAAATTTCTCGTTTTAAATATCAGATATGATTGTTATATATTATTTTAAATTTTTCTTGCACTTTACAGAATGAGATACTTTAATGTTAATACAAAATACAATTAATCCGAATCGATAATGATTGGAAAAGCATCAGTCAATATCAGTTAAATGTTATCTTTTCTTAGTGTTTTGCTTCAAAGTATAAAGTTCGATACTACTCATATTTTGCTCTTGTTATGTTTTAGGTAGAGAATCGGACATTGAGATACGATAATGAAGCCAAGGTAACATAAGGCAGGTAAGATAATGTAGGAAACACGAATTTGCCTCAGTTATCTGGGAAACACGGCCGTCAATGTGGCGCAGATGAGAATAAAGTTATCGTTCGTTCGTCCGACAATACAACAAACACACGAATTCTATCGAGCACCATATATCACGGCCTTTTAGCGAATGTGCAAGCGTGCGTGCAAACGTGCATACATGAAACGATGGTCTGCGTTGAACTAGGCAAAGTGAGTGAGCAGCAACGATTGCGATAACGAAATTTATGCGGATTAATCCTGCGTTATTTTAAATAGAACGGAACAATATAGTATAAGATAAAAATGAAGAAATCTCTCTTTCGAATGTCGAACAATTATAATAAATTTATTCTTAATTTATATATTAAATTTATATTAATTTTATATATTAAATTTACTAATTTATTTTACTAATTTATTTTACTAATTTATTTTACTTTCCAAATCTCATACTGGAAGACGAATTAATACCGAATAGGTGACTTATGATTTGTTAGAAAAAATAAATGTAATGTATAATTCGATTTGCAAAACGATATGGAAAGTGACACGAATATTTTGATACTTTTCTTTTCAAGAGAGAAATATATTCCCATATGTTTCACTTTCATATTACCCTGGAGGGCACATCTAGTGCCTCGTACTTGAGCAAAATAGTATTACTTTTCCAGGTTGAAGAAACGTAACGGATATCGCTGCGACTTTGACAACGATAAATCGCGGACTCAATATCGGAGAACGTGAAAGCGACTTTACGCTGAAATCGGCGCGGTGGTTTCTCTGACAAAAAGTGAAAACGCGCGAATCCAAGTCGACAACCTCCGCACGAAATATAAAGCAAGAAGCAACGAAGTCGAACCGATCGTCGACCGGTTAATCTCGCCGGTAATTGACGGCATCTCTCGCGCGTCTCGCAGTGTCTTTTTAGATCGGCGATCATGAGGAAACGCATTCGCGAGATCGTGGTAGCGGGATCATTCATGCGTAGCGGCGTCGCACGACGATAAGAACTCCAACTTGTTATCGATTTTGTGTCTCAACTTATGGCTTAAATATTTAGCAATCTATCATGTTTATTTATATGAATCTTATTAAAAATTTTCATTTAATAATAATTACTTAACGTTAGAAATATTTAAATCAAGATAAACATTAAATTAAGATTAAAGATTATTAAACTAATTAAATATTTTACTCTCATGTAATATACGTAAGGCTTAATATATTAAAATATATTAAGTAAAAATGTTAAGCATGTGCAAATTTATTAGTCCTCAGAAAGATATGCGAATAGTGCTAATTCGTTTTACAATGCGACTATTTTATATCTCAAATTTAAATTGTTTAGCAAATTTTATTGAATATTATGGAAAAAAATTATCATAACGCAGAAATATATGTGAAATAAACAAATTCGATTCCTTTAGAAAAATCCCGAGATACGTTCGCGAAATTATCGTGGCGCAATAGCAATCGAGGCGATCTCCTCGATGAAAAGACCGTACGAGTGTCGGCAGCCTCATCGTAGAACGAGGTGTCATTTCGAGTTCTCGTGTTCGTCATCCGGCCGGAAACCGGTTCCGAGCGGCTGTCCACTCCAAGTTCATTGATTCCCAATGACGCGAGAAGGCTTCCTGCCTTGCCAGGGCTATAAAAGATTGCGCTTTCGTTTAGATCTCTTAACGCATTTTAATTTCATCTCATTGATTAATGAACCGTCGCAAATATTAAAGGAAAGGCTTATTCGCCTTTATTCATCATAGATTTATTCTCATAGATTGGCGATGATTGAAATCAAGCGTTAGAGGAATCCTTACGCTTGTGAAAATATTTGTTTTCGATATTGTTATCGAGAGAAGACGAAGAATACTACTTACTGCTGAGCATTCATTATATCGTCGCAACGACCTGGAAACCAGTCGTTTTACACCAATTGAAACAAAATAAAAACTAAATCACGGACTGTCGTTGGTCGAATCACACATGTAAAAAAACAATGATTTTTATCTAATAAAACTATAAAACTATAAAAAAAATATATAAATATATATAAGATCTTATATAAAATGTATAATAGCTTTAAATATATAATTTTTTTTGTTTTAAGATTTTCTTTGATATTTCCAATATATTGGGGATTTATTTTTCTTTAATTCACAACACACAAAATTTAATAATTATATTTTATACAAAAAAGGCAAATAAAACGTTATAAAATTTATTTATTAACATTAACAGAATGTATTATTATCGTACTGCATCTCTTTCTTTTCAAAAAGTTTCTCTCTCCCTTAAAATTATAACTAAAATCTGTTATATTTACATACATTCTTTTTCGATAAAAGAATGTTTTAATTAATTTCGTGATTCATTAATAAGATAAAAAAAAGCCTCTATCGAATATACATGTCCTAGTTAATAACCCGTACCAGTTGGTACACTTGATAGAACGTTCGTAATCGGTCGCAGCGACCGGCAGTTCGGAAATTCCGTGTCAAGGTATCGTGTAAATACTGACAGCAATAGCAAGTCATCCGCTAAAAGGATTGATAAAATCTCGCGATTGAGAATTTGCATCGTTCCGAGGAAACTCGTCGGGAATATACACATTGATAGAATGAAAAATAACTCGCAAGACGAACGTCAGCATTCCTGTGCATTGTGCGCGTATTCGCGTCACCTAGCGAAGAAGAGATATCGAGACTGTTGAACCAGGCGCGTCTATATTTCACGCTTGTCACTGAGAGACGAGTTTTAGAATCGGGGAGGAGTGCCCCGTCTGCAGCGAAAAAGCTTTGAAGTCGAAGCGAGCTAAGTACGTTCGTTCGCAATTACATATGTGGGTCGCGTCACGAAGAGACCGACCACCCACACGAGCGAGCGGAAGCCAAGAGATCGCGGTGTATCCTTTTATATATATCACCTCGTACACTTGAAAAAAAAATTATAACAACAAGAGATATCTTATAACAGTACTTGAAATAGTACTTTTGTATTATACTAATGCTACAGATATAATTGGATGTCGCCGCAAATTCTGAGGCTATATTCTTACAATTAATGCATCCCATTACGTTATCTATTTTTATGTGTGTTATACATCTGATAATTAAAAATAATTACTTGGTACCGATAAAATAATATCAATGTCACATGGCAGTACATTCATGATGTATGTTAGTTATAAATTTTAAATGCATATTATTATTTTTGCTAATGTGAAATTTTTATATAAGAATATTCATCTTTTTTTTTCTCATTAATACTTTACTATTTATACTATGTAAATTAATGTAAAAGCGTAATGTAATTAATAATGCATTTGTAAATATTAAGAGGAATGAGTATTTCTTATTATAATAATTCTTTCAATTCTTTTATTGTAAAAACTCAAGTATGCTAATATCACCATAAGCAGCATAATACAATCGTTTAATAGAAATGAGCAAAATAATAATCCTTAGACTCGCGTGGACTTGTGTAAAGAATCGAGAGTGGAAACGTATAGTGTCTCCTGCAAAAAAATAAAAAATTGCACGCGGAAGCGACGTGATCACGACGGGGCTGGGGGTTTGTTTGATGCCACGCGCGAGCACGTGGTAAAATTCGACAAAGAGTGACCATGCGTCGCGACGCGCCCATAAATGGCGCGGGCGATGGTCCATAGTCGTAACCAACCCCACCACGGTGTGCGATGGTCGAGAGCAACGAGGCTTCTCCAAAAATAGGACGACGACGACGACGACGACGTCGAGACGTCATCGTCGTCGTCGACGATGCTCTCGACGTCGCGGCGTTCGTCTCGTGGTATAAAACGCATTATAATCAATCTTCGTAATGTAATAATTTTACAGTGAGACAGTTTTCGTCGCAAATTCATCTGAAAGCCTCGCGTAAATTTGCATACTACAGAATATTAAAAAAAAAATTAATGCACTAAAAGAATCAATTCACTCTTGTCGAATTGATTCAAAATTAATCAATAATCATTTTAGTGAAATTGGATTTTAAATATTAATTTATAAAAAGAGGGGAAAAAATTGTCATTTTCGAAAGACTTTTTTATCTCCACGAAATGTACGATTTTAATTCTAAAGAGACTCGGTTCTGTCAACGATTTATATCTGAGAAAAATAAAAGAAGAGAATAAGACTGACGTAAAAAGTTAATTTTCATCTCTCAATTTTTTTATAATCACAAAATATCTCTACGTTAACAGTATTTCTTTTTTCCCTTCAATTTCTAAAATTCCTACCCATCAGTTGCTGTCATTTCTTCTATACCGTTGCATTGTATCTATAGACTCGATTTACGTCTGTACACACACGTAAATCAATTTGCGAACTGATCTATGAGTACACCTACGAAAATTCACACCGCGGTCGATATCAAAAGTGTTCGCACCTACGTGCGCCAGGCCGATCGCGCTTTTGCAAAAATCGACACGAGTTAACGCTAATGCGTGTAGCGCGCGCGATTGGAGGCAAGCCTATTTATAATCCAGCCGTACATCGTCCAAGACACACGGTAGTGCCAGAAATAACAAATCTAAAGTCGTAGGTCATGCGAATACGACGAATAAGGAGATGACGCCTACTGCGATAGCCATTAGCCGATACATTCGATTCAGATATGCGATATACGCTATAGACCCTAGATAATTATTAGAACTAAAAAAATTATAATTTTTCAATTAATTTTTGAGACAATGGCAATCAAGGTACATTTAATAAAAAAGCGAAATCTATTTGTTATCCATCAATCTATTCTGTTGTTCAAACATTCGACAACGGTTGATAACAATAAGGCTCCTATTAATTTGTAAAATCTTCAATTATAAGATGCATTTTATTGTATATAAAATGAAAGGCAACCTTAATGCAAGTGAAAACTGAATATAATTTTGTAGTGATCCAATTCGATGAAAAAAATTTCCGGTTTCGCTGATTAATCAAAGCGACATTCAGAAGAGAGACTGAATATAATCGATTCGTGTGGGAAGAGACAGTGTTTTCGCCTGCACTAAAAAATACAACACCGGAAGAGGTTGGGCGGCCAAGAAAGTTCCTGCTGTCCAGTCGGGCAATTGTGATGTCGACTAATTAAGCCACGGCCCACGCTTAATTTTTCTTTTCGTACCGCTCGCGAGCCCTCTTCCGCATCGATAACATCTTCGTCATCTTCCCACCCCCGAATCATGCGTCGCAGATTTCACTACCATATATTGGATATATGTATTGTGAAAGCATAGAAAATTAGACTACGATAGATGATTTCAGAGAGACACATGATACCAACTCGATTCACAATACAATCTCGTTTGTCAAGTCACGCGTTGAAAAGAACAACCATCATCAACCGAATGCATCTAGAAATTCAATCACACGTTACCGATTATTTATTAGTATTTCCCCATTCCTATAGTATTTTTCTTCCTGAAAATATAGATTATATACAGAATTTGTTTTTCCCAAAAAAATTATTACTTACTTAATGACAAATTTTTAAATAAATTTATAAACGATCTGCTCTCATTTAATGATTTTACTTATTTTTCCAAGTTTCTGTCCGTGACAAGATCGTTTAGAGATAATTGTACGAAGAATTTCGCTCTTTTCTCGCGTGTATGTCTGAAATTCTCTTACGTTTGTTCGACGCATCTTTCACAAACGACAATCGTCTCGGATCTCATCCGTCGTGTAATTACACCGACATTATCTATTAGCCACGGTTGTTAAACCTGCGACAATGATTCTTCTTTTCCAATCGCATGGCTCGCCTAGCGTAACCAACAAGATATCGAATGCTCCAAGATTATATATCGTGATTCGCTGCTCGGTTCCTCGTACGGAAATATCAATGTTAATCGTCACCCATCTTTATAATTCCAGCAAATAATTGATCAATTGTATTTGAGAATCAAACAGTAACTCACTTACGTAAAAGTTTGTTAGAGAGGAGAGAGAAAGAGATGAAAAATTATTTTATTTAACGAGCAGAAGAAAATGGAATAAAAATTCTCATGTATCCTCCACTGAATCAAAATTAACGTTGTGTATCTTGTATATCCAGCTACTCTCCATACAAACGTCAATTTAATATCAAAAGCGTACTCTCCACAGCACGTATTAAACAGCCGTTACGCAAAACATAAAAAAAAAATTTCAGTGCCGCTACTTTTTTTCGTTCCATTTTTACGCTGCCGCGAAACCAGTTTCGTTTATCAGAGATGCAGACTTACCACATGGCCTGAACGGACACCGGCTTGAAGATGTGCTGACGGCCGCAAACACTGACCTTGAAACCCCTGTAAAATAAGAAATCCGGAAGTGAAATCGCGATGATCTTTAGGAACCATAATGTACCGAATAATGTTATTCTTATATATAAAGTATCGTTCCATTTTATCAACGAGACAGCCAATAATTCTCTGTGTTTTATAAAATATTCTTGTTTTATAAATCGCAGAAAATTATTTAATTGAATGAAAAATAACACGATATAAGAATAAAATAATATAAATAATGAATAAAGAAATATTCTTTTTTTACTTTTTTCTTCAATGCTTGAACTTTAAGATTTATAAATTATATAAATGACATATAAATAATGTAACATTTGATTTTTGTAAGAAATCTTATACTAATTGCGTTGTGTCTATCCTCGTTTCCAAATGTCAAATTATTAGCGGCGCAAGGCGTGACTTTGGCACTAGACTTTCACTAGACTTCTTCTCAGAAAATACTCGACTGTATAAACTAATTTTCTCTGAAAGTTACTTCTACATTAATACTAATTTTCTCAATTCTAGTTTTATCGAGTTCGACTTGGGGACGAGTCAACATTCTTCTTGGTTCAATATTGAATCGATTATTTGACGGGCGGTCAAAGTCGCGAAAATTTCGCCGTTAGAACCGAGCAATCGCCGCTTCAACAAAACTGCAACGGTAACGCAATTCTCTCGGGATTACGACACGGAAAGCGGGAGAGGGGACAAGGAATGCACTCGACGCATAGCCATTAATTACGTATTATGTAAATGAGATCGCGCCGCGCGAGCATCGCGATTCGCTGCCGACAAGATTTCCGAGAAATCGTTGCCGATTCCGCGATCGTCTCTTCCAGAAAGAAAACGGTACTCGCGTTTGTCGTCACGTGTTACACGGAATCTTCGAGATATATTTTTCTTGTAAATTATTTAGATGTTACAAAGATGAAATTAGATTTAATTCAACTAGTGTAGCTTGGCACACTAATGTACATGTCGATAATTTTCGAGTTGCAAATAATCAAAAATTAACTTTGAAAAATTTAATTCATAAAAATTAAAATTATGTAGTTACATATTTTAAAATGATTCGTTTTTATCAATACACATGCGATATATTGTATTTAAATTTACTCTATAGTAACACGGTTGCAACACATTTTGTTATTTTTTAACATTTTATTATAAAACCTTGAATCTAACAAATGTCGACATTTATTTCCCATAATTTAAATACAGATATCGGGCACTATTTAAAACGTTCGATCGTGCACCGCGAAAGCAGTTAGACGCACGGGAATGCGCGTCAAAATTTGCGCTTTACGCAACCAAACTGCTCGCTAAATTGCAGTTACGTAAACGATCGAAATAAAGGAAGAAAAAATGATATCAATCGTCGCCGCGAGCGTTAAACGCGCGGTCGCCGACAGTTGCGCAAAAATGCCTCGCGGTCCGAAATTTCATGTCGCGCGCAAACAACATCCAAGATTCACGCACGGATCTCTTACCCTCTCGAGGAGGTATAAAAGGGACTGAAAAAAATGCAATCCCCCTCCGAAATTACCCGGCTCGCACCGTTATCATGCGGATCGTAAAGCGAACGCCCGCCCTCCTTCCTCCGCTTTCGGATCATAATTCGCCTCTCTTGGTCGAGATTACAGTTACAAACTCCTCTACGAACATTCCAACAGACGAATTTTACGGCCGGCCTGCTTCCTCGAGATTGCATCGATCGAAAAATTGAATCGCGTGGTGTAATCGAGAGAAAAAAATTCCTCGAAAGCTTGGCTAATTTCGATACAACAGGCTTATTCGCGCTATAATACTTTCGTAATAACATCGTGATTTAACATTTCCCGATTTTACAAGTTGTTGCGTAAAGAAATTCTACGCTTTATCCAACAAATAAGAAATATGTAGATAATAAGACTTTAAAAATTAATAAATCGATCCTTAAAAATATCACTGTAGATGAATGTGATTATTCGAAATCTCATGTTGGAAAATAAAACTAAAGAGGAAACAGTTTTTCTCGAGTCATGATGCGCAACTTGAGATCAATTTTGAAAAGGTAAAAGATGCATCGCGATAATTTAATCTGTTCGATCGATGCGCAAAACACTGACAATGAGTCAGCTGATATGATTTTACCACACATGCCGCGTGGATTCCGATAAGCTTATAAAAATCCACTTAAATTGTGCGTTACGGTAAACGAACGCAATCTTTCGCAATCATTCGTTATTATTTCGTCTAATTCCTTCTCCGATACGCGTAATTTTCCCAACACAGTCGGTTGCGCTTTACGCGTTTATCAATAAGACGCTATCGTAAAGTCGGTGAACCGTGGCCGTTACGGCATCGAACATGTTAACTAATATGTCGGCTAAATTTTCTTCATTTGTACTTCATTATACGCGGTTAAGACGGCAATGTAGGAGACGGTAAGCGGGACCGATGAAATAAGTCGAGGCTATTGCGCCGCGAGCAGCAGGCGGCGGTAGCGTTTGAAATGGAACCGATCGAGAAAGCGAGCGACGACGAAATCCGCGCGGAAAAGAACGACTCTAGCGAGTTCTCGCGACAGCCGGAGATCGAGGGGAGGAGAGGCGGAGGAAGAGCCGTAGACGAAGAAGAGAGAAACGACCGTCCGCGCCTCGAGGGTCATCGACATCGTAGGAACGCGAGCTGACCGGCGTTCGTGCTCATTTTCTTTTCCTATACCCGGAGGGTCCTTTTCTTTCTCCTTTTCCCTTCGTCACGCATCTCGGCCTGTCCGTCTCTCCTCTCGGTCCGTCCGTCCCTTTATCGTTAATTTCGCGAGAATCCGCTCGTCCGAAAGCGAACGTCAGCCAACCTCGCGCTAGTCGCCAGCCCGGTCAATGTGCTCTCGCGTGGGTGGACTTTTCGCGCCCGCGACGATCGGGAAAAGCCACGGACAAAGTGCCGGCCTCCTCTAATCGCGCGAAAAACTGCAAGCTCCGGAGACCAGGCGCGATAGAGATCGTTTTGTTGCTTCGCGACACGCCGCCGTCGATACGAAAACACGCCGTTCCACGGTCATTAACCCTTCGACTGCAACGTGCCGCTGATACAGAGTCGTTTCAACTGTTGTGTTTTAGATTACAATACCGTTATCTCGGCTCTTATACGATCGAACAGATTGTCAATAAATACAGGGATTACGTACATACTATATCCAAAAATAACGTAAAAAATTTTAAGTAAGTCATTTTGGGTAATTATATCTTTGTGCAAATTAACATTTTACGCGACGTGCTCAGAATTTTGTCAATCAAAAAATTATTTCAAATTAATTGAGAAAAATTTTAAAAATACGATGAATTAAAAATCATATAATACAATATCATATAATACTTATTTCAATTATTTTAAATTTCGTTTTATTCGTTGATAGAAAAACACACCTCCTTAAAAGTACAGAAATATATCTTCTTACAATTATATAGTTTCTCAGTTAGTTTCAGATCTATTTTAATTAACATTAATTAACTTTCTACTCTATTTTGGCCATGTTACATTTATAAAAAGCCCATCTCTCTTTTTTAAAGCGACTCGCATTGCGACGATGCATTACAGAGATGCGATAAACAATCACGCTGAATTGTACGGTTCGATTTCGCAAGTTATGTCGCGACCTTCCATCGTACAACCTTGCTACTCACCTGTCAAGTACCTTGCTCCCCAACACGCGTGTTGCCTTACGGTACGGCGCTCCATTTCCCTACGCCCGAGAGAGCGGTGGCGACCTTCGCGTTTAATCTTTACGAAGGAGGTGTTGTATATTATCTCGATAAATTGCAATGAAAACGCGATTGATTACGAGAAACAAAGAGAACGAGAGGGATTTTACATGTTTGCACAAAATACAAATTCTCGCTCTTTTATCCGAATCATATTAAAATTCCAAAGGAACAATACTTTTCGAATAGACTTTGGAATTTACGGACTGTATATTAACCAAAAATACATAAATTACGTATACTTTGAGACGCCATTTTTACAGACACACAAAGATAGATATCGATTGAATCAAGCGGCACAATAATCTAATATAAAAAAAATGTAATTATTATATTATAATGAAATTTTTCCCCTACTTGTTCGAGCCAAACTTTAAAACTTTGAAAACGGGAGAAAGGAGGAGAAAGCATATATGCATATAAGCATTGTCTACGTGGGCTGCGTCGTCTACATTATGGTTACGGGTAAGCAGATAATATACAAAGGCTACGCGCGCGCGCACACTTACTGTATATCGCTATCCGCGCCCACTGATACTCTCCTCCTTTCGTTTCGTATGCCGCCGTCGCCGCCATTCGGCTAATTATCGGTACAACTAATTCAGTCTGAACGTCTGGCGAGCCGTGGCGGTGAGTCACTTTAAAGCGGAGGGAATTAGACAAGTTGGCGCAGCCGTTAGAAAGTAGCCGCGTGCGCTAGCTTGGAAAATATATATTTGTCCATCGATTCAGTTGCCGGATATAAAGCGGCGCAATGTCAGCATCGCGTCTGAATCATCCAAGATTTCAATCAGAACATCTAACGCATCCGATTTACGCGGAGCGTCTCGAAACGCGATCGTCTTCCTGTCCAGCTACTGATTTTTCGATTGAGATTTAGCCTCGATGAAAGAAAGACTTGAGAAATTTTATCCTCAATTAATTTTATATAGCTTTCACACGTCAAGAAAAATGTAGCTTTTGAAATCCTAGATATTTAATAACGCATTAATTAATAATTTATGGAAAAATATCTTGTATATAATTACAACAGCTATATTTTCCGCGTTTATATCCATAAGAGAATAAAAATTTAAAGATGGAGAAATTTTATAAGATATTTTTTTACAAATGTATTTAATATAAAAACTCTAAAATGCACGTAATATATGCAAACATAAAAATGTAAGTGGATATAAAACTTTGTCCTCTATTAATTTCATATAATTTCAAGAGAAATCAATCTATAAAATTCTATCAAATTCAATGTAGAAAAGCGCACTAAGTTAACTTTTAATAGCTGGTATAATTATAATAAATTTTTCTTCTTCGATTTTACCTCGATAAGAAATTAAAGAGAAAGTTTGAGAAAATGAATATTTTAAATATCTATCAATATTTCTTTTTAACGTTGACAAAATAGATAGAAAGTTTTCTTCTTTATCGTTAATCATATACATTAGTGGCCTTGTAATAAAAACTTAATAAAAAGTGTACTCACGATCTGTGACAAAACCAACAATTAATTTAACTGTTATTTAATTATGTCTGCAAAGGAAGAGAGACATCTGATGCCAAGGTCACCATACGGTATACATTACGTAGCATTTGCAAATGCATGTTCACCCTATTCATGACGCAAGTGTAATGATGATGTTTATTTCGTAATTATTGCGCGTGAACTTTTGATGCCATCTTAATGCAATATGACCCTTTGCTATTTTATTTTATGACATTTAAATAAATCTTTCGCATCATAAACACCCGCGAAAACTTGTAATAAAATTTAATCGAATATTTTCAATAATATTTGACTGATGTTTAAAAGAAAATTGACGGATTAGAAAATATCGTCAATGTCCATAATTAAAACTATTCCTTTTGTACATAGTCTGAGCAAATTGAAATAAATTCCGCGAATCACTCTTTATAAAAATGTAAATTAATTATTTAATATCGTTACAGCTAAAAAATAATAAATAAAAATAAAATGTTTGCGCCACTAATCATCGTAATCACTGAGACGCGCTAATTGCCGCGAGAATATTACAGAAAGTAGCAAGATTGTAGTGTTTTTCGCTACGTGAGAGCGTAGAGATAATGATAAAAAAAAAAAGAAAAAAAGAGAGAGAGAAACAATCTCTCGAGTACACACAGACTTACCCGTCGCCGTCGAGAGTGATAGCGGTATCGGCTAAAACTCGAAGCACGAGGCCGACAGTCGCCCTGGCGTGGCAATCGATACCGAGAAGGCAGCTCTCCTCGGCGTCCTGCCTTCCCGTGCAGGAGACGACGACGAGGTATCGCGTCCTTCCTGGATGCACCGACTCCAGTTTCACCGCCTGAAAGAAAAACAAAGTCTCCGGTTACTCAGGGCCATTTTTTTTCTTCTAAACATAACTCGCAAATGCAGCGAAGCTTCTACGAATCAAGGTACGTTTTAGTCTCTTGTCGATCGCAAAAACTAAATTACACAATTTATTTCAGACATCTTCGAAAGTGATTGCGACAGTTGTTATCGAAAGAGCAAAACATAAACATGCTAAAACTAATTTTTTACCGCGTAGAGATTTTTCCTTTTCGCGAGAAAAAAAAAGATTTTACGCAAAAAAATATCTTCATAATATTTTCGTATGTATTTCAATATGCAAATTAATAAAAAAAATCAACGCGCAACGTTGAAAATAAATTAAACAAAGATCGAGCTTCGATAGCCTACATGTACTCTTGGAATAAAATCCCGTACGGGGTTAAACGATTAGACGGACCGTTCACGCGATAATTTCGCTCGCTCGATTAAACGTATCGATCGCCGCGATCTCTCGGTAACGAGCGGTTAAAAGTTTCGCCGCCGTCGAATGCACTCGACGCTCCCGAACCGACCGTTTAATTACTTTCACCGATCCGTCTCCTCTCCGCGCGGCTAAATCAAAGAGTAACAGAGCCGCGAAGGAGACGACACCGATTATTACGCGGGAACGTAATCACTCGCATTTCGCGCGCGAGACGATGAGAAATCGGCAATTTCGAACGAGCCGGTCTCTCGAGAGGAAACGTTGCGCTCGACGAACGATCGTTGCACCGATCGCCACTCGCGTCCACTTTACAGGTCGATTCCACAATGCGTTGCGAGTGCAACGACTGGAGCGGAGCGGCCGGTAGGCGTCGACCGTGCATTTTTACGATATATACATATAATGCGGCAATTAACGCTTCCGCGCTCCCCGACCGCGATAACGCGGACCGGATTTCGTCGGCGATTACATCTCGACGCCGCGCGCTCTCGGCGGATGCGATTTTTCTCGAGGAGAAAAAAGAAGAGAGGCAATAAACGCGCTAATCGCGCACCGGCGCGTTCGCGTGTAACGCGAAACGCATTCGCGGCCGCTAATAGATGATAAGTGCCGAGTTATAGGCCGGGGCTAATTAAGTTTCGATACTTTGGAAAGAAAACAACCGATATGTTTCCGCGAATTGGAGCGGAAAGAGGAACGTATACTCGGACAGAGGTATCCCTTTACTTCCTAGTCGAGACTGGATACGATGCTAATTGTGTTTCCGTTTCATGTTTTTAAACTCTCGTATAATCTTATATCATTCGTGTTTTACTATTTTTAGTTGTATCCGAGAATCTCATAAAAGAAAAATATGTAGCGTGAAAGAGATGTAAATAATATTTAATTAAAGGAACATGTATGTTTTGCGGCGTCTCTTTCTCTTTCTTTTAAAAATAAAATTTTCACTAAATGTATTTCCACAAAAACACAAATGATAAATAAAAGAGCTTTCTTAAAAAATTAATTATAATTAAGCTTGCACATGATTAATCTTGTATCACTCGGGCTTTTGTGAAATATGAAATAAAGTATCGAAAGAATAATTTGAATTAAACTAAATTAATAATCCTAAACGTACAATATGAAAAATACATTATAAATATATACGCATACATTAACAAGAATATAATAATTAAAGAAAGTAGTCTGAAACATTTACGATTGTTTCACGTATCCATCTCGCGATTAAGAAAAATTTGAGAATCGATTATTGCACGTTTAACATTATCCGCGACTCGCGAGACGTCGAGCGGAGATTTTCCACTTGTTTCCGAAAGGAGGAAGCAACCGATTAATGCAGTCACGATCTGCCGCTGAACCGTTTCGCCCGTTCCGTTATTAATCATCGAGCGGAACGATTTCCCGATTAATAACGCCGCGATTACACGATCCGTTCGTCCGTGTGCGAGCGTGTCTTTCACGAAGGCGACACGCCGCGAAATCGCGAGAGAAACCCCCGGATCTCTGAGAAAGAGAGAGCGAGGAAATGGCGAAAGTCTCGACGGAAACGGCGAAAAGCGAAAGGCGGAAAGTCGTCGATATAATAAAAGATCTGGCCTTTAGACAGCCGGATAATTATTAATTATAAACAATAAAAATTAGACAACATTTCTCTCTTTCTCGCCGACGCGCCGTCTCCGTTTTCATTATCATCGCGTCATTACTTACGTCATTATGGCCGCGAAAAGCAATTGTTGCCTCGTCGCGAGAAAAACACGTATGCCATTTCACGCGCAAATCACACGTAATAAAAATTGCAAAAAGCCGCAATTTTCAACGTTGAATACGTGTTTTAAATGCAGACGAGAAATGTGATTACGCGATATATGTTGTGGACACTTGCATTTCCAGGCCCGCAATTACGAGTAGTTAACCTCAATGAATAGATAATTAGCTAATTTACGTTCCTTATAAGACACCATAGACCACACGTTTCCTTCCGCAGTTAACGATAATCATGTGGCCAGAGAGGCGGAATGAATAAAATTAAAACAATGTTCTCTCTAGCGAGAGAAATATACTAATACCAGAGGAAAAAATATATATATATATATATATATTATTTATTTATTTATTTATTATACGTATTGTTTTGTCTACATGATATGTATAAATGAAAGAACAAATGTGTGTGCCACATGCGTGTGTGTATTTATTTCTTCAATGTTTGAAAATTTTTAACTAAATTAAGAATAAAAAATTCGTATCTTGTTTATATAAACGTACCAAAACTTTTTAACGAATCTTGTTTTCATGTCACAATGTCTCAAATAGTTTGCCTAGTATTTCTCTCCTTGTATTTATTTATTCTGGTTATTACAATCCAATAATCAGCAACGAACTCAGTCTATCAATCGCATATTCGATGCGCAAAAAGCTCGATTAATACGATTTGATTCAACTCGCAGGTGCTACTTGAAGCAATTGAAGATATAATTTTTCAATGATGTTAACACGAGTCGCTTAAAAATCAAAGAATATATTATATATATACATACATTCTTTTTCTCATACATGTTAAAAAATATTAAGAGAATTTAGTAATTCTTATTTAAATATTACTTCATTATTACATTCATCCCTCTAATCGACTAATTTTGTCAATCTCTAAATCAACGCTCTGTATTAACGTCAAAAAATTTTAATTAGACATTTTTCTTAGAATATATAAATCATAAGAGTGATATTCTTCCATCAAGAATATTAGTGGCGCTATCTTAATAATTGCAATTTTCCACAAGTCATAGTGAAATAGACAAGTAAAAGTCCAAAGGCAAGATTTTTATCTTTTATTTGTGAAACGAATAATCTTTTTGACGCTTGGCACGTTGAAACTTTCTGATTGTAATTAAGGCGCGCATCTCGCAAAGATCTTTGATGCAAAAGTGCTTTAAAATTAACGTACTCGCGAAACGTGGCATAAAAATTAAACGACAGTGTCGAGAAAATTTTAATAACAAAGTAGCAACCACACGTAGCGAATTATTAGAATCCGCCAGCGTGGTTGACAATTAAAGTCAATCAATTACGCTTTAATGACAACCAGTGTAAACATGTCGGCGTATTATCCATGATATTATCCATGATAATCCATCTACGATAATTATCATACTTTTCATCGTCTAAAAACAGGATTAAAGTGCTCAAGCATCGGAAACAAGAGTGATTACTTTTACAGTATTTCGCATTATTTCGCATTTCTCTCGACATTTTTATTCGTGTCAAATAGCTCTCTTTTCATTTATTAATTTCTTAGCCTGCGTGAACTTTTTATAAGACAGAGTTTAATTAGACGTCATTTTATTCGACTCAATTTTATTCGACTTTTAATTTCTAATGACACTTTAATAATTGGAATTTAAATAAATGCTAAGGAGTAAAGTTGAACTAAAATTAATTGCAGAATAAAATCTAATTTATAATATTAAAATTACAATTCCAGGCTGTGAAATACCAACTGGTATATCCTCCTTCTATATCAACTGCTTCTTTCTTCTTTCGTCTTTCTTTGTATAAGCGTCGCAGATGATATATCGGACACGTGTCAGCCTATACGATCCGAGATGTATGAGATTAGGAGAGAGATGTGTGCCATTAAGATCGCTCGCCTTAGAAATTGTGTTTCGATCGCGATATGTCGAATCGCGATGGAAAGAAAGTCGAAACTGGAAGTCGAACAACGATTAGATTTACATATATTGACTATCGTACAGCGTTCGTTCTCATTTTGGCGAGTCGCTCTTGTACAAAATTAGAACCGAGTGAAATGGCGAAATATTTGAGCGATAAATATTCAACATTTTGCAGGGTGTAATTTTATAATTATATATATATATATATATATATATATATTTATAAATATGAAATTATTAATACGAAATAAGTATAAATAGTATTTGAACGAATTGGGGATATATTATTTACGGATATTGTATCTTAGATAATTCTTTGTAACAAAAACTGCTATAAATGAATTAAACATATACACAATTTAATATTATTAACGCAATTCTCTATTAATATTCACTTGTTGTTGACGATAATAACTCAGTTAATAACTACATATTATGAAATTATATATTTAAAATTATATCTAGTATTTCTATGTAAAGTAATTTCTACACGCACGCATGCACGCATGTACCCACGCGCTATAATTTTTAATTCGAATCATGTCCATAATGTTTTTTATTAAATTAATCAACTAGAAGAATAATTTTAACAACAATTTATATATATTATTTAAATTGAATTTTTTTATATAATAAATATTATCTCGAGAAAAGACTAGGACTAGAACAAAGCGACTGAGAATCACTGACTTTTGTAAGCAAAGAACCGAGTGCCTCGACATCGCGCATGTAATTTTATTTAGGTCACGTGACACCGAAATTACAGTCCACATCGTGGTTGCGTGCTTCGTCTCGGGGGTCCACTTTCAGCCGTTTAATCTCTCGGAGGAGTTTCTCGCTACAACGCCTAAACGAGATAATCGTTATCGAAAGCTGGAAAGGATCCTAAAGGGGAATCGCGTGGCGAACAAGAGGAAGAGTCCGGCTATGCTCGGGGTATAACTCGTAGTTAAGAATACGATAGCATCTCCAGACGGTCATTTCTCCTGTCGCGCTCAGTCTATACGGTGCATCCAAGAGAAGCATACGGGGCAAAAAGCGAGAGAGAGAGAGAGAGAGGTTGCGCCTACGAATATATCCTCGGTCGTTTTTCGCGCGAACGACCTTGAAGAGGGCGGCTTGGGATTAACGCGTGAGTCGAGTTAACCAAGGTCGCGTTTGCCAGCCAGACTTTTAAGTCAAATTTCGTCGGTCTCTTTTTGGGTGGACGACCTTTAAATTTAAATCGTTACTGAGATAAATTAATATTTGATATTTAAGCATTGTACTCGATTGGAGAATCAAACAAAGAATTATACATGTTCCGTGGTTGAAAATTCTTCAACCTTTGCTAAATATTTCACATCCGGGATATTAATATCGCAATCGTCTCTACAGATTTATGTCTCGCGCTTCACCGAAATATCGGATAAGCGAATCGAACAATGTTCGACTCGGGGCAATATATCGAAAGGACACCGGCATTCGTTAACGTCAAAAACCAGGTTGCTCGCCCCGATACCCGACTGATTCTCGAGCCACGGAGATCCCACGAGAGGCATCGCGAAAGGCCAAACCACCGTGAAAGTGTTTCGCGATCGTGTCCCGATCAAGCGCGCCGGCGATCGCGAACGCTCGCATGTAGGCAGCGTAAAATGCGATACACAGCTATGTGCATTTGCGAACGAAAGCGAATCGCGAAAGACGCCGTCGGATTCTTCGTTGCAACCGCAGCGATAATAATTTAGCCTTAAGTCGCAATGAAATATTGAAATGAGACAAAAAATCAGAAGACAGATTTACGATTAAAAGATAAATAAATATACATGCACGAGTATAATGCTACATTCATCCTCAACTTTATAATGATCCGCGATATGCGTATAAAATAATAAAAATGTAAGAAAAATAAATACACGCGCCCAGAGATGATAAATTGAAATAAATAAAAGTAATTAATTTAAAATAAATTAAAATAACTTATCAAGGTAATATTTGTACAAAATTATTAAGTTTTACTTTTCAAAAGTATCCTATTAAAAAAAAATAATTTCTCGATATTCTGTGGAAGAAAACAAATAAAATAAAGTAAAATACCTAGGAAAGAATAGAGAAAAAATAACGCACAATAAATCTTTATAAATCTTTCGATAACTGTCAGCTTCTGTCACGCTCCTTGAGATTAGATCCCATTCAGAGTCCATTGAGAGAAGCGGCGAGTATTTTCTCGATGATAGACGGGACGACGAGTCTCCTCAACATCCAAACGACCTTGCGGAGATTCTCCGCGAGCTTAGCGTAGATGACCGTGGGCGGCCTGTGCGACGTTCCGTTCCGTTCTGTGCGTGCATGCGTGCTTGTACGCAGCTTTATCGATCGGTCGCGGCCCTTCGGGACATTGCGAGGAGACGCGGCCGAATGCAGCGGCGGCGTTTATGACGAGCGATGATGACTCAACGAGTTACCGCGCGCGCTGTCGCTACCAGGCAACCAAATAAGGTCTTCCTCGTTCCTGGACCAAACGCCGATTGACGACATTGATCCGTTCCGCGAGGTCACCGCGGCTAAAATCGTTTCGTTATCTATGCGCGCTTGCGCGCGTACGCACATCTATCCATCCATCTATCCATATACACACACACATATATATCAGTGGAGATTACCTCGACGTATGTCTCGTGTTTCTGATCGTTTCCGGTTTCACTGACTCGAATGCGAGCACGTTTCAGGTTGTTCTTTCAAAAGGTATCGCAAATGCAATTCCGATTCCATTTAAGAGGTATCGATTGAAATGCGAATTCCCGAAAAGTGATTTCGACGTTAAAACGCATCTTTGCAAATAAGTTATATATTATTTTTAAATGTATTTCGTGTATTAAAAAATCCTGGCCTTTTTGTATATAAAATAATATAAAATAATTTTTAGTTTCAACGCTATAAATGAAATGAAAGCTGCTTATTTTCAAAAAATATCGACAGCAATAAAAATTTATTTTATTTTCGTAACATTAAAATTAAAAAACTAAACTCTTGAAAAGTTATTTCGTCAATCTTTTGCTCAATGTATCGATAAAAATTGATATTAAGCGAAAAAAAAATAAATTTATCTTCTTTTTGGAACATTATTTTGACGAAAGGCAGCACACGGCTCTATCTGATGTGAATAAATGAGAAGAGAGGATTCTTTACTTTAGGTAATACGAAAACCAGATCTTTGGTGTAGAAAAACTTTTTAAAGACACAAACATATGATTAATTCTTGAATCGCGAGCAATGTCGGTTTCTGTCAAGATTTCAAGATATAAATGTGATGTTTGAAAATAATTTATTATTGCAAGATAAAAATAACGAAAACGAATCATCGAATGATTCCAATTAGGTCAACAAGGAACTATTCTACGCGAAAAGAAAAATTTCTAATCTCGTATAATGTCTTTGTCTCTCTTTCTCTCTATGCTTAAATAGTTCAACAACACCTCATTAAACAGGTTTAGAATTCGCCGAAACGGAACCAGGTATCTCGAAGGAATTTTCAGGTATGGAAAGGTGAATTATAAAAGGATCAAAAGATGTTGCGAAAGATTTTAATCACGTGATTTTTGTTCAATTTTTTCCTTTAGAAACACGTTGATCCAACATTTATATCTTTATCGTGCACAATTCAAATTTCAAGTTTATAAATCGATGAGATATACTATAATATTACTAAAATTTCTTCATTTTAAATGCATTTCTCATAATGGCAAATTTTTCTTTTACTTTAACGAAGAAATGTCGTTGGTGCTTGTTCCATCAAATTAGCCACTTAATTAAGCTTCAATTTTAATTAAATAGTTAAACAAAGCCAGTTAAATAAATATTGTTGGTATATGTTTCGAGACGATATATCACGTGCATAATTAACATACAAACACTACGGGAAAAAAAGTATTGTTCTTCGTTAATATTCAAGGATAGATAATCATCTACATCAGAGCGTAATCAGTTTCACGTGCGCGGCTATCAGAATAACACGTGTAACAATGCAATAATCGACCCCATCGGCCTTGCAACCATCCGTCGCGAAATTCAATTTATCTCGGACCACCCGGTAGCAGTTATCCACTTGCGCTGTCCCTCTTGACGTTTCCCCTGCCCATCTATCAGTGTAACGTTTCGCACTCTGTTGATTTAGCCTTTCGTCTTGAGTAACATTTTTCCGATCTCCGAAAAGGTCTTAAAAAATTCATCGAGATAAGAGAGAATTGCCAAACTCTCGGCAAAGCATCCAACTTTCTCATGACGATCCAGTTACATGCCGCAAAGCCAGCTTAGACTTGCGTCATTAGTTTACTGCAGGCGTCCGCTTACGTTTTCAAACAACGAGAGAGCGAGAGGAAGAACAGAATCTCCGATTAGCTTAGGTTTATTTACTCGAAATCTGCAAATTTATTTTTCAATCCGGAAGAGAAAGGAGCTCTAAAATCGCAAACACGCTTAATTTATGCTTTCAAATATTGATTTATAAGTTTGAATATAGATTAAGAATAAAGATTTTGTTGTATAAATAAAGTATATCGTTATTCGCACATATAATCGTTGTATAAAAATGAAAATTATTTTTACTTGAAGTGTTTGTGTCTTAGCATAACGATTTAAATTCTTTTCAGAGAGAAGATTTTAAATCGATTTAATAATCATGATGGAGCCTCAATTCAAAATAGAAGTTGTCATATGAAAATAAAAAATATAATACAATCTAGATAGGAACCATTGTTCTACTTTGATGATGCAGCTTCGAAAGGAATCGAGTCAAACGAGTTTCGTTCAAGCGATTGTTGAGGAGAAAAAAAGAAAGTATCTCTCAAAGGCCATCGGTTAGCCCTTTTGAAAGTTGAACAAGTTTATCGAATGTCGTGTAAGAGTCGAATCATTCATTTTGACTTATGCTGTTATTAAAAGCAAATTAGCAACTACAAACGTACACTTGTAGAGCCTTATAAAATTAATTATAAGAATTTATAATCCAAGCTTTTAAAAGTTTTTGAATACATTCCCATAATGATGGAGAGAATTTTCCTACGTAAAATTATCTTTTCCGAAAGTTTTTAGTTAGATATTTTATATTTTTCAATTTTTTTGGTGAGAAAAAAATGTACATATTTTAAAATTATAAATAATTCCAGATAGATTTGATTCTACATTATTCAAATTATTATAATATTTCTATTGTCACGTTATAAAAAAGCATGATCAATATTGTGTCTTGTGTTTAAAATTGTCAAAATAAGAGATTTATTTAAATTTCCTCTTTTTCCTTTTTCATAAATCAGAGAATTTCAGGTAAAAAATTCTCCATCCTATTTTTCTGATAAATTTACAGTTTAAGCGGATTGAACGTATTAATCATTTTATTCACAAAAGAAAGAAAGACCATAGCTGTCATTCTCTCTCCTTTCGTTTCGTCGTTTTTTATCGCCGCGCTCTTTTGATGCATCCGCTCCTGATTCTGTTTTTCTGAAAATCGCTTTAATATACCCGGAAAGGGAGAGTGGAACGACAGTTGGCGGCGGCTTAGTCGATCATCTCGGTGAAAGCGCTTTCCGGGAATCAGGACTGTTTCCATAAAGGTTTTTCAAGGATCCACAATTTGCCAAATTGCAGCTTGCGAGACCGCTAAACGAGCTCTTGGACAAAGAGACGGGATTAACGGATCTCTCTTCTTTGATTTCACCTCATTAATTCTACGACGTAGTCACACCAATTCGAAACGCATAGAATCAAGTAAAACGTCACAAAGATGCCTTAGACGTTTTAATTAAAGGTTTAAGATATTTCGAAATAATTTTCATATTTTATCGTGTGCCACAAAAAATTATAAATTCAAAAATGATTAAAAATAAATATTAATGTTGAAATATTTAGACAATCTTTCTTCCCATCGTTATAACTCGTAACATGAGAATTTAACGTGAGAATTAATATTAACATAATTTGCCTGCTACTGACTTTGGTAATATAAAATGCGCGTGCATAATTAATTTATCTCGGCGATTTACCCGAATCTATTGCGGCTATATCCGTGTCATTCGGATAATCTCCGCGCTAATCGCGTCAACTTGTCCTAATGGTCGTTACACAATACCGTTACGTGTACATAGACTCTTAAGAACAAGATTTAACGTTATTTTTCACACCTATGTCGCGATAAATGGATCGCATTCACGCGCAGATTAGATCGGGAGTATGCAAATGTAAATTGACACAGTATCAACGGATAAATTGAACCTATATCAACAGTTGGCATTTCTCATTTTCAAATTAAAACGTCGCGTTTTATGATTTTTATTTGCTAAACCAAGTTATATATATATATATATATATATATATATATATATATATATACTTTCATATATATATATACTTTCAATTTTCGTCCTTGTTGAAATTATTACAAGATTGCTCGCTCTTCATTTCGAGTAATTAAAGATAATGACAAAATTTTCTCTTCTTCGAATATAGCAAAAGAAATGCACATGCACGTGTATGTGTGTGTGTGTGTTGGAAAATCTGGAAAAAAAAATTAAAAGTCTAATCTTTATATTTTACAAAATATGCGCGTAACCTAAATTTGTCGAATGTATTTATTTTGATGGTAATCAAATAACCATTACATCTTTAACAAAACATCTCACGTTTAATTACCTTGCGCGTCCCATATTCCAATGCGAATTAATCTTCAGGAAATTATTACGCAGATCTTTTATCTCTCTCCCATGCAATTCATCATGCATACTATTCTCTTTCTAAAATTTTTTGCTCAACGAACCATTCGCTCGCGTAATTTCAATCATGGTTTTTACATCACGATTGTGTAATAAAAAAAATAATCCGCAACGCGCATATATTTTGGCATAGGGTGTATTACGCAAGCGTCACAACACGGTTGAAATGTTTGTAACTTTTGCCAGCGAAAAAACACAAGTTGGATTAGCTTCGTAGCACGCTTTTCTTTCGTTGGGGATTGATACGTGGTATGACGTCACTGTTTACGCAATTCTGTCGTGCAAATTAAGCACAATTACCGCGATAAAATCGATTCTCGCGCAGCGTCTCTCGTAATTCTATCCTCCCGTATTATAACTTTAAACGCACGCCTTGAAGAAGTTAAAACGTTGAGTCTTTATAGAAATTATTGCCGGGATATTTTTCAACATTCGATCAAGCTACATAACCGTTTATGTCGAAATCTCGTTTTATGGGAAAAATATAATATTATATCTCGCAAAAAAAGGAGAGTTGTAGAAACTCGATCGAATTAATTCAAGCATCGAGCAAAATTGCGTTCCAGCAGATTCAAGGAAAGCG
Source organism: Camponotus floridanus (assembly GCF_003227725.1). Taxonomy (NCBI): domain Eukaryota; kingdom Metazoa; phylum Arthropoda; class Insecta; order Hymenoptera; family Formicidae; genus Camponotus; species Camponotus floridanus. Next base: position 209,749 of record NW_020229314.1, on the reverse strand, counting down.
AAAAGCGTTGTCGATTTCTTCGGTAGCATTGAAACGGAATGCGTTTGCATTCGCTCACTTTTAATCGCCTCGTTTACAAATTTTTTTTACGCTCAAACTATCGAGACTACATAAGCTCGTAATAAATAATACGAGTGAGCATGCGCCCCCCTCTCTCGAATATTTACCGAGATTTTCCCTCGATTTTTTCCTATATATCCGGTATCGATATAAATTTTCACATTAGAGAACAGCGGTTGGAAATTAGTCGCGGCGCGTACGCAGCAAAAAGTATCAACAGGCACTTTCTAATAACGAGGTGATTCGATAATCGCGCGAGAATTGCGTAATCTCGAGCAGCGACGCGGCAAACGCGATTCGCGAGATGTATCAAGGCAGCTTTATGCGGCGTACGATGACGAAACGGAGTCATTTCGCGCAGAGTGCCGGAACCACGCGAAATCTCCCCATCTCGCTCCCCTCTTCCCCGACGTACCTACCTGTCACGTGCGTCGACCGACGTCTCGTTGCGCTGTCGCGGACGTCACGTGCCCCGGCCGTGATGAAAGTGTGTCGTGACCAGTCGCCCAACGAGGCGCCCGAGACAATTGTGACACTTGTGAAACGCATGCGCGATAAACAACGCGATTTACCTGTCCTCTCTTCGCGTCCTGTCGTCGTCTTTAACTTTCTCAAATAGGAAGTAGCGTCGACGGGAGACGGGGCGACTCGAGAACGACGGGGCTTTCCCGACCGATTTTTGCAAAATAATTCTCCGCGTTGAAACTCTGTTCGATATAAATAAATTGGCATTTTGTTGTTCCGTATACTATTTTGTACAAAAAAAAACATTACTCGATGTAAAGAAGGAAGATTACTATTTTTATCAGAATCTTACAATAACAATTTTATTCGATCATCGCGATATCGCGATAACTACGCGTCTATAACGATTTACGAATGGAACGTAAACTATGCTCGGCGCAACCATTCATTCCGTGATAAACTGCTATACTATTCGCGAGATAATCCCGGAAGTAGCTACGCATATTTATTTATACCTACTCGCTCACAATCGATTTCATAGTTAGATAAATCTTACTTTGCAAAGGTATAACTCGAGGTACAACTTGAACACTTTTATCTGAAATATATTATCATCAAACTAATGTAAATTTTCCCTTTATTGAAACGCGAGGAAACAATTTAATTTTTCGCGAATTTAAATTATCGATAGTATATTATTTACATGTTGTATATCGTTGATATTATTTTCTCTCTCTGAAATCTCTCTCTGAATGTTCAAGACGAATCGTATCGCGATTGAATCGTCTTGGCGAAGGCCTAACCACGCGGTAAATTTCGCGACGATCCGACACGCTCCGGTCAGGCGAGAGGAAGATTGCCGCCGAAAAGAATGGTCGGCGGGGCACGACTCGCTCTCAGAAAACCACATACTGCGCGCGCCGGCTTGTGTCGCGAGCAGCGACGTGGAACGCCAAATAAATCACGAGTCGCTCGAGTCCAAGTTACTCATCCTGGGAGAAAAAAGTTACAATTCACCATCGAACCCCGCTCGGCGTCTTTCGCGAGAATCGCGGCAACAATAGTCGAGTCTGTGATATAATTCAACTTTTCAGTTCGGTAGATTACCTTTCTCTATAGCGGAGCAATTATAACGCTACGTGCTTCTCTCTCTTAAAATATCTGATTGTAGCGTAGATTGTAACGTAGATTGTTTCGTAAAACGTACATTTTTGGAAGATTGCGCGTATCTTATAATATAGATTAATACCTTCAGATAATATTCTGTACTTTTAAAAATGTATATTTTATTTTGGAATTTTTGCACTTTTAGAATGTTGATTAGCGTGTCAAGAAATACGACACAAATTTTGCTGCTTTCTTGTAATGCGATTAAAAAATTATCATGTTGACATCATTTTATTTTTTAATTCTATTATTGTACGAAAAGAGAAGCGTTGCTTTGTTGCGAAGCATCAATGATCAACGTCGTCGCGCTCGATTACTTGGTTCAATCGCAAATTGCATTTCGTCGATATTATCGCCGAGTCTGGACGTCCAAGCGTCCGAATATATCGATCTTTGCGCAACTTTATCGCGAAGCGCGACCTTACAAAACCCCGGAAAGGCCGCGGTCGCGTGGGAGACGATAATTTATCGCGATAGTTCCGTTGGTCGAGAAGCGATTCTCGGAAACGCTAAATTCTCTCTTAAGGAAGCGGATTAGATGATCCGTATATGCGCGCGCGCAAACATGAAATCTCTGTACAAACCACTGTCTCTGAAACAAAGATGTCGTAATTTTCCGTAATATGTAGGGAGCAATTTACTCCTTGCGCAATATAATCTACTAGCCTTCTCCGAACGCTATTCCATCGTGATCCGGATTCAAGGATCCATCTATCTCTTTTCGCCAAGCGTTGCCGCGCAACGTTCGCGGGACGATCGTATCTGGCGAAAGAGAAAAAAAGCGAAAAAAAAAGAGACTTGGAAACGCGCGCGAGAATAAAGCGCCGGAAGCGGGCAACTGAATTGCGGGTTAATGGTCGTTCGGGTCACTGACATCTTCCGCATAAAAGGTCCCGGGGCCGGGGCCGGGGCCGGGGCCCGCACGACGGACAAGTATACGCACGGGCGCGTAAGTTAAGTACGGGCGTAAAAAGTAACGGGGTCCCGCCGAAAAGAAGTCGACGGAACGACCTGTAGCGAATCGCGCGACCCCCTTACCTCGTTGTCCTTGTAGGGACCAGTTTCTTTCTTCGTCCTCGACGCGCGTCGCGTCGAGGAATCTCCGGCCGAGAGGGATCTCTCCGCCCTTTCAAAGTTTAACCAACTTTTTCTTTCTTTCTTTCTTTCTTTCTTTTTTTTTTGTAATAAGCAACGCGCGAAACGAAACGAGTGGCGACAGCGAGCATTTTCGCGTGCGAATATCGACAGGAAATTGGAATCGTCGACCGTGAAACGCTCGCTATACACGACTGGGCACACTTTTACACGCTACATATTTCTCGCGCGAATCAATATCCGCCCTCTAATTGAGACTAATTAATTCGCTCTTTGGAATATTACGAAATGCATATTCTACGCTATACCCTTGTTTAAGCAATGAAAAACTATTCAACAATTGAACAATACGGCTTCTGGATAATTATCCGTATAACGAGCACAAACGAGATAAATTGTCATTACGTGACTAAACATAATGAAAATTCCTGCGAGTGAAATTTTAAGATGGGAATTATTGTATAAAGTGGGAATTAATTACTACGTAACCATAATTCTGCGCTAATTAAACGCACTATTTTATTTAACCTAGAAACATCATATCGTCGCGAGTAACGGCAAATTATTCTCTCGAGTCTATTATATACTAGTATAATATATTCTCGTGCTTCCTATCGGGATATTAATATTGTTGCATTTAACGGCGGCAAGTAAACGATGTAAATAAAGAAATCTCTCCTCAAAAGAGAATATAACAATGGGAAATTTATTTTTGTTTAATAATATGCCAACATAATGATTAATTTTTAATACGCACGATTTTGCATCATTGGGATATGTTACTTTTTTTAATAAATAAAAAAAATAAAATACAATAAAATCACACATTTAATTATTAATTACACGTGGAAAGGTGTTCAGAATCTTAGCGAGACAATAGGAGCCAGCTACTCGTTTACGAGCAACAACAGAAGCGTTCTCCTCCTCTCGATGGCAGCCTCATTTTCATGGTAATCGGGCGGCAGTTACAATAGCCGATCGACGCGACGATTTACGAGGCCGATGGTCATGATGGTAACAATGCGCGATCCATAAAAGCGCCCACGTGTCCAACGTGTTTCGCCAGCCATCTTCTCGCTAGACCGGAGGAATATCGCGCCCGTCGTGATATTTACGAGCTCGACGGACGCGCAACAACGTTGCTTAGCGGCTGCAGCTGTTAGGTTGTCATTAATTCTACGAGACTCGCATTATGCCGACGGGATTCATTTATCTTTCTCGCAACGGATGACCGCAACGGGCAATTTTATTTGACGTAAAATTTTTTTTCGCCACGGGTTTTTAACCGGGGACTGGCAACGGTTTTTGCATCGCGAGATTCACGAGCCGAGAGATTGTCGCATCGCGATCAAATATATTCTTACAATTCGCGCAAAAATTGCTGCTCACGAAGATTAAAAACAAATTATTTCAACATTATAAAGTTTTGATAAATAACACTGAAATATATAAATAACAAAATTGCCCTCATCGATCGATCGGCGAAAGAAATAAACGGAAAGATACGAGAGAGAGGGATTGACAGATATTTTAATATCATTCGTGAAATATGTATAGCAGAGTACAGCTAATAATCTTGTCGTTCGAAATGTCGATATAATTCCACGACTGCCACATAAAACGTAATTAACACGTTATCCCATATATTTCGCGTCTTATTGACCGTTTCTTCGTAGTCTCTTCAAACGTTGAGCAGCAACATTCGAGATTACGAGAATACTGCGATCGGTTGGATTATTAACCGCAAGATTTACATCCCGACGAGAGAAAAATGTTGAACCGGTTACGCAAACGTACAGCCAATCGCGCGTGGCTCCTCTCTTATTCATCGGATTCATCGCTCGTTTCACATCGCGCGATTCCATTTTTCGTCATTCGCATATTCCTAACGATCTAAAATTACGTTAACGATATAATAAACGAGAGATTTATCATTACGGCAATATTTTTTGCATCGCAGCGCAGGGAACGCACATTACTGCAACACGTAATATAATCGACATGCACGTATCCGATGCTCGCGCAACTTATCTTTTTCTTAAATGACCATCGATTAAAAACAGGCCAATTTAACGAAATATAATTTAACGCGAAATGTACATATGAAATAAATACGTATACAAATTTAGTTGACAATGAATATTGTATTTAACAAAATTGTTCATTGTAATCCCTCATCTCTAAATTATTGGGACCGCAATTATCTCGATATTTATTTCTCGCGCGGCACAAATAATACTGTACATAAAAAAAATTTGTTTCTTTTATATGCCTCAATTTTGTTTTATTCCTCGACTTTATAGTGCTATTATTTTGAAAAAAATCAATAAGATGTCTAAAACAGTATAAAACAGATTCTTCAAATCTAGCAATAATGTAGCTTTCATTTAGCTCTTCTCGCTCTTCTCATCGACACTTATTTCTTCAATAGACGTATCACGCATCCTACGCGGAATGTGCATTCGGACATCGGACATTGCTCTAGATTGACGAATGATCGAGAAACGAAACGAGCAACAGACGGAGAGAACGAGAGGAAGCGCGACAAGAGCGATGCATTATGTCGCTCTCGTGAAATTGGCCCGCCGACCAGCCTGTTTCCTTCATTTTCTCGTCGCTCGACCAAAGGAGGATGAACCCAGCGAATTGCTCGACTACCGACGAGCGAGATCGCACAATGCGGTCCGAGTCTTATACGCGTTCTCCCCCCCCCCTGCGTGCGCTCCTATCTTGTAATGCGATTTATACCGGCGTCACAAAGGTCAGAATCATGAGCTTGCGATTTTATTGCTTTTATCCGCCTCCACCGTTCGCGCGCGAATACGACCGAGTGACTTTAGCTGCTCTTCGCAATTACTTCTTTTTATCGCCAAGGAAAATGAATGTTCCCCGTGTGTAAATCGAGGTTACTTTTGGAAGATCGCGTAAAGTTAATCCGAATCGTTTCTGCACGTCGCAACATTGTTACGTTTTTATATAGCATGTATGGTACTACTCGTATATATTTATTAAAACTGTCCGCAAACTTTTATCGTAGCTCTTTGAAATTTTATGTCGCGTACAGTCTTTCCAATTTACCAAAGAAATCTAATAAAAGGGGACGACACGACTACTTGGAACGATGCGTTAATCATCGCGTCAAAAAACTCATTAAATATTAAAGACCCTACATACGCTTCCTCTTTCTTAATATTGCTCACAGCCAAGATAAAATGTTCGTTTTAATCGCGCCATTAATTTAGAATCGAGTAGAAATCTCGATAGTTTCTCGATTCGACACCTGATACGCTAACCGAAATTGTGAGTCGCGCGATTAAAATGCAGAGAATGCCGATTACCTTCGATCGCTCTCACCTGCGATGCGATTTTCTTTTACTGTTAATCGATTCCAACAAGGAGAATCTAATTCGACCATCTTTCGCCGTCAAGATCGCTCGAGGAAAACGAATCTTTATTCACCCTTGACCTCGAGAATCAAGAATCAAAATCCGCCAGAGAAGACACCGCAAACGTGATAACACGAGTGTCTCTCTCCCCTTCTCTCCTCTCGCGCTAAAGGAGAGCGAGTCGTTCCGAACCGGGTCAGGGTTCTCTTCCAACGGCTTACTTTTTCTAGAGTTAGACTTGTCCCCGATCCAGAAGCTGCCGAGCTCGTGTCAAAGGTAAAGACAAATTTTATTATGGCGATTGATCGTCTCGAATGTATCGCATGAAGAGCGAAAGAAAATCGCGCAAACAATGTTCCAGCAAAAAGCACCATCATTCAGGCTTGAACGATAAAAGAAGTACAGTTGTTGTCTACTTTCGCCCAAATTGGATGATCGTGCGAGATGAATCATGTTATATCTCGAGTGCGAATCTGGTGAGAGTATTCGAAAGGTTTCGTCTTGTGTACGGGCAGATATTAAATGTATGTAGATTATGCGAGAGACGATAAATCAAGTTAATAGAGATGTAAATGATATTACAATCTTTGAGCGCAAAAAAGTGTTTGTATAAAAAGTGTTTGCATAAAAAAGTTTCTCATACTTATTTTATACAATCGAGTTAATATTTTTTACATTTACTCATTTCATTAATTTAATTCACGCGCTTTTAAATACGCGTAATTCACTATAATCGAGCAGCATAAAAGCATTAAATAATTTATATAACGTGTCCAAAAAAAAATTTTATTTTTATTCGATTCTTTCCAAGAATCCACCTGGAATGACCAAACTCGATGTGAAAAAATAAATTGTAGCTTTCTAATTCATTTGTGGAAAGAAATCGATCATCTTGTGTCTTTTCCGCGATCGATTTGCTCGGTATCGGTAACGGCAAAAGCCTGTCACCGCGATTATCGCCGCCTTTCTTTATTCGCGCGCCGACCGGAAGCGCCCGTTGCTCATCGGCCGCGACCTCAAATGCGTCGCCTTCGCTCCGATGGCGACGGCGACGACCCGCGCATGTGGGTCGCGCTTAGCCCACTTCGCGGCACAGCCCCGGCAACCGCGACATCGCGGATCGTCGAAATGGTCCCACGTGGAAAATTCCGACGAGCGATCGAGCGCGGCAGACGATACGGAGCGGCCGCGTCTCTCTCTTTCTCTTTTTCTCTTTCTCGTCTCTTATCGAGCCCACGACTTTGAGTCGAGTCGAGTCGAATCGAATCGAATCGAATCGATATAAGATATTCACCAATTACATCGGCGAATTATTCATAAGATACGCGACACGCGCGCGTAAAAGATGTCCCTCCGAATATAAATAGTATTTGATAGTTATTATCTATATCTGTAATAATTAATTTTCAAAGTAAAAACGCGGACGATAAAAAGAATAGATTGACAGCATCCATGTAACAGAGCAATAACAGCAAGTCTTTATATACGAGCTTATTTTGGATTATCATTTAAAATACTTTGATCCACTATAAACTTTTGACTAATTTAGAGTTGCTTAAACTTGAAAAAATATCGAAAACGGGGCCGTTTATTTTAATTATTTAAAATTAAATATATCGCCAACTATTTAAATCTCGAAGCTTTTGTTAAATCAAGGAAGACTTGCACGAACATCTCATACTTTACGTGAGAACGCATTGTAAAGACCCGCTGTTTCTGCGAAAGTATATTATTTAAGAATCTCCGACGGAAATATTATTATAGACTGCGCGCAACTTCCTTATACGAAGAAAAATAACGGCGGAATCGCTTCCGTGCAGCAAAGAGAATCAAGTCCCTGTCTTGGGGAAACAAGTTTCGTGACCTGTTAATTGCCAAACGCACGGAGAAAAGCGCATTAATTACATGGCACACGCGTCATAGCCACAATGTACACTTTGATCAACACGGATAAAGGATGTCAACAATCCTTACATGTCATATAAGGATTGTTCTTTTTAAGAATTGGTCATTTCCGGCTGTTAAAATTCATGCCAAGTTTCTCTCTCTTTGAAAAATCCAATAATTTATGCCTTTTAAATCGATACAAGTCACAATGTGAATTCATACTTTCTGTGCGTTAAGAAACTTGTTAGTCGATATGAGAAAAATGACGTGAGACAAAAATTATGTTTTCTGAAAATAAACAACTAGAGAGCTCACAATTTTCAATCCCAGTTATATCCATTGAGAATATTTTATAAGCATTTTAATTAATAATAATAATAATAATATAAATTGAAATATCTTAAATCTAATTAAGATGAGCTTACGATAGAAAATTCTATTTATAATTTTACAACTTATAGAAAATATTTAGAGATACAGACACAAATATGGATAAAATTATAAACAGAATTCTAGTCGTCACGAAATTACAGTTATTTAATTTCCGTTCTCGGCACCTCAATTGTTGTACATGATAATTTATGTTTGTACGCGATAGCGACACAAAGAGTCGAATCGCGGAATCACGAATTGTGTGTCGGAGCACGTTTTCTTTTTTCGAGATAAGCAATTGCCTCTTTGTTAAAACTGCGCAACGGCAGGTAGAGTATATTTGCTTGTCGTACGTTTACACGCTTCCCCAACGAGTTTCTCGGTCGAACGGAATAGTAAAGCCGCTGTAATTCTCGGGGTATATTCTCGGAGTCGAGTCGAGGGCGAGCGAAGGCAACGAGCTGCCAATTTCTCGAACGCGCAAATTAGGACCGCACGGTTTCCGTCCGCAAAGAAACCGCGCCGAAACGTGACTCCGCGACTGCGAGATTGTCCCGCAATCCTACCCGTGAATCGCGCAATCGAGCTGCTTCGAACGGCAGAAACTCCGTGACTCCGTGAGATACGAGAATCGCCCTGCTACGTAATCATCGAAATCGTTGCCAATTTACAATTGCCAATTCCCGGAAACAAAAATATTTTTAGTGTCCGCCTAAATAAATTCGCGCTTCGAGTCACGCATTCGTTCTCCTTTCCTTAGAAATATATTCCACGTTACATAAAACATACATGTAGGATCAATCGTTTCCGGCGCCGCGTTTAGACGAATCGATCGCTGTGCAATCGCGCAAAGGGATTTTAAAATTAATAAATGTTTAACATTTATACCGCGAAAATTATGCGTAAATTATGCGTTTTATTAATTAAAAAGATTCTTCTTCGTTTGTTATTAAGTGGAGAAATTATTTTACTTACCATCTTCAAAGTCTCCTCGGGCCTCAATAAGTAAAACATGGATTGTAGATGCTGCTGGATATCGCATCCTGCCGCCGAGACTCGCCTCGAAGGACGAGCCCTTTCGTTTGGCGGTAAAACCAAGGCAGCGCCTTTGCCCGCGAAATAACATTCGCTCAGACTGCAAACATAACAAAAAAAATACTTTAATAATCAAATGGTAATTTAACCGCATTCAAAGTTATGTAATAATTGTAACTGATGCAGGACTACATTTATTTCGTAATCACGAAATGATTTAAATGTCAAGAAAATTTCAAGTCGCGATAGATTAAATATTATATCGAAATACATATTTTGTATGTTTCAAGTATAATTGTTTATACAAGTCAATCGATTTTTATCAACTGTCATCGAAAAAAATAGATATTAATAAAAAGTCCAAGAAAATAATATATCTGATGTATTAATATATATCGAGAGCATTAAATATTTACATGTACATATGTAGTTGAATCGTTTATTAACCGATTTTTTAAAACATTGATTAAAAATCTTATCTATATGTAGCACATGAAACTTTTTTCTAACTTGCTATTATAAATCAGCATAAATCATAAAATATTTAATTTTAATAATTTAACAAGTTTTGAAAGTAGTTTAGTAGTTTGAAAAATCTACATAGTTCAATGATGTTCAATCCCTGCAAGTAAATCCTTAAAATGTTTGAATGAATCATGATGTTTTTATCTTAATGCGATAACAACACAATGTGCTTCTCTTATCTCAAGTTGGAAGAAAAATACTAAGTTTAGTTTAAGGTACAAAACAAATATCCGATTAAACAAGAAGTAGAATTTTGATGCAGTTTGATAGTTGATGTACAATTGTCAATTTTAATCTTTGATATCAAGATACGTAAAACATTGATCGATTTATTCGGCAACTCGTGATAGACTATCTAGTTCATTAATTAACGTTAGTTACCAATTGTGATCGACAAATGTGTATCATCGAAACATTCGCTCAACTTGGGAAGCATAAAATGCTGATTACAATTTTTTATCTTTAATCATTTCACGATCAAAAACAATTCGTGCCTCGAAACACATTCCGAGTGAAATTGCCATAATATTAAGTCGAGAAACGTATCGTTAAAAAAATAAGATGTATGTTTTAGAAACATCTTATATATTTACCGTACGGTAAAGCCACTTTGACCTTTTTTGTATCATATCATCTTGTGGTAGCTATTAACATTGACCGACATTGTCGTCAATTAGCTCATCTTAATTACGGCACGCTTATTTATAATACAATTAAATAAAATTATTTATGCGAATCATTTGCGGAAGAATGTATTTGCGGCGCGATTCACGTTTCACCTACATCAACGCGCTCCCATTATATTTTATTCCGCGTCTCATCATTATTGTTAAGCGAACGCGGCCATCTCTCGATGGCTTCGGGTAATCAAACCTGAGGCTTTTCTTTCTACGCACGTATGTATAGCTTCAACGACGATAACCGCGCGTCTGAATCGCGTATGCGAGTCGCGATTACGCCGGCGATGCCATTTTCTCATGGTAAGTAAACCGTCACATTCTCATATGATAATGACCAGCTGACCAGACAATGCGTGCTCGCGACGCACAACACACATGTGCCATTTGCAGTACACGCGTAAACTTCCGCTATCGCACGTTTACAATAGCAAATTTCTCCGCCGAGACTTTACCGCGAAATAAGAATACAAACGTATTTATATCGCTCATTCGGCAAATATTTACTATACGATATGAGAATAATTCTCAGAGTCATACGTAACGCGTTACGTATTAGAATGCTTGTGAATTTTGTACATGTTAACCGATCCTATTGATTCCAACTACCGACGTTAAATAATTGCAAGGTGAAGAAAAATTGTCGATTAAAAATATCTAACAATTAAAGCTGATAAAATAATCGCATTCGGGTTTCACTAATCCCTACTAATCTCTCAATGTTGTAAAAACTGTGCTTTATCGATGAGTATTCCTTGATTTAAAGAGAATTGAGATCAATCGAGGCAGTCAAGTTATCACGACCGCGTCTCAAATCAGATTGAAATCGTAAATGCACACTACACATCGATAATAATCATAATGTCTGCGCCGGGAAATCAAAGTGAAAATCTATCATCGTTAAAATCGATATATCGATTCTCAATGGCTCTCTCTCTAATTACGTTATCGAGAGTCACGACGATAACTTTCACACGAATGGATTATCTTACCGTGACGCGGCTCAATTACACGCACGAGCTTATTAACAAATTAGGCCAAGAGAGCAATCTCACTCGACATTCTCTTAATATTCGCTATAAAGCGATCGAGTTTGGCCTTTTGGTCATTAATCAAACCGATACAAGTTTCGCATACACTTTATATACAAATTAAATCATCATATATGGCGTACGGAATGTCGCGTAATTGAAGGGGATCTGCGAGAAAAAAAAAACGTTAAAAAAATAAATACCGTTTATTATTGCTTTCATTATTTTACTAAATAAATATAAAATTACTTGAATTTTTTAAGAGATCGTATAATTCACACATGGTTGTATTATTATATAAAAAATTTAATATATATCCAGGAGTTCTTTCTCGGCGCGGACAAACGCGTAACAATTCCAATCGACCTCGGTACATCTAATTATAGTCAAGTTGAATTATGTCAGAATTCGAAAATTGCTGCTTTCCTGTTCTTTAACATCTTCAGGAAGGAAGTCAACCGCGCGACAAATGGTTTTTCACGTTTAACAATCGCAATTGAAATAAAAAATCGACTTTCTAACGACATTATAATGACAATTAAACGCATAGAATGCTTATTACACTCTGACGCTTTTATAACAGTTGTCAATTTTATTCCTTAAAAATTGCCGCGGTCCCACGGGTCCGTTCCATTGTCGGTCAATTACTCCGTTCGACCTTAATTGCGAAGGAAGAAGCCTCGAGAGCCAAATTGGCGACGCACGATCATCTCGCAAACTCCGCGTCGCGTTTGTATAGGTGCATAAGTAAGCGGGCATGCGATTCGCAAAACATTAAACGCAGCAACTGCGAGGAGACACGACTGCGTCGTAAAGTGGTCTACGATATATTTTACAACGGCACCCCTGCATTTTTCTCTCTCTACAATCTACTCGCTAGCTAGCTTGGAGCTTCGCTCACTTTGGTCACAGTTAAAGATTTTTAAGGCTGCGAATCTCTCGTTCGACGTTTCAACCGCGATAGACCGCGTGGCTCGTTCGACCGTCGTGCGGCGCATAACTGCATAATTAACGAGAATGATCGGCCAAATAAATTGCGAGCAGCCCGTTGGAATAACGTCGGCGTGTCTGATGCCAAGTCGGGAATAACAAGGAGAAACCGATGCGCGGGTATCGCGAGGATATTTAAATATCGTCGCTGGCACGCGAAAGCGCCCTCCGTTATCCTGGCACGAAGATATCCATGGGAGATGGGTATAACGAGAATATTCAGTGGACATAAATTTCACCAATATTAGACTCATTGACAAATATGCGTATACCACGTGAATTTTTAATATTACAAAATATTCAAAATTATCGTTATATATGATTATTAAGATTCAGAATTATTACATATTCTAAATAATATTCTGAAATATTCATATTTCAAGTTTCTTCGCGTAAAAACTAGATATAAATTGTTAGAGTAAGAATTTGTATCGAAATATTAACGTTCATCTAATGAATTCGAAAAGGAATATAATTAATTTATTTAATTAATAATCGTAAAGTGTGTAATAATTAGATTACACCTCTCTCTCTCTCTCTTTTTATCATCAACTTTTTCATCGTATTTTTCTCTCTTTTTCATAATTACTCCGTCTTACGTTTCTTGCTCAAGTAAGAAAAGATGTCTACATCCGGCGCCAAGGCAGATTTTTCATTCACTGACAATAGATTGAATATCTCTATGCCTGGAATATCTACAAAGCGGCAAACAGCAGCTGACGCAGTCGTGATAAATCGAGATGAAATCTTTTCGAAGCATCCACACGCGACGAGGTAGCCGACAGCAGGAACGTGAAAAGAATTAATCGAGGCAAGAGGATCCATCTTTCCTTTAACAGAACGATCTTTACCTGTCGACGTAGCCGTCGTTCAGGTAAATGGCCGGTACCCCTGCGTTGGATGTTGCAGGGGCGTTCCCCTCAGAATTCTCCGTAATGGCGCACTCGCGAGATCACGGAAATCAATCGATTGCAATTTCCCACTAAATGCCCGTGCTTTTAACACTTGTAAAGAGTCGCGCGATGTACTTAACAAAGGAGAATTTCACACGAGACAATTTTTCCTTGAAAATGAATGACTCCTTCTTCTAAATGTATTCCTTACAACTGTCGCAAAAAAATCGTCGCCGTGAAATCGTCATCGAAATTCACGATTCCGTTTATTGTATAAAATCACGGCTCGCGCGCGGTTCGTTTTACTCGAGAAATAATTCTCTTTTACCGATAATAGAGATCCGATAATCGCTCGCGTCTTCACCGAGAGAGAGATGCTAATGTATCTTGCGCGCGTGCGATTAGGCGCAGAATCGGCGGGATACTAAAATCATCTCGAGATTTAAGATAAAACCAAACGGCGATACGTGGGCGGATCTCTGCACTGGACCCGCACACGCCGAGCAACACGCTCGCTCGCTCGCTGGTTATATATCGGCTGGCTGTATTATTAGCTCGCGCAAAGAGAGAGAGAAAGATATATATATATGTCCCTCCTTATATTATATACATGTATTTGCATCGGGCCGACACGAGAGAAATTCGTGGAAATCGCAGTCTCGAGCAAAATACGTACCCATAGAGTACCTATCATTTTTTTTCCGTCTCTCTCTTTCTCTCTCTCTCTTTATTCGATGTTTATCGTACATATTCGCAACGACTCCAGATCTCACGTATATACATTTTAATTCGGAATAGAAGGAAATATAGATCAATCACTGCGCATCAATTACCTATAATCTTTACTGAATTTTAATTCTCCGATATACGATAATAATTATACGTAATCTTATTATTAATTACATGTTTCAAAATTATCTCGTAAATTTTTAATGCCGCAAGAATTTTCCTCTTTTCAGGTTTAAGTGATTAAGAAATTAAATTATTAAAATCTAAAATTAAATTAAAAAATTAAATTAAATTGAAAAAATTTATTGTATAAAAATAAAAAATGAACGTACAAATTACTGTGATTTATTTTTATTTTTATAATATATTTGTCAATTTTTTCGCATGTACATTCGCTAGATGAAATGATGTATACCGACGGTTTACAGAGATTCATCGAAATTGCGAGATGATTATATACGATATTGCGTATTTCAAAGATAAATAGCGTTTATGTTAATAATGGAGCACGTGTGGTAATATTCTTGAAGAACATATGAATACATCAGGCTATACGAAGCTTCCGCGACGCAACAACACCACGGTATAAATCGAGAGGCCGGCTTCTTTACGAGATCGATAAATGATCGATCCGTGTGCTTACTAAGCACAGTGCGCGCTTATCAACCGCTGTTCGTATATTATATCGAGTTCATATGGTATACGCATGGTATGATATACATGGAACGTACTACTGAACCCGATGTTATTGCATGTCGTTCATCGTGAAAACGATGACATAACGCTGTGGTCAGAATGGCCCAACTAGAATCGACGTGCGCAGATATAATTTACTGATAATTTGATCCTGTTGCCATTCGACTCGACAGAAATTGCAAGAGAGGAAGAATGAAATTGTTTTTTTTATTCTAAAGAGCAAGCAACGTGAAATATTGCTTAATATGATGGATATAAAAACATAATACATATGATAGACAGCTAATAATTATTAAGAATAATGGGGGGAAGTGAGAATAAATGTGTACGATGCAAATAATATTTTGAGATAATAATAATAATTTTTAAGAAAAAAAGCCCACGTACATGTGGGTTTAATGAATTACTTTTTATAATCTAATAAAATTCTCGCAATTTTTTTTTACTTTTGTATTTTACACTCATCAATAAAATTAGAAGAAAAAATACTTTATCGTGGTGAAAACATTGTAAAATATACAAATACATTTTGAATAAATACTAAAAAAAAAAAAAAAAAATGATTTCCCAATAAATTGCACGAAACAAAAAACTAGAAAATGTTTCAATTATATTTCGCAACCGCTAATAGGTATAATTAACTTCCTTCGGAGATTCATTAATGCAGGCCAAACCTTTGCACAATGTAATTTACAACGAACAATAAAGTCGCGCAATTCTCGTAAAACATTATATCCGCTTTGTAGATAAGTGAAACAAATGCGCTCTAAAAAAAGTAAAGAATATTCGGAGCGGCAAAAACGTAAAAGATCAGAAACATTTTAACGATCGTAACGCAGATGTAATTACTAGAATATTCGCTCCATTATATTGATCTAAATGGTGCTTGTCGATAATCTGCGTTGATCTGCGGCCGTATATGAATCAATAATGGTCAGGAGAAAGCTAAGCGAATGAGATACTAATAAAGTGAACTATTGAAAGATTTAATATAGCAGCGTTTCTATTTAACTTTTATTTTATTTTTTCAATATGATTTACAAAAGAATTAATTTTCTCTCTCTCTTTCTCTCTCTCTCTCTCTCTTCTCCCCTTCTTTTTCTTTCCTTCTTATCTCTCTTTAGATTGAAAAAATAAAATTTATATTTAATTTCTTTTCAAATTTCTAAAGATAAATATGTCTGTAATTAATTTTATTCGGCAAATATTTGACATTATTACAGATTCATAAAACAGAAATGTGAGAAATAGGAAATTGTTTTATTTTTTTAAAATTAAACTATAATTAATAAAGAGTTATATTAAGAAATAAACGTCGTGATTACATCTTTTATATATAATATTCTTCGAATATTAATACAAAATGGTAGAAGGAAAAAAAAATGTGTTTGTTAGATGAAGATTATGGTTGAAAATTTATTAAAATTTTTGAATGTTTTTGATTTTATAGTAGGGTGACAAAATGTGACGTGTAATAGATTTGCATCTAATGTATAATGATCTCGATTGTTCAGTTGTCAATGAAAGGGAAAAAGAAAGAGCCAGAGCCAGAGCCAGAACCAGAGCCAGATCAAGAGGCTGATCGTAATCAAAAGCGCGCGTCTCGCAAATTGGACTGGCGCCGAACGCTCAATCTTTACGAGAATAATGTAGCGGGGCAATGCAGATAAGAATGACCCGGGCTGCGAGCGGCAGCACCGTTAAAAGTCCATAAAATCTGCGCAAACGTGACCGCCAGTCAAAATCTGCGCGCACCATCTCGCGAAAGAGTGTACGCGAATGGAGCGGTGACGTCATTCCGAGATATAAAATATGCTCATCGTGTATGTACACGCATCTATTTCTGATATGCGGACGCATAATATACGGGAGAGAGATGTGCTGATTTTTTATTAACGAAAGGATGGAAAAAATAACATTAGTAAGATCTTGGATAATAGTCGCGAGAACTTTAGTATACAAATTAATACAACATATTAATAAAAGTTGTTTCCATATAATATCAATTTAAAAAATTGAAAGTAATTAAACGATATTATATGCATTAATTAATATGTGATGTACGATTTATATACTCTTGATCGATAATATACATGTATTTATAAAATATCTTTTTTAATTATCTCTAATTTTAACAAGTCCTATTAATTTAATTTAAAAAAATATATATTAAAATTTAATTAAATGTATACGTAAAACACTTTAAATGTTCAATTTTAAAAAAAACTTATGAATAATTAAGTGAAATAATTAAGTGGAATATTCCTGCGTATTAAGAGAAAAATTTCTATTTCATTTTTAGATATATTTCATGGAGAATTAATGTATAAATTTTTTACCAATGCAATCTATCCTTCAATAAAAGTATTAAATTTCTAAATGTGTTATATTATTATCGCACCTTGTTTGATGTATAACAAATGTACTACTACAAGTATTATACTCTGACACTCGTAATATTCGAGTTGACTAATTTTTTTACCGCGATTTACTGGATTACTACCCATATTTGGAAGCTTAATATCATAAACAACTTAATATTATTATGAAAAATATAGAAATGGTGTAAACATGTTGCAAACTAAATAAAGGTACTTCAAAGTTGGGAGTAATCTATTAAAATGTATATTATTAGTTTGATAGATATCTCGAATAATAATCCAAAATAATTATTTGACAACTCATATTAACAACATCTAATGAAAAAGCATAAAAAAATCATTAAAGGATGTCTTGCAAATTTCTTGGTTAAATCTTTAAAAGTCTTACTTAATACGAAAAATCTTACATCGCCAACTAAAAAAATGAGGATAATTTCGCCATATTTCAAAACTGCACAGCAAAACGGTACGTGTACTCTGTAGAATTTCTTCAGGCGATACTTTCAGCGAAACTGAATCATCGTCGTAGAGCACGGCCCCGTGTGCAATCGCAGATTGCATCTGCGATTGTCATTCTCGCGTATTCCGAAGAGACCTTACGGGCCGGATGCGATTCGCACAAGTCGCCAAAGTATGTCACGTACCGGTACCGCCCGTTACAAAGCGTAGAGCCTGAAAAAATCGCAATCGGCGTACGCTGTGATTACACGACGCATTTTCGATCGATTTTTTTAAAATATTATTTAAATATATTTTTTTCACATTACACGTATGCGTCTATTTCAAATAACATTGCTAAATTTATTTTTAGAAAGATTCTCGGTTCCGAGTAATTGTGAAAAAGATAATCCCTATTAAATTTTTATAAAAAAATAAATTTTGAATTTTGCTTGGTCTGCGTGAAATCTGCAATCGATAATATGTGGGACTTTTGAACACTCTGTATATTTACGAATATATGGATGAAGTATGTGAAGGAGAAAGAAGTGAAGGGGAAAGAAAAGAAGATTGCCCTATTTCTTGGTCATCTTCGTATCGAAATCGCATTACTCACACGAGTTTAAATTATGATCAATATGGGGAAGATATAATCAATGGGGAAGAAACTACGTCATACAGTTTGTCTAACCGAAATCTGATATATTTCTCTAAAAGCAGATCTTCAGAGTATGCGAAACGTTAGGCGAACGATATTTCACAAAGGTTTATTTTAAAGAAATGTGTATATAGTATGTGTATTTGTATGTAGTAGTAATTTGTGTATACTCGTGATAAGATTATCTGTATTTTAAGATTACCTCACATCGTGCAAAGAAATCCTTTTTACAGACATATAATATCTAATATAAATATATCATATCTAATATAATATCTAATATAATATCTAATATAAATATATCATATCTAATATAATATAATTCCCTGAATAAAATATCATTCTATAATAAGAGGTGGAAAATAAATTTCTGCTTAATATTTTATAAAAAGCAACATAAATATTTTTAACATTTTAAATAAATTTAAATAAACTTATCAAATTTGTTTGAACTTGAGACATCCTAAAAAATTTTTTATTATTTTGCTTAATTTATTCCGAGTTTCTCCTTCCCATGTTTTGTTTTATCAAACAAGAGAAATGATGTATTGATTCAAACATAAAAGAGTAAGTTTTCAAAAATTTCATCTCACAGCAAACTTAATTTTCACCGTTTCAACAAATTAACAGATTTAAAAGCCGAGATAGCAAACACAACTCTTGATCTTCGATGAATAAACCGAAGCTATAAAATGTACTTAATAAATAAATTTTAATTTTTTTAATTTTTATACGCGGACATTCGATAGATAACAGTGAAGAGAAAGGGAAATTATACATTATCTGAGAGTATATTCGCATGCAAAAGAGGAAAGATGAAGTCATAAATACGAAGGAAAGTGCCGGTGAACACGACTTTGCCGTGTTGATTTCACGCTGCGCAAAACCGAGCAGCAAAACGATAGAGTGAGAACCCTGTGAGTGTGTGATCGGAGACCTTTTCTGTATTTATATTCTCTTCTCGCATAATATAAAACCTCGTTCCATTTCATAGCGCACAGCATTGCAACGCTTTCATCGATTTCTCAATATATCGATTCCTCTTGTAGGAAAAAAAATTTCATGAATAACAGAAAATAGGAGAGAGAAGGAAAAGTATATTTTGAAAATTGAATATCTCTCAAGTTTACTGTAAAGGATTTATAATTCGCTACTAAATAAATAAACAATAATAAATTAAAAATAATTGTATTAATAATCGTATGTGTAATATAAAAAAATTTAGAAAAATAAAATATATATCAGGATACGTACACATACTTTAAGATACATAGCGGGTCAAATTAAAATAAAATTTTTCTTAAATTTTGTCGCAAATTATCGTTTAAAAGATCGTCTAAAACGAGCCTAATTCTTTGTATTCATCTTGTGTTTCACGCACACATACACATGCGAAATATAAAATATCCGATATAAACTCTCAACTCGTAAACTTTTATACACATCATTCAAATATAACTCTATTGTATCCTTTAGCTAATCGAGAGAGAGAGAGCCGATCCCAACACATTCCAGCATTCTATCCTATCGCCATTTGTCCTCCCAACATTTTGCGTCGTCCTATTTCGTCCGGACTTTTCCATCCTATTATAGTCACCTTGCTATAGTTTCTTGATTCGCTCAAATCCATCCCAATATACTACATTCCATTGTCCTCTATGCTGTTCGATTCGAATTTATCCGATTCTTGAAAATAGTAGACACGTTTGTACATGTATGTATGTACACTTACACGGATATCTCGACAACGTTCTTCCCTGTACAATGATATTTCAGTCGCGAATGCATAGCTGACGGCACATTACTAAAATTAGTGTACGTTCCGCAAGTAGATTCCCATCTCTCTAAAGGTACCCGCATCTCGTGAAATATAGAATAACTTCCCTCTCAAATTAACCTTGATGACTCAAAACTGTCGCAGGCACTTTCAAGAATGTCAATGGTATTCCTTTGAAAATCGTGTGTGAGGCATAAATAGAAACGGGTATATAGTACTATTCGGATTTTAATTAAAGCTCTGTTATTAAAAATTTCCATAAATCTCTCTCTGTTTCTTTAGTATCTTTCCACTAATATTCTATAAATATTCATTCAAAAAGTTTTACATTATTATTAAAATTATTCTCATTTAAATAAACTTGGCATTATTATCTAAAGTAAAACACGTAATTAAAATTAAATTATATGTGGAATTAATAAACACCTCATTAAAAATAATTATTTAAAAATTATTTAAAATTCTACAATGTATTTTTCGCATTCAATTTAGATATTTGACTTGCGAAAACATATCAAAACGAGATAAAAATTTGAACAATACAACTTGCTCCGTCATGATTAATCACACGACTATACGTCCTAATTAACCTTATTAACTGTAGCCACAAGTCACATGAAAGAATCGTTGCACCGTTAAATCAATTCAATTTATTTCTTTTTTCAACGTTCAAACGTGATTCAACCGCACCTGATTGACGCACGTACTCGATTGCAAGATGGTCAACGATCTCCCGAAGTCACGTTAGCAGCGTGTCGTTAGTGCGTCATGAAAATATGATTCACATTTTAACAACGGGAGAAATTCATAATATTGAAAAATTATAACGAAAAATTATTCGCGTTCGTATTATTTAAGATAGAATTTACCAGTTCTCACCACATGTTGCCACATTGTTTGACACAATGCAACATAAATATATATATTTTATGTTGCAGAGATCGCATAATCTGCATTTTCATCAACAACGTATACTATACAATGCGATTGAAAGGTTTGAATATGGTACACGCATACAATATAATAGACGTCTTACACTAGGAAATATAGCACATATCGGAACCTGTGCTTATGCCTACGTAGTTGCGAATTTATGATCCGTGAATTTATGCAAATATATATTCTTAGGTAACTACAAATAAAAAAAACATTTTCTTGTAACAAAACTTTTTATATATTGCTTTTTCTATTCTTTTTATAAATTTGCAATTTCGCGTTATCTGCGCGTGTTTAACGAGTATTTTTCGCTTCCAAACTTCATAAATAATTAAATGTTTTCAAGTTATTCATGACACAATTTTGGCACTGATCAACAATTATTCCAATGTTGTATATATGTATTTTGCCTCTAGAATATTAATTTTTATCTTTTATATTTGCTTATAATACATGTCATTGAGGCATATATATTTGAGAAAAATGAAAAATGTGCAGAAATATATCGAATTAATTAATTGTTTCATTTAAATGTAAATCATAATTTTAAAATAATTATCTACTTATAGAAAATAAACATAAGAATCTTTCTAATTAATAGAACGAGAAAAATCAGTAGAAAAATGTATATATGTCTCAGAAACGTATAGAAATTATTTACTAGATTTTAAATTTAATTTTCTGAAATGCTAAGCAAAAGTAATAAATAATACTAACAATAAGTAAAGAAATAAAAGATTGTATATTATTCGTTGATTTATTTTCATACATTAACCTGAGATAAGGCCTCGGATGACAACAAAGTTCTCCAACAGACGGTGGACTCGCTTTGTCACGATTTTCTAATTAACCGATCTAAGCACGCGTACAAGATGACGCGCACGTTTGCACTAACAAAGTGTTCACCTGTGCACGACATGAAACGGAAAGAAAATTTGTCTCTGAATAAAAGTGCAATGTGACTTTTAGAATAAATAATGATAAAATTGCAACAGGACATGTGACAGGATAACGTTTTTCAAACAAATATATGTAAATTATTTAAATAAGGATATTATATTTATTTTCTCTTACTATACATATATATGTGAGCATCGATGCATAATACGAAGTATATTAAATACTAAATTTTCTTTGGTATACTTTCAAAAAGCATATTTATTTTTTATCTAAATAATTTTCATAAAAATTGCCGAGTCAATTATCTATATTGCCAAGCGTACTATCACGAAATGATAACATTTTCAAAAGAATTACATTCTTTTCTTTATGTATATTAAAATTTTTCAAAATGTAGGCAATGCTATCTTAAATTTGCTAATAATTTTAATTATAATTATAATTTCATATTAATATTCTTATATATACGAGAATTTATTATAAAAAAACCTTTAAAAATTTTTAAGAGTAAAACTTTATATTTTATTTATTGATTCAAAAACTTGACACTATACATATCTTATATACTTTGCATTGACAGATATTCAATTTGCATTCCTAAATTTATATTAATATAATTCGCTATAAATATAAATTGTAAAAATATAATTTACTATATGCATCTTTATATACAAGTATAATTTATTATATTAGCAATTGTGTATCATGAAGCCTTTATCTACTTTAATGTTATATTTTTAACGAAAAATGTCTATTATCAGTATGTATAACACAATACAAAACATGATACAAAACAATGTCGCATATTTTATAAGAAGAGAGAAAGAGGAGAGAGCATGTTATAACATATTACTAGAATAAAGAAACTTTGAAGCTGCGTGTACACTCGCAGCTCGCTATCGACATCGTCGAGAAAGGGCGAGAATAATACTTTCTGCGCATCTTTCACGGTGCCTAGCCACGGTTTAACGATAAAACGTATGAATCACCTTGAACGCATCCGACGTGTTCTCTTTTTGCGTGTATCTCCAACACAATTTCAATATATTAACTTCTTCGATTCAATTAATGTGTGTGTGTGTGTGTGTGTGTGTGTTAAATACATGTTATTGTTAATTCTCAATAAAGAAAAAGTTTAATTTCGTTCATAAAAATTCATTATCGAAATATGAAATCTATGAGATATTTAAATTGATGTGAAATTTTATAACATTAATAATATATATAATATTCCGTTCATTATATCTCTCTAAAAATAAAAATTAACTTGTATCGTTTATAGCCACGTTTTATAGTTGAAAATCATCTCTATCGAATGTTTCCATAAATAATCATTGTCGATATAATGAACGTATAGTATATAATACGTTATAAATAAATGCCACACTTCATACTTGTAGGTGACGTAAGAATCAATAATATATGCTTACGTAGCAATATATACGCGCGCGTCAATAGTTGGCGATATATAGATTTTATGTGACATATTCGTAATACGTAAATGGCCGCCAACGCATAAATCTTACGATACGCAGTAATATATCAGTAATCAAGAAGGCGTTAACCCGTGCATGTTGTTATGCAAATTAGGCTCTTATCATATAAGGCACATTTACCGTGAATTTATTGCGCGTATTAATTCGCTCTTCTATGTACAATCTTGCGAATCTTATTCACTTTTTACGTGTTTACGCAAGTAATAAAATCGTATGTTTTGTATATAAATTATGCGCTAATAAAGCCTAAAAAAGACAGTGATAGATCATATATAAAAATAAAATAAAAAGTATCTATTAAAGTACTAAAAAACATCAAATAAGACTGTTAATATTCTTGATTCAGCTTTGATATTTTATTTTATCCGTCATCTATAAATATCGCCCTGATCGTTAGTTTTGTCTTTTTTTTAGTCTATTTTTTATTTCTAAAAACAATAAAATTATTTAATTAATCTCAGAGTATATTTTTATCGGTACACATTTTATTCAAAATTTTTTATATATATAAATCATTATCAATATCCTACATTTATGAAATTTATGAAAATGTTTCAGCAGCAGATTTAGAAATTTATGAAAATATTTTAGGCGGCAGATTCTGCGGAACAAAGAGATAAAAAAATCGAAAAAATTAAATTTTCTAAAATATTGTGTGTGAAACATATTATTAATTATAAAATTTAATTATACTATAAAATATTGTATATTTATCGATTTCTATATGAAATTGACTTTCAATCGCACAAAAGTAAACCGCGCAAAATAAAATACACGCATCTCATAAATCGTGAGATGAGAGTTTTTTATAATTTATATATTTCATCGCTGGGGTATCTCTATCTTTCTCTCTTTCTCTTTCTCTTTCATAATGGTCATTCGCTTACTATAATCACGAATAAAAACGGCACATGTTGCGAACGCGTTATCTGAATAAATGTCTCTTCTAGTGGCACATTGTGGCATCGGTAAGAGTTTCCGTACAAGAATCGCTCGTAATTACGAGAGTAGCATAATGAACATTTCTCACGCTCGCTCGCGATTCTCACAGTTGTTTCACCTTCGTCGCGCTTGTCGGAACAATCGAGACGATTATCGCGAGCGCACGCGAACGTTTAATTCGGCCGATTGTGGACGACGACGACGACGATGACGACACGGAACAACCGAGTGGATGCCAGGATTACGCGGCGATTACCACGGATGATCGGCGAATTTATCGATCGAACCGGTTCTCGCGCGCTTTCCGGCCTCGGGATGTGCACGCGTGACGCATCTTACACATTACGCGCATTACATAAGTATGACACGTGATTTTCACGATGCGCAGGTTTTAAATATTGAATCACACAGTTACAATAATAATTTTATTATTCATATTTTTGCTCCTTGAGCGTATAATTTCATGCGTATTTTAAATTCATCATATTATATATTATTTTGTTTTATTTATATATCATTTATCTGTTATACACGTTATACGATTATATTGTTATAAATATATATATTAAGATTTTTTCGAAAATTGTACATATATTTCTTCCTATTTTTATAATCTCTCATACATAATTTTATCCTTTGCTCTCGTGTAATATTCCTAAAAAAATGATATTAAAAAAGCAAAAAGATTTGATTTATATTATATTCGTTGCAGTATGTCATTTTTTTTCTTGATTATTAGTTTTCTCTAAAAATAATCACTTATTATATAGAAAATCATCGTTGCAAGATGAATCAGAATTTCCATCAATTTCAGCTTTCGGGACAATCGATCGTGCGTAAAATCAGTTTCTCTGAAATCCGTGGAATCATCGCAGTTGGTCACGCATAAAACGAAAACTAACGCGATTCATTTCTAACAACAATATTTGTTTACACATCTCTTTACAACTATACAACTTTTCTCGCTGTACTTTCTTTTCTCACGAATCCTCGATGTCATCGAGCGAGATTATCCTCTCTTGTTCTCGAGGAAAGTTGTCGCGTAAAACGCATAATCGATGATAAGTCGCTTGACAAGAATGAGTGTACACAGATCGTGGATAAATCTCAAGTTGGTCGCGAAATAATTTTGTCGAACAAAATCGATCGATAAAATAAATTTAAAAATAATCCGAGTGTCGTTTGTGATATTTTATAAAAAGATTGACATAATTTTGATTTTTTTTATATTAATCTTATATTAGATATATTATAAAATATTGCCAACGAGAGTGAACTTAATAAAAATATATTTACACAAACGATTCCTCGCGCAATATTTTATTCGAAATTTTATATAATAAGTTACATAACAAATTATTATTCATTAAAACCTTTATTATATAGGATATATCGTGTAAGACGCATCTATTTGGTTTTGCACAACTAGTAGACGGGAAAATATAGAAAAAAAATAAATAATAAGAAGTGGATAATGAATATGCAGAATAATAACAAAACTGTGCAGATGATCGTTATCATGCTATATATGTACATAATCTAGCAAAATTTTTAACGGTTAGGTAACTCGTAGATGGTCTGCGAGAAAGCGTCATAAATCTCCGAATCTACACTTCCATCATTAAAAATAACCGGTTTTGCGCATTATTACCGCGTCGTGCGTTTACGTATCCTGCTTTCCTCGGTAATAAAGGTGAATCGATAGCGTCATTTTGGTTAAACTTTCTATTAAGAAGCCGATCAACGCTAAAGCGCTCGCTTTCGCTTAAACGACGAGTAATATCATCGTCTGTTTTCGGTGACGCAACTACAAGACAGGGAGATATCGGCAGACTTAATATAAAATCGTTAATTGTGATTCGATAATTAGTGTGGTTTTTTCGTACTATCTTAAATGTCAGTAACATGTGATGCTGACAATAGTATAGTAATAGATAGAGGAATATATACACTGTTATATATACATATATTTCTTATTTTACGCACATATTCCTCATATATATATATATATATATATATATATATATATATATATATATATGACGTGTAATTTATAAACATGAAGAATGGAAAGAATTTCCACGACTTACTTCGCCAACTACTCATACAACTATCAAGTACGAGAAACACATGAGAAAAGTTAGCGAAATATTCCAGACGAACGGGGAAGTAACAAAGAGCTAAGCGCATCGCATCGCATCGCATCATCTTCCCGGGAACACACCACGTGCTTCAGAGAGAGTCGCGAGTTTTATCTCCAAGAAACCCAGCTGAACCGAACCGGTTTTCACATTAATCTCCGCTTCGCATGAAGCCGTCCAAAGGAAGATCAACGAAACAACGAACGTGTCTACTCTCTTTTTAACGCGACGACGAAATTCGGAGCTTCTCATTTTGTAAATCAAATACGGTTGTGTTAACAATAGCGACGTATATTTGTTTTATATCCTTTCACACAATTTGTAATGCGATAGCTCGTCAAATATAAATATGAAAATCACACGTATACGTGATCAATTTTGCTGCATTATCATATGCGAAATGAAAACATTGTCGTGTCGATA
Source organism: Camponotus floridanus (assembly GCF_003227725.1). Classification (NCBI taxonomy): domain Eukaryota; kingdom Metazoa; phylum Arthropoda; class Insecta; order Hymenoptera; family Formicidae; genus Camponotus; species Camponotus floridanus. Next base: position 182,649 of record NW_020229314.1, on the reverse strand, counting down.
CATATTGATGTAAGTAAACGCCCTATTTATCCTGTGCAGGATTAACATATGTACATATATTTGGATATGTATGTTTGTAATTTTGGAAAAAAAATTTGAACCGTGTTCTTTGGCTTTGAAATAATTATACTTTTCTATATCTTTGCATATTAAAAATTAATTTATTAATCGCATATAGACATATAGCATCACAAATTCACGTTGCCGTGACTTTCGACATTGTTTCGATTCGTAGATGTCGCATAATTTATCCGTCAATTATATGCGCTTACGCGTCTATAATAGCGTCGTAAATTAGGGAGCCTTAAGGAAGAAACTGGCACTTTTTACTCGACCACGAAGACAGTGCCGATTATAACTGTTTTATTGTTACAAGAAATATAATCTCAGAAATGAGAATGTCATGACGAGAACTTGAATCGAAGTAACACTTTTGCCTCTCACAAGTCAATCTTATGTCTATTGCGCAATTTAGTGCTAATTAGTGACTAATTACGTTCTGCAATTGCGAGTTTAGTTTGTTCGAATACGTTCGCAGGAAATGGAATTACAGATGGAAATATTTAAGCCGCGATTAAGGATGCGTCTTGCCATTAAGAAGAAAATTCGAGCGAGAGATGAAAGGAAGCCGCAATTGAATGAATCGGAAATAATTACGACGAGATAATTATTGAAAGGTAGAATCGAATTTAAAATAAACATTGAATTGCATTGTGCGAATGATTAAATATATTCCCTCTGATGAATCAATTTTTTAAATCTTAATGAATGGGTATATCGTTAATTTTTCCAGACAACTCGTTTTTTGTTAAACTTGTAAAAATTAAAATTACAAATATATATTCTCTTAAATGATAAATTTTTAAAAATTTAATTTAAAATTTTTCAAATTATTTTTGAGGAAAAAATAACAAAACGTACAAAATTATTAGTATTTTTTTTTTTAGAGCTAATACCTCTGAAATTTCAAAGAGAACAAAGTGATGTAGTATTTTGCGTCATTTGCTTTCGAAATTTTACAAATTGCAAACAATGACATTACAAATGAAATTTCTATTATGCACGTCGTTATTCACAACGCACAATAACAGTTTGCGTACTTTGACAGTGCGTATTAATACCACGTTAAAAATTATATACAATGTTGTGAAAGCATTGAAATCGGAGATTATACAACATATACGATTAGATAAACTATTAGGCTCAACATCGACAGTCATCCATTCTATCGTTATTTGCACCTTAAACATTATCTCGACAGTCTTATTCGTCGTCTCGATACGGCATGTATTTTACATTGAGAATCATTGCGCAATCGTTGGATGACATACGTTCTAAGCAGATGACGCGCGGCGATTCCGCTAAAAAACGCGATGAGTGATGCGCATCGCTGCTGACCGGCAAGCAAAGAGTAGTTTCGCTGTCGTAGGTGAACAACGTATCATTGTTCCCAGTCGTGTACTCGCGTACCGAACATTTCCGAGCAAAGATGCCTCCCGAGCCGTAGCTTACATTAATTCTCTCATTTATATAAATCCATGTAATTTTGACACTTGTACGTGTGACGTCTTACAAGCATCTTTGCACATTTTCGATACATTAGTTTCCACCTCGTAATGCATTTTAAGAAAAAATTCTGTGTTTGTATATGTAATTTCTCCTGCGTTTTTAGATTTATTGAGAAAGGTACTTTGGAAATTGATTCTCTCTCTGAAGGAAAAAATCTTTTCCCGACAGTGATATATAAAAAAGAATTATTTTGATTACGCAATATTTTGCACCTTTTAATATCCAAGTTAATATTCAGTTTCTACATTCGAGCTGCCGCCAACAGCCATTTTTAAATACGATACCCGTAGATTTATCAGACGATTATAAATGATTTATGATAAATTTGATTTCAGCTATCTAACAAAGATCAGGACAGCAATCTTCGATTATTCGCCTCTCTCCCCTTGGTCTGCTATATATATATGTATATATGCTAGCTTCCGTGTTGTGAGTCTCGTTTCTAAGCAACACCGCATTGCTGTACATTTCTACGAAAGTGATAATCGAATGTACACCAAACGTGACGATGACTCCGAAAGGTTATTGACCTGACGATATTCTTAACAACTATTACGTCATATAAACTCTGTAGAAAAAAATGCAAATAAATCAAAAAACTTTTTAATCCTAAGTAATTGGTTAGAGTAGTGACTTATTAGATTAAATAACTTTGCCGATACGATATTGCGCGAAATGAGACGTATAGTTTAGTCTTGAGGGAAAAAATATGTACTTCAATTGTGCGCATCGAAGCGAAAGTTCTTACGAGCCGACATGACCAACGAAAACAGATTTTATGAGACGAAACCAATTTACTTGCCGGACAAAAGTCGAATCTACATAAACAAATCAAGCATGTCATCGTGTGTATCCGTCCAGAAAATTGATGGAAAGTAGCCCCAAGGCAACCTAGGGTGAGCAATACACTTTGATTGCCTCAAATTGCCGAGTAATTTGAAGGCAAAAAACAATCTCTCCAAGAGACGAGGAACGGTAAAAGTGGATTATGCAAATATGTGACAAGTATCTGCAAGGTTAACACGGATAATCACTTTGGGATAATAATAATTATGTGATTCGAAGACGATTTATTATTACGCAACCGACTGTATTGCCTTTTATGCGTGCTGTTTTTATCTCTTTATAGAAATCAATCGTTCAATATTGATACTGATGAAAGGGAAAAGGATATTCGTGAGTTTACAAAATAATAAAATGGCTCTTTCGCGAATTATACGTTAATCTAAAATTCGTTACGCGAGGATGATTCGCACGATGATTAAATCAAATTTTTGCATTCTCACAAAGCTCCACATTCAATTGCGCAAATAAAACATTTTTCGCGCAACTTGATTAATACGAATCGCTATTCTATTAAATTGAAGAGATTTGTAATTTTCAGCGATAAATTTTCTGTCGACTATCATATTTAACCAGCTATTAATTGTCAATTCACGACGGATAATGTCAAGCTAAGACAATCGAGAATCGAATCTAATTTGATTTAACGACTGTAATTTTCTAAGTTCATAAATACGCTACGATGATTATAAGCTTTTGCGAGGAAATTTTTGCACAATCAGCATAATATAAATGCGATAATTAAATTTTGCAAACAATATTTACATTAATAATCCTATAATTACACAGTTAATTGTGATCTATCGGTAATTCGTACATATATATATATTTATTTACTTCAATTTACGTACAATTTCTTGCATTCACGTGTATGAAATTTTTTTGCTTGTAACAAACTAAGTTTAAGTTGTAACTGTTTTCAGCAACGCAATAATTGCCAATCAATCTTCAATTTTGTTACTTTCGTCGACAATAAAGAAAGTTGCCGTGGCTAGACATTATTTATATGCATTTCACTCGCAGTAGCAGCTGGTAATATTTTATGCGGCAAAATTACGACACGTACGAAAGAGCGTCGTCGAGGAGCAAAACTATTGAAAAAAATCGTGACGAAAAGCAGGAGAAGGCAGACGAATAATCGCCGCGTCATGTCTGCGTAGAATCGAAGAGAAAGAAAATCTATTTTCGATAAACGATAATCTCGTTTTGAGTACGTCGTATATAATCACTCGTGCAACTCTATTACCGGATCGTATACGCTCCTCGCATAGGCGCGATGTAAAGAAAATTAATCGTCGGTTTCGCGTTGCGGGACTTTTCGCTATTAAATACCTAGAGGGAAACGCATCGACGAGTTTCTCCAAGTCGGCGTACGCCAACATTTCTTTTTTTTTCCCCTCGCGATCACGATCAGGTGCCGCGCATATCAGTGGTATTAATCTCGGACTTAATTGGGGTTTCGTTCAGGAATTACATAATGCGAAGTTAACGATCTTAAGATAATCGCGTGGTCTGCCCGCGACTATAAATATCGGTCTCGGGGCTTACGTACACGTACGGCTTACGTACGGCGGACGTACACCAACACTCGAATATACTCGCAATGTATTGATTTACGATCGGCGGCGTGCGCACGGGAGAGGAAGATAACAAACCGACCGTGTTCGATTCGACGATTACTCGGCAATAATATCGTCGCTACGATTTATATCTCGCAATGAGAACCGTTAGAGCCGGGGCAAGAGAATGTTATGGAAGACAGCTGTGGCGAATACGGGAGCTGGACTGCCTTTTTCTAACGGTTACCCCGCGAGAGATACCACCGCGCGTCCGATCGCGAATTTATAATCACCGCTACTTAGGAAGTATCGATTGTCTCTGCTCGCATCTTCGACATCTTCCGCGCTTGTGTAAAAACGTTCATCGTTCGGTTCATCCATTTAACGAAATAATATTGGCATCGCGAACCGACAGTTGTTTTGTTATTATCGGAAAATGTTACTCTTTCGAGACGGTAATACTTTGTGAGACAAGAATTACATCTACATATACGTACATATAAATGTGCTAAAGCGAATACAAAACATTCTCAATTTCTATCGAAATACCTTATTCATTTGAGAAAAATATACGATAGAAATTAATAAATTAAAATGATAGATGTTTACGTGAAAAATACATTTTGCACAATATTATTTATAATTACTCTCACTTTAACACAAAGATATTACTGAATACCTTTTTTTCATGAGACATTCATGCCGTAACGCTTCAACGTCTCTAAATATATTTATAGGCCACAGGAGGCAAACTTTTTCCCAGGGAGCCTTTCTCGACAAATAATCAGGGTTCCCTTTCACACCTCGTTCGTACAAAAGCGCGCAGCTGATGCTCCGAATCAGCTGACGCTGACACAAAGGGCATTGCTTCCAATATACATACACATATGGTACTTGCCAACGCGCAGAGTGTCAGCATTCGATGTATAATTCCGGACAAAATTTAAAAGCTTTTTAATTCGTCGATGCAATTTATAAACAACTTGTTTACAAGAATTTTTTAATATAAAATAACTAAATCTGTCCTTTATCGATCGATATATCTTTCTATAAATTTTTAATTATGTTATCGTAAGATATTTAGAGAAAACAACGTAAACAATTTTTCCTTGTTTAAAAATCAATTTCACTTTTTTTTATATGCATAAAGTCAATTTATTTTTAACATAGCTGTCGACTCTGTTAGTCATTTTAACGCGTAATGTATTTGATTCAAATTTAATATTAATAAACATTAGCAATGATATATTACGTACACTTTATCCCAAGAGGCCGTTAAATTACTCAATTATGCAAAAATGGATAGAAATACATTATTATGGATACATTTTATGCATTTATAAATATAAAATTAGTAAAACTGTAAATGTTAACTGAAATGAACTCTTTCAGTCTTTTTTTAGAAAAAAAAAAAAAGTTACGCAAAATGCTGAGAGAAAGAAAAGAAACATTTTGTTTTTATTTTATTACGTGTCATTTTATAAAATATAATAGGATCTCGAACCAATTATAAACAATTTAATTGTCGTTTATTCGAAATTTATTATTTAAAATTATATCATTACATGAAAAAATAAAACGTCAAAATGTCTACGTATTTATTAGCCTTTACGTACTTTTTTCTTATTATAGACTGCATCTCCTTGATAAATTTCGTCGATTTGTCTTGCTTTCGCATATCGTAGTTTACGTAGACTATTCAACTGCGATTTACATAAAATATCGTCTTTCGCTCTCTCTGTAAATATACCTGCGCGCCATCCGATTATAATTTCTCGTCAGACCAAATACCTCATCGAGACTGGCATGCGAGCTCGAGTCTGTTATAGACGGAGAATAGGTTAGGGATCCTTGCGGTTCGAAAAAAAGAACAAAGAATAAGATATTCGTATGCCGGTAAAGGCAGCGTTGCCAAGCATCCTACCATCTTAAACTGGACCATTGCTAACGGTACGATCAAGCACCCGTCTCCTGCATAATTTCTGATCTCTCAATTAATCCTCGCTGTACAAACTTTTGGAAAAATATTTCATACGATATTATTCGCGTGAAGGGAAAACCGATTTCGAACAAAGACTGAAAATTGCAGAAAATAATCGCGAAAGAAAATTTGAATAATTTTTAAAAATATTTCACACATTATACAAGACACTTGTATAATACAGATCACTTGTGAAATATTAAAATTAATAATTCGTGCTTAGATGACGCTAGTGTACTTTTCAAAATACACGATTATCGATAAATATAATAAATATACTATCGATTATTTGTTATTTCAAAACTTTTAAATTTGCATCTTTTATACAGAGAGATAGTCCCATTTAATTATTCACATAACACTTATCGTTTAAAATCTGAAAAATCAAACAAATCACATGGCAGATTATTGCGGTCTGCTGTCTTTTTCCACGATAAAAAGTTAATTGCACGATACCAACACTCGAATATTCCGGATGAGATTGCGTCGATAAAATGAGTGCGTAATATTTATTTTCTTCTATAAATCATAATTTCCGAACAATTAACAAAATTGCCGATCAAAAAGAAGTTATAAATCTCTCGATCTACAGTTATATCGAACGTTTATGCTAAGCATGTCTCGGGTGTATCTGTCTAAAACGAAATAATCGCGTAGAAAAAAAAAGCGAATGTAATCAAGATTGCATCAGCAAGAACGGTAAAACGAAATAAAAATCGGAATAAAATAGAGAAAATTGAAACAAGATTATACACTAGCTCTAGAACATTAAACTCATACATTTAACGCGCATACGGTTCTCGAGTATTATTCGCACAAACTTGGATTTATATAGATATTATATTATATTTCGAAATTTGGCAATATGTTCAAATTTTTATTTCATCTCATATTAATATTTTAACAAAAGTTGAAAAAAATCAAATCAATCGTTACTCGGGATCGACGTTTAGTCGAGTAGTGTTATTTTTTCACGAGAAAATTTAAATTGATTTCCTTTCAATTTAGGTAGTGTACGCAATTACTTTTAACATTCGATAAATTAGCTCGAACGAGCATTTTCCGTTATAATCCGTTGTAATCTTTTGAGCTTACAATTAGACTGTAAAACGAGCAACGACTTCTTCGCACTCGTAGGATTAAGGATTAAGGAATTATATTATCGATCGTTTCTACTGCGCGCGGATTAGATTGTTGACGCCAATTCTCATCGTGCGAACAATGCTCATTCGATATCTGCTTTAATATGCCACGAAAATGACACTCGATTTACGATGCCGTTTTACAACGATCAGAATTATGTATACGAAAGCATGTACAAAAGTGTTTGTAACACGACATTTACGCGATGTTATCGTAAACACGACGCGTTGGTCTCTCTTTGTTTGACTTTAAACTGTCCTTTATTGCCCGAAAAAAAAACTGGTGTCTTCAAGTCATACTTGAAATGACTTAGACACATCTCAAGCATACCTTTCATATTTATAATGTAGAATTCATAGCGATATTTCCCTTTAATTATAATAATTATTGTTAAACGCTAAATATATTTAATTATATGTAACATTTATTATAACCACTAATATTTTAATAAATATATATTTAGTGGATATAAATATTTATTAAAATATTTAATTGGTAAATATTTGTAGCTACTTGTTTTCTAAAAACTTAAAGAGAAATTTCTCGAGACAAGAATGACTCGCGAATATACAGTTAATTTTAAGGTTAACGTCAAATAATATTTAAAGCATATTCCACGATCGGCATATGTAATTATCATCTTTTAAAAAATTACAAAGCACTTTGTAAAACAAAACATATTTTTCAGACTTATTTAAAGAAATAATTAATTATTAATAATCGAGTGTCATATCGATGTAAAACTGTTGCGCGTTTCCATCACCGTATTTTATATACAATCGCTTGTATCAACAGTTGTACGTTGAAAATTACAAATAAACATCGAGGTTAAGATCGAGGGAAAACGGGCATTGTAACGTAAATCGCTATTAAATATTTAATGTTTTGGCTTGAATCAATTTACATCAAGTGTTTGATACGCTCGTAAAAAGACGGCAAATATTGACAATATTGCGTTCGACGATCGACATTGTGACACGAGCATTACAGCAACAACATTCGGACACGCATTCTCGGCATATATTTTTCTGCAACTCAGAGTTGCTCATCGTCCATTTAGTTTACCCAATCTCGGATGAATGGTTCAATGTCCCTTTCTAAATCACAGTCGTTGCTATAACGTAAACAGTCTCGATCTCGGTCAACGGATAAACGGTCACGGATCAAACCGAGGGAGCCGAATCCCCCTCTCTTTTCGGAGCACTTTACCCGCTTTACAATATTTTTTTCCCTACTCGGAATTGTAATTTAGACGCGCGTACACGATCGGTGACATGATCAACGAGCAATTACAAGTAAGGGAACATACCTGATGTACTGGATGTAGCCGTGTCTGGCGTCTTCGAGCAGGAACCCCGCAGGGTTCCTCATCTCGATGTTTTCGAAGACCATCGGAGTTCGTCCACGAGACACCCCGCGCGCTCGATGCGAGTGTACAGAACTTAACCACTCTGCCTCTCCATCAATCTTCTTTTCGCTACGTTGCACTTGACTCGCGCGAGCACATTTAAAACGCGCGTTGCACGAATCCTTCGACACGCTCACGCTCGTCGAACGATTCTTCCGAAAGGATCGCGTATCCCCGAGACATCGTCTCTCTTTCTCTCTCTTTCGAAGAGCCAGCGTCGCGACGATGACGGCGACGCTAAACCTCGACTCGACGCTAAATTCACGCGACCGAACACGAGAGGCGGCGTTTCACGCCGAAGCGACGCGCGATCGACGTCCACCCGTGCGACGTCGTTGGACGACTGAGGCAAAAGCTTTCTCGAGCAGGCGCAAAGAGGCGCGCGGCGCGCGAGAGAGTCTTCCCCCTCCATTCTACTCTGCGCTCCCCGCTCCCCGCTCCCCGCCACTTATTTCGCAGCCGTCACGCAGATTCACCGAGCTTACGCTCGAAGCAGCTTCTCGATCGATGAAGATGCGCATCGTATATCGCAGAGAGAGAGAGAGAGAGAAAGAGAAAAACACGTTTTCTCGCATCACGGCACCTTAAAATGTTTTCATCATTTTCATATATTATGACGTATATGTAGATGGTATGTTAAATAAAATTGAATATATGACAAAATGTGTTAATCGTATTGATATCGACTGAATGCAACACAGCCAGTGTCTTATTCTACATTTATATAATTTTGCTTTCAATTGGTAAAATATAATAGGTATTTTACAGCAAAAAAAGACTATATATCGAAACATTATTGTAGATTGCGAGGAGACCTTGAAGACTCGTCATGCGTTTCATCCTCGCGAAATCATCGGCCTAAACACTTTGAATATAATTAAAAGAAAAGGATCGTGATATTTTTAATATATTGGTTGTCTAATGAGCTCGGAATTTTTTTTTCTCTTTTACAAAAATTAAACTAAAAATCCATTAAAAAATTTTAATATGAAATATGTTTCACGAAATTTAAAATTTTGTTAATATAAAGTTTTTCTGAAATTAAATAAAATTTTCTCCTCTCTCTCTCTGTCTCTCTCTCTCTCTCTCTCTTTTTGCTCAGTTTGTCTATCTTAAATTATATTTATCAGAATAATTTTCATCGTCAAATAATTTTTCTCGATCAAATCTTGTTCTTATTTTTGACCAAAAAAAAATACCAAAATTTAAAAATTAAATTTTAATTAAAATTTTTATTATTTAACACACTACGTATACACATATAGATTTTACGAAAGACCTTATACATACTAAAAGCTATATTTCACTGAACAAATCTCAATTGTAATTCAAAATGAATTGGTCATATACGCTGTCCGACATGAATAAATATGCGGTAATTGCTAGACGAAGACAGTGTCATCAAAATTATGTAATCAAATAACGTCAATATTAATCAACATTGTCTTTTTCTTAATCTTCTTTTACACTGAATCTTTTTATTACATCACATTCGTATATTGAAACACACTAACTGTTGACAAAAGAACATCGTGCAAATCAAGCTTAATGGCGCCAAGTACTCTTTAATCAGTGAGCAATCTCATAAATTTGCCTCGTACATTACACCATCGAGTATATTTAGAGATTTATTGCATTACTCGACATGCACGTATCGTAACAATTGTCCATAATTAAGGGGAGGAGAGAGAGAGAGAGAGAGAGAGAGAGAGAGAGAGAGAGAGAGAGAGAGAGAGAGAGAGAGAGAGAGAGAGAGAGAGAGAGAGAGAGAGAGTATTGTGTCCATGATAACTAATAACATATAAACAATTCAAAAGTGTTCCAATTGCAAGAAATGGAAAGGTTCCAAAATAATTGTATAATGCAATGATATTCTGTATAAAATAATATCGTAAAATTTATTAATAATTTATTACTTATTATCAATTAATAGCAAAGAAGAATTTCCAATCAATTTGTTTGATATTTCACATTGTTGTACACTTCCATTCCATCAAAGCCATTTACTAGAAACGATATACTACAACTTTACTACAACAAATTGCTCTTATTTTTTTCTTTAGAATAAAAACTGTCACTGACCCAGTGTACTAGTTATCGCTACTCTACTCCATGAATATGCTATAATTTATACAATAAAATAGCTTATATATACAAAAATTGCTACAAAAACAAATAATAAAATGCTCGAAACATCAATCGATAATAAATATTAAGAATTGTGAAATCATGAAAAATTAAAAATTTAATCAATTGAATTATTTAAAAATTAATAATCGACTATGTCGCAATGTTTTCGCTGTAAAAATAATGATTTTTCGTAAAATAAAAATATTGATTTTTTAAAATATACCCGTATAAATATATCCCTATTTAATTGCATATAACCGCCCCATTGCAAACAGTGACTCATCGCACCATCCTACACGCGTTGGTAGACTCTTTTCTTCGAGATGTCATTATACAAATCGTTTCTCAATTTTTTTCACTGCCAAGGGGAGACGAACATGCGACGCATTAATCATCTACGTCAACCAGCCCGGTCTCCTACGATTGAAATCGCAATTATATAACCATAGGGTAAGCGAAACTAGGTCGTATTATATCTAAGATTACAAGGTAGTGTCGAATGACTTTGCAATATATTTTTCAATATTATTAATGTTTTCATTCCTAGTCAAGCATATCAGATACACGATATAATAGTTATCGGTCTGTTCCTTAGGCGTGATAGGCAAGATATTCGCATATAATTTACGAGCAAAATGCAAAAGAAAAAGTTACTGTAAACCTTGATAGACTTTTAATGCGAGGAATCACATTAATATTCCTAGTGCATCGTACTCTTACGTCACGCATATCAATGACGTAAAAATTAAGGAGAAATTCTCCCGTTCCCTCTCGATAATTCTCTCTCCTCTCGGAATAGTTAACATCTCAACTATCAGATCGATTCTCGGCGCACGAAACGCTGGAAATCTTGGACGACCGCACTGTTGAATATTCATGATTTAATCATTGACATATCGACAAATATATACGACTTCGTGGAAGAGAATAGGCTATGCATAAATTAATTGCGAATTGCTCGCGACAAGACTTTGATCAATTTTATATATATTTTAATAATCTGCTCTCTTTATTAAACTAGATTCTTTATCAGTTATTCGCTCGACTCGCGATAAAGCAAGAAACGTCAGAGCATGTCAGTTTATAGAGTTATTTAAAAGTGAATAAAATTTGAATACTAGTTTAATACAGATATTTAAAAGTAGATCAATAAGTAATATAGCCGAGTAACAGCGCTAATCACGATCCAATCGATTTGTATCATGCACATACCGATATCACGTTATTCATACACATGTCAGCTGACATCATCAGTGCATTGACCTTCGTTGTACGATTGTCGTATGTATATACGTACTCCGTTCGCTCCGGTTTGCCAGCTCATCCATGCAAAACGCGAGCAAACACCGTATAAACGCTAATATATTCGTAGAGAAGCTGAGAGACGGAATGTGCGTCTCGCTCGATAAACAACATCTATTCGCGAATCTATCCGATAGAGATATCATTGACTCCCGATTAAATAATAAATTTGCACAATTCGCTGGAACATCTTGCGACGAAATTATTTGCATTCGATGTTGCCGATAGAAACCTTCTGCGAAAATATAAAGTGAAATTTATTCTCGTCGAAAAAATTTGAATGTAAAAAATAATTATCAAAAAATTATTTATTAAAGGACAGAAAAATTTAAAAAAAAATGATTTATGTAAATGTAATTTTTTATCTCATATATACATATATATATATGTATATAAAACAAATTGTCTCGCATTTTCTTTGACATGTGAACGCTGCGAAAATTAATTAAAACAAAGATTGCACTTTTAATGTATTTTTGATATTTGCACAAACTCATCTGAACATGTCTTATGTACTGTAAAAATAGCGGTAGTGACAGCAAACGATATTTTAATGTCATTTAAAGTCCTCTTTATATCTATTATCTTTATAAAGCAAAATGCCAGGAAAGTTCAAAGGGCAGCATGCAATTTTTACATGCCGTTGCTCTCGTTAAAGATGCCTCCGCTAATGCGCTTGGAAAGGGAAATGTTATAATTGATTTTGCTCTCACTCAGTGCAAGATACATCGGTTTCGCATAATGGAAATGAAGATAAGAAAGTTTAAATAAATGATTCAATGTTCGCGATTTTAAGATGCCGTTTATTACGATATCTTTGAAGCCTTAAAATTGCGAACGTTGAGTCACTTATTTAAACATTTCTGCTTAATCATTTCCACTTTGAAATGCCGGATGCTCCATAAGAATATGTAAAACCAATGAACAAGAATATGCTTCCTATCATATATTTTTTGTCTAGTATATTTTTATAAACTGCTAGTTAATGATTTCTTTACACGAGATTTTATTAAAAAATTTTATTAAAAAAACTTCTCTCGCCGTATCTTTATAAATTATTATTATAATTATAAAATATTTAATTAAATTATGAATAATGAGGAACAGCGTCGAAGATAAAACTTAGACTTGGGAAATAATTTTGATAACAAATAAATGATTTCGTAAATTTTGATTCATGATGATTAGGGTATCGCAAGTATTCGTGAAAGGATATTTATAACTCATTAAAAATAATTTCCTCGACGAGTATAAACGGTATAAACAAACGTTCATCTTTTAAGTCTTTGTACAAATTGAAGTGCCGATTACATCCTTTCTCCACGTTGCTACCTATGCTGTATGAACAGGTTTTCTTATACCCTCGTGTGGATTCGCGCACGATATAAGCACAAATAAATGATTAGACACAATAAGCTGATGTAAATGATGGTGTATAGGATGTTTGAAAAAATTATCTTTCTCATATGTATAACTATAGAATTTTCCAAAACTTGAAACGATTCTTCAATGAAAATTTCTTCAAGATCAATTGTACTCATCTTTTACACAACACATCAAAATTAAACTAATAAAAAATCTAATAATTAATATTTAAGAAAAAACAAAAGACAAACGTTCGTCGATTTGCATTATTGATGCAGCTTGCTTAAAAATGACTTGTTTTATGATGCGAAAAATAATTATTAATATCTCGATATGTAGCAACAATTCAACTAATTTCTAAAATGTACAAAATACCCGTTTATGATGTTATTACCTCCTTTTTCCTCAAACAGTTAATTGAAAACTAAAAATTTTTTTGTTATAAAATTGAATGATTTTACTGGAAGTTTCAAAAAAGTAGGCTCGCTTTGTCAAAAATCCTTACATATTATTTCATGTCTTATCGAAAAAATTTTTATCGAAATACTATTTTCACGAACCTCGGTCAAGAACAATCGACTAATGCATGTCGTAAGAAGGAAACCAATTACCAAGTTTCGAGGCACGATCCAATCTCAAATTGTGTAAGATCGCTCTTTGTTTGCGTACGTCCGAGAAATGCTCGGCTGAAATATAGCGAATATAGTTCAGGGTTACATACGAAACTCTCGAAAACATTAGTAATTCGGCAAATATAGAGAATGATATCCAAAGCAAATATACGCATGTATCGAAATAATTAAAATTTCATATCATCAATGTAACTACTAAATGTATATGATGTGATTTCAAAGTAATCTCGGAACTCATTAAAGTGCCATTTAAAATAAAAAATATATAAAATTATATAGATGGAATTATTAAATTAATCATAATTAAATAACTAAAATTTTTAATTTTTAGCAATTTGGAAGCTTTTCGGTTTTAAATTAACCTCCTTATAATATCCTTGTATAAAATTTGCATTTTAGAATAATTAGATTTCTCGTTACATCTCGAATATTGAAAGAAAATAAAACTCAAAGATACAAAGAATAAATCGCGATGTAAAATGTCGTTAATCTGAAGAGGAAAAATCTTTTACCACGTATAGCGTGCCTATCGCAACTATAAATTCATGATCCGTAAGTTACTACTACAACATCCATATCCAGAGAAAGTAGATAATTAAAAGTAGGATTACAAATAGACGAGAAATAATATTTAATATTTCCTATATTCATTTCTCTCTGAAAATGTATCTATGAAAAACTATCGGAATCTGCGAGTCTATAATGAGCGATGTGTATGCGGCATTATCCACGTTAGCGAGAGAAAATACGTGTATATCCGGCTATTATCCTCACGAGTCTCGTGACTCTTTGTTAGTGAAATTTACGAACGATCAGGAATCCCGTTCAAGGTAGACCGCCTCGGCCGGCTTCGGGCATCCGAGAGAGCGGGTCGTCAGTTCTTACGAGCCTCGGCTCCTCTCCACTCGCGATGTGATATGATATTTACAGGTACGATCCATGCGTCTCTCTTAAAATGCGATGGTCGACAAAAGCGCCAACTTGCTTTTTAGCAACTCGATCGTTAACGAACCTGGAACTCGATATCGCACATTGAATTGTTACCGCGAGACATATCGAAATCGCAAACACTAGATAATTGGAGATAACTTGTTGCCTTAAAGGCAACAAAGTCTTGCGATCTCTACGACTGTAAAATAGGCCTTTACAATTGTCCATCCGACCGATACGACACGGAAAATTAGGACAGCGTCGAATACGCACGAGATTGCAGCTGAACCATAAGCCGGATGTCCCTTTCTTTTTCTTACAACGAGCGATCGAAATTTCCGTTCTTCGTGGCAAAGGCGACGAGGCGTGTAGAAAATTATGAACAAGTTAGGGCAACGTCTACCCCCCGTCACGGACACTAATGAGTTTGCGGTCGGGCTCTAAATTTATGGCAGGCCATAGGGAACGTGAAAGGAAAACGCATCGCCAGTTGTTGTCGAAGCGAAATGATATTTAACGTCGTATTGCGGCTGTGTCAAAATTTCTGTGAAAATTGAGGACGTGAAATTTATATTTATACATATACATGTATAAAATATAAACGTATATAATAATATATATTTAATCAAATTTATAATCAAAGCGTTCATTTATCGCATCGATGCTATCGATTATTTTCTCCCCGCGACGCCGCTACTAAATCTCGAAAGTTATAGAAACAAGTGGCATTAGTTTCACCCACGCGATTCGAATCATCGTACTAGAGTTGTGAAATAAGCATCGTTCGCGATTGCAGATCGCAATTAATGATAATTGCACTATTGACTATACGGTATCTACTATATAAGCGCTTCTGCCCCTTGGGCGACGAGGGCTAGACTTAATTGCAATTATAAATCTATATCAGTATCGCGATATCAGTTTAATTACTTTGACACTGTTTACGTTCTGTAATTGATATCTTGCGCATTTTGTTTGTCAAAGGTAATGAATTTAACGAAATATAAATGTTTTAATTAAACGGCGAAATATTAAGACTGTAAGAAATTATTAAGAATAATTTTGAATATATAATTCAATCAGGTTTATATATACATACATGTATATTATCGTCGACACACAAAAATATTTAAAAATTATCAACAAATGTATATTTTGGTATATTTAACGCAACATTTTTCCAATCACCCATAATTACAACTAATCATACATGTTATTTGTAAATTATGATACGTAATAAATGATATAAATAACTTTATAACATTTTATACATGCCAAACTTTGAATATATATGTGTATATGCATCGCCAAGTTACGAGACTTAAAATTTAAACGTACTTTGGGAAACAAATGCGGGCACAATAAAACTATATAAAAAATTAATGAGGCAACAGATATATATATATATATATATATATATATATATATATTTAAATTCTCATGACGAATTAATAGGTGCATTGCAAAATCAACCTCTTCTTCTAGAATAGCTTCGCAAGACTTTACGTTGGCAGTGGTCTGAACTTTAGCTGAGTTAAAAGGTCACGTATCGGATACGTGCCCTGCTGAAATGTGCCTTCCGAACAATCTAGTCAAAAATAGCAAGCGGGCATCGGTGCTGCCACAAGTTAAAGACCGAATGAAGAGTATTATATTACGATATTAATTGCCTAGAAATCGACTTTTCCATACAGAGATGAAATAGGCGGGAAAGCACATAATAATTCGTGATATATTGGTATAAATAATAATGCTTTATCTGAAATTGAAAACGATCGGGAATTCGTGACGCGGAATAAATCACAAAATATAAATGGAATGCCATTTTAATATTAATAAAACTGTGAATGAATAATAGATTTTTCATGATTTTCAAATCCATTTTCTTTAGCAAAATTATTAAGGAAAGGATAATAAAATCAAGCTTTAAAAGTTACATTCTTAAATCTTTTTAATTATTAAAAAAATCCATTATAATTTATTATTAAAAAAAAAGTATATAATTAACGACTCGCTTATTCCAGAATCAATACACAGAAATTATATTCCTTCCATTTATATTTTCATTTAATCGTATGAAAAAAATCTTAGCAATTTCTCTCATTCGCATTTCAATATCCGCGATTGAATTTCTCCCACGATCGCGACCCTTCGTTAGAGACAGAGTCTTTTTAATATCCGGTTACACACAAGGAGAAAGATTTTTTTCTTCTCTCCAACAATGAAGACTTCGATTACGTTTCTCGCGTAACGTAACGTTACGATCCGCGAGCGCGCGAGATGTTACGCAAACGCACGATAGAAAGTCAGACGATTAAGAGCGAAGCCTTCTACGATGACGACGACGACGACGACGAAGACGGCGACGGTCCCAGAATGAATCGGTTCCGCGGGGATTTCCTGCCATCGTACATATACATTCGCGCGTATGAGATTGGCGATGCTGCTCCGCATCCGAGAGGCAGGAAATTCGCACGCGCGAGCACGCACCGCTTTCCTCCGGGGAAGATCGAAATCGAGTTAAGCGAATTATAACGACGAAGCGACGTCTCGAAGGAGGAAGCCAAGACGCGCTTCCACGAGGAAGAAATCTCGTTTCATCGTTGATTAAATAACGCTACGCCGCGTTTTCTCGCTCTTCGTTATTTCCTGCTTAATAATCGACGCGGTTCCGGGAGCGCGACCGACAGCGACAATCGCGAATTTCAATTGTATTTTCGCGCGAATAAGCACCTTTCGCCCGGAAGAGATTGTTGAACGTTAGACGACTATACAGCTGATTCGTAAAGAATAGAGAGATATTTATCATCTTCATTTCACGACTTTGGCATCCACATCTCATTTTCCCAGATCAAAGTATTAAATTACTTGATTACAAAGAGCCCGGAAACATATTACAATATACATTTGCATATTTTTATGTATTTTTAATATTATCTTCCTTTTGTAAAGCCGAAAGGTATTTCAGAAAATAATTAGCTGTATTTTTATAATTGCAATTCATACGAATGAAATAATTAAATACAAAGATATATAAATATTTAAAGAAGTTATTATTTTCAAGTTATTGTCATTATTTTAAATATTACATATTTTGCTATCTTTGTACAATTGTATTATTATTTTAACGTTTAACGAAACTTTCTTGCATCGCGAAACAATTATTAATGCAGAAATAACGAGCCGCCTGAGCTCAAAGAAAAGGATCTCGAGATAAAATCTCGGAGACGCGTATAAAGTAAACTAATTTCAGATTAGGTATCCATTCGCATAGCGATAAGACCAGTGTTCATCGTTACACTACACTGATACTTGTCTCCAAGAATATAAACAGACTGAAACACGGCACTGTGAGCGGTTAAATTAATAAAAGTATTAGATGCATCTCGGATACTCCTCACCCCGCTGTTCCCGCGAGAGATCGTTATTTTCGCGAAAAAAATTTATTTTTGGAAAAAAAACAAATAAAATACGTACGAGTCCATACCATCTCCGCAGAAACTGCATAAGGAGAGTTTTATCAGATATCGAGACAGTTATCCTTGGAAAGCCGACCGAACGCCTATCGTACTTTCAATGATCGGTAAAGCAATCGGGAGAGCAAATTACTCGTAGAGAGAACTGCTACCAGTCGAGATAGCTATCGTTTGTCGCTTATCACGACTTATTAACCTGTGCTCGTGTTAAATTTCGCTTAATTTCGCGCTTTTCGAAACCGGTAGCCAGTAGTTACGGTGACAAGCGACAAGACCAGCCGCGAAAACATTCTGTGTGCGAGATGAGACACGAAGTCTCCACCAAGTCGCACACACTTAATGGTCTTGTGTGTAATTCGATCTTATCATCGTTGAAACTGGGTACATATACGTACTCGCTTATACAGGGTGTTGCCGAGTTCGCTGAGATATCGTAAAGTCGGAGTAAGATTGCTCGATAGGACGATATTGCGAGAATAATGTATAATTTAACGTATAATTTACGCGTTTCGGTGAAAAAACGATATTTTGAAATATCTCTGATTTATTGTATATTTTCGTATTGTTTCGTGCACAAGAAGTAACTTTACATACATTCTTTTATCAAAATATCTATTATTGCCTACCATGTCTATATTCTAATAGAAGTAGCCTATTTTGCGTGAAAAACATTAATAATCATTTGTATAAGCATTTACCTTTTGCAGCTTCTCGTAGTATCCTCGTCATCAGCCGGTGCACCTGCTCCCGAATCCTAAAAAATACAATAATTTTTATGTCATCTTATAACGTACAAAAATATCTTTAATAAAAGGAACTTTACTTTTAGCATTAATCCTCAAAAATTGAAGATCCAACGTTATATAAATCACGATTTTATCATTTAATAATATAATTTTTAAAAAATTAATAATTAATAAGGCAAAATTCTCATCTTGTTTGTGCTTCGTCTTTTCTCATTTAGCCAATTCGCAGCGTTAATAATTTGCGGTAAAAGTGCCAAAAAAAGACAACGTAGATGTGAAATTATGTCAATAATTTCATGACGAAAAAAACACGAACAAGCCTTTATTCGCCCTCCTTCCCTTCCCTTCTATCCGAAGATAATTGAGGCATCGTGACCACAACGAAACGTCAGAACGGCAAACAGTCGTATATTCGAAGACAATAGAGCAAGCTACCGAAAAAACTGCGCAAACACTCAATTCGAAAGTTTATATAACTCTGATGAAACATTGTTGGCAGTGCAAACAAACTTGCCGTAAAAAACAGAAATGTTGGAAAGAAATTGGCAATTTTATACTTGGCAAATAAAAATTTTCCGTGTTGATGAATGAACCATTTTTTTTTTTATTAGTATTCAAACCGATCTTGACTCAAATAAATAAAACTATGTAACCAAATCTTTGAATCTATTTTTTTTTTATTTAGTTGAGAATTACTTTTGAAATGCATTATAATCGGTAATTTTTCATTTAAAACTTTAGATAGATTATTTTTTAATCTCCATTTTATTCTTCATTACATTAAATTGGCAAATTATTTTCATAATTTTTATATATTTGAATAAAATCTGACTGCCTAAAGTTTTAAATATTTTTTAATCTGAATAAAATCTGAATAAAATAGTAATTTGTAATTCTTGAAATTTGTATTTATACTAGTTGTTAATTAAATTATTAAAATAACTTTTTAAAATTACTTTAATAATTTAATTAATACCTAGTATAAACAACTAATATAAATATAATGTGTTTACTTTAATAAATGCATGTTATACCTAAAATGTTTATTACATGTATTTATACATCAATGGATATGTAAAAAGTAATTTCGTTTTTATCTCTCTC
Organism: Camponotus floridanus; assembly: GCF_003227725.1. NCBI lineage: Eukaryota > Metazoa > Arthropoda > Insecta > Hymenoptera > Formicidae > Camponotus > Camponotus floridanus. Next base: position 162,461 of record NW_020229314.1, on the reverse strand, counting down.
TCTCTCTCTCTCTCTCTCTCTCGATACGCGAAGTTAATATATTATAGCAAAATTTATAGCGTTGCTTTATATCGCTTCTCCCATATATAATGTAACGAGACATTTCCACGCGTCATTTGGCTGCATGTAGACTACGCGCCCGTGTGCGATAGCTCTTTTATTAATAAAGTACATCGTAAATATCAAAAGAGGATACGAAGAGCTCGAATCCTGCGCCGTGGCGCACAGTCACGCGGAAAACGAACCCTCGAAATCAATAGACGACCAGGAGCCCAAGGCCACCCTTGTACCGCAACGTTAAAAAAATGCAACTAGCCCTTTCGTATATTAAGTGCACTTAATGCTCTACATGCAAAGCGCACGATAGGGCAACCCCTTTCTAGTCCCTCGAAACCAAGGATGCTCGACAAGCGAGCAAAATGAATTGTCCTCGAGAATGTTTTTTCGCATAAATACGATATACTAGAAAAATTGCAATGCAATAATTTTTATAATTTACGCATCGACAAAGAAAAATCACGTTGCAAATGTATATATATCCATCTTAATTATCTTAACATTATCTCTATTTTAACTTTACTTTATTAAAGTCTTTACGAAATGTTCATTTCTTTTTTTATTTTTAAAGATTTTTTTCGCGCTAAAATGTATAGTAAGTAAAATAAAATATATCAAAATTGTGCTTGGATAAATACCAAACACAACTTTAGGCTATGAAAAATTAACAAAAAAATATTTTATGTAGAGTATTTCCAAAGAATAGAAATATTTTTTATCTTCACGGACACAATTACAAATTATAATCACTATATAAAGGCAGTTAGCTATTACGTAATATCGTTCAGCTAAATATATTTTCAGCATATAAATTCAGATACTAAAATTTCAAAAATATTCATCAATATTATGTAGTTTAAGACATTCTTTCAGTTAAAATGCAAAATATGCAAAATATAATATTCTGGAATTATCCTCGAAGAAGATATTTTACAATCGCGGTTAAGAAAATTGATCGTGTGAATGCATAAAACACGCACGCGCTCTCTCTATTATAGAAGCGCAGTACAATTTTCCAATCTTGCCTTAGCGCAGCTTAAAATAGAACCTTTCATTTGCTGAAAGGAAGATTGCGCCTGGCTGATGCAAGAGAGAAAGAGAGAGAGAGACACAAGGCGAGAAGGAAGGAGCAGTTGAGGTCCACAGCTTTTTTAATTGTGGCTTTCAAGGCGAATACACAGAGAATGCACAGCAGCAGGCGATACAAAGTGAATTCGCCGCTACCATTATAAGCATTTCTAATTTTTCAATACTCTTCACACAATCTTTCATTTCCAAATTCATCAGTCAATTTAATTCGAATCATGTGGGAGTATACTTTTTTTTATTACATCAATATTACTTTAGCCCAGAATCAATAACATTTTTGCAATATTTCCAGATTTTAGAAAAAAAAAAGAAGTAAATACATAGTTTTGCACGTTGCATTAAAAATATTTAAGGTGTTTTAAAAGTTGTGAGAATATAATAGCATTTACATGAAATGATTTAAAGTACCGTTTCAAGAAGTAAGTCTGAGCGTTGTATTACGACACATGACCTTTCCAGTACACTTCCCACTCATCTTCACTTTTACTCACAATAAACAAGGGGCACAGTTCTAGATACGTTCAAGCTACTGCATGTACAGGGAGTTTCGAAAATAGCAATGTTCATGCTAGTTTTCATGTTTTCTCCCATGAAAAAATGGGAGTAATTAAATGTAACTATTAAAATTAGCAATTTGTTGATATTCCAGAACATTACAACAAATTTATGTTTATATTAATATTGTAATGTTATTAATATGTAATTTATTTGTAACTTATTTGTATTCCGATTCATAAAAGTGGAATAAACGTACACGTTAATAAAAATTTTTTCACAATGTGAAATAATAATTGTAGTCACAATTTTGTCATGTAACAACAATTTTTAATACTAGAAGAGACTTGATTTATTGAGGAAATATATGTTCAAATTATGCGTATGAAATGATTTGCGAAATTATTTTATTTTGAGAAAGCAAATGACTGATACCACAGATTACCTGGTCAATGTTAATTATTTCGTCATTTTGATTAGGTTATCGCATTATGCGATTACTGCTATACAGATAAACTGCCAAATAAATTATATTTATTACGTGATATTTAAACGATCTAAATATGTGCAAAATATACGTTGCTATTAACTTTTCTTTTGACAAAAAACAGGGTAGGATTGATAACTCTATGTTATTATATCAAATGTTACGGTTGTATAAATTTTGTAAGAAATAATTACATTTTCCATCAAATCACACATTATGAAATAAAAGATAAGACATTTACATTTTATCTTATCTCAAAATAAATTTATACTCAATATTAATCAACTCCAATAGCTTTATCTTATATCGATCAATATGCTTTACTTGTCGAGATTGTATCAATGTTTAAGAAAAATCATTGAAGAATTTCTCATGAATATATCGTGAGAAAGCGAAATCAACTGCACATACATGTGGTAGGGTATCTCTATTAAGGTGAATGTATCGAGAGCTAATGTATACATATATAAACATTGAGAGAAATGCGAGGTAATTCATCTGGGATCGTTTGAATATTGTCGTACGCGATCGCAAATCTCGCATCCGCGTTTCGCCAGTCGTCAGTTTCGAATGCAATTGTAATCTGAAATTCGCATCGTTTCAGATACGTGTATTATATAACTTTAGACCGTCAGATTTCTCTGTTTAAATATTTGTCTTTGTGCGAAAATAGTCTCGATTTCGACTTTAACACATGTTGTTTTTATTCCATCTTTATAAATCAGAGATCACAATAACAGGACATTGTAAAAGGGAGTAATTAATATTTCGTAGATAACGAAACAACAGATATATGTAACTATGCACATATCGTTAAACAAAAGCTCCATAAAAATGCATCGTCAGATATAAATTCAAAGAAAATTTCACGTATATGATTCGAGTAATATCGACCTCTCTTGTGTATCAAAGATCATTTATGTCCGCATCAGCGCGTATAAATCTTGATAATTCCATCTGTCGTTTCTTTAGGATTGCTCAATGCATAATCTTTTAGCTTAGTTGACTCTGCGCTCAAAAAATATATTTTAGCTGTTTATGCGCAGTTATGTCCATTAATTAAAACAAAACCCTGAAGCACTAATCATGTTACGAAAATATATATAACTCAAAATAAAATAATTGAATTTGTAAAAAGTCAATGTTAAAAACATACAGCTTTTCGTAACAAATAGTCAACAAATTCAAATATTAGAGCATATTTAAATAATATGTGTCATTTATTTAAAAAAAATAAGATTTTAAAGCAAAATAGATTTAATAAAATTTACTTTATAATAATAGAAAATTCAATACGTATCATAAATCAAAATAATAACGATATTAATAATGAATTAAGGAAACTTTCACTTTTTAACAAAGTTCATAATGTATCGTTTGTCATAATTGCGCATGTCCAAAATACGTAACAAAAAGAGAATATAATACAGAGATACCATCTAAGGAAACAGAGAATACACTTTCGGATCCTATAATGTGCTTTCTAACAATATAACTGGATTGCACATAAATTAGTGTTACAACGGTTACGTGTCGATCTATCTTAATGCTTAATTGCACCATTGCTTAATTAAGAAGGCTAAAAAAAGCAAGCACGGCTTGTACGTGACGAACAATACACAACAGTTACGCATGAGAATTTGTGCAAAATCGAGGTGATAAATACATATCCAAATAGATAGATGAATCACTCTTTGTAAGTGTATAATGTTTTAATTACAAGTGCGTAATTTTAATTCTTAAAAATATTAAAAATGTTATTAATTTTTTATGCTTTTACAAAATGATTTTAAATTAAAATCTTTATAAAACTCTTTATAAAAAATGCATTATGTAAAGTAGTACTATTATATGTAAAAACAAAATTTGTATTTTAGAAAAAGAAACTATTTTTTTCTATTTTAAACTTATTTTATCACCAATTGTTTTAAAACTCGTTAATTCTTTTTTGCGTACAAGTACTTTGACACAAATGTAATCACATTTATAATTGAGATACAGTTTATCGCGTCAACGAAATGAACTGATTTGTTAGCGAAAAAAAAATAATTACATTCACCGAAATACATAAAAGTCACGCAGAGTATATCACGTGCAATGATAGAAAACATAATCTTACCCAATTTTAAGTAGTCTGCCTCATAATTATTAATACCTTGTGTGGCGACTTATGCCTTTGCGTGCTAATATGCACAAAATATACGCGTGTCCATAATGTCGTATGGTCGTTAAAATGACTTTCTCTACTCGATGTAATTTGCGTGTTGCTTAGCATGCCCCGTTATCGTACATCTTGATTATCCTCGAAGAAAAGTATGCGATTAATTCGAGTAACGGTCGTTGTTCGCTTCAATTATCTTTACAGAAATTGTTATTATACTTGTATCTCCGCGATTCGCAGATTTTTAAACTCATCAAAACTTAATTTACTTTATACACTAACTTGTCACGAGTATTTGTGACTGTAATAAATTTTCATAACAAAAAATGTATCCAATATCCTAAAAATAAAGAAGTTAAACGTATAAGAGTCTAGTCTCCTAAACGTCTTTCTTTTCAAAATTTTTTAAAAACAATATAAATCTAACAATATAATACTCTGATAAATACAAATTTTTTCTTTCTATTTCAAACAAATTTAATAAACGAAAGAAATCTGTTTATTTTTATAATGAGCACAATATATCATAATGTAGAAGCCATTTTAAAAGTAAATTCTTTATTAAATTTGAAATAAATTTTTTCTCCATGAAAATAGCGATACATCGATGGTTATTTACAAATTATAGCTCGTCGCGCGCAAGTTGGAGATAAGTATAGATATTTTTATTGCTCGTCGAGATTATTATTTTTCATTTAATTTAAAATGGATTGTAATAGATTTTTAATTTAAGGCTTTTCAAGATATTTAATATTAAGAAATATAAGTTACACACACATACATACATGCATGCATATATACAGGGTCTACCAAAAGTGTGGAAACCCCTAAATATCTCGGAAAATATACGTTTTACAGAAAAGTGTTTCCAACAAAAGTTGTAGGGTTTAAGAAGATCTATATACTGATTCTATCAGTTTGACCTTGGATGGCGTCGTCAAGGTCAGGTCAAGGTCACATTGACTTTTTTAAATGACACCCCCTACATTTGATTGCATATTCTTATAGCTTAATTCAAGAGCTTTCCAAAACACTATAATAAAATATTTTTCCCTCAAGCATTTATCGAGTTATGAGGCTTCAAATCATTTCTTAATTTTACATAAACCGTAAAATATCTTGTAAAATATTCACTTTTCGATTATTTTACCTTAATACTTTTATGTACAAAACAATGAGAGGAATCAATTGGTGTAAAGAAAACATACAGTTGTTTTTAAGAAAAAATATGTAATTTGCAATTAACAATTCCATATTTTTTCTTAAAAACAACTGTATGTTTTCTTTACACCAATTGATTCCTCTCATTATTTTGTACATAAAAGTATTAAGGTAAAATAATCGAAAAGTGAATATTTTACAAGATATTTTACGGTTTATGTAAAATTAAGAAATGATTTGAAGCCTCATAACTCGATAAATGCTTGAGGGAAAAATATTTTATTATAGTGTTTTGGAAAGCTCTTGAATTAAGCTATAAGAATATGCAATCAAATGTAGGGGGTGTCATTTAAAAAAGTCAATGTGACCTTGACCTGACCTTGACGACGCCATCCAAGGTCAAACTGATAGAATCAGTATATAGATCTTCTTAAACCCTACAACTTTTGTTGGAAACACTTTTCTGTAAAACGTATATTTTCCGAGATATTTAGGGGTTTCCACACTTTTGGTAGACTCTGTATATATATATATATATATATATATATATATATAACAGAGATATTTATATTAATAATATAAATATTTGTTAAAGCAAGATAAACTTTAAAATCGATCAAGGAATCCATTCATAAAATCTGAAAGTTGTACAGTATTATGTATAATATAGTGATAATCTTACTCATCTACACGCGTAGTTTTCTCTCAAGAGGACGAGATATCGGAGCATTTCCGACCCGATTTTTATTCAGTACAGTAATACTAGGAATAACGCGCAAGGTTCGCTACGTAGCGTGATCGAGCTAGATAAACAATCGAAAAAATGACGGAGCCAGCGCTGCTGGCACGAAGGCTGCTTACTTTTGCAGTTACTTTGTTCCGCAGTTGCGTGACGCGTACGCCACACGCGACTCTTCGTCCGTGAGGTCGCGGATCGTCGCCCCAGAGTATGCTGGACCAGGGCGAGGGTGGCTGGGGCGCCGGTGGCGGCGGCAGACCGTAATGTAGAGAAGCTTTCTGCTTCAGAGCGATCATGCCTCGCGATGTATCGACAAAAGCTTTTTCCCGACACGCGAATGCAATTACGCGCGATCACAGAATTTTCCTTTACGTGAGGTGTGAAAGTTTGTCAACTAGAGTACGGCTCGCGGTGTCAAATTGGTGCGAGCGATTTAGAAGAGTCCCAACATTCTTGTAACAATGTTGTAAAAATGTGTGTCGTTTGTATCACTTTGCAACCGTTCGTTCCCGCGATCGTTCCCGCGATCGTTCCCGATCTATTATTCTTCGGTAGAGCGTGCAGCGATAATAATAACGTTATCAATCAAGAAGTTACATCGTCGTGTCCTTGCGTTTAAAGCGATAAAAATAAAAAGAGAAAAAGTGGCAAACTTTTATCGCGGAGAAAGATTATCGGTTATAAATCAATTTCAACTCGATCGTCTCTCGGACAATTGCATCTAATAATTATGCTCGACGCCATCGCTAAAAGAGTGGCAAGCTTTTCGTTTCGAGACCGAAAATCGTGTTCGCTACAAATAAAACACTCGTCGAGCCACTCGTCGAGCGGCGGGCGGCGGCGGACCAACTGATCGCGAGTCAGTCGTCGTCGGTCGTCGCGCCGAGGCCGAGGCCGAGGAGGGCTGCGGCTGCGACTGCGACGCGCGAGCGTGCGACGTTGTGACGTAGGGATCGGCAGCGCCTCCGCCCTCCGCGGCGTCGATCGTCTCACCCCTCGGAGCGCGCGGAGGTCGCGTCGAGAGGCGATGACGCCAACGAACGAAAGGTCGCGCCGTAGGTAGCCGAAGGGCACCCGCTTGCGGAAAAAGAGTTCAAGAGTGCGAAAGAATTTGCGATGACCGGCGTGAAAATCAAGCGACGCGAGATCTCTTGCGATAAATTTATCGTTTAATACAACACGCGATTTCCGATGGCTTAATAATGGAAATCAATCAAGTAGTAGGAACACGCAAGATTGTAAATAAAGTAGCCTAAAAGTATCGAGAAATTTTTGAAAAATTCAAAGTTTTCATCAGAAATTAAGATCATTATTTTTATCGAATCCCAGGGATAAATAATTGTTGTTATTTATTGTAATTTCATTTATTAGATGTTGACGACTGAAAGTGAAACCGAAAACAATTTTATTCGAAGTAGCATTCTACAGAAATAATTAAAATTAAAAATGTATAAAAAATAATTTATAAACAAATATACGGGAAAAGGGACGTTCAACCATATTATTATCGTCCATAAAATAAATTATTACATCTCATTATTTTATTCCACTATTACATACATTATATACGCATACAATACCTTTTACATTAAAAAATTAAAAATTGATAATAATGTAATTGACTCGGTGTGACTTTACCCTACAATTGGAATCAATTTTTGAAATTATGCGATATGATTCGACAATGGACAATGATATCCGATAGCAAATCAATCGCTCGACGGATTGCAACGGCGTTGATAAACAAAAAAAAAGAAAAAAAAATCCGTCTGTCATCTATTGCACGGTTCCACCATTTCAGGAAACGAAACCACGAAATTATCATTCGCGTACACTATTATCAGCGCTACGGAAGCGCATAATCACTCGTCGGTCGCTCGCGCGCTCCACGACGGGAGAAAAAAATACGCGCCTTCCAACTTTCATCTCGTCGGGCACGTTCCTCGATCGTGAAAGTATCTCGCCAACGTCAATAAATACGAGATCGCCGAGAGACAATTGAATTACAAAATCGTCCTCCACTACGTGAGAGAAATCCATCAATGGGACGATCGTGCGAAAGCGGAAAGCGAAAGCGACGAGCGGGAAGCGAAAAAAAGTCGTACGACACAATCTTCCTCGGGACGAGGACGGAATTTGACGGGAACGAGCAATCCCTACGCCTTGCGTTGTTGTTTACGCTACGAGAGACGGTCTCTCTTTGTTTCGGCGCGCTTTCCGCGCCGGTCGAGAGAATCGCGCGTCGCGCGCGCCCCGAGAGACGGCTACGGGGAAACTTGCGATTCCAATCCCGATTCCCATTATCCCATTCTCGCTCGGCTGTCGGAGCACCGCCAAATAAGGTAGAGCGGCCGGTTGAGCCGCGGCCGAGCGAGCGCGGGGGGCGGCGACAATCGCGACGTAACAATCGCGTTCCCTCGGAACGGCACGATTATCGTTACGCGCCCAAGCCACTCGAGAGACACGCGTCTACGCGCAACTACGACGAGGAGAGATGGACGAGACTCACCGAGCTCTGCGGGGAACTGGACACGCTCGGGGAACGTTGCACCGTGACCAGCGCCATGGCGATGAGACGCGGCACAAAGACGCCGCGCGTCGCGTCGCGTCGCCTCGCGTCGCGTCGTCCCGCGGCACGTCGCGTTGCACGCGACAAACACTCGCTCGACACTGTTCTCGCGCGCGCACGTCAACGATCGCGCCGTCAAGAGCGCGGACAAGCCGTCATTTTTCGCGCACCTTTGACGGTATCACGCTCGCGGCCATGTTTGATACAATCGACGGCCGTCCCGCGCACGCGCGCGCCGCCGCCGCCGACTTCTTCCCCCTCCCCGCCTCGCCTCGCGGTTCGACATGCGCGCCGAATAGATCACCTTATTATCGCGTGTTTACGATGATCGCGCGACGAATTCCTGTTTTCGTATGTTGTATACGAGGATTGCGCAGGGTTTTTTCTTTTTTTTTCGAATCCATTTTTCCCCCGCTCGCCGATAAATAATTTATCGTTTGACGCTCGCGATGATTCAACGCGAGCGTACTTGACAATCTCTGGTAAAATGAATTCGCGCAATCGAACTTTAAAACTTACCGATTGTTAGTAAAAAAACATATTTACAAGTTATACAAAAAAATATATAAGAAATAAATAAAGTGTATATTTGAGTGATTTTTCAGACAATATTTAAATATCCAAAGATGAAAACGAAGAATATTAGAGTTTCTTTAATAATAGAGATGTAAATTGCTTATTAAATAAAGCAAGTGACATAATCATGTCAAAAGTAGAGATTTTATTAAACGAAAACAAACGTTTTATTTTGTCCATTTATACACAAGGCTGCTGTCCCATAATGATTTGTTATAATATTTTCTAATCTCTTATCATTTTTTTTTGTCCATACCTTTTTTTTACTTTTCAAATAATGCCAACGGTTTTTACACTGCTCGCATCCCTATCTTTTTCTGGACAAGGATTCCAACAATTTAAAATGGAAAAAGAAGAATATCCTTATCGATAAACATTAAATGAAAAAAGCAACGTATAGTATTTATATAGTGAAATAATTATTCCGTTGTACATTTACGATGACCGCCTTCTTACTTGCATCGACGCGGCATCTAGGGTGTATTCGGAAATTCTACTCATAGGTTAGAATAACGTTAATTGGCCAATCGGAGTAAAGAAATCTTCGCTCCTGATTGGTCAATTAAAATCTATTTTACGTCACGAGTAGATTTTCTGAACATCTTCCAATCAACTCCGAATCTTTCGTTTTTTAAATCAGCTGTTTCTCTCATTGCACGTATGCGACGTGCGAGCGGTGCGAGTCAACTGACTAGTGCAACTGATCACTCATCGCGCATGTGAGTCGCGTAATTTTAATGTAATAGTGTTTGCAACATCTCTCAAAGCGTAAATAAAAATAGACGACAGAGATGAGATTTTTTTTTATCGATAGATAGATATTTCGAAATAGCTGATACGTTGGGTCGATTTTCTAGAATTCGCTTGAAAAATGTCGAAAATATTTACACCGACGAATCAAATAAGACTGACGAACGTTGCTGTCGTTCGCATGAAAAAGGGTGGCAAGCGATTCGAAATTGCCTGTTACAAGAATAAAGTAATATCCTGGAGAAATAAATTGTAAGTGTCGATGATAAATAGACCGATAATGATATCCATCTATGTATACATGTATCACTTCTTTTCTTTTAAATGTTCGCATAAAAGGTTATTATCCTTATAAAATTAATATTTGCTTATATAATCTTAACAATTTTATCTATTAGATAGTATCTCGTTTTTTTTTTGTTTTTTATTTTTTATTTATTACAATAGTTTACATTCTCGATATCTTTTCATTAATGTTTATCGAATCGTCATCTAAGATTAAGTCGTAGCGCATTGTTTATCTCTAGTATGCTGCTTTTCAAAGCATCTCTTTTTATCATTCAATTGCAAAACTGAATGTAAAATGCGCTATTGTATTTATTATTTCTTTGTGAAATATATTTTAGGGAGAAAGACATCGACGAAGTACTACAAACGCACACAATATTCACTAATGTATCAAAGGGTCAGGTGGCAAAGAAGGAAGATCTCGTAAAAGCTTTTGGTATCGACGATCAGACTGAAATATGTAAACAGATTCTTGCAAAAGGCGAACTTCAAGTTTCCGATAAAGAAAGGCATTTAGCATTAGACTCCATGTTCAAAGATATTGCCACGACCGTCGCCAGCAAGTGCATAAATCCAGAAACTAAACATCCATATCCAGTTTCTATGATCGAGAACGCCATGCGAGAAGAAATACATTTTTCCGTCAAACCTAATCGAAATGCCAAACAACAGGCGCTGGATGTCATATCGCAATTAAAAGAAGTGATGCCTCTGGAACGCGCCCAAATGAGACTCAGGATTGTTATTCCAGAAAAAGAAGCGAGAAAATTAAAGGACAAAATCGTTAAATTTATAACTAAAATGGAAACAGAGAAATGGGAAAACGGATCGTTAACGATTACTTGCTTAATCGATCCAGGTCAATATAGAGGAATAGATGAAACGGTACGATCGGAAACAAAGGGTACCGCTTTATTAGAATTAGTTAATTTAAATGAAGTAATCGAAGGAGAAGAACTCTTAACATAAATAGTAAAGAACAGTATGGTTGTTAAAATCATTTCCATATGTATATTTACAAGTCTTATTCGAGTAAATTTTATCTACATATATATATATATATATATATATATACGTCGTACAGCTAGTATCTTTCTCACGATATATTCCGACTGGAAAAACTGCAATATTTTTTTTTAAGATTGTAACTATAACAATTACACGCAGTGCACTTTCTATTTATAATTCTATCGTTTGAAACTGTCAATTTAAGATATATGTACCGCAATAGATATCCAGTCGCTGCAAAATATACATCGTCTGATAAACAACAAACTTTACGTAAAGATTTGAAAACAAACAGGAAGCAATTAATTCCATCAGGATGTTTAGTCATTCTCTAAATGGCATACTTTAATCGCCATATATAGCTATAAACTATTTATACATTTTTGGTGCAAAAAAAAAATCATTGTAGATTCTAGAAAAATTTCTAAATCTCAGTCCTTTTATTTCTCCTCCATCACTTCTGCTCGTGGAATATAAATATTTTCCGTACGTTGATCACATTTGGCCGCGATGCGTGACACTGTTAACAGGAAGTCTGATAATCTATTCAAATATGTTTGCGCCTCTTTATCCAGAGCGCCGTCTCGCACTAGAGTCGTAATACTTCTCTCCGCCCGCCTACATACCGTTCGTGCAACGTGTAAGGAAGCGCATGCTTTTCCACCGCCCTAATGCAAGAATATTGGATCGAGTTAACGGAATGAAAATCTGTAAAAATCTTTATAATATCTAAATAATTACTGGAATGATATAATCTTCCGGAGGAGGAAGTTGATTCGCATATTCGAGAATCCACTCTTCGAGGTCTTTGGTATGCTTGCTCTCGAAAGATCTGGTCTTCCCAGGCACCGACTTGGATATGGCGTGGCTTAGATCGAACAAGATCATTTGCACTCTCTTAAGCTTATCGACGTACGGATGTTCGACCTTTCCATCGCAGGCGAATTCTCTCGCCAATCCTATGTAAGAGGACAGCTCGTCGGTCGCCCCGAGAGCGTTGAAGATCCTATCGTCCTTTGGCTTCGTGTCCCCGGCATCCGTGATTGTCAATCCAGAGTCTCCGTCCCGTGAAAACACCGCTACCTCGGCTACGTTTGACGTTGTAGTGCCGCTGAAACAATGTCATCGTCGTGTAAATTGACGGGTGATTTAACTTTCACGAAATATTTTTATCGTCCAACGCGTTACATCTATTTGTTATTCGGTATTAAAACGTAATATATGATTCATGCGCGACATATTTTGAGGTTACAAGAGGATTTAAATGGTATACACCTGTGTCTCAAAGTTAAACACTGCGCGCCGCTTTTGTACACGAAAGAAGACTTTCTCCATACGCTTCGGATTAATTCCATCTTGAGCTTCGATCGCGATTTAATCAATCTTATTAACGCGTTACGCGTCGATATTTTCTCGGTCGCCAGTGACACGAACCGAAATCAGTAACGCCGCCATGAAGAATGCCGCGATCGGCGCGATGCGCGATGCATCTCGTCTCTCGAACGAAGCGTGATCAATCTCACGCATTGCGTTTAAAGAGGCTTTTTTCAACAATAATAAAAGGAGAAAAGTGTGAAAAAAAAAATAGAAAAATATTTGGAAATGTACAGAATGGACGCTTTGACGCTTTTCTCTTTGGAGTCTACTCTCTCTCGAGTGTATATAATTGTACCATTACTTTCAAAAATAAACATCATTGTCGATGATACAAAGTTTACATTACTCGCTCTTTCTCTTTCTCTCTCTCTCTCTCTCTAACGCTCAAATATTTCTCTCGTTGTTGGAGAAATTTTTAGGGACTGCAAATAAATTCGCGCGCGCATCAAAAAGGTGACATCTTTAATCATGTCCGTCTTTGTTCAACTTTCGGTGAACGACAAGTATGACGCGATTTCACGAGCGTCGGGTGGAACGCAGCCAAACGAGTGCGTCGAATCGAACGTGATTCGATTAGTCTCGAATCCGTTATCGATTACAGCAGCATTGTTTACAAATTGTTATGAAAAACTATTGATCATTGTTTCTGGCGTTTGTAAAATCCGCGCGGACACGAGTGATCGCGCGTGAATCACGTTCGTCGATCTCGATCGAAAATAGTCAAGACTCAGTCTCGCTCGCGCGTAAGTAGATATCGGATCCCGTTAGTTATGGAGGTAACCTGCCGTCGACGCGACGGTGACGGTTGCGGGCCTGTCGTTGTCGTCGTCGTCGTCGCGCGCAACCGAACGCCCTGTGATCCCGTGGGTTTGGATTTTCGCGCTAAATCGCCCATGCCGAGACCTTCGTGCGAAAGCGTCTCGCAAAACCTGCAATGTTACGCGCGTCGTAAACGGTCGCAACATGTTCGTGACGAATCTACAAAAGGATTTCTACGATGTGATACAAAGAAGCGTGAGTCGCTGCTTCATTTTGGGACGCGATAACTTCGTCTTCCGCGTCTTTCATATAGGTTACATCCGCGACGTTCCTTGCACGCTCGTCTCGCAAATTCTCTCTAGAATTTTTTAGCTTATTTACAATAATGCAGCTTGTCGGGTGCTTTTTTACGATCATCTTTTGTTGCTATGTAGATTATTGTTTTACAGAATTTTCTGTCACTTTTTATTTTTTGAGCGATTAGATTATCGAATTGCGTATATATAAATACTCTTCTTTTGATTTGAGATAAAAAGCGGAATATTAAGAATGTGCGATAATGTGACAAACACAGTATATAAATTTATCGAGAATTATTATTATCTGTTGGAGTTATACTTTTATATAACCGATGGTTTTCCTTTTGCATTTGTCACATTTATTAATATTATATAGCCGAAATTTAAAAATATGGCTCCAATGTGTTATTTAATTAAATATCTAATTAATTCTCCTAATTTAGAGGTGTTTACTTCTGGTGAATTTTGATATCGATGCAATCTGTGCCTGTAGAATATTACAACAACTTTTTAAAAATGATCACATAATATATACTCTTGTACCTGTCCGAGGCGTTCAGGATATGATAAATGCATTTGATGAAAATTGCGAAGAGGTAATGGCTACCCAATTGTATGTATTATTACATGTTTCCATTAATTGATAATTATTCTAAGAGAGATAATTGTTCTTCTTTCAGATAAAGAATGTTGTAATGATAAACTGTGGTGGTACTCTAGATTTAGTGGAATTACTTCGACCGGATGAGTCTGTAATATTTTTTATTCTTGACAGTCATAGGCCTTACGATTTATGCAATATATATTCGGAAAGTCAAATATGTATTCTTGGTAAACCCGACGAAGACGATGAAATTCCAGAATACAATGATATATTTCGAGATGATAGCGTATGTAATTTGATGTAAAATGTCATACAAATGTTTAACAATTTTTTCAATACAATTCTGATTAATTATGTATATATAGTCGGATGAAGAGGATGCAAACGAGGAATCTGATAGTGAAAATGAAAACAGACAAAGTAAAAGACGAAGATTGAACGAAGAGGACATTTTAAGGAGAAGCGAACGAAGGAAATGGGTTGAAAATAGGGAGACGATTCTTTTCAATTATTTACAATACAGTTATTATGGCAAATCGGTATGCCGTATAACTAATTGTTTCGATAATGTATAAAAATTTTTTTAAATTAATGTTTAAAACATACCATCTTTTTTGTCGCAGAGCGCGATAGTAGTATTTGAGATGGCTTGGAACATGTCAAAAGATAATCTAGATATGGCATGGTGGGCTATAGTTGGCTCGACGGAACAGTCGATTCTTACCAAGATAGAGTCAAGAATAGCTGTTCTTGAAGAAGGTTCTCTTCAAGCTCACGTTTCCAGATTAACACATAGGCAGGGCATCGATGTTGATAAGCAACAACAGCAGCAAAGCATTGTTAAAGTTACTTACGACAAAGAGTATCCTTTGTGTGATAAATAGTTTTTTGATTTAATATACAAAAATCTGGCAAATGTATTAATTCCTTAATCATGATCGCGAATAGTTTACAACTCGCATTATATCGTCATTGGACTGTTGAAGCTAGCTTAAAATATTCAATGTCGACTGCGGTATCGTTACGTCTTTGGTCCATTAGAGGAGAACAACGTTTGAAAGAAGTTTTAGCAGAAATGGGTTTACCTCTAGTGCAATCCAGACAATTGTTTCGTGCAATGGATCTTACTTTTAGACAAGAATTTAGGCAAATGGTTGAAAAATTAGCTGGCAAATATAATGTCAACAGCATTATTGGCACCAGTTTTACTCTTCAATACGGTTATCGTTTTAAATATTGCGCTTCAGACATGGTATATGCCATGTTGGCTTTACTGGATTCTACAGTAAGTAAGCAATTATTAAATGCAGTATATTAATATTTTGTCTAATGTATAAGTTACTATGTATTTTTACAGACAAAGGATAGACAACCACAGCGTTGCTTTTTAGACGCGCTAGACTGTTTATCGCGCACAAAAAAGGATATTTTAGAAAGTGGGATAGAAAAGGCAAAGCTTATGCTTCACAATATCTTTAAAACTGCACAGAGTATATTGGAAGCTAAGCAAGTAAAGAATTTTGGTTCCTTTTTATATCTCAATGTACCAGATGGGAATATAGACACTTATTTATTCGCACATCCTCATCCCTTGATTATGCTAGCTCAGTTTGCTCTCAAAGCGTATGTAAATTCTTCGAGAAATAGGCGTGCTTCTGAATGGCCTCTTGTGGCCTCTGCTGTATTTAGCACAGAGGAAGGATCATGTCTTCTTGTCGGTATACCACCAGTTTGTGAAGATCAACCCAGAAGGTAATATTTATATATTATATATATATATATATATATGAACGAAATATGAGAGAGAGGGAGAGAGAGAGAGAGATTTAACCATGTATTTTTTACAGTTTATTTGGAAAAGCATTCGAGCAAACTGCAAAAAATAAAAATTGTTACATCGAACCAGACTATTTTGATAGTACAAGTATGTATAAAATAAAATTTGTAATCTGTATGAATTGGCACACATATTTAATACTTTTCTTCTTTGCAGTAATAAGACTGAAAATCGAGGAAAGACCCAAGTTTCTTGATGCTTTGGCAGCACTACTTGCATGATAATTCTCATAATTGTATAATCATTAGAGACAAACAGTATGGCAATAACATTAATGAAATTTTTAACTAATGCGACTATTAAAATAATTAAATGCACTTTATTATTCTTGACGTTATAGTGCCTTTTCTTAAAAAACGCAAACTCTTATTGTATATTTTTTAACCAGCGACGGCAGTAGCTTTATAATTGTGAAATATTTAATATATAAATTAGGATTTTGATATGTGTGTGAAATCAATGACTTTGTATAAATGTAATAATCAATTTTGTGTGTGTGTGTGTTGTATAAAAATTGCTAGGATACAACAAGTATATTTAAAAACAAGTAACAAGTATATTTAAGTATATTTAAAAAAAAAAGGATAAAAAGTCACTCTATTGCAATAACGCTTTTATTATTAATTCAAGAGACATAATGGATTAAATAATTTTATAAAAAAAAAACTCGGAAAAAAAGTGTGAATAAAAAAAGATGTAAATAAAATTATGTTTGCTATATCAGACAATTAATATAATGTTTAACATCATCATCTGCAAAGTAAATTTACGGAATAAAAAAAATTTGTATGTGCACAGTGTCACAAAATATATATAGATATTGTATTAAATCTTCAAATATTTGTACGACATAAATATAATGTGTGATTGATATTAAAAACTGCAACAGTGAAAAAGTTATTTCCTAGTTAAAAATACTGGTAATGCGCTCACTCGGTATTAAGTAATATATAATTTATTAACGTATTCGTGTGTGCGTACACTTAAAAATACAATTTGATCGATTTATTTATGACTACTGTATAATACATATTTTTTGGTTACTTTTTTGCAAAGAATCATGCAACAAGAAGTACATTTTTTTATGTGTGACTCCTTTTTTTGTCTACGTAAAGAGCGACGGTATCACAGAGATAGGAGTAAAAAAAAAATTAAAAAGATTTCTTTCGACATTCGAACAATCTTTCCTAACATTTGACAAGTACAAATTTTATGCTTTATGCTAAATTATATACTAATATGCCTTAAGCTGGCACATGTTCATTTGTTTTTGATACTTTATGCACTGCCGTTATTTTATTTATCGGTAATTTGTTGTCGAGAAATTTATCAACAAATTGTTGTACAGAGTCCACGGAAATTTCAGCACCGTCTTCCATCACCACATATATTCCTCGTGGAATATCTATCGCGGTCAAAAGAGGTACCGCATCATCCAAACCAATGAATTCACGAAGAATGTCGGACGTTTCGCACTGCGTCAAAAAAAATCGTTAAATGTACTTGGTTTATAGATATTTTACATATTTACGATTTATATATAATTTTATATACAATAATCACGTATAATTATAAAATTTAATCCTTTGAATCCTTATGGACATTGAGACAAATTATATTTACATATATTTAATTTACGCTTAATTTACTCTCTCATGCATACATGTATACTTACATCTAAAGCTATATAGAATTGCAACATATCATCCTCAGGATCATCATAATTTGGATCATAATCGGGCTGATCCCTTCTATATGCTTGTGCAGCCGGTAATAGTACACTTTCCCCGAATTGAATCTCATAATCTTCTCCTTCTGTAAAATATTATAGGAAAAGATTAAACAATATACAATCTAGTTCTTTTAGCAGATTTTA
Source organism: Camponotus floridanus (assembly GCF_003227725.1). Taxonomy (NCBI): domain Eukaryota; kingdom Metazoa; phylum Arthropoda; class Insecta; order Hymenoptera; family Formicidae; genus Camponotus; species Camponotus floridanus. The sequence goes on along the minus strand of NW_020229314.1, from coordinate 144,329 downwards.
TAATTTCTTTTTGAATAGCACGTAAATGTTTATGTATGTACATATACATAGTACATTTCATTTGTATACTTGCCGACAAACAAGATAATGGCTGGAGCATCGTGTAATGACGTAGCATATTTTTCTGTTAAAATATTCACCAGCCTATTTGTCCAGGGAAAATTCTATAAAAAGATTTTCTTCCGTTTACAAGCTCAATAATTGCAAATATTCAGAGGAATAAAATGCTATGTTCTTTATTATTTTTGGCAAATTTTAATATATATAAAACATCCTTTTTGTTTCAATCATCTACAGTAACGTTTTAATATAATAATTTGAAAATTATGTTGAAAACTTTACCAGTCCTTCTGGATCTTCGATCAATTCGGTGCGCCCATCTAGAGTGATTATGTTGTCGCGAGAATCTAGAATGACTAGAGTCGGTATTGCTTGAACATCGAAAGCCCTTGCCAATTTTCGACGTCTTTCTTCTTGATTGAAAGGTATCCTTAGCCAAGGCATTGTTTCCGTGTACACATTATAAGAGTCCTCACTCCTAGGATAAAAACGCACAATTGAAATCTTTCACAAAAGAGAAGAAAACAAAACAACTATGGATATAATGATAAGTACACGGAGAAATCAGTCGAATAAAAAGGCAAAGAGATATGTGTTGGAATAAAATGAGATATTTTAAAAGGAGAGAAATCTATGAAACACATATACACGGAAGAGAAGTACGAGAGTATAATCAATCCCACAAATAAACTTACCTGTCCGAACTTACAAAAATTACTTCGAAATTTCCACCTCTCTCCCGAATTCGCTGATACGTATCCACAAGTTGCGGAGTAAATGCTTTACAAGGTGGACACTAAATGAAAAGTAGACAATATAATTTTAAGATGATTGTTGAACATGAAATGTGTAATTAATATTTATGTTTGCAATATCAAAAATATGTAGATTAAATCAACGTCAATCATTCGAGATATGTTGCGATTTATAAGTGGAATACGAAATCGATCTCCTCTTTGAAAAAACCTTTTCTTCAACATTCTAACGTTTAAATGTTTTTGTAATTTATCATTAAATTAATATTTTGTTAAAATGTATATTTAAAATTAAGTAAAAAGATATATATTATTATCTATTTGTCTTGATATCCAAATATAAGAATTTTTTTAAAGCCTTTTTAAAAATGTAATACAAGAAATTATATTCGCTTATCTCTTCTATATCATTATATGACATAATATATGTAGTGTAATCAATGAAAATAAAATTAATAATTTTATAAAAATCAACTTCCTCGCTCCCATCGATCAATCGTAGATTTACAATTTGCTTTATACAAATTAATAAAATATTTTTCTCAAGATACACATATTTTTGTTTAAGAATTAAACTTATCACGAAAAGCAATAAAATATTGTAATGCGATTGAGCATAATTCCAACATTTACATAATTTCAGTATCGCTCCTTACCCAATGCGCGCTAAAGTAAACCCCTTTGTAACAATAGCGGAGTTCTTCGTGCAACATGGGTTCGTTGCTATCGCGTGCACCGCAAGGCAGGAGAGGTCCATCTTCAAGGGCAGCTTTTGGATGCGGAGGTCTCCAAGGGAATTCTAAGCCGGTGGGATCAGCGATGGTTCGTTCGACGCCTCCTCTTGTCACTACGGAGCCATTGGAGCCCTCCAGCAGGATCAACGTCGGTACGCCTGCTTTTATCCGATACCTTCGAGTCAACCTGGTCTGAAAAAAACACAAAGATTAATAATCTGCGTAATTCGACGAATGAAAACAATGAAAAATATTGCGATTGTAAAATTGCAATTTATTTTGAGTAAGACGGATAAATCAAATTGTTTATTTTTCTTCGAGACATAACATAATTTTTATTAATAGACTCTGGAAAGATTATTGAAAATATACAATTGTTAAAAAATCCAGTTATAATATTTTTCATTTGTGCCATCAAATTATATAACTTAGATATAATATAGATATAATATATATAATATATAATATGCATAATATATATATATATATTAGATATAATATTGTTTAATATATTACATTAGATAATTCACAATATATTTTAATAGTAAATTTATAATTTATCGTTTAATGTAATTAGGTAGCTAATTAATAATATTGCTTCATATTGCTTAATATTAATTTTATTATTTATATCGTTTAATATAAAATTATATAATTAATAATTAGTGTGGACAATTAAATATCGAGCCTTATAGATATATCGGCCTAGATATCGGCTATTATAGAAAAATTAATGGTCTCGCTCAATAATACCAATGAACAAGATGCGCTAAAAGCACATTTCTCCATAGACTACAAAGCAATAAGCCGTGAATTACCGCAGAGTTACATCAACGATGCGAGCAATATACCGATAATGTTACTCGAGAAGTAATAAGAATAAAAACTGCATATGTGGATGGAAATTAGGCAAAAAGTAGAACGAGATAAGTATATATATATTGTATTATGTTATCATGTTTTGCAAATATACAGGGTCTACCAAAAGTGTGGAAACCCCTAAATATCTCGGAAAATATACGTTTTACAGAAAAGTGTTTCCAACAAAAGTTGTAGGGTTTAAGAAGATCTATATACTGATTCTATCAGTTTGACCTTGGATGGCGTCGTCAAGGTCAGGTCAAGGTCACATTGACTTTTTTAAATGACACCCCCTACATTTGATTGCATATTCTTATAGCTTAATTCAAGAGCTTTCCAAAACACTATAATAATGTTCATTTTTATTAAGTACTTTGCGAGTTATGAGGGTTGAAATAATTTCTTAATTTTACATAAACCATAAAATATCTAGTAAACCATTCATTTTTCGATTATCTTACCTTCATACTTTTATGTACAAAATAATGAAAGGAATCAATTGGTGTAAAGAAAACATACAGTTGTTTTTAAGAAAAAATATGGAATTGTTAATTGCAAATTACATATTTTTTCTTAGAAACAACTATGTGTTTTCTTTACACCAATTGATTCCTCTCATTAATTTGTACATAAAAGTATGAAGGTAAGATAATCGAAAAATGAATGGTTTACTAGATATTTTATGGTTTATGTAAAATTAAGAAATTATTTCAACCCTCATAACTCGCAAAGTACTTAATAAAAATGAACATTATTATAGTGTTTTGGAAAGCTCTTGAATTAAGCTATAAGAATATGCAATCAAATGTAGGGGGTGTCATTTAAAAAAGTCAATGTGACCTTGACCTGACCTTGACGACGCCATCCAAGGTCAAACTGATAGAATCAGTATATAGATCTTCTTAAACCCTACAACTTTTGTTGGAAACACTTTTCTGTAAAACGTATATTTTCCGAGATATTTAGGGGTTTCCACACTTTTGGTAGACCCTGTATAATAATCGCATTGTACGTTAAATTACACAAATTTCCAATCATCCGAACAAATTGCAAATTAATTTCATACATGAAACACTTAACTCGTGCGTATCAATATGCATAATATGATTTTCTTTAATATTTAATGTTAAATTCAAATATTATTAATTCCTGTTTCATATTACATGTGACTTTCATATTAGACAGAAATGATTAGTATGTTTTTTTATAGAAAAGAAATGTATAAAAGAAGAGATATATCGTACGTTTAATTAAGATAAGATATGAATAATAGTCCTTATATATCTTTTCGCGAATAATGTGCATCATTAACGGCAACTTTAATAGAGAACTTTTTTTCCTACACCTCTAATCTATCTTCTCGAATTTTTTTTGTTTTTATTCTCTCGTTATTTCAACCGTCATCAAGTTGACAATAACGATAACGATCCTTGCATCTCATTAATTAAAAAAAAAATCTCTCATTAATTTATATATGGTATATGTGTGTGTGTGTGCGCGTGCGTGCGTGTGTGTTATATATACTTTTTTAAATATTTTACTACATTTTTTCTACGTATCAACAAAATAGAGAAACATCAGAATATTATATCTTCATTCGATTGAGAAGAGACTGAAATTTCTAACCATCTAACATTATCGAACAAAATATATTTTTTGATGTAGAAATATCGATATTTAGGATATAGAAATATTGATATTTACAATCCTCCCTCCCAATTTTACGTAAATCGCTGATTAAATTCGTCGATTCGCAAAGATCGTCTCGGTGTCGAGGTGTTATAATATGAGCAAGAGCGGAATCGCGCGCGGAGATCTAAACCTTCCAATTTATCCTCCTCCACTCCCATTCCGTCCCTTTTCTCGAAACTGCATTAAATCGGCCGTCCCCCCGGACCGCGCGTCCCCGCAGTTCGATATCTCGAGGGGAAGGACCGGGTCGGGCGATTTCTCGTATCACGCGGGATGCTCCGTTACGGGTTACGGTCGCTCATGAAGGGCGAAAGGGGGAGAGAGGGTAGAGAGGATGGATAGAAGAGGCGTAAGGCGAGAGAAGGGTTCGTAGGCGGGGGTATGGCGAAGCTAAGCGCGTACGTTATCGCGAGGTACTTAAACACACGAGAGCGAAAGGCGGAAGGAGAGAAGGTCGGCCGCGCGCGCGAAGGGTCGCTTCGTCCCTTCGTATATTTCCCGCGCGGCCGTCCCGTTCGCTTCCACCGCGTCACGTGGTGCCTACGAACGCGAGGACGCGAGACGCGAGGTTCGCGCTCACCCCTCGCAGCCTCTCGAGCGGTCGATAACGCATGGTGCGGTGGTGCGTCCTCCCTCGCTCGCGTTGCTAGTTGCTACCGCTCTCGACGACGGACGGTGCGCTATCGTTATTTCCCTCGTCCGTACATTCGACGACATAATATTCCTTCCCTACGTTATTAGACTTGGAGCTAGAATTTCCAAAGGAAAGGATCGATACGAGTTCTCTCTCTCTCTCTCTCTCTCTCTCTCTCTCTCGCTCTCTCTCTCGCTCTCTCTCTCTCTCGTTCTTCGAAGGATTCAGAAATTTGCAAAAGATGTATAATTTTACCTTATAATTTTCTCTCTCTCTCTCTCTCTCTCTCTCTCTCTCTCTCTCTCTCTCTCTCTCTCTCTCTCTCTCTCTCTGGTTTATTCAATGTGAAAAACATCGCTCGTACTTATTTTGCAATTTTATATTTCTTTAAAAATATCTAAACACGATGCGATCTAAACGAACGAGTATTTGAGTCGTCTACATTTTCGCTCTCGTTACTCTCGTTTCCTCGTCGACAAAACTTCTCCGCGATACGACTGGACGCGAAAATATGCGACTAAAAAAGAAATCGCGAGGGCGAAAGAGGGAGAAAGAGGGGGATAAAACAGAGATTACTTTTGACTCTTGATTAGTTTGCACGCGTTCAATCGTCTCTGGAATGTATACAGATCGCATATCTAACCCGACGCCCGACGCCCGACGCCCATGCGCTCGTCGCGACGACGACGACGACGACGACGACGACTGCGTGTTCTCCCTTCGTGCACTCCCCCCGTTGTCTACGCTGCTCACGCTCGCAGATAAGCGAAAATAGTCGCGTGTGAGCGGCTCGTTATGGCGATCTTGTGGGATTTACCAATTTTTGTTTTCCCAAGTTTGAGAATAATGGAGAAAGAAAGAGAAAGATCCCTTTTCTTTCTGTTTCTGGGAAAAATAATAATAAATTTGAAATATTTAAAAAATAGGTTTCTTTCGGGTTTCGTCGAGTCATTCAACAGTAATAGCTATCGATACGATGAACAACGATGATAAAAATCATAATTTCCCGCGATGTTTATATATATTCATAATGTTAAGTATTCATTTAAGATGACGCGCGCGCGTGTCAACTTTTTAAATTGCAGTTTTTTTAGCTCATACATATCCATGTATCTACTACATCTAAGCTTACGTTATAATTTCTTGAGGAATTTTCAGTTATTTCGACGGAAATAATTTCTCGATTAATCATTTCGGCGCGAAATTAACCGGAGCAATATACGCAAAGTCAAAATTTCTAAAATGCACGTTTATAGAATGTGGCCAGATACATACAGATATTTTTAAAAATATTCCATTATAACGAAGCTTTATATTGTAGGGAAAGGTTGATGCACGACGATAATGTGGCTTAAAAGTTTGCTGTCGTGAGATTCGTTTTTACAAACTCTTACAAACATAAGGACGACTTTTCGCGCGAGCAATTTGCACCGTCGCCACTTTCCTTTTGACCACGGGCTAATAGCCCACATCGTGCACAATTCGTAGGCATGCAACGAGGTAAAAAAAAAAGAAAAAAACGAAATGCAAAACAAAACCGCGACCATCCGCATGAAATAATAATAAGATTTTCTCCCTTGGATATCTACGAGTATGAGTTTACACGTGTTTGCAGAATCAGACGATATTTATACGACGACGAAAAGCATTATTTTTTAATTATAACAATGCATCTCTTCGAATTATCGTTTATTAAAGTAAAACTTGTTTAAAATTAAATAGCGATTTCGAGATTTATTCACAATTATTTATCGATTCGTAATCGTATATTTCGATTGTAATATAACTGAATAACTGAATAAATACAAATTAAAGTCATTAATATATCATTTAAAATAGAAATTTCTCTAATTAATATTTAAAGCAACGACAATTATTCACACAAAGAGAAAGCGAACAAGAGAGAAAGAGAGAGAAAAGAATTCAAAGTTTCGCAACTTTCGTTTAGACTTTCAGACATTCCAAAGATACAGCCGTGGCTGGCTCACGCTTCATTTTTCACGAACCAACTCATGTGTGTACAAACTCACGCGAAGGAAAAGAAACATACGTTCATACAATTCGTATAGTTGTCTCGTATCTCCTCTTTCCGTCTCTTCCTCTTTCGATTCCTTTCATTATCGCGTGGAGGGAACGAGAACGCTATTTGAGGAAGATATGGGTCGACCGTGTATTTAGAATAGAAGGCTCCCAGTCGTTTACTCGATTCTTTTTCTCTTTTCACGACGCGGCTTTCTCGTTAACGTTGCTCTCGGGCAAAAAAAGCGAGCGAGCTTTCTTACGAAGCGATTTAGAACGTCCGAGCTATGAGCAACCTCGCTGATTAAAGCGTTGAAGCGACGAGCGACGGGCCTCCCAGAGACGCCTTATTCACGGAGTGTGTCAACCGCGCGCGAGTGTCCTCTCGGGATAAAGGGGATGGAGGGATGGAGGACCATCAAAGATGCATGGGCGCGAAAAAGTCGGGTCGATAAGCATACGTGCCTTTTTGTCATTTCATCGATCGAGATTTTTGTCGAAATGAAAAAACATATAATTCTGCGCAAAATAGAGCGCGATTAATTATCTTTATATCAAAGCCGACTCAGCGAACGAAAATAATTTTAAACTATGCCTACGATGATCGCGCCCGAGTATTATTAATATAAAATTAAATTTTCTTAATTTGCGATAAGATTATTATAACTAATTCCAAGTATTATTATACTAAAACGAGCAACATTTTCTCGAAAAGTGATATTGATTTATCTTACGTATAATAATTGGCAACTTTATACATATATATATATATATATATATATATATATATATATATATTTTTTTTTATATATATATATTTTTATATATATATATTTTTTTTTAAATAAATTTAATTATATATATATATAGAATTTTATTGATGAATCTTTCTTTTCGGTGAAACGAGTCTTCGATAGACTTTTTCGAATGAAATTGATCTCTAATCTTTCTCAAGTTTTAATTAAGTAATCTTAACTCCGTTTCTGTTATTGTTAATGAAACTCTCACAAAGGATTTGTGATTGCAGCGAGACGCTCTCGAAAGCGATTTAAACATAGAATTAATGAGCGAGGGCCAATCACGGTGCTACTTGACGTTGATTATTGCTAAAGCGTTTATCGTTACGGCCTCTCCGCAATTGAGAGCGATTAAATATATCGTATATATTGTCCTCTGTGTACATCCCTATTATAAATATCGATGAATCTAAAGTACCCTAGTTGAATAAAATATTAAGTAGTCCAAAGTTTCAAATAACATTCGAAACATTTCAAAAGTATCACACGTATTATTTATATACGTATATGTATGTATTGTATTAGTAAATATACGCGAGAAATAATATTTATACATGTAAAAGCAAACTATGCGCGAAATAAATTTTATCCTAAGGAATGATGAACCCGCAAAGATTAAATATATTTCGATCATACTGATAAAGAAGAAAAGAAGGGCCATTGGACCTTAGATAAATGCTGCGTAATAATTAAAATTGAGAACGTGTTAAAAAACATAATTGAACAAATGTTACGATGGGATCCTCCTTTTCAACGTTACAAAAGAACGTGAAATTAAATTAAAAGAACGCAAATAAATATTGAGTCGAGATATTAATCACTGGCCGATGTAAATAAAATACAAATCATATAATAGATAGCGCGCAAACATAATTAGAAAAGAAAAACGGATTCATGTTGGATAAAAAGCATTGTTATTCTTATAAATTAATTATTGAAATGCATATGCGATGCACACATTAGCCGAGATGTGTAAACACCGGCTTATATCGAAAAAAATCTCGTTTATAACTATAAATTTCATCGAGAAAAACATTGAAATACGAAATTTCATAAAATATCGTTTTATCGTAGAGTTACACTTTTTTCACACGTGTTTCTCAGATATAAAATTGTGCAATGTGTGTATTATGTACAAATATTTTTCGATACGTATCTAAATTTTCTCTCGAGCCAAAGAAGGTTCGAGATAAGATGCATTAGCGGATTACACGTGCAATAAAAATCGAATAACCATATAAATAATGAGAAACTTTAATGTACTTAAAGTATCGCTCCTTTTCACGCCCAATTATTCACACGCCAGGCCATACTTGCAAATTACACTTTCGTAGTTTTCTTTATCGCAATATTCCCTTGTACCTTTGCATTCTATTATCAACAACGACGATAATGCGAAATACCGAGAAAAACCGTAATAAAGAGTAGTAAGGAGATCGGAGATAATACATTTCCAGAGTATCAAGTGCACGTGACCAACTACGTTCTCAACTTAAATAATTTTAATAATTGGATATATCTTATATATCCATAAAAAAAAGATTTGTGTGTGTGTGTATATTTATAGGATATGATGTTAAAAGGTTCAGTAAAAAATATAGGGAGAACTGGGTACACGTATCGTCAAAATTTTTTAAAAGAAAAACGGCCAGACGGAGTGTAAAGACAGATGGAACTATCTCCAAAGCAGAGAAAAAAGGAAAAGAAAATTAAAAACAAATATGTCGAAAAGAAATAGAAAAAATATTGATGAAATTTGGCGTGAAGAAGAAATAAGTAACATGATTGAACATTTCTAAATCAAAATTTTGTCGATTTTGTCTATCAAGAGTTTTGTTCAAAAAACCGTAGGTCAAACGATTGATTGACCATTAAATACCAATAAAAAAAAAGGTTTGTATATCTGTGTGTTTCTGTATGTGTGTGTGTAATAATTTTATATATAGTAATATTTAAAAAATATCTATTTATAGGATATGATATTGGAAGGAGCAGTAAAAAAATATGGTCAAAATTGTGTGGCCACATATATCCCCATTTTTAAGGAAAAAAACATCTAAGTTATGTAAAGATAGATGGGTATATTTAAAAAGTAAAAAAAAATTGACGAAACAAAACGATAAAAATAGATAAAGAAATTAGGCTCTGTAATATATTAAACAACAATCCGAGAAAAGAGTGATTAAGAACCACCGTGGATGGTAGTGCGTAAAATTTTAAAGATTAGTAATTCGCGAAAATTAAAACGCGTGAAAGACTTATGCATATATTTTACTTGGTGCATTAACCAAGATATTTTTCTCGCCTACGTCTCTTCAGGGGAGTAAAGAGGGGTGTTATAGTATTCTCGGTATTGAGAATCTATATCTTGGTTAATGCACCTAGTAAAATATATGCATAAGTCTTTCACGCGTTTTAATTTTCGCGAATTACTAATCTTTAAAATTTTACGCGCTATCATCCCCGATGACTCTTATTCGCTCTTTTCTCGGGTTGCTGTTTAAAACGATAAAAAATTAAAAAATATATTAAAGTCTACGCCACATCAATACGGCACGGCCGCATATTTTATTATGTTTACATAAACATAATAAAATATGTCAAGAAAGAGCAGAATTTTTAAAGTAAGTCAAATTTACTTTAGTATAGAGAATGATATAATTATTATTGCTTTAATTATTATTATTTTACTAAAGCAGAGAGAGATCTTTCAGAAGAACTAAGAGATTTCCAGATACGGGATCTTTGTATAGATAGAAGAATCCGGAACAAGTACACTAATTAAGAAAAGACAGGGATGTATGTGGGGGGAGGTCGAACGTGTCCATTTGGTCAAAGCCCAAATAACTGTTAGAATATTGTTAGAAAACAATATTCGTAAACTAGAAAAATGTGTGAGGTGCAAGTGGATGGATCGGGAATCGAATCCGAGTCGTTCGCTTTCCGGGAAACTGCTCTAAACCACCGAGCTATCCCGACCTCACGCTGATGCTGCTTTATAACACAGTGATATTGGTCAACGAGCGATTACGCCATTATTATAAATTTTTTAAATCTTTTTTCAATATAAACTAAACTAACTGGGGAAAAAAAGAGAGACGAAGGAGGAAGAAACGAAAGAGAGGAGGGAGAAGAAGAAAGGAGCGTACAAAAATGTTTTATTATTTGATTTTTACCTTCCTCTCGTAATCTCGGTTGGGCACGACGAGCCAAGGTAGATCGGCTACGTGGGCGCGAAAGCTGTCCTCGAAGTCGAGCACGTCGGTGACGTTGCTCCAGAGCACCACGTGTACCACCTCGAATCTCTTCCTTTTGTCGCGCTCGCCGCCGCCGCCGCCGCCGCCGCCGCCTCCGCCTCCGCCTCCGCTTCCGCCTCCGCTGTCGCCGTCGTCCGTTGTGCCGTTGACGTTTGCGTAGAGCTCGACCAGCTGACGCGTAAAATCGTCGCAAGTCGCACCGGGATTCACAAAGCTGAAGTACATGCCGACGATCTCGCAGGCCGGCCGGCCATCCTCGTGGACGAGGGACGCGGTCGTCGATTCGATCGACTTTCTCGCGTCGTTAACCTGGCAGCGCACCAGCTGCTTGCCAAACAGCCGGTGCTGCCAGCACAAGGGCTTGCCCTGGATCGTGGACATGGGCTTTTTGGCGGCATTCGCCGTAGGTACCACCCGATCGTTTACAGACGCGGCCATCACGCTCCGCGCAACGCGACTGAGCCCGCTTCGCCTTCGGCTTCGGCCGCCGACCGCCGACGAGTCTTCCTCCCACGGAGAAGGGGTTGACGGATCTGACGTCGCTCCAACCTACCGTGATGCGAAAACGGCGCGATATATGATACCTACCTACTCCAACTTTACGCGGCCCATTTGTATTTCGCTGACTCGCGCGACTTTGGACACGTTCGACCTGATCGAGCGCACTCGAATCGCGCAACCAAGTCGTCTTTTACCGGAGGATGCTATCTGTACCGAAATACAGATTTTCGAATATTCGAGTATAAAGATTCGCTTCCACTTTGGAGCGATATATTCATCTTTGCTGTTTTAATAAGAAATCGACCCAAACACAGATATTGTTCTTTTGTTATTTAATTTAAAAGTATTCCTTTATGCAGATTTATTCTTTCAATTTTAGGTGTATATTTTGGTGAATATACGCCTCCTCGCACACGTAGTAAAGAGAGCAGATAAAATTAAAATATATTTTATTTTCGTCATTATAAAAAATTGTTTACAACGACAAAATTAAAGAAAAGAAAATATTTTTTTTAATTATTCTTGAGAGGATAGTAATCGAAAAGGTAAATATTTATACATATATATATATATATATATATATATATATATATATATATATATATTAATGTTTGGTTAAATATATTTTTGAAATTTATATATAATTTATACAAAATCTTGAAACTGTAAATACATTTTAGTGAGTAATAGAGATAATTTTTTTATTTATTTTAAACCTTTTTGTATGCAAAATTTTATACATGTATATACAATTATTGGATATAAACATATATATGCGTGTGTGTGTATGTATATAGATATACATGTATGTTGTGTATATTTTATATTACAGGATTATATACATATATATATGTTGCGACTAACTTTAATTACATAGCCATATTTTTCCACGAAATTTTGTCCTTGTGCACAAATTACGTTAATTATTCACAATTATTTATTAATTATAAATATAAAATTAACCTAGCAAACTTGTATTCCTCTACAGTAATATTTTCATTTGCGGCACACGATTAACATTATACGCAACTATACGTATTACGATCTTGTAATAGAGAATTTGCATCGGTACCGCAGCCAATCGCAATGCGCTACGATTGGACAAAAAGTTGCGTATATATCATGAGTACGTAGAACGGAGAAAAACACTATCATAATAGTGTAAACGGTATAAACAATGATAATGTAGTCGGTACTTATATAAGACGCTTAATTACGTTGCTATAAATACGAAATATTGCTCAGCATTGCCAATTGAGATGGGATATGCGGACATTATTAAAATATACATATTTCCCTTTTAGTTGCATTTATTTGTATATTTATGATAAAATGCACATGTATATTTATTTTTTGGAGAACAATGAAACAATTTTTAAAATTATTCTTAAAAAGACAGTAATCGAAAAGATATATATATATATATATATATATATATATATATATATATATATATTATGATAGAGCTTTGATATATCTATATATATCGATCATATAACATTTACTTGAGAAAATTTTGCGTCTATACTGTATATATATATATATATATATATATATATATATATATATATATATATATATATATGAATTTCGACGCTTACCTTGGAATACACCATCGTCAATCGCATGACGTCCCTTTAGGCAAACGTAGCAAAAAGTAAAGCTTTTTCCGTCTCTATTAGACTCGATTGTTTAAAATAGTTTTAAAGTTTCCGCCAATCTTTTTTCCTTTCTCTGAAAAAGAATAAAATAAAAGCGCACACGCAATAATCTTCTTTTCGTATAAATCTTGCGCAAAAAAGAACATCACCGATATTGTTTGCTCAACATGTATCGAAAATCCTACGAAAGATGCTTCATTATTCGAATTATTATGTATTCAATTACATTTCAGTAACTTATTTATAGATTGAATTGTGTTTCGAAATAGTCAGATAATCCCGAGTTATCGACTCGCTGGCTCCTCCTACGTTACGGCTCTACGCATAATGCGGACGGGCGAGCAAAATTGGGGTCAATTTTAACGCGTTGCATTCAGAGAATCAAATGTGATCGATTATTATCAAAGAAACATATATCACTTGTAACATTCACGCGAGCAAGATTGAACTATCTGAACATTTTTCGGTAATTTATATAAAATGAAATATCTCTCATTAAATAAACGCAGAAGCGAAATTCTATTCCAAGACGGATAAATCTTGACATGAGATTGGCGTCAATCTTTGCTTGCGCGATCCGTGATCGCCCGTACATAAACGTGTAGATAAAGAACACCAAGATTTTTTCATTAGAACCGGTGACCTAAAATTGCATTAATAGCGATTATTAAAAATTTACACCCGCCGAGCGATATCGACCGGCCGTCTCAAAGAAAGAGGAGAGAGAGAGAGAGAGAGAGAGAGAGAGAGAGAGAGAGAGAGAGAGAGAGAGAGAGAGAGAGAGAGAGAGAGAGAGAGAGAGAGAGAGAGAGAGAGAGAGAGAGAGAGAGAGAGAGAGAGGAGAGAGAGAGAGAGAGAGAGAGAGAGAGAGAGAGAGAGAGAGAGAGAGAGAGAGAGAGAGAGAGAGAGAGAGAGAGAGAGAAAACGAGAGATGGCGACTGTGCGAGCGGAGATGAAAGAAAGACAAGGATGAATCGGATCCGCGTGCACGTAAACGTCATCGTGCATTCCGGCGACGCGCTCGACCGTTTCCGTTTCAAAACGGGAGATTCTCCGCGAATGTAAAATCGAGAAAGAGATACCTCGTCGATGGGCGATCGGGCGACGTGGATACGTATGTATATACGGTGGAAACGCGCGTATCCGACCCCGACCCCGACACCGACACCGACACCGACACCGATACCGACACCGACATCCGACACCCGACACCCGACACACACACGTCAGAAACGACCGAGAGACGCGATGTTTTTGTCGAGTTGAAGCGCACGTATGTAGTTGAAGCACGCGTCTGTGGAGGTTGCGGTCCACCTCCTCTCCTCCCTCAAGGTTCTTTTTATCGCCTCCTCCAACGTTACTGCGTCGCGTTGCTCCGAGCTTCGAGCCTGTCCGAGCCGGATTCACGCAGTCGTTGCACGCGCGCGGGCGCGGATGCAAGCGAGTCGCATTAGTCGCAGTCGCAGTCGCGCGCATCTCGTTGAACGTCGTCGTCGCTGCTGCTGCTGCTACCGATCAAATGGTAGATGGAACGACGCACTTGGCACCCACGTTTGTCCGCAACGCGCCGTCCCGTCGAGAGGCCGTCCACGCGCGCGTACACGCGTCGTCCTTCGCCTTCGCCTTCGCCAGGGCATTAAGATTCGTCGACGTTCAGCCACGTTCGCTCGAGAGCGCTCGAAAAGTACGATACGCCGATAACGATGTCGCGTTTCGCTTCTTACGTATCTCGCGCTCTCGTCATCTATGCATAATTATCGCGACTGATTGACCGATTTACCGTTGTCGTTGGAAAACAAGGTGAGTCTTGACGCATCTGCGTTGCATGCCGAAAACGAAAAACGAATGTAAACGCGCCTTCCTTGCGATTCGTCATTTTTTCCTTTTTATCCAGGATATTTATTCGCAAACTATCTCGCTAGCCCCAGATATATACTTGATGGATCGACGTGTCTATTTTCGTTGAGCTTAACGTGTATGAATTTGTTGAAATGTCTTTATACTTAATACAAGTTTACTTTCATTGAGTTTAATACACGTATATACACAAAATTGTTCTCAACAGTCTTTGTTTTTATTACAATCCTAGATTCACAATGAGTTCGCAACCGATTGTTGTGCCTGGTGGAGATCATCAGCGTCTGCATGCGGAAACTCATTCTGTACCTCTTGGGAGTTCGGTGGATACCTTCAAGACCATGACACCGCCAAATGTCAGCAGATCTCTTAGTCGTAAGTATATTACTATGTCGGATATTATACATTTAACCATCCCACGTTTTATTACAACGATGTCAAATACTACAATATGGATAACATTGTAAGATTACGTCGTAAGACGCTTATTTATAATGATTTTACTTACGGTTACATTTGTTTCTTTTCAAACAATATGCACAAAGCGATAGCTTGTAAGATGTACCAAAAGTTAAAGTAACCAGAGTATAATAAAGCGGTTTTAAAAAATTAAAACCTCACCCTCGTTGTATATGACGCGTGTATACACAAATACGTATACAGCGTGCATGTATTTTCCTAAAAAGAAGAAATTCTAATTTATGAACTTTATAAAATTATTTGTCCGTGACCGTTGAACTATATGAATTAAGAATACAGGTGTACATAATAGTAGCGTGTCTCTGCAAGACTGTTCTCTGTTATTAAAGCGTTGCAAGATCCAGTAAGATTTATGTAATGTATGCTGTCGCAACGTGTATACAATTTTTCATGTTTATATAATATCGACACTCTTGTACACAAACCACAAAATTTATGTATGCGTAGTCTGTTGTTTTCTATGGATGCACGGGGATTTCCTTTAAAGAATAAAAATCAATTTCTCTTTACAATAAATTTTACAAGATACCGTAATCATTTTTACAATATGTTACACTGTTATTTTTAAGTAATTCAAATTGATGAAAATTGAAGAGCATTGAATTCTCATATAATAATCGATTCGATCGAGATATATAAATTTATATTTATTACAAGCATATTTTTTTGTATCGCTTGCATAGCTGTCTAATCTATGATATATCTCAAGTATAAAACTATTATTATAGACTTGTCAATAAGGTATGCCTAGCGCATAGTTATGGTAGCTCATTAATATGAATGAAATACATACTGTAGCAAGTCTGACTGTTGGTAAAATGGAAATCAATACTCTTGAGAGTCTAACAAACTGTTCTCATATTGTAGTAGGAATCCCTAGTACTATAAGCACCGTAGTTTGTTGTGACATAATAACTTTATGCTTTATGCGACCCACTTTCCACCATTTTTCTCTTTCGATACAAAAAAGACACACAATGACACACATTTACGGATCCTACAAATCCTTATGGATAAAATTAAAAGATTAATTTAAACTTTTCAATTCATTTTACATAATCTTTTGAGACAAATCTCTTTATATCATATACACACATATACATTATTTCATATATATAAAACATATATACATAAAACTAAATAACAAATTAGGTAACAAAGATGATGTAAAAATGTCTTTAATTCAAACAACTTAATTCAGATTTTCATTTTGTAGAGTATCTTTACTAATAATTTATATCGAGATAATATTTCTTAAAATATATATTGTAAGTTAGCGTATCACTATTTATATTATATTCATATATTTTGAATGTGCTAATTTATTTTCTATTTTAAATATAATTTCCTATATAATTTGCATTATTTTTGACTGCATGTAACAATTTAAAGTAGCATGCTCCATTGCGCATGTATAATTCAAGCATGTATATCTTTATCTTCTTTATACAGCAAAATGTAGCAATATCATTCATTAAAATTCATCGTAAGCAATTATATATTTTTTTGCAACTTTTATCTTGTCTCACAGCAGAAAGTGATGATCTCGTGATATTTTCTGTTATATCACATGTTATTAATATAATTACTGTGTTTACTTGTGTTTGTAATGTAGTAAATGTAAAGTCTGACTGTTATATATTATCGAATAATCATTAATTAGTCAGTTTTTTGAGACACTTTCTATTTCTAATACGATACAAAATAAAATGTAGTAAATATTGTGAGTGCGACTGAATGAATACAAATATATAGAACCAGCGGATCGACAACTTCGACGAAGCAGCGTTCAAGTGCAATCTGCACCATTACCTAAACTTCCATCAACAGAGTCTCTTTCAACAAGCGTAAATATTACAACTGGTGCACCTCCAATTTCTCCAGGTATAAACCTAGAAATATTTTCGAAAGTAATACTTTATTACTATAATCTGAGATAATTGAACAGCGGCTTTCAAAATGTTTGATTGACGTTACTTTTATTTCTGCAATATGATAGATACATATATGTAAATTTTCAAATCATGTGTGGCTTACGAAACACTCTTTTCTAAGCATTCGTTTATGTTTCATTTTATGTGCAATTTTTTTTAAAGCTTTAAATTCTTTTAGAGCAATATTATTTAACGCTTGTAATGTTTTAATGCTTACTGCACTTCACATGCTTTCTCCACAAAATAAGTTGCAAAAAATCTTTATTAATTATTATTTACATAAAAGTATATGTATATATATATATATATATATATATATATATATATATACACACACACATGTAAATCTTATTATATAATTCAGTATAATAAATGCGATAAAAATCTGTCTCATTGTATTAGTACATTATACATATACATATGTATGAGCTATTTTATGAGGTTTGCATTCTCTCTCTCTCTCTTACGAATCAAAAGGTAATTTTCTTTTAACAAAAATTTATTGCATGCCCTCTTTTCTACAAAATTTGCATTTTTAATATTAAATATTTTTTGTGTATTAAATATCGCTCAGCATGTGATTTTATTGCATTGAAATTTGGTTTGTATCTCTGAGAATAATGCACCAAAATCATTGAAAAAAATAAAGATCTGAATTATAAAATTTGGCTTAAAATATGTTCTTAAGATTTGATGCAAATCTTGCAAAAAGCATTTAAATATTAATATAATATTAAAGATAATATTTAAAAATAGTATTAATTTTTTAACAAATGATTGTTATATATAGAGCTAAAAAATGCGTCAATAAATAAATATATATTTTTAAACAAAAATGTATGATTTATATGATATAAATATAATTCTTATTTGTGATAGATTTATAATATAAATCAAGAATCGTAAGTTTCATTATCATTGTACATATATTTTTGTTAAAAAAATTGTTATTTTTACGTTTATCTTCTGTACGAGATATTTATTTTATATATCTTACTTCATGACATGAAGCATATAAAAAGAATATTGATTTTGGCTATATTTGCTAATGGAAATATATGTTGAATAAGTTAAATTAAGATTCAATTAGAATGATACATACAAATCAGGACGAAAAAACGATCATCTTGATTTGTTTAAAAGTAATTAAAATATAGAAAAATATAATATATATGTCGGTTTATACTATTGTGATTGAGTTTAGTGAACGTGTGAGTAATGAATTTCATTTATATAAGATTAAAGTGAAATAATATTATTTACATATTTTTTGTATTTTTTTATTACAATGTAGTAATTTATTTATTTTCAGAGTGTGTAAGCATGCATTATTTTTCCCTAAAAGTATAAAATTTGGTTCTCTATCACATCAAGTTTAATTTTATAAGGATTTACACATCTTAATTAATTTATATATACTTAAAGAAAAGTGTATATATGTATATATATATATATATATATATATATATATATATAAATATATATAATTTATAATATATAAAATCTATTACAAAATTAATAAATAATATTAATTTCTATTAACTAAATTTCTATTAACTAGTTATCCATTTTACATGAAACAAGTATTTATGACAAATTATATTTAAAAAACTAGTTTTAAATATGTTAAAATTTTAACAATTTAATTAAGAGAGAATTTAGATATAAATTCTATACATATATCATTCTAGAAATTATTGTACGTTCTATAATTTTTCTAGTCTTAATGTTCAGCTGATCATCTGATCATGGTTTTATAAAATTTATTTTACTAAAAAATAATGCAAAATTGCATATGTTATAGGACTTTCAGGAATGAGTGAAGGTCAAAAAGTCGATAATTCATCAGACAAGGTAATTTCTTGTTTTCAGTCGTAACAATAATTGTCACACAAAACTATCGTAATTAGCACTCTCATGTTCAATGTATAACGTGAAACATAAATATAATACATGGCTTTTATATTTCAATTTTTTTTTAAAGATATAATCAAAATTGAAAAATGGACACACTTTGCATTTTTATCATTTCAAATACGATAAATATAATCTATTTCTAATTTATAAAATATATAAAATCTTTTGATAATGTTTTCAGTCATTGGACTCTTGCAAATTAACGCGAAAGGAATCGTATAAGGCCCAGAGAAAAAATTATCGAATGGAAAAGAAAAGAGTGGCAAACGAACTTTTAAGTTCTTTTAAAGACCCGACTGTTATTGTTATGAGTGATTGGTTAAAAGTTCGTGGCACATTGAAAAGTTGGACCAAGTTGTGGTGTATTCTGAAACCTGGATTATTGTTATTATACAAAAGCCCAAAAACTAAGGTTTATATTTTCATTTTTCTTCAGTTATATATATATTTGCCATATATATTTTCATTTTGTAACTGCGCTTTATATCTTTATTACAGAGTAACCATTGGGTGGGAACTGTATTACTTAATACATGTCAAGTCATAGAACGTCCGAGTAAGAAAGACGGGTTTTGTTTTAAATTATTTCATCCCTTGGAACAATCTATATGGGCCCCTCGAGGACCAGAAAAAGAAGCTATTGGTATGTTATTATATCTCGGATATTAATACATATGTTAGAGATATGTAAGATTGCTTTTCTTATTTATTTACTGCTAAATTGAATTGGTTTATGTTTTTAAATAATAATATTTGATTTTTATACAAATTTTTATATTAATAAAGTATATCTAATTTTCTTTAAATTGTTAATAGATATTTAACATTTCACAAAAAAATAATTTTAGCTTTATAATTACCAACAATTTAATATTCCTTAGGTGCTGTTGTACAACCTTTGCCAACATCTTACTTAATCTTCCGAGCGCCATCCCAAGCGGCAGGCAAATGTTGGTTAGATGCACTTGAATTATCGTTACGTTGTTCTTCGTTAATAGTGCGCTCGACGAGCGCACTACCACGTCCTTTACTACACGATACGACGACCACTCATGAGACCCAATGGAGCGAAGCTGATTATGAAAAACACTTTGATGACCATGGTTAGTATCATTGACAAAGCTTCCTACTCGCGATATTTAAGTATAATGGAATACGTTACGTTTAAGACAAAATTTTTATAAAATAAAATATCCAGCTGTGACAAATAACATATGTACAGGATGCTCTAGATTTTTTTTATATGTATTTGTATATTTTTTCATATATAGATTAATTAATTTGAGATAAGTTATTAAAACTTTATTCTTATACAATATACAACTAGATTCTATCTTATACAATGTAGAAAAATATTAATAGTTAGGAATTTGGCTCAAGTAAATAAAAAATTAAACCAAAATTGGCCTATAAGAACCACAGAGCTGTGGCTCTTGTGTGCCAATTTTGATTTTATTTTTTTTTGAAAAATATTTTATTATGCGTTTGTATTTTCTACTTTTATCGAAGAAAAATCTATTTCCTTTAAATTTAACTCTGAGAAAAGGGAAAACGCGCGCGCGCGCGCGCGCGTGTGTACGTGTGTATGTATGTATGTATTAATATTATGTGTGTGTGTGTATAAATTTCTGTGTGCACAGTCACATTTTATTGTCGATTGCTACATAAAAATATAAATTTTTCTTTATTATAACTAAAATCTAATATGAAAAATGTTATATTTTTATTATTAAAAAGTATTCAATATAATGCATTACTTATGTATATAACAAAACAAAAGAAGAATATCAATTGAGATTTTTGATGAAACAGTATAAATAGGGAATTGAATTCATGAAGACGACTATGAATTAGAAAAATATGTTGTCTAAAAAGTACAATCTGTAATGATGTATGGCGATTTGTCAATTTGCAATGCTATTGAAAGTAATTGGTTTCAGATGCTTATATTTCTTTTCAAGTTTTGTATAACCAAACAAAAATCACGATGAAAATTTTAATATAAAAATTTATACACATTCGTATGTGATATAAATATGATATATTTTAAATCTCTTTTTATCCATGTAAATTGCCAGTAAAAGAGATATAGATTAATGTCATATTTTTCATTGGTGCAGTATTACATAGTCTCGTTATTAATTAAATTGCATTCGAGTATAATCTATCGAAAAAACTATACATTACATAAAATAAACGGAAAATAAAATTTTATTATCTATTTTATAATCTTTGAATTACAGAAAATTATTTTTTGATTGCTCTTGATTGCTGAAGAGTTTAAAAACTCTTAGTGTCTCAATAAAACTTCAAAAAACTGTTATTAAGATTTGATACATTCATACCGAATACACATTCATAGGGCAGAAATATTTTAATGTGTTCTACAAAACATATATTTAAATCTTGCTTTATAAAGATTCTAGTATATAAAATTAAGATTTTTAAGTAGTTAAGTTTAAAAAATTATATAATAATGATTGTTTACTATTACTTTTCCCTTTCTATTTATCAACCTAATCTCTTATCCTGCTTTTTGCGCTACTAGTATATTTAAACCGTTATGCTCCGCGTACGCCTACAACACCACAAAGGCGCTTGTTATCGTGTCCGCAGACATTCTCTCCCTCTATAATTCGTAATCCTAGGAGTGTTTGTCCTTCACCAACTCCCATGTTCCAACAGCTTTATCATGCGGTCGCTTATTGGGAAAAACAGTTACTTGAACGATCTTCGACACCTAGCACAGATCAGGAAAATGTTGTGTCTCTGATTTCCAATGAAGAACCAGATAATGGTGATAATCAGCCATCTGGTTCTTCAAGTCTTCCTGCTTCTGCACCTCACCTGCCAATCTCTCCAGCGCATAGCATGAATGTTCCTTCTGTATATGTCTTAGAGTACGATACCCGTCAAGTAGTAACGCTAGATCCTGTGTACATCTCACGTACAGACCTGGACGATATTAGTCAGCCGGAGAATGGAGTAGCAGCTGATGCTGAAATCAGTGCTTCGGATAGCGAGTCTGAGGCATCGGCCAAAGAAGATCAATCGTCAGAGCCGATCACTGAAACGCCATACGTTTCCAATGAAAACGAAGTTCTTGGAACAGTAAGTGTAATGTAATATAATTTTTTATTAAAACAAACATATATCACATGGAAAAATAAATATTTCTTACGAAATGTTTATAATTTGTTACATTTTGATCTTTTGATGCATATATAAATTTTACATATTTTGTATATTTACTTCTGTATTGTATCGTTATATTAATAATTAGGCCGGTGAAGTTGTTACGGAGCTACAAGAAGAGCAAAAATCTTTGATATGGTTTTTAATGAAACAAGTACGTCCTGGCATGGATTTATCTAAGGTTGTATTGCCAACTTTTATTTTGGAACCACGTTCATTTTTGGAAAAACTGGCTGATTCTTATTATCACGCGGATTTATTATCTCAGTTAGTAATGTAACATATTTCAATTGTGACTTGTATGTTTTAGACCACATAAGAAATCTAAATTTCTAAACTTTATTTCATTTCACAGAGCAGTGTTGGAGGATGATGCATTTACACGCATGAAGGCTGTAGTAAAATGGTACTTATCGGGATTTTATAAGAAACCACAAGGTCTGAAAAAGCCATATAATCCGCTTTTAGGCGAAACATTCCGTTGCTATTGGCAACATCCTAATGGTTCAAGAACATTCTATTTGGCTGAACAAGTAACAATCTCCAAAAAATATTTAATATTAACAATATGGAACAATTTGTCTCTATGTTGTCTCTATTGTCAAAATATCGCAAAATCTTTCTTGCTTTTAATAACAGACTTTTATTAATTTACAATCTATATATAAAATTTATTTTTTTTATATGTATATATTGTGTTTTATAATATGTTATGTTCTATTTTAACGCATGCGTTTAAATGTTTTTGCTAGTTATCGCATCATCCACCCATCTCAGGATTTTATGTGACAAATCGTCAAGATGGATTTACTATTAGCGCTACAATTATTGCAAAGTCTAAATTTTATGGCAAGTATTTAATAAAAAATGAGGTGATATCAGGTATTAATACTTCTATTCAGTAACGATATAACTTAAAGTACAAATTTTGTTACAGGGAATTCAACCTCTGCAGTTTTAGATGGTGTTGCTGTATTAACAATGCTACCGAGAGGTGAAGATTATACCATGACAATTCCTTATGCACATTGTAAAGGTATTCTTATGGGAACTTTGTCTATGGAACTTGGTGGAAAAGTGAACATAATATGCGAGAAAACCGGCTATCATACTGAATTGGAATTTAAACTCAAGGTAACAATCTAGTATTATATTATATCACAATATGCCAAAATTATATATCGATAAAATTGCATAAACGTATAAAAAAAAATTATATATATATATATATATATATATATATATATATAATTTAAGAAATTTTAAAATATTAAAATTATTAAAATTATTAAATTATTAAAAATATATAACAATAAAATAATATTTTTAGCCATTTCTCGGTGGTGCAGAAATGATGAATCAAGTTGTAGGACGAATACGTTTAGGGAAGGAAACTCTAGCTACTATATCGGGATATTGGGATGGGCTGATTTTAATAACGGACAAACGAACAGGAGTAAGAAAAGTCTTGATCGATAATATTCTTAGCTTATTATTATTAATACATATCTTTTTATTTTACAGCAGGAAAATATATTTTTCAATCCAACTCCGGAAGTACGCAAGAAAAGGTTGAAGAAATACACTGTTCCTTTGGAATATCAGGGACAATGGGAAAGTGAAAAATTGTGGTATGCTGTTACACAAGCTATTAATAGAGATGATCAGCTTGCTGCTACTGAAGCTAAAACTCGACTCGAGGAAGCACAAAGGGAACGTGCTAAAGAGAGGAAAAGTCTCGGACAAGAATGGATTCCAAAATTTTTTGTACAAGTACGTTTATTCTGGCAAATATGTGATGTTGATGAAATAATGAAATAATTTTTCCTATTAGGATATTATTACGGGAAATTGGGTCTATCGGCATGCCGATGTAAGACCGTGGGATCCAAGAAATGATGTAGTACAATATGAAGAGAATTATATAGTACGTACAAAGACAAGGCATAAAACACCTATTATGCGTACTGGTAGTATTGTATCTACTGAACCACAATCACAGGTACAGCGATGTAAGAGCTAATTTGCATGCTGTTTTAACATTTGTATACGTATATATAAGTATACATAAGTAACATTATTTTTAATTGCTTTGTGGTTTTTCTTTATTTTTTCGACAGTGCTACTGAGCAATTACATATATTATTACATCTTATCTTTGCTATTATTTGCTATCAATGGATTTGAATAGACTGTATACATTTTCGATATTTGTAATAAATATATTTTGCTCGACTTGCAGTTTGTTAGTCTAAAGGAAGTGTATTTATTAATTAATTTAACATTGTTTTTCTGTAGAGTGATATATTTATTTAGTTTTAAACTCTACATTATATAAGTTTGCACAAGTTATACAAGTTTGAAAAATCTGAATTTAACACCATTCAAAGTAAGTTTTAAATATACATATATCTTGAAAGACTTCAGTAAAAATTTACATAATTTTTTTGTATTTAAATTTCTATATAATTTTAAATGTCTTACACATATTGTGATCTTTTCTGAAATAACAATTTACATATATCATATGATATATGCTTTCATTAGAAAAGGAATGTAACTTAAAGGATTATATCGAGAATCTAACAAAAAGCAAAGGGCAAAAATAAACTTGACAATGAACAAAGAAATGCATGAAAAATTGTGCAATATGTTAATGAAAAAATGCTAATCTTGCTTTTTCTTTTTATTACACTGTTTATTATATCAATTCTTAACATTTCTCATAAGATTTTCATCTTTCTTCAGTTAATATCCTAATTCATTTAAGTGTAATTATTAGGTCATTGTAAATAATTTCATTTTTAATTCAATTGTGTACCATTATTTGTATAATAATCAACATATACGCACATATACATTTATTTAATATCTAATAAGCATCTAGAAAGCATTTGTTTAGCTTGGATATTGAATAGTTTGTCTATCAAAGCAAGAGAAAAAAAACGAGAATTTCAAGAATTATTAGTTAAAAAAATTCTTTAATTGTATGTAAAAATGTAAAAAGAAGATATTTTCTCTCATGTTGTCAAAATCTTAAACTTCTAGAAAATATATTATTTATTATTCATATATACATGTATATATAAACCTGCAATTAATTCAAATTATATGCAAATAATAACCGTTGCAGATCCCATTACTACAAGCTGAGTCACGTTCATCCTTATCAGTACTCAAGTCTTCAAAGAGGCAATTGTCTAATAACATGCCTATGTCAGAGACAGCTCATGATTCTGGGAGCTCGTCCGCAGAGGCACATACCGATTCTAGTCAATCATTAGGAAAAAGAAGACGCTCGACTGCTAGGTAGGATCGTTTAAATGTAATAAAAAGTACATATTTATAATAATCTATACAAAACTTTTATACATAGTACACAGTTACTTATAATATCATATATATATATATATATATATATATATATATATATATATATATACACATACACACACACACGAGTATATACATAAATGTATTCTTTTTAGATTAATAATTATTATGAAGGAAGTAGAGACTCAAATGCTAGAACATGGTGAAAAACTAAATCGTATACAACAAATTGTAGAACAAGTTTGCAAGAAACAAAGAGAGTCCAGTGAACAGCATCACAACATAAGTATGTTTAAGAGCTTCATGGATACTATACTTATTATTATTATCGTTTTCTTGGTGCAATACTTTATAAGCGTATGGAGCAATAATCCTGCTAAGGGTTGAAGAATTTGGTAATATTGTTTTATGTTACTCACTTGAATTATGTATATCAATGGTTTGTCTGTTCTACAACTCTCGCAGAACGTGGTGTTGATACTATTTCATGATCGTGGTAAAGCAAATCATATCGGGAGAGATATAATGATTTTTATTTTAAAACAATATTTATGAAACACATTCGTCTATGTAGAAGTAAAATATTAGAAAATATTAAGAATCCACGCAATGTAGATTCAGTGCAATGGTATTTTGTCATAGTTGCAAAAATGCAAGATGTCAAATGCAGGAAATACTAACAGTCTATATGAGCTTATATTGTATATAGGGCTTAATTAATGTGGGAAGAGACGTAGTACTCTTTAATTACTAATCTAATTTTTATGCAACCCGCCAGTACCAAATTGTAATATAATCGTATGATTGTTATGTAAAAATATTCGTCTTTTGTAGTTAATTTATTATAAATCTTATATTTAATTCTGTATTAATATACAATACAACGTAGCATATTGTAGTTTGATTTCAATGCGATATCAAATTTACAATATAATATATCTTACAGTAAATTGTTATATGTTTTATGTAAAAATTGTTATCAAGTTAATTCGCGTTGGAGGAAATAACATAAAATATATTTTGTTTACGTAATATTAATACAAATTTTCTTTAAAACTCCAATACAGAGCTTATGCTGTTATTTTATTTATCGCGCTAACAATAAGCTTATTCATGTGATATCTCGACGATAGCAATAGTACCAAACTTGTATATAAAAGAATCTATGCACTTTATATTTGACATTATATTCATAATTATTCGCAATTGACATTATCCACCTGATATATATTATAACATAATTATCTACAATTTTTTTTCAGTCAATAAACATATTTATGTAATTTTTGAAGAAACTTTAAATTCAATAAAATATATAAATATAGTTTAACAAACATTCAAATGATATATAGTTTTATTAATACCAACGTTTCTAATAATCATCATCAGATTCACTACACACACACATACATCTCGTGGACAAATTATTAAATTCAAATGTTACAAAACTATTTCCTTAATATAATTCTAATTCTATTGACAAATCTTTACATATTTTCTTCTAAGAAAATCGCTGAAGGTAATTATAGGTTTTATATAGCGTTATTGTGTTAATATTATCTATATATATCTTTAATGAAAAAAATAGATACACGATAGAAAGAGATTCATAATGTAAATAAATAATTTTTCGAGTTTCATTTAAATATGTGAAATATTTTGAAAATATAATTTGTCAATTTGGTGTGTATATATTTTTACAAATTATACAATTACATCTTTTATTTAGATGGAGAAAGAGAAAATCTCTATAACGCCTCAAATGCTACGTACAGCTGTAAAAGAGTTACAAAAACGTCAAATATTTGTTAAATCGAAAAATTTAAAAGATTTTATACAAAGACATTATCCAGTTGATAAAAATTTCGAAGCTCTCGAGCAAGAATTGCAGGAAAAATTGAAATATGCTGTTTGTGTCGGACTTGTCGCCAAACACGGAGACGATCAATATTATATACCGACTTTACGAGAGGAGGCTAATACTGCCAAAACAGCTATCAGCGCATTCTGGGAAATATATAAGAATGTAATACAAATATCATTTTTTTTATCCTAATCTTTATATCGCACGACTCTTGCATCATTTCGTCTTCTTTCGCTATTCGTTTAGAATAACCGATTACGTAACGTGAGAAAAAAGAAAAAGACCGATGTTAAGCGATCAATGCCACGCCAGAAACGAAAGGATTATGCAAGTTCTTCTAATACCGATGAAACTAACAGCAGTGAGGATATATAGATTTTTTTTCTTGTAAAAATTAAACATCGAGAGAGAGAGATGTTAAATCATTTTATATCCTATTGTAATAGATCCAATACATATACATTGTTTATATATTATGTATCAATAGACAAGTTTCTTCACATTCTATCGAAAATTTCATATAAAGAGAAAGATTAAAAGTTTTTTTTTTATGTATAAATTTGCTTATCTTTATTTGTAAAAGGTACATATAAATTATAAATACATAATTGTGATATATGTACAGGTGCAATTTAATCACAATAAAAAGATTTAATGTTGCGTAGCACCAAGGATAGAAAAAGAATTATTTACATCATAAAAGATTTCTTCACTGGTACTTTCACATGCGTTTACAGCTTCTTTCTCATGATCTTCTTCCTGTGTAGTAGAATCGTTTTTTTCACACTTTCTTTTTGTCTTTTGCTTTTTACATTTACTGGCTTTCTTTTCCAATGCTGTATTAAACAGAGGTTTGACTTTTAATAAGAGTATATTAAATAGATGCGATAAACTCGGAGAATTTTGAAAAATTGTATTAATATAAACTTCAACGTCATCGCGTCTTTTAAAATTGCTGCACAAATTATACAGTAATGTACCATTAAACATATTAGCAACTTTAGTTTGTTCATACGGATATCCCAATAATGCATTCAAATTCATACTATGTCTTAAACAATTTTGAAATTCTGCAAAACCATGAACAATTGTAATATTGAATCGTTTTGGGTGCAGATATACTTTTTGATCAATTTCGAAATTTGATACAAAAAATGAAGCTGCAAGCAAGCAATCATCCTCATTAACTTCATTAAATGCATTTATTAATGTAGTATCGATTGAATATTGTGGACGATAGTTTCTCATTTTTCTCATATATTTAATATTTTCGACAGTTCTATTGAATCTATGATAGAATCTGTTTAAATTTCTATACGGGCCTATTTTGTGATCTATTATGTTAAATAACATAGCAAATAATAAGGAGTATATATGACAACTGAATTTAAGTGGTTCTTGTTGTTGATTTATCCAATACTTGATGGTCGCGATATATAACGTCCAGTTTGATGGAATTTCCTTCATACAATTTTCATCGATAATTTCCAATGTGACATTTAAAATTTGTCTTCTGATAATAATCGGTAGTTCTCTTAAATTAAATAAAGATGGTAATGTACACCCTAATATATTATCATTGTATTCTAACTGATAACGCTTTATCTTCCTATTCTCATCCCTAGTCATATATTCCATGTAAGTCCTTCTTCCTTCAATACCCGATATCAATAATCTATAAATAACGCTTATAATTTTTAAACTTGCAACAATAGATGAAACGTATAAATAATTTTCGACTTGTGCGGCACAAACATATAGTTTCCGTATTATTATGTCTATGAAATAAGAAGGATATCTGCCCAATTTGAATTCATTAATAAACCACTGAGGCAAATTGTTGACCAGTGATTCATTAGAAATCACCTTTCTTTCCTCGAGTATGGTTGTTATTTCTTTTTCGTCTGTTTCGTTATCGTCGTCACTTAGATTTTCTTCGTTCGATTTTTCGTCAATGTATGTCAGATTATATATATCGCCTTCAAATTTGTACGTTTTAAATGCATCCAGTATATTTGCTCTTGAAAAATTCTCTGGAGGAACATTTAGTATATGTAATACGCTCAATGAAGCGCTAGTGTAACCATTTATTATCGTTTCTATTATATTTAATACGTGTTTGCGATCCCGTTTCCGTAATCTACTTAGTATTCCTATTACAGCTTGATTTAAGCTGTATCTTCGTAGCCAATTAAATGTAGCATCTATACGTCGTTGTTGCTCATTGTACTTTTTTCTTCCTGTTCGTGGTAATTTTAAGTGACGAAAAAAATTTCGAAACGTATGTTGTTTTACATAGTCATTTCCCAGTAATATCGCTGCCAGAGGCAACAAAGATTGATTCAAACCGTTGTAAATTCGGAAAAGCTTTTCCGGATAATAAATCTTGCAAAGTTTCATGTAACCGCGAGTTACCGGATTAGGGATTACATTATTTTCCCATGTATCAAATGGTATGTACAGCGATCCATAAATATAGAAATCAGAGTCGTAACTCAATACAGGACACTTGAGAATACGTGCTATTGCGGCTATAGTGTTATCAGCTTCAAATATACATTGCGTATACCTGACGCCTTTTTCCTTCATGACATCTTTAAACACTTCTTTCATAAGTAGAGGAAAGAATTTGGTTCTCTGTTGAGAGTGCGGTGTATAATGCGACGCTATTCCAATTTTTTCGTTAGTTCGAGATATGACCGTCTGTAGCTTTTTGTCTTCGCAACCACCATCGATTAGGACCAACGGAGTGACATTACACATGGAGAGTTCATTAAAAAAATCTGCTACACATTGCGCATATTTGTCATAATCACCACCAAAGACGCAGTTACATCTCGCATGCCAATTATACAATTGACATCCTATACTATTCCCATCAATTACTAAATAAGTATCGCGTAGAGCATAATTCTCAAGATAATCCTCCGAATGGTTGGATATATATGTTGTTAATCCAGGAATCCCCATTCTCAAAAGGTAATTGAGCTTAATGTTTTACTCGCATAAATTATATTCACGTTGAATTGTATAAGTTTCTGTAAAAAAAAAAAAACAAATATTATACATTATTCGTGTTTATAATAATATTCACTTACTCCTTCAAATTTGTTTTTCCCTTATTTCTACCTATCATATTTTTTCGATACTGAATCTAACCTTAAGAGATATATTTTTTGACGTTTTCTTTGTTCAATTATCGTTTTCTAGATTATTTCTACACAAATTATAATACTCTTATTTAATGCCATATATAACTTACTTAAAAATTTTTAATTTGTCGCTTGATTTTGACCGTATTTTTACATATAATATACACATGTCACGGTAAATAGTAGCGCATATTTATCATGACGCCATGATAAATTACAAATTACCAATGGCTGCTAGACTTGAAATGACAATATATACATGGGACGCGTTCCGTCTCATGCCTTATGCGCAGAAAGTTTATAGTTTACATTACATATATTATAGATTTTCCGCGCATAATGCGCAGCCATACGTTGAATTTTTAAACAGGATAGATTATATATCAAATGACGGAGAAAAAATTTAAAAACTTGCATAATACGTAAAACCGATATGTACGATTATAATTTGACAGCACATGAAGGGGATTCAAATAAATAAAAGTATATATGTATGTGTATATATATATACACATATATGATAATAGTATCGAAAAGTTAAAAATATATTTATTTTTATTCCTCCAATGTTCTGAATATGGAATGTATTTTTTGTTATCACTTTTTGTTAGATCAGTTGTTACACGTTACATTAATTACAAATTTGCTGAAAAGAAGGAAAAGTAATATATATAAATTATCTTATCAAATTAAATTATTTTTGAAAAAATTGTTACAAGTTATTAATTACTATTTGATAGTTTATAAATATGTGAAAGTTTGAAAAAATTACACAAAGTGTAATGCAAGTTGTAACTATTAAATATTATTAATATAATTAGAATATAATTATATTAATAACATTAGTTAGTAATATAATTAATGCAAGAGAGATTTTTAAAACTAATAATAAATAGAACGTGACAAATTTTGATGCATAGTTAAATTTCTAAGAACAGTTCTCTTTTTCCTAAGATATTCAAAGTATTATGCATATTTTTTCATTCAATTTTGCGTAACTTTTAATACCATGATTTGCAAGGGCTCGATCTCTTTCATCCCATATTGTAAGACCGTCGCATGCACAAATTTTTTTTGTATTTTGAAATAATCCAGAAGATCTGGCTATAATACCACAAGCCAGCCTGTACAAGAAAAGAAAATTTAATTTAAAACAGTAATGGTCAAATTTCTGTGATAATATAATAATATGTAATAATTTCTTCCATTTATACCTAATTCCACTGTTTCCATTTATTTTGGATTCTGAATTGTCACCCTTCCCTAGATCATCAGGGTCATTGGTAACAACGAGCGATCTCCCAATGATATCAGATATTTTAAGGAATCTGTCTATCTTTCGAAAAGTAGCTCTACCTGTAGCATCTGCTAAGATATTACCAAGATCACCGATATGCTGCAATTATAGATTTCATTAAAAAACTTGTATATGTGGCACATACATAGAATTTACATAATTTTTTATATTTACCCTCTCTGACAGATCATTCTCAGGAGCGCCATGTGGGGAATTGTTTGGATTGAAGTGTTCACCTACACTACGATAACAATAAAATTTGCTCAGATTATCTAAAAATTTTTTATTTGTAAAACTGACTTACCTATCACAGCCATTAGATATATCGCCGCATTCGTGTATATGCATACCATGCTCTCCCAATGTCAATCCATCAACCGTACCATCTATAATACATCCTTGTGGAGTCTGCGCAAATCTTATTACACCTTTGATTAAATTTTCTACACTGTATCCCGAATTCCCACCCAACATTGATACAGCGCTTAATCCATCTATAAAAGTTACATAGAATCAAATTTTTTTAAATAATAATAATAATAAAACAGAATAAATAAATAATTGATAAAAAATATGTTTAAACCTCCGTATCCTTTCAACACTGCTTGCCTTCCAGTCTGTTCGATCCTTTCTTGAATGATAAAATAAGGTAGGTCCGTTTCAATAATAACGGTGCCGCGTTCCAATGAAATATCAATATTTCGAATACCCTTTAAATCCGATACACTCTTAGAAATTGCGTCGACACATTTCTCGCATGTCATATGTACCGCAAACTCAATCTGTGGAAAGAAATGAGAGAGATTATATATATAATCCTATAAATTTGACAATATTGTACTTTAGTTTGCCAATAATGTAAAATAATTTGATAATTAAGAAACGAGCATAAAATAATTGCTTACCTTTGCCGAAGCCATTTGCATGTGTACATACGTGTAGTTATATCAACATGATAAAGCATAAATTTAGAATGCTGGATTTTTGTTCTTTTTGCAAGGATGACATTTATTACTTTTACATGTTATATTAACTTCCCTATCTTTAATATAAGCATCTTTTTTCTCGCAAAATTCGCAGACGTATATATATATATATATATATATATATATATATATATATACCCGTCACTTCGTACGACTCGTACATAAATAGTGCGTAAAATTTTTTAAATTAGACCAGGGACCCTATTCTTCGTGCGAAAAATTATCGCAAAAGTGCAAAAGTGACGCTACGCGATCTTTGATTCGTGTATACTCTTAGATCTAAAAATATACACCAAAGATCGCGCGTCATTTTCATATACGATAATTTTTCGCACGATTTCAAGAATAGGGCCCTAGGTTGCTGGCTCCGTTGCGGTTGGAATTGACCAATCAGAGTAGCCGCCCAACAAATTGCTTTGTTCTGATTGGTCAATTTCAACCGCAACCGAGCCCACGAGTGGGATTTGATTGATCACGTCGCCAATTGGTTAATTCAAAATAGGACTCTCTGATTGGTTAATCGTTGCTGGTTACCCTAGGTACAAGTCGATATAATTGGCTGTGGTCGGAACGTGGTCCAAAGAGGCGCTCTCGAGCCCACAATTCGCAAAGATTTCTCTATTCTAATTGGTCAATCGAAAATCACTCGATGCTACCCGACGAGTAGATTTTCGAACGCAATTCAATGTGCGAATGCGCATAATCTCAATCGCTATAATTATTATAATAATTTTTTAAATATATGTAGCTTTTCTAAATATATGTATTTATTAAAATTTAATGTATGTGTGTGTGTGTGTGTGTGTGTGTGTAGTATATATAATAGTTTGTTTATTATTATTTGTTTATCTCTCGACAGTATCAAAGAAAATACCGCGAGCTTTGGTGTTCGCTAATGTTCGCCGTCAGTGGCGTTGCTTTCCCAAGCTCTATTTCGGAAATGATATCTCTCGTCTCTCTCGTTCCCGAAATTGGATACATATTTTGCAGAGTAAATTGGCGATAATTGCTAATCGCGCGTAAGCCGTATTATAACAGGAATACACTTTATGTATACGACGAGCTGTGTTTGTTAACGCGCGGGTCGATCAATTTGCTAGATCTTCGGTAATATCACGTAAATAATTTTTGCACTTTCGGATAATTTCGTGGCGTATCGCGACAAGTATAACAGAGTATAGCTTCGAAAATACAACGACAATGGACGTGAAGTGTTTTTAGATAATTCCTCGTGAAAGAGAACCTCTTCGAATTGTGTCGATTTTTCTCATCAAAGAGACAAATCGTGAATTGCTTTGAACATGTCTGTGACCTTTGCTCAACGTGGTAGGCCACCTCCAAATCCTGCTCAAATACAGAAGGTAAAGGAATTGACCAAAGCTTTGGAATAAAATGCTGTTATTATAAATAATTTAATAATCATTAACTGTATTGTATAATAAGAAAAATAATATATAAATTGCACCGTTTGTGAAAATTGGTGTGTGTGTGTGTATGCATGCATATATATATATATATATATATATATATATATATATAATATATATATACACACACACACAAATATATATTTATTTTATATATATATTTTATAAATTTTATAAATACATTTTATAAATATATATATATATATATACACATACACATGCACATTTCTTTAGATGCTCGACGAGAATAGCCAACTTATACAAATGATTCAAGAGTATCAAAATAAAGGCAAAGTACAGGAATGTGTACAGTAAGTAATAATTAACGATAATACAGTACAGTATTTTTCAGATACATTCTATACATTCTTCTTTCATCTTAGAAAATAAATCGTCATTGTTTATGAAACAACATTGTATTAACAGCTAATAAAAAAAGTTTGTATAACCTTTCGCTGCATTCCCTATTACAAAAGCTGCATGAATTGTACCGATTATTCGATATATGACTATAGGAATTAAATATTTTATTCTTACTTCAATATAATGGCTATTAATTATTTTTTATAGTATTAAAAAAATACATTCCTTTAGCAATCCTTTTCTTTTAAATTTGATATTTATTAGACTTCATTTTCAGATATCAGCAAATGCTACATCGCAACTTGGTATATTTAGCATCTATCGCAGATGTGAATCAGAATCTTCAAACTTTATTACCTGTAAGCGATAAATTTTAAAAGAAAAAGTATGCAATAAAAATAAGTAAAAAAACATTTAATCCAATAAAATTGCATAGTTGAATAAAATTTTTGCAACACGTTTTTAACTTTTTGTTTTAAGCTACCTCAAGGTTCTATCCCCAATGGTCCTCAGCATGCTATGATGAATCCGCAAGGGCTTCCAAGCGGTCCAGGTGCTTCGGCTGGTCCTGGGGGAGAGATGACTCCGAATACTCAGCCAACTATGCCAATGTCGAGTTTTAATCAAGGCCAACCAATAGCGCAAGGTTATCGTGGGCCTGTGATGCCTGGTCAAGGACCTACCATAAATAGTACATTACTTTAAGTTTAATAAACTTTTCGATAGAAATTTTGTTCATACTTAATTTAACTTTATTTCAGATTCGTAATTACATATTATATGAAATTTGAAATATAATTTCAGACTGGATGTTTGAGATTAGTAATATTTTATCATTTGATTTGTTTTAATTTGTTAACAGGACCTCCAACTGCACCAGGTCCGCAACAATATAGAGGACCGCAAGGTTATCCCCAACAACCTTCTCAGCAAGGTTATCCTGCTCAATACGCCAATCAGAATCCTGGCTCTAATTATCAAGGACCTCAAGGATCCGCGTACACTCCTGGTCAACCGAATCAATACGGACCGCCAAATGCTTCTCAGCAACAAGGATATAGCGCGGCGACGCAGCCAAATTACGGTCCTCCGACTACAGTGAACAGCTATGGTCCGCAACCAGGTGGTTATCCACCGCCGGGCACGACTCAGCCACCTTCCGGATATGGACCACCACCGCCAAATCAGCAAGGCTATCCGCCGTCTAATGCTTCGCAGCAAAATTTCTCATCAGGTAGTCAACAACAACAACAACCAGGACAATATGGTAGCCCTAGTCCGCAACCAAATTATCAACAGCCTCCGTCCCAAGCGCCACCTCAAAATGCATACGCCGCTGGACAACCTGGAAATTATCCCCCTCCATCCTCACAGGCATACGCGAATAATGTTCCGCCGCAAAATTACCCACCACCTCCGACAACTAGCGCGACTCAACCTCCTCAACCTGGATCTCAGCAAAATGCGGGTCCGCAGCCCAACTACGTTAGCCAACCGAGCCCAGGTCCTGGTGCAACGCAGTACGGTCCCGTTTCTACATCTCCGCCATTTAGTACTTCCTCCGCGAGCGGCGGCAATACTTACGCTCAGAGCAGTCAGCCGACAAGCACGCCGTCTGCCTCGACGCAGACATATCCGCCGAGTAGCGGTCCGCCGCCAACATCGCAGGGTGGAAGCTATGCACCCCCGGTTCCGCCGGCCCCTTCTGGATATTCCGTTCATCAAACACCTCATCCGACGTCGCATCCCCCGCATCCGCCGCCACCGCATCAATCACCTCATCAGCCACCGCACACTCCGCATCAACCACCTCATCAGCCATCGCATCAATCCTCGCATCAACCGCCCTCTCATCAATCGCCGCATCAGCCATCGCAACAATCTCAGCAACAGTCACAAACAGCTTCACAGACGCAACAGCAGCCGTCTCAAAGTCCAGCCCCGAGTGGATTTCAACCACCATCCGGCCCGCCGCAAGGTCCCGCCCCACCACCCGGTCCTCAGCAACAACCCGCTTATGGACCCACTACTACGCAAACGTACGTTCCACCGACACCAGGAGGGCAACCGCAGGTATTGTTCAAGTATTCTATATTATACTCGAATACATTAAACACTCAAGGATTTAAACATTTACATTTATTATTTGCTTCATAATATGAGATTCATTAAAATGCATATGTCGCTGGAATTACATTACATGTAGTTTGCAATTCTTTATATCTTGATTAAAAAAATATTTATATTATTACATAAGTTATATAAGCGCTATATAATTTTTTTATATTTTATACTTATTTATTTATTTAGAAAAAGTATTGTATGGTATACAGATACAGATATTAAATAATGCATTTATTTTTCTGTTCATTATCTATATTAAAATTATAGATTTATAGCCCGCATCCACCGCAAGGAGGACAACCGCACTATGGACATCCACAATATCCTCCTCAAAGTTACCCTCCGCCGCCAACAGGTCAAGGATATCCACAGTATCCTCCACGACCACCCGGTGGACACATGCCTCCTCCACCAGGACCACAAGGGCCACCACCACCTAACCAGTATGGAGGTTATGGTTATCAACCACCCACACAATAAAATATATTAATTTCTAAATTCGCAAAAAATCTTCAGTTAATGTACATATTGAGAATATTTACGTTATCATTTGCATTTTATTGCGTATGCCAATATACTTTATTAATGTAAATTCGTAATATTATTATAGATATTGTGGATATCCATATTAACGTGAATACAAAGAGTTCCACCAGTGATGAGATTAGAAGAAATTGTATGGAGAACTTTATATAATTCAATCTCTAACGTATACACATCTCTAACATTATGATAAAATAAATACTTGGAACAAAAAATTATGTATAAATTGAAATTTAGGAGTTACTATAATAAATAATACAATTGAACTTAAATTAAAACTATCGACACTTTTCAGTATTTACATATATATTTTAATGTGTGGTATAATCTATAGTAATTTATATATAATTTTGTTTATATTTATATATAATTTTGTGTAATTTATATATAATTTTGTTTACATGTATACATATATAATTCAAGTTACATTAAAAAAAGAAAAACAATTTCGTTTTTATATTAAATTCATCATTACTAAATGATCTCTCTGAGATGAGAAGTATGCCAAATGACTTGTGCGACTCTTGTCTTGTAGCGAAACTTTTAATCTGAAAAACGTATACGTATTTGTTCCTTGATATTTTGTTTCATTATCCGTGTACACAAATAATAATATAGATATCCATCATCATTAGATTTGTAATTTTTTATATCTGTTTTTTTTTAACTATAGTAAAAAAAATAAACCTCAAAAATTTTATTTTTATTATAAATATATACATAACTTTTTATTCGTACAACTAAAAAATAAATATAAATAAAAAGTGAAAGAGAATTTTACAATGCAATGGTACAAATATACCATGTAAGAAGATAATTTGTTTCAATTTTTTGCGCGTTGTCATTGCAATTTATATCAAGTTTAATTTCATAATCGATATAATGTGTGGAATGTATATATAAAATATACTTTCCGATATTACACGTATATAATTAACGATACAATTAAATATGGAGCATGACGAAATTTAGTCATATATCTATATTTATTCTATAAATATTTTTCGAAGAAGATGTTGATAATTGTACAAATAATATATCTTGTTCTCGCGACATAATTTTAAATTAAATAAAAATATTAAACGAGAAAATAATTGTTATTGTATGTGTGTGTAAAAAATGTGCGTTATAAAAAAAATTCATTAAATAATAGAGAGAGAAATTATTATTTGCTTTTCAAATTGTCTTTGATGTTTATATTTCTTTTTTATTTTTGGTACATACACACCCATACGTGATGATAGATATGAAATCTTAATAAATCGATGCACACACATGATATTCGTATGGTAATGTTGGTTTCCATTGTAATAATTAATAATAGAAAGATGTTAAAAAAAGAAGATGTTATTAAATTTTACAACTCATCTTTAAAGTTTAAATTGCTAAAATGACATTGACAAGAATGATTAGGTTGTGGTACTTCTTCCATGTTATCTAGTATCTCAACTTTACTCTTTAAGTGTTTACTCCATTCCTGAAATATAAAACTCAATATTATTTGGCAAAAATATACCCCTAAGAAATATATCTAAAATAAGACTTTCTCACATACATGAAATAAAACTGTATAGTAACATAATATATCACGTGGTAATAAATTGTCCCTTGCAAATTGTCTCGCAGATTTAACAATCTTCAATCCATCCTCATCATGTTCCTTTGCCCATATAATTTTATCAACAAGATCCGAGAGATCGCTTTTTACAGGTACATAATGTAATCCAGGTGTAAGATCTTTGTAGAAAAATTCATAATAATTGGATTCTTGCTTAAATACCAAAGAATCTCCAGCAAGTAAATATGGGAATCGATATGCTGCTACTGTGCCATCAATATTCAGTTGGTACTTGTACTATGAAAAAATTATTACAGACTCAATATAAGATTGCTAACAAAGTTTTATACATACGATTTTAATTTCTCTTTTTTGTTGATCTTTAATGAATGTATAAACTGTAATATTGTATTTATTATTTCTATTCACATTTTTAAAGCTTTTATATACGATGCGTGTACAATTTACAAAATTGTAATACATTTTTGAAGAAATAGAAAAGAATAATTATTTCTTTGACTAATATAGCACTAAAATATAGCATTAAACTCTGTACATGGGCTTTATATATACACTTGTATCAAATATTGCAATGACATAAAATGTATAACTATTTTTAAAAATGTAACTTTGATAAAGAGACTTTAACTTTCTTATGTTCACCTTAAAGAAATTAAAAAACGATACGTGGTTTTGCACAGGTCCATATTTATCCATTTCATCTCTAAAGAAAAAGAAATTAGTAATAGAGACATTGAAAAGCTCTGGATGCTTTCTTGAAATATCTATTAAATTTAGCCGTTCCCTTCTGGAATCACGTCCACGCCAAAATAATTGTTCAGTCTTGTTCTTCCATGACAGTCCAGTGTTACCTTGTACGGAGAGTGTATCTAACATTACCCTATTTTTCAGGAATATAATATCACGAGTAAAATGATAATTAGAGATTATTAATTTATTATCGATGTATATTATACCTTCCCATTGCTTCCAGGGATGATTCTGTGATATCGTATGTAGGCATAACAATGTCTTTCGTATTGTCAGATCCGCACCATGAAAAGATAGGATAAAGCGGGCCTGTATCAGGGACGAGCGGCCAATCGCCCAGATTTACAAAGAATTCAATATCTGGCAATACCACTTTACGTGCAAGCGACAACAATATAGCATCCATAAATATTTTAAAGCCAACATATTGACCATAACATCGCCTGTAAATCTAATTTAATCTAGTTTGAGACATTTATAGATGGAAATATGTATTATAGATTGATAATATTTTGTAATATATTTACTCTGTTGGATCTCAATACATAATGACAAATGCTAACACTGGTTGGTTGATCATATCTTTTGATAATACTGTGGCGTATTTTATCAAAGTCAATATTCAAAAATGGAGAGAGATCATTATGTATTTGAGTGTAATTTTGTCGACACTGATAATGATATAGCCAATTAATGATTGATGGATTTGGACAGTAACATTCCTCCTCATAAACAGGACCTAAAGAAAGATTTCCTTATTAAGCTTAAATAAAGAGAGAATCTTTTAAAATGATTTTATAAGATAAAAAATACATGCATACCTTTGATTTTTGAATGAGACAATGGTAATTCTTTTCCCTTAATTTTTATTTTAATATTAATGTTAGAACAAGTATTAAAAACTTTGTAGCGTACAATAAAACTTCCATCTTTACAGTCAAAAATTTGAGTCCATATTCGACATGGTACATTATTAAGAGACTGTCCATATACTTGCCCAGTGACTATATTTTCACCAGGAGATTCTGTTAAACTAAAATTTAAAGTAGCATGATATAATTTTGCATATAAGTCAAATAAATTGTAGAGATATTAATTGTAATATTGTAAATGAATAATTTAGCTTCAAGAGAGTATGTATATATATATATATATATATATATATATATATATATATATATATATATACACAATATATTTTTAACTGAAATTTTACATTCTTATCTTTAAAAATTACATTATTATGTAATAAATTTTGTTACATTTGATTACCATTGGAATCATTAATGACTTTATAATTATAAATATTATTTTAAATAAATGTTATATAGATGCATTTATAAATGTTCAACATATTTGTATGTTCATTTCACTATGAAATAATATTTGTATGTTCATTTCACTTTGAATAAATATATATATATAAGAAATATATATGTAAAAAAAAATATATATATATATATATATATCTGATATCTATGTATATAATTGATATCTATGTATCTAATCTATGTATATATCTGATATCTATGTATATAATTGAACATTAACTTTCTTCCATCTAAGTCTACAAGTTGTAGGAAGAAATATCTGGCACGCATGGTAATTTCTGTTGGGCTCAGTCCTGGACCCCAGATAATCGTTTTCAGTGGATCTACATCAAAATGATTTCTCGCTCTCGCGCAAATAAATAACAATAACAATGTTGTTAGGTGGCGCATAATTGTTGTAAATATTTATACCAAACTGTCTTAAATTAATGTATATAATGCCCCTACTACTGAAAATATAAATTTTTAAAATTAATTGTAAGGTTATGATGACGTTTGCTTATAGCTATAAGATTCACGTAAGATTTGAATTATTGCTGTATGAAGATATAAATTTTCACATGTCATAATTTATCACACAAATCGCGTTTACTCTGCGAGTTTATATTTACTTGTACATTCATTGTAAATGCATAAATATTTGAGTAACCGGCTGTTTGTGCGTGATTTACTTTTGACAGCTCGAAAGTTTCCTTATAGATATACTTATTTACTAATTGATACGTGCATTCGTGCGTTATATATGATACGAACACATGCATATTAACCGTTGTATTTTTTTTCTTCATAAAGCTGATAAAGACGATTGCATTTTTTTGACTAAACAAGTTTATGAAATTATTTCTCACAGACTTGAACATAATCTCAATTATCTGGAAGATAAATTTAAAAAATCACTAATACAGTATCATAAAAATTAAAAAAAAAATATATTTTTTTAATTTTTATGATACTGTGTTAGTATACATATAAAAGGTTTATATAAAGATATATATATATATATATATATATATATATATATATATAAAAGAAGTATGTGCGTGAGCAGGATTAACCAAGATACATTGTTAATATGATAATTTTTATATTATATAATTTAATGTAATTGTTTGCATATTTTTACAAAGTATTATCTATATAAATATAAAATGTTATTTTATACACACACACACACACATGTATACATGTAACACGCATTTTTATATTTAAATTAATTTTTATTAACATTTTTTAATTCTTACATACATACATACATACATACATATATATATAATATATATATATATATATATATATATTTATTTATATTATATATATATATATATATATATATATATTGCATATGAATAAATAAACTTTTAATGTTTCTATAAATTGCTAATGAAAAATACATCATGATAAACATTATCATGTTAAACACTAACAAATTTGCTCAACATTACAAATATATTTTATTACATCTTTTTTATGTCTCTATTAATGTTTCACTTTAAAAAAATTCAATTTGGAAGAATGATATATATACACACATACATTAATATTATACATGGAAAAATTGTCTCATTTTTTTACTTCATAAAAGTTCTTTTTCCAATTTCAAGGCTTCCAACCAAGAAAACTATCCTGTATTACTATCTGCTTGAATATACTGCTTGTGATGGATTGCACGGGCTTTCGATTTCGTTGAGCTTCCATGATGT
This sequence comes from Camponotus floridanus, assembly GCF_003227725.1. Lineage (NCBI taxonomy): Eukaryota > Metazoa > Arthropoda > Insecta > Hymenoptera > Formicidae > Camponotus > Camponotus floridanus. The sequence continues at coordinate 101,526 of NW_020229314.1, read as the reverse complement.
AAGAGACCTTCCCTCGCGCTTCCGCTCGCGATATGTCACCCCGAAGACCGAGCAATCTGATGAGATGGTCCTCGGTCATGTCCGGATACTTTTCGATCAAAGAGTGTAAATCGAGCGAGAGAATCTCCGCATCCTCGCACCTCAGTACCTCGGCGAGACGTTTTATTATCTCGAACGGCGAATTGAAATTACCGATTTTCGGCGCGATTCTGTCGAAAAAGTTCTTCAACTTGTCCGCCTCCGTCATTATCTTTGACGTGCAGGTCAAGCATTCGTCGTACGTTTTCAATGATATCTTTCTCTGTAACATCGCAGATATGTAACGCTTCGCGATTAGATTCTGCGCTTCGGTAATAACGTACTCAAAGTTTTTGGGACTCAAGTGATTATAATCCTGAAAATAATCCTCCAAGGTAACGCAGATAGTCTCGACCGGGATGGGCGACGATAACCATTTGGGTGTAATCAAATCTTGAAAATGCAGTTCCAGGTCCAGAAAGGATTCTTGCAACAATATGGCTGCAGCCTCGTTCCTCAATTGTTGATAATTCGCCAAGAGATTTTCAAATTTTACAGTGGCATCCCCGGTAGTATTGGGCACCCAGTAAAGTTGCTTCATCTGCTGCGCTAATTCGTTAAACTGCATACAATTATTGACCACGGTAATCATATGATGAGTGAAGTAAGGAACCTGACTCCTGTCCTCAAAATGTTTTGTTTTAAATTCTAATATCGCCTGTCTATACATGTACCCATATTTAGTTACTTGTTCTATGCATAGGACCAATGCTTGCGCCGTTAAATCAGAACTGATGGTCTTGGCAACTTGAAGATTTTGATCGATCATTTGAAATATAATAACCGGTGCCGCGGTGTGATAATATAGTTCTTGAGTACTGCTGTCGGGTAAGATACCGCTTCTCCAATCGAGTTTCTCCGTTTCCAATGTTTTTCTCATCCAATCCTCATAATTTTGACACATGTTTCGCAAATACTTGTCTTGAAGATCGTTTAGCATCTCGGAACTAAGTAGCGGACCGATATCGGACGTGTCGATATTTAATTCGGGATGTCGCATCAATTCTGGCCCCGTATAAGTATTCATAATCCACGCTAACAGAGAAACATATTCGTTACCTTCCAATCCACCGGTAATTATATCCTTTAAATGTTGGGATAGACTGGTATGATACATTTTAACGAAAGTACTCACTATGTCGTACCAAGGCGGGAAACAAGGTTTACATAGAGTCTTTACTACTCTCAAGTCCTCGAGGATCAAAAGTCTCGTAAGTTCCAAATATCTTACCAGCCACATTTTGTTATCCGCCCTCTCGTCCACCTGAGTTCCTTCGATTCTATTTGCCACCGATTTCTCCAATACCTTCATCGCCATGTCCTTCCATCGCTTGGGTCTACCTGGTGCCATAAAACCACTCTGCTTGTGTCTTTGAATAGCAAATTGATCCGCTTTTTCTTCCCTTTCTATAATTCTCAAAGGTGTTACTATGACAGTAGGCTCTTTTCTAACTGTATTTAAGGTACGACTCAATACCAGCCTGATCTGTTTTTCCATAAGTTGGGAAAGCATTTCAACATCTTCGAAATAAGCTTTTAGCATAATTGTATCCGCTGGCGACTGATTCGGCAATTTATGAAGCTCGTACAACAATTCGTCTCTGGAAGTTTCCAGATCCATCAGGCTTTGATGCGCGTGCAGCAACTTACCCTCGTTTATCCATTGCTTCGTCTTCTCGACGCTCTCGGGAACGGTGAATATGTGCTTCAAGTTTTCCTTCGCAATGACGTATTGAGAATGACGCATGTTCTCTTCCTGTACCGCCTGTAGCCTGGAACTGAGCTTGAGCACAGAGCTGAACAGCTGATTAACATGATCCAGATCGTCTTTGACGACGGCGATACTTTCCAGAGAACTTTGTAGCTGCTCAAAGCCGACTCTGACACCGTCCAATTGACTTTGCATCGCGGTCTTTAGCATAGTCTCGACGGATGCCTTTTTCCTACTGATTCTACGCTTATACATGTCGATTTTCTCCAGTTGACCTGGCCGCTGCAAAAGATTTGCGACGTACTTTGTACCCCTAGCTATCGCTTCTTCTTCCAATTTTTGTAGATCCTCTACATTCGTCGTCATTTTTGTTGTCATTTATACTCTAAATCGGCAAACTGTCAAAACTTATTCGTCTTTTTTCTTTAAGGGATTTCCGTTTCAGCTTCCCTTCTCTTTAAGTATTTTTCTTTTAATGAATAATACAATGCAGTTTTGTTTTAACTGAAAAATATCTTGAATTTTATGAAACTGACATATATCGACGGGCCTTATCAACGCCCGTTTGTCTCGTTTATCCCCAGCCAGTTGTGTCAAGGTGTGCGGAAGACTTTCTCCTTTGGAATATATTTCACAGATGAGAAAGTAATTAGAGAGCAAACGAGACCGTGAGAACAAACTTGATTGGTCGCGCCATATTGATTGGAACGCTTCAGACGCTTGTGTTTGATTGACCAATCGAGGCAAAAGGAGTAAAAAATTACTTATCAAGCGCTTCAAAGCATCCAAGGCTGCGTTCAGAAATATCACCCGAGTGTACCTGGGTATCATTTTATCCTTGTTTAACATTCGGTGAACAACAAAGATAAAATGATACCCGGGAGCACTCGGGTGATATTTTTGAACACAGCCCAGAGCGTCTCCTCGACCGTAGCCATTTGGTGCTTTCCATTTAGCGACATAAGTCGACACAAGCGTCATTCTATCTTTTTTCAATGAATAACAATAAACAAAGATAGAATGACACTTGTGTCGACTTGTGTTGCTAAATGGAAAGCACCCATTGTGAATAAAACGGGAATGTCCTTTCGTTCATTCTCATCCAAATGAGTGTGTTCCACTTTATTTGTCTCTATTTAATTTTCGATCAACAACAACTCGATTGACCACGTCTCCAATTGGTCAATCGTTGCTGGTTTCCCTAGGTAGATCGATATAATTGACCAATCGCGTCGGAAACGTGGTCAAACGGAACGCTCCCGATGCTGCTACGAGTGTTGCGGAAGTTTAAAGGCCATTCTACAATGGCCGTAGCATAAGATTGTAAGGTGTAAAACTCAAGAAATTGACCAATCACAGTCAAGTATTAAGAGAATACTCGACTGTGATTGGTCAATTTTTTAAGGCTTAGGACTTAAATTACCTATTGTAGATCGGGACTAATGGAACGTATCCCATATAAGATAAAAGATTATAGGTCTGTTCTTTTCAGCTGCACTGCTGCACTAGTGCAATTAGTTAGAGTGAAAGAAAGCATGTTTGTCTCTTTCTAACTTATTGCACTAGTGCAGCAGTGCAGCTGAAAAGAACAGACCTATTCTCTGATATTTGTTCAAAGATATTTGTGCATGGACCTCCTTGCAATTATTTTTCAAACCGTGATTGATCGATCGAGCGATCCCTCTTTTGATGTAATATAAATTTTTGAAAGTAGAAGAAGAAGAAAGAAGCGTATTTTTTTAAGACGCATATTACTTACAAAAGATACAATTCGATCTGTTGGATTTTAAATGGCTCATCTGTCACAACTGTCCTCTCTTGCGTTACAAAATATTCGGCAGATCGCGGTATTAGGTGATATTAATAATTTAGGTTTGTATTAGGATTATACAAATTATTATCAATATATGATATATATATAAAATTGAATATATAGATCAAATAAGAATACTTAATGTGTGAAGGTTTTATTATTTCATCTTCTTTTATTTAGCAAAAATATGTGTTAGATATGCATCGAAGAAAGCTAGTTCTAGTACCAGTAATAAACCTGGCCATGCTAGACCGAAACACAGAGGATGGAGAGTACAAGATGGGACTTATGTACAAGCGGGTACAATATTGGCTACGCAGTTAACAACCAGATTTCACCCAGGCCTTAATGTGAATATTATTCACGTCTTCCAATTTTATTATAAGCTCTCTATATCCTTATTAATATATTTGATTTTTATGTAATAGGTTGGTTTCGGACGGAATGGAACCTTATTTGCTTTGGAAGCAGGCAAAGTAATGGTAACTTGTGAGAAAATTAATCCTTGCTGGAAGCATCCCTGGATTAAACGAAATTATGCTGGCCGTGAAGGCCAAGTTATATATAAAAAACACTTTAACGTTATTCCAAAGTCACAACATAATCAATTTCAATTGATTGACAGAATATAAGAATATATATATTATATATATTATATTATATTTATTATATGTAAAAAATGTATACCAAAATTCTTTATTTTAAAATCTAAACATTTAGTACACATGTTACTGGCTAGATATTCAGATATTTAGCTTCGAGGTTATTCTTATCTAACAATTTATTACACATATAATAAAAAGAAAAATTTCTAAAAGATCCCAAATTAGAATTGAAATTAATTTTTTCGATAATTAAAATTATGAGATGTAAAATCAAAATGCAGAAATATCCGTGAAGAATAACCACTTTAAAAAGGTTGATTAAATTAAAAATATGAATATAAATATGCTTTGAAATTAGATCAATATTAACTATTTTCAATTATGTTATTTTCCGCCCACTGGAAGGATTGATATTTTACTCTATCTTCTTCTTCATAATATGTAGCAAACACTAATGTCTTTCTAACATGGCAACTGATTCTACATTGACCCACAAGTTCTGTAATAGACATTTCTTCATCCTTGCATTTGCATTGTATTATAAATTGTGAATGAAACATTATTGGATCACCTGTAAATAGACTGTTTTTTTATCTCAACAAGTAATATGCATAAAGCGGAGGATTTTACATCGATATAAAAGAAACTAATATTGCACCTGGATATACTAAAAAGTCACCACCAAATTTTTCTCCACTAGTAATGTAATATTTTCTTTCCCAAAGATCTTTATATACTTTATATTTATGTCGTTGACTGGAAGTAAGTGGATATTTCCATTCCATTACTTTTATATCACCTTTATTAAACCATGGATATGCTAATAATATAAGAATAAATTAATCAAATAACGTGTGTGTGTGTGTGTGTGTGTATATATATATATATATATATATATATATATATATATATATATATATATAGTATGTGCAGATTACAAGCTGTTGCGTGCATTACCTGTGTGTGTTTGAACAAGAACTTCAGTTTTATTTAATTTAGGTAATTTAGCCAATTCTTCCTCGAGCAAATTTTGAGTATTAATTTCAATTTTATCTAAAGCTTCCCGAGTCTTTTTATCTAATGGCTTCTTCATATTTTTTTTACTTGTATGTAACCCCAGTATTTTGCGCTTTTTTCCTTCGACAATTTTATCCATCACAGAAGTAATCTTACAAAAAAATTAATTCCATTAAAAAATATTTTCTTATCTCTCTCTCTCCCTTAATATTCTTTTAATATAAATACGTATAAATTACAATTACCTGTTTCTTTCTGTTTTCTCTCAAACATTCTGCTTGCTGTAGAAATAGCATATTCCTGTATTCTTGAAATTTTTCATTCAAAGATTCAGTTGGTGGTTTTTCTAGATTTGAGCATTGTATGAGACAAGCAATTTTTTTCTCGAGTAAAAGAGTTACTTCTTCTTGTAATAGAAGTAACGGAAGACCTGAGAATACATCTTGTCTAGTTGATTTTGGAAAAGAACCCACTAGTTCGCCGATTATTCTATGATTTTGTCGAAGTTTCAACCAGTCTATAGAATCAAAACAAATTAAACATCAAATTAAACACAAGCCTAATATATGTATTAGGCTTATATAGTATTATATATATATATATATATATATATGAACTTTTTCTTTTTTTTTTTTTGTTATTTACCATTTGCATTCCATATAAAAACATTATTTTTCGAGGAAATTAGATAAATGACATCCAGCGCATCCATAATTGTTTAATTAATAATGCCTCAAAGAGGAGAAAATGCATTATTAAAATATTTGTAACATAGTTTCTAATCAGAATCCTTATTTTTTCAGATCATACTCAATCACACAGTCTGTTTGAAAACTGATGAAACGAAAACCAATCGCACCTAGAACTGTCAATTATGTATGTTTAAAAACTGTGCTCCTTTTTTTGTCTCTTGATTGATCAATCAAGATCAATTCTACCGTACTTACTGGCAAGTAGATTTTCAAACACACATGATATCTTTTAATATATGTCATTGGCTGATTTTTCTATGTGTATCTTACATTGAAATAGGATTGGCAAATTTGTTCCTTTTCCATCTTTCTTCCTCCTTAGACACGTAGCATCACGTATTATGCTGTGCACACAAGTTCCTCCGAACGGGATCCTTAAGACGCAATGCGCACCGTTCATAAAGAGGATCTATGACGTCACAAGTCCATTTTCACGAACAATAAATTTGCGGAAAGAAGGGGAAGGGAAGGTGAAGAGAGAGAGAGTGGGAGAGAGAGGGGTGATTGTCGAACATCTGTCACCAAGCGAACGTTAGCTCCGCTCAGTCCCGAAAACCGCGATACTGTCATGGCACCCGCTTTTGTGATTTTTTGAGACAGCCACGTACACACATACGTATATAAACGTGCGAAATCGCATTGTGGTCGGTGTTCGGTGATTTTATATATAAGACGAATCTCTTTTACTCCCCCATATACACAGAGGGTGAGTGTGCGATATCGCCTGGCCAACCCTTGTTTATGTACTCGTTATCCGCATGCGAGCAAGTATGGTGAGCGGTTTTAGGACAAGCCCTTCGACTCGGCGAGAGAACACGTTAATTTTGCCGGACCAATGATTTGTAATACAAATTAATAACAACATCGCGAAAGGAGGGTGACTTTTTACTTTGAATTCATAAATTCTATTTAAAGTGCTCTATATTAATAAATAAAGGACACACGTGGATGATTCTTTTAAATGATGCTTCAAGTTTGTACAACCTCCGTACGCTTACATTTTTTAACGATATCGTGTATCGAGAAATATAAAAGTAAAGAAAAAAAAACACGAATTTTACACGCTATGCTAATACATACATGTATATGTATTTTATATAATATGTGTTGTTTATCTATAGTGGTTGTATTTGCATCAATAGTGATTCACAAGATTGTCGTTTTAAGCGACAGATTAAAAAATCATTAATAATATTTTTCATTTAATATAGCGTAATAATATTATCACATATGTGTACTTATTAATAGCTCAAAATTTATACATAATGAATAATATGAATAATATTGAATATAGTTCGAATATATATTATTCATTATATATAAATATAGTAATATAGTATTAATATAAGTAATAACTATAAAATATATAATAGTATTAATAACGTTTATCTTTTCTTTTAGATAATAAATCATGAGTTCAGGTAGACCAATAAAATGTGTAGTAGTAGGAGATGGGACGGTAGGAAAAACTTGCATGTTAATTTCATACACAACGGACAGTTTTCCTGGAGAATATGTACCTACTGTGTAAGTAATATTATTTAAATTATTAATGTTATTTAAATTAGAGTTGTATGGTATATGCTTTTTTGTAAAAGAATCCTTTACTTTTTTATAGTTTATTAAAGACATACTTTATGACAAGGTTTTTGCCTTAGTTTCTTTCTTAGACCAATCAAATGGAGTGGCTAATAATAGTAGCAGAGAGTATGAGATACCTAACTGCTGTGTACAGGAAGTAATTTATTTCAACTTGTCTTTTTATGTTGCTTCCTGCCCTTTAGATTCTCACAAATCTATCTTGGCTTTATCTCATTCGGCAATTTCTTAAATTATATATTTTATATAATTAAAATATAAACATTTAAATAAGAATAAAAATGATCGTTTATTTCTTTTTTTTTTTTGCTTAGTTTTAAATAAAATTTTAAGTTTTAAATAATCAAGATTTAAATAAAATATATTTAATAGATAAAAAATAAATTGTAAAAAATGTACAAAATGTACATGTTTTTAACATTTTTTCAGATTCGATAACTATTCTGCACCCATGGTTGTTGATGGAATTCCAGTTAGTCTAGGATTATGGGACACAGCAGGGCAAGAAGATTATGACAGACTTCGTCCTCTCTCCTATCCTCAGACAGATGTGTTCCTCATTTGTTTCTCAGTAACGAGCCCTTCATCATTCGAAAATGTAACCAGTAAATGGTACCCTGAAATAAAACATCACTGCCCGGATGCACCAATGATACTCGTTGGAACTAAAATAGACTTACGAGATGATCGTGAAACGCTTACTGCCTTAGCTGAACAAGGCCTTAGTGCTATTAAGCGTGAGCAAGGGCAGAAGTTGGCAAATAAGGTTTGTAGAAGAAAAAAAAAACACTTTATAACCTGTATAATTCTTATTTTAAATATTAGAGTAATTTAGTAATAAGAGATTGCATGTCATAGATTCGTGCGGTAAAATATATGGAATGTTCTGCTCTCACGCAACGTGGATTGAAGCAAGTGTTTGACGAGGCAGTACGTGCTGTTTTAAGACCCGAGCCGCAAAAACGTCGGCAAAGAAGGTGCATTATGTTATAAACGATAAAAGGAATTGCAAAAAAAATCAGCATAAATAAACGTAACGTATATATATAGCAACAGATCAAAATAGATCTGATAATTGAACGCAAGGGAGAAATATGAATGAATTTTTAAAGAGAAATTGAATAGTACATGTGCATTTTAACGAATTATTCTGGCAGCTATAGAATATACCGCATCACAGAAAGAGTACAATTTATAACTTTCTGGTCTCAGTCACACGTTGCTAATTCACGACCAGAAAGTTTAGACAACGAGAAAGTAAAAGAAAAAAAGAAAATAGGATAACTATTTAACAGTAATTGCAGGAAGAGATTTATTACTTGTTTACAGTCGTCGTTTTTTCAACTTGTGTTTATGCATACATTTGCATTTTGCTGGAAAAATATATGATTGTAATAGCGGTTGTAGTAATCAGAAAAGAAGCTCACACATAATAACGATTCTTTATATTTTACATCAGAGAATCTCTGTTAATTAATATTGCAGTCCTGCAAATCGATGATAATACAGTGTAAATGTGCTGTGATGACTAAAAGCATTAAGTACCGAAGCTTTACTTATCAGGGCTGCCAGATTTTCGACTTTTTACATTTACAATATAGTAAGAATATTGATTTTAATACATATATAACGCGATAGCTATATCATAACAATCACATGCTGGAAAGTTTTATGACGTGTAAAACTGGCATTATATAGAATTATTTCAACATACAGTGCCATAGCAACGAATAATCAAATAAATGTCGCAAGCACTCTCAATCACAATCAGTTCTAGACAATATATGTGTGTATTTTACTAACAGCAATTAAGAGTTTTTCTAGTGTAGAAATTTTTAACGGGAAGAAATTTTATCTGTTAGAGAAATTAAAACATGTTTTCTTAGGCAGCATAATATAGCATTTGTCTTTCCATTTTTCTTTTTAATATTTAGTATCTTTAATTTATTTATATTTCTAATAAAAGAAATGTATGTATATGATGTGCATACAGGATACTGCCATATAAAATAACATAAACATGAAAATTCATAGTATTTTTCGTATTGTTAAAAGAGGAGAATTAATACTATTCTGTGCTAATTGTGTGCAAATTGAATTTGATAATGCATAGGACTTTATTGTCTAGAATTGCAACAAGTTTTCCAATTATTAAAATATATTAAAAGAAATAATAATGTACTACATCTGTACATTAATATTTGTTTTATTTTGATAAATCTAAAAAGGCAAGTTATTTTAATGTAATTTTTTATTATATTGAAGAATTTTTAAATATAATCTCTCTCCATTTTATAATGTAATATTTCCAATTTGTAAAAAAGTTAAAATATTCTACAAGTTTATTGCATTGCTCATTAACGCAATTTGCTCATTAACGTTGCTTGAATATGTTTTTAGTAAATTAAAAATATCTCTTTTGCAAAAATAATAATCAAAAAAAATTTATCAGTTGAATACACAAAATGCCAATAATAAATATACAGCGATACAAAGTCCACTTAAATTGAAAAATACAAATTTAGCACAATGTATTTTCTAAAAATACTATAATATATCTCGCTCTCTTCCGCATTTATTTGTACGAGAATTGTTTACATAAAAAAATTAACACAAAAAACTATGATAATTTAGAGAAAGATGGAGATGTCTTGTACAAATAAGTGATCTATTGCTATAAAGTTGCTCATATCATTATCTCTAATTCATTACCTTATTAAAGAATTATACTCGCGATTATACTTTTTTCTTATTTATAGATTTTTTTTTATTTGCACTAAACTTAAAGAAAAGATCAAATTTTATTGCCATAGGTATACTATACTCTCTTTCTAAGAAATGATAAAATAGTGTGATGATAAATGGATATTACCCTACTTGTAATCATTCTATTTTTTTATATTCAAAAGATAAGGATATATAGAAAGGATATGACCTTTTGTGCCATATTTGTGCTTTCCATTTGTAAAACAGACTTAAATTAAATGCCACACTTGATATTCTAGGGGAGGGAAGGGGGGGACGCGGCAAATTCCTAAATAATTTAAAATTTTTCAAAGTTAAAAATATTCAAAAGAAAAGAATATTTAATACTAGAACGGTCGAAAAGGTGGACAGCTATTTAGAAGAATAATTCTCTCCGTCTTATTTTTAAAAGAAGAAATAAGAGTAATATTTTTTCATAATGATAAAACAACAGATTTTTCTCAATCTCATAATATTACCAATGCTAACTTACAAAGACATACATTTTTCAATCGTTTAAAAAGACTTGGCGATCAAAATCATTATTTTGATTATTTCAAAAAGCCATAAAAAATAAATAAAAAAGGCATATTACAATTTATTTAGATGTGCATAATGTATCGCAGAAGCATATTCTACATTTTGATCAAACCTATACATTTTAAAATATAATTTTGAATCTTTTCTATTTTCAAAATCTTTGTGTACACGCTGATACAAAGCAATTGCTGGATTATTTATTAAAATATCAGATAGGTAATTAAGCGGATGCAATATTATTCGTATTTTGTATGAGTCATATTATTCGAGATAACTACATACAACTATCATTAGATAATGATGTATGTAATTTATCTTGCAATAAAGTTTTAATATTTTTATTTAAAAAAAAAACAATCTTTTTATGTTAGAATATTCAATAAATAATATAAAAGTGTATGTCTTCAAAATGATGATTAATCAAGTTTAGCCTCTCTCTATTTTTTATCTTTTTTATTACAATTTTTAGAAAGATAATTTAAATTCTTTATATGTATATGTATACGTCTGCATATGTGTATAATAACGTATTAATTATAGCACAATTAATAATATACTATAATTATGTATTATAAGATAATATTATGCGTAGATTGCATTTTTTGTAAGTAGTGTACTTATTTTACAAAATTTTAAGATACTTGTACACACATGTTAGCTTTCATCTTATATCATATAATACTGCCAAGTGACAAATGACGAATTAACAGCAGCAATATGTATTAATAATATTTGACGGTTTATTTCTATTATTCTTACATGTATTCTTTTGTTACAAGACATTAATTTTTATAGTTTGTTGAAAAGAAGCAAATTTAGTGTTGCGTAACTGATAGAATTCACAACATTATTATTAATAGCAGTCGATTGAGATAGCATGTACATTGCCCATACATTTTGCTGACAAATTTTAATTCGAACAGTGTAACGTAATTTAAATTTCACTACTTACAACTTTTGCACTTGACGAAAATCGCGCGTAAGATGCAAATTATTCTTTTTAATCTTTTCTATTTTTAACAAAATCATTGAAGGATGCTATAAACCAAAGTTAATAATAATATATTATGATCTAAGATAACATTTTTATGTTTTTCTGTTATGGATTATTGCCAATAAGTATACAAAGAATGAATGTATAAGAAATGTAAAAATATTCTAGTCATCACGAATCTGCTTTTAACTTTTATTCGTTTCTACGCGAATAAAATGCTCCGAGAGATTGCGTATAAGCAAAAAAAAAAGAAAAAAATACAATCGGAGCGGGTTAATAAGCGTATGAATGAGCGAAAAAGAGCAATGAAAATAAAAAAGAATATGGGGATATGAAAGTAAAGAGATGCAACTTAATATTGTCAATTTAGATAGAATGCAGAAAAAACCAAACGCGACGTGAGAACAGGAATTCTGTAGAAATTACAAATATATGTATATGTGCTAGGATATATATATGTGTATATATATATATATATATATATATATATATATAACTTCAATTATAAATAATTTATAAACACTTGTCTCTATTTTCGTATGTATGATAGAATTTTTATTTATGTTACTAACATAACTAATATAAGGGCAGCATAAGAGAGCATCCCATCGCTCTTATAAATTTTTCAATCTTGTGGATTTTTACAAACCTTTCTTTTTTCGATGACAATGGAATACTTGAATAAATTTTATATATATATATATATATATATATATATATATATATATATATTTATTTATATCTTCTCTACGCTTAAGGCACTCTTTTGCTGTCACAACGATAGCGAAGACAGCGGTAACAAGTATAGCGGCCTCGAAACTGATTTATCGGATTATCCCGTTTTCTTAAGAAGATTATAATTAACAATAACAACTACAATGTGAGCAACACGATTACATAAACGCATATTCTATATAGCACTAGGAAGCATTTATTTTTTATTTATATGTATTTTGAAAATAACTTTTTCAAATAAACGATATAATAAAACTACTACAAAATAGCGTAGTTGCGAGACATCGCTAGCTACTTGCACATCTAGTTCTTTAAAGAGAGATTTTGAGAAATCTCCTTCCTTGTTTTACAATTAGGACGTTAATATCTCTGTTCTGTTCTTATATATATATATATATATATATATATATATATATATATATATATATATATATATAGTTTGGGAAATATATTAAAATATAAACGATATTTGTTTATCCGTCGCGCGCGCACAATTTATGGAACGAACAAACTTTAAGCTTACGCTTTTTTAATTCGGAGAAAAACCTACTTTCGGGAATAAATTTTTGCAGTTTTCGCCTCGTCAATTAATCGTTTACGCTGCGATGTGTCCTCAGGGAGGACATTCATATTACGTACCAGTCATACGTGCGCGGGACATTGAAAAATTGTAAATCGGTTTTGGAATCAGCCACGTGTTGGACAAAGATACAGCTCACCTGTCTTATCTATTACACGACGATCGCGAGTGTGTATGTGTGTGTGTGTGTGTGTGTGTGTACACGCGCACGCGCCACACACGACACGGGGACCGCGGGGACGGAGGAAGCATCAGACGAGAGGTGATCGCGCGGAGTGTGGGATACATGTAGAACATGCGTGTATATACGTAGTAGACGTTGCACATACAGCGAACAGTGTTGGTTGTATCGTCGTACGCAACGTCGCCGTCGCCGCCCGTGACACCGTGCAGTGCGTAAAACGGGTAAAGTGTAATAAAGAGCGGTGTAAAAGAGAGCGCGCGCGCGATACTCGCTCGGCGCTCTCAACGTTATCGTCGTCACCGTCGTCGTTATGGCTCCGTTCGCGTGGACTATCCGTGGCAATGTCAACCGGTTCTTCGTCGACGCGCAAATCTTGCAGTATTTAATTGTGCTGGCGGGCCTGTTCAATCTCTCCCTGTGCCTCTACGAGGATCAAGTCGGCAAATTCGATTGGTAAATGAATCGCTCGCAACCTTCGGAGCGAACCTTTAAATAATGCACATCCGCGTGTTCCCTTCCCTCCTCTCCGCCGTGTTTGATTGACAAGATAGTCACAGTGACTCCGCGAATTATTAAACGGAGCAATCGAATCAACATATCGAATCTCTCTTTCCTCGAGAGAGATTTTTTTCGCCGATCGCTTGATAATTCGCCGACGTATCTGCCTGTTTCAGGAGACAAAACTATGTCGGTAAAATTACATTCGCCAGCTTCGACACGGTGTCCACGGCGAAAAAGATCATCGTCGCCACCGAGGAAAACGTCATCGCTGCGTTTAATCTAAAATCAGGTAAATAAAGTAATTCTCGGAATTTCTGTTCCTTCTCGATTAGTAGACGACGTATCGCATATTCGAGATTCTTGGCAATGCTTCTTAAGGATGTTTTGTACCTATTTTCAAAATATTGAGAATTTAATGAAAATCGCACAGAATGTCCTTACATTTGTTTAGAATCTTCGGTACAATTTTTAAATTGATTCACTAAAGCGTTCACAAGTTATAAGGATTTTAATTTGCACCGAATTAACATGTGTTCTTATGGGAAACGTATAACCACGTCGATGCAAGTGACAAAAACACACGGAAATAATATTCAGAATTTGTTTAAAATTTGCAAAAGTTTAGATACAGAGGAAATATTTGGTCAAATAATATTATACAAGTACTATCTGATTAAAAAGATATTAAATATAATTAAATGAAGTTAGCCATGTATCTGTCACGAGGCGAAATTCTCTGCCAAAAGTTAATCATTTCGATTAATAAAATTCGGAATATTTCAGTAAAAACGTAATAAATATTAAAAAATTTATCTCTGCACTGTAGCTAAGATCAAATTGTAATCGTACGCGCAATTTCTCATACTCAAAATACGCCAAAAATGGATACATTCGTCAATATTGATTTTCAGCTACTTTTTGCTGGGATTGTACATACAAAACATCCTTAATATTTCTATTTAATTATATCGATTAATTGTTATTTATATTTTTCATCTCAACGTTACATTTATCCCTCCAGTTTATGTTACACGACAAGTTCTAATACTTTATACTTATATTCGGTAGCTGATTCATTAAATTAACTCGAAATTAAATTATTTATAGATATTAATAATATAAATAATTTAATAACAGGCCAAATAATATGGAGGCGAGTGTTGGAAAAAGGCGGACATATCAGAACTCTAGGAGGTGTCGCCGATGGAGATCTGATATCCGTCAGCGGAGGTGTTCCTGCCATTGTTCGCGCTTGGGATTTGGCAACTGGGCATATACTTAACGAGTGGCCGATAGCCGAACAAAATACCGATAGGTTTGTATAAAATTGCATCGTATCGATACGTCGATATAATGCTTGTATATAAATATATAAAGCTTGTACGATAATGCCAAGTTTCGAAGAATATTTTCACAATTAATTTTTTTCAATTTTTAACAAGAAATTAAATAAAATTTTGCTACAAGAAAAAATAGATGTGCCTTTACACATGTTATATATATTCAACACAGGATATAGCGTATATGTGTGTGTGGGTGGGTGTGTGTGTGTGTGTATATACACACTCTTAAAATTAATATAATTGAGAATAAATTGTAATCTGTTGCTTTTGCAGACACGAATCTCCATTTATATCATTTTCTACATTGGGCTTGTATTCCACCGACAGGTTTTTCTACCTTCATTCAAAGCACAGTTTATAATATATTTTGTACACTTAATTGTGATTTATTACTGTAAATTGAGCCGCTTAATTCAATATTTAATATTTTTGTCAACCTTCGATCATCTCTCACCATTTTCAAATTATATAGTATACACACAGTATAGGAAATAAATATATAATCTAGAGATTTATTTATGATAGCAGCCAAATTTTTTCTATATACTATTGTAATTGGATAAAATTATAAGAATGTTTATGTTGTGTATTCTTTTTTTTTCGAGCACGTAAATAACAATCTCTTGTTTTTCAGAATAAAAGATGTAAAATGGCATATCAAAGATGGAACGTTACATCATATACTACCTATTTATAATAGTGGAGTTGAAGTGACATCTTACGATAGCAAAACGGGAGAAAAATTAAAGACTCGAAGAGTATCTGCACCATTTATAAGTCAAGAAACAGAGTGAGTAATCTTTAAGTCAGATTATTTTTCTCTTTGTGTCATATTAAATGTATACATGTTAAATTTCTTTATATATAATATATTACAATACTGTTTTTCTCCTTCTCAATGATCTGTTTCTCAATTTGTGATTTGTTGTAATGTGCTCAAAATTGCTTTAATTTAATCTTATTTATAGATGCGTTCTAGCAGCTCCATATTTAGCATGTTTGAAAGGAGATAGTTCTTTAGCTCTAGTGTTGTTGGTACATTTATTTGATACTAATGCACAGCCACAATCAGTTACGATAAATACAATATTTGGGGCTGGCGCGCAAGGGCCATATAAATTAGAATCTGTACTTGGAGAGGAACCTGTAATTTCCATTAATGCTGATAATGACCAAAGAAAGCGGATTCTGGCGGTTATTGGAGAACTTCCGATTCCTATACAGAGAGATATCGCTGGTGATGCAACGCTTTATGTTGTTTCTATTGATAATGAGAAAGTACTTTTGGAAACAACATATAAAAATGGAGTAAATACATTAAAATATGTTATTTTTTATTCTTGAAATAAAAAAGAAAATTATTTTACAATAACTTTTTATACAAACGCTCTATAATTTTATTTACAGAAAATAGAAATAGCGGCTACAGATCTTTCGTCGTCCGCACCTCTACCCGATTTATCAGTCACTTTAACACACACTTCTCTACAATCCCCGACCATAATGGCATCTGTTTGCCCGCGTCAAACGAAAGGAATAACATGCCGTCATTTATTATCCTCGCAAGATCATAGCATCTCACTATTGCAACATAATAAACTGGTATGGACGAGAGAAGAAGCACTCGCCAGTATTGTAGCCGTTGAAATCATAGAATTACCCATGTCCGATAGAGATCAAGCTATTGAAACGGAATTTGATCAGAAAGAAAGTAAGTTAAACTATTTGTATATGTTACGAGACATTATAAGAAATGAATAATATAAATCAACATCTAAAAAAATTATATCTTTCTGTTCTATATTGAATTTTATTGAATATTCTCACATAATATTTTATACAAATACACACACATAGCAATGTAACCATTTTTTTTTAATACTTATAAAAGGGCACAACAGAAAAAAAATAATATATCATTTTTGTTGAATAACTTTGTTATATTAAGATTAAATATATGAAAAGTATACTTACACATTTGTATACCATAAAAATATTATAATATATAATTATAATATATATTATCTTCAAAATTAAGTTATATATATAGTGTGTGATTAATATTTGAAAAATATTAAGGAGCGTACTGGGGTTTTTAATTAATAATACTCTTGTGAAACATTATTTATGACACAATTTAATTTCTATAACACACACACACACACACACACACACACACACACACACACACACACACACATCTGTCTCTACATATCTGTTAAGTTATATTAATTAACTCTCTTTTGTGTGTGAATGGCTGCTGGCAGGTATTGATGTAGACAGTTCATGTAAGTAGTGGAGCAAAAAGGCTGGTTTTAATGCAGAGTGCTTTGTTTTATGCTATTTACAAAACTTATATTTGCATGGTATAATGTTTATGTATAGGTTCCCAAAACATTGAAAGATGTAGAGTGATATATATGTGTAATTATTAACATG
Organism: Camponotus floridanus; assembly: GCF_003227725.1. Classification (NCBI taxonomy): domain Eukaryota; kingdom Metazoa; phylum Arthropoda; class Insecta; order Hymenoptera; family Formicidae; genus Camponotus; species Camponotus floridanus. Next base: position 83,890 of record NW_020229314.1, on the reverse strand, counting down.
ATCTTAAAGATATAATAATTATTATATTGCTATCTGCATGATCTGATTGCAAAAAAATATGAAATATCCATATTAAATATTTGCTGTTATTGAATTTAGAAATGTAATAAAGTATCTTTCTTTGATATACAGAGTATCTCAAAACAAATTCTCTGACCAATTTAGCGATAATTTTTCCATAGTGAAATTGTCGAAGCATCATTAATTTTCGAGTTATTAAGCGATTAAAAAAAAGAAAGGCTTTTTACAGTCTAAATTTTTTAAAAATAAATAATTAATAAAATTACATTTTTTGTTAATTTTAAATAGAGTTATTTTAATTTTAATTTAAAGTTTATTGTTCACACAAAAATATATGTTGGAAAAAATTAAACAAATAAAAGATGACTTTAACATTTGCAAATAAAAGATGACTTTAACATTTTCACCAAGAAAAAATTGACTCCAAATTGTTTGAAGAATATGTTGTTAGAGCACACCTGTTTTTAGATTTTAAAACTTTTTATCCTAAATATGATAACCAGCTATGCCAAAATGAGTAAAGAGATTTTCGCGAATTTTGAAGCTGTTGCAAGCATATGTAAAATTATTAAGCTTTTATAACTCAATACAAGGACTTAATAATCATCGCTGTTTGTTATTGTTTCTTTCATTTAATTTTTTATATCTTCCTGCTGGCTAAATCATCCAATCCATGGGTTTTAATAATAGTGTACAGTTTTTCGGAGGTATGTATTTTCTAAATGTATCTTGTATTGTTTTTAAACAGGGGATGTATTAAGTATGTTTCTACGAAGGATTACTTCACAAATCAATCAAGCTAAAGCATTCTTTCAAACGATACTGGATTTAGGGCCTCAGCAATCCAATCAACGTATCGATTTGGTCAGAGATAAATTCGGCCTGCACAAAATGATAATAGCCGTTACGTCCGCTGGCAAAGTATGAATATATATAGATCAAATATCGTATCTTGTCTTTAGAAATCATTACATTAAGTTTATTATTTGCAGTTGTATGGTATTGAAACTAGAAAAGGTGAAATTATCTGGCAACTCAGGTTACCTAATATCCGTGGTTTTACAAAACTATCTAATACAATGATCTTGTATGTACAAAGAGGTAGCAGACACTTCCCTCATCCACCTCAATGTGCATTATTAGCAGAAGACAAGGTATGATGCATATATTACATTTAATGATGACAATATATATTTGATTATAAGTATACAGCATTTTAAGTCATCTCATATATCTGACATATTGTTTCGTATTTATGATAGGAAACTGGAGAAGGTGTTGTATATACTTTTAATCCGATTACTGGACAGCCATTGGATGGACTGGTGAAACTTGGTTACAAAATTAAGCAGTCTATGCTACTGCATGTGACGACCGATGACTTTTTGCGCGGTATTCTCATTCTTGATGCGCGGAATAAAGTTCATGTTTATCCCGACAGCGCTATCGCAGTTGCAGCTTCACTCGGCAAGAGTACATATCTCTTCACTGCCGATCAAACGACAGGAATATTGTCCGGCTTCTCTCTTTCATACAGCACGACTCAAGTTCGTTATATATAGATATGCCTAGTATATCCATCATCGTAACATTAATGCAATTGATTATTTTAATGCCCAATGCAGGAACTAATCGCTCACAAGGTGTGGGAGTTGTTACTATCACCACGAAATCAAAAAATAACGCAAGTTGTGGCAAAAAACCCAATAGAACGTGTACATTCACAAGGAAGAGTCTTGAGTGATAGATCGGTATTATACAAGTATATTAATCCTAACTTGGTGGCTGTGGTAACTGAAGGTATTGGGCATGCCCATAAAAGTAAGTAATCGTTTTCTGCACAATACTTCATTGATATGATTTTTCAAGAGAAACAAGAAGATAATTTTAATGTTTTTTCCTTTTTTTTTTATATACAGATACGCTTAATTTATATCTACTGGATGTAGTATCCGGAGCTATGATTTTCTCCATCACGCACAAAAGAGTACGCGGTCCAATCCATATTGTGCACTCGGAAAATTGGTTGGTGTATGGATATTTTAATGAGAAAGGACGTAGAACGGAGATTGCTACATTAGAACTCTACGAAGGAAAAATACAGAGTAATACTACAGGTAAAAATCAAAAGCTAATCTTTTTAATACATATATCCTTAGGAGAAAAAGGAAAAATATCCATTGATTTGTATGATTATTAGCCATTTTAACTTTAAGACACGACAAAAGACATTGCATTTTTAATATCATTTCTATCTCTTAGAAAATCTATTAATAAAAGATACAGATAGATTTTTTCTCCCAATTAAAATTTCTAATATATGTAAATGGCCTTTATAAAAAAATGATGAATTTTGAATATTGTTTTTTTTTTCTTTCAAAGTACAGATATATTGTTACTTTATAATTCATAATAATTGTTCGGCGTTTCAGTATTTTCTTCTTTAGCAACAACAAAATTGCCAATTGTAGAAAGACAAGCTTTTATTTTTCCGGCATCTATAGAATACATGCAGGAAACAATCACTGAAAAGGGAATTACTAGTAAACATATAATAGGTATGTTTTAGTTTGGATTATGAGATTTAAAGAAAAAATTCAATTCTAATTATCTAATTATGTTGGGACACCAAATATTAAGGAAACACTTAGTAATCTTTATATATTTTTATCAGTTGCTTTAGCCAATGGTGGAATATTAGAGTTGCCGTGGATGATGGTGGATCCGCGACGGCCTACTAATCCTGAAATGCGAGAGGAAGGAGTAATACCATATATGCCCGAAATTCCAATCCATATGGATGCTATTATTAATTATAATCAAAGTGTTTCTAGAGTAATGGGTATCCATACTAGTCCCAGTGGCCTTGAAAGTACTTGTTTAGTTTTTGTACACGGTCTTGGTGAGTATAACATTAATGCTAAATAGTTCAAGTCTAACATACTGACGATGTTAAATAACTTCTTATACAAGTGAAATAAACATTGTTTCTTGCAGATCTATTTTACACAAGAGTGGCACCATCTAAAACATTCGATGTCTTAAAAGAGGACTTTGATTATTATCTTATTGTGATAGTACTCGCGGCGTTGTTGATCTCATCATACATCACCAAAAAATTAGCATCACAAAAAGCTCAAAAACAAGCATGGAAATGATGCTTCGCTTTTCTAGAATTGTGTAATATTTATGAATCTGTTCATAGGCAAAAATTTTTGCTAAAAATAACTGTAAAATATACTGTTTTATAAATAGCTAATTTTAAAGAACTAATGTAAACGCTCTAATACTTTATTATCTCTTACCTAAAGATGTCAATCTCAGATCCTAAGTGGAAAAAAACTATACATACATACATACACGCGCGCGCGCGCGCGTGCACACACACACACAATTCTCTTTGATAGTACAGAAAATGCGGGGGAAATATATATATATATATATATATATATATATATATATATATATATATATCGCAGATATCTCGAAAGAAACCTCGTGTCTTACAAAAATTGCTGTAAAATTAATAAAACAGCAATTAGAAATTTTGAATTATTGAGTCTCGAGTTATTTATATGTAATTTAATAATTGATGATCACATAGTTCGTTCTTACTATATATTGATCAATGTAGTATGTTTGAAGAATTCAGAAAAACTTTATATCTATATGGATATAAAGTTTTTTTGAATTCTTCAAACTACTATATCTATATGGATATAAAGTTTTTCTGAATTCTTCAAACTACATTGATCAATATATAGTAAGAACGAACCATGTGATCATCAATTATTAAATTACATATAAATAACTCGAGACTCAATCATTCAAAATTTCTAATTGCTGTTTTATTAATTTTACAGCAATTTTTCTGATATAAAGTTTTTCTGAATTCTTCAAACTACATTGATCAATATATAGTAAGAACCGACTATGTGATCATTAATTATTAAATTACATATAAATAACTCGAGACTCAATAATTCAAAATTTCTAATTGCTGTTTTACTAATTTTACAGCAATTTTTGTAAGACACGAGGTTTCTTTCGAGATATCTGCGATATAAATCGCAGGAAGAATCTATAATATTAAAATATTAAAATAATATAAATAAAATTACAATCATAATATAACGTACATTTCACAGTGAGAATATAGAAATATTGTGTAATGTATATGATACTGGGCAATGTATTGAGATATATAGAAAAAAAAAGGAAAATATGTAACTGTTGTATTAAATAATATGATAACCTGATTTCTACAAATAAATATATATTATATGATTTCAGGCTCGCGATTGTAAAGTGATTGTAATCTAGAATCTTTGAAGAACAGTATATTTTGCATTTGCCTCTGTGTACCTGTAATTCATAATTCTTTATAATATATTGTATGTAAGGAGTTTATGCACTTTATATACATTTGTATATTTGAAATTTCTTGCAAAGTATCAATATAAGCTCAATTTTACAAACAGATACATTTTCTTAAGAGAATATTATTTATAATACTTGCAAGAAATGTCATATAAAGAAATATGATCTTATAAAAAAATTATTGTAAAAAATGTGTTTTCTTAGTTTGAGGAAAAATTTAGTATCTTTAAATATTTTTATTATTTATCATTGAACTTGTATTATCTCTCTCTGCAACTTTAGAAAATTAAATATTCTATTGAAAGAACCAAAAATAGCGAATTGGAAAAATTCGTCTTTTAATTATTATTTGCATTTATATGCATTTTTCTTATCCAAAGAATAATAGCTACATGCAATTGTTAAATTATAATTTAAAAACTTTAAAAAAATCCCAAAAACTTTAAATTTTTTTTATAAATTATAAACCTTAAATAACTGTTAATTATCTTAGCATATTCATTTCTAATTTCCGTATAGTCTCAGAATCAAACAAAAGCGATCTATTTCTAAAAAAATAGAAAGATTAATATAAATTAAGAAAATGCGATATTCACTGTCATATACATATTAAAATCGATATAAAAAAAAAGAAATCGTATGTAAATATCATCAAGCGTACCTATATACATACCATACATACATACATACATATATATGTATATATATGCACTTTACACACACACACACACACACACACACACACACACACATATGTATTATGTAGTGGCGTGTGTACGTACACACACACACACACACACATATATATGTATACATATTTTGTACACCGTAGTACATCTTTTTTTTTATAAAGTAATATATCGCTTTGTAGATAATGAAAAGGAGTATAATTGTATACAAATTACTGTAAAATGTGGAAAAATATATATAATTATAAAATCTATTAGAATTATATATCAATAAAAAGATTGAATCAAAATTTTGTCACTATTTTTTGATATGTATGAATCTATATAAATATTCTATGTACATATGTATTTCAACAATTCTAATTATTTACGTTTTTTATATATGATTAACATTTTAGTGATTCTATAAAGAATAAAGACGTTTTTTGTAATCGATTGACGCATTATTGCCTTGACAAGTTTTGGTTCAATATGTTGTTTATTATATTTTTATTTATATTTTTAAGGCCTCTATTACTAATATTCTGATTTTTCTTAAATAATATGTATCTTATATCTTTAATATGAGCTTGTAGTTAATATATAACATGTATAATTTATTTAATGGTGCAGGTCCTTTTTTTGGATGTATATAATGATTTCGTTTACATTTCTATAATATTTGTTTGATCGAGCAACCTCTGAATCCTGGAAAGTAACATTATTTATTAGTCTTTATAATTATTTGAACATTATATATATTACACATAATGCTAGATCTTTATTCATAGAATCGTATTTCGATAAATAAATGCTAACATACCAGCAAATTACTTATGTCAAGTGTTGCATCAGATGTTATTCGTGCAATTTTTGAATTCCAGATACTGAGACACTTCAACCACGCGATATCTCCATTATAATCGGCAATATCTTTGTACAATTTTACACAACATGCCTATTGACAAGGAAATAAATAGTTAATAAAGACATATATAGCATATATCCAAAAATTTATATTTCTTTTCGGCTCAATATTACCTGTAACATAGGATTTTGTCGTGCACTAAGATATGATTCTGTGTTACTTAATATTTGCCATAATTCCCGTTCACGAAGTTTTAGGAGCCGAGCAATTGTTCCCAAAGTAGATAATAATTCGCGTTGTAATTTATAGATTTGTGTAAATTTGTAAATATTCACAGAACTTTTATCGATGCTTTCTGTAGAAGATTCGACTAGGAATTTAAATATGCATGGCAATACCTGTCTACATGTGAAAAACCGATTACGATATCATATTTGGTGTATTTCTGTTTTATTATATATATCTTTTTGCAAAATATATGAAAAATATTGTACCGTAAAGTTCTGTTTCTGATAAAGTCGTTCGATATATCAGCGAGTACATGTAAAAGTTGCCATGAACGATTAATCACAAGGACGTTTTTATCATTAAATCTGTCAACTAGCGGATGCCATAATTGATGCACAATAGGTAATAATTCATTCTCCCATTCAATTAACATTGGTAGACCTTCTTGAAGCGTTTGCATTGCCATTAATGACTTTTGTACATCTTTCAAAGGTAGAAAATGTAAACAGCGTTTCATAACTTCTACAATTATCTTTATATGGGTTGGTAACTTTTTGTTTTTTTCATCTAAAATATATAAAATAAATGCGCGTACAATATATTTACACAATATTTATAAAACTTATAGATATACAGATTCTTATTATATATACCTTCTACATTTGGATCAGAGTAATGTTCTATTAGCTGTTCTGTATTTGTCTCTTCTGTTGATTTTTCAAAATTTGGCACATCTGATTCGATCTCTTCAACATTATTTTTTTCGATCTTTTCATCAATCTTCTTTGCGTTATAATATTCTAATAAAGAAAGAATGATTGTCTCCGAAAAATTATTTGTAGATTGTGTGTCATCTTTCTTTATTATTCCTTTTGTATCTTCCCAATTTATTAAAGTTTTTACGCACGCGATAAATGTATGAAATATCTTTAGAAAGGAATAAGTATCTTTCTGATGATAAGGCATACATAGTTGCCTGAATACATCATTCACAATTCCCTTTAAATGTGGTAAGAAGTCTAATCTGCTGTATTTCATAACAACTTCAATAACATCGAGTACGCCAGGATTACGAGCCACTTGACGTAATTTCATTAAAATGTGATAAGAAAAATAATCTACGTTCGCACGTAACAGGTCGCCGATCGTCTCATGTTGTTGCGCTTTGGCGACACTTTCGAGAGTACGCACTCCAATATAACTGATCAAACTGTTTCCACTACCTAAAATTGCACCCATATCCATGTATATATAACTTTTATTTATGTGTAAAAAAAAGTTCTCTCATAAAGTCAACGACATATATGCATACATACCTGCTCTTTCAATAATAATATACAAAGTTTTCAAAAGATATTTATCGTGGTCGTTTTGTAAATTTTGCGCTATACAGCCTAGTCCTTCCATTAAAAGACAACACTGTACTATATTACTTTGCACCTGTACCAAAGGAATATCTTTAGATACTTCTATGGGCAAGTACCATACTTCTTGCATTGTATAAAAATTCACAATTTCCTTATATAAATGTGAAACAGATGGATCTTTAATAGAAACTGAAACAATGAAAATCATAACTATAAAAGCTGATTTTAATATTTTGTTTTATAATTTAAATACATTATTATGTTGTCTATATCACCTAAGATCCAGTTAAGTAGTAAAGTTAGTTCTTTCCTGTGTTGTGATGCATCTGACATAAGCTCAAGAATAGTATCAACTAATATCCTACAATCCCCAAATTCTCCAAGCAGCTTGCATATTGCAACAAGTTTCTCTCTACATGAACTGTTCTTGATAAACTTAAATTGTTTCCATGAGTTTGATCCATAGAAATACACAGGATCATCTAAATCTTTCATATTTATTGTTAGCAAAGGAGATACATCATTGCAATCTAACACCATAATGTATACAAGGGCTAAAAGCAATCTTCGCATGTGAGCTTGTGATCTCATAATATGAGGTAGTCTTTGTTTTCCAAACAGCTTTAAATAGCCAGCAAATTGATTCAAGGATGCTAATTGTTCATTACCATCTGAAGGATATAGATACATATATTTTAATTGGGGCATATATTTAAATTTTTTTATTTATATTTAAAAATTATGTAAATAATAAAAAGATGTGGGGAAAATCTTACCTGACCGTCTTATTAATGTGGGCAATCTTGTAAGTAAACCATAAAACTTATCTTCCAATGAATCAATTAGCGGTCTTATATTGTGATTTTGCATGTAGTTTTCACTTAAACTGCGCAGCACATTATGTGCTTTATTGCTAACTTCTATAGATTCATCTTCAGACAAGGAAATCAAATAATCCGTTAATATCATAATATTTGGTTTCATATTTCTATATAAAATATTAAAATTTGTTTACTTATGTTATACATTTAGGTGTGTATTATTAAAGTGTATTACTAAAGTAAACAAGGAGAATAAAAGAGAATGCTTTACCTGGGACAATTTTTAAGTATAATATTGATACTTTCTACCAATTCTCCTCTGACTTTATAATGTGAATGACTCCTAATTTTATCCACAAGCTGTATACAAGCACCAAGTTTAATAGCTGCAGCTTCAAACCACTCCTTATTTCTTGTGGCTCCCTTTAAATTATGTTTTATATCACATTTACCACTATATGTTGGAGTATGCGACACATTGGTAAACATACTGTCTTTTTTCATAAGTGTTTCTATAGATAACGCAATATCTTTTTCCTCTTTATCATGCATCACAAGAGATATAACTCTTCCCCATGCTCGAACTGCCATCTATAACATTCAATTAATATACAGATTAATATCTATCGTATAAATAATTTGTTCCTATTAAAGAGCAAATAGGTAATTATATTACATAAATATATATATGAATAATTATACATTACCATTGTAACCTTATGATTTTGAACTTCACCTCCCATTGCTATTTCTTGTAATCCACTAACAATACCAGGTAAAAATACCATAATGATATCTGCTACTTGTTCTTGCATAACGATATCAGATTTATCTATTTTGTCATCTATATGGCATAGAACCATTATCGCATCTATTGCTGCTAATCTAATAATACATTGGTTTTAAATATATGTTCAATATATTAGTTTATATAATCAATATACAAATATATATATATAATTTTTATAGTAGTATATTGAAATTAAAGTAAATGTTGCTTCTTTTAAATACTTATTTTATGATAGATACTTACTTTACAATGGGTGACTTTTCAATTCTTGCAATTGTTAAGCATAATAATATTCCTTGGCCAAGTTTCAGTCTATTTTCTTTGGTATAAAGTAACTCAATGACATCAGTAAAGCTGTGATGAACGAGATCTTTGATACATAATGCTACTACTTCCTTGAGTTCCTCGTAAAACATGATTACTGCATAAAATTTGAGTAAATTTAAATAACCATTACAAACTGATAAAATCTATATAACATATATACCTTGATTTGGCTGACTTTTGTCAAAGATTTGAAATAACAAAGATTCATAGATCTCATAAAAATGCTTTAATTTTCTAATTCTAATCTTCTGTATTATGACTCTCATAGTCTTCACCAATTGTTCTTTTACATTCATACTGTACAGAAATAGATGTTTATAAGATTTATAACGAGAGATAAATGTGATTATAATAAAAAAGATATAAAATATATTGTCAGATCACTTATATTTTATTATACATATATATTTTAATAATCATATATTTTTTCTATTATGTATAATACAAATTACAAATTTATTACCTCAAGCTGTTATTTCGTAGGGAAGTGATAATGGGAAATAAACAATATTCTGATGAGTCTTGCATGACTTCATTGGAGATGTTATTGGCCACCGTTGCAATTCTATATGCATGTTCCTTACTCGGATTTTTTAAGAGATTATCGCAACATGATTTCAACTCTAGGAAAATTCGTACGTCTGTTTTTTCCATTTTGCGATTATTACATTTTCCAATCAATTAATAATATTAATAACTTTCATATAACTTAATCCAATCGATAAATATTTTATGTTATATTCTGGTTATATTACAGTAAAATTTACACATATCAACGAGTGCATCTAGAAGCACAACCTCTCACTGAGTGACAAGGGCTGTGCGGCCGTGTTTCGAAATTGCTGCCAGTTTACTGTCAGCACTGAAAATATATAACACGTCATCTACAATGACAGTAAGATTAATGGATTAAAGTTGTAACTTAAGGAATTGACCAATCACAGTCAAACATTAAGAGAATACTCGATTGTGATTGATCAATTTCTCGAGTTACAACTTTAAGGGTCTACAGGAGTGACGGGCAAACTCCGAATTGATATTGGAGACCTCGCGCGGTGACAATGTGAAACTCCGGTTTCAGGATTGCCAATGCTGAAAAATGAAATCTGAGTTTTATGATAGGTGTGTGTACATATACGTACGTAACTATGTAGAGACACCTCCGATTAGACACAGGCTGCGTTCCAAAATTCACTGCCAGTACTGAAAATCTATAGTTTACATGACCTACACTATAGATTTTCAGTACTGGCAGTGAATTTTGGAACATAGCCACAGTACAATTGGACACAACTGGCTTTGATTGGCTAATGTGCTTGATCGTGCTGGTTACCCTAGGCACAGGTCGATATAATTGGACGTGGTTAAACGAGGCACTCCCCTTTTTTATCATACGTAACGCGTTCATGCAGAAATCGATCTTGAAATATCATCTAGCCAATGAAATAGCCGTCAGGCAACTGTAAACATCTATGAATAGAAAAATTTAACCTAATAAAGTTGAAATTATTATCATTTCTCTGTATATATTAATAAAATGTATTATTGCAGAATACTTATTCGCCTTGTGAAAACGTAGCGAAATTTTAGTCGTTTAATATTATACCATTTCTTTTTTTCAACGGCAAAATTATATCGTACGTTAAAGATCCTCTTGACGGTACACGATGTACACGTTTTCGAAAATGTCGCAAAAGCCGTTAATTGTTGCGATTAGAAAGAGGTAATTGCGATAACGCAATTTATAAGATGCCGTGTTTGAAAAGTTTGTATCGTATGTTTTTCATCTTTCAGTTTTACTTGCACGAAATACTTTAATATCTGGCAGAGATGTAACTTTTCTTCTCAAAGAATACCTATTCAGTTGAGTGAAAATCAGAAGAAATCTGTTACATCATTTCCACCACTGACAGAATCTATCCCTAATCTACCAAAACCCATATATTCCACTGCAAAAGAGGAGCATCAAGTGACAAAGATTACAGTTTTACCAAATGGTTTAAAAGTTGCATCGGAAAATAGATTCGGACAATTTTGTACTATAGGTGGTAAGTTAAAAATTAATATTATTTAAATAATATAATCATAATTTATATATTGGATCTATGCGCAAATGAATATATTGTCTTTTTGATTTTCAGTCCTTATCGACTCGGGTCCACGATACGAAGCGGCATATCCAAGTGGTATTTCACACTTTCTTGAAAAATTAGCATTTGGAGTAAGGTTTTTTAAGTATTACTATTGAAATCTTGACAAAGTAATAAGTAAATAATGCAGATTACTGATTTATACATTTAATCGATATCTATGTTCTAATCGATAATTTTGGTTCTATTAACATACATTCTATATCTTTTATTTTATATCTTTGATCAACACTTTTTATGGTTTTATTATAAAACCTTGGCTTCAAATATATTACGAGTAAATACATAAATTTATTTCATATTACTTGTTGCAGTCTACAAATACATATGATAGCAAGGATAAAATAATGCTAGCATTAGAAAAACATGGTGGTATTTGTGACTGTCAGGCATCGCGCGATACATTTGTTTATGCAGCGTCGGCGGAACGTCGTGGATTGGATATAATTACTCAAGTTCTCGGTGATATTGTCTTGAGACCTAAAATTACAGAGGAAGAGGTAAGTAACGCAATGTGTAACGTATAAAGAAATATTTCTCATAATATTTTATTATATAAAGTTCTCATAAACATCATCAATTTGCTAAATATATTTTTATGTTTATACAAATTAAAGTTGAATGATTTGCAGGTGCAAATTGCCAAACAAACTGTACAATTTGAATTGGAGTCTTTACATACTAGGCCTGAACAAGAGCCCATATTAATGGACATGATTCATGCTGTGAGTTTAAAATATATAAGAGATATTTTTGAAGCATATTTTTTACTAGAATTACAAATATATTTTCTTGTTATAAGGAAAGAAAACATATAATTATGGATATATTATATCGATAGGCTGCGTACAGAAACAACACGTTAGGTTTGCCCAAGATCTGTCCACAAGAGAACATTGAAAAGATAGATAGAAAAACTTTACACATCTATCTCAAACATCATTATGTACCTAGTAGAATGGTAGTCGCTGGAGTTGGTGTTGAGCATGATGATTTGGTCCATGCTGTTAACAAGTAATTGTCACAAATTTTCCATAAATAATCATAAATATATATATATATATATATATATATATATATATAATTATATATAATTTGACAGATTTTTCAAAATATACAAGTTAAACACATTATTTTTGCAAAATATGACATTGGTGTCACAATATAAAGATAAAGATTTTTTCTTTTTTTGTTTATGTATGCTAATAACATTATCTTTGATGTAGGTACTTTGTAGATCAAAAACCTATCTGGGAGGAACAAGCTGACCTTATTTTGCCAAATAATAGAAATACCGTTGATAAATCTATCGCACAATATAGTGCAGGATGTGTTATGGTATGTTCATTCACATATTATGTGCTTGTAAATATTCTTTTCTCATTAAGTGAAATTAAGAGAAATCCTTTTGATATTTTAAACAGGAGGAGTGCAATGTGCCAATTTACGCTGGACCTAGTGGTTTGCCTGAATTGTCACATGTTGTTATAGGTTTGGAAGGCTGTTCCCATCAAGATCCAGATTTTGTCGCTATGTGCGTATTAAATATGATGATGGGAGGCGGTGGTAGTTTTAGCGCTGGTGGTCCTGGAAAAGGCATGTACACACGCTTGTACACCAATGTATTGAATAGGTAGAGTAATTTTATATTCTTATATTTGTATAAGAGATATATATATAAGTAGGAAAGAGATATAAAATATAGTTATTTTTTATATCTCTTTTTTCACACATATTTTGCATTGTATATTATCTTTGTTATAATTGAAGAGTATATAAATGAATAAGTTTAATTTGTAAAGTTCATTTATATCTTGGATATTATATGCAAATTACAAACTTATCTCATTCTTATAGCGAATCTCTCGGTCAACAATATAATATATTTATATACATATATAACTATTGTATTAACTTCAATGAATATTTTAGGTATCATTGGTTGTACAGTGCAACTGCGTACAATCATGCTTATGCAGATACTGGTTTATTTTGTATTCATGCTTCATGCACACCATCTTATGTAAAGGATATGGTAGAAGTAATTATACATGAAATGGTCACCATGACAAGCGGAGTCTCGGATAATGAATTAGCGGTATGATTTTGCTTTATACAACTTTGAATTAAACTGACAATTAAGAACGTGTCACATTTTATACAATTGTCAATACATGTCATATTGCCTATAAATGAGAATATTAAGAATCACAAATATCAAATGAGAATATTAAGAATCACAAATATCAAATCACATGCACAATTTAATCTTCGCTAAATCATTTTCCTATAATCAATAATTATATCTTGCAAATTCCCTTTTCTTTTAGAGAGCAAAGAAGCAATTGCAGTCGATGTTACTTATGAATTTGGAACAACGACCCGTTGTATTTGAAGATATTGGAAGACAAGTTTTGGCAACTGGTTCTAGAAAAAGACCAGAATATTTCATGCAAGCTATCGGTAAATTGCAAAAATTAACTTGCACTTTTAATAAATTACAATATTTATATTCTCAATAACAGTCGCAAAAAAATTCAATGTTTATAGATGGAATATCTAAGGATGATATTGATAGAGTAGCACGACGTTTATTAAAATCGCCACCTTGCGTAGCAGCACGCGGCGAGGTAAAGACTGTACCTTCAATCACGGACATTCAAAACGGCTTGCTCGATTCGCAAGGTCGGTTACCTGGTTCTCGCAGCAGATTGTCACTTTTTCGTTAAAATTATATATAAAATATTCAAACAGTCTTCTCGTCCTAAATAAATGTCACTTAACTGTGTATCAAATTATATCATTAATTATCACATAGAAATTTTTTTTATTAGGTAAAAAGAATACAAAAGTCGAAGTTTGTTCCTTCTATTTCAACGTCTAACAATCATTTCCACATTAAACTGATTTTTGTATATGTTGGGAAATATAATTAATGTCATGAATTTCTTGGATAAAAATGATCAAAATTATGAATTTTTTCAATATTTTATCATATTGTAATGTTATCGTTATATGATTTAAAATAGTAGATAGATTGTATATAAAATATTTTGAAAGTTGAAAATTCAGAATAATTTATTTATATCATTTAACAGCACAAGAGAAAATAAAAAAATGATTAACCAGAAGTTTAATGCAAGATATACAAGATTAATTTAATTCTCACTTCAGACTATGAGTATCTTTGTTACATTTGACACAATGGATTTTTATCACAGAAACAAATATGTAAGAGCGATTCAAGTAACTTTGTTACTTTGTATTATTAACAAAATTAAATTTTATGTAAAAATTTTCATTATAAAGTCAACATGTGTATCTCCTGATAATTTAAAATAAAATAAAATATAGTATGTAAATATACAATTTTACAATTTATAAACTCATATATGTATTGGATTTTCTTTATTCATTTTTTATTCTTGATTCATGTACACACAAATTTGTGCATACATTATAAATACGATTCTGATAGAAGTTACGCCTCTGCTTCTTCCAAGGTCTTGAGGAACGAAGCTTTCTTCTGGGCCACACGATTCTTCCTCTCGGACAAAGATAATTTTGCGCGATTCCATCTCTTCTTAATAGGTTCTTTTTCTCTCGTCACTTTCTTGTGTTCTGGATCAGCACGGATTGCTTCGTGAGCTTTTTTGTATATATTCTCAATCTAAAAAGATACTAATGATAAGATAATAATGTAACATGGGTCTATTTTGATAAATGCAGTAATGCATTCACATTTAACAACCAATGAAAATTGCTATTGTCTAACTGCGACACCACATAGATTTAATTAATCTAAGCAGTAATTATAGTTAGACGTATGTATGTATATTAAACTAATATAAATACATATTGAAAATTACAATATAATTGCGCTTACATCATTCGCAGAGATGCCGTGCTTAATGTATTGTGAAAACTGTCTCTTGAAAGCTTCGTCATCCTCTTCTTCCAGAATTTTCATATAAGTTACAACATGTTGACCAAATATATGCTGTCTATGCACTTCTGCATCGAATGATTTTGATTCAGGATCATATCCAGGAAATCTCTTGGTACTATAGAACAATAATAGCAGTAGTAGTATTTTGAAATATATTTTGAAAGTCGATATTGTCAAAGAGACTTTTATTTAATTCTGTTTAATTCGCGAGTTAAAGGCAAATAAGTTAATTAATAATGCTAAATTTCCTCTGGTGTCTAATATAAAACTTGTCCTCTAATATATTTATTATTTACACTTATACAAAATCTAATTACAGATTGGATCTTATTCTGAGCGATGAACAAGAGATCTTTCTGAACCGGCGCGAATTGAACTCGGCGGAAAATTCTGAGTTTATCATGAGCGACGATATCGTTTAATTCGAAATCCACGAGCGATGGACTTAAAAAGCGAGCGACTTTTCGAATACGAATTGGAGCACACACTATCTCCGGGAAGCTTCCAAGTTCAAGTGCGTCCGGCGGTTCGCCGAAAGAGTCTTTATATCGCTTTCGAGAAGATTCTCGATCTTGACCTTTTTAACACAGGTCAGCTCAACCGTTAGAACGATTTGTTGTGATTTTTGGCTCCTTCGGACGACCACGCGGGCTTGAGCTTCAAACAATCTATATAAGGAAGCGTGATCGCGTTTGCAAAGGGCGACTGCTGCTGAGCGCCGCAATTCGTTAAAGCGCGCAGAGACGGGATCTGGAAACGGGGCACGGGAATTTCGGATCGCCTTAACGCGCCTTAGATATTGCGTAGGATATAATGCGCATTACGATCCATTGCGATTTAGGTGTCACTTAATCTTAAACAAAATTCTATTATATTTATGTGAAATTTACCAGATTGCTATTATAAAATGCAAGAGGAAAAGTAAATTTCAAGACAAGAATATATTCAAACAAGGAAAAGAATAAATATAATTATTAGATTTAATGTGATATAAATCAATAGCAGAATTAAATTACATATATGAATCTCTCTATTTTTACCTATGAGGAATATTGAGACCGCCATCAACCGCACCTTTCATAGCACCGAAAATTCGGGCGCCTGTTGTAGTGCGCATAAGTCCCGTATCAAGATAACATCTGAAGGCACCTGGACCGTCGTTCAATTCCTCAACATTATATTCGTCACCGGTAACATCTGTAGTACCTACATACAAAGTATCCAATCCCAACTTTTTAAGGAGCTACAAAAATAAAACAATCGATTTTATCAAATCATATAAGGTGTTCGTTTTTTATAAATAAAAATTATCTAATATCTTTTATAATCGGAATTATTTTATATCGCTATAATCGGAATACATATATATTGAACAACGGCATTTTCTTCTTCAGTGAAATATCAAAGTGAACTAGGTGTTTCATTATGTTAGCAGTATATTGCAGATATTATACATATTTTTGAAAAAAAAATGGAGAAAGATATGACTTACTCTTCTGGCCAAGAGTAAACCAGTGCAGTAAGCGGATGCATAGTTGGTGAGACCAATTTTAACACCATATCTAGGAAGTTCATGACTATAAGCTGCACACAATCCTATCTCCTTCAATTCTCGAATAAGCAACCTTGAGAAAAGATTTATTACATTATTAGTTAATTTCTGATTTTTTGCATAAATAATATACATATATATATATATATATATATATATATATATATATTATATATACATATAACAACATACAATATATATATTTTGCATATTCATAATATATATTTGGCAAAAGTTATAATACATTGGCAAAAGTATAGTATATTTCTCTATATATTCTTGACCAATGAAGCTTTTATAACTGGCCTTTTTCACACTACTATTTCATTACTAAACATTGATTATTTGATCATGTATATGCAAAATAAAAATTGCTAGTAAAGTTGCAGACATTTATGACTGTATGTATATTTTTAATATACATACATATATATATTAAATATTAATATCAATATAAATATGTAATTTAGATGTATTAGAGTCAAGCAATCTCTTTATCTACAACTTTTATTTTAATTACTATATTTGTATCATGTACACACACATACACACACACACACAGCCTTTTGCAAATAGCAATTAAAATAAAAGTTGGGATTAAAATGAAAGAAAATAAAGAAACTGACTCCAATACATCTAAATTATATATTTAGTTTTAATTGAATTTATGTTTATTATCATTCAATTTACCTGACATGTAATATCCTTATTAGAAAGACGTACAATTAGTCTATACTTGGGTGTATTGTATTTGTTTTTGTCTTGAATAGTTAATCTTTTACGGGCATAATAATCAGTCTTTCCCTCACGACGTCTCTTGAATTTAACTTGATAACGCTTGAAGTACTGCTTATTCTTGACTTTAACAAAACCCTATACAAGAACACATAGGTATTAGAATAAGATTAGATAAAAAAAAGATTTCATATTACTTAATTAATTGATTTTAATGTTTCGGATAAGTCAACAGAGAATCAAGTTTTAATAAATATTTTTATATTGAAACAAGGTCCAATTTTTAACATAAGGTAAAAATTATTACTTTTTTTAATAAATAAGCATATAATTGCACAATGTATATAATTAAACACTTATGTGATTAATTTTTGACAAATAATTAATCACTTAATATTTCATAAATATATTATCTGATCATATTTTTGCTAATCAGGTTATATACAGGGAACAATTATATTTTCTTTAGTGAAACATCAAAGCGAGCTAGGTGTGTCATGTATCTTAGCAATATACATCAGATACATTCTCATACATTCTCTTGGAGGTTTACAATAAGTAAATACTTAGTAAGTCCAAGATATCCGACTTATTGTTTTAAGGGATATTCTAAGGGAGATTCTCGCTATATATAATTTCCATTGCTAACAGGTATACATCATATCTTGCATATAAAAGTTACAGAGTTCAATGAGCCAAAAAAAAGCATATATGAGATTAAATTTAAATATAACATATAATTGGAAATTATAAATATTGATTTCTAATCAATTGAGATCTGTCAAGTGAAGATACATTATTTCAGATAATGTCAAAACTATATGAAGAAAATATGCGAATTTCTTTGAGAACTATTTTTCAGTATGCGGCAAATGTATCTCTCTGAAAAATAAACATCTAGTCTTCTTATCAATTTCTAATGAATAATCCACGTATATTAAAGTTTAATTTTAGCAAAAAATCTGTATATTGAGAGAAAGAATTTATTCACCATTGTATCAAGACGATTTTAAAATTGTACGAAATACAAGCACTTGTAACAAACAGGCTGTGCAAAATATTGAAAGAGGGAGCCGAAAACAGTTGTTGGAAAACGGCTCAAGCCTCGAGCTGTAGAAAGATTGGAAAAGATGATGGCGATCGAGAGAAGTTTAGGGCTTGTTCTTTTTATCTGCACTGCTGCACTAGTGCAATTAGTTAGAGTGAAAGAAAGTATGTTTATCTTTTTTCAACTTATTGCACTAGTGTAGCAGTGCAGCTAAAAAGAACAGACCCTTATAGTGCATTTAGCGGATTCAATTGATAAGTGGTAATCAAACGTGATTGGTTTCCACTTTCAGATCCGACCAATCAGCATCGATTTATATCGAAAAATCTTGTAATGTTGCCCAACTGTTGAATTACTGAATGCGGCCAATGATGCTCAATCTTGGCGGCATAATTTAAAAAGTTTTTTGCAAATCAAAAAATTTAACCTTATTAAATTTAAATAGAATTACATAAACAATTTTTTGGATTTATCTTTATTAATATACTAATATAATACATATCTGTATATTAATATAATTTCATATTACAGATGTTTTTTCTTTTTTTAGGTTTATAATTTTATTATTTGTTGCAGATATAAAATCGTATAGTAGTTGTATTTTTGTTAACTCAACTTTAATTCGATGTTTTACATAGTAAACAAACATGCACGCACGCACGCACGCGCGCGCGCACACAAACACGATATCAAGAAAATATCTTACAAAATTGTTCAATATATTTATATTTTTAATAAAAAAAGAAGTTACTTTATATCATTACATTTACAGTTTTCTTGTAAATTCGTATATAGAATGCATCACTGACATATCGTCTCGTTTCGATAACCATTGTTTGAGAAGACATTCAATTCTCTTGGCATCAATCTATGATAATAATAATAATATTATATAATATATAAAATAATGTCTTATATTCACCTTGTGTGTACATACATAATATACTTTCTGTAAGAAAGAAGTGTTAAATGGAATACCTTATCTGTATCAATATCAGCAATTTTCAAACCATTGATCAAGCCAGCAATATCTATGATCCATATTTGTTCACAAATCGTAGCAATCCATAAGTTAGGTGTCAAACGACCTATTATATGTTCACTTTCAAAATTTAATCTGTAAAATATTATGGCAATATATTAATAAAAAAAATATACGATAAATAATGTCAATATCGAAAATTAAAATTCGACCTTGTAATTATCTTAGTTCTATTAATAGTCCAAGGTACTATTGTTCTCATATTTAATTTCTCTTTCTTTTCGTTTTTTGTATTCTTCATTTTTTCAAACAGCTGTAAGAGCCTACTTTTATTTCCTTCTACACTTATTTTATTCACTTCACCTCTTTCTTCAATTGTTTTAGCCTGCTGTTCTTTTTCTTTGTTATGAGCAATATCTCGATAATAACCACGCTCATTGGATGATAGTTGTTTCCAGAATTCAGTAATTTTTTTTGCAGTTTGAGCTGCTGTTAATGTAGGATTTTCTTTTGTAACTAAATATAAGATAATTATTGACATTGTAATTTTCATAATCTTTTATATACATATTTTGCTCTATTCTGTTCTATTATATTCAGTCTAATTCAATTAATTTAGTTATAACTATGTAAGCAACATATATAAAAAAAATATAATTTAAGTAATATGTAAATTATTATATACATACTTTGCGATCTAACATGTTTTATAAATTTAAGATCTTTATTATCAACATGTGTTTTATCCAATTCCATTGTATCTGATTTCGATTTTTCTATCTCATTAATCTGACGGTCTAAATTTAAGTTACCATTGGATTGTTTTCCAATAGCAATATCAGATTGTATATCTGTACCTCCCTATTGTATTTGATACAATATAAGATAATTCAAACAAATGTTCACACACACACACATATGTATGTGTGTATATAAATTAAAGAATATTCGTGAATATTTTTAAAATCATTTTTAAAAATATCATGAAAAAATATTTTACCTTGAGACCAATGATATGTCCTTTACTCCATGTCTCTATTGAAATTTGTTTCTTTTCTTCATTATCATTTAATTTATCCTGACTCTTATTTGCAGATATATTACAGCTTCCAATCTCTTCTATATAATTAAAATCTTCTCCAAGATCTATAACAGGTAACTGGCTCAAAGTTTCACATTCTTCCCTATAAAATTTATATTGTTAATATTTATATAGTTATTTGATGCTATTGAAACACTAATATATATTACAGATAAAAAAATTTTTTAAATTCATATATATATATATATATATATATATATATATAAAATAGACACACACACACACACACACACACAGAATATACATATTTATTATATTAAATTAATTATATTTTCATTATTATTTATTATATATATAAATATATGCTGACATTTTATTGGACGAAGTTACAGCAGGGAAAATATCATTTGAATCAGAGTCACTTAAATTTGGCGCTTGTATATGAGCTAATGCATCTTTGTAATGCTGTTGATCTTGAATGAGATCGATATTCTGTTGTTTATGTAGAGATGTTTCATATCCATTATTGTGCACTGGCTTTTCTTTGACGATATGTTTTTGTATAACTTTCTCTTGAGCATCTATTTTTCGCTTTTTACACATAGGCCGCTCAGTATCGATAATATCCTTACTTGAATTAAGTATATAATCTTCATAACAGATGGATATGTCATTAGACACATTTTGTTCAACAATCTCCACAGATTTAAGTCCATAATATTTTTTCATGTATTTATCTACAGTATCAAATACTTTACTCTACAAATACCAATTGTATAAGATGTATATGATATTTTATAAACATCTCTATAAAGTTACAACTTTGAAAATATTTATTTGAAAATATCTGAACAAGGATTATACAATCATTCTTTTATAATAATGTTTTATTAAGAATAAACATTCTTATTTAATATAAATTGAAATGTGTTGTGTATTGCTTACCTGATCTTTAAAAAGAATTGTATCTTTATTTGGCTCCAGATTAACATCAATATCTATTGGTTTCAAAATAATATACACAAGAAATATCACCTTTTTCCTATGTGACTCTTGTTTAAAATATTCTAATATTATATTATTTACTAGCTGTATACATAAAAAAAATATAAATTTTCATTATCTCTTATTTAGTATTAATTAAATTATATGTATACTTATATTTTTTTATAGTATAACTTTTTTTTAAACTATAAGTGAAATAAATATATAGACAAATGTGGGCAAATATATTTTTGTTGTGCAAAAGAGAAATTAATTTTTTTTATTTAAATATGTCATATAATATCAATATTTTTTTATATGTATTACCTTTTCAAGACTTTTATGCTTAATGGGTCTATTATTTACAAAAATGTAATGTAAATCAGGATGAGAAACTTCCGATAAATCCTGTATCTTTTTTGAAGGTAACATTAATTGCAAAACAAACTGAAAAATGATCAAAATGTCAATTATGTCTAACAGTTTGTTTTTAAATTATTTTAAAAATATACTTACATCTGTATCCTTGGACTCGATCCATTCCATATTCGACATAATTTTTCTACCAAGTGTATGATTCACAGCTTCTTTAATGTTATTTAGACTTGGTTTAGTAAATACAAGATTATTGTTCACCCTAAACTGAATGCGTACATTTGATTTACATATCCCAAAGCAATGTAATAGTGTCTCCAATAATTTAATAACTTGATTAGCTCTTCTCGTATCGGTCATTATTTGTCTCCTTACAGGCATTTGTTTAAATAAATTTTTTGCTTGCACAGTAGTTCCTAAAATGCATATATAATGTATCAAAATATGAATATGACACATATATATATATATATATATATATATATATATATATATATATTTAAAAACAAAAATATTGAAAAATTGAAAAAATACTTTTACCAGTACTTCTGTGACAAGATTCATGTTTTACAATTTGTCCAATATGATTCATTATATATGAAGTCCCAACAACATCTTCTTCCGTTTTTGTTATAATGATAACTTCCGCTACTGCGCATAATGCATTCAGAGCTTCTCCCCTAAATCCAAATGTTTGTAACGTGTCTGGAGATAATTTATAGTATAAAAAAATAAATATCTTAGAAAGATATTTAAATTATAAAATAAGTCTAAAAGTATGTGTTACCGAGATCTTCGAAACTTGATATTTTTGATGTATAGGAAGGTAATCCTACGTATAATACATCTGCTTTAGATATGCCATGACCATTATCCTTCACTTCTATTAAAGATGTACCGTTATCTATCTAGGCAAAGAAAATCTATATAAATAATGGCGCCTTCTTTGTAAAAATATATGATATGCATAAATAAATATGCGGGATTTTAGTGTATGTTACACATACAAGATTGATCTCAATATTGTCTGCATCGGCATCGAGCGCGTTTTCCATCAATTCTTTGACCACAGCATACACGGAGGTTATTATCTGCGTAGTAGTAATTAATTTCGCTGTTCTTACATCTAACGCAGAAATCGGCATTTTCAAATTCCGCTATTTCTTATCTTATAAAACTAGTGATGGAAAAAATTAATGATAAAAAAACTTCGATATCGCTTCTCCAAACACCGTCGGCGAATTTAAAAGACGTGCATAAACATGATTCCAGCGTTGTCTCAGAGAAACTTTTTCCCACATGCGCGTTAAGCGGCGTCTACAATGAGATTTTAAGCCGGATCTACATTGGTCGTATCGTAACGTCGCAAGTCGTAACCAATCATGGTTGATTATTTTTGAAATAATCGACTATGGTTGGTCACGTTGCCTACAATTTACGACTTGCGACGTTATTATGATACGACCAATGTAGATTCGGCTTGATGCACGCATATATACGTATGTATGTATGTACATACATACGTACGAAATCCGACATCTCCTCTGCTCCGGTGAATTGTTTGAAATGTCGACGTGTGACGTTTATATAGTTTACATTAACAAACGTTAAAAGTTTGACGGAGGGAAAGGATGGAGTATTTTAAAAGCAGTCTAAAGTCCGTTTTGGGAACCGCTCCCGCTGGCACGCAGCCGACAGGTGCCGATACAGTGAGTGAAAACGTTAATATTCGATTATTGCGTTTTTCATACACAAGAGGTTATATCTCCATCATTCCTCGTCGTCATTAAACTTCATCAAACTTCTACCATCGTACTAGTAAATTAATATAATTTACAAATAATTGCTCATAACATGATTGCTCTTACAATATATCTGCTTACAGGTGGAAAAATTAGTAGACAGATTGCAATCTTCGACATTACTCAATGACAGAAGAGATGCTTGTCGTGCGCTCAAAGCGTTATCACGCACGTATCGCGTGGAAGTTGGTGCTCAAGGGATGGATGCGTTGAGACAAGTGTTGGAAATGGATAGGACAGATTGCGAAATAATTGGTTTAGCTTTGGACACTCTCTGTAATATAACAAGTCCCGAAACATTCGACGAGGAAGGTAAGATCTTAATTTTTTACTTTATTGATTTTTCATCTATTGTTCTGCATTTTCAGTGGACAAACATGGTCCTAAAAGCAAAATAGGAGAACAGTTTACAGAAATATTTATCAAACATCCAGATAGCGTTGGATTAATATTGATGTTTCTTGAAGAGTTTGATTTTCGTGTCAGGTGGCCCGCACTGAAATTGTTGACACATTTATTGGGAAACAGATCTAAAGATATTCAAGAAATAATTTTGATCAGTCCTATGGGAGTCTCTAAGTTGATGGATTTGCTGAGCGACAGTAGAGAAGTTATACGTAATGATGTATGTTAATATAATTAATTAACAATTTTTAAGTAAATATTTTTGCAATATAAGGATATATTGCCTTCTTACTGTCATATCATATTATTACTTAGGTTTTGTTGCTACTAATTCAATTAACAAAAGGCAATGCAAATATTCAAAAAATAGTAGCGTTTGAAAATGCATTTGATCGTATATTTGATGTCATCGATCAAGAGGGTAATGCAGATGGTGGTATTGTCGTGGAAGATTGCCTCTTACTCATGTTAAATCTTCTGAGGGGAAATGTCAGCAACCAAAATTTTTTTAAAGAAGGTACGATTCTTACTAGTTAAATTTTTCATAATTCTTATCTCTTTCATAAATCTCGTCCCTGTGTCATAATTTTTGTATCGCGATACAGGTAGCTATATTCAGAAGTTGACACCAATGTTTCAAATACCCAGTGAAATAGAAGATAATAATTTTGGTGGTTGGAGTCCACAGAAAGTATCTAATGTTCATTGTATGGTGCAAGTTGTACGAGCGTTGGTAGCACCAAGTGCTCCTGGTCAGGTAAAAATATTAGCATTATCATAGTTTCAAAATTCCTCTTGTATATGTACATGCTTTATTTTCTCATTAATAACTAAAAAAATGTTATACCTACATATATGCAGGCAGTTGCAGCTTGTCAACGAACTATGAGAGCATGTGGATTATTACAAGCATTATGCGATATACTAATGGCTGGTGGAGTGCCCGCGGATGTATTAACGGAAACTATCAACACTGTAGCAGAAGTTATAAGAGGAAATGCTAGTAATCAAGAATTTTTGGCTAGTGTCATGGCGCCGAGTACTCCTCCAAGGTATGATTTAAATATATAATCATTTTATATATTGACATTCGAGATAATGAAAAACGATTTAAATTTACAAATAAGTTACATTATAGACCAGCCATTGTTGTGTTATTGATGTCTATGGTGAATGAGAAGCAACCATTTGTTCTACGGTGTTCCGTATTATATTGCTTTCAATGCTTCTTGTACAAAAATGAGGTGGGGCAAACACAGCTGATTCAAACTCTATTACCGCAAGGCAATGAGGCGCCGTCGCTAACTACAGGTTTATTAAGCTCTTTTAAACGAATCTTGATTAATATATGCATAATATGATTATTTTATGACACACACACACACACACATTCTGTATATTCTATATATATATATATATATATATATATATATATATATATATATATAGCATATATATATAACATATATACAAATCGAAAAATATATATAGACCATATACATCTTTTTACAAATACAAAGAAATTTGTTTAAAACAACAAATTTTGACAATAAAATGACGCAAATCCTGTATTTGTTGTTAGGACAGTTGCTGTGCGGCGGATTATTTTCTACAGATTCGCTATCGAATTGGTTTTCTGCCGTGGCGTTATCTCATGCTTTGATCGAGAATATAAGCCAGAAGGAACAGCTTTTAAGAGTGCTTCTCGCAACCAATATTGGAAAGCCACCAGTAACACTTATGCAGCAATGCGTTATGTTGTTGCAACAGGGTAATAAGACACAGTGTAAATTGGGCCTGTTGATGTTGCTCTGTCGATGGACCTCGTATTGCCCGCTGGCAGTAAAATCATTCCTAGCTATTGACTCTTCGGTGGCGTACTTAACAGCTCTTCTTTCGTCGCAAGAGAATAATGATGATTTACAAGAAACCTTACTGCAGAGTATGTGCGCCTTACTTATCGGTATTTGTGTGCATTTCAACGACGATAGTGTACCTACCTATACAAAGGTAAGTAGTTAATGATGTTTATTTACAAGGTTACAAGTGCAAAGTTGAAGTATAAAATGATATAATAAGATAATTTTGTGAATATTATCTTTCGCAGGAAAAAGTGTGCAATTTAATTGAGAATAGAATAGGTGTGGAAAAATTTCAAGATGCGATTGGTGGTATTGCCAGACACGAAATATATTCTCGAACGCTAAAACATCCGCAGCCGTCTGCGAAAAACCCGTCAGAGCTCTTATTGGACCACGAATTTTGCAGATTGCTGAAAAGTTTAGAAGGTACACTCGTTTATATCGTATACAATATTTTATAACTTCATGTCAAATGTGTTGATATCTTTGTTAAAGCTTTTATAATGAAATTAAAGGAAATTTAACATTCTCAGTTTCGTTTAGAAATGTAAGTAAGATTTTTTTTTCTTTCAGGTGTTGTAATAAAATCAATAATAGATGCCAATAATGAACATCAGAACAGAAGTCAGTTATCTATGAGCTTATCTGACAATACATTAGTTTTGCAATATAAAGATCTTATAAGAGAGCAAGATGTGCAAATTCAAAAGTTAAATCAAGCTAATGATGTTCTATTAAAAGAAAAACAAGAACTTGAGGTATTAAACAATTTTTCCAAGTGTGTATATGTATAATTAATATCTATTTTTACTGCTAATAATTAATATCTATTTTAACTGCTATTATTACAGGCACAACTGCAAGAACTTCGATCGACCGTTAGTCATTTACGAGATCAAAATTTGGTTCTTCGAGCGGCACAAACGAATATAGGAGATGGAAAGGAGACAATTGCTTCTAGTAACAGTATAGATATGGAAAAAGAATTGCAAACATATAAAACAATGGTTGCAAATTTAGAAAAGCGTTTAGCTGAATATGTACACGTGTCACAAGAGCACAAAGAGAAAAATAATGAAAAAAAGGAATCGGAATTAGAGTATCAGTTAAAATCGAAGATAGATGAACTTGAAAAATTGAAAAAAGATCAAGAAGATCTTTTAATACTTTTGACTGATCAAGATAGTAAAATTATGCTGTATAAAGAAAGATTAACCGAGTTGGGTGATAAGGTAAGCCAGCTTTATGAAATCACTTACGCAATATAACATTGAAAATAACATGTAACTAATCTCATTTTTAGGTCGAATCTGATGAAAGTTCAGGTGAACTTGATACAGATGATCAACCAGAATCAAGTAATTAAGACATTCTCTAATTGATGTTCCAGATAAATTAATAGCAGATTTTTTTATATATATAATAAACATTTCTTTTTCCATAAAATTTCATTTTATGTTATAAATATTGTAAAAATATGAAGTATATTCAAATGTATATACAGGTATAACAGTTGCTAAGCGCAACGGATGTCAGTATTTCTCAGAAGCTGAAATTACAAATTAAATATTTAATGAAGAAATGTTTTAAATGAAATGAATTTATGTTATTTTACTCTCATACAATTATGTTCTAATGTGTTTTTTCTTCAAGTATTCAATGAGTTTGCGTTTTGTTTTGAGATTTTTTCTTAAATTATATAACTGTTGTGTAGATTGCGTTAGTGATGAAAAAATTACCGCACGAAACATTCCTGTAATATATTCAATATAATTTAATATATATATTGAAGTACACATTCTACATACTAGCGATATTTGTATATAGAAAATTACCCAAAGCAAAAATAAAATTTATTACATTTATTTTAAATAACTTATATTATCATAATAACAACGAATATACAATTAATGGGATAGAATCAATATTTATAGATTCCAATTTTCAGAGTTTATATTTAATATACAGAGTTCTATAAATACATTTTAATGCTTCGTTTTTGTAATTCTTTTATTACTGGCTACTAACATCTAGCCAGTATTACCAAATAACTAGCACAGATGAGAATTTTATTTAATATAATATTTATACTGCACTTTGTCGTTGTTTAATGACTGCTTGAATACACTTTGCCATAGTTAGGGACGCTCGTGATACTACATCAGTCATGAAAAACTGATCCAATGTCTTGTGTTTGATATCTACAGGGTCTGGCAAAAATGATTCTCCAGATTGTTGCTACATCATATAAACAACATATATATATATATATATATAAATAATGTTGTTCTCATATATCTTTCATTTAAGAATTTCATTGCATCTCTAAGATACTATCTCTCAAGATACAAACCTTAGCAATCTCAAAAGCTTGCGTAAAGAAATTGGCTGGTTCAACGTTACCATATCGTACCAGATGTGGTGCAACTTCTTCAAGCCTGAATCTTATTTCATTTAAATTATCATATGGTAAAGTAATACCGGCCATCTATAATTTAACAAAGCGTATAATTACTATTTGTGTGTGTTTGTGTGTGTGTGTGTATATATATATCTTGATTACTTATTTAATGCTCTTAATATTTTTAAATATTTTGCTGCGAGTATTTATTTATTATACCTCGGAAAGGGCGCGAATAATTTTCCAATCTGGACGTGCTAAACCAGGCGGTGTAATTGCCGCGCAAGTTTGTTGGGAGCGTCCTTCTGTATTAACATAACTTGCAACTTTTTCAGTGTATGCTGCTCCAGCTAATATAACATCCGCAATAGCCGCTCCGACGTCGCCATGACTCCCTAAAATCATAAATAACATTTGATGTAATTACAGTTAATTAAAAATTAATAGTGTACATGAGATAAATCTATATCATTAATTATGTTTATATATCTCATTTTGACAAATATACAAGTTAATTTTATAAAATTAATATAATTATATGTGATATAATATATATAATAAATTTATGTTAGTAGTAAATTCTTTTCAGCATTGTTACATCTATATACATACCTATATAAATGATAAATGTGTTTGGAAAATCTTCTTTCTTAATATTTGCATCGTCTGCACCCAAAAGAAATAGAACATTCGGTTGTTGCTCTTTGATTTCTTCTACAGTCGAACTATAACCGACATCTAAGGCGGCGACTTGAGAAGCATTTGTATGTAGTATATTTAAGATCTTCCAGTCCTGAGGAGCCTAAAAAAAGTCCAAAAAAGATAAATATTTATACAAATACTTGTATAAATACTTATATTACAATTTCTATAAAATTATCATATAAAAGAAATTTACTTTCGAGTTATCTCCTAAAGCTTTCGCCAGTGCTTGCGTTTCATAGAGAATCTTAGCTCCGTCCTTTCGAGTTAGCTGATCGACACCTAAGATAACAAGTGGTTTCTTAGCTTCTTTCAGAGTTGCGGAGAATGGATGCGAATCGTTACGTAATTTCGTTATTACGTCGAAGGATTCTCCCAGGTGCTAAAAAACAAAAAGACGTTGTATTTTGTAAGATTACGGAAGAAATATAAAGTAAAATTAGAAAAAAAGATTAATACCTCATGTTCGTACGTTAAATCTACGTCTGGACCAATAAGAGCAATTGTTTGTTCGCCATGTAGATAGCCCTTCCTGAGACGCGTATTTACTAGCGGTGCTTCGTATCTCGGGTTTGTACCAATCAATACTACGACATCTGCATCTTCGATCGCAGCGATGGTGTTATTTAATAGATAACTACTTCTAAGATCGATGCCTGATCCATCATTCGGGAAACGTTGTTCCGTGGCTAGACTTTCGCTACCCAATTTGTTCACTAAATCTTTCATGGCAATAAGAGCCTCTGCATCTGCCAATTTCCCAGCAATCGCGGCACATTTATTCGCCGACACATTTGCTATAGATCTAGCGGCTAATTATAAGGATGTTACATGTATAGTCCAAATTAATAAAACGTAACGAATTTAGCAGATATAAATGTATAATAAATTCAATATTACCAGCAACAAGCGCATCTTCCCAATCTACAGCTTGTAATTGTCCATTAATCTTCATCATTGGCGTAATGAGTCTTTGTCTTTTGAGTCCATCGTATGAAAAACGGGCTTTGTCAGAGAGCCATTCCTCGTTCACTTCCTATCAATAATTGTAAAATTATTATTAATAGTACATAACAGAATCACATGCTCTTTATAATATTTTTGCCGCAAAATAATAAGAATGTTTACCTCGTTTACTCTCGGTAGTATTCTCAAAACCTCACCAGTTCTGTGAGAGACAACTATGTTACTACCAACGGCATCGTGAACGTCAATACTGTCGGTGCGACGTGTTTCCCATGGACGGGCAACAAATGCGTATGGCTTACTAGTTAATGCACCCACGGGACAAAGATCAATGATATTGCCAGACAATTCTGATAAGAACATCTTTTCGACGTATGTTCCTACCTTTAAAATTATTATATAACTGTTGTATAAATAAATTCCTTGGGATAATTTTCGTATCGTAAACAATTGTATGATCATATAAAACAATTATTCATTTTTGTACAAAATATATTTCTAAATTGCTCAAAACACCTTTAAAAAATTAAAAGTTTGATACAATCTTGATCAATATGATAAAACTAAATGGGGATAATCTTATTTTGTCAAGCGGCATAGTTTGCAATATAAGCTATGTTCCTATATTATACATTATCAAAGTATATAAATTAAATGTTAAATATACCTGCATATCATTACCACGACCAGTAGTTCCCAAATCATCGATACCAGCTATTTCCGAGGCAAATCGAATACATCTCGTGCAATGTATGCAGCGTGTCATAACTGTCTTGATTAAGGGTCCAATGTCTTTATCCTCCACTGCTCTTTTCCCAGAGTAATTAATATCGACGAATCTGCTTCTGTCAGATCCAAAAGCCATACTTTGATCTTGTAAATCGCACTCTCCACCCTGGTCACAGATTGGACAGTCCAATGGATGATTAACCAACAAAAATTCCATTACACCTTCGCGAGCTTTTCGTGTCAGATCCGAGTTGGTTTTCACTTTCCAACCTTTCATCACTGGCATAGCGCACGCGGCAACTGGCTGTAAAATAAAAAGATAAAATAAGGTACGTAATATGGATATATCATTTCTTCTTTTATCTGTTTTAGTTTAATTTTTTATTATATACCTTAACTTGCTTCTCTATTTCGACAAGACACATCCTGCAATTACCAGCTACAGCAAGACGTTCATGATAGCAGAATCTTGGTATTTCAATACCCACTTTGGCAGCAGCCTAAAAGTCATATAAATGTGAATTTACACACATCTCTCTTTTATTATACATTATTGATTTCAAGTATATAAATGCAACGTGTACTTTGCAATAATATTTGCAATAAGAATCTTCTTTCATTGTTTGTCATCTAAAATTATAATTTCTATGAAAATGATTAAGAGATTTCCATAATTTTTTTTACAGAAAAACAAAAGTGCTTATTATTTCAAGTAAGAAATATCAGTAGTGTATATAAAATGCAAATTATTAAAGTTTTACAATTTAATAAAGTTTATATCTATTTCCGTTTGACGCCAGAGGTAATACACATCGATGCAATATTTAGACATTGCATTATTCCTCGTAGCGAGATAATCAAAGAGAGAAATGAAAATATACAAGGAGAAACACAAATGTTTCGACACAAACTTGTAAGACTGTCGTTCCCGGTGGTACTTGTACAGGCTTGTCATCGATAAAGAGCTCGACCAATTCCTGCTGCGATTTGTTCGATGTTGTATGAAGACTGACGGCGCACAGCCTTCCATTTATCAGGCCTGTGGCCCTTACAACCGGTACCCTCAACATCTCGTTGCGCCAAACTATCAACATCAGTTGCAGTCACACTTTATTATGTAATAAACAAACCTCGTATAAATCAATGGCGAATTAACCTAACCGGGAGACTATAAATAAGCAAAAAGAATATAAAGACACATATGCTTTGAGACATGGCGTTATCGTAGTGTAATAATAAACATCTTTATGCGATAAAGAGTAACGAGAGTATTCTTTCACCGAGATTACAAATCCCGATCGAATAAAATGACGCACAATCATTTTTTAAATACCTCCTCTAAACGTCAGAAGCATCCAACGATCCGCGCTGAGCTCATGACGAGCAATGACAAGTGGCGACTGTAGTAGCGGGGAGCGAGGAGTTTGTGAAAAATATATGCGTTATTACTTTTGCGTCACTGCGTGAATTTTGCCTCCGAGATAAAATGCGATATTAATTATGTCGCAGACAGTCTCACGGACTTTGATCGGTGATTTCTCATCTTTATAAATTTCTCTCTTATTTCCGTAAAATTAATTTATAAATCAGTTGTACATACATGGTATATACATGTATATGGACGAAGGAAGAAATCAATCGAAAATCATTCGTGCCGATGTGCGTGATGATTGGCTGTTTTTCCTCACAATCTATCGTCGTCCGTTTCGATTGGTCGTCTCTCATTCGTCTATTGGCGTTTTCGAATGGTCGGGTTTGATTCGACCCCGGTAGTTTACTAGACGTCATTGACCAATCACAGCCATTCGAAAGTGCCACATCTCTGACATCGATATTCCCTAGATTTCATTAGCGCTAGGTATTTTCGTGAGCCGAGAAGATGACCGACCGGAACGAACGTCACGTCGAGCAGAATCGCCTAGAATCGCCGCGCTCGCGACGCACGCAGCTCTCTCTTCCGGCGACCGGACGAAGACGAAAGGGTCCCCGCTGACCGCTGATTCGACGTGCTCGTTCTCGGTCCGACTATTTACTCGTCCGGAACACGCTCTCGCCATGGCCGTCGGTGACCTGAAGACCGATAAAGGCGTCGAGGATCTCAATACCTATCTCGCCGATCGTAGTTACATCGACGGGTGAGCCTACTTGTAGCGTATCCCATGCGCGACTTCGACACGTCTCCGGTACACGTGCTCCGCTTACCGCGGCATGTCGGCGGATTCTCTCCTCCCGTCCGGCGTATTTTTCCGCAACGTTCCGGTAAAGGGTGACCTATTCCCGTCGCGAATCTCAGTCGTCAATATCTTCCTGCTTAGAGCCGCCGATCTCGCCGATGTCGGGAGGCGGGTCGCAGCATATATTTCCAGTATCGCGTATGGATATGTGTCACCAAAAATGAACACGCACACACGTATGCGGATAGCGCACGCACGTACAGTCACGCACGCCTTGTACTTATTTTTACGTCTCTTCTTTCATCTTCTTCCTCTCTTTCACGCAAATACAGCCCTATTTTCGCATACATGTGAGAGATTAAGAAAGATACTTGACGGTTCTTCTCACAGATGTACGAGACGTCAAACTGTACTTTAAATTTGTTACTTGGTTATATATTGTATGTACATATATTCTATTTTTTTTTTTTTAAGACAAGAAATATTTTATTCACGTTAAGTATAAACGATTTGGTCTTTTCTAGTTTGAATATTTACGAAGATTTAATGCGAAAGAGTCTCTATAATTTTCTTATTCTCTCGTATTTTTTTCAATTTTATATATTTATCTCTAGTTTCTAAATCTCATTTACCTTATAATTTGTACAAGGATGATAGTTTAAAACGTTGTGTCAGTCCTATATCTAATATAATCTAATCGATACATGTTGGAACACGGTATAAGAAAATATATTAGTTTTATTTTTGACAAACATGCCTTGTATAAATTTCCAACATTGCAAATAAGGATCGGCTTT
Organism: Camponotus floridanus; assembly: GCF_003227725.1. NCBI lineage: Eukaryota > Metazoa > Arthropoda > Insecta > Hymenoptera > Formicidae > Camponotus > Camponotus floridanus. Next base: position 49,765 of record NW_020229314.1, on the reverse strand, counting down.
AAAATACAAAATGTATGATATAAAAGAATTTACACCCAATAGGTGGCAACCAACTCAAGCTGATGTTGCGGTACTCGAGGCACTTGGAAAAGTACCAACATCTTCGAATCCTCATGTACTCCGTTGGCACAACCATATAAAATCTTACGATCTTAAGTCGCTTCCTGGAGAAAAGAAAACTCCTTCCATCTTTAGTACCGCTACTGCTCCGACCTCGTCTACGGCAAAGGCCAGCGAGGATGACGACGACTTAGATTTATTCGGTTCGGATGAGGAAGAGGATGCAGAAGCTGCAAAAATCAGAGAGGAAAGGTTAAAGGCATATGCGGAGAAAAAATCAAAAAAACCCGCAGTTATCGCCAAATCGAGTATCGTGTTAGACGTAAAGAGCTGGGGAGACGAAACGGATATGAAAGAAATGGAAAATGCGGTAAGATCGATCCAGATGGACGGTCTTGTTTGGGGTGCATGTAAGTCTTGTCTTCGCCTTCGCGCTTTATTAATGTGTACGTACACGATGGAGATTTCTTGTGCGAGCAAATTATTAAATAAATTTTATATTTTTATAGCGAAACTTGTCCCAGTGGGTTATGGCATAAATAAATTACAAATAATGTGCGTGATAGAGGACGAAAAAGTGTCGGTGGACTTGTTGATCGAACAGATTCAAGAATTCGAGGATCTAGTTCAATCTGTAGACATTGCTTCGTTCAACAAGATCTAAGAAACGAAAACAGCTCATTACTTTTAATATTGGAATAATAAATATTAATTGTTTGTATATATACACATATATAATTTGTTACTCTCTGAATATACCCGAAGAATATTCCTAATGCAGTCTTCAAAAGTGATGATAACGCTAGTAAAGTTTCATTGCAAGTGTTGCTGCATTTTGATATATTTTATGTACATTATTATATAGAAATGCGTTAATTAGTATATCGTATTTATATAAACAGCACAGAAAAATAATCGTACATCTTTGCGCGCATTCTACCTAGAGTCGCTAGATTGAACTTTATCAAGTTCCATCCATGTCTAGAAATACGTTATATAGAATGCAATATCTATACTACTAACTTGAAAGAAGTTTATATTATTGATATTAATGTAAAAGTTTTAATTGCAATTATTAGTAAAGTAAGACGTTATGATTTTTATATGCAAAGATATTTTTTGTAACATGGAGAATACATCGGAATTCCACAATGATTATCAATTTCAATTTTAGCACGTTGAATTTTAGAGCTACATCTCAAAATCTCTCATTTTTTCGTATCTAATTTTTTTTTTAACTCGCCGAATTTTTTTTACCTCTGTTAAATATTCTCTCAAATACAACCCATCTGTTATACAGCCTCTGTTAAAGTACCCAAATCAAATGTGAATTTATTTCTGACCAAGATTTGTTTATGATAGCGTATCATTTTTCAATAATTTATATATTCGATATATATATATATATATATATATATATATATATATATATATATATATATATATATTATGACAAAGATTATATTTCTTCCCAATTCTAACATATTCAATAAATTCGTAGATATTGTACGAATAGAAAAAACTTATATATAATCTGTAAAATTGTATCTCATATTCTTTTCTATTGAGTCATATTCAGTTGTTTCGTTATAATTATAATACATATCTTTATAGCACATTATTTTACTTATTTATTGAATATCAAATATGTATACATGTTCATGACGTAAAAAGGGTCTGTTCTTTTCAGCTGCACTGCTGCACTAGTGCAATAAGTTAGAAAGAGATAAACATGCTTTCTTTCACTCCAACTAATTGCACTAGTGCAGCAGCGCAGCTGAAAAGAACAGACCCAATGACAAGGGGTCCGTTCTTTTTAGCTGCACTGCTGCACTAGAGTGAAAGAAAGTATGTTTATCTCTTTCTAACTTATTGCACTAGTGCAGCTAAAAAGAACAGACCCACTGTGTTTCATTTCTGAGATGTGCAGTGTTGACCAATCAGCAAGTAGTCCCAAATACAAAAAGCAACATGACTGCTAAAAACTAGATATTAAGCCGGAACTACATTGGTCGTATCGTAACGTCGCAAGTCGTAAGTCGTAGGCAACGTGACCAATCATGGTTGATTATTTATGAAATAATAGACCCGGCTTTAGATATGTGAAGATATGTTGTTATGAAACTGACATATGAAAAGAAAAGATTGTGAAAAAATTGGGGCAAAAATTCAATTGGCTCAATGCTTGATCATTACGGCCGTCATGAAATGAGCAATGAAACACCTTGTCTTTTTACATTATGTACATATCGAAGAGGCATTTTTATATGTATATATGTAATTTTTACGTCGCATAATATAATAATCGTAACTTAATTTCTTTCGAGATTTGTATTCAAAATTCTTTTCTGATTTTGTTTCTCCCACTGGGATCATTAGAATTGTATTGTACCGTATGTACAATATATGAAAGTGTTGCAATTACATTAATTATTATTATGGAACAATATATTTTACTCGAAAACATCATTTTTGAATCTTCGAGTAGTTCTTCTTTAGATAGTGAGATGATAATAATGAAGAATTACAAAATATTTTATTCGAAAATAGAGGTAATAACAATAGAGGTGAAAAGAAAATAGTACCAAAAATAACAGATTATTTGGAAAATATTGTTACCAGATATTATATACAAATATTGAATTTAAATCACATTTTAGGTAAATCATGTCATTTTATTATAATTATGGCATTATTAATATAAAACATACGTTCGTATTAATAATAATATATGTGATGTTATTAAACATATTATTATAAAATATATTTAACTACTTATTTACCTCTTAATATCTCAAGTAGCAATTTTTTTAAATCTTAGTGATCCCAGTGGGAGAAACAAAACGCAGCACTGGGAGTTGTCAATACTGCCAACTTTATCTTTTTTCCCAACACCAACCAAACATATTTTCGAACGCACTAATATAATAGACCGACCCCTATCGTAAGAGGCAGGGTTGAAAGATTTAAAGGACAGAGAAATGATTTCGGGTATCTCTGTCCTTCTCTTTTTTCTCGTGGTGGGGACATATATACATGTATGTCCCACAGTGTACACTGCGCGACAACGATTCGTTCCGTGGTCCCTCTCGCGAGGCAAGGAGAGCGTAGCCTCTAACCAATCAGCCATTGCTACGCTGCCAGCTGATTGGTCACTTCTACGCTCCCCTGCCCCCGCGAGAGAGGGGCCGAGGAACGAATCGTTGTCGCGCAGTGTACATATATACATGTATGGTTATATTTTTCAGAAGAATGGCTGTGATTGGTCAATGGCATCCAGTAAATTATCACGAGCGATTGAACCCGATTACTCGAAAAACGCTACTAGTGTAATACGGATTTTAAGCCGTAATCAAGCCTGTGGCACACCGTACGATTTTTCGTACTAGATCGCATGTGAGCGTCTTAATTGACCAATCGTAATTTCGATATTAAAGAATTGTCAAATCATCGTAATGCTCGCATGCAATCCATCACGAAAACAAGCATCGTGTGCCGCTGGCTTCATACTACGGGTTGTGGTCTTGGTTGCAGTTAAAATTGTCCAATCAAGCAATTTGTCGCCCGGCTACTCTGATTGGTCAATTTCAACCGCAACCGAGCCCGCAACTTGTAGTGTGATTACGGTTTTAAGTATATTGGAATTTGCGGATGACACTCGTTTGGACACCACTGGTTTGATTGGCTAATCGTGCTGGTTACTCTAGGCATCGGTTGATATGATTGGCTGTGTCCAATCGGGATACCCCCAGAATTCGCATCATTGCGCATGTGCGAGATTCGTCGCTCCACTTTACAACACTGATGGATCTTAACGTTTTTTTTTTTATTTAAAACAGAAAAAATGCGGTTTATATCATATAATATCTCCGGTAAAAACGCGTACTGCATTTTATAGTTGGTTTGTAGTAAATGAAAAGAAAAAAGAAAAAAGAAAGAGCATATCGTAGTATATTTGAAATCTCTCCAAATTAATACAGTTTGTATGTGTATTATGTCGGAGATTAAAGATGATCCACGAGAAGTTCTCGTTCTTTTGAATTCATTAGGATTCGTTGGCATTACCGCGGCTCAATTAAAAGCTTTTATGAAAGGTAAGTGCATCGGCCTGATTCACTGATTTTTTTACCTCCCTATTTATGTTCCTAAGAATTGAAAATTATCTTATTGCAATAAAATCGATACATATTTTGCAAGATATCTCTCTTGTTACAAGTTATGATTTTATTTTCTAGATTTGAAAATCTACAGAAAAATAAAAGAGCGCGAAAAACAACAACGAAAAGAAGAGATTAAAACAAAAATAATTAGCAAACAACAGACTCTGATTAAGGAAGCATCTCATAGGTACCAAGATACAGATTATTCCTTAATTAATGTTCCCTCTGAATCATCAAATTCCAATGACGATGAATCATTGATAAGAGTTAAGATAAAATGCATTCCTAAGATATCCGAAGAAGAAATTCAGAAAGATGTTTCGAAACATACTACAACAACTGCGATAAAATCAAATGAAAAAGTGTCAACAATAAAATACCATAAAGAAGATGTTCAAGTAGTCGAATCAGATAGGATTTGCTGCAAACAAGACTGTGTTAATGTTAAACCTTTCCCAATTATAAGATGTTCAAAAAATGAAAATAGACAAAATGTTTCTAAATGCTTAACAAGAGATGATTATTTGACTGAAAAATACAAGCTTAATTTAAGAGCGGATCAAGTAAAACCAATAACTTCAGTATTTGAGCACGCGATATGTAAACCTAGATTATTAAATTGTGTAAGTGGATCAGAATCAAAGAGTGTAGCATCGGATCCAACTGGAAATGTGCATATGCAAAATATTTTATCTGCAAGATCATCTATTAATTCCAGACATAAATCGTGTAAGCTATACATTGTCATCGATAAATGCGCACTTTATGTGTGTGTTTAAAATACTACATATATATTTATTTTGTAAATTTCAAGCTGTGTTTATATTTAGTTATTCGTCCATGGAGATTGCAACCACAAGCACAAAAAATCATCAATAAGAAATGTGACCCAGTTGCTCTTTATCAAAAGTATCAACAAGAATGGAAACAAATATCTTTCCCTGGAGAAGCAAAACATTCAAAAGTAAGATGGGCTGTACGGGAAAAGATGCTTGGTACAGATCCACATCCTATGGTAAGTATGTAACAAATCATAATATTGACTCATACACTGATGAAAAATAGTAATGAAATGTTTGTTATTATTAAAGACTTTTAATTTCAGCCACTTTTAAGAAAATCCACAAGTACATCAATGTTAAAGGGAAAATGGTAATAGCTGTTTTAAGTGTTTTACTATGATAGTTGTTTTAAAAATATGTAAAAAACTGATATATAATGTATAATGACAATAATTAGATTATATTGTATATGATAATATTTTTTTTTAAATGACAATGTTATTAAGACATAAATATTTTAAGTACAAATATTTAAAATATATGCACAGAGAAACAATTGTTTATATATGAAAACAGTAATACACAAGTTTTTAAAAACAGTTTTTTATTGTTGATTAAGTTTGAATGGACGTGATAATTCTTTAACATCCGTTCTATGTAATTGATAAAGCAATTTTTCTTCTATTAATCTGGCTGCTTTCTCTGTAAGTACCAGAGTATTGTGTTTCAGCATACTGTACACATTTAGACCTGTGTATTTATAAAAAAAATATTGATGTAATAATTTTATATATAATGGAATATAACGGAGTAAATACAATTGTAGTGTACTCTTTAGTGATATATTATAACTTTTATCAAATTGATTTTAAGAGTCATATACTACTACATGTATTATGTATGCATTTAAATACATAACATTTCTTCAATAATTTTAAATATTTTAAATTATTAAATAAAATTTTAATATAATAAAATAATTTGGCGTCTATGGTTGTATGAACATATTAATTATCTAGCATGAAATTTAACAATGTAGGGCACAAAATTGTTAAAGGCCATTCAAGCTTAAAAAAATGTAAATATATTAATTTTTCATGTTTTAAAATCGATTCTTTCAAAAGCAAAATTTTATAATGGGAAGAATTTTATTTTACTATTTTTTCAAATATATCCTACAATTGCTGCTGCAATTCATATAATATAATATATGTTGAATGCATATTAACAATGAAATCCTATGTTTCTCATTGTCAAGAAGGTGATAAGTATATCAGTGATAAATATGTTATTTGTATTAAATATATAACAGGAAATACTTGATTTAAACATTGCATTTTAATAAATTTAGGAAAATCTTGGATATAAATGCATTGCCTCGATAAATTGCAGACTTGATTATGGACAAGAATGCAATTCTCAAAGATTTTAATAATTTAATCTACATGTATATTTAGAGACAATTTACATGATTAAATTGATCAAATATCAAGATATACTATATAATGTATACATGATATTGTTCAAATTACACTTACCATAAACAGGCATCAGATTAACATGCTTAATTTCATCGGTAGCTAGCGTGATATTTGTAGGCATAATATCGTAACTATCCACAAAAAGAACCGATGGCCCCCAATTTCTCTTCTCTATTAATTGCTCTATGTAAGAGGGTTCAGATGTTGGAATTTCTAGTTCGTTAACTATATGCAGATCATCTTGCGCAAGTTTCACGGAGAGCGTCGATGTAAGACCTGCTACTCGAGTATAAAATGGCAACATGTAAAAATGTGTTGTGGGAGAACGAGGACCATGTGCTATTCCACCACCTCTCCATAGCGGTGAACGTATACTTCCGTGGCGAGCTCGACCTGTGCCTTTCTGTGGCCAAGGCTTCCTACCACCGCCTCTGACTTCAGCGCGCGTTTTCGTATGTGCATAACACTGACATGAAAAAAATGTAATGAACAATACTATTTTTATTTGTAATATATACAGATAAAATCATACTTTTACTCACCACCCAACGGTACATTTTTTGCCATCTCACATTCTGATGAATGATATCGATACGAGGTGCAGCCGCATAGATGTGTGGATGTAAAGTAATTAAACCTAATTTTTTCTCCTCTACAGTATCTAAATTTTCCAACCATACTTGTCGAGGTTTCTGATAAACGTTGGTTTCATCATCATATTGTATCTTTGATATAATTGGTGTAATATCTTTGATAGTTTGATTTTCTACGATTGTGCAATATTTTAATGTTTGACTGCTGACTCCTTGTAACTTGTTAATAATTCTCCGAAATATCATAGACATTTTACTACAAAAAAACCAATTTTATTCAGATCTAGGATAGATCTGATAGATGACGCTGCTTCGGTCTTCGATTCAGTGAGATTAGGGATTCCGTGCGCGCGCATATGCGGTTCTGCGCATACGCGACTTTTGAAATTACATTGGGTTTGTTCCTTTTAGCTGCACTGCTGCATTAGTGCAATTAGGCGGTTCCACAACTCGAGTTAATCCGAGGGTGTTTACGACAATTAATCGGATCTTTGATCAGACTGAACAGTGGTACTCAGCGATAGATAGCTTTCTAAATTTCCCTAGACTAATCCGGATCAATGATGTGTCTCTGAAGTAATCGAATTAGATTAACAGTCATCGAAAGAAATTGCGGTCGAGCTGATCGAAAAAATTGTGAAAAACATCATAAGAAATTATAGAAGATACTTTATTATTCTTTTAATTAATATATCTTTATTTATCAAATATATATTAATAAACAAATATATTTTACTGGAATAAGATGTTTTCTATAAAATAAGAATAAGTTGTTAATCTAATTCGATTACTTCAGAGACACATCATTGATCCGGATTAGTCTAGGGAAATTTAGGAAGTCTATCGCTGAGTACCACTGCTCAGTCCGATCAGAGATCCGATTAATTGTCGTAAACACCCCGAGTTTAATACGTTAAACTGGGTCCTGATTTGTCCATTCACTACTTAAACTCGGATTAACTGGATTGTGGAACTGGGCCTTAGAGTGAAAAAAACTATGTTTGTCTCTTTCTAACTTATTGCACTAGTGCAGTAGTGCAGCTAAAAAGAACAGACTCATTGTATTTTTATGGTCGCGCAAAGGCAGAGCCGCACATGCGTGCACACGGAATCCCTAAAGGTGGAAGCACATAAAATTGCAGAAGCACATAACCATAAGCATAGGAAAATTGATTGGTTTATTTTCTTATGCATATATTTGTGGACCAATCAAATTCCTTATGCTTATGGTTATGCGCCTATGCTATTTTATGTGCTTTAAGCTTAACTCGGAACCACAGGCTTCTATATATACTAGACTGCTAACTCCTTAAGGCCATTCTACAATGGCCGCAGCATAAGGTGTAAGGCATAAGACTCAAAAAATTGACCAATCACAGTCGAGTATTCTCTTAATACTCGACTGTGATTGGTCAATTTCTTGAGTCTTACGCCTTACAACCTTATGCTACGGCCATTGTAGAATGACCTTCAGTTGTATGTATTGTTCTGCGTTCGTTTGGGAGCGTTCCGTTTGACCACGTTGCGATTGACCACAGCCAATTATATCGACCTGTGCCTAGGATAACCAGCAACGATTAACCAATCAGAGAGTCCTATTTTGAATTGGCCAATTGGCGACGTGATCAATCGGGTGCCACCCGTTCGTTTTGATGGTTTTAGCGCTGAAAGCAGTTTTCGCTCTATCTTTGTTTGATATTCGATGTGTAATAAAGAATGATGCTCACAGCGCATGAGCGTGGAAAGCGAACGCAGCCACAGTTATATATCGATGGTTGCTTGAAATGGTTATTTCCTTATTTCAGTATTCACTCGAATAGAAATTGAATCTATTGCGCCCGAAATTGTACCTACTACGTCTGCTTTGCCACCGAAATTATCATCTCAAGCGACCATCGATACAACTGTACGATTGAATTGTAGATACACCTGAGAGTCATTGTAATGGAGACTACATTTTTTGTTTGCTTTACCCTCTTTCCAAGAGAACCATCTCTCTACAGCTTATATTTATTTTAATTAGCTACTTCATTTATATTAGCAAATTAATTTTAAATCAGTACCAACTGGCATATACTTTCAACTCAAGTCGTAAAGAAGAAGAAGAAGAAAAAGTTACATGAGGATATTATGAGTAAAAGTCAAATCACATGCAATAATGAATAACAAATTATACCAAATAATGGAAGATTTCGCAGACAATGTAGCCAAACTGTGTATAGAAAAATATAATTTCTTCAAAAAAACTGGTAAGCCGGACGCTCATGAATGGACTGTTCTATCTGGCATAATTTTAGAAAATGCTATTGGATCATTGTCTCTGGTAGCACTTGCCACTGGAACAAAATGTCTAGGAGAATCGGAATTAATTAATGATACTCGAGAAAAAAGGGGTTCTCGATTAAGCGACTCTCATGCTGAAGTTCTGGCTAGACGTGCCTTTATACGTTACTTGTATGATCAGATTGATTTGGCTTTACATGGTTCTGAAAGTGCAGTTTTCTCATGGAGTCACAAAAATAAAATTGAATTAAATAGTAATGTATCTTTTCATTTTTTTTCAAGTCAAACACCTTGCGGAGATTGCTCTATTTTTCCTAAACACGAAATTTATGATAATGGTGTCCCTGTGCACAAAATTAGACGTATCCGCGAGGATACTTGTGGATATACAATCGTGGAATCGTATTGTAAAGATATACACAGAACAGGTGCAAAGTGTGTGAAAGGGGAGGAGATACAGGATTCTCGTTTGCCTGGTGTGAATTATCATACTATAGGTCCATTGCGTACTAAACCAGGTAGAGGAAATCCCACAAACAGTTTGTCTTGTTCTGATAAAATGGCAAAGTAAGTTCAAAATATACACAATTATTTATAAATATTGTGTGCATTATCTATAAACTGAAAATATATGTCTAGGTGGCTTATTCTTGGCCTACAAGGATCACTTTTGTCATTGCTGATACCACCAATAAAGTTGAAGAGTATCACGATTGGAGGTTCTTGTCCTTTTTCTCTGGATGCCATGGAACGTGGGTTATATAAAAGATTTAACAATGAAATGGATAAACCCAAAATTTTTCAAGCAAAAATTGCTTTTATACATAAGAAGGGACAACAAAGATCACATCCATGTCCAACAAGCATTATATGGTGTGCTGTGAGGAACAGGTATCAGAAATAGATATTTGTAATATTATTTAATTATTTTTATGCAATTTGAAAACAGATTTTACGTATAGTATATTAGAAGTAGCAGCTGCAGGCAGAAAACAAGGAGTAACAAAAAAGAAAAAAGGAAATAATTTATTTGTAAGTAGACGAATGCTATTGCAAACCTTTTTGCAAATTTTTGATAAATATCAAGATAATTATAATGAGATAAGACATCCAAAAAAGATTACATATTATGACTGGAAACAATGGTCGCTAATTTATCAAAGCAAGTGGAAACAATTAAAACTCGAATCATTCCATAAATGGCCATGTAAATCAGTGCATTTACAAAATTTTACATTATAAAATTACTATATAAACGTGACACTTTTAAGTCTAATCTTGTGTAAAAAATAAATCATATATATATATATATATATATATATATATATATATATATAAAATATATATTAAATGTATTTAATATATATTTAATTAAATTTAAATTAAATTTATATTAAATGTAATTAATAATATATATTAAATGTATGAGAAGAGGAAAAAAATCTACAATATAACTTTATTTACAATAAAAATGTTTTTATCATTACAAAGTTCGTTTACTTATATTAGTGTAACCTATCCCTAAACAAGTTAAACACACTTGTGGCAATATTTTATCTTCTTCTTTAATCGGTTCTATTTTAAATACAATTCCAAAAAAGTCTCGTAAATCGCGTAAAAATTGTATCCTGAAAGTTCATATAATTTTACTTAAAAAAAATTTATTAAAATAAAAAAAATATAACACTTACGTTACTGGAGTTAATGGTCCCATTGTAATTTTACAAACATCCTTTTTACCAAGAGCCATAAATGCTGCAGTCATACTTTGAAAAGGAGAATCTATACAGCCATTTCTATACAATTATAAAATCATTTAAATAAAGAATTTAAAAAAAAAAAGAATATATATATATATATATGTATGATGCAACTTTTACCTATGAATTTCATCTAAAAGTTTCGTTGCAGCTTCCTTGCCAAGATCTTCAGGTATACATGGCAATGAACCTGTTGTCATTAATGGAGAAAATGCTTGTCCACTAAAAAATACTTCCCTAGTAGTATCTGCTGTCAACGTCACTCCAAAACCTGATATATTTAATAGATTACAACTCACAAATAAAGAGTAAAGTCTATTTGACATAATAAATCATAATAATAGATACATATTTTATCTATACCTGGGGATTTTCCACTAGTTGATCCTCTACGATGATCAATGTAAATGTATACATCTGGCAGAAACTTGAGGAGAACACTTTTTGCCGATTCAACAATACGATTAGCAATTGCTGGAGAAACTCTTATGCTGCATGCGGTACCCCTAATACGTTTCACCATTCCACTGTCTTGCATCTATATACATGTAAACCAAAATGTGGCGCAATATAACTAAAACTGTACGATGCGTAAAGACCAACAAATATTACCTGAATTGTTTTAAGATTACGACTAATGGGACATTTGAAATGTATTTCTCCTCCTCCTAAAGGCGCTGCACCTCTCTTACAGATAGTTAATACAACATCATTATCACCTGCTAGAAATTTTTTCAGGATTGGTATACCAGCAGTCTGAATTCTATCTATTGATGGATCTTGTAGTAATAAAAATCATATCAATTATTTATATTTATTCTAATAACACAAGTGTAAGCTTATAATATATGTTTGTAATACCTATAGTGTTATCGGTCACGCCTCTCAGTTTTAAATTAATACAATTTTTACAAAATGGAGCGAGCATTATAATTCCTTCCAAGTAATATCCAATACCCCTTTGCAAGCTACAGTCATGTTCCAATTCACCACCATTCAATAAACCAGGACTGTAATATATAATGGTGCCAGTTTCATTTACCTCAATTTTTGTGCCATTAGTGATCTTGTCCAACAGACGAATAAAACTAATCTCATATTCTGTATAAAACAATTAGTATAATTATTAAAAAGTATATATGTATTTATATATGTATGTATGTATGTATGTATGTATGTGTGTGTGTGTGTGTATACACAACTATACAACAACAGTAAATATATCATAAAAATATTAAAATTCTATTTTATAGTTTATCATAGTTAAAATATCCTTATTTTAAAACAAAATATTGTTAATTAATAAAATTTTTGTAAGTAAATGTTATTGTTTTAAATATTAATTTGTTAGAAAATATGTTATTGTGAATATATATGTATATATATATATATATTGTGAATATATATGTATATGTGTATATATATATATATATATATATATATATATGTATAAATTTTTTTCTGATTCAATTAATTTGGTTTAATTATATTGTTATTATTATGTGGTATTCCTTCATTCCAGCTTATGGAAGTATGAGTTTCCCCATTCCTTGCCACTTAAAAAAAAAGCTTTTAAAATTGGAAAAGAAAATTAATTCTATATTATGTTATATAAATTATACAAAAAATAATAATACAATTAAAATATAATTATAATTTTAATAATGTATCAAGACATAGTTATATTAATATGAATAGTAATTTTTATATATTTGATAATTACTAACCTTTAAGACCAGGATCGTCATCTTTCGTTCTGATATCTGTAATTCTTACTGGTCTCCCAGATAATGTGGATAGTAGTAAACGATATCTAAGATAATTGCTACCTTCATATGTAAGTACTTTGTTTTTTATTTTGGCCGGCATTTTTTCAAACTGATGTATATATAATATCAATTAACCACACCACGTGTTTTATATCCATCGAACTGTATACATATTATTTATTCAAAAAATGTTGTGTATGTGTGTCGTGCGCGCGTGCGTGGTGTGTGTGCGTGTGTGTGTGTGCGCGTGTGTGTGTGTGTGTGCTGCCACACTCAAAAGACATGTAGTGCGTTCGAAAATATGTTTGGTCGGTGTTGGGAAAAAAGATAAAGTTGGCAGTATTGAAAACTCTCAGTGCTGCGTTTCGTTTCTCCCACTGGGATCATTAGGGTGGCACCCGATTGACCACGTCGCCAATTGGCCAATTCAAAATAGGACTCTCTGATTGGTTAATCGTTGCTGGTTACCCTAGGCACAGGTCGATATAATTGGCTGTGGTCAATCGCAACGTGGTCAAACGGGACGCTCCCGGATCATTAGGATTGTATTGTACTGTATGTACAATATATGAAAGTGTTGGAATTACACTAATTATTATTATGGAACAATATATTTTACTCGAAAACATCATTTTTGAATCTTCGAGTAGTTCTTCAGATAATGATGATAATAATGAAGAATTACAAAATATTTTATTCGAAAATAGAGGTAATAACAATAGAGGTGAAAGGAAAATGGTACCAAAAATAACAGATTATTTGGAAAATGTTGTTACCAGATATACAAATATTGAATTTAAATCACATTTTAGGTAAATTATGTCACTTTATTATAATTATTATTAATATAAAACACACGTTCGTATTAATAATAATATATGTGATGTTATTAAACATATTATTATAAAATATATTTAACTATTTATTTACCACTTTTAATATCTCAAGTAGCAAATTTTTTTAATCCTAGTGATCCCAGTGGGAGAAATGAAACGCAGCACTGGGATCACTTTTTAATACTGCCAACTTTATCTTTTATCCCAACACCAACCAAACATATTTTCGAACGCACTATAGAGATCCTCAAGTCAGTGATGGTAGGCCGGGTGACTTTTTCGCGCATACGCAGTAGTAATCACAGGAAAGCAACGGTGTATCAGAAAGCGGATTATGGGCGCCAAAGTTTTGGCGGGCAAGCAGAGGTCGGTGATGTCAGGAAGAAGTCCTGAGTCCCGAGTGAATGTTATAGTGTTTTAAAATACAGCGAGAAAAGTGATTAGTGAAATGAAAGTGTGCTGTTGGTCGCTCGTAAAAATTTTTAAAAAATTTTCTTTCAGAAATTTATTTAAGGACGACCAGTGACACACCTTTTGCTTCTACTAGATACTTCGTTAACGCCGTGTTCGCGGTGCATGCGCGAAAAAGTCACCCGGCCTACTATCACTGCCTCAAGTGAGGGATGGGACAAAGCCGCCAATGACCGCATTCAGCGGACTCAATCGCTAAGTAGCAATCGAATATGATTGGTTCAGATTCACTACTTTCAGATTCAACCAATCAGCGCCGAATTACACCGGAAAATCTAGTAATATTGTCCAACTGTGAGTCAGCTGAATGCGGCCATTAATGGGATAGCGGTAGTGTCATTACTTACGCGCCATTTTTAAACAAAATAAAATAATTAAATCGAAAAAATATATATATATATATATTTTCTAAAAAATTAATATTTATCCATATTAATTTAGTTCATTTGTGAATTTATAGTTGAGGTTGTATTCTGTTACATATATTTTCATTTTATTAAATGATAATATATACATATAAAATTACATCTAATATTTTTATAAAAATGTATTTATTAATTACTATATATATATATATATATATATATATATATATATATATATATATCGTACTTAATAAATACATTTTTATAAAAATATTAGATGTAATTTTATACATATTATCATTTAATAAACTGAAAATATATGTAACAGAATACAACCTCAACTATAAATTATATATATACATACATTTTTATTTTTTATTTCAAATAAATAAATCTATAGTGATATTGAAAAGAATGAAAATAAAAATTCTTACATACTGCATAATATCTTTCAATATCTCGTTTATTTTCCGTTATACCGATTGAAAAATGAATTATATCACAAGTATAATTAGTTTATTTTAAAAATAGTTGAAGATGATTAAAGCTTTAATAATAATATGACGATTGAACAGAACCCATACGACTCATCTAATATTATATATACATATATAATTGTCATATAGCTTTTTTTAATCATGAAATATATTTTTTGTCATTTCTTAATATATTTTTGTGAAATTATGCGCTTTTAAAGTATGATAATAATATAATATACATGTACAAGTAAAACAAGATTAATTATATGTTGTGTATATATATAAATATAAAGCAAAATATGATTTATTTACATGTAACAATATTAAAAATCCCGAATTTTTTGTAACAATTTTTTCATCTTACTTTACTTCAGAATCATTTTTTATTTTTTTCGTAGTTACATACACTCAAAGATATATTTTTTCTTAAATATAAAGACAAGTATGAAGATAAATCTTTTTTAATCACAAGTTTTTCACATTTTACACAAATTAACATATATATTTGTATTGCTTTAGTTATGTTTAAAACTATATTAATATTGTATAAAGAAATTAGTAGATCACGATGTTATAATTTTTCACAGCATGAAGATATATCAATCAATTTACTTTGATAAAAAAACTCGATAAAAGATAATATAAAACTTCGTTATACGATACTACAGTGTAAAACATGGGTCGCTGCTTTATTCTGGATCTGGAGATTTAACTATTCTTCTTTAAATTGACAAACTTTATCTTTTGCATTGTTCTCCCACTATGCTAAATGTTAGCATGAAGTGAGAAAACAAGTAATAATCATTATGCGCATATGCTATTCTATTAGAATAGAAATTGAGTAAATGGATATCAGAATAATAACTAAAGAACTGAATATTGATAATTTCAGAATAGAGAGGTTCTATGTATATTTGTGTACTGTTAATTATTATTTAATATTAAATAACATATCGAGGCGCTTTTATAAAATGGAGATCATTATATACTACAGAATCATCTACATCAGTCTGACCTAATGTTGAATGTTCTTTATGAATACCTCCAAAAACTATTAATTCTCCCTTTCCAACTACAAGAGAATACAAAATTCTCTCATCAGGTCCTGAATGATCATCCTGCTTTAAAGGAATCCATGAAGCATTGCAGTCATCGGAAAGAACGTTAGTAATATCCAACACAAATATAGATAATGTGCTCTCGGCTTTTTTAAATACTTTCATTAGTTGTGCTTTCTTATTCCGAATTTTCTCTTCCATTCTTCTTAATGATTCCAATTGACGTTGTCTATCCACATTCGAATTATTACGCAGAGGTTGATCACGAAATGCGGCCATGCTTAGAGTATTATCACTGTAAAATGGTATCGTTTTTGAAATACTGGCTGTATGCAATGAAGTACGTGCATTTTGTGAATGTGATCTGGAAAATGCTCCGTGTCGTCCATTTATATTTTCATCTCTATCTATAGTAGACACATTTCCTTGCCTAAAAAGGTTCAATTAATTAATAATGATAATGAAATTCTTATAACTATTTGTATGAATCTTTACAATGTCAGATTGTAATTATAACAATTGTGTCAGACCTTTCATGCAAAAGATTTGACTCGCACAAACGTGGTGAAGTACTTCTTTGATAAGCAATCTTTCTTAATGAAATACTCATATCACTTGGTTTGGTTTGACGTCTATTTTTACTAAGTACAATAATATAATTCCCAACCTATGTAAATAATAGCATCATAATAATTGATCTGGCAACATATACAAAGTGCGAATTATGATTAATGATAACAAATTCCTCTAAAACTAAGTTGGATTTGATTTTCTTCTTATTCGATAGGAGGAATAATATTATCAAAACAATGTCTTTTAAATGAAGGAACGATATTTCAAGACTACTTGTGTTTTTTAAAAGTAAAATAAATCTTTTTTATTTTTACAAAAAGATAAATATTTTAATATATTACCTTACAAGCTTGATGACACCAAATACGTGTTGGTGCCCATTCTGTATTGTGGATGTTAACTTTTTTCCATGTCCAAGATGTATCTTCCATTGTTAACAACCAAGCATCATTCATAGCAGCATTCGGTCCTGTACAACCTCCTGTACAATTTCAAACATACAATTATATATTCATGATTATATGATTAATTGTTTTGGTAATAAGTAAAAATTCCAATGTAATGTATTATATTTTATTAATAACATCATTTAAAAAAATAAATATATATTTTATAGTAATACACACATGTATACTGCAGTAGTGCTGTAGTATATAAGATAAGGTAGTAAATGTAACAAATAAGGAATAAATATTTAAAAAAAATATGTATAGCTCGTATTCATACACGCGCGCACATATATATATATAATTTTTTTTTAAACATCTATTTTTTATTTAAATATATATCAAGGATCTATCAGTAGTCATATTTTCTCTGAAGTATTACAAATCAAATTAACAATAAATAATAAAAAGAATAATACTTGATTTAATAAAATATGAATCTTATAAGCATTTGACAATATCTTACCAAGCACAAGTAGATGCTTTTTCCCAAGTTCAATTTGTGATTGGCCATAACGTGGTTGAGGTTTCAAATTTGATGTAGTTTGTTTGTGCCAATAATATGTATCCAAATTTAAGCACCATACGTCATTAGAACTATCATTAGAACTATTATAAATTAATACAAGCAACATATAAAATATAAATGTATTTAATATTGAAATATTCAATATTTATAATCTTACAAAAATTTGTATCTGTACCTATATCCATTACAAACTCCACCAAAGACGACCATTAAGTTTCCGTGTATCGTAGCAGAATGTGCAGATGTTGGTGGTGGAGTTTCTAATGTATTTATAGCAGTCCATTTATTTGATTCTATAGAATATATGTGTAATTCATTAAATAATTTCCATTGCTGAAAATATATATTACATTATCTTTTTTTTTGTATATTTTACAACACACTTAAATATTTTAGTATTACTGATCTTCGTTCAAAAACTAAATGCAACAAATGGATGAAAGAAAGTAGTTTGTACAAATTTATGAGATACACCTATGTTAAGTAACATTGTAATTTGATCTGTTTATATATTTTTTCTAAATTACATATTATTGATTTAATTATATAAATTTAATTATTTGTCATATTTTATACAATATGCTTTCATAAATTAAATTTTATTTAGAATTAAATTAAAGGTTCCTCTGTATATAAATAGCTAAACCAAATAAACTATAGGTTTTTTAACAATGGCAGTCTATATAGGAATACAGCCATTATATATAACAACACCAACTGTGCAGTGTTTGTTTGTAATTCATTTTTCATTAAATATTTACCTGATGTAAAGGATACGGTGATGGATGGGACCAGCCTCCAAATAAAATTAAGCTTTTCTTATAATAGAGCATAGTGGCACAAGCTTTAGGCGATGGATAATTGCCCATAGTAATTGGTCTGACCCAAGTTCTTGTGCCTAAATCTAACTGCCACAAATCATTGAATGTTGTCCATGTAGCTGTGCAACCACCAAATACATACATAGAATTATTATATACACATGCGGAATGTGAATGTCTCTTCCCAATGGTGAGTGCCCAGTGTGTAGATGACAATGAACTCCACAGTAAAGATCCAAAAGCAACGGATCTTTGAAATTGTGTTTCATTGTGTTCTATTACATCTAATTAAAAAGATACACACACATATATATATAAATATAAATATATGTATAAATATATATATATGTCAATATGAGAAATTTGTTCTATGCTAACGTATTTATATTACGATATATAGTATAATAAATTATAAGAGGAATAATGAAATAAATGAATACATACTTTTGGTGGCACGGTACCATCTTTTGCAAACAAGCTTGCACTCTTGGAGATCTTTGTAAGGTGGTATTAAGCTTAGAATGTATTCTAATAATTCGTCAGGTAAGTCATCGATTTTACACTGCATTTTACATCAAGCAACAAGAATATCATAAAAGATTATAATTTGCAGGAAACTTTCAGAGGATTGAAATGCTTCACACACATTCCCATCAAAATAAAAAGTTTGTTCCTAAAAATATACATTTTATAAAGACATTGTGCTCGTGTCACTGTTAGGCCTATTTACAATAGAAGCAAATATTATAGTCTTCTTTTGTTCCATTACATGTATATGTGTATATATGTATGTATGAATGTATGCATGTGTGTATGCATGTGTGTATGTATGTATGTATGTATGTATGTATGTATGTATGTATGTATGTATGTATGTATGTATGTATGTATGTATGTATGTATGTATGTATGTATGTATGTATGTATGTATGTATGTATGTATGTATGTATGTATGTATGTGTGTATGTATGTATGTATGTATGTATGTGTGTGTGTGTATGATGTGTGTATGTATGTATGTATGTATGTGTGTGTGTGTATGATGTGTGTATGTATGTATGTATGTGTGTATGTATGTATGTGTGTGTGTGTGTATGATGTGTGTATGTATGTATGTATGTATGTATGTATGTATGTGTGTATGTATGTATGTATGTATATATATATATATAAAACAAAAAAAATATAAATATTATAAAATTTCAACAAACTCAAAAATTTTTATGATTTATATTTTTTTGAAAAAATGTAATTATAGTTGAAATGGTTGAAATGTGTGTATACGGCGTATATGTCTGGTTTTAATCATAAACTTATAGCGTTTTCCACTTGTCGGATTCAAGGTTCAATCGCTCCGGGGTAGTTTACTAGACTTTATTGACCAATCACAGCCATTCTTTTGAAAAATGTAACCATATATTCTTCAGAAGAATGATTGTGAAGCGGCCTTTTCATTGACGCTAGAAACCAGGCAAATGGGGATCTAGTGATTAAATTTGCCGCTTGTCTTAGACCCGGTTCCACAATCCGAGTTTAAAGATGCGGCCTCATTGACGCTAAAAAGTAGCGTCAACCATTGGTTGAACAAAGAGGTAAGTATACTTACCTCTTTGTTCAACCAAACAAAGAGGTAAGTATACTTACCTCTTTGTTCAACCAATGGTTGACGCTACTTTTTAGCGTCAATGAGGCCGCACCTTAAAGGTGCAATTTCATTGACGCTAAAAAGTAGCGTCAACCATTGGTTGAATAAAGAAGTAAGTAGTTGCTTCATTGTTCAACCAATGGTTGACGCTACTTTTTAGCGTCAATGAAATTGCACCTTAATACGTTAAACTGAGTCCTGATTGATCCATTCACTACTTAAACTCGGATTAACTGGATTGTGGAACTGGGCCTTAATGGAGGGAGAAGTGGCGGCAAAACATGCGAGAAAAACTTTATTTTCTTTCACTCTAACTAATTGCACTAGTGTAACAGTGTAGCTAAAAAAACAGACCCACAATAACACATTACTACACTTGAATTTTGCGACACGCTGAAAAAGTTGAAACTGTCTGAACTTTATTTTATTGACGTCGAATTTAGAGAAAGTCTAGTGATTTTAATTTGCCACTGGTTTCTAGCGTCAATGAAATTGCACCTTGAGAGGGTGACGTGTCCCATGGCGCGTATTGCGATATACGCGTATCGGGCGTATCGAGTTCCGACCAATGACAGACGATCCGCCGTTTTTGATACGCGGGAGTTTGATTTTCTTAGGGTACGGCCACATAGACTGATATTTTCCGCGTAATGCGTAACCAATTAGAGGCGTAACATTCTGTTGTGCTCTTGTTATGCTATAACAGAATTACGCCTCTAATTACCGGTCTATGGCCGGTATTCATAGTTCGATTTTAAGCCGGATCTACATTGGTTGTATCGTAACGTCACAAGTCGTAAGTCGTAGGCAACGTGATCAACCATAGTCGATTATTTCAGAAATAATCAACATGGGTGCTTTCCAGCAAGCAACACAGGCGACACTGTGTCGCTACAGTGTCGATACAGGTGCTTTCCAACTACGACACAAGTCGACACAATCGTACACAGCAAAAATGCTGTGTTCGCCTGTGTCGTCGTTTTGTAGCACCCCAGTGAGTGCCAACATAACATTTCATATTTGGTATCATTAATTTTTTTAAGAATGGTATTGCGTGATAGAAGATAACCAAACTTTTATATTCGCTAAAAAGACGACTTAAAGACATCTAGACGTCTTTAAGACGACATAATGTTGTGTGGGAACGTTCTGAAAATTTAGACCTAGTGACAACTATTAAAAGTGACTGCCCTGCACTCTAGTGGCAAAATAAGAAAGCTAAAAAGCGTTCCAGCTAAAAGTCGACACTGTGTAACACTGTGTCACACAGTGTATCACTGTGTTACCATAGCTGGAAAGCACCCCATGATTGGTCACGTTGCCTACGACTTGCAATGTCACGTTACGACCAATGTAGATCCGGCTTAATGACGCGCGTAAACATAGTCTGGCAACACTAATACGGAGTATGTTTTCTTAATATAATCATGTTATTAATGGTGTACCTTGTGGAACCGATTGTGACCAATTGTGAGGAGGTCTGCTCAAAAATCTGAAGTCATTCAATACGCCACGAATCATCCACAAGTCGATGGTTTCTTATATACTTCATTAGATTAAATTGTAATTTCTCTTGGACTAATGGAAGAATTAGGTATCATTTTACCCGATAAGGTACGTTTATACTTGATTGTTCACATTAACCATACCTGCATAAATCCTTATAAATCTTATTTAAAATAATATAATCTTATAACATACATGTAAAACTATACTGAGTAATCGCGAGTCTTTAAACGGCTACATTTGCTAATTTTAATCAATCGGAAAGATTTATACATATTGATCTGTGTAAACTTGTAATTGAATATTCAGGATGTGGCTGAAATCGATTGTAAGCCTGTTGCGGGTCATTACACAGGAGCTGGAGATGAGTTAGATGTTGAAGATCTTTACACCAAATATAAGGTGTGTTTCACAGTACTTTATATGTGTCTGATGTAGAGGATAGATTTTAAAAGCACACGATACGCACACACATACGTACACACGCGCGCGCCCACACACACACACACACAACATTACATTACATTACATTACATTTTGTCAACTCTGTTTATGCCTTTTTTTATTAGTTAAATAAGCTTGCAACAATAGTAAACAATAGTAAAGTACATACATGGCATGTATATTTTATATCTCAAACTTATTAAAGGTAACAAATATATATATATATATATATATATATATATATATATACATATATACACTACAGTTATATTGCTCGATTCCTTGAATAGAAACTGCAAAGAATGTTGGAATTTCTTGAGGTACAAGAAGAATATATCAAGGATGAACAACGTAATCTAAAAAAAGAATACTTGCATGCGCAAGAAGAAGTTAAACGCATTCAGAGTGTACCTTTGGTTATTGGACAATTTCTCGAAGCCGTTGATCAAAACACTGGCATAGTAGGTTCTACAACAGGTTCAAATTATTATGTACGAATTTTATCTACTATAGACCGAGAGCTCTTAAAGCCTTCCGCTAGTGTAGCACTTCATAAGCATAGCAATGCTTTAGTTGATGTGCTGCCACCAGAAGCTGATTCCAGCATTTCAATGTTACAAGCAGGTGAAAATATGTTCCAAAAGTGTTTAAATTACGAATTTAGATTAAATTAAAATGTAATAGAATTGTAAATATCAAGATATACTTACAATACACAGATGAGAAGCCAGATATTCAGTACAGCGATATCGGTGGAATGGATATGCAGAAGCAAGAGATTAGAGAAGCGGTAGAATTACCTCTTACTCATTTTGAATTGTATAAACAAATCGGTATTGATCCACCACGAGGTGTACTTATGTATGGTCCACCTGGATGTGGAAAAACTATGTTGGCAAAAGCAGTTGCTAGACACACTACCGGTACAAATCTAAATATACTACTAAAAGAAATCTTGTAGGAAAAAACTGCCTAAATGCAAGGAAGAAGAAACAGATTTTATGCTCTAAATTTATCATTTTCTACTTTCCAGCTGCCTTCATTCGTGTAGTGGGTTCTGAATTTGTGCAAAAGTATTTGGGTGAAGGGCCAAGAATGGTGCGAGATGTATTCCGTTTGGCTAAAGAGAACTCACCAGCCATAATATTTGTCGATGAAATAGATGCTATTGCTACGAAGAGATTTGATGCTCAAACCGGAGCAGATCGTGAAGTACAACGTATTCTTCTGGAATTATTGAATCAAATGGATGGTTTTGATCAGACAACTAATGTTAAAGTTATCATGGCAACAAATAGGTGAGCTGATTATAATTCCATATTAAAAATTTAATTCTTCATTTTAAAGAATGTCAGAGATAATTATATCTTTGCTTTGCTATTTTGATTTACTCTCACAGAGCAGACACGTTGGATCCTGCATTACTTCGTCCTGGTAGACTGGATCGCAAGATTGAATTCCCACTACCCGATCGTCGACAGAAACGTTTAATCTTTTCTACGATTACAGCAAAAATGAATTTAAGCGAAGAAGTGGATCTTGAGGATTATGTGGCACGCCCAGATAGAATTTCTGGTGCTGATATTAATGCTATCTGTCAAGAGGCGGGAATGCACGCGGTCCGTGAAAATCGTTATATAGTTTTAGCAAAAGATTTTGAAAAGGGTTATAAAAACAATATCAAGAAAGACGAGTCTGAGCATGAATTTTATAAGTAATCTAATAATATTTCCCTTCTTGAATACATCTTATGATATATACATATATACATATATATTACAAACATGCACATACACATCTATATATACATATATACACACACACACATATCTTATTACAAGATTAACAAATGCAATTATTGCGTCGGCTGTTGATCTTCTGCCCATCGTTGCTTGGCTTGTACTTTAATCATTTATCATATATAGTAATCAAGTATATCTTTGATTCCTTTTATTACATTTGTCTCCTATAAGTAAATTATATAATCTAAAAATAAAAATTACAAAATGAATTCTTTACTTTTTATTCATGTATATTCTCTTACTTATATATGGCGAAATTATACTTTGAATATATATGGCGAAATTATACTTTGAATTTGCAGATAAGCAAAAAGAAAAGTGTTTACAAATAAATAATAATAGATATCTCGTCGAAAATTTTTTTGACAGTTGGATCATATTTCAGTCTATGATTGCAAGCTCGAAAATTGGAAGGATTTCTTTTCCACGATATTAGTTTGTTTTTTCAATTTTCATTTCTTTCTCATATATATACATACGCCAATCTTATATTTTTTAATACATTTATATTTACTTCATGTATATTTTAAATAATTATAGTAATTATAGTAATAATTTCGAGAAAAATCAATATAATGAGGCATATTTTGTGAAATCAGATTATATCACGTATGTATATACATTGATTATATTGCAAACTCAAATTTTAAATATTTTTCTTTATCACACACATGTATGAAAAATTTATTATTATTAACTTAGTACGCATGAAGAACTCAGATGGAACTTGACGTTTAATTTAAGAGCAAGAAACATATCTAAAGATAATATTTTTTTTAGTAAAACACTTTTTGTATATATGCTAAATTGCCTTTTCAAGTATATTTGTTGGATTATATTTTTATTAGGGAAATAGTAAACGAGATAATAAATTCTCTGTATTCAGGATTACTGGAAAACAATACAACAGTGAACACGAGAGAAAAGCTCAAAAAAAAATCAATTATGTTGACGTTTACAACAACTATTTTTGAATCTATGATAAGAAAACTGGAATTAGCAGTTAATAATGCAACTATATTTTCTTCACTAATATACATATTTATAATATATATATATATACAATGTATATATATATATATATATATATATATATATATATATATGTGCTTTCTGATAATATAATAAATCTATATATAATCTTAGATGGCTTTGCCTTCTCTTATATTGGATCCTGAATTATCCACAGTTTTTACAACGAACGAAATGAATATAATAAATGATGTCTTGTGCAGTATTACATTTTGCTGTAGATGCTTACAACAAAATTGTGTAATCAGGTAATCAGCGATCAGATTAAAAGACACACATGCTATATACATCCATAGACTTTTGTTTGATGGAAATTGTCTTGAATTAATGTGATATCTGTTTTCTGTTTTATTTATAAATATGTTGTTTTTTGAGCCCATGTAATATTACTATGTATGTACTATTGTGTGCTAGTCACGGATCTTCCTAATAAGTGGTGCATCCAGCGGCGCGTGCGCGAGATATTTTGAATGTAATACGTATGTGCAGGTATGTTATGGAAGTGAGAGATTGATATCTGCATCACGATGTATTCGTCAACTTTCGAGTTTTTTCGACCAATATATAATAGTAATGTTACATGTATGTTTATTTGCGTTAGATTGACACACACACACACATAATATATTTACCAGAGATGTGCAATGTGAATGTCCGAATCTATTTATAAAATGGAAAATGTAAATAGTTAGAATATTTTCATTTAAAAAATGCAAATTGCAAAATGCAAATTTGTTTTTATCCACTTAAAATAGAAAATGGAAAATAGACATTTTAAAAATAGTTTCTTAAAATAAAAATGATTTTTTAAAAATATTTATACTCGTATTATACTTACATCTAAATTTTTATTTCCTATTATCTTCATTTTTTATTATCTATCTATTAGATTAAATATTTTACGGTCTGTTCTTATTTCGTGAAACACATCTATATTTTGGTATCTATATTTAGTATGATATACATGTATACTACATACTATTGTCAGCATGATGTGGCAATGGGAATAATTATAACTATGCAGGCTAAAGCACGAGCCAGTCTGCGTGTACATTGAGCGAACGTATACTAGATGTATTTCCCACAATGATTAAATATTTAATTAAAATATTAAATATTTAATTAAAAAATCACTTTACGATGAATCAATACAATACAGTGTTACATTAATGTCTTAAATTATTGATATTTAAAGCTTATATCGATAATTTCAATTAATTTTTTAGTTTGTAAGAAAAATGCTCTTAAAGTAGAAGATAGATAGTGAAAACTATTTCAATGAAAATGTAAAATGGTTTTTAAAATTAAAAAAATATATTTTAAATACAGAATACAAAATAGAGGTACATTTATTTTACATTTGTATCTCCATTTTGAATGTATCCACTTTCAATAATCATTAAATGCATATCTTTGGTATTTACCGATAGTTCAAATTTATAATTAAACAATTTATAATTAAAATATTTATACTCTAGCATTTATAATCAAGGAATTAATGATATAAAAGCATATTCTAAAAGAACTCTATACGACACATTGAGTTTCGATTACATGGTCTACAAAGTATTGAAGGTTGTCTCTATCTATATTTATTTGATTTATAAAACTTCAAAATTTCAAAAATTCATAAAATTTGTTTTTATTTGTAAATATTAGATATAAATTTACACGAAATTTGTTAAAAGATATTATTGAAATTAGAAGCATCAAATTTATATAAACAAAAATTTGATTATAATTATTTTATAAAAATAGAAATACTTTATTTGTTACATTGCCATATTTTCTAATCACTTATTCTCTTTTACCAGATTCTTGACAAAGATATTGATATTCTTCGTACAAATCCTCGCTATAAACATATTTCAATGCCATCAGCTTTATTTCTGCATCACATCCGTTATTTGTTAGATTATAATTTATGCAGAATGCATCTTATGCCAGAACATGCGAGGGATAAACAATTATATTACAGACAATTCTGGCATTGCCACGAGAAATCTGCCAACGATATTGCTAGTAAAATAAAATTTTTTGCACATAAAAAAATATGATGTACAGTCAAACTTACATGTTAACATTTTAAAACTAAAGAAATTCTATATTCTTAGCATTTTCTCCCTCAGTCCCTATTTATATTTTAATGATATAAGAACACGCAAAGTGAAAATGTTTTGTGTAATTATGTTTCCGTGCATAAATAACCTCGCACATTTTGAAATATTTCATAGAAATTTATGAATCTAATTTTTAAAGAACAAACACCCTCTTTTTTATACTTTTTAGTTTCTTACAACTATATATAGCACACACGCAGAATGAAAAGACATAACTTTGCATACGCGTAAAACGATACTTTTAGCCTATGCATGCTTATACAGTATAAAGTAATGCATAAGCAACGCAAGGAAAGTTATAATAAATATTAGATTTACACACACACACACACACATATGTAAAACTTCATTTTTTTCCTTTGGGATTTGTAGTATTTACTACAGATTTAGAGAGGCAACGAATTAATCATAAAAGAATGCTCGAGGACATAGTCAAACAATATAGAAAAAATTTAATTGCTATTAATGAAATCGACAAAAAATGTAATGAAGACATCACAAACACAATGTATGTCTATTTAAAAGCTTATTTTTATACATTGTGTAAAATGTAGAATATAAAACTATTACTGTTATATATATGTACAATGTAGAATTATTACTATTATATAAAAACAGAATCTATAGAATTATTATGACATCATTTTATTTAATTATTATGTTTACATACTATATACTATACAAGCATTATTTATCTATATTATGAATTATTTTTGTAGTATCAAATATGAGAAGAAACAATTTACTTTATATAAAGCGTGGGAATTCGAACAAAATGAAATACGATTAGGGTTGGAGAATGTTATAGATGATTTTGAATCTTTGAAAGATATAAATACGAAATTGGAACAAACTATCCGTAAACGCAGGTAATATATATATATATATATATATATATATATATATATATATACATATATATATATAATATATATAAATAAAATTTGAATTATTAATTTTTTTATATATTCATTTATTCAGGATGTTTTATTTTAAATAACATAATGATATTTATGAAAAATCAAAACTTTCATCGAAAAATGTTTCGTACGGAAATTTTGTGATTTCGAAAAGGGCATAAGATAATGTCATTGACTTGATCTTGAATAAAGGCAATGAGATCATTTTAAATAAGTTATTTATATTTCTTTAAATGGAACCACCTTAATTTGTCTATATGAAGCAATTCCTTACAATACTTCACGCAATAAGTTATAAGGATAGAATAGCCAGAACTTGACTTTTTATAATACGACATATTTTTAAGTTAACATAATTTTACATAAATTATGAAATATTTCAAGAAATATTCATTTTTTTTGTTATTTTACCTCAATATTTTTACACAAAATAATGAGGGCAATCAATCAGTGTGAATAAGGAAACACATAAATGTTTTTAAGAAGAAATATGAATTTGCAGTGAACAGTTACAAATTTTTTTCTTAAGAACAGCTACGTATTTTCTTTATATCAATTGATTCTTCTCATTATTCTGTACATAAAAGTTGAGATAAGATAATCAAAATAAATTGAGATAAGATAATCGAAAAATATATATTTTACGAGATATTTTATAGTTTATGTGAAATTATATCAATTTAAAATAAAAATTATCTCGTAAGCTATTTCAACTTTTGGCTATCCTATACTTTCAACTTTTTACATGGAATACTGTGAAGAATCGATTTATACAAACAAATTAGAATGGTTACAAAAAATAAAAATGATTTTAAACCTCATGACCTTCATCAAAGATCAAACCAATGTATTATCTTATGTTCCCCTCGAGATTACAAAACTTTTGTACGAAACATTTTTTAATGAAAGTCTTGGAGAAATATCAATGCGTTATTTAAAATAGAACACCCTGTAATTATGTAATCATTGCCTGTATAGATTGACAATTGAATCAAAATTATTGGCAATAATAGCTAAATATGACATAGAAATTGGTAGTAGATATCGAATACTGGAGGAACTCAATGAAGCATATAAATATGATAAGCTGGAGAAACATACGTTAGAGGTAATTTTTGCCTAGATAATTCGTGTGCATTATGTATACATATGTGCTATTTGCTTTAAAACTATTAGATTATTATTGTGCAATATATTTAAATTATAGAAAAAGATGAAACGACAAGAAGTATATTTCAACCGAACAAAAAGAAAAAATGTGAATAATACATTTCCGTAAACGGTTTTTTCCTACGTTTACAAAACAAGAACATTCTGCACGGATTATTCAACGTTGGTGACAAAAAATTTTTTAAAATACAGCAAAAAAAATGAGTGAAATAGGAAAATAGCTTCTGACATATGATGTATACTACAATCTTTGGTATACTGCAATATTGAATTACAACATTAAAAATAATATCAAATCTTTTTTTGCAATACACACACACACACACACACACATACACACGCACACATATACATACGTACAGGGTGTAACTTAAAAAGCTCTCACTAAGCAAATAATGTTATTAAAAATAAAAAAATCTTACTTACGCGCCCGGCTAAAGATCGATGCTAATTGGTGCGACTTTACTCAATAATAATAATTACGGCCTATTAAGCATTATAAAAAAAAATGGTTCAGGACTTTTCGATCCGACTTTTAATCGCGAATAACTGTATTTGCTTATTGGAAGCTTCTTAAGTTACACCCCGTATATATATATACACACACATACACAAATACATACATACATATACATATGTGTGTGTGTGTATGAGTTTTTTTTACGACTAATGCAAAAAAAGAGCATTTGATTTATTTTACAAATTCATAATTATATATCGAACGGAAATATACGAAAAAAACTAATTTATTTCGATTACAAGAATGAAATTCGCAGAATCTCTTTTGACAACATAATTTAATGCAGTGAGAAAACAAGAATCTTAAGTTACTCATCATTGATTAAATTTTATGTATCATGTGTACTATTGTACACATATGTATTATGAATATACACTAATAAGTTATTACATATGTAGTTTTAAAAATTAAATACTCAAAATAACTTTATTTATTAATAAAGTCTTGTATTTTTTTAAATTTAATCTTTAATTCTAATAATATTTTAAATCAACAGAAAAAATTGCAAGCATACGAAATACGAAATATATTTTGTTCAATAGTTTAATCTAATTTATTTACAGTTTTTATATTTTACACAATGTTAACTTTACAATAATTATTTTTTTTAAATACAACATTATCAGTTGTAATAATTATGCTTTTATATGTATATTCAATCATGTAAACATGATATATTTATGGAACATTAAATATAGAAGTACTTTATATATAATAAACATAATTACGTACATCTATATAATATTTCTGAATATTTGTATGTGATCGTGATTGAAAATATTGTGAAATAGGCAACTGAATAAATGCATATAAATATTTAAGATTAACTGCGCATATAGATATTTAACATTATGAGAATCTCATACGTTCTCAGCAAACACAAAGTAATAGTAACATAACAGTAATGTTATAATTTCTCATTCAACAATGTAATTGTTTTATATGAGGCATGTTATCTTGCAGTTACATTGTTGAGTAGAAAATTATAACATTGATGTTATGTTATGTTATGTTATGTTATATTACTTTGTGTTTTCTGGAGTTACGAATACATATATAATATTTTTCTATTGATTATTGTGTAAATTTTGAAAACCGTGAAGTCTATCAAAGAGTTAATTATCTGTTTTGTGATCGACATTTTATCCATTTAATATTTTTTGTTAAAGTTTCATATAACAAGTATACAGAATGCAAATAAAGAATGATCTCTTTATCTTTATACTAGATAAAAGATCTTCGTGTATCTTATGCTTGATGATGCAAATTGTAATTACATCAGCAAAATAATGCAATATACATATTTATCAGGATCTGAACTATCTTTTAACAATCTCAATGTATAATAATTTATTTTACTTTGCTCCCCAAAAAATTTTACTCTGTTCTGTATTTATGACATCGGTATAAAGATACATTGATTCTGTGTGCGCGCACGACACACAGATGAATAAATTATTAAAAAAATAAATAGGTAACTAAATAAATGTACATTTATTGAGAAATAAAATTCAATTAAAAAATATCATTTTACTCTCTAAAAAATTTGTTGAAAATGTAAGATACAAATGTGAGAGTGTATAAAATAAACTAAATTGTATATACGCCAATTAATATAAAATAATAAAAGGAAGAGATTTTTCCATGATTTCTCTCTTTTCGATATCATTCGATATAATCGCAGTGAAGAACTCCAAGATACTTAAAGGTTTATATTTGAATAGACTTAATAGAAATTATTTCGCAGATATCTATATACGTTCTATAAAAATTCAGGCGGCTTTTTCATGTTACGTTCAATTGATTTATCTCTCATACATTTACGTTACAATATAAATTACATATTATCGTTTATACCGTTAAAAGTCCTGAAAATATTCTTGTAGATTGACAATATATTTGTCATTTACATAATCACACATTTGGACAATACAGATAAATATTTATAATTAAAGAAATCTTATTGTAGGCATACTTGCATCATTTAATCGATGCGGCGTAAATATTCAAATTAATCGATACATACATACATACATAGCGATACATTGATATACATGGGATTATACTTTTTACAAAGTGGAGAAATTATGCGTGAAAAGAGATAAATCTAAACAATATTATCAAATACATTACACCACAAGGCGTTGTAATTCTTTCTCATCTTCATATAATAGTCAATACGCTATGTGTATGGCTGACGAAATATACAACTCTGAATCTCTCTAAGAGCAAAACTGTTTCTAACGATAACAATATGACTTATATTTTAACAGTTTTGTCCAAACAAATTTTTTTGACTAGTGGTATTAAATACAAAATTACTGGAATAAATGATTTGAACGAATCACTCTGTGTTTATATATATATTATGTAATTGTAATTCTCAATATATTCATTAATGTGCAGATGAATTATTTTTAAAAAAATCTTGTTTTGCCTGATCAAAGACTCAATGTTTATTTTATTATATTCTTGATATTAATGGTTTGATTATATTCTATTCAATATTTTCTCTCAAAGAAAGAAGAATTCGTGAATATTAATTAAACTTACTAAATACCAAATTATACCATAGATTAATCCCAATGTCCAAAATAAAAACGTTATTTTTAGAAAATTAAAATGGAATAAATAAAACCAGTAAAATATAATAAATTTCTAAATTAAACTAAATTTACGATCGATTATTAAATATTCAAATAAATGATAATACTTTTGGTATGTCACTTAAATGTCACAGATGTATAACATAAAATTTAACTCACAGTTTATATTTTAATAGATATATCAATTATATCGCAACAGAGATTTTTTATATAAATTTTCATAATTAGGATTAGTTATATAAGCATATTTGCAATCATTAATCTTTACTATCATTAACAATATCAATAACTAATAACAATAAAGTTCATCGCAAAATATAGGAGATCAATAGTATAATTGTATTTTTGAATTAATTAATTCAATTAAGATTTTTAAATTAATAAATTGAACTTTTTTCGTGTAATTTTACACAATTTGTTACAATGTTTTAATAAAAAGTTCAATGATAAATATATATAACAATTACTAAGATCAAGGTGAAATTTAAAAAATTTTGAAAAAAATTATTTTTAAATGTACTAAAGTTGAAAAGTAATAGAAACGTGCAGTTTATCAATATTTGAAATAAATGCCAAATATCATACAACTTTATAATAATTAAGATTTCATTGAGAATAGCAGACTTGAAAAGAATCAAAATACATTTCTGCTATTGATATTTTCATATTTTCTACATTTTTTGCATAATTATCATTATCACTGTAAAATAATTACATAACTTAAAAAATTGATTCAAGACAGATGTTTAGATTAAAATGTCAATAATTTTAATTATGCTAATATATTCTGAGGAAGTAAAAGAGATGATCATGTTTTCGATTGATTAAAAGAATGATCATATCTTGTTAGTATAAGAATTTATATATCTTTTTTAGCAAGGCTCCATCTTATTTCATATTCTGCACACACAGACACATACACACACACACACACACACACACACACACACACACACATACAAATTCTTTTTTTATAAAATATTTAGAAAATTAATGCATATATGCATTAATTATTTTATAAAAAAAGAATTTAAAAAGAAAAATACTTTAAGAGTTTGAAAAATTCAAATATAGAATGTATTTTATCAATAGTTAAGAAATTATAGTTTCTTAATCGTGCAGGATATATTAAAGTCGAGACCATTAAAATAAATACAATCTAATAATTATGTATAATATATATACACGTGTATGCGCATATATATCATATTGAATACAATAAAAAGGAAATAATTAGAAAAAACAATAAAGACTTTGCACATAAAGAAACAACATAAAAAAAGAAAAAGAAGAGTTATTATATTAAACTAACTGCAGCATCTATACATTATCAAAACAATGATCTATATTAATAATGAGCTATTATAAAGATCCGACACTATAAGAAATATAAATTGAATGTCCATAATGTTCCATGTGCTCAGTCTACCATCTGGATGGTCCGGTATCAGTTGAAGCTGCATTGGCTCCTATAAATGGATTTGTAGCAGCCGCTACATTAAAATATTATATTAGTCATAGCAAGTCGTTAGAACACTCCTTATTTATTTTATTATTATCAATATATTTGTAGAATAAATTTATATAATTATTAAACGTTAAGTAATCAAGTATGACATATATACTCTATGAATAGAAATGCATATCTCGCAATTTCTATTATTATTATAATCTGTATAATTACATGCAGATATTACATGCTGATAATTCGCGAAATTGTATTAAATATCTTATAAGTGCATAAAATTTTCTACAAAATTTCATAAAATATCATATTTTAATAAGGAGGATAAATAAAATTAGATTTAAATAATTTTTAAGAAAGCTTGATTTTTACAGATAAAAAATGAAAAGCCTCTTGATTCACTTTCAATTTGGAGAGTAAGTAAAAAAATAATTTATATGAAAAATGCTGAGAAGGCGGGAAATATATTCGTGTTATATTTATGAGAATTTAAAATATATATCCACATTATATTTATGAGAATTTAAAATATATATCCACACGCACGTACGCACGCACGCATGCGCACGCACACGCACACGCACGCACGCACACGCATACGCACGCACGCGCGCGCGCGCACACACACACATTTATACATATATACATATATATATATATATATATATATATATATATATAAATAAACATACACATGATATACGCATATATTGGCATAAAATTGTGTGTGGTTCCTGGGATACAATTAAACTAATTGGAACATACATTTATACGTTATCATTTGTCACAAAAATGTGCAAAACATCCCGTCAAAGTTGTAAGCAAAGTTCTTTTGAAAAATTTCAAATATTATATATATTATTTATTTATCATTTATCACTACAGAAATGAAATGTTGGCGTCTTTTCATTTTAGTGATATCTTTTTGTAATATTAAAGACATATGAGCTATAAAACATGTTACTTTTTCAATGCAGTTTTAATTATTTAAAGAACAATCGGTGGACAAATTTGTTTTAAACTAAAAAGAAATCATAACAGTGGTTTAATTTAAAAAATTCAAGTAGAATTCCAAAAAATTTAAAATTTTACTTCTTTTACTCATTGAAATATGAGAAAAAAAAAGGACTTATGATTAACATCAGGTTTTTAGTTTATATACATAATTTTACACAATAAATCTATATTTAATTTAGATTTTTTAAAATAATTGTATAATCCAAAAATTATTTTAGCATAATTTTTTTCGATGTGCTAAAATCGTCATCAATATGAAAGTGTATAAAATATATTATAACAATTAACAAAAAGAATTAGTAAAAAGAAAAAAAGCAAATATTAAACTGATATTGAACTGAATAATTAATGGCAATGTATGGAAGGTAACAACTCATAATATGCACTTTCTACATTCAAGAACTCGTAATACCAGTGGTATAAATCACGCGTTCACCGCCGCTGTTTAGATTCGTGCTTTCGTTAACTGTTGACGCCGGTATCGCTGATCCTGGTGCAGGCATGGCAAATATAGGTTGCTGTATATTAGATGCGTTTTGCGATGCACCACTTTGAGGTTGAGCTGTCACAGCATCATCATCACTTTCATCCTCCTGTGAATGCACATTTTGAATATCGAAAAATACATATAACATGTAATTTTCTGTTAGATGATTTATATATCCATGAAAATGATTTAACTAATTTGAAATGTATTTTATATATTTTTTTTACAAATAATAGAAATTGTTATTCATTTTTTAATTTATGGTAATAATAAATAATTATAAATTTTTGCACATAATTTTATATATAATTTTTTAACAATTAGAATATCGAATATATATAATAGTAAAAGTAATAATTATAAAATAATAGTAGAAAAAAAAGCAATATTTTCGTCCTTTCTCTCCTTAATAAAAAATTCACCTTTGGAGAAAATAGATATCTCGATTATTATTTCTTTAAATAACAAATATTGTAATACGAAATTTTTTCACATTGATACATAATTAAATATTTCAAAATAGTTAATTAATTAAATTAAGAGTCTACTTGGCACAATCTCAAATATGAATTTGATTGTTTCGTTTCTATCTTTTTATAATTTTAGAAACATTTTAATTAAATTTACAGAATTAAAAATTAAAATTATGTTCATTTAAATGTTTTCAAAATTATATAAAAAAGGTAGAAATGAAATAGTTGAATGAAATGTTTTCAAAATTATATGAAAAAGGTAGAAATGAAATAGTAAGTAGAATAGAACAGATTCATATTTGATTGTTCCAGAGGCGAATCTTTTATTAAGATGAAAACGTGAGAAAAGATTGTTTTTTTCTATTATTTTATTATTAGTTTTATTATTATTATATTCAGTATTTTAACTGCTAAAAAAAATTATTATGTGCAAAAAAGTAATCGTAATTATTTATTATTATAAGATTAAAAAATGAATAATAATTTTCTATTATTTGTGAAGAAAATACATTAAATATATTAAATTTCAAATATACGAGATGTGATCGGACACACACTGTGTGTGTGTGTATACATATATAGAATGTTTGCTAAAGACTGAACTAACGTTTGCGAGCGGATAAGAGAGCGCAGTAAACCGAATAGAAAAGTCCTGTATCATTTTGCAATTTTTACAATAATTGTTGAAATATTAATTAAAAAAGATTGGCGAAACGCGCATTTCGCATGGCTAAATTGCGAGATGTGTAGGGGCCGGTATTGATAGTACATTTTTATATTTAAGACTTTTACAATCTTAAGATATTATATCAATTATAGAATTGAATTAGCATCTTAAGACATTATTTTAAACGATCTTAAAATAAGAAAGGATTATGAATATTGGCTTGGTATGTCAGCGATGAGTATCGTACGCCAACGAAAAAAAAGAAGGAAACGGCTAAATTTTTCGTTACTATGTGACACTTGTCGCTGACATACCTAGAGTACATTCAACAGTCTAGCCGTGCGAAAAGTGCGCTTATTCGTCAATCTTTTTTAATTAATATCGCAATAATTATTATGGAAATTGCGAAATGGTAAAGGGTTTTTCTATTCAGTTTACTTCATTCTATCCCTCACGAGTCTTGATTCAATGTTTATCAAATATCCTGTATACACATGATATTCTGTATAATACCGATAATACAATCAGAAGCATATAATTTTACAAGAATAAAGAAATCAATAATGTAGAATGAATTTTTTTCAAAAAAGATATCTTGGACTTATTTCTTCATATAGAATCATCACCGGTTATGGAATATTCCATCTATATACATGTATGTGTATATATGCTTTCTTATATTTTATATTTTCGAATACTATATAGATATAATATGTGTGTCTGTGTATATACATGTCCATATACAATATACATGTATATGTATATGTGTGTATAGTATCTTTATTTCACTTTTATGATCATACCAAGTCAACTTTAATTTCTATATATATATATATATATATTTACTTTTACAATTTAAACAATATTTACCCTTCATTAATTTGGTTGGTTGATTTGCAAAAGGATAATATATAAAGGAAAGATGGATTTTTCATAACAAATAAATATATAAATATTTTATATAATATATAAATCACATATACTGGAAATTTAATCAAAGTTTTTACATCAGCAGAAGAAATGATTAAAAAATGAGCAATATAGAAGCATAACAAAGCAACATAATTTTGTAAAACTTTCCGATCTGGATGCATTAAGTATTATAGACAAACTTGTAGCATAATTATAATACAATGAATAGTTATTTTCCAATAAATTTATACTTGCTGTTTTTTTTTTATTTTTTCATGAACATGATGCATAATATAATATGTACATTTTAAATGCTTAGAATTATATTATTGAAATAATACATGTAACTCACTGGTATTTATTTTTAGAAAAAAGATGTGAATACTTTATAACTTTTCGTAAGAGTCATATATTTGCAGAGAGTAAAAAAATTAAAAATCATTTATATCTTTTAATTTTAATAACTATGATGAGAGAAATAGTATAAATTACAATTCTATGTAAGTTATAAATTATTAATACGTTATAAACTTAACGGATCTTTAAAGAGAATTGCATTTTCTATTAATTACAAGTATATTATGCAATATGTTGTATAAAAGTATATGGGATCTACAATAATTTACCTTTCACATTGCTCACAGAGGTAAAGTAGTGTGCGCAGTTATTATAACAAAATATATTAGTACAAAAACTACTTATGTGTATTGTGTGTAGATTCATTCCAAAATATTTTAATAAGAAAAAAATAAAAAGCATTAAAATATTTATGATTAATCATATAGCAAAAGGAAAGAATAAAATTAAAATTTCGAGCGTTAAAAAATCTTACCTTGCCAAAACCTCTCGGTTGATTTGTCACAACAGCCTCTGGATTCGGGTTCCGCTATAATACAATAATAACATAAACAAAACCGCTAAACTATGTACGCTTTCCTAAAAAACAAAACATAACTTGGCATGCACAATCATAAAAGTTTATGCATTTTTTTATTTACAACTGTTCCACACAAATAATACAATGAGCTATATCTATATCAGAATTTGTAAAATAAATACATAATTTTGTTTGAAAATAAAAAAACTAATTAAACAAATAAGTAATAATTACAATTAAGATTATATTGCAAAAAATATTTATAGAAAAATATCAGATTTCTTGTGTGTCATGCTATATACAAAACAATTTCTTATTTTGATTTTTTGTGTGTCATGCTATATACAAAACAATTTCTTATTTTGATAATACAAATACAATAGAAATAATGTTAAAACCATTTATGTATGTGTATGTGTAATATAAAATTAAATATTCATAGCTAAAAACATCGAGAATTGTGTTGTCATAAAGCATCTATAGTGTCCGATGAAGAAAAGGACAACAGATAGTACTTGCAATTTCAAGGTGGATACAAACATTTATGTATAGGTTGATCATATTTAAGTTGCACGAGCTCCTTGAATCATTTGTCTTCGCAATTAGATATATAGTAAAATATTCTTTCCTCATTGATATGTTTTCCAACTGTATATGTCGGAAATTTGCATAAATGTAAAAAGAATAAGACAAATTTATATCTTCATATTTTTCAAATTTAACAATATGCGTGTATTTTATTTAATTAATGTACAACAATAATTAATATAAGCCAAATTAGGTTGTTTATAATGCAGGATTTGAATATTCTTCTAAGTATTATTTTTTTAAATATTAGTTAATTAAAGATATTAGTTACAGATAAGATTAAAAATACTAAATTTGTTTTAACATAATACGTTAGTAATTTTTATCTTAAAGCGATTGTCAACA
This sequence comes from Camponotus floridanus, assembly GCF_003227725.1. Classification (NCBI taxonomy): domain Eukaryota; kingdom Metazoa; phylum Arthropoda; class Insecta; order Hymenoptera; family Formicidae; genus Camponotus; species Camponotus floridanus. Next base: position 10,702 of record NW_020229314.1, on the reverse strand, counting down.
AAAGATTTCAAAGCAATAAAATGTGCTGATGTGAACTCTTATTCCTTAACTGCATTTAAATATTTAATTATTTTTAATAATATTTAATGTTAAATATGAAGAAGTAGATATTTAAAAAAATGGGAATAGAAAATTAATTAAATTTACTCTTGGAAAATCATAAAGTCAATAGATATTAGACATTAAAAGTATGATATTTGAAACGTTTCCAATTAATATTTTCAAATGGAGAATTTAAGAAATACAATAATATATATATATATATATATATATATATATATATATATATATAATGCACATGTGTATGTATATGTATGTGTAATGGAGCAAATCACACATGCGAAAAATCTATAGCATATATTTTTTCTTTCCTTTATATAAGATAATCATAAACATTAACAGAAACAATTGCTTGTATTATCACAGCATAGATTTCATGCATTTATGAGTAATGTGTTATTTGATTAAAATTTGCTCTTTTAATATTACATGCATAAGAGCAAATTTTGTATTAAATTTGAATAAATATATAAAAAATATACATAAAACATTATATTTCGTTTTCTGTTTGTCAAATTTTTTGTATATTATTATACATTAAAATAAAACAAAAGATGTGAAAGAATAATGTGTAAAAGAAAGTAATAATAAGATGCACATGAAGTAAGAATGAAAATAGAGATATAATATGCAACTAGTTTGCATATAATTATATCAAATGCTTTTCAACTGTACAGAAAACAACTATCAAAACTAACAATTTTTAGACGTTAAATATATTGTACTTCTGCTGATAAAAAAAATCTATATCTTTTAAACTATAATTTTAATTTATTTCAAAAATAATAGTTAAAATATTATAAATCAATGATAAATTTGCTGAAAAATGACAAAAATGAAGAAAATTGTTTAGTTGGCTTGGTATGATGACATGTAAATAAGAATTTTTTTATAACTTAATTTTAATTTCCTTAATTGAATTTATGTTTACACTTGATGTGATAAATTTTTTTTATCATATATGTATCATCATAAATACAATCTGCTTTTTCTTATATCTAGATTTAGCATTAAAATTTGTATAAAACCTATTCTCTAAAAAGGATAAGAATTTTAGAAATATGTTTTACCTGTAAATTATGGTATGCGCCGCTATCTTCAGGAGGAGTTGGTTTACATTTACCGCAACAGAAATTGCAACAGCAGCAACAACAGCAACAACAGTAACAAGCGGTAATTAGTCCACAAAACATGAACAGTGCCTAGAAACAAACAAATTATATACCTGTAATTAGATATAATTATAATGTTTAAATATTTACTATTCTTAATCACTAAAAATTGCATATATTTCAATGCAATTATCAAATTATTCATTCTGAAGAATAAGTTCATGATAATATTCTTAACATTATCTTACATAATATATTTTACACATATGTGTTTTATGCATCTATTTAAAAATAAATTATGTATAAAATATTTCACACATATAATAAATACTTGATACTCTCCTATTTTAAAAAGCATAAAATATACAAAGTTATTTTGTTAAAAGAGACATTTGCCAAATTAATCCTTACTCTTACCTTACACCATCCAGAGGTGACAACAAAGTAAGCATTAACATTTTCTTCTCCAAACTGCTCCGCAACATATAGACCCAGAGATCCATAATTATCATATATATTACGTTTTGTTAAATCTGTCAGTATAGCATGCGCTCTATTTATTTCTTTAAACTGTAATAAAAATATAATATAACTATAAAGTATTGTACTCGCTTGTAAATTTAAATTATAAATTAAAGTTGTATCAATATATATATATATATATATATATATATATATATATATATATATATAGTATCAATACAATAAATACAAAGAGAAACTGAAAAACTTGAATAATAATATATTTTATATTTAAATATTTAAAATCCGTTATGTGCGAGAAAATTATAAATATTAGAATTACCTGTAAAATTACTTCAAAAACTTTAAAATTATTCTTTAAACCTTTAATTATTAATATACCTATATACCTTGAATTATTAATACAGATAAATTGTTTTCAAGAACAATTTATGAATATGAAAAAATATATGTACATTTACTAAAAATATTTATATTTGATTATAATTGATTTAGATTTGATAAATTTAAAAACATTACCTTTTCAGCTGCTTCCGGATTATTAGGATTTTTATCAGGATGATATTTCAGAGCCAATCTTCTATACGTTTTTTTAATCTCCTCCGAAGTGGCAGTTTTTGGGATTTCCAAAATTTGGTAGAGGGAATCCCCTGCTGTACTATAAATAGACATAAAAATCAAAATACAGATTTCTTAACTTATAAATTTTATACAATATATTTTTTAACTTTCGATTGTTAATTAAGTGTATGATAATATTCGTTTATATTATTACTTCGAAACATAGAAAAGTTAGATTAATTAAAAAAACTGTCAAATTTTGCCTTTTAACATTTAAGCTACAATCTTGATAGTGCGTCAAATATGAATAAAGGAAATATATGAATATAGAAAGACTGAAAGATTATAGAAAAAAATTATAAAAATACATATTCATTCAGACTCTGATAACCTATCAACTGTATTAAATAGAGTCAAATTTACAATTTTAATTCATGATTTCTTTATGTGTGACAATCTCATAACGCTTGTATGTAGAAATTTATAATAAACTTTGTTCAACCTGAGTAATGTGCACGACTTTTTTTCGTTTATAAAATCTTTACTTTTGACAATATATAAGTAACAACCGGTAAAAAGAAAAAAGTTTTAAAGTATGAATTTCATCTAGGTTACTGCTTGTCACTTCTCTTCGAAAGAAACAAGTGCATCTATATTCAACGAATCTAACAAGGCAAATGTGACGATAAAAACCGATAAGATGTATAAGCAGCCATCACAGTTATAGCATCGAGCGTCTTTAATGTCACGACATTCTTCACTTACGACATTTTTCTTCTATCCATGTCGAATAATGTACCACGAATTTTTCGATTTTAATTATTTAAATAATGAAATTATTATTTCTCCACTAGATTTTATTGAACGATACTATGCGAACATTTTTTCCATATATCGTATGAAAATACGCGCATTATATTTAGCAAAGATGTTTCAGATCATCATCAACACATCACACGAAAAGGTACGATTCAATATTTTAGTTCCGCTGATCAACGCATATGCGCCAAAACGGCGCTGAGAGAAAGCCGTTGAAGCCTCTTTCATCCATAGAGTTTATAAATTTAAAGATGCCTTCCGCTTCACTATTTTAAAGGCCTTTGCACGTACAAAAATTTTAGTCGTAACCGTAAGGTCATAAAAAAACTGACAAATGAAGGCCATCACACACAAAATTGCATAGCTACATATGCATAGCATAAGATCATATGGACTAATGAGCCTCGAGTATTAAGTCGCCATATTGATTTACATAATATTCGATTAGGCCGCAGCACACACTTTTGCATAAGCGCATAACCATAAGCATAAGGAAATTGATTGGTCCCCAAGTATATGCATAAAATGAACCAATCAATTTTCTTATGCTTATGATTATGCGCTTGTACAAAAGTGTGTGCTGCGGCCTTAACGCGGAAAATATCCGTTTATGTGACCGTATCCTTAAGCGGCCTTTTCATTGACGATAGAAACCAGCGGCAAATGGGGATCTAGTGACTAAATTTGCCGCTTGTCCTAATGGAAAGAGAAGTAGCGGCAAAATATGCGAGACAAACATACTATCTTTCAGTCTAACTAATTGCACTAGTGTAAAAGTGCAGCTAAAAAGAACAGACACACAATTACACATTATTACACTTGAATTTTGCGACACGCTGAAAAAGTTAAAACTGTCTGAACTTTATTTTATTGACGCCGAACCTAGAGAAAGTCTAGTAATTTTAATTTGCCACTGATTTCTAGCGTCAATGAAATGCACCTTTAAGGAAGTATATGTTAACATGCATTAAAAATCTCGGGAGAACTTTAATAAGGTTTTCGCCTTATTAAGGGTCTCGGGAGCACCTTAATAAGGCGAAAACCTTATTAAGGGTCTCGGGAAATACTTAATAACACAAAAACCTTATTAAGGTCCCTGGGAGAACCTTAATAAAGTTATGGCCTTATTACGGGTTCCGGGAGAACCTTAATAAGGTTTTCGCTTTATTACGGGTCTCGGAAGAACTTTAATAAGGCGAAAACCTTATTAAGGTTGTCCCGAGACCCTTAATAAGGCGAAATCCTTATTAAGGTTCTCTCACGACCCGTAATAAAGCGAAAACCTTATTAAGGTTCTCCCGGGACCCGTAATAAGGCGAAAACCTTATTAAGGGTCTCGGGAGAACTTTAATAAGGTTTTCGCCTTATTAAGGGTCACGGGAGAACATTTATAAGGTTATCGCCATATTAAGGTTCCCGGCAGAACCTTAATAAGGTTTTCGCCTTATTGCGGTTCCCGGGAGAACCTTAATAATGTTTTCGCCTTATTACGGTTCCCGGGAGAACCTTAATAAGGTTTTCGCCTTATTACGGTTCCCGGGAGAACCTTAATATGGTTTTCGTCTTATTACAGGTTCCGGGAGAACATTAATAAAGTTTTCGCCTTATTACGGTTCCCGGGAGAACCTTAATAAGGTTTTCGCCTAATTAATGTTCTCCCGAGACCCTTAATAAGGCAAAAACCTTATTAAGGTTCTCCCGGGAACCGTAATAAGGCGAAAACCTTATTAAGGTTCTCCCGGGAACCGTAATAAGGCGAAAACCTTATTAAGGTTGTCCCGAGACCCTTAATAAGGCGAAAACCTTATTAATGTTCTCCCGGGAACCGTAATAAGGCGAAAACGTTATTAAGGTTTTCCCGGGAACCGTAATAAGGCGAAAACGTTATTAAGGTTCTCCCGGGAACCGTAATAAAGCGAAAACCTTAATAAGGTTCTCCCGGGAACCGTAATAAGGCGAAAACCTTATTAAGGTTCTCCCGAGACCCTTAATAAGGCGAAAACCTTATTAAGGTTCTCCGGAGACCCGTAATAAGGCGAAAACTTTATTAAGAGTTTCGGGAGAACCTTAATAAGGTTTTCGCCTTATTACGGGTCCCGGGAGAACTTTTATAAGGTTTTCGCCTTACTACGGTTCCCGGGAGAACCTTAATAAGGTTTTCGCCTTATTACGGGTTCCGGGAGAACCATAATAAGGTTTTCGCCTTATTACGGGTCTCGGGAGAACTTTAATAAGGCGAAAACTTTATTAAGGTTGTCCCGAGACCCTTAATAAGGCGAAATCCTTATTAAGGTTCTCTTACGACCCGTAATAAAGCGAAAACTTTATTAAGGTTCTCCCGGAACCCGTAATAAGGCGAAAACCTTATTAAGGTTCTCCCAGGAACCGTAATAAGGCGAAAACCTTATTAAGGTTCTCCCGGGAACCGTAATAAGGCGAAAACCTTATTAAGGTTCTTTCTGGACCCTTAATAAGGCGAAAACCTTATTAAGGTTCTCCTGAGACCCTTAATAAAGCGAAAACATTATTAAGGTTCTCCCGGGAACCTTAATAAGGCGAAAACCTTATAAATGTTCTCGCGTGACCCTTAATAAGGCGAAAACCTTATTAAGGTTCTCCCGAGACCCTTAATAAAACGAAAACCTTATTAAGGTTTTCCCGAGACCATTAATAAGGCGAAAATCTTATTAAGGTTCTCCCGAGACCCGTAAGAAGGCGAAAACTTTATTAAGGTTCTCCCGGGAACCGTAATAAGGCGAAAACCTTATTAAGGTTCTACCGGGAACCGTAATAAGGCGAAAATCTTAATAAGGTTCTTTCGGGAACCGTAATAAGGCGAAAACCTTATTAAGGTTCTCCCGGAAACCTTAATAAGGGGAAAACCTTATTAATGGTCTCCCGGGACACTTAATAAGGCGAAAACCTTATTAAGGTTCTCCCGAGACCCTTAATAAAGCGAAAACCTTATTAAGGTTTTCCCGAGACCATTAATAAGGCGAAATCCTCATTAAGGTTCTCTCACGACCCGTAATAAAGCGTAAATCTTATTAACGTTCTCCCGGGACCCGTAATAAGGCGAAAACCTTATTAAGGTTCTCCCGGGACCCGTAATACGGCGAAAACCTTATTAAGATTCTCCCGAGACCAGTAATAAGGCGAAAACCTTGTTAATGTTCTCCCGGGACCCGTAATAAGGCGAAAACCTTATTAAGGTTCTCTCGGGATCCTTAATAAGGCGAAAACCTTATTAAGGTTCTCCCGAGACCCTTAATAAAGCGAAAACGTTATTAAGGTTCTCCCGAGACCCGTAATAAGGCGAAAACCTTATTAAGGTTCTCCCGAGACCCTTAATAAAGCGAAAACGTTATTAAGGTTCTCCCGAGACCCGTAATAAGGCGAAAACCTTATTAAGGTTCTCCCGAGACCCGTAATAAGGCGAAAACTTTATTAAAGTTCTACCGGAACCCGTAATAAGGCGAAAACCTTATTAAGGTTCTCCCGGGAACCGTAATAAGGCGAAAACCTTATTAAAGTTCTCCCGGGAACCGTAATAAGGCGAAAACCTTATTAAGGTTCTCCCGGGAACCGTAATAAGGCGGAAACGTTATTAAGGTTCTCCCGTGATCGCTAATAACGCGAAAAGTTTATTAACGTTCCCCCGTGATCGCTAATAACGCGGAAACGTTATTAAGGTTCTCCCGCGATCGCCAATAACGCGAAAACCTTATTAAAGTTCTCCCGTGATCGCCAATAACGCGAAAACGTTATTAAGGTTATCCATTGATCGCTAATTAGAGGAAACAGTTATTATTGTTCTCCCGTGATCGCTAATAACGCGAAAACGTTATTAAGGTTCTCCCGTGATCGCTAATAACGCGGAAACATTATAAAGGTTCTCCCGTGATCGTTAATAACGCGGAAACGTTATTAACGTTCTCCCGTGATTGCTAATAACGCGAAAACGTTATTAAAGTTCTCCCGTGATCGCTAATAACGCGAAAACGTTATTAAGGTTCTCCCGTGATCGCCAATAACGCAAAAACGTTATTAACGTTCTCAAGTGATCGCTAGTAGCGCGAAAACGTAATTAACGTTCTCACGTGATCGCCGATAACGCGAAAACGTTATTAACGTTCTCCTATGATCGCTAATAACGCGAAAACGTTATTGACGTTCTCCCGTGATCACTAGTAGCGCGAAAACGTTATCAACGTTCTCCCGTGATCGCTAATAACGCGAAAACATTATAAAGGTTCTCCCGTGATCGCCAATAACGCGTAAACGTTATTAACGTTTTCCCGTGATCGCTAATAACGCGGAAACGTTATTAAGTTTCTCCCGTGATCGCTAATAATGCGAAAACGTTATTAAGATTCTCCCGTGATCGCTCATTAGGCGAAAACGTTATTATCGTTCTCCCGTGATCGCCAATAACTCAAAAACGTTATTAACGTTCTCCCGTGATCGCTAGTAGCGCGAAAACGTAATTAACGTTCTCACGTGATCGCCGATAACGCGAAAACGTTATTAACGTTCTCCCATGATCGCCAATAACGCGAAAACGTTATTAAAGTTCTCCCGTGATCGCTAATAACGCGAAAGCGTTATTAACGTTCTCCCGTGATCGCTAATAACGCGAAAACGTTATTAAGGTTCTCCCGTGACCACTAATAACGCGAAAACTTTATTAAGGTTCTCCCGTGATCGCCAATAACGCGAAAACATTATTAACGTTCTCCCGTGATTGCTAATAACGCGGAAACGTTATTAAGGATTTCCCGTGATCGCTAATAATGCGAAAAAGTTATTATCGTTCTCCCGTGATCATTAATAACGAGAAAACGTTATTAACGTTCTCCCGTAATCGCTAATAACGCGAAAAAAGTTATTAACGTTCTCCCGTGATCGCTAATAACGCGAAAACGTTATTAACGTTCTCCAGTGATCGCTAATAATGCGGAAACATTATAAAGGTTCTTCCGTGATCGTTAATAATGCGGAAACGTTATTAACGTTCTCCCGCGATTGCTAATAACGCGAAAACGTTATTAAAGTTCTCCCGTGATCGCTAATAACGCGAAAATGTTATTAAGGTTCTCCCGTGATCGCTAATAACGCGAAAACGTTATTAAGGTTCTCCCGTGATCGCCAATAACGCAAAAACGTTATTAACGTTCTCCAATGATCGCTAATAACGCGAAAACGTTATTATCGTTCTCCCGTGGTCGTTAATAACGAGAAAACGTTATTAATGTTCTCCCGTGATCGCTAATATCGCGAAAACGTTATTAACGTTCTCCCGTGATCGCTAATAACGCGAAAACGTTATTAAGGTACTCCTGTGATCGCCAATAACGCGAAAATGTTATTAACGTTCTCCCGTGATGGCTAATAGCGCGAAAACGTTATTAAGGTTCTTCCGTGATCATTAATACGCGAAAACATTATTAAGGTTTTCCCGTGATCGCCAATAACGCGAAAACGTTATTAACATTCTCCAGTGATCGCTGATAACGTGAATACGTTATTAACGTTCTCCCGTGATCGATAATAACGCGAAAACGTTATTAAGGTTCTCCCGTGATCGTTAATAACGCGAACTTCGGGTCCTTAAAGACCTTCGCGGCGGAGTCGCGAAGGATTCTTCGTGAAGGTCTTTGAGGACCCTTCGTGTCTTCGCGCATGCGTGATATCCTTCACACTTCAATGGGAGTTATCACGCATGCGCGGCAGTCTTCGCACGTGATTGGGAGCCTTCGCGCGTGCGCGGCAACCTTCCCGCGTGATTGGGAGTCTTCCCGCGTTCGCGGTAACCTACTCTGATTGAGAGTCTTCGCGCGTGCGCGGCAATCTTTGCACGTGAATGGGAGTCTTCTCGTATGCGCAGCAGTCTTCGCACGTGATTGGGAGTATTCTCGCATGCGTGGCAGTCTTCGCCCGTGATTGGGAGTCTTCGCGCGTGCGCGGCAGTCTTTGCACGTGATTGGGAGTATTCTCGCAGGCGCGGCAGTCTTCGCACTTGATTGGGAGTGTTCCCGCATGCGCGGCAACCTTCTCACGTAATTGGGAGTCCTCGCGCGTGCGCCGCAGTCTTTTCACGTGAATGGAAGTCCTCTCGTATGCGCTGCAGTCTTCGCACGTGATTGGGAGTCATCGCGCGTGCGCGGCAGTCCTCGCACGTGATTGGGAGTGTTCTCTCATGCGCGGTAACCTTCTCACGTTAGTGGGAGTCATCGCGAGTGCGCGGCACTCTTCGCACGTGATTGGGAGTCTTCGCGCGTGCGCGGCAGTCTTCGCAAGTGATTGGGAGTCTTGGCGCATGCGTGATAGCCTTCTCACGTGATTGGGAGTCTTCGCGCGTGCGCGGCAGTCTTCGCAAGTGATTGGGAGTCTTCGCGGATACGTGATAACCTTCTCACGTGATTGGGAGACTTTGCGCGTGCGCGGCAGCCTTCTCGCGTGATTGGGAGTCTTCGCGCGTGCGCGGAAGTCTTCGCGTGTCACTGGGTGTCTTCTCGCATGCGCGGCAACCTTCTCACGTAATTGGGAGTCATCGCGCGTGCGCGGCATTCTTCGCACGTGATTGGGAGTCCTCGCGCGTGCGCCGCAGTCTTTTCGCGTGAATGGAAGTCCTCTCGTATGCGCTGCAGTCTTCGCACGTGATTGGGAGTCATCGCGCGTGCGCGGCAATCTTCGCACGTGATTGGGTGTGTTCTCGCATGCGTGGTAACCTTCTCACGTTATTGGGTGTCATCGCGCGTGCGCGGCACTCTTCGCACATGATTGGGAGTCTTCTCCCTTGCGCGGCAGTATTCGCACGTGATTGGGAGCCTTCGCTCGTGCGCGGCAGTCTTCGCGCGTCACTGGGTGTCTTCTCGCATGCGCGGCAACCTTCTCACGTGATTGGGAGTCTTCTCGCATGCGCGGCAGTCTTCGCACGTGATTGGGTGTCTTCGCGCATACGGGATAGCCTTCGCGCGTCATTGGGAGTCTTCGCGCGTGCGTAGCAGCTGTCGCGCGTCATTGGGAGTCTTCTCGCATGCGCGGCAGTCTTCGCGCGTCATTGGGAGTCTTCTCGCATGCGCGGCAGTCTTCGCGCGTGATTGAGAGGCTTGTCGCATACGCGGCAGTCTTAGTACGTGATTCGGAGTCTTCGCGCGTGCGCGGCAGTCTTCGCACGTGATTGGGTGTCTTCTCGCATACATGATAGCCTTCGCACGTGATAGGGAGTCTTCGCGCATGCGTGATAGCCTTCGCGGGTCATTGGGAGTCTTCTCGCATGCGCGGAAGTCTTCGCACGTGATTGGGAGTCTTCGCGCGTGCGCGGCAGTCATCGCGCGTCACTAGGTGTCTTCTCGCATGCGCGGCAACCTTCTCACGTGATTGGGAGTCTTCGCGCGTGCGCGGCAGTCTTCGCAAGTGATTGGGAGTCCTCGCGCGTGCGCGACAGTCTTCGCACGTGATTGGGAGCCTTCGCGCGTGCGCGGCAGTCTTCGCACGTGATTGGGAGTGTTCTCGCATGCACGGCGACTTTCTCACGTGATTGGGAGTCTTCGCGCGTGAGCGGCAGTCTTCGCACTTGATTGGGAGTGTTCTCGTATGCGCGGCAACCTCCTCCGTGATAGCCTCGCAGGCGCATCTCGTACGTGATTGGGAGTCTTCTCGCA